>NC_054826.1:75803946-77020375 GCF_018345385.1 Vulpes lagopus
CCTCTCTCTGTTGTCTCTTGAATAAATAAATAAAATCTTTTAAAAAATAAATTACAGGGAAATCAGAGGTAGAATCTGAGGAAGTCTCAGAAAGACCACCCTCTATAGATAGGTGAACAGAATTTAGGTGTAACCACCATTTTGAGTGATGAGAAGTATTTCTACTGAGTCTATCTCTGGAGGCATGGAGTAGAGTGGAGTGTTGGGGAAACTAAAATATGCCCACTGCACTATGAACCCTGGGTTACTAAGGTTTTAGAAATGCCTGAGCTGTCGAAATGATAACAAAACTGTTTAATATTCGAATAATCAGATTCCTTACTAGATGATTTATCTACTCAGGGTGCAAATCATAAATTAAAGTTGGTTTGTGGGAGAATTTGGGAATACTTGACAGTCTTAGTCTATTTCCCTCTACTTGTTGAATTATCCTGTGCCTTCAGAAATTTCAACCCAACCAAACAAAACCCAAACAGAAATAGCAGGCAAAAAAAAAAAACAAAAACAAAAACAAAAAACAAACAAACAAAAAAACCCTCCAAAGTAATTTCAAAGATTCTATATTATTCTGAAGCAGTAAGGCTTATTATAGGTTATTATGCAGAATAAGTGAATAAATTGCAGCCCACCACTCCCCATTCAAGTAGTTACAATTGAACTCAATGCAGATTATATGATCATTGAGATAGATAACTCTTATTTAGATACAGGCACTAGAGTTTGTTCAAGTTCCATGAGACTCCTATTCTATTTCTTTGCTCATGCTATGTTAAGTTATGTTCTTTGTATTTGACCCCAAGGCAGGAAACATTTGCAAAATTTGTTAGGTAAAAACAGCCAATGTTTAGTGGAAAGCATGGGCATTTCAATTAAAGAGTAAGTGAACATTTAAAAATTAGAAAAAGCTAGAGAGAATCAGAACTGAATGCTTTGGTGGTAGAGACTTTTAGGACATTGGTCTCCTAATGATGCTTTTACCCTGTTGTACATTTGTAAATCTCACCTAGTGTTACCCAGAATATCAAAGAGCTAGAGCATCATCACCCATCCCCACCCCAGCTCAAGTCCTTTCTCTTTGTTCCATTTCATTGGATTGGCCAACTAAAATTTAAAGCAAGGTCATGACCATGTTTTGGATTATATCTGAATTTATACTTTTGTCTAGATTTGCTTAAATGTGTATGTCTATTGCATAAATTTATGCACTTTCAAATTCTCTAGTCACTACTGTTTTCTTTGAATTAGTAAGTGTTTTTTAATTGTGATTAAAGTGATTCATTGGGGATCCCTGGGTTGCTAGGCGATTTAGCACCTGTCTTCGGTCCAGGGCATGATCCTGGATCGGGTCCCACATTGGGCTCCCTGGATGGGGCCTGCTTCTCTCTCTGCCTGTGTCTTTGCCTCTCTCTCTCTCTCTCTCTCTCTCTGTCTCTCATAAATAAATAAATAAAATATTTAAAAAAATAAAGTAATTCATTGTTTGCTTAAAAAAAAAACCCCACAACTCCAGCAATCTGTTTTTAAAAATAAATTATTCCTAGCCATAGGATGGCACTTACAAATCACCTTGAAGGAGTCTCTATGACTTATTTTTTTTTTTTTTTTTTGGTCTGGGGAGTATATTTTCAGTTCATATTTAAATGTGCAGTTATTGCATGAAATAAATATCTTAAGCTGACTAGCATCACTAATCATGCTAATGATCATGATTTTTTTTTTTTTTTAAAGAGGGAGTGGTGGGGGAAAGGCAGAGGGAGAGGGGGAGGGATAAATCTCAAGCAGACTCCGTGCTGAGTGCAGAGCCTGACATGGGGGCTCCATCTCACAACCCTGAGATCGTGACTGGAGCTAAAATCAAGAGTTGGACTTGAGTGAGCCAACCACGTGCCTTCCCCCCTCTCCTTTTTTGTTTTTTGGCTAATGATTATTTTTAAAGGATATTGTGATGACTATACTGTATTACATACTACTAAAACTGGATTTCATCTATGTAGAAACTCCATTTGGTTTTTTGTTTTTATTAAACTCTATGTGAATAATATGAAACTTTTAAACATGATTTTATTTGAATTTATTAAATTTGGGCTTAGTATAGAATCTATATATACTACTCTGTCTGGAAATAATAGAGATGATAACCCCAAAGTAAACTATTAAAAATTCCCAAAGCTTTACTTTTATAAAATAAAAATTGACTATCATGCAACATTAGGTAGTTTTGAACTAAAATACATACTTAAACTTTATGCTTTTCTAAGACTTTTATTTTTTCCTGTTTATAGTCAAGATTTTTAAAAAGCAATTATTTTGAACTCTGTTGAATTGTGATGTAGAATTTTAAATACTATACATAAGTATGACAAATAAATAAGAAAAGATTAAAAACATAATTGAAGGGTCAATGTCCTGCTGGTGTAGGAACAATTTGGCTTTCATATAAATGAATATGAGGCGTATGAATTACAAAGCAATATAAACCCAAGTTTAAATGGCGGTTGAGGGGATATCTGGGTGGCTCAATCAGGTAAGTCTCTTGACTTCCACTCCGTTCATGATCTCAGAGTTGTGAGATCAAACCCTGTGTGGGGCTCTGCACTGGGCATGGAGCCTGCTTAAGATTTTCTCTTTCCCTCTACCTCGGTGCCCTCCCAGCCTGCTCTTTCTCAAAAAAAAAAAAAAAAAAAAAAAAAAAAAGAAAGAAGGAAAAGAAAAGAAAAAAGAAAAAAAGGTGGTTAAAAAAAGAAAGCTTACCTTATTTTAACTGAATGTCTAATTTGTAGATACAGGGTTTAAAGGTGGCAGGTGGTGATAGGGAGCTGTTTGTGGGGAAGATCTGCATCAGAAGCGGTTGGCTCTACCTAGCTCTTTTAGGATGTGTTCCATCTTTATGTCTGAAATTAGACTGATGGCCAAGACTAAACTCTGAAGCTTAATAATAGGCATGGGGATGTTATCCTTTTATTCATTCAGTTTTGAAATGTGAATTTTAGATTTCTCCAGCTTTACCAAAACTAATTAAATATGCAAAGATAAACAAATTAGTCTTATAGTTACCAGAATATTAATAGGATTTATTGCTAGAGGATGGGATTAGAAGTAATTGTTAATTTCTCTAAACTTTTCCTTATTTTCTAAAATTTCTGCAATGAATCTGTATTTTGTCATAGAAAGGTAGTTACTTCAAAATGTATATATTTAGGTATATATTCATCCTTGTGTTCTTTCATTATCACACAGGTATTATTTGTCTAATCTAAAATTTAGTTTAACAATTTTGATAAAAATTTATACAATTTTTGTGTATAATTTTGTTTTTTTTTTTAATTTTTGTGTATAATTTTGATGCATGTTTTGAAAGAAGAGCTTGTGTTTGGATTTTTATAAGTTTTGTAATAACAGGCACCAATTAATCAAATATAATTATTTTTAAGATTTTATTTTTAAGTAATCTCTATACCCAATGCAGGGCTTGAACCCACAACCCTGAGATCAAAACTCATATGCTCCACTGACTGAGCCAGCCAGGGGCCCCCAAATTATTAAGTATTTTTCAGGAAATTTGTGACTATGACCTGGGAAAACATTTAATAGTGAAATCAGTACAAAATAGAGCCCTGAATCTTGTCCATCTCTTCTTGTCACCCCAAACCTGTTCATTGCTTCACATTCCCTGTAGTAGATGACTGTATTATCAGCCACCCAGTTGTTTGTGTCAGGAACTTGGGAGTCCCATCCTATCTCCTATACCTATCGCTATTAGCAAATCCGAAATATCTCAGGGATATCCATTTCTTGCTGTCACCAAAGTAGAAGTCACATCATTATCTCTAAACTGGACAGTGTTGCAGTCTCCTTTCTGGTCCCCCTGTCCAGTCCACTCTCCACACAGTCATAAAACATGTGCCTCTCTTGGTAAAACCCATTGTACTAGTCATCGCATTTATATTCTTACCAAGGCCTTACTTCAGTCCTGCCTCCCTTTTGGTTTTCCTATCTTTATCATTTATTCTGTTCCCATTCTCTGCTATTCAATCCCACTGACATCTGTGCTATTTTGTCAACACATTAAAGGCTTTGCTACTTAAAGGTCTGTCTGTCTGTCTCTCTTTTTCTCTGAATAAACTCTGCCCCTAACATGGAGCTTGAACTCATGAGCTTGAGATCAAGAGTTGCAGGCCCTACCCACTGAGTCAGCCAGGCTCCCCTGCTATTTGAGGTCTTAGAATGGCGGTCCCCTCTACTTGGCTGTCCCTGTCTCCCCATGGCTGGCTCCTTGCAAGGCTCATTTCATAGTCCCTTCCTCCAGGAGGACTGACTATGTACACCCTGAGCTAACTAGCCCATTTCTTCTCACAAATCCTTTCTGTTCACTTTACTCTGCTGATTTCCTCTGTGCCACTTTCTTTCATCACCTTTGTTTACATATTTATTTTTTGACACTATCTGCTAGAACATAATATGCTAGAACATATCTACCTTGTTCTTTGCTGTAACGCCAACAACTGGCAGTGTATTAAGTGCTCAATAAATGATTGTACATCGGAATGGTTCATAACGGGCATGGAGTTTTATGTTGATCTTTAGCATTAACTTCAATATTTTAAAATAAAAACATAAAGAGAAACATTTTAATTCTTTTTTTTTTAAAGCCAAGACAATTAATTTAATGTTTTCCCTGAGTGCTTATGTATGTCTAGCACATTTTGCAGCAAACTGGTAATGAGGAAGAGGCAGGTATCATGCCCTTTGACAGATAAGAAACTGACACTCAGATTAAATGGCATGTGCACGTTCACTGGCTGGTAAATGACAGAATAGGAATCATAGAGGCTTTAGTGGCCTTTAAATATAACATCCTTTTGTGAAAGAGAACCTAAGCTTTTAGAGGTTAAGTGATCAAAGTTACGCAGCTGGAACTCTTGAAAAGAAGAGGAACCAGGAAAAGAATGAGATTTAAACAGAGTGCTCCTGAGTCGTTTCTACTGGTCACTTTGCATGATAGCATGTAAGTCTTCTGCAACTGGGAAAATATATCCATTTTTATTAAAAATTAGGGTTCTCTATTTTAAAATATGAGGAACACATTTTCACACTTAATAGTATATTGATGTGAATTCCTCAAGTCCCATATTAGTGTTTTTTTTTTCAGAAAATACTTGAAATATACCTTTTAATTTTCCAGCTAATATGTCTTTAAACTGTATTATTGTTTGTTAAACATACAAAAGCATCTATGACATTTGTAATAGATGTTACATGAGCTTTTTGGTTTCCAGACATCACCTCTTTAACTCTCTGTTGCTATGGGTTTTCATTAGTATTCCATGGAGCCTGGGTTGCCATAGAAAATGTGTAGTTGTAGAGGAGTTGTCATGGCAACAGTCCGCCATTATGTGTCTTTCAATATCAGCTAGCTGGAGATGATAGTGAATCTGAATATTTGTTTTAGGAGTCCAATATTGAAAGATAAGACAAACAATATTTTAATATCCTGGTTATCTCCCACAGATACTTTAAATATGATGCTTGTTATTCAAATAAATTAAATAGAAATGAAAGCTGCTGTAAAAGCTAATTTTTAGCAGCCATTTAGGTTCATCTCTGGAGACACTAAAAATTCAAATTGCCATAAATGTTTGACATGCATATAAACTCCCATGGAATAAAGCTCCTTGTCAAATAAGCATAAGTTTTTGTTTTAACCAGCTTGGCTTCTTTCCGACCTTGGATAATAGCAGCTCAGGTACCTGTGAGAAGACAAGGAGGAGGAAGAGTAGTTTTTGTCTTTGAAATGCAACTCAGAAATAAAGAAAGGAAATCACCCAGTGACTCATGGCTCAAAATGGCTTTTCAAAAGAAAAAAAATCAGAGAAACTATTTTCAGTAAAATGGCAAATCCTTTGGTTGAAGAGAAGTTTTAAACATACTATTCGAAAACATTTTGATATATCTAACCCTGTAGCAATCATTTTGAAATTCCTAACCTATTTGTTAGGCATATTATGTCAGTTACCTACAAATAACCTTTGTTATTTTTATCTTGATAGAGTGACACACCATTATTTTGTCACAAGGGCAAGTAGAAAAAATGTTTTAACAGTTCAGCAAATTAGATCTATGTGTATTAGGGATTTTAAAAAGATGTGTGAACTTTAGGTTTTTCAATTTTAGTTTTATGATCTGGCTTCATTTTTTTTTTTTTTTTTTTTTTAGTTGCTCCTGTGCTCTGAGCACTTGTGTTCCCTCCAAAGTCATGTGTTGACACCTAATGTCCAATATAATGGCATTAGAAGGTTAGACCTTTGGGAGGTGATTGGGTCTCTTAAAAGAATGGGATTAGTGTCATTGGTGTCCTTCTACTTGTGAGGACACAGTTAGAAGACAGCCATCTTTGAATCAGGAATTGGGTCTTCACTAGACACCAAATTTGCTAGCACCATGATCTTGACTTTCCAGCCTGCACAACTGTAGGAGATAAATGTTGGCTGTTTATAAGCCACCCAGTTTGCATGAACTAAGACATTTACCAAGCCTTTCTCTAAAGTTGTGGAAGACATGATGTTAGTACTCCTTGCTTTGTTTTATTGAAGCCACGTAGTGCTAGAGCTCTCCAACAGTCTTCTAAAGCTGTTTCTTTTGGGACATATGAAGATAGCCTTTTCTCCAGGCTCAGCACAGAATCATATGGTCATAACTGAGTAATTGAGAGCATTGGTGAGTACATGAACTGCTTCTGGATAGCCATGAGGAGTGAGTACTGCTTCTGGGTGACCATGGGGCATCCAAGAGAAAAATATAAAACCAAACTGTGTTTTTACATAGAGGCAGTGTGTAGAGTTGGCTAGAAGATATTTTAAAAATTGATCTCTAATCCATGATGTTAATGTATCAAGTAACTGTCTTGCAAGGAGTAGCTTCAAGAAAATTGAGAGTAAAATACTCTGAATTGCCAAGCTACAGAGTTCTCAAACAATGATGCTTACCTACAAATGGGATTTGATATAGTCCTTCTGGTTTAACAGATAAGGGAATTAGTAACTTAATGGGTAATATCAATCTAGGATGGGAGTATTGAGTTTAGGATAAGAATAACATTAAAAACTTGGCATTTAGTGAATTTAGGGTTTATTGTTGATGAGGCATTCATAATGTTTTGTATATATTCATTTTCTCTGGCATAGGGTATCTCAGAGCAGTGCTGTAGTTAAAAGCAGAGAATGCTTCTCTGCCTCAAACATGGCTATTTGAGGCAGAAAAACAATGCTGTAGTTAAAAGCACAGACTCTGGAGTCAGGCTTCCTGTCTATGATTCCTGGTTTGATCATTTACTAGGTTCTGTGATATTGGACAACTTAACCTCTTGGGATCTCCATTCCCTCATTGTATAATGGGGATAATAAGAGTCACTATGTTCTAGGTTGTTATGATGATTAAAGGGATTTATGTTTGTTATGTTTGTTAAGTGCTTGGGATAGGAACACAGAAAGTACGATTTAGATGTGTTAATTAAAGTGGAAAGAAGTAGGAAGGTTGGGGTTCAGAGTTACCCAGCTGATGACGGTTGACCAGAGGGTCAGTTCCAGATGGAATCAAAGATTAATTCATGTTGAAGAAGTCAGATAAACAGTATCATAAATAGTGCACTTGTTTCAGTTTTTTCAGATTTAAAATTACATGCAGGACATTGGCATAACATCGGTAGCCTTTTACACTGTTTACCAAGGTTCCATTTGCTAGCAAGTCCACTCAAATGCAATAAGGATTTATTAACCTTGATCTTTATGCTCCTCAGTCCCTGTACAGAAGCTTTTGGCGCAGAAGTTACAATTTCTTTTTTTTTTTAATGGCAGAAGATAATGAGGTCAGATAGAATTTGTCATGATATATTATCTTCCCTTACCTGCCTTTTTCTTTCTCTTTGATGGATTTTGACTCAATACTTAACAGAAAAACTAAACAGGAGACAAATATAGTTCTTACCAGAGGTTGCAGTTTGAGCCGAAGGCGGCGCTAAACTGCTGAGCCACCTGGGCTGCCCAGGTTAAATTCCTTTTATTGTAATGGATTGAGGTTGTCTATTTAAATCAGATATCAGAGTTAATCCACAGCCCTGATTCAAACTCAGTTGTTTCTGGTCTGGTGATCCTGGACTGAATGAACTATTTACTATTTCTCACTCACTGCTTTCATGCTTTTCTGCCTTTAGGCCTTTGCCTTTGCACCTAAATTTGGTAAATCTCAAGGCAAGGCTCTGATCTCCTCTGTGTTGTCTTTTCTGGATTTATAACTCCCCCCAGCCCATCTCATTCAATCCCCACTTCTAACCCTATGTGGGCTTGGAAAGCTATCCTGCCATCATCTCGGTCTCTTGCTAGCCGGGCCTCAGTGTGACTGTACACCAGTGTTTGCAGTCAGTACCCTGCTGTAACTTCAAACAGGTGCATGACCCCCAAACCTCTGTACCTTTAACCAGGCCCACTTCTACCATGCAATCCTGTTCCTGCTGTCTTTTAGAACCCGTGGCTCCTCTTACTTTTGAAATTCTGTCTGGCAGCTAACTCTGGGAAATGAACAAGGGGTGGTGGAAAGGGAGGCGGGCGGAGGGTTGGGGTGACTGGGTGACGGGCACTGAGGGGGGGACACTTGAGGGATGAGCACTGGGTGTTATGCTATATGTTGGCAAATCGAACTCCAACAAATAATATACGAAAAGAAAAGAAAAGAAAAGGAAAGAAAGAAAGAAAGAGAAAGAAAGAAAGGAAAGAAAGAAGAAAGAAATTCCGTCTGGGTCCCAGCCTCTCCCTGGCACCAAGACTCAGTGTTTCGGAAGTTCTGTGAATTCAATATAATTAACAAGAGGCATGCCCAATGCTTTATTGAAGGTAGGGGATTATAACTAAATGGCTGGGAGTAGAATTTATAAGGCCCTTGAACTTGGATAGAAAAAAATACTTCATTTCAGTAATCTCTAGGCCAAAATTTAGCTTTTCATTTAATTATGAATTTAGGTCAGAAATCACAGTAGTGCTACTAATACCTGTGATTCTGTTATCAATAGTAATTATGAATATTTTTATATTATATTACAGTTGTTGAGATATCTTGAAATACCATTTATACTCTTATCTACTTCAAAATTAGTTATTAGATCAGATACTAGATCATACAATTTAATGCTTTAATAAAAAAGCACTAATTTTATCATAAAATTGTTTTAAAATATTTTGATATTTTTATCAAATAAAAAGTGAGTGGGGGGATGAGTGAAATAGATGAACAGAATTAAGAGTATACTTATCGTGATGTGCACTGAGTAATACATAGAATTGTTGGGTCATTGCGTACCTGAAACTGGTACAACATTGTATGCTAATTATACTTGATTTTTAAAAAAGAGCTGTTACTAAAAATAACATAAATTCTATCAGGAGAAGTTCTATGTGTATCCTGATTGCTGTTGTACCTCCACATCAGGTTCAGTATTGAATAAGCTCAGTAAAAAAAAAATTGTTAAAAGTCTTTTTGATAACTGATTTGCTGGGTTTGGGTTTTTTTTGCATTTCTATTTTATGCTTTACAAGTACTATTTTGAAAAGGGCTTTAGAGGCTTCACCATTTTGCCAAAGGGGTCCATGGTCTATAAGATTAACCATTTGTGTTCAGAACCCCTGTTTTCATGTTTGTATGATATCAAATATCATATAAAATTTGATAGCCGTAATAAAATTTGAATGGTACTGCTTACTTTTTTGCTTATTTTAAAGTGTGAAAACATGGCTTTTATTTAAGAACTTTTAACACTCAAAAATTTTTAACACTGACTGAAATGTTAGTGGTTAAACCTTCGGGCGCTCTCTCCGGCAGCACCTGGGAGTGAAGTACCAGGTCAGAGCCACCCAGCCTGTTTTCTTGTGGATTATATTTTTCCTTGAGCATTTAAAAATATTTATGTATGCCTCAGGTATTATTTTAGCCAGTACTTTATCTCAGTGTTTAGAACAAAAATGCTGTAATTTGACAAGAACCCCGGATTCTTTTCAATATTTATTTATTTATTTATTTATTTATTATTTATTTATTTATAAAGTATTTATTCATTCATGAGAGTCAAACACACAGAGACAGAGATGGAGGCAGAGGGAGAAGCAGGCTTCTTACATCGTGAGCCCGATGTGGGACTCGATCTCAGGCTTCCAGGATCACGACCTGAGCCAAAGGCTCAACCACTGAGCCACCCAGGTGCCCCTTCAATTATTTTAATATAGAGAGATAAAGATTAGGAAAAAGTTTAATCTTTGCACGTTTGCATTGCCTTCTAGTGTGATTGCAGATAACACGGACCTGAGCAAGCTTGCCAGCAATTTATCAACCAGGATTAGACTGAAGATATTAATATACTGGAAAAATGGAGCTAGGAGGTGAGGGGGAGGATGAGCCAGGTATTATCAGACCTAGTTGAGCATGTTCCTTCGTGCCTCCTTCCAAGTCAATTAGGTACTTGGGAAAAGAACTGATTTTGACAATCTGTAGCCACGTAGCAAAATGTTCTCAAACTCTCTGGGTCATTTAAAGATTGTAATTAGTTAGACGTCTTACTTTTGACCTCCATTGTCTTGGAGAATCGTATACTTTCTAAATAAAGAAATTAGCTAGAGAAAATGATTTAGTTATGCTCTATTTACTGTCTTAAATTCAGTTATCTTATTATGTCATAACTAACCACCCCAAAGCCTACTGGCTGAATGAAACTGTGTTTTTACCTCTCATGGCCCTGAGGGGTCCTCTTAAGGGCCAGAATCACCCTGTGCACAGCATCGTTTATGCTGTGTTCTGTTGGTAAGGAAAGATTCCCAGGGGTAAAGGAACAGACTCACTGGTCGATGGGGACATTGGCATGTGTGCTCAGAGAAGGAGAGAGCTGGAGGTACCCAAACTCCTCATTTCCCCTGCTGTACCCTGCTTTCCTCCTCAAACCAGCTCTTGCTTCTCATTTCTCAATTTGTATTTCTTAATAAGTTAATTAATTCCTTTCTCCCAGGCTAACTCTCTTTAGTTTCTTATATGTAATCACATCTGTATTTATTTTTTTCTCTGTAGAGCTGTAGCATCAGTGCCTTTTCAATTCTACCTCTGTTTCTTAGGCTTTCCTAAATTCCCCCTGCACTGTCACAGAGGGTTTTCTTATCGGTTGTTTTTGATTTGGATGTCTCAAGACAACCTTCATTTCTGAGGCACAACTGCAAGTATGGGTTCCCAAGGTCACCCTCAGGTTTGATAAGCCATTTGAGAGACTCCCAGGACCCTGAAAGCTGTTGCATGCACAGTTGTGATTTGTTACTGTGATGGGATGCAGATTCAAATCAGCCGAGGGAAGACATGCTCAGCCCAGGGCCTGGGAGAATTCCAGGGGCTGGGCTCTGCTGTCCTCCCCCAGCCCCATCATGGGGCCACAGGTACTTCTCCCAGGAGCAGTGTGCGAGAACACACACAGCACTGCCAGCCAGAGAACTCACTGAGTGTTGGTGTCTGGAGTTTGCGCTGAGACTCAGTCATAAACTTGATTGGTCACACAGACGTTGCTGACTGCTTCTGGGCTTTACCATTGTCTCCAGTCTCTCCCTAGATGGAGCAGATAGTGCATGACCACAAGTATCCACCACAGATGGCATCATTCGTATAGCATGTGTTGATCCCAATGTCAACAAAGACACTTAGGGGGCAGACTGTTCCAAGGGTTTCAAGGCCAGTTCCCAGGATCAAGGGCAAAGGCTAGACCGCTTTCTCTTTTTTAAAAGATTTATTTATTTATTTGTGATAGAGAGAGAGAGGCAGACACACAGGCAGAGGGAGAAGCAGGCTCCATGCCGGGAGCCCAACGTGGGTCTCGATCCCGGGACTCCAGGATTGCACCCTGGGCCAAAGGCAGGCGCTAAACGGCTGAGCCACCCAGGAATCCCCTAGACCACTTTCTAAGTAAGGTTAACCCTTTACTGCAGAGCTCCTTTTTCTCTTTCCCTCTCCGTTCCACCTAACATTCGCTTGCCAGGTAAATCTAATGAACAGTCTTAGCCATGTCATTTTCTTCTCCACAGCCTCTGTGTTTTATTTGTTCCTATGTTCAGAGTTTACAGGTCATCTTGATTATAAATACTCTTTTTTTTTTCAGTCCCATAAACCAGTAAAATATCAAAGTGGTCCCAGATTATATAATCACCCCACGTTTTCCTAACTGGTCTTTACCCCTGCTGTCTTCTCAACCTGCAGTGCCCTTGCCCATTCAAAATCTTTGTGGTCTCATTCGTGTGCCCCACTATCATAAAGCCTTAATTGCTTAAAATAGATTTATTTGATTCCTCTTTGGATCTCTTTCCTTGTATATCTCCATGACACTTGCTATGATCTGCCTTGCATTGAAGTTATTTTTGTACCTGTCTTATTCTCTTTATTAGATAGGAAGCTCCTTCAGAGTAAGGATTGTGCCTCTTCATGTTCCCTGTAGAGGCCAAGTTAATGCCTGAAAACCTGGAAGGTACAGAATATGTGCAGAATTTAGTTGTGCAGAATTTAATTCCTGTCTTTTGGAGAAGATCCAACAAACATTTAATGTCATAAGAACAAACTCCTTAAAATGGTGGCTTCTCCACTTGCTTAGGTGCCAAATGAATGTTATAGATAATATGCCCCCTGGGGTCCATCTTGGATGGCTGGTTAGGGAGCTCCTTTTGAGGATTTAGTTGTGTTTTTAAAGAGCTGAATTCACATGAGTACATAAACACTAACACTGAGTTCTGTGGTCGATGTGCAGCACTTGGCACTATGGATAAATCAGTGATTTGGGGAATCTAACCTAAAGGATCTGATTGGGTCTTGTTCCCAGGGTGAAGAATAACTATATAGGATTCATTTAACTTCTCTCTTCCATCTTTAACCCTCTCTTTTCCCTTGCCATCCCTTATACTGAGAGAGCTCTTTTAATAGATTCATTCTTATAATGAATATGTATAATGATTCAGAGTATACTCCATAAACATGTACTTATTAGATACTATGTCAGGTGTTGCAGATATAGTGGTGAACAATACAGGAATACTCCTTGTTCTCATTTTCTCCCTCAGAAGGGATTTAAAAAACTAACTTTCAACTCACTAATTTCCCTAACAGGTCTGTGAAACAGAAGACCTAAATGGTATCTGTCTGCAGTAGCTAAAATTAATTGAGCACTTACTATGTGTTAAGTACTCTCTCTATATATTACCCCAATTCTTACAATGTTTGGGTAGCAACCTAATTATTGTTACATTATAGATGAGGAAGCTGAGGCTATGTTTCAGGCTTGCCTCCTTTAGAACTTGCACTTTTTACCACTGTTTAATGGATTACTATTAGTAGGATAGGCATTGCCACCTTTAGCTGCAGTTCACTGTGATCTTGCATTGTTATTCTAGCCCAGTGATCAAACATAGCTCTTGTCTGTGTTAAAAATCTCACTTTGAATGAATACCATTTACATTGATATGGATGGAACTGGAATCCACTGGAGAAAGATAATTATCATATTGTTTCACTCATATGTGGAATATAAGAAACAGTGAAAAGAACTATAAGGGAGGGGGGAAATGAGTGGTGAAAAATTAGAGAGGAACACAAACCATGAGAGATTCCTAACTCTGGGAAACAAAGGGTTGCAGAAGGGGAGGTGGGTAGGGGGATGGGGTAACTGGGTGATGGGCATTAAGGAGGGCACATGATGAGAGATGAGCACTGAGTGTTACACTATATGTTGGCAAATTGAATTTAAATAAAATTTTTAAAAATCTCACTTTGAATTGTTACTATATGATCAGCTGAGTGAATGGATCAAATTCATTAACTCCATAGCAGTAATACTTATCTTTGCTCCTTACAGAGTCATATATTGCTTGAATATCATTGTGGAAAAAGAAGGAATAGATGATACTAAAAAATATTTTTTAAATTGCTACAGGTTGCTAAGGATAATTGTGCCACTTGGAATTTTCCAGTAGTTTAGGATAAACACATTAGTTGGTCTAAGTTCAACAAGTGAATTAAGATTTTTCTAGCAAGTTGGTTGACATTAGGCTTCTCAAACCTTCCCTGAATCACACGACTCCCAGGAAGGTCTGGAATGCTGGTTTGTCAGTGGTAAATTGTTGCACTGTTCTCTAATGCAAGAGTCTGATGAATGATAAGCACTTAAGTTTATTTATTCAAGTTTATTTGAAATAATGTATTTGGAGACCTATACTTATTTCTTACAGGAAATGTCCGATTCAGGACAAAACAATCTAGAATTTTAATTATCGTAATGAGTAAGGGAAATAGTATTATTTAAAAGAAATGTCTTACTCTTCTAACCCCTCTCCCCTAAAAGTCTTTAAAGTACTACAATACAGTAGGCGCTTCTTTTGAATATATTGGCAGGTGCATTTGTGAATGTAAGTGAACACACTGCATTGTGTTGCCTTGCATAGTTGAAGTGGAGAAATATTTGCTCAAATTGCTTTTTTTCGAAATCAAGCTGTATTATTTCAGTAGACTAGATGGAGGGAAGTTTGATAGAATGGCTAAGTGTTGGGCTCTGAAGACAGAATTGGGTTTGAATGTTATCTTTGCTACATTATAAGCTGTAGAACATTGGGTAATTTAATCTGAGTGTCAGATTCTTCATCAGGAAAATGAGAGTGATAATAAATCCTCCTACCTCATGTTTAGTGGATTAAATGTGTTTTATGTTTGGGTGTATGTATTAGATACCCTCTAGCTCTAAAAGGTTAATGACTATTTTATTTATATTTGTTGGGGAAAGTATCCATTTTCTTTCTTTGTACTCATTTTTAAAAATCACCACTTTAAGACAATAAGTGATCTGGGTGATTAGCATTGTTGCTAAATACAAAAGGGCTACTGTCAGGAGGAACTAAATACAACAACACAGTGGTCTCTGAACAGGCTTGTTTTCAAGATGTTGAACTTAATTCTAGCAGTCCACATACATGAGTTTGAATTCAAATTGAATTCTTGGCATCAAATGAAAATCTTTTGGAAACTACAAGTTACTGAAATTCTGTGGATTATGGAGCCACACAATCTGGGGTCAAATGTAAGCTGTGGTTATTTACTTACTTAATTTCTTACTTTGTCTCTTACTCAGTTTCCTTAGTAAAATGAAGATAGTAAAAGCACCTATCTCACAGGTGAGGGCAAAATGAGATGTTACTTGTAAAGCGTTTAGAACCGTACCTGGCACATAGTAAGAATTATGTAAGGATTAGCTCTTATTATTTTGTATTAATGGTACTAACATAGCAAAACTTGATTTGCACACAACCATAATGATGGGTGTGCATTTTATTTTTTTATTTGTTTATTTGTTTATTTTTCTTTGTTTATTTTTTTTTAAGTAGTCTCCACACCAGTATGGAGCCCAATATGTGGCTTGAACTTGCCACCCTGAGATCAAGACCTGAGCTGAGATCAAAACTCAGACATTTATCTGAGTCATCCCAGTATCCCTGGATATGTAGTTTAAATGATGGATGGACTAATTATTGCAGATACTGACTAATTGGTTGTATACATAAGAAATATGTTAGACATGGAAAAGTCAGAAATTCAAGATCTCCTTGGAAAAAGAGTCATTATTTAAAAAAAAAAAACTATGTATAATATTATATATAGTTATTGTAAATAATTTTTTTAGCATTTGTAGCAATGTAATAACCTCCAATCCTGCCTTTATAAACTCAGATATGATTTGATGTATATTTTCCTGGTTATTGAGTCAAGGAACAAATAAAAGTTGTGTAGGACAGTCTCAAAGTGTTTACCATGAACTTCAGAATAGTCTGTCGGAGAACGGTTGCTGCGAAATGAATCATGATGGCCTCTGTGGCCTTAATAGAAATGATAAAAGTTAGTAACCAATGGTTCTAGAGACTGTAGGAGTCAGTTTCAGGAAGAAGGGGAATTTTGGATTTGACAACAGAAGTCCTGGGTTTGAGTCTTGTTGCTGCCACTTATGAAAATATAACTCGGGGTAATTCACTTGTTTCTTTGCTCATTAGGTTCCTCTTTTACAAAATAAGAATGATAATCTCTACCCTGATGTTCTCACAGGATTGTTTTGTAGGCTCAGTAATAGACTGGGTAAAATTTCTGGACATGTATATGATCGTGCTATTTTTGTTAATGTCAAGACAAGACAATGTCAAGAACTAAATGTTTTTATTTCTGTATGGAACTGTGGATACATGCCTTGGGCTATGTGAAGAGAAAAGCAGAAGGGATATTTTCTATTTATTCTCTATTCTACAAATTTAGATCTATTACATTTAAACCATTATTAATTTAATTTAATTTAATTTAATTTAATTTAATTTAATTTAATTTAATGTAAGTTATTCTAATTTTATCACTTTTCCTCACAGCGAATGATTTTGACCTGGTTGGTAGAATGAGAACAGAGGGGAGAAGCTTGGGTTGGGGGCTGGATTAAAGGTGAGCAGAGGTTCTTGTGAAGCATACAGGTCATGAGTTCAAGCCCTGCAATTGGCTCCATGCTGAATGTGGAGCCTACTTAAAATAATAAGAGTTAATCCTTATACAATTGTTACTATGTGCCAAAAGGTGTGGATAGGTTTTGTTAAGCCTTTGTTTGGCAGATGAGGCCTTAGCAAGATTCTCAGATCTCTTGTGGGGTGGTAATAGGGAAAGATGATCAGTATGTTTCCAAGTACAGAGAGGTTTCCAAGTACAGAGAGCATCTGGGATTCCTGTTAGGAAAAGGAGAAATCTGGCCCATGAAGGAGCTCTCATAGAAGAGGGTAGAACTACTGCGGAGATAGAGTGTGGTCTGGATCATTGCCTTCTAGGAAAAACTAAGGTCAACTTTGAGATTTTTTGAAACTGCAACTTTCTCCTTATCTTCACTTTAAAATTTCCTGTCAATTTTCCAGCAATTGCCAAAGTTAAACTATCCTAGAGCAGAAAGACATATATTTATTTGGCATCAGGCCAACGGAAGACTTGCCTTTCTGAAATGCCAGGGGTCAGAGGGAGGGAAAACTTCAGAGTCTGGCTGAAAAGAAAAGCAGGTGAGTCGAATCTCCTTTCTATTTGGCATTTGCTCTGACAGGCTCATTCAGCCCTCATGGATATAAGGAAGAGGAAGAGGTCAGGAGGTACTACTTAAACCTTCTACTCCGGCTCTGTCCTTTTGCCCTGCTTTCTATCACCACCACCATCTGATCTGCTAACTCCCAATCTTCTTTCTTCAAGAGTTTCTATTTTACTTCAAAGTCCTGCCCTTTTCTACCCTCAGTGACTGAAAGCAATGGAAGTTCTTTGTTCTCTCCACATAGGGCATAACTGGGGAGGAGTCACAGCCATGTCTCTGGTATCTCCTACTAAATTCTCTTTCTCAGACAAACACTGATGAATATTGAAGTATTTCTACAGTAATAATTGATGATGTACATTTCTTCAGATCAGCTGAGAAATTAGCTATTCTTTCTTTCTTACTTTGCTTTTGTAAGAAGATGTTTTATAAGATCTAAATGAATTTTTATGGCTAAACTTGGAACAAAACAAATGATTGGGGTGTGCCTTGGTGGCTCAGTTGGTTAAGCGTCTGCCTTCAGCCCAGGTCATGATCCCAGGGTCCTGGGATTGAGTCCCACATTGGGCTCTCTGCCCTGTGGGGAGCCTGCTTCTCCCTCTCTGTATGTCCCTCCCCCCAGCTACTGCTCTCTCTCTCTTTCACATAAATAAAATCTTAAAAAAAAAACCCACAAAAAACAAATGGCTGAAGACTGACTATATTATAGAGTGGTAGCATTGTTGCAATGGAAAAGGAAAATGTAACCAGACAACTCGGGCATGCATTCAGGCCCCATGTACTGGCTATATGACTTTGGGTAGCTCATGTTACCTCTTTAAAATTCCTTTTCCTCAGTGGGATGGAAATAAAAATAATGTCAAAAAACAGTATTATCAAGATTTCAGTATTATAAAGACTACCTCATTTAAACCTATAGCCAACATCAAACTCAATGTCGAGACTCTAGAATATTTAATATTTTAAGCAGTTAAAGGCAAGGATATCTATGTTCATCATTACTTTTATTTTTTTTTAAAGATTTTATTTATTTATTCATGAGAGACACAGAGAGAGAGGCAGAGACATAGGCAGAGGAGAAGCAGGACCCCCCTGGGGAGCCTGGCATGGGACTTGATCCCAGGGCCCAAGGACCAAGACCTGAGCCAAAGGCAGATGTTCAGCCACTGAGCCACCCAGATACCCCTGTTCACCATTACTTACATCATTTTGGAAGTTCTGGCCTATGTAATAGCATGTGCCAAAAAGCAAGTAAGAGAGAGATGAGTTTGGAAAGAAAAGACCATTCTAAGAATAACTGAAATGAAAAGTGAATTGGGCCTATGTAAAAACAAACAGGTGGGAACAATCAAGGCGATTTTGATAAAGTAGTTAGAGATACTTTTCCTACCAAGTATTATGTGTACTATCAAATTTATCCTGTGAGCACAAGAGCTGACAGATGGTAAGAGGAAGACAAATAGCCCTGAATCTGGTGTCCAGCCGCTGATTTGCTGAGCATATGTGCTATGGTAGGCACTGAACTAAGTACTTCCTGTAAATTATCTAGTGTGATTCTTACCACAAAACTGTAACATGGGTGTTATGATGCCTGTTTTATGAATAAGGAAACTAAGGTTTAGAGAAATTAAAAAACAAAACAAACAAAACTTACCCGAGTGCCAAAGCTGACACTAAGGCAAAGATTGTACCTCAAAGCAATTGCTCTCAAAGTGAATTTTACACAGATGATGAATGAGTGATTTTACCAATGATGTTGGAGGCAAAGCTGAGGTAGGGGATTGTCAGAAATAACATTAAGTACTTACTTCACACCATACCTAAGAAATTCTACACAGGTCGGTAAAAAGGGCCAAGGGTAAAAGTTGGTAGCAGCAGTTGGAGGGCAAGTAAAAGAAATAGAAATAGCTATTTAATTGCAGCTGGACTAGGGAAGAACTTTCTAAGTATACGAACCATGGAAGAAACCACAGAAGAAATGATTGATAAGTTTGCATAAAATTTAAGCTTCTGTGCATCAAAAACCAAACCTGAATGCAAATAAGATGAAGGCAACTGAAAATATACAACTAAGATACACAAATGATTAATATCTTTATTGTACAAAGAGCTCTTACAAATCAATAAAAACCCACAGATTTCCTAAGTAAAAACGGTCAAAGGCAATAAATAGGAGAATTACCATAAATTTTTAAAATTGCTCAGAAGTACTGACAAGAAAAAAATAACTAAAAGTAGACACCACTTTCACTGTGAAATAAAAGAGTATTTAATAAAATTGTTAAGATACATTTGTAAGAGATTTGAGAAATAGGAACTGAGATGCACTGCTAATTGTCTTTTTGGTGGGCAACCTAAGGCGCATCTCAGAAATACTGTAGGTTTGGTTTCAGGTCGCCACAATAAAGTGAATATTGCCATAAAACAAATTTATGAATTTTTTGCTTTCCCAGGGCGTATAAAAGTTAAGTGTACCCTATACTGTAGTCTGTTAGGTGCAGCACAGTAGCATTATCTTTAAAAAATATACATAGTTTGGGATCCCTGGGTGGCGCAGTGGTTTGGCACCTGCCTTTGGCCCAGGGCGCAATCCTGGAGACCCGGGATCGAATCCCACGTGGGGCTCCCGGTGCATGGAGCCTGCTTCTCCCTCTGACTGTATCTCTGCCTCTCTCTCTCTCTCTCTCTCTCTCTCTGTGATTATCATTAAAAAAATAAAAAATAAAAAAATATACATAGTTTAATTGAAAATTACTTTATTGCTAAAAAATGCTAACCATCACCTGAGCTCTCAGTGAGTCATGAACATTTTTGCTTTTGGAGGGCCCTGCCTCATTGTTGTAGCTGCTGATCGGGATGGTGGTAGCTGAAGGTTGAGGTGGGTGTGGTGATTTCTTAAAATAAGACAACAATGAAGTTTGCTGCATCGATTGACTCTTCCTTTCATGAACGATTTCTCTGTAGCAGTGATGCTGTTTGATAGCATTTTACCCATAGTAGACCTTCTTTCAGAATTAGGGTCAGTCCTCTCAGATGCTGCCCCTGCTATATCAACTAGATTCATGTGATATTCTAAGTCCTGTGTTGTCATTTCATCCATCTTCATAGCATCTCCAGGAGTAGGCTCTATCTCAAGAAACCACTTTTCTTTGCTCATCCATAAGAGGCAACTCCTCATCTATTCAAGTTTGGTCACAAGGTTGCAGCCATGCAGTCCCATCTCCAGGCTCCACTTCTAATTCTAATTCTCTTGCTATTTCCACCACACCTGCAGTTACTTCCTCAGAAGTAGGAAGAAGAAGAAGCTTTGAACCCCTCAGAGTCATCCATGAGAGTTGGAATCTACTTCTGCCAAACTCCTGTGGATGTTTACTTAGCTTTTGATCTCTTCCCATGGATTATGAATACTCTGAATGGCATTGGGAGTGGTGAATGCTTTCCAGAAGGTTTTTGCACTGATTTTGCCCAGAACCATCAGAGGAATCCCTATCTGTGGCAGCTATAGCCTTAAAAAATATATATTTCTTAAATAATAAGACTTGAAAATCAGAATTACTGGGGTTGTTCAGTTGGTCAAATATCTAACTTTGGCTCAGGTCATGATCTCAGGGTCCTGGGATCAAGCTCCTCATTGGGTTCCCTGCTCAGTGGGGAGTCTGCTTGTCCCTTTGCACTCCCTCCGCCATGCCCCCTTCTCCCTGCTCATGCTTGCATGTACTCTCTCTCTTTCAAATAAATAAAATCTTAAAAAAGAAAATCAGAATCACTCCTTGATCCATGGACTGCAGAGTGGATGTTGTATTAGTGGGGCTTGAAAACAACATTAGTCTCATTATACACCGCCATCTGAGCTCTTGGGTGACTAGGTACATTGTCAATGAGCAGTAATATTTGGAAGGAATCTTTTTTTTCAGAGCAGTAGATCTCGGCATTGGGCTTAAACTATTCAGTAAATCATGTTGTAAACAAATATGCTGTCATCTAGGCTTTGTTGTTCCACTAAAAGAGCACAGGCAGGGAAGATTTAGCATAATTCTTCAGGGTCCTGGGATTTTCAGAATGGCCTGAGCACTGGTTTCAACTTAAAGTCACCAGATGTGTCTAGAGAGTCAGCCTGTTCTCGGAAGCTTTGAAGCCAAGTGTTGCCTTCTGTGTAGCTATGGATGTCCTAAATGGCATCTTCTTCCTCTAGAAGGCTGTTTGTCTACAACAAAAACCTGTTGTTTTTAAACCTCATGAATTATCTTATCAAGATCTGGAGAACTTGCTGTGGCTTCCATGTCAGCACCTGCTGCTTCCCCCTGTATTTTGATGTTGTAGAGAAGGGAAGACGACTTCTTCTTCTTCTTCTTCTTCTTCTTCTTCTTCTTCTTCTTCTTCTTCTTCTTTCTTCTTCTTTCTTCTTCTTTCTTCTTCTTTCTTCTTCTTTCTTCTTTTTTCTTCTTTCTTCTTCTTTCTTCTTCTTCTTTCTTCTTTCTTCTTTCTTCTTTCTCCTTTCTTTTATATTTTATTTATTTATTCATGAGAGACACTGAGAGGGAGGCAGAGACATAGGCAGAGGGAGAAGCAGGCTTCATGCGGGGAGCCTGATGTGGGACTCAATCCTGGGACTCCAGGATCACGTCCTGAGCTAAGGCAGACACTCAACCACTGAAACACCCAGGCATCCCCATAGAGACGACTTCTTTGTTTTAACCTCATGGGCCAATCTCTGCTAGTTTCAGACTTTTATTCTGCAGCTTCCTCCCCTCTCTTGGCCTTCCTAGAATTAAAGAGAGTCAGGATTAGGGTTTGTCTTAAGGGGATGTTTTGACTGGTTTGATCTTCTATCCAGACCACTCAGACTTTCTCCAAATCAGGTGTAGGGCTGTTCCAGTTTCTTATCTTTCATGTGTTCACTGGAGCACTACTTTAAATTTTGTTCAAGAATGTTTCCTGGGAACCCTGGGTGGCTCAGCGGTTGAGCATCTGCCCTTGACTCCCGGCATGATCCTGGAGTCTGGGGATTGAGTCCCACATTGGGCTCCCTGTGTGGAGCCTGCTGGTGTCTCTGCCTTTCTCTCTCTGTGTGTCTCTCATGAATAAATAAAGTCTTTAAAAGATATATTTTTTAAAATTAAAAAAAAAAAAGCTTTTCCTTTGTGTTCACAACGTGGCTAACTGGTACAGGAGGCCTAGTTTTTGGTCTGTTCCAGCTTTTGACATGCCTCCCTCACTAAGCTCTGTCATTTCTCATTTACAGTGAGAGATGTGTGACTCTTCCTTTCATTTGAACACTGGGGACCTTTTTAAGGTTATTATTTGGCCTAATATCAATATTGTTGTAATTTAGGGGATAAGGAGGCTTGAGGAGAGGGAGAGAGATGGAGGCCTTAGGAGGGCAGGGGAGGCTGGTTCATGGAGCAGTCACAACACACACAACATTTCTTGATTAAGTTACTGTGTTATATTGGGCAGGGTTCGTAGTGCCCCAGAATTACTGATCATAGATCAGTATGACAAATATAATCATAATGAAAAAGTTTGAAACATTGTGAGAATTATAAAATGTGATATTGTGTTACACAATGGCCAAACGCTTTTGGAAAATGGTGCCAATACTTGCTCAAGGCAGGTTGCCACAAATCTTGAATTTGTAAAAAACCTGCAGTATCTGCAAGGTGCAATAAAGTGAAGTGCGCCAGTATAGAGTTTTGCTCTTTTGGTGGGCAAACTGTAGACAAGTGCCATGGAAGAAGTTAATGCCTTTTCTTCAGAAATTCCATTTTGATGAATTTCACTTAAGGAAATTAACATATACAATGTCACGATTTTTGTACAAGGATATTATTGCAATGTTAGATGTACTAGATAAATAGAAAAAAGAGCACAACTTAAATAAGAAATATTAGGAAATGCTTGAACAAAAAGTGTCATGTGAATATGAAGATTAAGATGTAACCATTAAAATTGAATTTTTGAAGACTGTTATATGTAAAAATGATTCATTTTTAAGGGAAAAAGGCAAGATATACTCTATTTGTGGTATAATCTTAATCTTGTTTAAAAGGCTCTGTGTGTGTGTCTGTGTGAAAGGGAACTACAGATTGATATAAATTCTGTTCTAAGTGGTGTGATCATGGTTGATTCTTATTTCCTGTGTTTTGCAAATTTTCTACAATAAACGCATAATTGCTTTTATGACAAAAAAAAGTTACTTAAGTTACTCTTTTGGAAGTTATTGTACAGATTAAATAAGAAAATATGGCTGGGAGTAAAGTTAGGTTTTAGAAATGTGAATTTCCTCTTTTCCTTTATGGGAAACTCAGATAGGAACATCAGAATTCAGATTTAATCCTTTATGATTTGATGGGGATTTTAAAAAATTGGTTAAGACTAAATAACTCTTGTGACATCCATTTTGTGTAGTTTTTGGAAGAGTTAAGTAATGCAAGCATCACTGCAGCTAACAGTATAAAGTGCAATGTTCCTTTCTTCACATTCTCTATATTTAATCTTTGATACTGGTTGGAATAATTTGCATCTTGCACATGTTACTATATCCTAACAGGAAATGAGCTAAATGCATTTTTTCCTGACAGAATAAAGTTAGCATTTTGTAAAAGCAGAAAGTCAGCCTGTCCTTCGTCTTAGAGTGCCTGCACTCAGACTCCATAGTTTTCTCCTTTGAGGCGGGAATAGTCTCATAGGAACCAGGTCATCTCGCATAATCTGGCTTTTGGCTTTTACTTATCTTGTTATTCTGGTCCTTGGTAAACAATTTTTGGGATAATGAAGTTTCAGAGACAAAATTGGTTTCTCATAATTGCTGTGAAGGTAAATGGTATGAGAAAGTGTTTTACTGTGCCAACGTTTTCACACAGAAAAGACTGGTTTTGCAGCATTTTTGTTACCCCATTGAAATTGTATCTCATGGGCATATTCCTTTCAGGTTCAGGTTCACACTTTTTTTTATATTTGACACAACTTTGTTTTTAAAAACTCCATTCAGATTTTTGATGCCTTTGACTTGTTGTGCTTTTCTTTATGGCATTGCTTATATGAACATTTCCCACATGTTCTTTTTTTCTCTATGCCCCATCACATTTCCTTTGTTTTACTTTGTGTCCCTTTTAGGGCACTTCTTGTGTTTTTAAGTCCATTAATAATCGTCATTTATAAACTGTTGTCATGGTAAAGATGAAATTCTTTCAAGTCTGCTAAAATTTGTTTCTTTGTTTCTAGAGTGACTATGGATCCTGCTATTCTGGAAGCTCCAGAAAGGTAAAGAAGATTAACACCAAACTCAATATATATATATGTATATATTTTGGTTTCCCTTCTTTGTTATAATTATAAACATGAACTTTAATGAATTATTTATATAAGATGCTATTTTTTAACCGTTTAAAATTTAAATTAGAGAACATTTTGAAAGCTTTATTGGTTTTTGCCTCGTGGGGTCACCTGGTAGCCTGGACACGTGCTCATGGTAGAATGGTACCTTGGGGTATTAGCTGTGTTCCACATCTGGTCCTTAGCTATGCAGCTGGAGGTTTGAGTTTATGGCATCCAAGAGTGACCCTGCCCCTAGAGACTGATGCGGCATCATTTTCTCCATTTATAATGCCATGAAAACCAAATGCTTGGCTTGGTTCTTTAGTCCATTCTCTGTTTGAAAAGCCCAAATGGAAGTTTAATTATGATCAAATGCTTCTCAATCTGGAATTAGGAGAGCCATTTTGATGATTGTAATAGTGAAAATCTTCTAGCTGTGATAACCTAATGCCTCCATCTGATCTTGAGGGGTGTTCTTTTTAGTGGGCCTCGAAGGGTGCCTTTTCTCTTTCCTCTATACAGCAATGCATAAATGCTATAACTCTCTCCCTCTTACCTTCCCATCTCCCTGGAGTTCCCAGGCCTCATTTTGCATATGCTTAACAACCACTGTCTTTCAGCTCTGAGTCTGGGAAGTATTTGTTCTTTGCAACAGCCAGACTAAAGAAAGGGTTAAGACAGGCTGCATTTGAATGTCAACCCTAGTTGGCTCCATGCTCTCTCTTTTTTCTTTTTTTAAAGCTTTTATCTATTCATTTACAAGAGACACAGAGAGAGAGAGGCAGAGACATAGGCAGAGGGAGAAGCAGACTCCTTGCAGGGAGCCCAACGTGGAACTCGATCCCAGGACCCTGGAATCACGACCTGAGCCAAAGGCAGACACTCAACCACTAAGCCACTCAGGTGCCCCTGCTCCATGCTCTTGGATACCATGCTGTGTCACCCTATGCTTCAATTTCCTCATGTGAAAATGGATTAGTAATGGCACCTGGGCACCTGGTT
Source organism: Vulpes lagopus (assembly GCF_018345385.1). Classification (NCBI taxonomy): domain Eukaryota; kingdom Metazoa; phylum Chordata; class Mammalia; order Carnivora; family Canidae; genus Vulpes; species Vulpes lagopus. The sequence goes on from NC_054826.1 coordinate 75,829,403, forward strand.
GGTTCAGTAGGTTAAGTGTCTACTTTTAGCTCAGCTCATAATCCTAGGGTCCTGGGATCAAACCCTGCATTGGCTCTCTACTCTGCAGGAAGCCTGTTTCTTTCTCTCCCTCTGCCTGCTGCTCCCCCTGCTTGTGCTTTTTCTTTCTCAACTAAATAAATAAAATCTTAAAAAAAAAAAAAAGGTTAGAAATGGCACCTCTCTCATAGGTTTGTTATGAGATAAGCTTTTTAGCTCAGTGATGAAATAAGAATTCCAAAAAAGTCAAATGATATCATTCATGTTATTATGGCTTATTGTTTTCTCTAAGGTGACTTTTACACTCATATGTAAAGATTTTATTAGAGTGAATTATGCAGAATTGCCATTTTGGTATGTCAAAAATTGTCTAACACCAGCTACTTCATATGGCTAAAACCAATAACAATTGACTTATAATTCTTTCTCCTATCTATGGAACTTTTAGTTATTTTACCTCTTTAACACATTGTTACCCTTATCCTTTGAAATATAGGTATACTCAGATCATCTCCCTTAAATGATATTTTTTTCTTGTTTAGTGAAATGATAGAGTAATGCTGATTTTTTTTTGTCATGAACTGCTCACAAGAATGATAGTGTAGTCTTTTGAGATTTTGACATTGGTTCGGTAGGCTTTTCTCATATCACCAACTCTGCAGGGTGTTGTAATGTTTCTGGTTAGTATTATTTGTGTCACTGGTAATAAACCAAAACAAAGTTCATTGGAATCCTACTGTTAATTCCTTCTTGCCCGTGTATGTTATGTCTTACCTCTTAAAGAACTTTTGTATTTTTCAGGTATGTTTTCTTTTCCAATAATTTTGAGGGGCAGAAGTATAACTATCTTCATTTTCTAAATTAAAAATAGAATCATGTGTTGAATCATTGGACCAAGAGCATAGATTTAGTTAGTAATCTAGTTAGTTGAACAGAGGCCTTCATAATTTCAAAGCTAAGGTGGACTTCCTGAGGTCTCACCCAAAACTCTCATTTTGTATGTTGGGTAAATAAAAATCTTAAGAGGCTATCTGAAATAATAATGGCAGAATCAAAACAAAAATGGGTATCTTTAAATTTTTCCCCCTCCTACTATATTCCTAGGATTCTGTATTTGCTCAAAAGCATTATCTGACCATGTTTTAGAATTTTAACTCTGAGATAGTTAATAATTGATGCCATTTTTAGAATGAATGAAACATGAATTTCATCAGTACTCTGATGAAGAACAAAACTACATGTTGTCATATTTCAACATTGAAATATTTTAGTTTTTCTTGAACCTTATATAAAAATGAAACAACCATTCATGTGTGGATTTAGGACTTTATTGTTCTCTTCTACTTACCTATTTGTGCACAGACCAACTTCCTTTACCCAGCCTCTAGCCATTTAAACAGCTTCTAGAATGTGCTTATACTACCTTCTGTATCAATGTTTTATTATTTTTAAAGATTTCATTTATTTATTCATGAGACACACACACAGAGAGAGGGGGCGTGGCAGAGACACGGGCAGGGGAGAAGCAGGCTCCATGCAGGGAGCCCGATGTGGGACTCGATCTCGGGTATCCAGGATCATGCCCTGGACTGAAGGCGGCGCCAAACCGCTGAACCACCCGGGCTGCCCCTGCATCAATGTTTTATATGTAGTCTAAATACTGTCTTTACTGAAGTTTTGGCTTTGTACCATGATGTCAGAAAACATGAATCATTGGCTTTGCCAGATTGAAATGATTTCTCAAAGGCCTCAACACCACCAGGAGTTCAGTTAGGTGAGGGAATAAAATGGGGGGTGAAAAGAGGAGTTGGTGCTTTTTTTTTAAAACTCAAAATGAAAGTTTTCTTCTGCTTTATAGTTTTGGGATCTTGGGAGTGCCTCTTCTGGCCTCTATCCAGTTTGGGTGTAAACTCAACAGCCTTGGTGCTTTGGAACACTCACTGGCCCATCAGCTCAGTTTGCCTCCTTTCTTTCTTGTCACAGTTTTAAAGAACATACCAGAAGTCAGAGGTCTGAACTCTAAAGAGGTCCCTCGTTGCTTGGTACCCACTCCAGCTCCTCCACTTCCAGTCACTTAATGGTCCAAACCACTTTGTCAGCAAGGGGATGGCTGAGGCCTCAGGGGGCAACACAGAATCCTTCTGAATTTTTGAGATTGAATCCTTTCACCAAAATAAAATATTCAAGATATTAGAGATTGAGGAGATAGGACTTTATAGCACATAAATTAAAGGGGTAGCTTGGATGAGTTTGGAGTTTAAAAAGATCATCAATAAAAATAAAAGGAAACCCATTTATTATGTCTGATATCTCTGTTTTGTTGTTTTTACCTACCATTTGAATTTGTGTTCTTATAGAATGTGAATCGAATGGCAGCACTGAAAGAAACCAAGGTCACTTTTTAAATCTTGAACACCAAAGTCCTGTCTAGGCAAGCCTTTGATTTAGATGTTTGTAAATGTGACTTGAAATCTACAGATAGGTGTGCTGCCAGAACATTCGATTTACTTAATAGAAGAGATGAAGGAGAGCATGAGCCTCTCTGATAGAATTCTTTTGTTTTTGAACCCTGGAATATGAGTAATCAGGAACAACGCTGCATCGTGTCAAGCAGAGTCTGAATCCCGATGACACAATTCTAAGAACTGTCAGAACTGACTCCTGCCCAATTTAAGGGTATGGGTTACGAAGAGGCTGACTAAAAATACTTGGATGTTGGCTGTTGCTTGCCAAAGTTTGTTTTCATTCTACGATCAGAACAAATCAGAGCTGCCACAGTGCAGGCACGATGCTGCCCCGAAGGTCTTTACGTGGAAAGACTGGCTTACATCAGGTTCAGATGTCACTGTGCTGCTCATCCTCTGTCATTTCACTTAGCCCCAGAGCTGACGGCTCAGACGGGCTTTCCTCGCGGCTCCTTCAAATGAGCCCCTTCCTAAAGGTGTGTGGTCAGTGGGAAGAAAAGACTCCCATTTTTCATTTGGGAATATCAGTCCTTAGCACTTTTTCTTGATATTCAAGGAAGACATGTTTGCTTTGATTTCTGTTCTGGAGAATAATGTTATTGTAGGCCCTTTAAAAAACGTGGTAGGAATGCAAGTAAGAGTATGTGCGAGAGCCAGAGACTTCAGGGGGGCGGGGAGGGGTGTTGGGGAAGATTGAAAAATATCACCTACTCAGAATATTTATAAAAGTATGCAGTTTCCATATATTAGAAATCATCTTACAATGACAATTTGTTCACTAATGTATAGTTGTCACATACATTAACACCAAGTTTGAACCCACGAGCTTAGAATCCTGGCTTAGCAGACCAAATGATTCATAACCAAATATTATCAATGCCACGCTCTCACAAAATGCTACTGTCCATGAGAAAATATAATTTTTCAATTGATCTTCTGTTTTCTAGAATAACTACAAAGCTGTTTAGAATTTCAGAAATTAAGTCTGATATCATGGTATTTCCTCCCAGGCATATGATTGTGGTCTGTTTGTTTATTATTTAACATCTTCTTTCGGAAATTGTCTCTACACGTCTTTGGGCATTATTTTATGAAAGTATTCATATTTTTCTCAACAATTTATACAAGCTTCTTATGTGTTAATATTATTATCCTTTAGCTCCATTTTGGGGGCAAATATTTGACCTTTACTGCTCTTTGTATTATGTTTAGTTTGTATAGTTTAAGCAAAAATTTAGCGCACACTTATTTTCTATGGTAAGACTGTTAATTATTTTCAAATGTGGTAATTTTTAGAAAACATATTTGGACACAGTTTCAGGTTATATTTTTGATCTGAAAACCAAAAATCAAAAGGTGGTAAATATGGCTGAAAAGATAGGCAAGAGTCATGTTGGGGGCTTTGAATTTTCAGCTAAGGAGGTCAGTCCTAGTATAGATGTGCTTCATATTTAAATTGTATACAACTGTGGATCAGAATATGATAAGGGATCAATCAGTATATATTAATCTCCTTTGAAGTAGTGGAGGAGATGCTAAGCTGTGGGACACTGTCATATTATTTCACTGTGGGTTTTTTTTTTTTAACTTTCATAGAATTCCCCTGTGTGATTTTTTTTAATGGATTTATCCATATCACATCTAAATCCATGATTACATCTAAAAGGTTTCATATGTGAACATGTCTTTAATGAATCTCTAAAACTCAAATTAGTACCCTGGAATTCTAAGGTAAATTCTTGCTCTGCAGTTCTCATCTTTATGATGAAAGATGTGACCTTAACTTGGTTGACGTTATAGTTCTTGCTCACAAGCCATCTCTTTCTGGAGGGCAGGATACCTAGTGGTTGGCGTCTGACAGACTGCTTGCTAGTTAGGAATTGTGAAAAAGTTGCTTGACCACTGTATTCCTCAACTTTCTCATTTCTAAAGGTCAGTAATAACAAGTATACACCTCATAGAGTTTTTATGAAAATGAAATGAAAATGCTCCATTCCCCAAAAGTTCCTGCTATAAATACATGTTAATGTCACCACTAGCAGGATGCAGATGCCCTTTCCTTTCTTTTTCTCAGCTGGTGATGCTCTAAGCCCATCTTTCCCGTAGTAGGTTTTGGGAGAATGAGGCTAAAACCCAGAAAATTATGAGGATTTAAACATTCTAATAGTATAGTAATAAAACAGTAGGCAAGAAATTGGTAATGGAGCTGGGAAATGATGCTTTAAAATCCCATTGCAAAATGGTCAAAGTTTATTCTGATGGATACTTCCTTGGCTCACATGTCACACCCTCTCATATCCATTTGTGATATTGTAGAAATTGGATCGAAATAGATGGACAGGATTTGAGAATGTTAGTCTTGTTTTGGCCTTTAATGGTGTATGTTTATCTATCTAATCTGTGTGTTATCACTAAATAAATGTATATAGATGTTACTACATGTGACATGAATGTGTAGACAAGTGTACATGTGTGTGCACACACGATTTGTGTAATATATATAAAATGATGTGTTAGAGCTCTAAAAAGTCTCCATAATTCCAGACCCCTGCTGAGCCTCTCCATAGGAGTTAGTCTGCTAGTTCCTCCCAGGGGGAAGACCTGGGGAGGAGCTTCAGTGTGATAAATACTGTTTACTCTAAGCTACAATGATGGGTTTCTTTCTTCACGATGGAGTTTAATGGGTATCCCCCACTGCTCAGTCTGTAGCTTCCAACTCAGGAGGTTATTGGAATAGAAAGTGACTCTGTCTCAGGCCAGAAAGAAAATAGGATACATATGTATTCTTTCTTAGGTTCATGAAAGAGAAAAAGACTTCCTGATGGAGCTGACTGTGGTTTGTCTTTTGAGCCTATAACCCAGTCTGCTGATAATTTCTTCAAACAGTGCAGTAGAAGGAAACATACATTAACACCATTTATTGCATGGCTGTTATGCACTCTATGATTTTAACTCATTTGATTCTCCAAAGACTCTGTGAGGCTGGTTTTGATTACCTCCAATTTATAGATGGGGAAGTGAGGCTCAAAGTAGTTGGTAAATAGCAGGGTTCTGATTTGAACCCAGGTGCAGTTGGTCCCCCCAAATTGTGCCTTTTCCCCAATGCTGATACATGCAATATGAATAAGGGAGACCAGAACAATTGTTCAAAGTTTTCCCCATTTCACATGTTGGCCCTGGCTGTCCACACCCCGGGAGGGCAGCGGGTAGCTGCTGCAGGTAATAGCAACCATGTAAGGCAAGTTTCCTTCTCAGCTGTCAGTTCCTCCCTCTGTCCTCTGGCTTGAGGGTACTGCCTTGCTCTTTGCTGTTGACCTTGGCTTTCTGACATCCAACGTGCCTCTCACTTGCCACTAAAATTTTAACATGAGCTAGATTTGCTTTGTAACTAGTAAAGCCATATTGGTGACAGTTATTTACTTCACTTATTTATTTCAACTTTAATCCAGTGTTTTGAATATCCAGCTATAATTTGAGGCATGTATAACCTCTTGAGAAAAGAGTCGGCAATTAAGATGTCAGCCTTGTCAGGATTCCTAAGCACTACGCTGATAGGTACTTGGAGATGATATAGATAGAGCATATGCTAAAACCTTCTGGTGTGTAAATATGTTGCTCTTTAACAGAAAGTTTCCAGGATTCAATAGGCAGCCTTTTGCAATGATTGGGGTATTCTGGGTTGGATTTAGCCTTTCTTAGTAAGATTTTTTTCTTTTTTTTATATTAGAAAGGGAGGAAGTGTGTGGTATGAGGAAAAGTGGGTAAGCTTGAGTGTCTGATTGGTGCAATCTTAAATTGTAGTCCCATCTCTCACTTGTCCCCAGCAAGTCATTTTACTCCTTGCAGCTCTGGTTATCCATCTGTAAAACAGGTGTTATACTTACCATTGTTTATAATACTCTCAGTGCAGTGCCTAGCATAGAGCATCACTGAGTAAATATTAGTTCTCTGCATCTTGACCTGGAAGGTAATGCTCTTTTGCCTTTTTTTTTTTTTTAATTCTTGCCTTTAAAGAATGCATGTATATGGAGGAAAGACTGATTAAATAAGCCTTTCCTCACATAAAGACTGTCTTCCCTTTATAGTTCTGTATCTGTTCTATTTTAAATAAAGGTTTAAACTCTCTCATTTCCCTGATACCTCTGCATGAGATAAGACTTGAACTCAATATACAACAGCTAGTTGGGTGTATTCCATACATCTGTTATGTGCAAGTGTTCTTCCTGCCGGATCTGGGGTGCAGTGAGTTGAGAGTCACATTTTGCTAGACTTAGTTATTGATGATTCCAGCACATTTATAAGACACAGGTGATGCTTTTTAAGTTGTGCAGGAAGCAGAAATGACCAATGTGGTAGGTCAAGGCTTAGAGCCATAGGAGAAAACACTTCTTGGCTGGGAGGGATTATGTTTTATCTTATATTCCTCTTCTTCTGTGAATTCTGTGCTCCTGACAAAAACTTGCCTATCCCATCTGCCTTATTAAGTAAACTCAACAGTTTTCCCAAATAATTTTAAATGTGCCCAAAGGTTAACAGTTAGTAAGGTTTCACTGTAAATTAATCAGCTATTAGATATTCTCCAGTATCGAAAATTAGAATTAACTACTGTTCTTTTACTTTTAAGTCAACACATGAATAATTTTATATACAGGTATACTTTTTAATGAAAAAGTAAGTATTTAAAAAAAAAGAAAAAGTAAGTATTTTAAATCACCAAATGAGGGCAGCCTGGGTGGGTCAGTGGTTTAGCGCCACCTTCAGCCCAGGGCATGATCCTGGGGACCTGGAATTGAGTCCCATGTCGGGCTCCCTGCATGGAGCCTGCTTCTCCCTCTGCCTGTGTCTCTGTCTCTGTCTCTCTGTCTCTGTCTCTGTCTCTCTCTTTCTGTGACTCATGAATAAATAAAAAAATCTTTAAAAAAATCACCAAATGAGAGAACTTTCTCTCTACAGAAATAGATGTTTTAGAATAGACGATGCATACTTTCTCTAAAAGACCTCGAGACCAATTAATTTGATTAATCAAAAGCTTTAAAATTACTTTTACTGTGGTACTCTTGTCAGTGTTCCAAAAGAAAATGTTCCTCAGTTTACAATTGTGTTTATTTTTGTCCTAATTCAGTCCTCAAAAATCTAGGAAATGCATCATTTTTAAAGTCAGGAAATATAAGGAAATGACTACCTGTCACTTTTTATGTTCCCTTTCTAGTTGTCAGTATTGCTGCCCATCAATAGCTAGCACCAAATTTTCTGCTGGTTTCTGATGATAAAGCTGCATCTGAATTTCCCTAAGCACTTCTTTATAGACAATCAGCACCAGTATGATGCCCTTGTAACATGACTTGAGGAAACAGAAAGTGTTACATAAAATCAGAAAGAACATTCAGAAGTTTGTATATGTTTTGTTACTTCATTTGATATTTTAAATTTTTCTTTTATTTTTTAAAGATTTTATTTATTCATTTGTGAGAGACTCAGAGAGAAAGAGTAAGAGAGAGAGAGAGAGAGAGAGAGAGGCAGAGACACAGGCAGAGGGAGAAGTAGGCTCCATGCAGGGAGCCTGATGTGGGACTGGGTCCTGGGTCTCCAGAATCAGGCCCTGGGCTGAAGGCAGCACTAAACCGCTGAGCCACCTGGGCTGCCCAACATTTTTAAATTTTAGATCATCCTATGAAGTGGGCAGAGAAGCTCTTAATATAACTGTATAGACATAAAAATGGGAGCTCATTGACCTGACTTGCACAAAGTCCCCAAACTGACCTACTTGTGATGAGAGCCTGGCCCTTGGTTCAGTGCTTTTCTCACTGTCCCATTATCCGAGTCACTCATGTGAGGGACCATGTGTGCCCATTCAAGTAATTTCCCTGTGAGAAGCAGTCAAGCCCTGGTCCTTGGTGGGCTGGACATTGAACATTAAAGGATAGAATCTGTAAGTATGTATAGAGAAAATAACAGCGGTTCACCAGTGCATATGAATCATTCCATGTATGTCTCCATGTTCCCCATAAGAACGTTTTTATCTGGACTTGTCACACTTGGTAATGTAGGTTGTTTATTTTTTCCTGTGTGAAACCTAGATGGAGACAAGCGGAACACTGGTCTGAGCCTATCCGTTGTGCTGATGCCAGTGCAGGTTTGCTGATGATGTTCACCAGGCTCAAGCTTTTAAGATGAATCTCTATGGCAGTGACTTGCTCATTTTAGGGACTTGTCCAGTGCTGTGATCAGCCACATTCAAGAATGGAAGAAGACAGAAAAAGAATTCAAGTTATAATAATGTGTTTATTGGAACACTAACATAGCAAAACCAAAAATAAATCTTCTTCTGTTGTTCAGTAGCGATCATGGGACCAGCACAGAAGACTCTGAATGGTGATGCTCATGAAATCCAGCTGTCTACCTTCCAACTCTGGAACTTAGGGATTTAGTTTTGTGGAGCTTGGTTATTTTGTGTCAGTGATAAGACACACTTCCTCTAGGTTTGGAGCCTTTCTTTCCCATACGGGAGTTGTCTATGTAGAGCGTAGGTGGTGAGGAATTATTGTAGAGGGTTCAAAGCATTAGACAACTTCCTTCAGATCTTTGGTTCTAGACACCCCAGGAGCATTATTTTACCTTCTTCTTTTTTTTCTTTTGCGAATACAGGTAACCTTGAAAAATAGACTGAGTAGTTAGCTCTTGTTTCCACAGTTCTGGCATGGAAATTTCTTACAGGCTGGAACGGCTGCCTCCACTGTTGCTATGCAACCAGGAGAGGAGTTCACAAGCTTTGTCACAAGCCAGCAATCAAAAGAGAGACAATATTTTCTTTCGATTATGTATTTTATTTATTTATTTACTTATTTATTTCTGTCAGCTCTGGTTTTTGGGATTGTGTATTTATATCCTTTGGGGAGTTTTTATTTGTAGAAATGTCTTTTCCAGAGACACTTTATTTGTCGAAGACATTTTGGTTTGATCTTCCTAGATAAAAAGGTGAGCTCCTCCTCACAGGCAGTAGGTGTTGAAATTAGGCCTTGAAGCAGATAAAATAGTTCTTAATAAAAACATGGTGGAATCAAATACAGCTTTACCCACTCTTTTAGTAAGAAAACATCGATGTAGCTTTGTATTCTTTCTTCTGGTCTTCATACACTGTGTACTTCTTTAACCTAAATCAGTGGCTTTGAATCTGTAGTTCGTTCCTCTCTCTTGCCTCTGAGAGTCATCTCTAAATAAAAGACCATTTAAACCTTTGTAATCAGGATTTATCCTGACCAAATTTTCTGGAGCCATCTTTTATGTAAATCTTTCTTGACCTTTACAGATTTTGTCTTTCAAATACTAACGAACCAGCTTTTAAACAAATGTTTGGGTAAATGCTTATAGCCAATGTTTATATTTTCAATTATCCATTGGTGTTTATTGAGCGAGGAGGCCGAGGGATGTTCCTCAGGACTGTTCATAATACTCGTGCAGGTAGAAAGGGGAGATAGGAAGACTATAATAATACAGATCTTCTGCCAGTGTCCCAAAGGAGAAAAAGATGGATTTAGAAACTGAGTATCAGTGAGCTTGGAATTGATATCTGGCAACACCGCAGTCTGGGTTACTGAACTAATAGCTTGTGATGACTAAGAAGTGGTGATAATTAGGAGCCAACCTGTTTTCACAAGGAAAAACTCATGTAAAATTAAACCTTTTTTCTTCCTAATGATTTTACTATGCTGCGGACTCATGTTATTCTGTAGCCACTGGATATGGATTTTGGTAACATATTTGATGAAATTTCTTAATGATAATCAACATTTCATTACTGCAGTCTCTAACTTTTATGCTTTAAAATAGCACTTAACAATTTTTTTCCTGCTTTCTGTGTGAGTTATTTGAAGAAATGAGAGAACATTAAATATATTTTTTCCAGTTCGGGGACATAACATTTTTATATAGATATTACCACTTGCATTTTCCCCTCATACTTGGGCTTTCTCTGAGAAAAAGTTTTGCTTTTTATCTTTTAAAGTAAATATTTAGCATTTTGTTGCATGAGGCTCTGCTCACGTGTTAGAACAGAGCTCATTCAGGATGAGCTTATCTTTAGCGTCTGTGCCCTCCCAAAGTGAGTGGGGTTCCAGTTTGGGCCTTTGTCACCACTGGGGCTTTGCATTTGAAGTGTCAATGTGTCAATGACTGTTGGAAAAAGGCCTGATACCTCATCTTAGTTTCCACACTCCCTTTGAGTTCTTTGTACAAGAGTGGAGAGTGAACTGTTTTAAATCAAACCATAAAGCAGTACTGAGGAATGCTGGTTTTGTTCATTTCTTCAATCCACAAGTGTTTGCTGAGGAGTGCCTTCGATGATTTGAAGACCTGTGGGGCAGATAAATTCTGTCACATGTGAAAATCTCACACTGGCCTTTTTTTAAGACCCGTTGGCTAACTGACAGACCCCTTCTCAGAAAGAATATTTTAAATACATAAGATAGGAGGAATTAATTATATTAAAATAGTTATTCAAGATTAAAAATTGTGATAAAGTAATAGATATACTTTTTGATGCATTAGGTAATAAGATCTAGCAGAGGGTTGAATATCAGCTGTTCTTTTGTAATCATGATCCACTTAATCATGTCTGCCTGGTTATAGAGTGATAGAAAAGTAATCATTTCTATTGGTGACAAAGTCATAGGTCCTGTTAATACTCCATGGCTTTTATCATGCCTATATTTATAGTGCAAGGAGTTTTCGGTTAGATGTTAATTAAAATAAAGATATACTTGCTCTCCCCAGGAGTCTGTCCACAGACCCACGTGGGGGATGTCCATATACCTCAATTAAAGTAAATCTGTTTATGTATCCACCAGTATAATTGTAATTTTCACAAAAGTAATTTTCTTAAAAACAAAAAAGTAAAATATAGTATTAATATAAGACAATGATACATTCTTTCCAGATGATAAAGTCTCTGGGATTAAAATCCTTGTAAATATTCCATGTAGGGTATATAGTTTAAACTATTTATTAAGCATGTGTAGTAGCAGAGACAAATGAGTTTCAAGCATGTATATTGTCCATGTGACCTAGCCCTCAATAGAATAGAATGATAAATCTTTGCAGAAGATGCCAAATGGCTGGGCCCTTTGCCAGTCTTCCATTATATTTTTGAAGGAGCATAAGGAATAAAGCCATAGTTTAAGGGGAGAAATTTCATCTAAACAACCTGTAAGAGGCCAAGGGAGAATGCCCAGCTCATTAGTGAATAATGCAGGTCGTCATATGGAAAATCTTTTGTGCAAATAACAGCACTGATTTCATAGGTATTTGTGGGTTAATAAACACATCACATGTAGAGTCAGTCTGACACATAGGAAACCCTATGTTAACGCTGTTATTGCTATTCCACCATAAGTTACTACTAATAAGTTCCGCAGATTTGTTGTGGAGGGCACAAAGCTTTCTTATTTCAAAGAACCATATTTACATATATAGCAGTGATAATTTAGGGCTTACCAGGCCACTGTGGGATGACATTAGAGATGTATTTAACTTATTTTTTGACTAGATAATACATGAACATTATATAAAATCTTAAAGCTATGAAAGTGTATATATAGTGAAAAGTAAATCATTTTTGCTTCTTTTTATCCCAGTCACTCAGTTCTCCTTCCTAGAGGCAATGTATTCTATGTAAAAGTAATAGATTTATATTTTGCTATTTTAAAGATTTTGTTTATTGTTTTGAGAAGAGAGAGAGAGTATGAGCAAGGGGAGCAGCAGAGGGAAAAGGAGAGGGAGAAGCAGTCTCCCCACTGGACAGGGATCCTGATGCGGGGCTCAATCCCAGGACCCTGAGATCATGACCTGAGCCGTAGGCAGAAGGCCACCCAAGTGTCCCTAGATTTATTTTTAAAGGGAGATTTTATGCATATGTTTGTAACATATGCAAGTTTGTAACATATAGTCTTTTTTTTTTTCTTAAAGTAAGTTCAACACCCAACATGGGGCTTGAAATCATGACAACCAAGAGATCAAGAGTCACTTGCTGTATCAACAGAGCCAGCCAGGCACCCTCACATATAGTCTTTTTAATGCAGAAATGATTGTATGCTATATACTGTACTTTATCCAGAGTATATTAGTAAATACATTGTAGAGATCATTCCATATACAGTTGCCTTGTGTTTTGTTTTGTTTGTTTGTTTTTAAAGATTTTATTTATTTATTCATGAGAGACACAGAGAAAGAGGCAGAGACATAGGCAGAGGGAGAAGCGGGCTCTTCATGGGGAGCCTAATGTGGGACTCGATCCCCGGACCCAGGATCACACCCTGAGCTGAAGGCAGACGCTCAACCAATGAGCCACCCATGCGTCCCTGCCATGTTTATTTAAACAAACTTTTGATTTAGAATAATTTTAGACTTGCTGAAAGGTTGCAAAGATGATAGAATTCCCGTATATTACCCACTGGATCCTCTATAGTAAACACCTTACATTATGGTAGCATAGCTGTCAAAACTAAGGAGCCAGTATTGTACTATAATTAACTAATGTCCACATTCTATTCAGGTCTCCCTAGTTCTGCCCTAATGTTCTTTATTTCTGTTCTAGGATCCATGTTACATTTAGTCCTTATGTCCCTGAGAGTCTCCTCTAGTCTGTGATAGTTGTTTAAATTTTCCTTGTTTTTGACAACTTTGACAGTTTTGAGGAATGCTGGCTAGGTATTGTGGAAGGTCCTCCCATCTGAGTTTGAATGGTGTTTTCTCGTAGCCAGTCTGGGTTTATATAGGTTTGGGAATATGAGGTGAAGTATGCTTTTTATCACCAGTGTCAAGAGCACGAGCTGTCAGTGTGGTTTATCACTGATGATGATGACCATGGTCACTTGAATGAGGTAGTGTTTGCCAGATTTTACTCTGTAAAGTAACTTTCCTTCCCTTTCCATACTCTGCTTTTTGGAAACAGCTCACTAAATGGGGCCCACAGTCAAATGGACTGAAGTTCCACTTCCTTGGGAGAAAGATGATATGTGTGTGTGTGTGTGTGTGTGTGTGTGTGTGTGTGTGTTGTGTGTGTATGACTTTCTAATACTCCACTGGACTATACATGACATGTGAAAAAAAGTCTATTTTTTCTTTGTTTTTAGAGAGAAAGAAAATATGTGTGTGGGAAGGGAAGGGCAGAGGGAGAGGGAGAATTTTTTAAAAAATTTTATTTATTAATTCATGAGAGACAGAGAGAGAGAGAGAGAGAGGCAGAGACACAGGCAGAGGGAGAAGCAGGCTCCATGCAGGGAGCCTGAAGTGGGACTCGATCCCAGGTCTCCAGTTTCACACCCTGGGCTGAAGGCAGCTCTAAACTGCTGAGCCACCCAGGCTGCCGAGGAGAGAGAATTTTATGCAGGCTCCATGCTGGGCCTAACTCGGAGCTTGATCCCACAACCCTGAGATCATGACCTGAGCTAAAATCAAGAGTCGGTCGCTGAACTGGTCACCCAGGTGCCTCAAAGTCTGTTTTTGACTTTATTCATTTTTCTAAAATGAAACAAAGAACTAGGGTTTTGAGAGATACTTTCCCAAATATATCTTCTCCCTTCACATATATATTTTTTGAGATACTTCTCTTTAGGTACTCAGAGAAGCTCTTTTTGTTTATTTATAATTTTCCAGTTATTTTAATCATGCTTGTACATAGAGTTAAATTCAAAATAAACAATGTGGTACTTTAATAATGGCTTCATTGATATTCATAGATGATAATTTCTAAGCTACTTACCTGACAATAAATTATTTGCCCCAGGTAACTACATAAGCAGTTTTCATAGAACTGTGGTTTTGTAATCAATATCTAGAGATGCTTCTGTCTTATCAAATGTCACATTTGACTTTGTAACATTAAACTCCACTGTGTACTTACATATTTTGGGGCTCTTTATTTAGTTAACAGGTATTTATTTATTGAACTGCTGTGTTTTGCCATGGTTTGGTGTAAGACAAATCAGATGCCTGACCTGAGGCAGATCCTGTTTCTAGTGCAAGACACACACAATAAACACATTAAAAATTAATAAAGAAGATCATCTCAGAGACTGATAAGTGTGTTGAGGAAAATAAGGAGAACGAAGTGCTAGTGGTTTCCTTGGCCATGGTGGCTGCATCAGGGCTGCTCTCAGCTTTGTGGCCAGAGTAGTCCTCAAGAGAGCAGTTGAATGGAAGCCTGAGGATGCAGGAAGACCAGACATCTGAAAGTCTGGGAGAAGAGCTCTCCAGCAGAATCTGGAGTTGAGAGGGGATTGGCAGCTTCCAGGAATATAGAAGCCGGGATGGTATAAATGAGGGCAGAAGAGTGGGAAAAGGCCGTGAGGAAGGCAGGCCTGCCCTGCAGGGCTTCACTGGCAGAGTTACCCACTATGGGAAGGCTTTGGATGGTTCTGAGCAGGGAGTGACATGATCTGATACATGCATTTTAAAAGCACCTTCTAGTTGCTACGTAGAAAAGCGATTGTAGGGGAGATAAGAGGAAACAAAGAATACCGGTCAGGAGGCCATTGTAAGAATCCATATGAGAGATGGATGGTGATTTGAACTGTCAGGGAGATGGACAGAAGAAGGTAGTTCAGGTGGTGATGCCATATAAAGTGCCTCCAAATAGATTGTATTGCTCTGGAGTTTAATGTTAGAAAAACATGGCATAAGAAAAGAGTCATCAGCATTATATTTTCAATTAAGGTTTTAAGAGAAGAGTGGTATCATTGATAAATGAATGGATAAGGAAGATGTGTGTGTGTATGTGTATATGTGAACATACACATATATGTATACAAAGGAATATTACATAACCATAAAAAGGATGAGAGTGTGCCATTGCAACAATACAGAGGGACCTAGAGGGTATTATGCTAAATGAAACAAGACTAAGAAACACAAATGCCATATGATTTCTTTCATGTGTGGAATCAAAAAATAATCCAAAAATAAACAAGTGAAATCAGAAACAAAAAGCAGAATCAGACCTATAAAGATAGAGAACAAACTGATGGAAGAGAGGTAGAGAGATGGGCAGCAGGAATGACGGGGAGACGGAGATCCAGAGTTCCATTATGAATTGAACAAATCATGGGAAAGAAGGCCCAGTATAGGGAATACAGTCAGTGATACTGTTACAGTGCTGTATAGTGACAGATGGGAGTTGCACCTGTGGTGAGCACAGCATGACATATAGAGATGTTGAATTATTGTGTTGTACACCTGAGACTAATGCAACATTGTGTGTCAACTAGACTCAAATAAAAAAATTAAAACAAAACCGAAGAAGAGTGGTATTAAATAACCACATTAAAAAAAAAAATTAAAAAAAAAATAACCACATTAACACACTTGGAAGGCATTAGGGAGCCATGTCCACCCTAACTGAATTCACACATCATAAGGGAAGAAGAAACTTGCTTACCAAGTTAATGAGCTCTTAATTTTTTAAAAAAATATTTTATTTATTTATTCATGAGAGACAGAGAGAGAGAGAGAGGCAGACATATAGGCAGAGAGAGAAGCAGGCTTCTCACAGGGAACCTAATGTGGGACTCAATCCCCAGACCTCAGGATCATACCCTGGAGTCGAAGGCAAACACTCAACCACTGAGCCATCCAGGCATCCTGAGCTCTTAATTTTTATTATCTACTAAGTCTGCCATAACTACCAAGCCCACAACAGTAAGAATTTGTCTTTAGGGGTTAATAATAAACTGGAGTAGTTAAGCATCCCACTCATTTAATTATTATTCCTCAGGTAATTCTCATCTTAATAATAATATTTCTGATGTAATGGTCACTGTGAATTGCTTTTATCCCATAATGATTTTAATATTCAGCAAAGCATGTTTTAATCATATATTGATGTTTAACTTTGAAATCACTGAGAAAACATTTCATTTTTGTAGCTGTTACTTGCATGCAAAATGCCTTTTTGATAAAGAGTTTTACAAAGCTTTCTTTGGCATGGATACCTAAATATCATCAGCCTTAACTCGTACATCAAAAATAGCAATTCATTTTATGAGAACTTGGAATGTAATGTTATAACAATTGGTTTGTTTTAAATTTTCAAGGAAATATTTTCTTTTGCTGTATGAAGACACATTGTTCAATGAAACCACCTCATTAGTTGGGCTCAATTTAATACTTTTGGGTAAGGAAGGCAAGATAGGTCTAGAAGTAAGATTTGCTAAGGAGCTGATGAGGTAAAGAAAAGGGAAATATTTACCTCTTTAGTAAACTATTAAAAAGCACTACGTGAGCATGGGACCCCTAGGTGGCACAGTTGGTTAAGCGTCCGACTCTTGGTTTCAGCTCAGGTCGTGATTGCAGGGTCATGAGATCAAACCTCACATTCGGCTCCCCACTCAACATGGAATCTGCTTAAGATTCTCCTTCCCTCTTCCTCTGCCCACCCCCCTCTCCAAGTAAATAAAATATTTTTTACAAAGCACTCTATAAGTAGATGGATATCACCAAAATTAACCAAAGGGGTGTTGATATGTTAATTGTCTATAGTTTTTGTCTGTTTATTAAGGCAGGTATAGCTGTATTTATTTTATTTTATTTTATTTTATTTTATTTTATTTTATTTTATTTTATTTTATTTATTTATTTTATTATTTTCTTAAGACTGAGACACTGTAAGTTGAAATGGGTTTGCCTATCAGAATATAAGTTAGTTTCAAGCACAGGATTCTACCCAAGTTTGTTATTTGGAATATAATTAACTGTGTTGAATATTTGTTAGTATCATCTCACTAAAGGTTTAGGAGTATTTTTGTGAATGAATTCCAGGAACCAAGTTTTGCTAGCTACTTTAAAACACACTTTGAATGATTAAACAAATAAATAAGCTATATTATCAAAAGTACTTCAAACCTTATAAGAAAAGAATGTATTGATATTTCATCTGGTTATTCTTAGTAAAGAATTGTGGTTCTCCTAGCCCCAGGAGATTCTATTACCAGGGCAGCATAGAGCAAAACCCAAAACCAAACCAAAAGTTGCTGTTATGAATTACGTTGATCCTTTGATTAAATTTACTGAGCAAGGAGGAAAGTTCTGAAAAAAGTGACATGATATAAAGATGTCAATGAAACAATCCTTTCCTAAAGTATTTAAACCTAGTTGGGCATGAGAGCTCTGCTTGGCTCGTGTTCCAGCTTGGCATCTTTCTGTGCACAGCCAGAGAAGTGCATATAACATGTGAGGAGAACATGCACAAGAGCAGAGTAAGTCCAGCCGTGAGAGTGACATGGAATTTGGCATCTGAACTGATTCTTGAAGGAGGTATAGAATTTAAACAGATGGGAATGATAGGGAACAGAAGCCATGAGGAAAGTGCTGGAGGTAGAAATGATAGCACCTTTTCTGGCTCTTCTGCTTTAGCCAGGGATGGTGCCTGTTGCTTCACTGGTCACTGGACGGCTTGCAAAGTGCCCTGCACAGAGAGGCTGCTGAACAGATGCAATCACATGGATGGGCAGTCTGCTTGTTCACTGACAGTACACAGATTACTAATGTGTATTTAAATCAGTTAAACAAGGTAGCATAATCACATAAAGTGTGTTCACATTATGAGAACTTGGCAATCTGTTTTGTTCGCTTCATATCTCACTTGCAATTTCCCAATCCAATTGCTACAAATCAGATGGAGAAAGAACATCTTTGGTTCATAAAGGATTTCTTGGTCTAAATGTGGATAGACGTTTCTGAGATAAGTTTTTGGTTTCTAGTCTCCTGGTATTCGAAGTCTGCAAAAGGACAATTGTTTTAATGTTTCTGTTTCCCAGCCTTTGGGTGCTCACTTTTAATGGAGGGGAATGCTATGAATTTTAAATGAGTACATTTAATCAACTATATTTTTTTATTCAGGAAAATTCCACATTCTGGGTGAATCTTTTATATGATATGCAGTCCAATTTTTAAAGTGTGAATAGGCTTTTTTATAATTTACTGATTTAAAAAACTTGGTTTCTTATCCATCTGATTTAAGCTTTGGGTGTCTAGTCTCCTGGTCTACTAGGAGTCTGTATATGAGCAGCTGATCTAACACTTTATTTTCTTACATCTGGGGACTCAATTTAGGAAGGAACCCTAATAAAATGCATTTTAAAGAAGACATTTAATAGCTTTATTTTTTTAATCAAAAGAATTCCATATTCAGAGTGAATCCTTTCATATAGTATGTATTTTTTAATTTACATAGTTTTTATATAATTTACTGGTTTCAAAAATGTACTTTTGTATATTGGATTTGCTTAAATGCTTAAAGTGGAACATGTTCAGTATCCTATTGACTTTATGTTGAGACCATTAGAGCATCCAGTGGAAAAATCTACGGGTACCTCTCATTATTTGTTCTAACAATTCTATCAGGTTTGAAAAATAGATAATATGGAAAATTATTTTTGACACAATATAAAAATGAGTTTGTTCAACTGGAGTCCACAATAAGCCAACGGCTGTGAAAGAGAATAGGTCTGTTTCCATGTTTGATTAGAACAAGTGTTTCTGACATATAAAATATTGCTGTTATTAATGATCATAATAGATTTTGGGGAGTAGATTTTAATTTCATTGTTGCTGTTTCATTATGTTGAGTGTTCAGCCATTTCACAGCTTGTTAAAGATCTATTTCAAGCATTTGTTTCTTCTTCTGAACACTTTCCCGGTATCTAATTATTAAGGGAACACACAGTATGCAGAACAAATTCACATGTGCAAAACTGACAATCCCAGAAGTGTTATATTCTTATTTGCATTGCGGTCTTATTCATGTCGGGTAAAATCCATATATTTTTCTCAAATTTCTCCCCTTTTTCTCACTGAGCCTCTTAGCAGGGATGCTGTACATGATATTGCAGGCATGATGTTAGGAATATTAAAAAGGCTAAGAACCTCATGATGAAGAATTATGTAGAAAGAAAGGATTCAGCATGAACTGTCAATCTGTCCTCTCTTGCCTTTTAGGTTTTTGACTTTCTTGTTGGCAATATCTTGGGGCAAATGCGGAGCTCTTTTACCTGCCTTTAAAAAAAAAAAAAAAGATCTTCCAGGGATTTGCCTGAATTGACAGGCCCTATGCTTAACAGCAAGATCTGGAGATTTTATTTCTTCCTCTAGAATATTCTAGTCCCTTAGACACCAGAGGTGTCAGTGGGTCCTTACCGTGCTGGAAGCAGTAACAGTCTAAAGGCTGCCATTAAGCCGAAATCAGCCTGCAATTGATTGCCGAGGATTACCTGAAAGGAGCAATTACTGTTCCCTGTAAGGTGATACGCAGAGACCAGATGGCATGTATTTCTCAGGCAGAATCAAGGCCTAACCCTGTAAGCTTCAAAGACCTCATCATAGTGAGGCTGTTGCTGTCTCATCCTAGTCCAAACACAAGTATACCTCGAATAAAAATCAGCTTGCCATAAATATGAATCTGCAGATAAAATACAGGCCACAAAATGGCAAAGATCTGTAAACAAATTCTCTGTTTGCATTTTACTTTTATAGAAGCATATCTGTGTCAGACAGACAAATGTATATGCTTCTCCTTGTAGGTAAAAGGCCAAAAATGGTACAGTAAATGGGTGACATTGTATTGCAAAGTGTGTGATAATGAATGACTTGACATATTTTTGAAAGAATGAGATGGAAAGCCAGGTGCATGTGGTGATCCGTTCTCTTAGAAGAAGTTAATGAAGTCTTTAACTGAAAAATGGATTTATTTTTAAAGAAAGCATCAGAAAGACCAAGCAGCATACATTCAATCATTAAATGTTGCCTAGTCTAATAGAAGTGAAAGCTGTAGTCCGAGGATGAGCCTTGGACTGTGTGAGTCCTTCCAAGGCAATAGCCCCTGCTTTAACTGTTTTTCGATGGAAAGATGGGGGGGATTATATGGAAAGAAACAGACAGGGAGGGAGGAAAATTTATATGGGCAGATGGACAGGGAAGAGAGGCATGGAGGACAAGCTGATTGTTAGATTATTGTTGGTTCCATATTAAAATTAAGATAGGCAATTCCTTGATAAATCGGAGTTATACACATTTCCTCAATGGATAGTGGTCATTTAACCAATGCCAGAGTGTAGGGAAGCAAGCCTCAGTGGGATTATATCAACAAGTGACTTATCAAATTTGTATTTTAAAGCACGTGGAAAATAGATACTACTTTCAGGTCCTCTATCTTTAATGCATAATGTAAAGCACTAAGTAAGTGCTTCCACTGTAAGAGCTTTTGAGGCAAAGCTCACAGGCTTTTTACTCACAGACACCTTGCAGACAGACATTTTCATTTTTGTTTCAGTATCCAGATTTTATGTCAGCAAAAAAATAAAAGAGATTGAAACCTGAGTGAGGAAAATCTGCAGTTCACCACAGTCCCTTGGAACAAGAGTATTTTTCTTAGAATACTTTCATCAGAATCACTTTTAGTACATATTTCATTTTCTTGTAGTAAAACTCAGATTTGGCCAACCAACCTCAAAAGTCTGAAAGGAAACTATTTAATAAACATTGTTCATAACTGTGGAAATACTGAGAATGCCCAGAAAGCAGTAAGAATCTAAGAAAATCACGATTTTGGTATTATTTTTCTTTTCCCGGTTATAGGGTAAAGAACTGCATTTAATACATGAGAAAGATTTGGAGCTGTTTGCCCTACAGCTTGTGTCATACACTTTTCTAGCATGCCCAAGTACTTGATTCTCCTAATAGCGAGTTTGTAGAGATCAAGGCAAGATGTCCTGCGAAAGAAATCCAGGAATAACATTTTATATAAGACAATGATTGTTTTTCATTAAAACACATTTCTTCATTTCCTGGCTGCAAGACAGGCACAAAATGTTTTAAAGGGGTAGGAAAAAAACTGTCATCAATTCCTTAGATTTGAGTGTACCTATAATGATGAGAGTTAATTAATAGGTGCATCAAACTCCTTAAGATTAATTGTTGTGTTTACTTAAGTATCAGTTATCTTTCTAAGTACTGCTGTAGCCCTTGGCAACTCTAAAGATTTCTGTGTGGTTGTGAGCTCAGCAAAGACATAGGGGTCATTCATGCTGCTTGGCTAACAGAAATGCTAAGGAGGTTCCAAAGACAGGGAAGCAAAGGGAGAAGTACCACTTTTCTTTCTACTTATTCTCCCCACCAAGATATGCCCCTTTGGAAAGAAGGGTGGAGAGCACGTTCTTTGGGTTAGTTGTGGAATGTTATCTTCAGGGGTAGCTTCTCATAACATTTAGCGAATCAACAGCCTATCAGAACTGTTACAAAGAACATGTGAGAGTTTCACTCTCAGATCCCTGTCTGTCTTGAAATAGTTCAGTGAAACTTTTGAATAGTTCAGATCCTCAGCTATTCTCCTGACTCCTCTCCGATCTTTCCAGGCCTTACTTCACATGTTGACTGAACATACACTCAGGCACTATAGTGCCCAGCAGTCTTTGTAGTTACCTTCTAGTTCATAGCTCCATAGATTCTATTTATCTATTAAGTCTAAATCACTTAATATATTGTTCTTAGTTGCAAGCAGCAAATTGATTCTGGCTGACCTAAGCAGAAAAAGAATCTGTTGAAGAATATCAGACACTTGCAGAATTGAATGGAAGCCTGGAAAACAAGGCTTGGATTTATGGCAGAAGCAGGGGAATGTGGACAAGCTAAGTAATATAGCCAGTATTAGTCAACAGAAGCAATAGAGTCATGCTACAGAAAATATTCTAGTCAGGACGTTACTGATGGAACATGCCCTGGTCACTGCCAGACACTAAGTCCAACTACCACTTCTATGAATAACTGGCTCCTGCACAGATGCTTTGTATCTCTTGCTTTCTGCACATGTGTGTCCTATGAGACATCGAGGAGGATTGCTGGGTCTTCAGGAATGCACAGGATGGTATCTTCAGTTTTGGTAACTGTTGTGACCCTGTAGCTTGGCAAGATGATCAATGTTGGTAGATGAACAGGTGGGATACGGTCAGAGAGTATGTGTGGTTGTAAGGCAAGACCCTGGAGGTATTCCATCCATCCTTGTGGGTAAGCAGGTTGCTTCTGGTGTTTCTGCTTTTGAGGGTCCAGCATTTGTATAGTCATTGGTAGCCTCGAGGGTTTCAGGGGCCGAATCCGCTTGTTCTGGTAAGCAGACCATGTTCGGAATGGCAAGTAGAGATCCACTCACCACCTGGTTAAAGGTGATAATGCGCACAGAGTAGAAATCATCATCCTCTGCATCTGTCTGGTCTTCCATGGTGTCATTGACCTCTGCCATTTCTTCGGGGATGTCTTATTACTTTGATTATGATTTTGATTATGAGGAAAAGCAGCTTAAAGGGTGCTTGGCTATTCCCACCAAAATAACCTCTACCTCATAGGTCAGTGCGTTTTCTTCTTAGGAATATCTCTATGAAGTCTGCACTTGAAAACAGGGAGAGTAACCACAGCCTGGTTTGAGGTGCCCCTGGGCTCAGTGTGAGCTAGACCGAGTCAAAACTCCAACTTGTAACCTGACCCTCCCCCCCCCCAGCAGCCCCCACACTGGCTGTCAGACTGCAGTGTCATGTGCAGAATTAGTTTTGGCTCAGAGCCAGTGCCCAGTAATTCCTAAGAGGCCTGGGCATTTTTCTTCCTGCAAGGTCCAAGTCTCTAACTGGCCACAAAGTCCTTTGAGGAAAGCTAGACAGAAGATTTATAACTATATTTATGATGTTATTAAAAATATATAAAACTTTTGTTTGCATTGTTTATTGGTTTGAAGTTGATCTTAAAAACAGTAAAATAGAACCATTAAATCTGAAAGGCTCTGTTCCTGATTGTTTGTGTGCATTGACTGGCGTTTCCATTTCTCTTGGTAAATTTTTTTAAGTAGTTCTCTCCCCTCAGCTGCCCACCCCCCATCCTCCGCCAAGTAATTTTAAGGTGAGATCTACTTTCACTCTAGCCTAGAAGAAGTTGGTAATTTTATACTTAATTCTTCTTTTTTTCTTCCAAATAGGTTGGTGGCTGTTACCTCTTAGGGAGGTGGTGCTTTCTATTCCTGGCAAATGAATAAAAAATTAGGAATAAAGGAGATAGACAACTGCCATTCTGCTCTATGGTTCATTCCTTTGAGCTGAATCTGGACAATGTTGATTTATTATTTCTCTTGACTCACTTATCATCAGCATAATCAGGCCTTAGGTTTGGGAGGCATATTGCACATGACTAAGAACGAGGCTGGGATGCCTGGCCTTGAATCCCAGTTCTGCTGCCTACTGGCTATGTGACCTCAGACAAGTCATTTAATGTCTCTGACTCAGTTTCTTCACCTATAAAATGGAGGAAATAGTGCATATCTTAAAGGCTTGTTACATGGACATAATCAGATAAAAAAATTGTAACACAGAGCAAACATTTAATAATATTAGCTTATATGTTTCTAAAAGCTTATAAAATTTTAAATCATAGAAACAAGAAGTAATACAAAATATAAATACTTTTAATTTCCATATTGGATTATCTGTGTTGCTGATGTTCTTGAGTTCATTTATTCAGCTTATATTTTTTTTTGTGAAGATTTTATTTATTTACTTGAAGGGGAGAGAGAGAGAACACAAGTAGGGAGGAGGGGCAGGGTGAGAAGGGGAAGCAGACTCCCTGCTGAGTAGAGAGCCTGATTCAGGCTTGATCCCAGGACCCCAGGATCATGACCTGAGCTGGAGGCAGACGCTTAACCACCTGAGCCACCCAGGTCCCTCACAGCTCATATTTCTGAAATATCTACTATGAGCAAAGCATCATGCTAGTTTTTACATGACATGTTCATCTTAACCTGAGCTTGCTATTGGTCATTGTTAGAGGACATGGATAGTGAAAAGCTTGTCGTAAGATGCTAGGCACATAAAAGTTCCTTTTTTTTGTTCTGAGTTCCTTCGTATCCTGACTTCTTCATTGCATTAAAATTTAACCTATATAAAATCTTTAAGTGCTAAATCAGTATTGTTCAATAGAAATGTAATGTAAACCAAGCCACATTTGTAATTTCAAATTTTCTAGTAGCTTCATAGATAAGTAAAGTGAATGAGATGAGATTAATTTTAATTATTTCATCTAATCTAACATATCTAGAATAACAGGATTTTAAAATGTAATCTAAATAATTATTAATAAGATATTTTACATTTCTCTCCTCATCAAGTCTGGAGTCCAGTGTGTACTTTACATTTATAACACATCTCTGTTCACACATGCCACATTTCAAGTGCTCAGTCACCGCATGTGGCTGGTTGCTACCATAGTGGACAGAGCAGGGCTAAATTATGTTACCATGTTCCAGGAGGTAACCGTGAATTCTTCATTAAACAATTTTGGATTATTTCCAGATCCTCACTTGGAAGGAGAAAAACAGAAAAAGAAAGAATGAATTGAAGTTGAGTTTTCAATATGTGCTTTTTCTATAGCTCATCCAGAGTAAACATTGATAGAAAAGGAGTGTGTGAATCTAAGACCATATTGGCTATTTTCAGAAATCCAAATAGCAGTTAACCATTGTTAGGAAAGAACTAAATTGGGGAAACTTAAAGGAAGGTTCCGTCTTTAGTTATTATTGATTGGGAAGAAAATCAACAGCTAGTTAGTGATGCCAAAAGGAAGCTGGTTGAAATTGTAAATGTTTAAAAACGAATTTGATAAATTTCCCATAAAAATTTTTTTTTTCTTCATCTGAGACCTTTTAGTCAGAGCCTGATCTCTGTTAAAAGGGAGAAATTACAGAACTTCTTTCTTTCCAATTGGGAGTACCAATGTCATTTTTTCTTTAAACTGGTTATATGATTTACTATGAAATGCAGTCGGTTATGTGGAGATTAAGGAACTCTCTTCTTTCATGCCATCTGTTGCCAGATTTCTGTCATACTTTATGCCACAGTCATCTGGGACTTCAGTTGTCATCCACGTGGTGGATGAGCCAAGTTAATGTGCCACCTGAAACTTAAAAAAAGAAAGCTCCGTAATTTCTTAATAATTCATGAGAACAGTCACACAGACCCTGCTTATGTGATGTCATTACATATAGAAGAAGCATAAACATTTAATTTAATAGGAAATTTATTTTTGTATCAGAATCATTAAGGATTCATGTGAGAGTAATATCATTTTTTACTTTGCTTAAACTTTTTTATTATGAAAATTTTCATATATATGCAGAATTAGAGAGAATAGGATGATGAACCTCCATCGAACCTTCTAGCCCAGCCTCAACAATTATTAACTAATGGATAATTTCTTTTTCATCTATAGCTCTACCCTCAGTTACCTCAAGACATAATTCTAGAATCCTTGACAGTACATTCTTAATTTTAGTGTCTTCAGTAAAATAATACATCAGCTCCAAAATTTAATAACTTTAATATCATCACATAGTCAATATTCATATTTTCACAATTGGCTTTTTAAAATAGGAATCTTGCTTTAATCAAGATATAGTCAATTTACATATTACATTTGGTTTATGAGCTCCATCCATAAGCTCACTCTTCTCCTTTTCCCCCCTTGTAATATATTTGTTGAGAATCTAGGTACTTTGTTCTGTGGAATTTCTTACAGTCTAGATTTTGCTGGCTGCATCCCTGTGATGCTGGTTATCATGTTATTATGTACCTCTGTCCTCTATATCTTAGTAAAATGGTGATTAGATGGAAAGTCTAACTAGATTCAGGTTTATTTTATTTTATCTTGTAAAACTATTTCCTAGGTGCTGTTGTGTACTTTTATGTGGAAGCACATAATATCTGGCTATCTTTCTTACTGCAATGTCAACAGTGATGAACATGTTTGTGTGTCGCCAATTTGGACCTACCAACCATTGTAAAGTTCTTCATCCACTTTTCAGGAAATAGTTTTAGCAGCCATTGCTTTGATCCATTATTTCATTAGGAATTGCAAAATGATGATCTTCAAATTCTGTCATTCCTTCTTAATTCATTAGCTGGCATATTTCTACATAGAGAAATGTTCCTTTTTCAACTACTTCATCAATTTGAGATACAGTTTATACAGTAAAGACAGGATTAATGTTTGATTCTTTTCCTTTATTTATCTTTTTTCCAGTGTCATAATTTGTGGATTTAATCATATTTGATGTGTTTCAATCCATTCTATTTATTACTCTTTTTGATGCTCCACTTCTGGCCAGTGGAAGGCTCTTTAAATTGTTTCTGTGTCCTTTTTAATATAACCCCAGTGAACTTGATTAGCTTCTTTGCTTTCTGGGATGCCAAGATGTTCCAGGCTCAGCTTACGTTTCGCTGTCCCAGATCTCAAATCAGCCATTTCTCCAAGGGGTCCTGGTTTTTGTAAGGGAACAAAGGTTATTTAGAGAACACATATGGGCACCCTGGATCTTAACCTTCAGGAATTTTCAGTCTGGAGTCTGTATTAGGAAAACTCTAGTGAACTTAGTCCCGATCTCAGCGGCTTAAGGCAACCCAAGTTTATTTCTACCTATTACCTCAGCAGACAGTCCTCCATGCAGTGATTTAGGAACCCGGAATCCGTTTATCTTGTAGCAGCAGTAACTAGCAGGGCCTTAGAATCCTCTTCTTTCAGCTGAGAGATGAAAACAGAAAAAATGGAAAGGCACCTACTTTTTAACCACTTTGGCCTGGAAGTGATACACATCATTTTTACTCTCATTCTCTTAGTGAGAACTGATCATGTAGCCCTGCCTCAACGCAACATAGTAAAGGTGGCAAAGGGAGGCCCTGGTGAGGAAACCGACATCAGCAGAGCATTTTAAATAAATTTTTAAAATTTATTTTTAATATTTTTTAATAAATTTATTTTTTATTGGTGTTCAATTTGCCAACATAAAAAGAGCACACATCTTTGTTGAAGGTTAGGCTGTCTCTGCCAGAGGCCAGCCTTTTGCCATCCCAAATCATATGCTGTCCCCTACTTCCTCCAAAGGGACACTCCAAAGTCTCAGTCACCGAATCCAGCATGAAGGACAGCATCTTCCCTTATCTTAAATCAATGTATAATGGGGGAAGCACAGGATGACCACAATAATCACTCCCATGTCAAGAAAAGGAGGTAGGGCACAGTTCACTGATGTCATGGAAATGTTGGAATGCTGTTGGGCATTCTTCCTGCTCTGGTATTGGATGCAATTCCTCAGTTAGACTTGAATTCTACTTCCAGTCACTGTAAACCATTCTCTGTCCATTGCTCTTGATGGCTCTTGCCTCCACTCTGGCAGGTTTGTTCATGTTCATGTTCATACCTGCCCACGTTTGAGGTGGTTATAGACTATGCCATCCTTGGGAGCTATACGTTTTTTGTAGGCTGCATTCTATTCTTGCAAGTTGGAGGGTAATTTTGGGAATTCATAGCTTAAAAAAATTTTTTTAAAGCTCAAACTCTTTTCATCCTTTTAGAAGAGATTCTCATTTCTTTAGCAGTACAATTCTTTTAAAACCTTGGTAGTTCCATGTGCCAGTAATGTCATCCAAAGGTCTGTCAAAGTATAACTCAAATTTTTTGTTTCCTTTCTCACTCCTTTGGCTCTATCTCTCATTTAGGAGTGGCTGTTGAGGAGCCCCTTAAAATAGAAAGAAGGCCATTTTCTCAATCTGATCTTTGCCCCAAAGTTGAGTCGCAATGGGCTTTTGTCCATTAGGAGGTCTTTCTCAGTTTTCTGTCTCTTTGTTTGGGGCACTCACCTTTTCCATCCTTGCAAGTTCTCACTTTTCTGGACTCCCTTACTGGTTGTTTCACCACCAAATACACCACGGATCTCTAGGTTTCCATCTTCCAGCATCAGTTTCCTTTCTGCCATGCTGCCTGACTACTAGGCCAAGTTTAGGTATTTGTTATGGCAACACCTCACTTGAAGGTACTAATTTCTATATTCATCAGGGTGATGCTAATGAGAGTAGTAAAGGCTGTCACAGAATTAGAGAATTTTGGAACTAAAAAAGGACTTTAGGGATTGTTGTATATACAACTTCTCTTCGTTTTAGGAATCAGGAACTAGGACAGGAAACCATTGCAGCTGGCTCAGAGCCACACAGGGACCTGGAGGCCGTATGGTTGCTGGTGTGACAAGGCCTTGGCAATTTTTGCCCTTCAGCCCATGGCTCAGCCTGGAACATCCAAGACACTTAATGAATATCTCAAACTGAATTGGGAACGTGTAAGTCTGCTTCTACTAGGGCATCACTGTGGCTCAAACAAAGAGAAGGGAAAGAAGGAAAATTCAGGCAACAATTGGAACTTCAGTTAAAATGCCTCAAGAGAAAGGCACAGATTCAAAGCCCTATATGACTTTGATATTATCTTTGGTACATTTTCATGCTTTCAATCTTTTTTTTAAAGATATTTATTTATTCATGAGAGACACATAGAGAGAGGCAGAGACACTGGAAGAGGGAGAAGCAGGCTCACTGCAAGGAGCCTAACGTGGGACTCAATTTCAGGACCCCTGGATCATGACCTGAATCAAAGGTAGACACTCAACCACTGGGCCACCCAGGTGTCCCTCATGCTTTAAATCTTATTCAAAATGCTAAGGACATTGCGATGACATACTTGTGAGATAGCTGTTTTAGTATACTCTTAACAGTAAGCCACTTATTATTTAGCTAAAAACTGCTACCAGATAATTGACCCCATATCCCTGATTCCCTGTCTCCATCTCACCATCTTTGCGCTCCCAGTGAGGCACGAGTGGGGGTGGGTCATGCTTGGGATGAGACAGGCCATGTTAAGGAGAGGGATGGTTTGAGGAGGTAAAAACCACCACCTTTTATTTTGGTGCTGTGTGGGAAGTAGCCTGCTGAGATTTCTGTCACTGTCCTCTCCTACACCACATCAAACCGTAAAGATAGGACTGCAAAGTTTAGATAGCATAACACTTCTAATGTAGGACACTGTCTGGGCATACCACAGGGCTCTGTAATTCTGTCATTCATTAATCCAGGTGGTATTTATGAAGCACCTGTTCTGTCCCAGACCCTGTACTGCACCTAGGATACACACACAATGTGACACAAGTGTTGCATCAGGAGTTTACAGGCAACATAATTTATTATTAAGTTTCAGAATATTCTACTGGACCATAATTTTGGGCATAACATTTTTCAAGGTGATTAGAGTTTGCAGGGACATATGTGTGATCCTCTTGAATGCAGTCCCAAGTTGGAAATACTACGGGTTTGGGTCTACACCACCCCAGTAAAGCAAATACTGCAGCAAAGCCGGTCAAATGAATGTTTTCCTTTCCTAATACATATAAAAGTTATGTTTATCCTATATTGTAGTCTGTTAAGTATGCAATAGCATTATGTCTAAAGAAACAACGTCTATACCTTAACTAAAAATACATTGTTGCTTCAAATGCTAACAATGCAATAATCACCCAGTATTTCAGCCAGTCCTAATCTTTTGGCCTGGGGGGAGGGGGAGGGGGAGTCCTGCCTTGATGTCAGTGGCTGCTGACTGATCAGGGCGATGGTTGCTGAAGGCTGGAATGAGTTCTTAAAATAAGACAACAATGAAGTTTGCTGCATTGATTGACTCTTCCTTTCATGAACGATTTTTCTGTAGTGTGTGATGCGGTTTGATAGCATTCTCCAGAGTAGAACTTATTTCAAAATTGGATTCAGTAATCTCTGACTGACTTTATCAACTAAGTTTGTACGGTATTCTTAATCCTGTGTTGTCATTTCAGCAGTCTTCATAGCATCTTCACCAGGAGTAGATTCCATCTCAAGATACTACTTTCTTTGCTTATCTGTAAGAAGCAACTTCTCATCTACTCAGGTTTGGTCATGAGATTGCAGCCATGCTGTCCCATCTCCAGGCTCCACTTCCAATTCTAGTTCTCTGCTATTTCGACCACACCTGCATTTATTTTTCCACTGAAGTCTCGAACCCCTCAAAGTCATCCGTGAGGGTTAGAATCTACTTTTACTAAACTCCTGTGGACGTTGATATTTTGACCTCTTCCCATGAGTCATGAATGTTCTGAATGGTACCTAGAATGGTGGATCTTTTCTAGAAGGTATTGCACTTATTTTGCCCAGTTCCATTAGAGGTATCCTCATCTATGGCAACTATAGCCTTATGAAATGTATTTCTTAAATAATAAGACTTGAAAATCAGAATCACTCCTTAATCCATGGACTGCAGAATGGTTGTTGTATTAGTGGGGCTTGAAAACAACATTAGTCTCATTATACACCGCCATCTGAGCTCTTGGGTGACCAGGTACATTGTCAATGAGCAGTAATATTTGGAAGAAATCTTTTTTTTCTGAGGAGTAGATCTCGGCAATGGGCTCAAACTATTCAGTAAATCATGTAAACAAATAGGCCGTCATCCAGGCTTTGTTGTTCCACTAACAGAGCACAGGCCAGGAAAATTTAGCATAATTTTGGGGGGCCCTGGGATTTTCAGAATGGTCATGAGTACTGATTTTAACTTCAAGTGTCAGCCTCTAACTAGAGAGTCCGCCTGTTCTCGGAAGCTTTGAAGCCAAGCATTGCCTTCTGTGTAGCTATGGAGGTCCTAAATGGCATCTTCTTCCTCTAGAAGGCTGTTTGTCTACAACAAAAACCTGTTGTTTAGTGTAACCACCTTCATGAATTATCTTATCAAGATCTGGAGAACTTGCTATGGCTTCCATGTCAGCAGCTGCTGCTTCCCCTTGTACTTTCATGTCATAGAGATAGCTTCTTTGCTTCAACCTCATGGACTAATCTCTGCTAACTTCAGATTTTTCTTCTGCAGCTTCCTCCCCTCTCTTGGCCTTCATAGAGTTAAGGAGAGTGAGGGCCTTGCTCTGGATTAGGCTTTTGTTTAAGGGGATGTTTTGACTGGTTTGATCTTTTATCCAGACCACTCAGACTTTCTCCATATCAGGTATAAGGCTGTTTCTCTTTCATAACATTCATGTGTTTACTGGAGTAGTACTTTAAATTTCCTTCAAGAACTTTTCCTTTGCATTTACAACATCTCTGTTTGGCATAAGAAGCCTAGCTTTTGGCCTATGTTGGCTTTTGATGTGTCTTCTCACTAAGCTTAGTCATTTCTAGCTTTTGATTTAAAACCAGTGAGAGATGTGTGACTCTTCATTTGAACACGTAGGGGCTATTTTAGGGTTTAAGGCTGGCCTGATATCAATATTGTTGTGTCTCAGGGAAAGAGTAAGCTCAAGGAAAGGGAGTAGGATGGGAGCATGGCCAATCAGTGGAGCAGTCAGACAACACACATTTATCAGTTAAGGTTGCCATGTTACTTGAGTGTGATTTGTGGTGCCCCAAAATAATTACAACAGTCACATCATAGGTCAGTGATTGCAGATCACCGTAACAAATATAATTATAATGAGAAAGTTAGAAATATTGTGAGAATTGCCAAAATGTGACCCACAGACATGCAATGAACAAATGCTGTTGGAAAAGTAGCTTCAACAGACTTGCTCAAGGCATGGTTGCCACAAATCTTCAATCTGTAAGAAACACAGTGTTTGCAAAGTTCTGAAAAGTGGTGGGCAATAAAATGAGGCCTGCCTGTGTAGGTAGAGAAGGGAAGCCTGGAGTTCATTTCATTGGGCTTTTTTTTTTCTATCCTTTAAGCCTGAAAAAGGCCTGATCAGATGGTGGAGACCAGATTCCCCATGAAAGTGTTCTGTGCATTTATTTGGGTGTGTTTTCAGTTTCTGGAGGAATATATCTTTAGTATTTACATCTCAGTGTAAATGTTGAATTTTCTTTTGTGAAAAATTTTTAGACCGTTGCAAGAGTTGAGTAATGAAGATTGCCTACATATTCGGGTTAATTGGAGCACATTCTTAATAACTTTATAAGCTGTTTGTTAGCTGTAGTGAATAGTCCTAGAGAATAAATTCATTTTAATACAGAATCATACTATAAAGATTCATTGTATCAAGCTGACCTTAATTTACATGGAAAAATTCTTGTTCTTTAAAGAGCCTTTTGTAGCGAGGGCAAGGCAGGAGCAGAATTTGGACATGTTTATTATTACAATACTGGCTTTGAGTTAACTAAAGATGGCACACCAGGAAATGGTGTGTATGTACTGGGTGTTATCAAACAGGACTTCTAAGGAACTGGTTTAGATAGCAGTTGTGGTTCTCTTGCCATGTCCTCATTTCTCATTTTGCTTAGAGTAGAGGCTCTGTGTCTCCTAGTCCTCGGATTCTCAGGCCTAGAAATAAGTTCATCTTCACTGATTATCCTAATAGACTTGAGTTGTCACAAAAATAAAATTTATAGGATAAGAAATGACAGCAATTAGTAAATATAAAGAGATTCTACTTTTCTGCCAAAGAAATGTAAATTACAACCCAGCATGATAATATTTTTCTCTTGTCAATCTGACAAATATTATAAAAGACCGATGCTAGGTTACATTGGTGAAGGTGTAAGTAACATGCGTGTTTATACATCATTGAGGAATATTTCGATTGAGAGTGAATGAGAAATAATGGCGGAGTGTTTTCCTCACTGCTTATCCCGATGTGATTTTCTGAGCTATCTTGCAATGTCTTAAATTCATAAATCATTTAAAATTGGAGGCATTATTTCATAATTTTGCATCAAAAGCATCAATAAAAATATCTTAAGGATGTTTATAAAAGGATTGACATTGCCCTGGAATCCTTCACTTCAAGAGGAGTTTGTGTTTGCAGTTATTTGATTGGAGGAATATGGGCCAAGGACCACGACAGATTCAGATTACTATGTAGCATTCGATGTACACTTATTGTAAAATTAAAGATATTGCCTTAACTTTATAGTTCTTGTAACTAATCTGAGGATTAGCCATGTATGACATGATGAAAACGTCTTTGGCTGGAGCCTCAGCCTGGCTTTAGTTCCAACATCATTTTGGACCATGTGGCTAAATGAGGTGATGTCCTGGTTTCACATGTGTGGGTAGAGGTGAGCAAGAGAGAGCAGCAATCATGATCTTCATTTCATAAACTCTCTGCTTTAATAACGAATCCCTCTTTTATTATATAGTTCCTTTAATATATTTTTTTAAAATTTCTGCTGCTAGGAAAATCTCTCAAATACATTCCTTCTCTTGTTGCATAAAAAATGATTTTAAGCATTTGTGCCAATAGTTATTAAGGAAAATGAAATACCAAGCAGCAGGTGTAAACATAGTTGTCACTATATCATGATAGTCTTAGTCAAGGCAGCATTAATGTTAGTAAAAAACATTTAAGATACTATGAGATAGGGGTATCTGGGTGGCTCAGTCGGTTAAGCATCTGCCTTCAGCTCAGGTTATGATTGCAGGGTCCTGGGATGGAGCTCCATGTCAGGCTGTCTGCTTAGTGGGGGGTCTGCTTCTCCCTCTCCCTCTGCCTGCTGTTCCCCCTGCTTGTGCTCTCTCTCTTTCGCTCTCTCTCTCTCTGTCTAAATAAATAAATAATCTTAAAAAAAGATATTATGAGATATAGCTTAAGTCAAAGTTTTTAATAATCAATTTTTTTCTAATCCCTTTTATTTCGGTCATTGAAAGAATAAGTGTGTCCATGTTACTATGTTGTTTGGAATATGAAGAGTGAAGAAGCAGTCTTGGGTGGACATTTGATGGAGAAGGATGCCCCTAGAGCTCTATCTGGTTGTTTTCCTATAGCTTTTTTCCAACAATGAAAGAAAACCCTGCAGAACCTCTGATCCCATTTGGGTGTGGACCCAAACATAAGCATCCATAATTCTTAATCATTTTAATATTAGTATTGCTAGGGATTATCTTTCACAAAGCAAGGGAATTTCTTTAGACTGTGTTCTTTTATGGTTCTTTTAAGGTCATTTAGGATCTCTATTGTTATTAAATCAAACACATGGATTTAGGGATGATCACAGGAATGACTCATCAGTCCTCACCCCCAAAAGGTTGGATAACTAGCGTGTAAATACTATCCAACCTCCAAAGAGAATTGTTAGCCTAGTGTAAGAAGATTGCCCTGCTCAGAAAATCACACCAATAAAAATGCAGAGGTTCAGGGAAGAAAACAAACAAAAACCAAACCACTCATTTATAGGCTCTATCTCTTTGGAACATTCTGTCTCTCCCCATTTTACTAATCCACTTTGATTATATCATTATATTTTAATGGGGACATGACTAAATAATCAGGAAAGAAAGAACACCCAGAACAAAACAGGCTATTCCTGCTCTGGACCTGCCTGAAGGGTTCTGATGTATTGTCAAAAATGGAACTAGTGTATCAAAACTATAATTTCACAGATAATATTGCTTAGAGCAAAGCTAGGTTTAAAAAACTTTATTTGAAAAAAAAGTACTAATGGGTAATACAGATGGCTGTTGGATATGACAAAAATCATGGTGGTAATTGAGCAGGGGCTGAAAATTGAGACTCAGTTCACACTCTCATTCTCCTTCATCTCCTGCCCACACCTGCCTGAATGTTCCATTGTTCTAAGCCAATGTACAGATGTCACTGTGTGTCATTGTGTTTGATATGAAGACTCAGTGAAGACTAGCAGCTTAAATGCAGAGCGTGTTCCTTCAGATGCTTTCACTCACATTAGAAATATCAAGATATTGTATAAAACATAATGCTATTTTTTAAAAGATTTTATTTATTTATTCATGAGAGACACACAGAGAGAAAGGGAGAGAGACCGGCAGAGGGAGAAGCAGGCTCCCTGCAGGGAGCCCAATATGGGACTCGATCCTGGGTCTCCAGGATCACACCCTGAGCCAAAGGCAGACGCTCAACTGCTGAGCCACCCAGGCATCCCAAAACATAATGGTTTTGATTAAAATTGCGCTATGATACTTCTCATATTTATAAATCCTCACTAGGGATAGCCCAGAAGTTTAGGGGTTCCAGCATGTCACCTGAGATAGTTGGCAAGTGGGAAGATGAAGTAGTAGTGGTGGTCATGGTGGGAGCAGCTTCAGACCAAAATTAGCCTGAGGCAACCCCAAATCTGTGGGAAGGAGAGTGACCAGTTGGGCTTATGAAGTGACCACCTATTCCTGTCATACTCTTTGTCCTGTTTCTGCTCTCCTGGCATTCACCCCAAATAGGGCAAGGTAAGTACCAACATCTCACAGTGAGGTTTCCTAGTGATGTGTGTTTTTTTTTAATTTGAAGTACATGCATAATTATTAAAAACACGTTTACTTATCACCGAAGATGATTTCTGATCTCACCGTGGGTTCACTCCCTCTCTGGGAGATACTGGTGAAGTGGAAAGAAAGCCCTTCGTCAGTGGCAGAGTCAGTAAAACCACCTCTGGTCCCAGTTCTGCCCTAAACTGGCTGAGTTCACCTCAGGGAAGATGTGTCAGGGCTACAGGTGGGTGTGAAGAGAGAACCTCTGCCTGTTTCACTCAGCTCTAAAGATCTTAGGGTTTTCAGTAAATAGTTTATTTGCCTGTAGTTTTGTCTTTAGCTTTACGAGCGTTTTAAACATTGAGGACTCAGGAACAGTATCAAGGGAATGCTGTTAGTAAGATTTAGCAATGACTGTAGCTTGCCAACCAGCAGTGTAACTTACAGTAAGTACGTGACGTCCCAGCCTTAAAAATAAAATTAGTCTATTCATATAGGTATTTCTGCTGAATTTAAATGGAAAATTTTATTTTTTACTTTTAATTTGATGCACTTTAACTTTAGTCAAGAAATTATATCAGTGTCACTGTTTTCCAGTGACTTTTATGCAGAATATAGCATAAAACATTTGCTTCCTAATAACCCCGGCCCCACTATTTCTCCTATGGTAAGCCACTTTCATTTTAAAAATAGATCTGTTCTACGAGACTTAACTTGGCCCTGGTTGTTGTCCTCTTATGCGAGTTATTTAATTTAAAAATAGAACTGTCTCAGTAGATCTGTATCAACTAGTTTGGGATGGTTTCTGTGTGGAGTAAACTCTAATTAGGTAGGCAGTTCTGTGGGGTCACGTTTGGAAGCATTGCAATCCAGTTGTGTTTTCCTCTTTGGTAATCTGACAGAGAGGTTTGTTTCCAAGTTGATAATTTCAGTGTATTTAGCTTATTATTTTTTCCTAGGCTAAATTTAATTTCCTTAAGGGTTGGGGGAATTTTATAATTTGGATGAAAAAGAGATTACCATTTGAAAGTAGTTAACATTTAACATTTTTGGAACAAGTAATCACACCTAGACTGTTTTTTAGATCAATCAAATGACTCTTACCCAGAGCAATTTTAACTTAATGTGCATTGGTACACTTTGGGCATATTAAAAACAATCAGTATTTCTGCAAATGCATATTTCTAGAGTGCAAGTGTAGGAAAGACCATTAAACAATTATAGGGAATAATTTTTCGATTTATTACATCTAAGTTGTTTTAATTTCTCAACCTTTACGTTGTCTGATTTTACAAAGTGAAATATGTTTTACGTTGTGAGGAATTAAATTACTATTGATTTTGTGATATTTTAAGGCCTTAATTCTAACATGGAAACTCTTTTTGCCTTACAGACTTTTTAGAGATTTGTTCCTTCTAAAAGGTCTAGAACCTATCAAGTTCCAGAAAACAAACATAAAACATACTATACATCACAGACCATTATATTTTGTTACTTAAGTACAATTTGACATATTTTAAAGTTAATTTTTGAAACTGGGCTTTTTATCAGATTTGATTATACAATGTGACATCTGGAAATATTATTCAATAAGATTTATGAATTCCTTATCTGTAAGGATAATTCCTTCCTAAAATGATCTTTTGTAGAATTTTGCTATTTAATTTTATCTTTAAAAGAAAGTCCTGTTTTTTTCCAACTAACCAGCAGAGAGCACTTTAGCTTGTAACATGAGCATCGAATATACAAGAGTCCAGATCATGCTTTATCAAAGAAATGGGCAATTATCATCACTCACAAACTCCTTGTCTCCTGTCAGTTCCCATTAATTTCATCAATTTCTTAAAGTTTTCATCTATTTAAACACACTTTTATAGTTTAAAAAAGTTATTATAATGACATTTTCTCTAAATACATTCTTGTGCTATTTACTTGGCTAGAAACAGTCATGTTAGTTTTATTTTGTATATTTGATAGTCCTAATTGATTTGTTAATTTTTCCACAAATGGACTAAATTTAGTCTCAATATCTCTACACCTTGGATTTTTTTTTAAGAGGCTTTACACTGGATATTGGTAAATAATTGGTGACAAAGACTTTTCTGGAAGGGTATTTAACTCAGTAGTTCTTTAGACACTAGGAATCAAAACTGTTAGGATTCTGCTATAAATGGATGCATTATCTTTATTGCTTAAGTAGTGAAAAATGCAAAGATTTAGATAGTCTGACTTCAGTCCACCTGCTTACCTCATTTAGTTTGTTCAGAATTTGTATAAAGCCCCTATCTCACCCTTATCCCTCCAAAGGTCTGCAAGTAACAAACCAGGCTTATCCAATTAAAGTATAGGAAGGGTAGAGCCAGGAAGGAACTGCCAGGTCCCTGGGTTTCCCAGTGTTCTGAAAATGAGCAAGAGTTGAATCAGGGAAGAAGTCGAAAGGTTTATTCTGTCATAATATGATTTTTTCCCTCTTATTGTGTGATAAGAAGGGTGTTGAGGAATAGCAGTGGAAAGTGGGGACTATGAATAGGTAGTGGTTCAGAGTCAGAGAAGAAACTTGCTATGTGGGGTTACATGCCTGACACCATTCAGAATTCTGGCCACACCAGACTTTCTAAGATGTATATTATTGTAATTAAATAATGTGAAACCTCTCAATGGAAGAGTAGCTCCAGTAGCTAACCCACAGTTTATAAAACCCATGAAGCTCTTGGAAGGGTCATTTGCAGCCCTGGCCCAGTTGGCCATGGGGGGGCCATCTCAAGCATCCCTCACACTTTGGTTTTCTGGGGCACTGGTGGTTTGAGGTGTGGCAGAAGGAATGTTGGTTGCACATAAACACAAACCCCCTTTCTATGTTAGGGAAATAATGGGGAATATTTTAGTATAAATATCTGCCCTTTTGGTTCATTATTTTAGCATCATTTCCTCAAACCAGGGCTAAATCTTCCCCTACACAGCACTGGAAATTAGACTCTTATGACGTTTTGCCCTGTAATGCTGTGTGTTGTATCATTTTAACCCGATTTCTTGTGAAGGAAGATGTTAATGTTAATCCAATTTCCCCTGAATACAAATGTTAGAGTGAGCAAGGAAATGATTGATTCCTGGCTTCTGGACCCCTAAGGATGGATCTGACCCTGCCGTCCACCTCCTCCTCTCCTCTCCACTCTTCCCTACCCCTGTATAAGTTATCTGCTTTGAGAGACCTGTTTCCAACTTCGTGGTAGCCCATGGTGGCTCAGAACTTTGTTACTGCAAAGAGATGCTTGCTTACATGACAGTTTCTGTTGGTAATTCAGCTATATCTAAAGAGACGAAAGCAGGGAACAGGAGTTTCCCCTCCGGTGTGAAGCCCCTCCAGGTACCCAGAAAACACCCTGTAGCCTTGGCTTAGGATGGTGTGCAGCATGGAGTGTGTGATGTGATCTGAGAGAGCAATGCTGCCCTGAGTGTGGTAGACAGCAGCTTTGCTCTTCGTATTTCTTGAATATTCTGGAGGGCTTCTAGTGTTGGTTGGTGGGTATATTCATGGCAGGAAAACGATTAAATACAAATGATGGCAAATTAGGCATGGGGCCTTCTGTAATTAGCCCTTCATTAGAAATCTTTAGCTGGAGATTGGCAATTCGCCCATCTGTTTGGTTATCACATAAAGAAAAAGTAATCATGGAGAAAGTGTAACCTTTGGTGTCTCCGGTGGTAGTAGTAGACCTCTTTTATGGTCTGAATCATTGAGTGTTTTTTTGCGAACCGGTAACCTGATCTTTTATCACTCCCTG
Organism: Vulpes lagopus; assembly: GCF_018345385.1. Lineage (NCBI taxonomy): Eukaryota > Metazoa > Chordata > Mammalia > Carnivora > Canidae > Vulpes > Vulpes lagopus. The sequence goes on from NC_054826.1 coordinate 75,868,779, forward strand.
GACCGCCTGCCCCGCCGCTCTGCCCTGATGCATTCAACACATGTGTTCGAATGGGAAACCGGCAGCCCTCGGAGCGATTTACATTCAGCCTCCCAGCCTTCGAGAAGCAGCGAATCAGCCTCAGGGAAGGCTTCGGGAGACTTGTCAGCAGTCTGTAGCTTATTTCTGTATGTGTGAGGGTGTGTGTGTGCGTGTGTGTGTGTGTGTGTGTGTGTGTGTGTGTGTGTGTCTCCCTCTCTCTTCCTCTCGCTCACCATTTACCAGGCTGGAATCACTGTGGAGGAAGAGCAACAAAGTGTTGTCAAGATCTTATCTCAGGGTTATGATTAGTCAAAAATGAAAGGCTGAAATATTGATTTTCATTGTAAGAATAATTGGCCGTTTGATGTAGAGAACACCCAGTTGCCTCCCGGGGAGAGCTGAGCAGTGCACAGTCGCAGCCCGGCTCGGCAGCAGCCAGGGCTGGGTTGAAGCGGCCGCTGCCCGCCTGGGGAGCTGGGGAGCTGGGGAGCTGGGGAGCTGGGGAGCTGGGGAGCGCCCGTAAATGGACTTTGCTCCCAATGCTTTGACTCTTTGTCGTGGTTTTGGATGTTGGAATACGGGCGGTGATCTCTTGTCTTTTATAAACTCACCTGATTTAAAGGAAAGATGAGCGAAGAACCAAAGGAGAAAAATGCAAAACCTGCTCATAGGAAAAGGAAAGGGAAAAAGGTAAGAAATGAATAAGCAACATGTTCTCTGTATTGTTCTCTGGCTCTGGGGAGGCAGCGATCTTCAGGCTGGATTTTTTTCAGAGATCGGATTTTAAGAAGCTGCTAGAATCAGATTGCTTTTGTTTTTCTGGTCTATTAATAATGGGTGTGTTCTGTGTTGGAGAAAAACATCACAACTCGGATGCATTGCTAAAATATTTAAACGGTTAAATATAGTCATTTAGATTTCACTGAAGTGGTGTGTTTTTCATAGTGATATTCAGGATTATTAAGTAAACACATGTCCTAATTATGTGGGTGGGTGGGTGTTTTTTTCCCCCTTAAATTTTCCAGAAAGCTTGTTAATCAACAGGGTACAATTACTAATGAATATTATTATGGTATAGATGTTTAGCTTTAGCACATATTTCAGGCAAACTTGGGGAAACCTGTAGTTACACTTTAAAATTACAGCATGGAGGTGAACTCCATTTTAATTATTGATCAGCTTATGGCTGACAAATCTCAATTTGCAACAGACTCTGCAGTTGTACAGAGTGCCTCATTCGTCCACTGTAATTTATAAAATTAATTTTGTTTTCCATGTAAAGTGAAGAATCTTCTGAATAGCAATAGATGATTATTATAAACCTGTAGATTCATTTTGGATGTCTCAAATGTGCATACCTTAAAATGTGCTCCTAACTTTTTGATACATTTTGAAACAGGGGGTTGGGGGGTGAGGGAGGTAATTCCTAAGGTCTGGCATTTATTTGCTTTTGATCCATTGTGGTTAATAAACTGGCTTCTATAGGGTGTGCCACCAATGGAAAAGACATTTGTATATCTGTAACAAAGAAAAACAAATCTCTAAAATAGGATTATAGTACATAGCTGTTTCAGGAAAATGTGCATTATATTTTTCTAATCTACAATCAAAATCTTCAGACACTTTATTTTAATTATTAGGACTGTTACATATGATAGTGACTCTTTAAAATGCTTTCTCGATCCAATGTAATGTATGCTCAGCCAATGGAAGCATGGAGAATGGATGACTATAGCAGAGAAGATAAAGATTTCAACTCCTCATTGAATTGTCAGCATGTAAAATTTTTTTCACAATCTATATATTATTTATGAAAAGATTCATTTGGATTTGGTGTTCTTAAAGGAGCTACTATCAGCAGACTCCTCTGAGGACACGTTTATGAATGTGCCATATTCTAGGGCAGTGGTTCAACATCCTATAGACAGGGAAGCTGTGCAGACTGGCTTTAAGACAGCCTCGAGTTCTGGTACGTTGTGTCAGCAGGGGCTGATGATGTTGCAAAGGTGCTATTCTGATTTCCCAAGGGAGCAGGTCGCAGCTGCACAGCACAAATGATTTGTTTAATGCCTGGCGTAGTGGTGCTGGTCTCAAGGAAAGCTGTCAGCTTGCTTCATGTTTATGAGATATGGCCTTAAGTGGCTGACAGGCTCCACCATGATTCTGAACACAGAGTGTCACGGAGAGCCCGGACAGACATCATGAGCCACGACAGTGCAATCCAGATTAAAGTGAGCAGTGGCTGGGTCAGTTGTAAATCATTGAGCTTTTATGTGGAATCCTTTAACATGGACATTTTTTTTTCTCTCTTGAAAATTTTCCAGTTGTGTTCCACTTCTCCTCATATGAGGTTATCCTTCTCAGACAGTATGAAGTCAGTTGCTCTGATTCCTTCTCCTGTACATGCTACAGTCTCCCAGGGCCTGTCAGGATACTCTTTATGAAGCCTTCATCATCACACTCTGCCCCAGGACCTTCCAAACTCCCTCCAGCCTGTTCAGTGAAGTCCAGATTCCTGACTACAGAGCTTGAGGCCCTTCCCATTCTGACCTGTGCCCACATCTCAGGCTTTTTTTTCCTCCTCACCATTTACTTCATTCATATTTGACTCCAGCCAAACTGGAGATCATCTCACCAGCCCCTGAATTAATCCACTTCTTCTAATGATTGTCCTTTATCCATGGAGAAAGCATTTCTGTGCCAGGCCACTTTATGAAATCCTACCCATCCTTCAGGGTACAACCGGATCTTGCCTTCTTCCTGAAATTTGTCAATTCACCCTACTTTGAAGTCAGTCAGTCTTCTGGATTGACACAGTACCTTATTATGTCAGGATACTTAACACATTCTGCTTCTGTTTCAAGTTATTATGTACCTGCTCTGTTTTCTTGTCCACATTGGACCTACTGGTATTTACCTCAGGAGGACTCAGAATGTTCCTTATGTACAGCTGACACTAAATAAATGTCCCATTGAAATACCTCTCTCATTTACTGACCAGAGTTCACTAAGAATGTTCAGTATTAGAGCAGATAAATATCAAGTGGAGATATCTTTTAAATAGATATTCAGGCCTTTCTCCCAACATTTTCTGGATAAAAAATATAATAGTTTTTGTCTTCTTAAAAAGAATATATATCTATAAACATACGTGTGTGTGTGTGTGTGTGTGTGTGTGTGTGTGTATGTGTATTCCTTTTCCTTCTGAACCAAATATTCTAGAAGGTTTCTGGGTGTTCTAGGTGACCTACACTGCAGCATTGGTGGGTGTGGTCAAAGGAAAGCATTTCAGGTGGGAAATATATGCAACCTTCTAAAATTTTGTTGCAACAAGCTCCTCAAGTGTTTGAAATATTTCCTAGTTACTTATGGAATTATTTTAATATAAAATTTAGTGTGGAATCTTTTTTGCATAGGAATATGTCTCAAAATGGCCTTTAAAATGATATGTTGTTGTTGGGTGTTTTCAGAACAGATCACATGCTTAGGGCATTTGGGTGTAGTGTCTCATGAGACACATTTAATATTGGAGTCAGCAAGATAAATGTAATGGTATCATTATATTACTCCTTTGTTAGCACATAGCAAGTATTTTCTGTTTTGTTCAGAAATATAAGGATTCAGACTGATGTTAGGAAATGTTTTTTCTAACAATTTCTATATTTTGTTCTGAATGTGAAGAGGGAATGTGTGTGTGTGCATATATCCATATCTCACAGCTATTTCTCTCTCCTTATGCTGGTTATAAGAGAAGGATTTACTGAAAGTCAGGAGACCTGAGTTCATATAAAGCCCTGCTTCTAGCTGGATGTCTTGGATAGAACATTCAAACTCTTTAGCTATAAAATGGGGCTCATGTGCCTGACACAACCATCAGGGATATTATGAGAGTAAAATAAAAATAATCAGTAGGGCCATATTTTCAAAAGAGATATTAAAATGATAACACCTAAGTCATAATGGTTGTCATGGTAGAATTTTGAACTTGCTATAGATTGACTGATTCTCAAGAAGAAATGCCAGATGAGGCCATATTACCCAAATAATATGATACCGACTGCCAGGGCACTTAGCTTAGTAGTCAGCCACCAAAGAATAAGTGTGAAAAGTGTCATTCTTTGATTTTATTTATTTAGCATCTGCATTTTATCAGCCTAAGCTGCCATAACAAAATACCATAGCCTGCATGGTTTAAATAACTGAAATTTATTTTCTCAGTGTTCTGGAGAATGCAAGTCCGAGATCGGAGTGCCCATGTGGTGGGGTCTGGTAAAGAGGGCTCTTCCTGACTCTAAAAGGGCCGCCTTCTCACTGTATGTTCACATAGCTTTTTCTTGGTGTGTACAAGTGAAAGTGGAGGTGGGAAGGGGGAGGTTGGTTTCTCTCTCTCCTTCTTCTAATAAGACCATCAATCCTGTTGGATAAGTACTGCACCCTTATGACCTCATTTAACCCTGATTATCTCCTAAAATCCCTGTTTGCAAATAGTTACATTGGGAATTAGAGCTTCAATATATGCATTGGTGGAGGGGGGGGCACAATTCAGTCCATAGAAGCCTCTAGAAAAGAGTATGTTATCCAAATTCCCAACTTAAATATGCTTAATAAAACATAGGATAGTGATTGAAGTCCTTTCAATTAATTTAGTTATTTAGCAGATGCTTGTGTAATAGAGAACCTTCAATTACTGGGCCAGAGCCAGCTATGGTAAACCAATCTGTGCCCAAAGTGAGGATTCCAAATAAAGGTGAATTCAGGTTCTACTGGTGGCAGAATGAAGGAGTGAGAAATTCCATCAGAGGATGATGTTAGGAGAGGAGAGATAGAGGAAGACATGCTTGAATTGGTGTTAAGAAGATTTGTGTTCTCCAGGTGCTCCCCAAGAGGGTCAGAGCCTTCCTGATAGAGTATGGGATGAAAGAGAGAAACATTTGAAGTAGGCTGATTCCTGCTTAGGATTCTTAAACGTTGTTTTGCATGGTTGGAGTGCAATGGACAGGGACATGTCATTGAAAGATATAAAGATGTCAAAAAAGAGAAGGGCCAACTCAAGAAGTTTGAGTTATAGATCTCATTTTATCCTGGGGTTCACCAAAAGGCTTTGAGCAGATGACTATTGACATCGCATTTGCTTTTTAGAAAAACATCCTTAGTATTTGGTAGAAGAGCTGGGACTTTATTTTACACTGTCAGTCCATCTGGTGGGACTATAGGTCATATATTTCACTGCTGATGATTACCAAAAACTTAGTTTCTTGAGTGTTTCATTCAATGACTTTTCTGTTTTCTTTTCTTTTCCTTTTCTTTTTTCTTTTATTTTTTCTCTTTTCTTCCCTCCATCCTCCCTCCCCCCCCCCTTTTTATTTCTTTCTTTTCTAGTGACATTGGAAAAAAATACTCAAATATTTAGACCCCACTGGGTAATGAGTTCCATTGCAATGGGTTTGCTTATTTTCTAAGGAACTTCAGTAAAGGATTTTCACCATTTTAGTTCAGTTGTCTTTTCCATCTTAAGACTCCAAAATAACTTACTTTAAGTTAATTTTAATGGTTTGTATTTCTTCTAAGGGTGGGCTTCATAACTTACTTTCTTTTCCACTCTTCTCTCCCATGTGCTTGTCTTATGTGTCAGAACGCTACTTGTTTCTTTTCTTATGACATTTAAATTACCCAAATGCATATCCATTTTTTTTTTTTTTTGAGGAAGAGTCAAGGGAACGTCCATTTCTGAATTTCATTCACTATTCCTAATACTCCTGGAGTTTTCATTGTTGGAATTTTGGTTGGTTTGTTTGGTTTTTGGTTTAGGGCCTTGGATCAGGATGCCTTGAATACCAAGTTCCCTCTAAACTGAGGTAATGGTGTGTGGGCACATTGAACACATGGCATCTGTGTTGACTTGTAATTTTCATTTGTGTTTTTGGACATTGCTCACTACTGCTCTAGAAGCACAGAACTCTTGAAGTCTTTTGTTGATGAATGAGATGAATTGAGTTATTATTCACTGAACATGATCACATATCCAGTGCTTTGTAACTTCTGGGGGCTAATATACACTCCATGTTGAGTGGCTTTTATATCCTTTTCCATTTCACTATATGGGTTACTATTGATGTTTCTTCTCTTAGTCTAATATAAGTAGAAATTTTTTAGTACTTTTTATTTTCTTAATCATTTTTCTCTTTGCTGTTACTCTTACTTTCACAAATACTACCAACTTTATAGTTAAAAGGCACCTAAAGTGTTTAAATATCTTGTGCATCCATATCCACGAAAGAGAAATTTTGACTCCTCTAGTAATGAATTTGTACTGGTATTTTCTCAAACTTAGTATTGGAGTTAGCTCATATCAGTATGCAGATTTCTTTGTCATCTTCGCCCAAGGTTTTTGTGCTTTCAAAACTTTCTATTTGCAGGGAGAGATTAAAGAATTAAGAGAACCTGGGAGGTTACTTCATGACATCAGAACTTCATGAAAGATTATCAGTATCATCTTTTAAAAATCAAATTTAGTGAGGTACATTTACTTGGAGATTTTATTCAATTTTTGTTAGAAAAAGGCCAGCAAAAACTTGACATAAATTTATTTTATATATAGCAGCCTTTAGGGCATGGACTCTGAACATGACCCTTAAATGGAAGCTGTGATATTCTTTCAATAGGTTCACAGTCCCTTCTCCATAATTCCAAAATTCAAAATGAAAACCGAAAATATTTTCTAACTTCTTTGGCGGCAAAATCTGACCCGACCTGAACTCATTCGGCAGCAAAACCTGTTCTGACCTTATGGGAAGCTATTTATAGTCTTTATTTATCCAACTTAGTGTGAATATTCATACATTTTGCTGCAGAAGTAAAAATTCTTTGCTTACAGAGTATGGCATGTCCCAACATGCTGTGGAGCTAAGCCTATAATATTGGTATATGCCTTTCTAAAATTTGAGAAGTTCTGAATTCCAAAGCTTTTCTAGCTTCAGGGACTTCAGACGATGGATTGTGAATCTTCACTGAATCCTGAGCTGGGACTGGTGAGCCAGCATGACTAAAGGTTAGCTTGCTGTGAGGAGGAAGGAACTTGTTGCTGTCCTTAATAAATTCCAGATAAAGTGGAATCTTGTGATGCTGGGCACCATATCAAAGGTCCTTAATACAGTGTTCAGTGTTGCAGGAAAAATTATTTCCAGGTGCAATCTAACAGATTTTAGCTTGTTTGGCAATAAATCTGAACATTTTGACAGGGTGGTTTTGAAGATGATATTTACAAAGCCTTTTTGTTGTTGTTTTAAGTAGTGAATTGTGGCTTATCAATAAGAAGAAAAACGTAATTCTTAGAAAATTCTTGGGGTTTTTTGTTGTTCATGACCATTTGATGAGGTCATGAAAAATAACTGGTATATATATGTTTTCTAAAAGAAAAAATAATAGATTTGGGGTAAATTATTGTTTGATTGAATCATTGTGCCTACCTGCAGAGAAAATAATGATAATTATATGAGGGATAATTAATTTCCCACAGTTAGCACATAAAATGACTCTCTGTCATACATCTTAAATAAAAAATTTCACCTCGGGGTATATTATACAACTTAATTATGTATATATTATACAACTTAATTTTAAAACCTTTTCATTCCAGTTTTTCCTCACAATTACACATAAATGTAAGTATAAAGTAATTTATTACATGGCTGTGTTAACAGCTTAAAGTCTAGAAGTTCCTCTCAACTTCTTACTCTTCTATTAGTTGTATAACTTTAGTCATGGAAATCCATTGGTTCTCCCACTACCAGGGAAGTAAAAGAAATGTGCTGTCATAAGACATCTCATTAGTATTATTGGAGATACCAATTGATATATTGGCTTCAATTGTGTCCTTAAGAAAACCAAAGTTCTAAATAATTTCTGAAGTTTTAATGCTTGTGAAACTCAAAACCTGGTTAAACAGTTTACTAAATGCAGAAGGCCGGCTCACTTTGACTCCCAACTCACTAGTCTTTTACATGTTTCACAGCATATGAGATATGTTGGTCTGGCATTTCTACTGTGGGGTGTGTGTGTGTGTGTGTGTGTGTGTGTTAAAACAAACTATAATTGTGCAAAGCTATTTTGATTCTGTCTCAGTACCTTATCATTTATCCTTTCAGAAAACATTTTTTGAGCACTCACTATTCGAAGTGCAAGGGGTTCATCCGGGAACATGATAGGCAATAAACATACAAAGTGGGTACTAGTAATACGTCAATACAGAAATTCCACAAGAAGCCTCTACTCTAGAGGAAAAGCAGATCTCATGCCAAGGAGGTAGCGGGAGGCTCTCGTGATGGGGACCATTGAGCAGTGGCTCAGTCATACTGGGGACTTGGTCAGCTCTGGAGAGGACATTTTAGGTAGAAGGAACTGCTGGCGGGGGGCCGTGGAAAGCCCTGTAGCGTTTGGGTTCCAAGGAAGGAACACTTTAATGGACTCTCCCAGTTGGCATGAACTGTACAGACTTCTATACACTGCTCTCAAATGTCTTTTTCCTCCTGGAATTCAATCAATGTTTTGTGAGTTTTAAGGGTAAAGAACAATATTTGAGGGAGTCAGCTGAGTATACCAAGTACCTGCACAGGGTAAGTGAAATTGTGAGAATAATGAACTTTTATTCTACTTTTCACTTTCCCTTCAGTGCTGCTCTCATTGTTAACCATTGTGACTTAAGTACAGTGAGGAAGTCAGAGACTTACAGAAACCCATATCTCTTAAGCCTCTAATGAACAACTACTGCCACCACCACCCCCTACTTCGTACACAGTCTATTCAATAAATTAGAAATAAAAATAAAGACATACATTAGAAACTAAATTTGAGAAACCATGATGTGAAGTTTGTGCTCAGTAACTTTTGCCAATAGGACATCTGTAGCCTATGATATATGCCTTGTCTTATAGGTTTCATAATCCTGAGCATTGGTGTTTAATGTCAATTTTTGTGAGCACTTAATGAAAAAAATTAAACGCTAATTATAGCAAATCAAGCTAATTCCTTGACATGAAGCTGAACCTCTAGATAATTTTCCTGGGAACGTTGTGTAATTTCCCTTTGTTATTTCACGATGCTGGCTTACTTAGTCTTTACTTGCAGTGATTTCACCGCCAGGTAATGTACCTCGGCATTTTACAAAATTGGAAAGTCTCTTTGGAACATTATCATGTTACCTTAACTATTGTTCCCACCATTTTTAAATCTAATTCATTTTCACATAGAGGGAACATCAAAACTACATACAGAAGTTGAATCACAGTTGTTTGAATATTAATGAAAAGATTTTCTGTGTAATTACCGGTAATTAAGTGAATCATGTGTTCAAGTAAATATTTATGAATAACTTCAAAGTTTCTTTTTCAAAACAAAAGGAACCCCAGTTATGATTTTATGGATTCCCACTCCACTTTCTCCACAGAGATGTTTATCAGAAATTTAATGGACTGCCTCCTACCACATATGTGGAGTTATTTCACACAGTCTGTTGTTTTGGACAAATCGAGAAGCACAAGAAACAGCTTGGTTTCAGATATTTGAAATTGGCTTTCTGATCCATTAAGCAGAACTCATTCTCCTCAATTGTTCTTTATATCTTAAAATTAGAAAAAATACGCAGGATATTTATGAAGTTATAATAGCAATAATAGATCCCAGGATTCCAGCCTTTCTTTTTAAGAATTTGTTAGATATGACTTTTGATGAATTTAGTTATGTGAATGTGCTCCAAAGAAGTGCTAGGAACTTGCAGCAACACATGGGTGCTTGCGAAGTTTTCAGTCTTTCACTGATTTTTGCTATTTTAGGGGATCTCTGGAACAAAACTAAAAATGGATGGTCCTCTGTATTATCAAAGAGTAAAGCCTACAAAACAGTAATTTTAAATGCTTAGATTTAATGACACATTTTCTCTCCTTAGTCCACCTGCTAAAAATGCTTTTGATGATAAACTTTCATCTCTGTATAAAGGTCTTTTAGGAGGTAAATTTTAGGCATTTTGCTATAGTACTTCATGTAAATTATCAACATGCCAATTCTAGGTTTGTCTTTAGAAAGTAGATGTACTAATGTAGCTACATTAAACCAACATGTCAATATGTGCATTTTATCTTCTGCTTTTAAAGGTTTTCTATAATCTTTGAAGTGGAGGTTCTCCAAAAAATATGATTATGGGCTTTAGCCAAGGAAGATAACTTTGCAAGAGTGAGAATGAAATCACATATACCAAGTCCTTGTTCTGCTGCTTAATATTTATGTAAAGTTCACCAGGTTACCTAAATCCTAGTCTTTAAAATGAGGCTATATTGCTTAATGCAAGGATAGAAACATTATATGTCAAGTGGCTGGCACAGCTCTTGGCCAACATCATGCATGCATGCATCATAGAGTAGCCATTGTCCTTAGTGTTAAAAAGCATTGCTAGTATAAGAATAGATTTGGTACTACTTACTGCCTATGTAGAAAAGCAGAATTTAAGAGATATAAGTTCATTTTCTCTCTGAATCAGAATTTTTGTGTATCATTTTAATATGACTTGATCTCCTTTCTTTACAAATCAGAATAGTTTGTTCTCTGATGGTAAAATTTACTTGTAATGTTTATTAAACATTTATTTAAAAAATTAGAAATTTGTCATCCATATGTAACAATTTGTATAAAAATTATCTTTTGAGTTGTTTTAGAAAATTCAATATTTACCCCTAATGAAATTTCAATTTAGGAATGGATTTATGGAATATACTACATTGTAATAATATAAATTGGTAGAGATAGTTCATTATATATTTGTGTAATGTTAACTCCTAACGGTACATGTTAGATAGGATTTATATTATTAGCATTAGTATATTAGCATAGTAGCAGATATTTGGCTCTAGTATTTGTGCTCTAAAAATCCTTGCACTTTGCATTTTATTTAACCACTTAGAATGAGAGAACAGGGTAGTATGTAAGAAAGAACAGCACATGGGTTTTCTTCTTGACTCTGGTAGAACAGGAGCAAGAGGAAGTGTAGTGGAAGGAGTGGAAGATTCAAATCAGCTGACAATTATGTCACAGACATTTAAGACAATATATATGAAAATATAAAAATGTTCATTGCATTTGCCACTGTGACATTGAACTGAAACCTCTCATTTTCTAATTTCTGAAATGTAGTTGAAACAGTTATACCTATGATGCTTATGGGTTTTAAGACACTACTTTCGAGCAACAATATTGAATCCATACTTTGAAAGCGATAGTGTATTGGGCGAGATCTGGGGCATGCTGTGTGTTTGCTGAAGGGGACAGAGGCCTCCTCTGTGTAGTTGTCACCTTCTGTTCAAAGAAGAATACTACCTCTGGTGCTATTTTGTCCCTAACAATGTAGCCACCTCATCTATTAATTTGCATTCGAGTTTTTTGTATTTTTATAATTGAAGTGTAAAGAAAACAAGGAATGGGTATTAATCTTTTCACTTTTCACATAGAATCCCAACTGCCCTTTCATGATTATATTTAACACCACCACTGCATGAAACATTCTAAATTTATGTATGGGATCTGAAGTAGTTTTATAGAGGATGCCCTATTTAATGGCAAAGCAAGTCCCTGGGCTTTTTCATTCCTCGGCTTTTAATAGATGTCCCCTCGGGGACAATTTGTATGTTGCTCACATCTAGAACATAGATGATTTGTCATTCTTTTTGTTTGTTTCTTTGTTTTTACTATGGTAAAATACTCATAACATAAAATTTAGCATTGTAATCATTTAAAAATGCAATTCAGTGGCATTAAGTACATTCACAATGGTGTGCAACTATCATCACTATCTAGTTCCAGAACTTTTTACCTCTATAAGTGGAAACCCTGTACCCATTGAGAAGTCACTCTATATTCCCTCTTCCCCCCAGTCACTGACAGCCACTGACCTGCTTTCTCTCTCTATGGATTTGCCCATAAATATTTCATATTAATGCTTTCTGGTGTATACAATATGTATCCCTTTGTGTCTAGCTCCCTTCACTTGGCATATTTTTAGTGTTTATCCACGTTGTAACTTGTATCAGTACTTTATCCATTTTTTTTAGCTGAGTAATATTCCATTGTATGGATAGTCTCCATTCTGTCTATTTACTCATCTGTTAGGGGACATTTTTTTTTTTTTTAACTTTTGACTATTGTGAATAGTGCTGCAAGAAACTTACAAGCTTTTATTTGAACACTTGTTTCCAGTTTTGGGATATTTACCTGGGAGTGGAATTCTTTGGTCATGTAATAATTCTAGAAACATAAAACTTATTGAAGCACTTATAAGGATGTTTTTTTCTAACAAGTTTTTATAGTTTGATTTCTGTTGAATTCATATTTCTATATCTTATTATTTATGTAGTCACTTGTTACTCCTGGGGTTTTTTTGGTGGGTAAAATATAGCAAAATTTTGTGTCTGTTCCTCATAGAGGGTTGGAGATGGCAGTAAGGATTTTGTGGAGAGACAGCAGCACTGAGACAAATAGAGATAAAGCCACTCATGAGCTCTGAGTGGATGGCAGCAGGTATATCCTAGAGCAGAAGAGAAAAGTAAAAGCTCTGCTGGTAATGTTTCCAGTTAGGACTTTTACTTGAAATAGGAACTTTGAACGTGGCAGAACTGAGAAGATGGTATTTGTTCTTTCCCATAGCAGAAATTATTGACTCTTCCAGAACAAAGTGCATGAAATGCATGCTGTTCTTTACACTCGGCCAGAAAAAGAGTTGGTGAATTTAGCCACACCTGGTATAAGGTTTCTCCAGAGAGAAGTCAGTGAGAGTCTGAAAATATCAGATGCCCTCTTTGTTGCACATGTTTGTGGTTAACTTTACTGTGAAGCAAGGAGTATTTAAATCTCATTTCATAGTATAGTGTCAATCATTCTCATTTGTTTCTATTTTAATATTTGGAGTGAGAAAATGCTCTCGGGCAGTGTCACAGAGAGGTTTCTGAACCAGGTAGGCTGTGACTGACAACTGTAGCCTCTACTTTGGTTCTCGTTTTGTGGGTAAAACTAGGTGAGCTGTACCACTGGGACTTTCATCAAGAGCTTCTGACTATGTGATTGTAATCACACGTCACCATAAACAAGTATTAACTACTTTGCTGTGTAGTAGAAACACTACAGAAAAGTATCGGAAAGGCATTTGCTTATGGGTTACATGATATTTACAGAAGACACAGGAAGATTCCTAAAATATGAGCTTCTTAGCTTTTTTCTAGGTGGGGTAGTTTTGTTGTTTTTCTTTCTTTTTTGGTGATACCCAACCTCATGAAAATATGCAGTTAGTCAAGTTATTGCATAGTCTGCTGAGCAAAACTGGTGTTACCCCATAGAGTACTTTCTGGTCCTGACATGTGTTACATGCTAAAGATTTAAAATTAACTATTCAGGAAAGCCATTCAGAGTCTGTTTGTGGTCTTCAGATACACAAAATACAATGTAGCCTTCATAATTGAATGCTTTAAAAAAGTTTTCTTTCTCTAAATACATTTATATCTAGAAAATTTTTGTAAACTTTAATTTGAAGAGGATATATTCCAATAAAATGTAGCCTCTTTATCTAAATATTTTCTTAAAAATTTCTTGCTTTAAATTTTTTGTAACTGGGAATATTAACAATTTCTATTTTTGTTTTCTTCTCTTTATTGCCTACCCTTTTCTGTAAGAATTTTGGACATAGGTATTATTTTAAAATGGAAGAAATACAAAACTAAAATATTGGAAATATTCCTGCTGAGAGACTCAATTAGAAGTCATCTTATCAGGAAAATAAGCTTGCTAACACAGAGATGTAAGAGAAAATCCATCTGGAAATACATTTTGACACCTATTGTTGAAGACGTCGGTGTCTCTGATTAGGTTTTGGATTTTTAAATGATGGTCACAGTGGTTCTTGTCTTGTCATATACTTTAAAATGTCATTGACTCCCTTTGACTGAACTATGAAACTTCATGTCATTGCAGTTTCTGGCTTCATCTTCTTAAAGCTGGTCAGCAGTCAGCAGATATCATTTGTAGAAAGATGGTCCATGAAAGAAAGGCTTAGCGTTAAGCATGTCAGGTCTCTTTCTGGAAAGGTTTTCTGGAGAGAACTTGTTTTGAACCAGGGCAGCAAGCTCATGATTAAAAAGCCAGAGAAGTAATATAAATGAATAAATTGGGGGCAGTGTAGATGGTTTCATAATTTTGTAAGAAAAGCCAGAAGTCTAGATTTCTATGTAAATCTCTTGATATTGAAATATTGAAACAGATTAAATTTTTTTGAAAAAACTCATTGTGTGGCCAAAACAACCAAGTAAACAGACACCTGACCAGGACAGTTTTCTGGGCCCCATGTTTGCACCTTTGTTTTTAGCTGTGTTGGCTATTGTCTCCAGTAGAGACAGTTCTCTGAGTAGAATTTTAGAACTGAGTTCCTAGGTAAAGATTTTCTGTGGTAAACATTTACCTAATGTAAATCTATCATCCTTTACTTTCTTGGTTAAAAAAATTTTGTTTTACTCTTTTGATTGTTCAAATATTGATATCAGATTTTGCCCCACCTCCACCCCCATCAAGGCCCATCGGAAAAATGGTTTAAATGAGCAAGCAATATATACATCATGTTCCTCATAATTTCAAGTGGTGGAAATAATAGAGAGGCCATGGCTGGAAAATGTGGATGGTGTTTTAGGAGTTTAGGAACTTTAGATGGCGATTGAAATTATAGATTTCTCAATTAGTATATGCCAGGCAGGAATTTATTTTATTGAAAATGTACTGTGAATCAAACTCTTTGAGAAAAATGGAAGATGGAATTAATGATTTCTGAATCCCTGCTATGTACCAGGTATAGTCTGTGAGATTTATCTAACCTACCTAATTTTCTTAAGTCCTCCAGCAAACCAATGACAGGATATTGATCCAGCTCACCCAGGGGGCATCTGGTAAACCCAGGAGTGCAGCCATTCTGAATCCAAAGTCTGATTTCTTGTCTCTTGCCTTTTCACACTTCCCTGCTTCAAGGAAATTTGCTGTTCAGGCAGTATTATGGATTTTTCTAGTCCTTGCAAATTATCAGTTGGTACTAATGTGAAGGAAAGAAAGTAGAAATACCTACCTTAATAGATTTAACAAAGTCCCTTAGTTCTTTATGCTTTATTACTACATGCAACAAACTTCTAGGATCCTATAGCAATCTAAATTTATAAAATAGATCAAATCTCACATATTTAGAGTTCAGAAGTGGTGCATTGTACAGTCGTAGCAAAGAAACCTATTTTCACTAAACTGCTGTACCAAATTCACAAAGTATGCAAGATTTTTAATAAAAACATGTTTGTACTATGTCATTATACCATGAAACTTTAATGCCAGTGATGTTTATACTTATTGTTGTAATAAAAAACATTTTGTTGAAACCTAGCATATGTGTATTTTAGTTGGTTGTGAAAGCTCAGATATGGATGTTTAAGGAGTGTTTGTGTATTCCACCTTATTAAATACTTAGTTGAGAGCACAAAAATTAGCTTAGATTTTATGATTATAGGATACATGTATGAAGACTCCTATTTCTAATGGCAGATTAACAAGAAATGAATATGAATATCGTATTTCCTCAGTTCTAAATGGCAAAGTACCTTACACATTTACATATGCCTGAAATCGAGGTGAATTTACAGTCTGTGAAGTCTTATCTCTGCTGCTGTCCAGACAGCAGCTATGATGTAATCATCGTGGACTGAATGTGCAAACTTGGTTGTTATTCCGGGGTTCATGACTGCAATGCCTCACATTTTCAGTCAATAAAGTACTTAAGGATTCTGTGAGGGAGGAATTTGTAGAGGGGTGACAATGGGTTCTGAGAATATCCTGGAGGTAGTTATGGAGCACTTTAAGAAATGTTGTGTCAATTACCATCCTGATGTCATGGAAGTGTATTGTGTATGTGAAGACTCATCGATGCCCCAACCTGAAGGCACTCATGAGAAAAAAGAGTAGAGATCTAAATGCGTGCAGTTTTAAGAATGCCTTATCCAGTCTATTCCTCTTTTATCTTCTTATTTTAGTATATATAAAGGTCATCTATGACACGAGCCTGTGTCTAAGTGAGCCTAAATAATTATTTTCAAAAAGAACAAATTTGAAAGTTCACCTGATAATGCTTCATGTCACAATTTCATTGGCAGTATTTTGCTTTCTTTATGTTACATTAAAAGTGGCATATCTCATAATCAATGGCACCCTAAATTAATGAAATACAATAGTGAAAAATTGACTTTCCAAATGAAAAGTCACAGCTCAGGAATCGTTTGTGTTTGTAGGACTGTAATGAGACTCAATCGTGTTAAGTGTCTGCTAGATGCTATCATAGTACTGTGATGCTAGATTATTTTTTTAAATGCTATTTAGTGATAGAAGATAACATTTTTCTTCAAGGTTAAATCAAAGTCAAGATAAATATATGGACGATACATGTCTTCTTTTCAGGTTCTTTCACTTTCCTTTGTAAATGGCAGCTCAGGGATCTTCAGTGTGCACCAACTCAGCCTTGTAAATAAGACCAACTTAAGTGTGAAAACATAATTGAACACCCTGGAAATTAGTTGGCTCTCACTTTAATTCCTTTATTTCACCAATATATTTCACCAATATCTATATTAGTGAATATATTTATATTTCACTAATAATAGCCCTTTATTTTCCTTTTAATCTCATCCTTATTTTTAAAAATATAGTTGTATTTTAATCTGTTGTTGTATGGATTGACTATACATTTTCATTTTCAAAGAGCACTATTCTTTTATGTTTATAGCCCTTTATTTATAATTGCCTCAAACTGGAAATAGTCCAATGTCCATCAACAGGTGAATGGAGAAATAAATTGTGGTTGTGATTTATTTTTTTCCAAATTTTTAATTCTAGTTAGTTAACGTATACTGTAATGTTCACAGGAATAGAATTTAGTGATTTATCACTTACATATAATACCCAGTTCAAGGTGCACTTTTAAAGTGTAACAGTGCTAGATGTCCTTGAATACTCAGTTTCTAGATTTGTATATTAGATATTATTAAGTTGAAAGCTCGAGAAAACCAAAAATCCAACCCGGCATTTTGTTGTGTGATCTATTGAAAAGAGAACGAGTATCATGGTATTGGTAATATATGTGATTAAAGAAATAGAAATGTTTAACTTAACTTTATGTGCAGAAAATTCTCGATAAGAATACTACTGAATCTTATCTCAAACTGTGGATGTACTGAAGTGATGTAACCACTTCTGAAGAGACACTGAACAGTATTTGCAGTGATGTGGTTGGTGTATTAATCAGAAGTACAAAAAGGCATAATATTTAATGCAGTGGTAAATATAAAAGCATAAACAAAAAAACTTTTTAGTTTATGAAAATGTCAGAGAGCTTTAAAGAAAAATTCACCTTATGATAGCAACGCCTTGTTCAAAGATAGATCAGCTGCCGCAACATTCTGTGTTCCTGCTTTTCTGCTCCACATAAAAGGTGAATGAATAATGGTGGAGTTAAAAATCATTTACCTTTAAATTTTTATATTCTTGTTTTTCAGTCTGCCATTTTGTTTTATGTTTATCTTGTAGAGAATGTATTTTGTTGTCTTTTAAGTATACCATTTGTTCTAGAAGTACCAGAAAATACAAAACAGCAAAAAATAGAAGAAAACTATGTAAACATTTTGAAAATTCTGTTCCATATTTTAGACTTCATAGAAATTCTCATCTTTTTTGGACTGTTTAGAAAACTCTAAACACATGTATTTTCCCTTTCCTTTTATAAAATGGTACACCAGCCTGAAATTTTTTAGAATACATTTATACCAAGTAAATGCTTCTTAATTCTGTTACTTACAACAAAGGAAATCTGTTAATGATACAATTAAAAGCTACTTAAGATAATAAAAGCTGCTCGTATATCTTACCTCAATCAAACCTATCTCTAGCACACAAGAATGTTTTTATAATATAAAATATAAATGTGTAATATGTAAGTATATAAGGTATATTTATATATAACATATAAATGTTACATAAAATATTGTATATATATGTATAATGTTTCAAGGCTCTATAAATATTAAGAAAAAATTGTGGTACAATTCACCTGTGATTTTACTGTTGTGATTTTTAGTTTCAGTAATTTCCTTTTTTACAAGGAATAGCAGATTACTGAAGAGTTGTTTTAGTTCGAATGATTCTAGTTCATGTCAACACAGAGGTTTTTTATGAAAGCATAGTAATTACTCTTATTTTTTTGTCCTCTACTACTCTCTTTGATAATATGCTCCTTATAGGTACCTGTTCAGACAACCCAGAGTGATATGCCACCTAGTGACCCCATGAAGAATTCACAATTTTCAGGCAACAATCCAGCATGCATTAAAGCCATTTCAGATTATAGGTCTTTATCAAAATGCTTTTGAGTGACACCTATATACATGTTGCTTTGGATCTTCTCTTTTATTTGTATTCTTAAATTTCAATTATGATAAGAATATTTGGATTTAATATAGAAGAAATATCAACATAAAATTTCCTTGTACCCTACCTAATAAGAAATGTAATAATCCTCAATAAAATCTAAGTTTCATGGCCAAACTGTCTAAAATTATGGGCAGATTAATCTACTTTGTGCATGGGATAAAGTTTAAATGAATTTAGAATACTTTGTCAGGACTAGTTCAACTAGTAACAAACTTTAGGGAGTATTAAGTCTTTTCCTAGAAGAAGAAATAAGGGTCAGAGTGTTTGAGTATTACTTACATTAGTTGTAAGAGAAATGTATTATTATACAAGAACCAAATATTAAACCATAGTAAATTTGTAGTAAAAACACTCTTTTAATAATATTCCAAGTGAGGATAATGTTAATGAATCATAAGCTGTTATTATTAATGTTTTAAACTGTCATTTTTGAAACCCATTTCAAAGCAGTTAAATATTTTGGACTTGTGATGTATAACATCTCTTGGAAAACCGTGGTGTTTCTTTGTACATGCCAGTCACCATAGGTGTGTGTGTGTGTGTGTGTATTTGGAACAGACCATTCTCTCTCTTTTGGTCATATGTGTGATGGTGTCTGATTAGCTTGGTTTCCTAGAGAATTGTATTATTTAGGAGGTCTTGTAATAAAGACTTAGTTTCTTATTTCTTTTGGAATTAGAATACCTATGAAATTGCAATTAGTGAATTTGACAATGATACTTCCTGTTAGGTGTGTGATTTGACTTTAGTAGATTCTAAGCTGTAGATCAAGTGAGCAGACATTACAAAATCTGATTGTAGAAAGCCTGGAGTCTCTCACCTTCAGTTTCCTGATCCGTAAAAATAGGGATGAGACGATGTCTTGTCTGCCTTGTGTGTGTTTTAAGAAAGAGATGAGATTGTAAAAGTGAATGTGTTCTCTGGTTTATAATGTAGAAAGAACAATAGTATAAATGCAGGTTACCAGGGTTGCCTGGCTGGCTCCAGGTTGTGAGTTCGAGCTCCATGTTGGATATAGAGATTACTTACAAACAAAATTTTTAGAAATGAATGAATGAATGAATGAATGAATGAAATTTACCATAATAATCCTATATTATAGTATTTTAAGAAGTACCTGTTTATGAGAAATGGAGTAATAAAATACCACATTAAATGGGAACTAGTATGTTTAACTACTTCAGTATATAAGTAAAGGTGATAATAATCAAGGCCTAGCCCTCATTTTGATGGCTATAAAACAGATGGTTTGATATTTTCTGAAACTATGCATTATTATTGGTTATTGTGAATGTCCTCTGTGACTGTTCTTAAATACTTACTTTGGGAAGTTTTCTTCTTTGGGAGAGAATAATTGGAACCTGACCACGGGGCAGTTGGTGCTCAGTGTGCCATTTCAGACTTGTTTATGTTTTTTGTGGTACCTTGTAATTTTATAATTTCCTTTTTATGGGCATCTGGCTGTCTCAGTCAGTAGAGTATGTGACTCTTGGTCTTGGGGTCATGAGTTCGAGCCCCATGTTGAGGGTAGAGTTCACTTAAAAAGACATTTAAAAATTTCCAATTTATACTGTTTTCTTTCTCCTTAGAAAATAAGGAGACCATCTCAACATTAAACCTAGGGCTGTGATGTTGAGATGGCCTCACTCTTCTTATTTCTTCTGGTTCCTAAAATCTTTGAATCTTTATAATCTTTTTTTCAAGTTTAAGTAGAAGACAGCCTTCCTTTTGCTCTGTACTGTTTTCACTGTTTTTTTTTTTTAAGGGTTTTTTAATTTAAGTAATCTGTACACCCAACATAGGGCTTGAACTCACAACCTGGATATCTAGAGTTACATGCTTTACTGACTGAATCAGCCAGGTGCCCCCTTCTGTCCTGTCCTTAAACATATTGTTATTCTGATTAATAAAAGCTATTCCCCTCTTCTTTTTCCTGTAAACATATATTTTTTCTGGTTACCTACAAATATTCATAAATCTTATGGACAGACCTAATAAAGAAGATGATAGAGAAAAGGGAACATATGGATGAAGGGGGTCAAAAGGTACAGATTTCAAGTTATAAGTAGGTCCTTCGGGATATCATATATACAGCATGGTGACTGTAGTTACCAATGCTGTATTATATATTTGAATGATGCTAAGAGAATAGATCTATTCTCTCTTGACACACAAGATCTTTTGCTTTGACTTGAGAATGTTTTAAGCTAAATATAGTGTTTCTTTCAATCCCTTGAAAATCTTACACATTCATGAGAATTGTGAGAACATCTCTTGCCATCATACTTGGCAGGCATAAAGGCTTCTTGAATATTTGTTTTTTGGGTTTTGAACCAAGGTCTATAACACCTACTAGCACAGAACTGAGCGAAAACCCTAGTAACCTAGAACTATTTTTTTTTCTTCACCTGACTCAGAACCATAGAACTTCAGTTTGGAAGTACCTAGAAAAAAAATTTAATTCAATAAGAGACACCAGTAGTCTCCCTGGAGACTATTGGCTGGACCACAAGATAGAATTGCTGTCCCCCGACAGAATTTCTGAGGCTGCTAGTTCTTTAATCTCACTTTTCTCTTCTTTCCTATGACATCCCTTCCTTATATCACTAAGTTTCCACCTTTTGTCTTGTTCATTTGACCTTGCTGGTCATTCTTCTCGCACTCTAATTGTTCCTTTTCCCATCCTAATACCATTACTATTCATCACAAGAGTGATGTTCCTATTTTATGTATCTTTCATACTTATTATGGTAGCTTAATTTTTTTTAAAGATTTTATTTATTTATTCATGAGAGACACAGAGAGAGAGAGAGAAAGAGAGAGAGAGAGGCAGAGACATAGGCAGAGGGAGAAACAGGCTCCATGAAGGGAGCTCGATGTGGGACTTAATCTCAGGACCCCAGGATCACACCCTGAGCCAAAGACAGATGCTTAACTGCTGAGCCACCCAAGCATCCCAAGCTTAGTTTTTTTAAAGAGCATAGATCTTTGCAGGTAAATGAAGAGAACCTTCCAGGGAAGAATAAAAAAGGACCAGTCTCAGCCAAAATAATGTGGCACTTCTTCCATTAAAAAAAGAATAATAAAAACATTATCTACTCCCCATAGTGCTGAATTCACTAGAAAATCAGATAACTGTATCTGCCACTGCATTCCTTAAGTATTTTAAATAGGGGCACCTGGATGGCTCAGTTGGTGGAGCAGGTGACCCTTGATCTCAGGATTGTAAGTTTGAGCCCTATATTGGATGTAGAGATCTCTAAAAAAAAAGAAAGAATTTTAAATGACTTACATTAGAATATTATTTGCTGATACCAAGCCATATGGAAATTTGTAAGCATCCATGATGAATATTTAAATTTCTTTAAATGTCATATGTTAAGCAGTGTTATAGATTAACACAAAGAAAATGATCAAGACAGCCTTATAAATGAGGGAGAAAATGGTTAAAAATGTATTTATTTTACATTGTTTTGGTATTTACATGTGTTATTTTATTTTTTAAAAAAAGGTTTTATTTATTTATTTATGAGAGATACAGAGAAAGAGAGAGCGAAAGAGAGGCAGAGGGAAAAGCAGGCTCCATGCAGGGAGGCCGTCGCAGAACTTGATCCCGGATCTCCAGGATCAGGCCCTGGGCTGAAGGCGGCGCTAAACCGCTGAGCCACCCGGGCTTCCCTGCATGTGTCATTTTAGATTAAAATCTTAGTCTGTCATTTTGAAGTGAGTCATCAGATAATATTTTTATATTTGTAACTGCCATTTAGATATAACTTAAAGTTTAGTGCAAAGTCATTACTTTTTAAGGGGAGAATTTGTTAACCTGTCAGAGTTAAAGATTATTAATGTTGATTAAATATGAGAAAATGGAAAGCAATATTTCAGTTGCTGTCCTGAGGAAAGTAGAAATGGACAAGTGTAGCAAACGAGAATGTTATATTCTTAATTTTTACATTTAAGATATTGTAATCATCTTTTTCATACTCTTCTTTACCTCTCAGAGATCATAATATTATTCCAAAGTTAAATTCTGATGTAACAACATCAGAATCAGATAGTCTATTGAGTTAAAGTTAAATATTTCAACACTTTTGAAATATAACAAGCCCAGTATTCTTCTGTGCTAGGACACGTTGAATGGGCTCTTAGAATAAAGTGTATACAGTATTTAATGATGCCTGTTCTATTCTCTAGGTTTTGTTTTTGTTTGTTTGTTTGTGTTTTGTTTTTTTTTTTCCAGATACTGCCTTTTACCTATTGTTGCTTTCTGTAAATTTCTAAGCATATGGCTTACACATATCTAAAGCCTGCTGTGTGTTTTGCAAGACACAGAGGGAGATATGGACAAAGCCTTCTCTCCACCCTACTCCTCAAGGAATTTACCTTAGTGAGAAGGATAGAGCGTAGACAGCTAGAACTCAGGTGCACAGACTCAGCAAAATGGAGGCTAGACCATGTCCCATACTTGTTTCCCAGAGATGAGGGTTTCATCTGGATAGAGAAGCTAGAGAAAAGCCTTTGAACTGCACCTTCAAGGATTTGACAGTTTTAAGTAAGTTGGTGGGAGAAAGTAAGCATTATGAAAAGGATGGGATTCATAGTAACAATGATCTGAACATTGTTGAATTAGCAACTGAAAATTTTAGTTAAGATTTTGTGAGATTTTAAAAAATATAGTTATTTCCTTCAGCATCAGTGCTACATGTACATGGTATGAAAATCAAAATGTATGAAGAGTGGGTACAGGAGTGCCCGGGTAGCTCAGTGGTTGAGCGCCTGCCTTTGGCCCAGGGTGTGATCCTGGGGTCATGGGATCGAGTCCCACATCAGGCTCCCTGCAGGAAGCCTACTTCTCCCTCTGCCTGTGTCTCTGCCTCTGTGTCTCCCATGAATAAATAAAATTAAAAAAAAAAGAGTGGGTACACACGGTGACAAGGCAGCCCCTCTGCAAGATAGGATCACTGCTAGCAGTTTCCTCCCAGAGACAGTCTGCGTAATACTCCAATGTGTTTGTTTCTCTTGATCCGTCTATTGAGCTGTCTGTGTATTTTTCCTGGACCTTTTTCCACATAGTTACCTTACTTTTGACTACAGCCCATCCCATTATTTCGAAGTCTGTACCTGAGGTACTTGAAACCCTGACTTGCTTATGGACATTGGACTTATTTTGATCTTTAACTTTTCCAAATGCTGCTGCTGTGAATATCTTGCCTGTTTATCTCTGCACATATGTCAGTGTGTTTGTGGGTACTTTCTTAGAAATGCAATTCTGGGAGAAGACATATACATTGTCAATTTGTAGGTATTGCCAGATTTCCCACAGAGCATCTCCCATTTTATCCCATGTTTTCCTGTCAGTGGTGATGGGATTTGGGTTTCCTGGCAGGCCTGTCTTCACAGAACATTGTCGAGATTTTTTGATACTTTTCAATATGAAAGGTGAAAATGTGTGTCATTGGAGTTAAATTTGCATTTCTTAGTTTCATAAGATTTTAAGTAATATAAAAAAAAAGATTTTAAGTAATATAAATAACATGTTTCCTCATGGACTATTTAAAACAGGACATTTGAAAAAGATTTGCTGTAAATTTTTTACTAGAAGGATTACTCATTGGATAAAGTCTCAGTAAAAGCTAAAAAAGTCAAGCTAAGGGCAAGTTGAATCATGTTAGGCATGTGGGCAGCAAATTACCTCTACATTTTTCTGGCTTCCACAGTTTTAAACCCCATTAAAACCAGTAAAAGGAAATGTAGCGTTTCAAACCTCAGCCTGACCCTGAGTGGGTTCAACTGCTTGAATAAATGACCCAGTGAATGCATTGGAATCCTAACTTTTAGACAGTTGGGATTTCAGAGGTTGAGAAGACAAACCTCCTGTTCTAGTTTTCTTCTCTGGCCATCTAATTATTTTAGTTCTCTCCACCCAAATGCCAGTCAAGGACCAAATGAAGGAGCATGCATTATATTACCTTTGGTATCCAGAAATCATAAAAGTACTTTATAGATAAAATGGCTCTGGGGAAAAAAAAAAAAGGGCTGCTTTGGGTCTCTCTGTGATTACCCCTACTCCCTTGCTCCTTTATATCCACACCTGTTGTGAGGCATTTTGGAACTTAATATAGCTCTAGGATTTATCTTTTTAGTTAAAAAACAAAAAAGAAACCACATTCAAGGAAGAATATAGCGAATCCAAACATAGCATTTTTTTTCCACATTGCGGACTGGTGTTTGAAGGGAATGTGCCCCCCCCCCCCCAGGTAAGTGCGTATTAACGGGGGGAATTTTAGGTAAATTTCTGTTGTAACTGCGACGTGGACCTCAGACACAATGAAGTAAGCAGACAATCACTGGGGGTGGGGATTTTTGTATTTTTCTCTAACAACATCAAATGAGTCCAAAATTCGCAGGAAGAGGAGAAAAGACATTAAAAAAAAATTACAGCCAGACAGTTGGTAATTGGTGTGTGGTGTTCACAAGTGTGAGGGGAAGTGAGAGGACGTTTCTTGGCACGGCTGCCATATTCCTAAATAAGCTACACATGTGTTTACAAATTAGGAGCACAGTAGTCTATGGCGCCTCAGTCCCAAGGAAGTGGTTGCCTGCTCACAAATGGAAGGTTCCCACAAGGAGCTTTGCCTGCTGTGCCAGAGAAAAGAATCCTCACAAATAAGGCAAAACTCCAGTCACCTGTTTCTGAGGAAAAGTCTCTGCTTTATTTTTAACCCAAGTATCTCCCAATTTAGCCTTTTGGGGAAAGCCTGTCAGGGTGCCATGACAACCCTATTTTTCCTCACCCAAAGGAGCTCCCTCCTTTGCCAAAGCCATATTCTAGCCTAGAAAGTAGTGCGACTTCCTCTATAGCCACACTTTTGGGAGTACTCTAGGGAGTATGGGTGTTATTCTTTCGCTATTTATAGCAAAGAGAGTTAAATGGAAGCTGGGTGCTGTGGTGGCATAGGGGGTATTTTTAGTACTTGCAGCACTTTGCGCCTTTTTAAAACCGCCGGCTTCTGTGAGCAAGATGTAAAATCACTAGATTTCTTCCTTTACAGGTCTGTAGTGCTGTTAAAAAAAGAGAGAGAAAGAAAGTTTCTCTTCCCTCACATTTCTAAATCTGTGGGCTTGCTGACAGTTTTCATATAGTTGAACGTTTTTGTTTTTTTTTTTTTTTTCATTCTCTGCACAGGAATGGATTGAGTGGCACATCTCCGTCCGCTCACTGATTAGAACAGTGGTGTGTGCATGCTTGTGAACAATGTTAACAACACAGAAAACAGCAGATGTGAAAATGAAAATGTACCTCCAGTCCTGATCTGACCAAATCTCTGCAGTGAAGAGTTTGGAGGAGAGCTGACAAACTTTTCTTTTCATATTCTCATTGCATACACACAAATATGCTTGTTTTTGAACCTCAGGCAATAATATATGTTCTTGCCTGAACCATTGCTTTTTTCATATGCCAGTATATTTTGATAATCAGTGCATGCCGGTACATGTAGAATTGCCTAATTACTTAAGTATATGAGTTTTGTTAGGATTGTGCTTTTAGTAGACTTAGTTGCTGTTTGAAAGATTTATGTTATTCCCAATTTTTCACTGTTAGAGGCTGCTGCAATAAGTATCTTTGTATACATAGGAAGGTGTACTCATGCGAATATTTCTCTGATATGTTTGCAGTGGAATTTTGATATTTACATTAAAAAAACTTAAGACTTTAAAAGGAGCAAGTTGACACTGTCATGCCAGGTTTTTCAAAGTAGGATTATTTTAGAGCCTAAAATCATTAGCCACATTGATGGTAGTTCCAGTCAGCTCTCCATTCAAGGTGCCATGATGCAGGAATCTCTCCTGAGTTTTAGAGACATTCTAAGCTGTTCTTTATATACCTCTGGAGAGCTCTCACCATGGTGCCCTTTGGCCCACTGTTGTCACATCTTTATCCCATTACCTCTCCCACCATACCATTCTCTCTCTTAGTTGACAGTGTTTAGTATTAATTTGATAAATTGATTTGTATATAATGTGCTTTCAAATGAAGCTAGGATAATAATGTAATCTGTTGTAATAACTATGTTTTAGAAGGCTAAGCCCATTTGGGAAATCACCTGAAGGATCCAGTTGGATCTCAGAGAACTCATGGGCTTAAAACACAGCTATAGCTCAAAAAGAGACTAGGACCAGGATCTGGAAAGCCATACAGAGCAAAAGTCCCTCCATCTCCTTAGGACCATGTGGTTTCTTATTTCTGTTCCTTTGTGCCCATCTCCCTTTTTTGGATGATCAATGTCCTGTGCATCAAGTAGAAATAAGACAGCCCTGGCCATTTTTGCATCACTGCCTGGTTCAAGGCTTTTCAAAGATAATAGTCTTGAAGTCCTGATTCCAAATTCCTAGGACAGAATGTTGTATTGATTGGCTTAGTGATGTGTCTGTCCCTGGGATAGGGAATTAGGTAAAGAAGCGTCAACACACCCGAAGGTTTCTTCTTGTTGTTCACTTCCACCTTCTTGGATGTTACTATTTTAATGCTTTGCCACCCACCCAAAATGTGCTTGTTGCCTTTGACTTTCCCTCTCATGATTATGCATTATTATTCTGTGGCACTTAATCTTGAGCTATTTTTTTTTTTTGTCTTTTTC
This sequence comes from Vulpes lagopus, assembly GCF_018345385.1. Lineage (NCBI taxonomy): Eukaryota > Metazoa > Chordata > Mammalia > Carnivora > Canidae > Vulpes > Vulpes lagopus. The sequence goes on from NC_054826.1 coordinate 75,895,970, forward strand.
TCCCATTAGAATATTAGCTTTGCAGCATAAGGGACCTATTATGTTCATTGCTGTAGTCCCAGGCCTAGAAGAGTGCCTGGTACACAGAGTGCGCTCAATAAATACATGAAGAATGAAGACACAGATGGACAGACCTAGAAGATGTACCTCTATCTTGCAGAAGCTGTACCTTGGGGATTTTTAATGGATAGTGAATCTGTATGGTTTCAGTTTCTCTGAGAGCTGTTTTCTCCTATATGTGTTTTGAGTACTTTTCCTATTTGAAGACCTATTTCACTACCTCTTATTTTTTTTTTATTTTTATTTTTTTTTTAATTTTTATTTATTTATGATAGTCACACAGAGAGAGAGAGAGGGGCAGAGACACAGGCAGAGGGAGAAGCAGGCTCCATGCACCGGGAGCCTGACGTGGGATTCGATCCCGGGTCTCCAGGATCGTGCCCTGGGCCAAAGGCAGGCGCCAAACCCCTGCGCCACCCAGGGATCCCACTACCTCTTGTTTTAAATAGGGTTTGCTAGATGGTTTCCCAGTCTGAATGAGAAAGTCAGGTATCATTTTGTTTGGTAGAAGCATTAATTGAGATGCTGGAAGATTGCACACTTGTTCAAAACCAAACACCTGGTAGATAATGGATCTTATTTTAGAGCCCAGGGCTCCTGATTCCTATACTAGCATTAATCTCAGTAATTCCTAGCTTTTAGAATTAATTATGTGGAGTTAACAAAGATGTTTAGGGACGCCTGGGTGGCTCCATGGTTGAGCATCTGCCTTTGGCTCAGGGCACGATCCTGGGGTCCTGGGATCAAGTCCTGCATTGGGCTCCCTGCGGGGAGTCTGCTTCTCCCTCTGCCAGTGTCTCTGCCCTTCTCTTTCTGTGTCTCTCATGAATAAATAAATCTTAAAAAAAAAAAAAAAAAACTAACTGCAGAGTTACACTGTATGTTATATGTATATGAACATTCCTTCTTTGTATTTGGTGAAGTATCTAGTGGATTTCATAGCATGTAGAACAGACCATGTAGATGTTTGTTAAATAACCAAATAAATGAAAACTGGATAATTGAACACTTCCAATGAGAGTGATTAAAGGAAAAGGCTGATGAAGATGTCAGCTTTTCATTGGCAATCCAGGGGCCAGAATGGGTGTTTTCTAGGCATGAAAAGTTAACATGAGTAATGATTTCCTCCTCCAAGAAAACAAAAGATAATGTACTGTGACCTAAAACCTGCTGACAGACAAATAAGTGTTAGCTGCTGGCCGTTAGGAATTTTATATACTAGACTATGATAGACTATGGGATAAGCCTGGTGTACAAGACTTTTTTAAGCAGCATATAGTAGGTTGTTTTAATTTGGAATTCTATGGAATAAACTTTCCCAATCTGCTATTCTTGTTCACTACTGGTTCCTTTTCTTTGCCTTATTCAGTTTCAATCATCATTCTGAAATATCTACCTTACTTCTAAAAACAACCATCCAAGGACATGTGACCTAACCCAAATATGAGACCATGACTGGTGAACCATGGCTTCATGGTTAAAGAATAACATAAAATTAAGTATAACCACACTTACTCTGCTCAAAGTGAAATGATGTTTAACTGAAAGTATTTTGGATGTGCTCGGATTCCTGTTATTTTAAAAAAGAGTTTAGAATTTATTCATTGCGCTAATACATTTTCGCTTTATTCCCGTATAAGAATGAGTCATCATGAATCACACACTATAGGAGCATCTTAGTCATTGTACACAAATGAAATGGTGACACAAAAGGCAATGAGATGTCACCTTGTTTGTTCCATGTTGGTAAGTATGACTTACAATTCAGATTTTGAGATTATATCATATGGCTAATACGATGACACTTCATCATATTTTTGAAAATCAAATATAAAATATTTTATTCTTGTGAAATAAGGCTGCTTAATATTTATTCCATTTGAATAGTACTTTACTTTCGTAATACAAAAAGTTGTAAGTACACTATGTTTCCATAACATCTACTAATTTCCATTTTCTTTTGTAAATTTCAAAAGCACACTTTTCAGTGGCTTGGGATATTATGAATATAATACAGTGATGTAAAATGAATATAATACAGCGATGTATATTAAAAGTGACTGATGAATTGGGTGGTTTCTATGGTAGAAGTGCTACTCTGTGCCATCACTTCTTATGTTTTCTATGCATGAGAGAGTCATGTGGCCCTTTGAGGTTCTCAACTGAGAATATCCATTGTTCTCTTTAAAAGCATTTTTACATCATAATCTTAAATTAATTAGTATGTTCAGAAGATACGCAGAGAATCTAAAACTAGATTTACATTACACTAAATGGCTGAAATGTTCACCTCATCACTTTTCAATTTTTTTCTTCAAATCTTTTATCAATAAAAAAACAATAAAACAATAAAAAAATTAAAAATTTAAAAAATTTAAAATAAAATAAAAATAAATAAAAAATAAAATAAATAAAAATAAATAAAAAATCTTTTATCAACCATTAAAAAGCTAAATAGCTATAATAATGTCATTTCAGAAAATAAGATAACAGTTTTCATTCTAAAAATTAGTCCTCTACTGAAAACAAAATTCTTATTTAGTTGGTTATGGAATGTACAATCCTTTCCCCAGATTTTCATTAATTATAAGTTCTTTCACCAATACTTGATTTTTAGTGTGTGCCATTTTTTTCCCCATATAATTTTTTTTTTTTTTTCCCCATATAATTTTTTGAAGCTGAATGTCAACTTAGCACTTTCTGGCCCTTGCTGAAGCAGATGCTTAGGTTAATGCTGCTTCTGGCTTTGTTTCAGTCAACTGAAGAACTCTGATTGTAATTACTGGAATTAACTTTAATTTAGAAAAGTGCCAGTCCCTTTTGTGAGCATGATTTATTCTTGCATAAATCAAATTAAAAGTTTTTATGGCCAGCAAACCCATCTTCTTGGCTCTTGAATTCTTGGATGCACTATTACTTCAAGAAGAAGGAACTGGAAGAAAGGAAACATGACTTATCATTAGAGATGAGACAGATTTCAGTTATGGAAATCTTTGTCACCAACTGGTCCTCAGTTTACTGGTTGGCAGATTCTTGCTTGCCTCTTCCTTTTAATGGCAGAAGTGACCATTTTTAAATACTTATAAAATTCATCTTTTTTGGAGTGACACGAGAAGATCCCAGAAAAAAGAATTTTGTTCATAAACTTATTTTATGAACGAAAAGAATGTGCCTCTCTTTGAAACACGAAATATTTTAGAAATTACCCTATTAATAGTCCTTTTTAAACGAGGGAAATATTTTTATGTTAAGCTCATAGAATTCTATTCGAATTTTTTTGGGGAAAAGTGGTTGAGTTGCAGGTGGCATTTGCCTCATTTTTTGCTATTACACCATTGTAACAGTACAGGGCTTGTTAATTTTTTATGCATGCTTTTGAAATTTGCATATTATTCTGCAAAACAAACTTCCTGGAGTTTAACAAAAGGGATGTGGATTGCTATATTTTTAAAATAAGATTTTTCAAAAAATTGTTAATTTTTCATCAGCAATTATAAAATTATCTGTGATTAGGATTTTGACAGAAGATATTATATCTATTATACTATAATATCTATTTACTATTATACCTATATTATATTACTACTAAGAGAGATATGAACTCCTGAAATGATATGATCGACTTGTTAGAAGTAGTTTTTAGTCATTCCTAATGAGATCACAGCATTTTGTAAAATATTTGTAATCATATGGAATTCTTTCTTGCTTTATTGCAATTGCAGTGACTATCCTCAAAAAGAAAATTATTTGATTGTTATTGAAAGCTTGATTTAAACAACAAATTGTTATTTCCAGAATAATAATTGTGATTGTTTTGTTGGAAGTTTTAAGCAGTTGCTCTGCCGATATCTAGAGCATTGTTTCTCAAGCATTATTTCCTCCCTAAGCCCTCTTTAGACTATTTTTTAAGTCCCTTCAATGAAATTTTAATATGATAGATATACTTCTTATCTCCATATACTCTTTACTCTTTATATACCATATGTCTATTTGTGCTTAATATATATAAATAATGTGTAATGCCTTAGGTTGTTTTTGCCTCCTCCTCCCCTCTGCCTTCCCTTCACAAGAACCAGTGTTTTTGTGGTGGGATGGGGAAGGGGGGTGCAGTATCACTCCATTGAAAATGTGTAGTCCACAGTAGGCCCCACTCAGTCTTGACGAAAGATCAATATTAAGTCAAGAAATCATGGCCCCTTGTCTTTATTGCTAAGTAATGTGGAAGATACATAATTTTCTTATAACAGTAGGCATCCTTGTCATACTATTTCACTACATAGAGCTAATTAATATTTGCAACTTATGATTTAAAGGAGGAGATAATGACAGTCTCCTCAGATAAAGGGTCTTTGAAGTAAGGGGCTTCTATACCCAGAGAGGACTAATTTGGCTGTATATCACTGAATCAGAAATTTCAGATGACCTCTTTTCTTCTACTGCTAATAAGGAATTTCCCAGTCTGGATTTGGCTCACATGGTATATTAATTTAATATCTGGGCTAAATCTAAAAGCCCACTGATAATGATGACATACCTGCAAACATCAGAGCCCAATAAAGGTTTTGTTGTTTTTAAAACTACAGATGCCATGGTGTAAGGTCACCAGCCTGTATTCCTAGTGGTAATGCTCACTGATTTAACAAAAAGGAAAATGTGTCTGAAGGTTGCGGCTCTATAGTCCTAGCTACGGTGTGCACAACCAGCCTCCAGCATTTGGGTGGTGATTTTCCCAGCTGTGATGAAGTGGGGTTTGGTTCTGAGGGTCTGTGAGGCTTAACAGTGGAGGCTGATTGACACTGGTGGATCCTGCTGTGGTTCTTTTCTTGAGTTTGTTCCTTGCTGAAAGGCTGGGGAAGTATTTTTCCATCCTACAGCCTTGGGATTTTTGTCACAAGCCAGGAGTTCACCAGTCACAGTAATAAGACACATGCATTTTCCCCAGACTTGAAGATAGGGAGTTGTCATTTTAACTGTTATAGCTGGCTAATGGCTATGATTTCAGGCTAATTACAGTTTTCTCACATATACTAATAGCTCTAATTTGGAATTTTTTTAATAATCATACTCTCAGATAGAACTGATAAGGTTCTGAGAAATGGAAACTTTGTATATGCCCTAGAGGAAATTTAGGTTGTTGTAAATTTAATGCCCTAATGTACTATAATGAGATGTATTATTTTTCTTGAGTGCTTCTATAATTTATACATAGGACTCGGAACCAATTTCAAGTAGTAAAAAATATATAAAAGACTTCTTTGACTTGTTACTGCAATTTAGAACACTCATTTATCTTTGGTTATTGTGTAGCTGACCTTTGACCTTTGCAAATTTAACAGCACACTCCCAGTATTTCCCAAGTGATCCAGAGTAATCTGTAGTTCTGCTGAGACATGGATGTATGCAAAGTTCTAGAAGTCTGGAGTGCAGAAGCAAGTGACTTAGCAAATTCATCCATCTGCTCAGGGTCTACTGCCCATTATACCTACATAGTCTTGTATTCTTTGTTGCTTACACGTGTGGAGAAAATTATATGCAGGAGGATCCATGAATTTGGTGAGTGACAGATGACTCTTATTCTTCTAATGATCTGCATCAGCCCTCTCTTGTAATGATTACTCTTTGGTAATAGTGGAGGAGTGATTCTTACCACCAGCTGGAAAGCCCAGTGTGGCCCTGTGAGAATCATATCCATAGTGATAGGGTTGTGGCAAAACCTCAGGTGTGTCAGGGCAGGAAAGAAACCGACTTGAGTGAGGCCTGAGATATAATAATAGAAATTGAACTCCTTAATTTCTTAGTAAATATTTTCATATATCCAGTGTTAACATATCATAAGATATTTAGATGGTAGAATGACTTTTTAAGTAGTTCGGTCCTTGCAATTAGAGAAAGAATAGTGTAAATGGGCTCAAGAGCAAGCTCCCCTCCTCTCTAATTTTCTCCTCCACCAGCTAATCTTTTTACATGTTAAATTTGCCTTGGGAACATAAAACAAGCATTTTTCTAAGCATAATTTAGCCAGCTCATGATGAAAATAATATGCATTACCAATAATGGGGTCTTTCCCCAATAATGTTGCTCTTTCCAATGTCACAGACACTTCCTCCACACCCACAGAAATGTCTTCTTAACTCCACCTTCTGGGATGCTGCTAAGCCACAAAATGCTCTAACTTTACCTTTTGTTCCTGAGAAGCACTTATTGATATGTCTGAGAGGGTTTTTGTGGATGGGAGAATGGAAAACCCCATGCAGAAGACCCCAGCGTAGGGAGCATGGGGCCCCCACTCTGGAGGGGAAATGAGTTCTCACTGACCACTGAGGGGTGGCCAAGCACCTCATCTGGTGTGCTTCATAGATTCCTCAACTGGACCTTGGTGAGATTTTCCTGGATCGCACAGGTAGTCCAGCTCTACCATTGTGAGTCTCAGTAAATTCTGTTAATTTAGTCACTCCATCATTTAATGCAGCCAGGGAGCCACTGTATGACCCAGGCCTGGTGCCATCTGCATTTGGTTGCATAGCCCTGTTCCATTTGGGCAGCAAATTTGTCAGGACAGAGTGCTGATGGGAGCAGTGATTCTCAGCTTTCAACGTTCAAGGATTGGTTTCACATACAGAAAATGTTGGAGAAACATCTTAAAAGGTTTCATTGCATTCCTACATGTTACACTCTATTTTATGATTTTTCTGCTGGATAAGAACTGTCTGTAGCCCTTACCAGGCTTTCTTAGATACTCATCAGGTTTCCTGATAAATACTTGGCTATGCATCTTATTAATTATCTTCATCAAGTGTTCCCTACCCAACACTGCACAGTACAACCTGCTCAGCTCAAAGTTCTGTCTCACACTTATTCCCATAAAATTTTGCATCTTCAATTAGTGCAAAAACTATTGTGCATTGTCATCATATTTGGGAGCATGCTTAGAAAGGGCATGTGGCGTTCTGGCTGAGAATCCATGGACTAGAGAGAGAAGTGGTTCCCAGGGTGCTCAGACCAACAACATCAGTAGCAATATCACCTGGAACTTATTAGAAATACAAATTATCCATCTCTGTTCTGCTAAACGAAAGCTTCTGCAGTTGGGATAATGCAATATGTGTGTGTGTGTTTTAGGATTTTATTTATTTATTTGAGAGGGAGAGATCACGAACAGGGGAGGGTTGGAGGGAGAAGCAGACTTCCCTCAGAGCCGGGAGCTGGATACAGGGCTCAATCCCAGGACCTTGAGGTCATGACCTGAACCGAAGGTAGACAAGAAATATTTCCATACATACACTTAACTGTGAGAAGTAGGCATGGGACTGGGTCTCTTTAGTCTGCCATGTGCAAATTAATCTCAGTAAAGCATTTGGATTGATCACAGCAGACTTTGGTTTAGGAAGTGATTCTCAAACTCTGGCTGTGTGTCAGATTCAGGCTATTAAACAGTACACATTCTTGTGTTTCATCCAGGATATTGTAATTTAGTCTAGGCTGGGGCCTAGGAGCCTGTTTTCAACAAATAGCCGGTCTGCAAAGTGATTGTGTAAATTACTGCTCTGGGCCCCTGCTTCTGAGTGGGCTTTAGAATCACCTGGAAGGCTTCTTTGCCCAGATCCCTAGCCCCACTCCCAGAGATTCCTCTTTAGTAGATCTGGGATGGGACCAAGGATTTGCTTTTCTGACAGATATTCAGGTGATGCTGGTTCTTGGCCCTCACCTCCAATCTAGAATGCTGTAATACAGATAGATGTCCAGATCCCAAATAGGTATCATACTTTACTTACATGAGCTTGCTGTACGTTGCAGCAATCCCCTCCAAGTATTCTATTGATTTTGATTTTTTTTTGTTTTTCAATTTTTGAAATAGAAGTATATTCACATAAAGTAATTTTTAAGTACAAAAGGCTATCTAGTGAAGTGTCCCCCTTATGGGTCCACAGCCACTGATATTTCCTCTCCAGAGCAACTAATATCATTATTTTTTTTCAAGCTTTTTTAAAAAAAGATTTATTTATTAATGAGAGACAGAGATAGAAGCAGAGACAGGCAGACGGAGAAGCAGGCTCCCTGCATGGAGCCTGACGTGGGACTCGATCCTGGGACTCCAGGATCATGTCCTGGGCTGAAGGCAGGCGCCAAACTGCTGAGCTACCCAGTGACCCCCTAATATCATTATTAAATTATGTATCTTTCCAGCGATATTTGTGTTATATGTGCATACGTATATAAACGTATACAGACTGAATCTTTTTTTTTTAAGATTTATTTTATTATGATAGACATAGAGAGGCAGAGACACAGGAGGAGGGAGAAGCAGGCTCCATGCCGGGAGCCCGATGCCCGACACGATCCTGGGACCCCAGGATCATGCCCTGGGCCAAAGGCAGGCGCAGGACCCAGGGATCCCCTGAATGTCCTTTTTAATTAAAGTACTAGCATTCATTGTTCTGTAGCTTGCTTTTCTCAAGGTGTATCTTTCCTTTCAGTACATGGAGGACTCCCTGGTTCTTTGGTGCAGCTGTGTAATACTTGTTGTGTGGCTGTCCGTAATCTATTTAAATGGCCTCCTACTGATGGGCATAACTGGGTTTCTAGTCATGCAGTCCACAAATAAACCAAAGAGCAGTTACCCAAAGTCCAAAAACCCCCACTTTGAGCAAATTGCCTTATACTCTCCATTAGAAAGAGATTGCTTTATGGCGTTGTCCAGTAATTGTATTCCCAATGATTCTAGGTAAATAAGAACAAAGTTCATTTTTAAAAAAGATTTATTTATTTTTAGAGAAAGGGGGTGGGGAGGGCCTGAGAGAGAGGAAGAGAGAGAATCTCAGACTCCCACTGAGCACAGAGCCCTGAGATCAGGACCTGAGCCCAAGAGCGAGCAGCTTAACCAACATTTTCTTGGATATACAATCTTTTTTTTTTTTTTTTTTTTTTTAAAGTTACCATTTCTGGAATGGCTTCATGTTACATCTTTGGCCCACAAAGAAGGAGACTAGAGAGAAGGTTCCGGAGAAATCAACCAAGATTCCCAGCCTATGCAGGAACTCTCTTGTGGAAGCTAGCACAATATTTCACACTTTGGCATTCTTTTCCTTTTTCTTTTTTTTAAAAAGATAAAATATTACAGAGATATCTTCAAAATTCACACCTGAGTTAAACATTTTGCTGGACAATTCCACATTAAGGAGAGAACATAACTGCAAAAAGAAGAAGGGGCTATATACAGGTATTTTGCCAACATAATTGTTATGGGTTTGTTTTTGGGTCCTTCCTCCTGCGACCAGGGGAAGGGAGAGAGGACCAGAGAAAGACAAGGAAGGAGAGAAGGAATAAGCACTCCTGAACTCTGGGGCAGGTGTAGCAGACAGAAGAGCACCTGTGGGCAGAGAGATGTGCCCAGGGGACTGAGGGTGGCTCAGCCTTCTGTAAAAAGGAGGCAATCGTGACTGGATTTGGTTCTAGAAAAGGGGGGCAGGGCTACAGAGAACACGGGGTGAAATGAGGATTGGATCAGAAAAGTTTGCAGAACAGAGAGAGCATCCAACAGCCCACCGTCCGGGCACCGAGTTGGCTTCCATGTCAGGGATGCAGGGCAGGATGGCAGGACTCCAGGAAAGACTGGCATGCCCAAGGGGTCGAGCCAGGGGCCAGCTTTCTTGTGACTCAAGTTCTCTTTTCCCCTTTAGAGGCAGGAAGTGGGATGGGGGAATCCCAACTCTGATTTAATGCCAGCTTTCATTTGGTTCTTTTTGAGAATTCCCTCCTTCCCACACTTCCTCCCACTCAATACCCAAAAATATTAATGCCTGAGAAAGAAAGTGAATTATAAGGCTCTTAAGTAAGTATTTGAAAAATGTTTGTCATGTGTCTTCGTATATTTGTAAATTTTTAAAAAAAGAACAAGGCTTGTATTTGTGTGTAGATGGTGATGATATCTAATTGCTGTATTATCTTATATATGCCACTGGGAACTAAGATGAACTGCTTCATGATAAAAACTGTTCAACCGATATTTTTAAGGCATGTTTTTTTCTCCAAGGATGAATGTGCCTTCAGACTACATGAGTAAGCGAACATTTGAACTTTACCACTTTTTTGAAGAGGAGAAAAGTGAGCTCAGTTAGCACTGTATTTTCTGGATACATATCCCGGAGTGTGTGCATGAACCTGTATTTCATCAATCTTAATTTCAAAAATATATTGTATTGGTTAGACCTCCATCTCTGTGCGGGGGTGGCATGAAAGATCAGTTTGTGACTAACAGCCTTTTCCATTGTGTGCATCTGGGAAGACAGTCCTTTGGCACCTGATTGCGACTCTCATTGTGTTTATGACTAGGCAGTTGAGAACATTTTGTGATCTGGTGTTCAGAGCCTTCTGAAAGCCTCTGCTTGGGAAAAGTGTACCTAGGCCTGATAACTGCATGCTAGGGTGGTGTATCTGTGACCATTGTTTTTTGGTGCTTCACAAATAGACCATCAGGGTGGGAGAAAGCCTAGCTCTAGTTTCTAAGCTTGGGAGAGCAGCTGCATCACCATTCACTTGTGAATGGGTCTTTGCACATGCCTTCTGTACATAGCATGGTGCTATCATGAGTATCTTCAGTGGGTTGATAGATCATAACATTCATGGCAATGGTGAACCTGTCTTACCTTTAACAGATGGTTCACATATGAAACTCATGAAAATGTCTAGCTAGGGTTAGCACCTTGGCATTATTATAAACGTTAATGGCAACTGTCTCTTTTCTCTAGGCCAGTGGCGCCCACACTATTTCAATCATTTATTTCATTAGTAAAAAATCAGCACGTGCACTCATGAAGGAGTGGTTCTCAACAAGGGATAGTTTTGTCTCCCTGGGGGAACAATTGATATGCCTGGAGGCATTTTGTTTGTTACAGCTGGGGAGAGGGTATATGCTGACATTTAGTGGGTAGAGAGGCCAAGGATGCTGCCAAACATATTAAATGCATAGGACATCATCCCAAAAGAAAGATTATCTGGCCTAAAATGCCAAGAGCCTTGATAGAATGATGCTGATAAACAGGTTGACATTGCTGAAATGAAACTGCTAACATTCTATTCATTTGTACTTACAAATGCTAGTTTCATACATCAACATATTAGGTATTGGATAAACGAACTACCAATAAATTATTTACATAATAAAATTCACAAAATAGCATCTTTTGAAAGGCTATTAAAATAGAGAGTTTTGGGGCACCTGGGTGGCTCAGTTAGTTAATCATCTGCCTTCAGTTCAGGTTGTGATCCCCGGGTCCTGCAATTGGTCCCACCTCTAGCTCCCTGCTCAGTGGGGAGTCTGCTCCATCTCCCCTTTGCTCCCACCCCACCTTCCACCCCCCACCCCCCACCTGCACTCCTCATTTGTGCTTGCTCTCTCTCAAATAAATTAAATCTTTTTAAAAAACCTTAAATAAAATAGAGAATTTTAATATTTTCTTCTTATGTTCCTGTGGATCATTTTGTATATTCTCTACCTTGGAGAATGCTGCTCTAGACTTTAGTTTAATCTGGAATTTGATGTGACTGCCATTGATTTATTAGGCTAAAGTGTATTATATGATGCTCTTTGGTATAATTAGGGGTTCTTTGGTGGTGTCTGGGGTGACTGGCTGCTCCTTGTAGGGCACAGCTGCAGGAATCTGGGCTCTGATCTTGTTTGCCCCCTCAAGCAGAGCAGCTCTCCTTAACAATGGCTTAGATCTTGAGCTTCCATTTAAATTGCATTTGAAGAGATATTTTAGTAGGCAGGATTACACTCTGTAAACCACTGCACTGGACAGTGACCTTCTGAAGTGCAGGGACTACCTCCTTCCTCTCTATCCTCAGTACGTAGCACACAGTAGCCACTCAATAAACGCTCTTTTGCATGGATTCCACCAGACATTCTGCTTGAATAGTGAAGTACTTTGAACAGAGGGGAGTTTTTTCTCCTTAATATCATCTTTTTCAAAAAATCTAATTTTCCCAATGTTCTTTAGGGAGGTTTATACGTTATTTTTTCTTTGTTGTTTTATCAGGTGGTATTTATTAAGAACTCATGTGGGTGTGGGTGTTTCTGAACTCCTTCTCTTTGTATTCCTAACTTTTCTGCAATGAATATGGATTAGTAAAAACAAGAGACGTCTGCGTATGGCCACATGGTGTGCATTGATCCTATAAAATGTGTTGGAGAGATTAGGTACATACCATCTTAACACATCAGCAATGGATCAACATTAGAATTCCACAGGGAGCTTAAAAAAATGAATATGATACCAGATTTGGCGTAGGTCTCTCACATCAGTATGTTTTAAATGGTCCGTAGGTGATTCCAGCTTTTAGTTAGAGCCAAGAAGTACTGGTTTAGAAGTTAAAGACCATTTGTCCCTTGCAATCTTTTCTTTAATATAAATGCCTATTTAGCACTTTATGTAAAAGGTTGTCAATATCTATATATTAAGTGAAAAAAAAACCCAATACGGATATATATGTATATACATGAGTGTATGTCGAAAGGAGTCTCGTTGATTATCCAGTTTGCATTTTCTCCCATGAGCATTTTTTTTTTCCATGAGCATTTTTTTTAAGGCAAGAGAAAAAATGACAAATAGCATTCCTACCAATCTGTATTTTTTTGTTTCTTCATTTTTAGTCTTTTTCTAAGGACTCCGTTGTATGTCTCTCATTCCTTTGCCACTGCACTGACATAATTTCTTTGGAAATCTATTCAAGAAAATATTAATTTGGCATTGGGGAAAAAGCTGATTATCGTCTCCTAACAGCCTCTTTGGAAAGATTCTGATGTATTCCTATCACAATGCCTTTTTTGTTTCAAATTCTTTATGGGTAAGCATGTTATATCAAAGAGCTGTTATTTATCACAATGGTATGGAATAATCACTACTGACATTTTTATGAGTCACTGCAAAATTCAAAGAATGTCTCTCTGATGGAATACACAATAAAAGGGACTACAGTGTGAGAATCAGGGTATCAAGAATAATGTTATATATTACAGTTGCCTCAGCTGAGATGGATACTGTCTTTAAAGTTGCTACTGATTTCACTGTTCCAATAACAGTGATGAAATCATTCTAGGGAACTCATTTTACAGTATTCTGAGAACAGCCAATTAAATACCTGTATTGTATAGTCAAAAAACTAAGATTTCAGAAAGCCCTTCTCATTTTTCTGTCATTCTGCATAGAATGGTGAGTATATTTGATTTCATTAAGAAAGGTTTACCAGTGAAAAAAATACCATTAGGATGGGAAGTTTTCTCATGGCTGAGTTGTTTCACATTGTCATGAAGAGTCAGAGCTTCTGACAAATTCCATCTATCCTAACTGGCTGGCTCCCATCATGTTTTACCTCTTTGCTCTTTGAGATTCAAATATCCTTTCTTTGCAGTCTCTGGAATAGCTTGACCAGTTTGGCCTGGTCTTTCTTGATCCCCAGCCTCAGGCAGTCTGACCCAGTTCCCCCCTCCCCTGCCTTTTAAAAGATTTTATTTATTTATTTGACAGTGCGCGCGAGAGAGAGCAAGCGAGCACATGCGTACACACAAGCAGGGGGAGCGGCAGGCAGAAGGAGGGAGAAGCAGGCTCTCCACTGAGCAGGGAGCCCAATAGGGGGCTTGATCCCAGAACTCTGGGATCCTGACCTGAGCCACCAGGTACCCCACCCAGTTCCTTTTTATACAAATAATGTTGTAAATTTCACAGCTGTGTAGAGTAATTGAATGGACAGTAACTACTCCTTGTGAGATGCTTGATTATTTACAAAATGCATTATCACATTTGCTCTCCCCAACAACACTAACGATGTAGGCATTCTTTTTTTTTTTTTTTTAAGATTTATTTATTTATGATAGACATGGAGAGAGAGAGAGGCAGAGACACAGGCAGAGGGAGAAACAGGCTCCATGCACCGGGAGCCCGTTTTGGGACTCCATCCGGTACTCCAGGATCACACCCTGGGCCAAAGGCCGGCACCAAACCACTGAGCCCACCCAGAGATCCCCCTGATGTAGGCATTCTTTCTTTCCTTGTTGCATGTGGGGCTCCAGGAAGTTAAATTGTTATCCAGATACACACGGTTTATGCAGCTAGAACCAAAACACATAGTAGAGGGGGGGAAAAATCCCCCTCCCTTTTTTTTTTTTTTTTTTTTTTGGCTTTGGCAGTTAACACTACTATGTCTCCATCCAAAAAAATATTGCAACTACAAAGGATAAAACCTATGTCTCTAATTTTGGTAAGCATTGCAGTTTAGGGTATACAGTAGGCTTTCAGAAAGTATTTAGTGTGGTATCTTTTTCCAAAAATGTCTAATGTTGAGCTCTTTGAACATCATGTTCTCTTTCTTTAAAAAGGTACTAAGAGTTTTCTTTAACCCTTCTCAGCTTTTCTCCGTTGTTGAAACAGTTTGCGCAGTGATTTTCCCTAGTGCACCTTGCATTTATCTCAATAAACAGTATTTACATAGATTTCCTGAGTTGCTGAAGGGTAAGCTGTGATTGTTAATAGTGGAATCTGATTTAAAATTTTTACATTGTTTCTGGGAGTGACAATGATAAAATCCTCTTCTCAAGATGTTTATAATAGAATCTTCTGACATTTTGCTCATATGAAAAGCTTCTGTTTACGTGAGTAACCTGTGCTGTAATTTTATACTTAACCAATTCCTCCTACAACTTCCCATTAAAGTATTGTTGTTTGAAGGGCACCGATTGAGTCCCGCATCGGGCTCTCTACTTGCAGGGAACCTGCTTCTCCTTCTCCTCCCCACTCATGCTCTCTCTTTCTGATAAACAAACAAACAAACAAACAAACTTAAATATATTGTTCTTTGGAGGTGGGGTGTCTACAAAAAATTCATATCAGATGAAATTATTAGTGGGTAAATATGTATTTAAATTATATATGTTTTGGTGTTGAATATCACAGTGCTTTAAATGAGTAAAAACTACAAAGGACAATGTTCGCTCTATTGATTCAGCTTCAACTACATTATAAAACATCAAACTTTATGGGTTTTGTTCATCACATCAACTATATGATCGTGGACTCTCATTACTTTTGGGGTGATTCTGTCCTTCAGCCTTGCAACTGTGCTGTCACAAGAGTCTGAGACAAATAGAATTTCATTTGACCCAAACTCTGTTTTGTTTGTGTGGCTTTATTCAGCCAGAGCTTTTATGGTTTCTGCTCTTGACTATTCTCTTCATTGCCAGGCTCCAGGATAGTGCCTAATCAACCTGCCTGGTCATTCAAATTACCTGGGGTGCCTGAATAAAATTCCCAAGACCTTTTCTCAGAGACAAGAATTTAGTTAGCCTAGGAGATTGTTGTCCTCAGGGTGTACCACCATGTACCAGGGCAGGCAGTTGGTAGACCTAGAAATAACCAAGATGTGGGTGAGAGAAAGAAAGGGGAGGCCAGAAGGAACTAGATTTTTCAGTCCCCTGTGAACATAGGAATTCTGTAGCATCTCTTTAATTTAATCCAAGAAAAGTCCTGCCCAAAACCTTATACCTTTTGAATAGTCCAGTATGGGCTTATACATATGTTTGTAGATGTATATGTTTGTGTTTGTTTTTAAATAGCTGCCATTTGGTAAGCACCCAGTAGGTCCTATACACATTTTCATTTAATGCTACAACAGCTTTTTCTTGTGGCAGTGACCAAAAGAGTACATTGAAAAGTCATGTACTAGATCATTTGTCTAGACAAAGTAGTCTCTGACAGATTAGTTTTGGTAAAAAAAAAATGTTTTAATACGCAAAGCTGTTTTGCACAAATCGACTTGTGTGAACACCAGGCAAAGTTGTAAAGAACTTTGAAATAGGGAAAAAAAAGAAATAAAGATTATAAGATCTCTTTTCAGGGGAACATTAGGTGATATCTACTGTGTTCTTCCATGTTCGGTAATTCTCCAGAGATCTGTTTCTTTCTTTCATTATCTTTTACCTCAGTTGCAGAAACCTCACAGTAAGGCAAATAATTTTTGTCTCATGGAGACACAATTGACACTACCCATCTTCTTGGTGAAAGAAGCCCATTTAGTATCTATTAATTCATTTTAGCATTCCAGATTGCTTATGTGTTTGCTCTTTAACTTGGGTATAACATCCTACTGATTCCTTCATTCATTTAATGGCTTCCATAAAATCTTTAAAACATGTTCTTTTTATATTCGGGTAAGAATCATCATTTTAACCTCTAAAAAGATTATCCTTTAACTCCTATTATTCTTGCAAAGCCTTATGAGGATAAATAAAATGGATGTTATTATCTCCACTTAACAGATGGGAAAAATTTAGCCAGTGGATGGGTTTAGGAACACCCTAATCATCCAGATGATCTGGATGAGTATTTAGGAGCTTCTGGTTTTGATGGATCACAGGGCCTGGAGTTAAGCAGTTTAGAGTGGAGGCTCCCGCTACAATCAGGAGGCTAAAATCCAAAACCTGGGTCAGCGATGGAAAGTCAAGTGTCAAAGATTTAAACAAACGACCATTATAGAATACAGGGCAGATGAGCTGAAAATTTTGAATCTAGGGAGGGGGCTAGACAGTAAGGAGCCCATGATCCAAGCAGAAACCTGGCCAAAAGAGCACACATTGCTTACAAAAAAACACATCTTGATACAGAGCCTTAGCATTCCCTTTGTGTTAGAGTCCTTCTGTGGTCCTGTATCAGCAGGAAACCACCCCAGCCTGGGCATTTAAACTAAGCATAAAATTGGAAGCACCTGGCCCAAAGAAGGAGCTAGGAGCTAGAGGCCGGCAGTGACTCCTGCAAAGGAGGTGGAGACAATGGCCTTCAGCTGGGCTCAGCTGCAAGGAATTGCATTGATTTTTAGCCATGTGGTTTCTTTCAGAAAACTGCACACATTCCCCAAATCCCCACGGAGCTGACATTTTCTTGCCACTCTGATTAATCAAACGGTGTTCAGAGTGAAAAAAACTTTTCTGGCCAAAATATTCTAGCCTCTTGATGGTAGCAACATAACTTGGTCTTTATTTTTTTGGTTTTTGTTTTCCCACTTGAACTTATTCCTGAAGTGATATTTGCTGCTATGCTAATGTGGAAGGAAGTTTGGTATTTTGGCAGCTTTCATTATCTGCCACAAAGACGCAGGAACTGATGATGTTTTGGAAATAATTGGGAAATGCGGAGATTTAGTAATTTTTGGGTCAGACCATCTTCAGATTAAGGCAGTCCTTCTCACAGCTTTGATCAATTATATTCAAAGGGAAAAAAAAGGATTCCAGAGTAGGCCCAGTCTGGTTTGGAAGAAACTGTTTGGTGTAATGCAAGGTGTTAAAGTGATTGGGGTGCTTTATTCCATACCATTATCCAGTGGCACAGCCACTGTTCTGCATTAATCTCTAATTTTAACTGTGAGATCTTGCAAAGGTAACTCATCATTATTACAAATGAACTTTAATCAGACCTATCATGAATTTACTAATTATTTTTTTGATCAGATCTTAACCTCTGCTCAGAACTCCAGGCTTTATTTAAACTCTAAGATACTTAATACAAATATGATTTTCCCCCAGTCTACTCTAATCAGGAACTTAATTAGACACATTAGCTTTTCACATTACATAATGTATAATACAAATGATGCAAGTGTCTGGACAAAATATTTTTAAAAGTTATCTGTTGTAAGATATAATTCATTCTTAAGAGATAGTATACTGTGACTTAACTCATGAGGCAGATTCATTAGAACTCAGGAGACATAAACATACTGGCAGTCTCTTACAAAGAAAAAAAATTCTTTTACAGCTGATATACGAAAACAGTGATAAGTCCATTATTGACTGGCATGATTTCTATTTCCCCCAAATAGATAAAACTTGGCTGTACTCCCCAAAGGGCTATCACTTTTAATATTTTATTTTTTAAAATTGTATTTATTTTTATTTTTTAGAGAGAAAAAGAGAATGAGAGAGAAAGAAAGCGTGAGAGTGCAAGCAGGAAGCAGGGGGAGAGGCAGAGGGAGAGGTAAAGGGAGAAGCAGATTCCCTGGCTGGGCTGAGTGCAGAGCCCCACGCTAGGTTTGATCTCACCATCCTGAGATCACTACCAGACCTATAATCAAGAGTCAGACGCTTAACCAAGTGGAGTCACGCAGGTGCCCCTTACTACTTTTTATACCTTTACTTTTTATATAATACATTTTGTGGAACATAATGGCTGGCTTGCTGCTGAACACAGCATTAAATGCTCTTGACACAGCATTTAGTTGGTTTGTGAATCAAATTTTGAAGAACAGAAGAAATTGGAGACAAATTTGTAGAAAAATCAGAACTTTTGGGTCAGGAACAAAGTTAGAATTTGGAACATGTCATTCTGTGTAATTGGTCTATTAATATCTAAAAACTGTTTTTGATTTTTACCTTTGCCAAGGGGTCATAAAGTTTTGAAGAGGACAAGTTTTCTGTTTGCCAATCAGTATGATTTAAGTGACAGCAGTGGGCAGAAACACTAAGTACTCGGGAAGTAATACAAAAAATAGAAAAGCCTATGTTTTTACTGGAGTAGTTTATGACCTTGATGGCAAGGCAGGAAACAATGGACAAAAATTCAGAGGATAAAGTATTAAAAGATTGTTAGCATACTGGAAACTGTATACAAATTGGGCAGGCTTCTTCAAAGATGTCTTAGTTGAAAATTTTCTCCTCTTTGTTTTACTCCTTGAAACTCCTGTTAATTTCATCATTTCTTTTTATCCCTGTGTAGGTCAGAATGAGAATGGGATTTGAAGTCAGTAGGCCTGAGCTTGAAACTAGGCCCACCATTTTCTGTCGTCGAGTTCTGTGATCGTGTTTGAGTGCTTGGGCTAACAGGGCTGAAATGGAGGCCCGCAGTCAGAACACAACACCGTGTCACTTCATGACAAACTCCACCTGATTACCCCTTGAACCATCATCCTGATCCTGCATACACACCTGAGGCTTTGATGGCATTCATATTTCCCAATGTTGTCTTTCTGGTTGCGTGCCTTTGTTCTGACCATGGTGGGGTGTAATAAAATTAACAAGAATATAAGCTCTTGAAGGCAATGATTCAGTCCTTTTTGTCCTGGATCCCAGTGCCTAGCTAGACACAGTAGGAGTTGCATATACATCTGTTGGCTTATGTAGAAGTAGAATGAATACCTGGGATGGATGCCCAGCCTTGTTCTTAGCTAATTGTCAAGTCTCATCCTGAGAATCCATTTAAAGATACCAGAGGCACCTTTCCTATTGGTTAAATGAGGGGCCAGAGCAAAATAAGTTTCTCCAAGGTGTTTTGCAGTTCAATTAGTGGGAGGTGATTTCTCCCTCCTCTAAACCTCTGTAACAGATTTTCATTTATTCTTCCCTTTTACTAATTGTTCAGCCATGGTTGGACCATAGGGTTCTGTACTGCAGGCACTTTGTGTGAACATGGATGGCATTCCCTATGGCACCTGCCTGGAGCCTTAAATATATAAGACACTTAGAGATTTTAAGTGAGTTTCTGGATAGACCTCATCTGTACTGCCAGAAGTGCCCCAAGACACACAAGCAATTTTGTCAGTCTCTTTGTGGGAGCTTGTCACTCTTTAATGTCTCACCCAAAGCATTGGGTCTGGGCCAAGGGCACCTCTTGACTCCTTAGATATGGCAACCTTATTTTTCTTTATTCTTCTATGCCAACAGCAACGAGGGAGGCAAAGGTATGGTTCTCTTACTGTATTCTCTAGCATCTACAGGAAAGTCTTTTATGGTGAAGGTGGGAGGGGGAAAGAAATTTAATTTCCTATCCCTGAGGCAGGAGGGAACCTGGTCAGAAGGAGGCTGGGAAGTGAGCCAAGGATGAGATGGGGAAGCCATCCAGTGCTGCCCAGCAAAACTGGGGCTGGGTACTTTTATCCTTTTGGATCAGTTGTGAATTATCAAAATGCCTACAGGCATCGTAAACCAGATTTGCACACATTGACTTGGATAATTAAAAGCTGTTTCCAATCCACAAATTTGTAGTCAAACCATTGGTAGTCTTCAGGTAAAAATAGTCTTCCTGTCATTAGGGTTAATTAGTGTGTATATTTATCTAGGAAGCTGAAGAGAATGGCTTCATAACAATGAGACTGGGGTTTGGAAGGAAGGGGAAAGTGGAAACCAAATAAGCCTCCTTTGGGGCACACATTCTCAGGCCTCTCTTCTGGAGGCTCACATTCAGGGATTCTGTGGTAGGGATGGGAATCTAGAGTTTTAACAAGAGGCCCAAGTGATTCTTATAAAGGGGTAAATGTATGGAAGCCTGCTGAGTGCCTATGCCTAGGTCTTTAAAGTTTGTCTTACTAATGCCAGAGTTTGTGGCTGGCGTGGAGTCTGGAACAGCCACAGTATGGTCCTTTTACGAGTCGTTCTGTGTGTCTCATTTTTTTTAGGGAATAGGAACTTGCTATTTTTTCCCTTTTGACATTTGCTGGTATGCACCATGTTATTTGCAGATAGGAAAGTAAGTGAATTTTACATAAATTATTTGATGACTATACTAGAAACTTCTGGCAACAGTGAAATAAGTTCTTCCATGATTTCTTTCTTGGTCTTTAGATTTGACTCAAGTGACCTCTAGGGTGGTGTGGGGCTAAGTAAGGTATTTTGGCTATTCTAATTAATAACAAATACTTATCAGTTTTACTATGTTCTAGGACTTTGCTAAGCAAGTGAATCATGCTACTTAGGCTTCATGACCTCACTGAGACATAATAAGTGTCCTTATGCTGAGATGGGAATGGGGGCTCAGAGAGGTTGAGCAACTAGCTTGCGGTTCCACGGCTAGTAATGTAGTGGTTCTCTGGCTCTTAAGCCTTCCTCTTAACCCGTACCCTCTACTGCATGCTCAAGAGGGAATCTCCAGTGGTTGGTCTTTGTGTCCCTTGGGAGTCATCTTAATTGTTCTTAACACAAAATGCACTTCTCCTCATTCCTTGTTAAAAACTGTGTTATGTATTGGCATATATTTTACAACTTACAAAGTGCTTTCAAATGTAAAATTTTGTGTGACCCCTCTCTCAACAATCCTGAGAGGCCAGCTGTGTAAGAGAAAGCAGAGTCTTAAAATGGTAGTGACTTGTCTAGGGTGACTTAAAAAAAAAAAACAACTTGTCTAGGGTCACTTAAAAAAAAAACAAAACTCCGTTAAGCTTTGGTGTAGCTAATACATACATGTGGCACAAAAATCAAACAGTACAAGGAGTATGTGTAAAAGCTACCAGCCTTTTTATCTGTATGCATCCCCAACACCATGTTTCCTTCCCCAGAGGCAAATCCAGGGCTGCTTTCCATCCCTACTGACCCCAGTCTTTACACACATACACACACCCCCACACCCACACCCGGCCCCGTTGTTGGAGCTTTCAGGAGTCTCCTGTCTGGACTTGTCATTGCAAAGTTGGTTAGTTGACTGCCTACAGTTTGAAAGACTGTAGCAATGTATTCCTATAGATAAAATAATGTGGTTCTTGTTGCTTTGCCAAGTCTTTTCTCACCATCTCTACCCACTGCCATCAAGCACCAACACGCCAACCTGTCGATTTAGCAGTCACTGAAGTTCATCACAATGGGGAATTTTCTATCTTTGAGGAAAAAAAAGGCGAGAGGGGAATGATATTCTTAGACCTCTAGAATAATTGCAGACCTTGGGAAAATGTGGTCCATGGAAAGAGCGTTGGACTAGAGCATCTCCAGGCTTTGAGTCCACCAGCTGTGTGTAATCTTGGGCAAGCTATCTGATCTACTCTGACCCTCAGTTTCTTCATTTGTGAAGCTGGTAGGATTGTGAAGATGAAGTGAGATTTCCTAGAACAGATCCTGGCTCTCAATCAATACCTATCCTCTCAGTTAGGAGTAGCTTTTTCTTCTTGGGCAAAATGTGCTTGATATTTTTTCCCTCCTTTCCAAATCCACCCTTACAGACATTTGGCTTAAGATAAAGCAGTGCTCTCTACACTTCTATGGAAGTGTCGTCATCAGCGTTACGGAATTAAGTACCTTGACTGTTGGATTAAGATGGTGTTGGCACATTTCACCTCCTCCTTGGCTGCCTTAAGTAGGTTGCTCCCAAGTTCCCCATTCTTCTCAATTCTGGTTCCCTATTTATTACATCATCCCTGCCCTAGGGAGCCTCACTATGTGCACTGACCATAGTTGGTACTGACTGGCATGTACATTGGCTCCTTTGCTTGATGCTCCTCTTTCCCATTTAGGTTGCAAGCTCCCTGAAGGCTGAGGACATAGTTACTTTATTCACCCGTGTTCATCCAGCACGACCACAGCATCCGGCACAATCATCTTTACCGATATAATGACAGCATTAGCTTTCAGTGTTTGCCAATTGGTTTGCTTCTTGTTTTCTGTTTAGCTGCTTTCTGTGACTTCTAGCTCCAAGCAAAACGGCATAGGAGGAAAAAAGAATTTCTTCTGTCTCACTGTTACAGTCGTGAATCATGTAGCAGTTTCCTTTGAGAATAGAACTTGGCGTTGCTAAGGGACAGTACAGTGGTAGTTCTGAAACACCTTGCTGGTTGTGAACCCCTGGATGCACCCAGCCTCATATAAATCTAAGGCGCTATTATTTTAATAATGATTTACACATATCAAAGTGCTCTACTACTGAACTAATTAAGCATTATTCTATAAAATCTAGCACTCATTTATTTTGAAAATTATTTCTATCCTTCTAGTGGGCCAAGAAAGGTCCTATGTGAGCATGATGATCCTCTTTGTGGACATACTGCTTTCTGGTACAATCTTCATTTCATCTTCATTTCAAGCCAGGTCAGACTAGAGCCTGTGTAATGTGCAAAAACTGGAACCGCTGGGAGCATTTATGGCCAATGCTTCCTGCAGTTGCATTTTATTCCCTAAGTCATAAGAAAGCTGGAAGTAGTTTAATCATTTTCGCCCTTGTTTGGCCTATGATGTCAGCTGCTTTCTGGAAACGTTCATATCTGTATCACTCCAGAATGTCTTAGCACGAGATGTTACCTGTTGTAGGCTCTTGGTCCAAATGTTTTGAATGAATAAATAGTGTTGGTCTAGTATCCTCAATTATTATTAGAACTGTTTAGCCTGAAGCCCAACATACTTACATTTATTTGAGAGAAGTCTTTTTCTCTTTAAAAAAAAAAAATTTAGCAGTCTTATTATTTTCGAGCCTATTTAAAGACTCAGAGTCTTCGACCAAGTATACAATTCTTTACAGGAAATTTTGACATTTTAGATAAAATATCTGAGAGAAGTAGCTCATTTAGATGTACCTTTCATTTTTTGGCTGTTATTTTTTTGGGGGTGGGTGTCAAATCTCTGATTCAGTTAGGTTGACATAGTTATAAGCAATGTAGAAACCTAGTGACATACTTAATCCTCTAGTGGCTCTTTTCTTTATTCAGAGAGCTTGTTAGGGGGTGATCCTAGAGAAGAAAGGGCCATCACATAGTGAAGTTAATGGATAGGGAGGGAGAGTACAGATGACCTCAATTTGCTCTGTGTTTTCTCTGTTCATTTGGGGTTTCAAGAAGGAGAAACCCACTCAAGAAAGCTCAGATAGGAAGAAACTTATTTTTAAAGCACTAAAGGAATGGATACTGGGGAATTGAACCTCAAGAAAATGGTACTGAGGAATAGGGAATACAGGTGCTGTATTGTCTCTTCTTTTGTCTGAGTTTTATGATCTCTGTCTCAACTTTCTTCTGTTCATCTGCTTTGTGGTTGTGTTATTATTATTATTTAGACAGACTTTTCTCACTCACTTCCACATTGCCCCATATAGCCTTCCAGAATGTCACCTCCTCCTCCAATGGTGGACTGACTTGGTCTCAACATTTTTAGCTCACACTGGGCTAGCATTGATCAGGTATCCTGTTGGCCCCATCAACTCTGAGTGGGTTTGGGAGCATCTAGCACTAATAAGGCTGCTTAGGCCCACCTCTCCAGGAGGCCTCTCTGAAATGAGAATAGAGAGGCAGAGATCAGCATTACTAATTAAGTTTTCTCTTCTAAAGTAGAATGTCCTTGATAACATTAGTAATTTTTAGTCTTTGAAAATTTATGTTTGAATAGGGTGCTACAAATTACACAGGATGTTCCTACAGAGTATCTTGGTTAATCCTCAGAACATTGCTGTGAGTGCATATCCCCATCCTGATCTGGTAGGTGAGGAAGTAGGTTTAGATGTATAAGGTGACTCTGTCAGGCCAGACCACTATACCTGGCAGACATGGACTTCAAGGTCCCTGGTCCTTGTACAGCTCCACAGATGTCTGTGTTCATATACATGCCCCTGCCAGACAGACCACTACATATCCTTTTTTGGGGGGGTGTGTTGAATGTTTTTTGAACTGATCTTGCATCTGATAGTAGGTAATTTTGAGCAAAGTAGTGCTAGAACTGGGGACTGATAACCAACCAGTAAAACCCAGGCTGCATTCTGATGCTCTAGGAGTCATTTTGATTGCTTCATGTTCGAAACTTACAGCTAATTAAATTTTGAATATCATCCCTGATTAGCATTTTTTTAAGAGGGGTGGATTTTTATTATATTAACCTGCTGACTAGTCTAGATACACTTTTTTAGGCTGTTCTAATTCTGTAATAACTACTTATTTCTTACTACTACTTGAGTTGGTGCTATACATAAGATCATCTGTTAAAAAAAAACAAATGTTTCCCCTTCCATGAATGCTATGCACTACTTTAAAAATATTATACAGATGGAGTTTCTAATTTTTACAGTATGTAGAAGGCAAGCAGGAAAGCATATTTAGAGAGAGGTTGGTATGTTACCAGTTTGAAGTCATTTGACTTTAACATTTGGGCTTATTTTTCATTTTCAACCTCCTCCTCCCCCTTCCCAACATTAACCTCCATTCTAGCCAAACATCCTTTAGGTTCCAAAGATTTGTCCCTCTTCAGTTTTCACCTCCTTTGAATTTCACTTTCTCGGAAATCTCCCAGGTTCCTTCTGCCAATGGAGTGTGGTCTCTTGCTAAGTCTGAACATTCACAGATGATAGCACTTACCATTAGAATAAATAGTTAATCACTTACAAAGTAGAATCCTGACTGGTATTTTGGCTTTTTATGTTTTAATATCCCCAACTAGGTTTTTTTTTTGTTGTTGTTGTTGTTTAATCAAGTAAACTCTACCTGCAACATGGGGCTTGAGCTCACAACCCCGAAATCTAGAATGGCATGCTCCACCAACTGAGCCAGCCAGGCATCCCCCAAATAGTTTTTAGGGTCTTGAGAATATATAGCCACGCCTTCTAATCTTTGTACCCACCACAGGACCTCACACCTAGTTGTGTCTTTGTTCACTTATTGAACACACACACTGGCATCAAGTGTGGTTTTAGACACCACAAGTACAAAGATAAACAAAGTTGCTCTCCAGCGATTATTCACAATATTGTGAGGGAGGCTGACCTTGAGCTTAGCCAGACATCAATAGAGGTATGTATGTACCTCTTGAAATAAATTCAGATTTCTTTGTCTGATGTTTGAGGGCTTATGCCGTGAATTGAGACGCAGCTACTGTTTTTAACACTAAAGTTCATTATGAGAAAATTCTTCAGTGTATGTTTTCAATGAAAAGTGGTAAGTGAGCACCTGGGTGGCTCAGTCAGTTAAGTGTCTGCTTTCAGCTCAGGTCATGATCTCAGCATCCTGGGATCGAGCCCCATGTTGGGCTCCCTGATTATCAGGAAGTCTGTTTCTCCCTTACTCTCTGCCCCTCCCCCCTGCTTGTTCCCTCTCTCCTTCTCAAATAAATAAAAATTTTAAAGTAAGTATACATTATTTAAATTCAAGAAATAATTGTTCTTCCTTATTTTTATTTTTAGTTTACCTCAAGTGAATTGCCCATATTTCATCCCAAACAGCCCACCATGACTGCAGTTTCCCAGCTGTGCCCACAGTACTTAACCCTACTTGGTCATTAACATATATATGAAATCCAAATAACAGCCTAATATTTCTCTCGTCTGCATCAAAACTGTAGTTAGCCAATAATACAGTTATATGAAATTTAATTCCGTAAAGAAACGTTTTTCCAGAGTGTTAGAAATCTTTGAAGGAATCATCCTGCCATTAAATTAGGAGACTAAGAATGTCTACAGCTAGGAAATTATTGATATCATCCTAGGCCAGCAGCAAAATTGTTTTCCTTGTGTTGCCATGAATAATTGATTTTGCTGAAGAATTTTCTTTTCCCATGGAAAGATTTTTTTGCTATTTCCTCAGTGTGAAAATAACCCTTGGCATATACACCATGACACTTTCCCACTTGGTGGTAACTTTAACATTTAAAACCAGTAGGGTTTTTCACTAATTGGATGAATATTTCCTTTCAGAATTTTTTTATTCTTTAGTTAAACAAAACAAAACAAAACAAAAACTTCCAGAGACTGTTGCATTGCTCGCTCTAGAGGGCAAAAAGAGGTCAAGATATGAGTGAGTGTTGGTTTTCGATCACTGCACGAAGACAACTGATGCAAAACAACCCTATTCAATTCTCATTTTCTGGTTTTTGTCTTTAATTACCTCTCTGGGGAGGTGAAGATGACCTTTTTCTACACAGGAGAAGACTCACAGTGGTATCTGCATTGTTGTACTTAATGTAAGTGATGGCAAGGGTGACAGTTTTCTGAAACCAGGGTCTTGTATCTCTACCCATGAAGGGTGAACTCCCTGGGTGTCAGCCATACTGAAGGTTGGACACCCTATACTCTATGGGGAGTGTTGTTAATGTTTCCAGAGCATGGATCATTCCAGGTTGGCTATTTCAGTCTTGACTCAGTAGGGCTAGGCCTGAGATTTGTGTATACTGAGGGTCAAGACCTTTAATTATCTCAGAAATTCTGTCCCTACCAGAAACATTTGAATCCTTGCTTAGAATGGAAAGTATTCTGTACACTACTTAATTTGCACGGTCTCCTGCTATTAAAAACAAATGTATATATTCTTCACTGCTGTGCTGCTGATGGTTGTATGAAAGGTAAGGGAAGTGGTAGGTAAAGAATGTGGAAGCAGTCTGGTACTAGGGCGAACTAGGTTTATCATTCTAATATTCTGTAGAGTTGAGGTCTTCCAAATGTGCATAAGAAGCTGAAGCCATGTGTCTTTGTCTGCAAATGCTTTGAAAATAATGTTCCGAGATACAGGAATAATAATTTGCATAAAACAACTCCTGTAATAAAGATAATCTCTTCTGTTAGATGCATTTCTAGCTGCTAATAGCTTTTATTATGCAATTCTGGAATGGAACTTTTTTTAGTATAGCGAGGCACAGGTGTATTAGTGCTATTCTTCTACCATAAAAATTACCTTAGCGTCTTGTGGAATTCATAAAAAACACAATTTCTGGAGCTGCTTTTTTTTTATTCCTCAGTCTTATTCCTTTTCCTGTCCGATTCCCTCTCTAATTCCCCATAACGGAAGTTAAAGCCATAGTAAGAAAATACCCATCCCAGATATCTGTCAGTGCCTAGCATGCTCTTGCTAACAGACTTAGGCAGAAAAGAGACGAGACAAAGTTGGGACAATTTTGATCATTTCTGTCTGAACTAAAATTGGCTTGTTAGCATACATGTGTAATTTCTCTCCATAGCATGCAGGTGGTATCCAGAACGGTCATTACAAACAGGATAGAGATCTAAAATACAAATCCTAAGAAAGAAGGAACTAGTTCTGATGAATGTTATTTTCTCCCTTTTAATGAACAGTGTTCCCTCTCAGAGACCTTTGTCTCACACTATCCTTCATAAAGATGGTCAGTCATGCAGCTAGATGCAGGCAGGTGGTCCAGAGAATATCTAATGGTCTAGACACCCGGGCTGGAATCCCAGTGAATGGCCATATTAACTTTTGGCCTTTCATGTTACATTTCTAAGTCTCTGTTTCTTTAGCTCTAAAATAAGATCGATTATTTATTTATTATTTATTTATTTATTATTTTTAAATTTTTTATTGGTGTTCAATGTGCCAACATACAGAATAACACCCAGTGCTCATCCCGTCAAGTGCCCCCCTCAGTGCCCGTCACCTATTCACCCCCACCCCCCGCCCTCCTCCCCTTCCACCACCCCTAGTTCCTTTCCCAGAGTTAGGAGTCTTTATGTTCTGTCTCCCTTTCTGATATTTCCTACCCATTTCTTCTCCCTTCCCTTCTATTCCCTTTCACTATTATTTATATTCCCCAAATGAATCAGACCATATAATGTTTGTCCTTCTCCGATTGACTTATTTCACTCCGCATAATACCCTCCAGTTCCATCCATGTTGAAGCCAGTGGTGGGTATTTGTCATTTCTAATGGCTGAGTAATATTCCATTGTATACATAAACCACATCTTTAACCATTCATCTTTCGATGGACACCGAGGCTCCTTCCACAGTTTGGCTATTGTGGACATTGCTGCTATAAACATCGGGGTGCAGGAGTCCCGGCGTTTCATTGCAAGATCATTGTTTTAAATTAGGATTTTTACTTATGTAAATTCAGCCAATGTACCGCTTAGCTTCGAGCTTAGCACATGGTAGGTAATCAATGACTATTAATTGAATTAGATCCTTTCTGTGATTGGCCTCAATAAGAAGGACGTTAGTAGAGGGGGAAAAAAAAAAAAACACATGCATGCTAGAACATTCAAAGAATTCTTTTGCCTTCATAATCTTAACTCTAGAAAGTATTATGCAGGTCCAAGAGCTATCTTGCCTTGCTATATAGATGCATGTGTATAGCTATATCTAATATCTAATTATCATCTAATATCTAATTATCACCCATTTAGGTGATAACTTTAATGAATGGACATACTTTATAATGGTGGATTTGATTTTTGAAAATGTTATTTGGCATTAGGTAAAGGACTACTCCCATTGAGTAATGTGGTTTTTAGTCAAAAATAAAATGTTACCATAAATGAGACCATTGTCTTATAGAATGCCTATGTCTGAATATAGCTTCCAAAAAGCGTTCTAAAAATAGAGGAATAGCTCCTGCGATGGAATAGGCACATAGCTTCCATGTAGGGATGTTTTAAAAGGAGGTGAGACACTGTGACCAGAAAAGTCCTGTTATATATATATTATATGCCATTTAGTATACCATGTATCAATCCTATGAACAATCCCTGAATGAATCTTTCATGAGGCCAGTTTTATAGAACCAGTCCAAGGACAGATAACAATTTGATACTTGCAAACTTTGATCCATTGAAGCATTTTATTTCTATCAAGCTCATATTGTGAATCCTATAGTCCAAGGAAATGATGTCCTTTGTCTTACAGAAAACAGCTGTAAAACCATATTGTCATTTTGATGTTTTTTGACGTGCACAATTACAGACTTCCTCATTTTTTCAGTAACATGTCAAAATGAAAACCATGAGGGAAAGAAGTTGATGGTTTGACTCAGGAATCTGTGAAATCTGAGTTGATGATAATAGAAAATACATCTCTTTATTCTAGCTTTATCACTCCTGGCCATGTAGATTTGAGCAAGTTTTCTGAATTTCCTGTTTCTTAACTTTCTGATTGACAGAAAATGAAAATAATACTAGTTCTTGCCTCAAAGACTTGTTTTAAAAACAAAATCAGTTTGCATATGTAGAAATGCTTTGGTAGTTGGCATGTGAGACTAGCTCAGATATTAGCTGTTATTATGGTTTCAGATATATAGAGCTAGTTCATTTATTTAGATTTTTTTTCCTAGTTCATTCCCCTTAGTGCATCAGTATTTTAGACATTCCCTATGCTTTGAGACAAGAGGAGTCCTCATGCTAAAACGTACCCCTGTGAAAGTGTACCCTGAAGTAGATAAGGGCAAAATGATGGTGTTTGCTGCTCTATTTATGGCTTTTTAAGCTGTCAGTTGCCTAGGAGATCATTGGCAAAATCCCAGCAATAACTAGCACCATTTTATCCTGTAAAGAGAGAACTGCAACTGATCTAGTAATAATTATTAGAGAGCTTGCCTGGGAAGACCCCCTCCAAATCCTCACCGATTTCTGTTTCTCTCACTGTTCCATTGCCATACCTACTCGTCCCTGCACTGTAGAGAAATTGGCTCATCAGCTCATCAGACAGAAAATAATGCCTCCACTTCTGTAGCCAATTAACTTGTGCCTGTGAAAGAAGTCCTAGTTTGTCTATGGGAGGAGGGACCTTCTGTTTTCAAATGATGTTATTAAAGGCCTCAAGGTTATATTTGTCTTTTTCTTTATCACATAATCTGCTTTAAGTCAAAGCTAATTAGTAGACATGTGGGGAGATAATTGTGATTAGAGTGTTTTAAACCTTTGCTCTTTCTTTTGTAGGTAAGTGAACATGGCATTGGGCGATGCTCATTATGTTTTCTGTCTGGCTCTTCCTCGTATTGTCATTTTATGGACTAAAGCTCAACAAGGCAGTTAAAAAAAATACTGAGATGCAGGTACTGTGGATACTATTGGAGTATATGTTCTGAGAGAGATGGTAAGTGTGTGATGTTCATTTTAACCTTACCTCATACCACGCTGGGGACCTGCTTCCTTTCCCTGTCCTAGCAAAAGTGGCTGTGTTGGTTTAGTAAGCATCTCTAGCTGGCACAGCTAAAACAATGAAAAATGAGATTTATTTTGTAGGCTTTTTGGATGTGCTTTCTGGAAGACAACTTAAAAAGCCTGAAATAATTTGGTGTCGTTGGTATTTTA
The DNA here is from genome assembly GCF_018345385.1 of Vulpes lagopus. NCBI lineage: Eukaryota > Metazoa > Chordata > Mammalia > Carnivora > Canidae > Vulpes > Vulpes lagopus. Next base: position 75,926,766 of record NC_054826.1, read on the forward strand.
AATCAATCTGTATCACTGTGCGTTGTTTCATATATGTCCAGTTTGGAATGAAATCTAGAATATTATGATACTACAGTGATGTGATAATTGTCACTAGGTGGTCTTTGTAGCTCAAAAAAAGAAACTCTACGCTGACAGAAGGGTCTAAAGTCCCAGCCAAAGCAAAACACTAAATTAATAGTTGCCTGAGGACTAGACTATTATTAGATTCCTTTTTTGGAATTCAGAGTTCTAAATCAAAGAAGTATAATTGGAGTTTTCTTTTTAAATATTTGAAGACTGTATTTACTAGGTAGACATTACAATATTAGATCTATATTTAGAAGGGAATCTAAAGGCATTTTAAGCTAAATAGGAATATGAATTTCTATTCAATTCACTATTTTTTTTTGTTTTGTTTTTATTCTTTTTTTTTTATTCAATTCACTATTGAAAAGATATACTGTCATTAAAGAATTTTATAGTATTAAGTAGCTTTTTAATATTATAGGACTGTTATAGCTAAATCCTTTAACTATTTCCATTTTTAATTTCTAAGATTTAAAAATCTAATGACCACTCTGCTTTTTGAAATTCGGAGTTCGGTTTACTAGCTGGCCGTTGTTGTTGTTGAGAACTATTATTTTTTCACTCTGAATGACTCAAAATTAGACCAGAAAAGTTATTTAAATATAAATTCTTGGTGGGTTGTTGTAGTTATTCATTTCCAGAAAGCAAATATTCCATACAAGCTTTCTTTTGAAATATGCATAAGTATATTTTTACATTGACATACTTAGAAAGTACCTGAATTTATTGGTCGTCTTATAGCTTCATCTGGGATAAAAGAATAGAAATATTATCATTACTTTTTAGAAATTTTACTCCAGAAGGGCTCAGTGTTAAATGTATTGTAAATGCTGATCAATTTTTTTCTGGGAGGGTTTTAGATGATAGCTATTTGAAAATGATTTAATTCTTTAGTGTTATGCTGCTGTGACATTAATCTTTGAGGATGATTACTTTAGTAGAAAACAGATCCCCTCTGAAAGTACAAAGCTTTATACATATGACGCTTTCAAACAGCCAATTTCTAAATGCTAGATGGAAGTGTGAATAAATCTCATAATGGTGGTTATTTTCTCAATGAAATATTATCTCTTACATATCACAAAGAGGGGAACTCTGATTTATAAATAGGTAGAATATTATCTTAACCATTTACAGTGTAACTTGTTCTACTACTAATGAGAAATATTCTTGAAAAAAAAATAGGACATAAGAACAGAACTTTTCACAGATGAGGCCTTGAGAGAATTGGTCATGAACCTCAGACCTCTGAAACCTTTAGTTCATCTTATTAACTGTTGTAAATGTTATGAATCGTTTATTCATCAGAAGTCAATCTCAGTCAACATGGACCCAATAAATGCCCTATTATCCGTTCCTGCTATCGTGGATTTCACTGGGACATTCCTGGTCAGAGGTTTTCAATTCTGATGAGAAACAGTCATGCCTCCATCAGTGAGCTGCAGAAATCCAGAGACTTTGGTCTTTGGGAAAATCAAGGGTTCTTGAAAATAACTTGAAGATAACTTAAAATGTCATTAAATTGTTTGTTTAGAGTATGTGGCTCAGACTATATCATCGTGTGTCCTAGCAGTGCCCTGGCTATGTCTTTTTCTTTAATAGCAATTCAGAAATAGCCAAAGTTGTTGATGTTGGGGAAGCTTTCCAGAGCCACTCTGAAATTTTCTTGAGGGACTTTTGTCTGCAGTGTGTTGCATACTCCTTTAAATGGCACTGATGGTGACCAAGCTACTTTTCCTTGTAAGAGCTCAATCATTTTGGTGGCCTTTATAGTGGGACAATGAATTCTTTATCATTAAAATAATGCCACTGAGAAGGAAATTATTATATTTGAATTTTTGCTATTTCTGTGAGCGTTCCAATCAGTTTTAGTGTTTACATTTGAAAACATGAGATAATCACCCAGTTACTTTTTGCTCTGTTGTGCTCCTCTGAGGAATGGATTTTAGGGTCTACTACAAATATGAATTGTTGCTTAATTGGATGAAGAGACTTGATGAAGGTGGCTATAGAAGCAGGTTATTTTTGAGGGCTGACTGGACAAGTTTGAACCTATCCCAAGTGATCTTTACTTTTTTCACTGTGTAAATCAAAATAGGTTACTTAGTCTGTTTGAAATTAGAAAAGTTTTTTAGCTGTGGTTAGAAAACACAAAGATTAGGATACTTACCGTACCTCTGGACCCTGCCTCTATCTGTGACAGACTTTGCATCCTACTTAAATATTATTATGCATATGTAGATATATTATTATGCATCCTAAGTAATTTGTATCATATGTATATATATGGCATAGTAAATAACTACTATTACTTATAACAATAGTAACTACCATTACTTATATATATTATTATGCATATATATGCATATATTATTATGCATCCTAAGTAATATATATCATATGTATATGGCATAGTAAATAACTACCATTAGGTTTGGAAGTGTCAGTAAATATAAAATTCACAATTGTGACAATAACTTTTAATTGCATTTCTTTTGTAATTTTCTAAGAAGAAGAGCTAATAATTTGAACAATAATTAGGCCTCGTATTAAAATAAAGGAAAATCTATCTTGGTGAGCAAAACAAGTAATTAACATCTAACAAACTTTTAGTCAAATGATGAAATGAATTTGAGTAAAATGTCAGTTCTTTCAAAAGCATAATTTTATATCTTTCATGTTAAAGTTTTCAACAATTACTCATTTTATAATTCGTATGGATTCAAAGCAGTATACAATAGTTCTATACATCTAGCATTCTTAGAATCTCTAAGTAAAACTTATCACTATGAATTTCATCATACACAAAAGAAAATTATCTAAATATCATCTTCAGAGATTTATCAATTGTCAGCATTTTTCTGTAATAACTGTACTGTTTTGGGAGGGGTTTGATGACCTACCTATTTTAATTTTTTTTAAATTTTTATTTATGATAGTCAGAGAGAGAGAGAGGCAGAGACACAGGCAGAGGGAGAAGCAGGCTCCATGCACTGGGAGCCCGAGGTGGGATTCGATCCCAGGTCTCCAGGATCGCGCCCTGGGCCAAAGGCAGGCGCCAAACCGCTGCGCCACCCAGGGATCCCCGACCTACCTATTTTAAAACAAATCTTAGACCTTTCATTTGCTCTCAAATACTTCAACATGCACGTCAAGGAAAGGGGACCTTTGCTTATATAACTATAATATCACACCTGGAAACATCATAATCATTCCTTCATAGACTCTAGTACCTTAGTCTTTATCCAGATTTCTCATATGTCTCAGAAGGACTTTCTGTAGCGAGTTTATTTGAATATGGGTTCAAACTAGTTTCCACTTTTCACATTTGATTGTGTCATACAAGGTTTATAAAATTCAAAATAATTTTCCCTCTTCCTTCCTCTTTCCTTTTCTTGCCATTGACTTCTTGATGAAACTTGGTTAGGCGTCCTATAGAATATTCTACACTACATTTTTCTGGTTTCCTTTTGCTGGTATCCTTTAATTTGTTCCTCTATTCCCCCATACTTGTAAACTGGAAGTAGGATCTAAAGGATTGACTACATTCAGTTTTAATGTTTTCAATAAGAATATTTCACAAATGAGGCTTCAATAGAACCTTTCAGTATCTCAATCACATTTGTTTAGTGGCATCATTTCATTCCATTCTTCAAATGGACATCTTACTGTAATTTTTAAAGCTTTTATTTTAATTCCAGTATCAATAACACACAATGTTGGGAATCCCTGGGTGGCTCAGTGGTTTAGCGCCTGCCTTCGGTCCAGGGTATGATCCTGGAGTCCTGGGATCAAGTCCCACATCGGGCTCCCTGCAAGGAGCCTGCTTCTCCCTCTGCCTGTGTCTCTGCCAGTCTCTCTCTCTCTTTCTCTGTCTCTCATGAATAAATAAATAAAATCTTTTAAAAAAGTAGCACACAATGTTAATTTCTGGTGCACAATATAGTGATTCAGCAATTCCATACATTACCTAGTGCTCATCATGACAAGTGTACTCCTTAATCCCCATCACCTATTTTACCCATCCCCCCTACCCACCTCCCCTCTGATAACCATCAATTTGTTCTCTAACTTACTATATATATTTGAAAGCAACTTCTTTTCAGAAAAAAAGGACTCTTCATGCTCATTAAGACTTTATTGTAATTAAATCCTTTAGAATGAATAGTAAACTTCAATTAATTGATGCATGAAATATGGAAAGCAGAGCAGACCCTTAATGTCTCTGAATTTGTGCATAAAGAAATCTGTACTCTCCGGATTTGTCATAAACTGTAAATGACCAGTCAGATGGAACGTCTGCCCACACATTGCCCCACTGTGAGCAGATATCTTCACACTTTAGAGAGCTTGTAGTTACATTGACCTGCCACTTAGGTCTTGGTCCATCAAGGTTTTTCTACCATTGCTATATTAAAAGTTAATGTATCTAGGTTTAGGATGAACATATAATACATACCACTTAGGAATAAAATAGATCACAAGAAAACATGATGAGTGTTTGGTTTGCTTACAAACCCTGGTAGATCCATTATGTTACCATTATATTTTGATATTTTAATTCTGTATCTCTTCTACTTCTAGTCATAATGTGTGAAATTCTCACTATCAGGACCATTCTTTGTGGGCTTTTCAAAATGTGTAACAGAATGGAATCAAGGTATCCAATTATCTGGGAAAGATAATCTAAGACTCACTGTTATCCAACCAAATGATAGTTTCAGTGGGTACCGTCAGAGGGTTGGGCATCTCATCTAGAAACATTGCCTCAGGCACTGGACACTTGGGGAACAAGGGAAATGCAATTAGGCCCTTATTATAGCCTAGTAGAAGTGGGGATAATTTGAAAGGAGAATGGGGAGTCTAATGTTTTTTTGACTCTGGTGTCTAATAGGCTGAATTTATATTGATAGTGCCTATCTCAGGCTCTATAGCACATGGAATGAACAATGGATTTGGAGATACTGAGTTCTGGTTCTGGATTTTAAGCATTACAGCTTGCTGGCCAAGAACACAGGCTTCATGGGATGCCTGGGTGGCTCAGCGATTGAGCCACCAATCCAGCGGTCTCTGGATTGAGTCCCACGTCGGGCTCCCTGCATGGAGCCTGCTTCTCCCTCTGCCTATGTCTCTGCCTCTTTCTCTCTGTGTCTCTCATGAATAAATAAATAAAATATTTTTAAAAAATGAAAAAAAGAACACAGGCTTCAGGTCCACATTGGGTAGACAAAAATTGCCGTTCTTACATATGTGATCTCAGAAAATTTGCTTGATTATTCTGAGAAGCCCTGGTTTTTTGATCTGTAAAATGTGATAATAGACCTTGGCCTTACAAAATTGTTATGGGGATCTAGTGAGACAGTCCACTTAAGTGATTTCATAATTCTTACATGTAGGAAGTGATCAAAGAATGTCCTCACTGCTGTTTTACTACTGATGGTAACGGATGATTGTTCTCTTTAAGAACCTCATAGTGAAGTCTCTCAGATCTGTATTTGTAAGTTGAACTCCCTTAGTTTTTAGGTTTCTTTGACTAATGATATTTATTCAAAGAATTTGCTCTTTGTATATCAGAGACCTCTAATGATAAAAACCAAATTTAATAAGCTGAAAGAGCAACATGTTAACAGAAGCTCAATGTGTTTGCTGATTGTCTATATACATTAATAAAAATGGATATGAACTTTCAAATATATAAAGTTACATATATAAGGCTACCTACTTAAGCATGCATATGTAATTTCTAACAAATAAATATGATATACCAAAAAGGTTGTAGTTAGATGAATTAACCAGCCTTCTCTAGTGCCAAATACTCTGCCAAATATTTTATTTTATTTCATTATTTTTAAAAAGATTTTATTTATTTATTCATGAGAGACACACAGAGAGACAGAGACACAGGCAGAGGGAGAAGCAGGCTCCCTGCAGGGAGCCTGATGTGGGACTCCATCCGAGGTCTTCAGGATCATGCCCTGGGCTGAAGGCAGATGCTCAACCACTGAGCCACCCAGGCATCCCTTTGCCAAATATTTTATATGGATATTTCATGTAGTCTTTATAACAATTGTTAGTATGTGCCGTTATTATCCCATTTCACAGATGAAGAAACTGAGGGCCAAGGTCATATCACTAAAACATGGAAGATTCAGGATATAATTCAGGTCTGTGTAACTTTGGAGCTGTGTGTTATCTACTATATGAACTCTCTACTTTTCAGAACCTATTGTGAATTTAGAGAGTTCTTATTGCCTTCTCTTTGCTAATGTGATGTGCTCTTATGAAGGAAGGGTAAGTGTTTGCATCTTGTGGTCCAAGCATTTTGATTATGGCTATGATCACCTGAATTGTTACAGCAGCTCTGATACTTTGGTTACTGTCAGCTCATCCTTGAGTCTTTGTCACTTGAATGAAGATTTTTCCAAAAGGTCTTGATAAAGCATTTTCTGTTTATTATTTTGGTTGAATTAAGATCTTTCTAGTGTTCCAGGACAACATCTGAAACATGTTCTCAAAGGACTACTCTTCATTTTGAAGTGCTGCCCCTTAGATGAAGAGATGTGTTCTCCTTTGACAGCACTAAGGTTTCTGATCTGGAAAGAACAATGCACACCCCTTGAGAAGGGGACTTCTCTGTGATATAGTTCACATTCTACGTAGATTAGAATGAGTGTTCAGTGCTGATCTCTAAGCTCTGTCCTCTCCGCCTACCTCCTGTCTACTCTCAGTGCCCTGCCCTCCCCACCCCCTTCCTCCTTGGCTTACCTTAAAATCAGAGCTCTCAGAAATGTATTGATTTGGACTTGCAGGGAATTCATGCATTAGTAAAGAATAATTTTGAATGTTTTTTTGGATGATGTTCTTCATTGCCTCTTCTTAGTGACCCCAAATGATTACATAATTAAATTGAGAATGTAAAGTCCTGGAAGGCAGAATATTTATGTGGTTTTTGCATCTCACAAAGTAGATGGGGTTTTTATATAGTAATATTTGTTTAATAAAGGGATGAAATAGCTGCAGTCAATTATCTAATTGAGAAGTGCTATGTTACATAGGTGTGCAGAGAGCCTTCAAGATGACTGTTAGTCCTTCAAGAAAAGGTGCTAAAACCTTCTAGAGCAGTGTTTTTCAAACTTTGGCACTGTAGGAATCACGTGGGGCACTTGTTATAAAATGCAGATTCCTCTATCTCACTGGTAGAGATTCTGATTGAGTGGGTATGGGAAAGGGCCTGGGAATCTATCTTGAAAACTATCCCAGTGGCGTCAGTGCTGGGGATCCCCTTACCATCTGTGAGAACCACTGCTCTAGGCTTGCTTGCTGTGTTGTTTCAAAGCCTTGCTCTCTTTTCAGGTTTGAGTTCCCAGTCCCTGCACTTACTGTGCTAGTGGGACCTGGGGGATGGTGAACAATTGAATAGCTTTTGAAACTCCCCTACCGTTTCTATATTTCCACCCTCCCCCTACCCCCACATACTTTTTCTGTGCATAAGGTATCTGGTATCCTTAGTTTATCTATGTTTCAAATATATTCCCAATTCCTTCTCACAAATCAAAACTCTTGCTTCTTTATCATGCTTAGCTGTCTCCAAAAAAAAGCTAAAAGATTCATTCAAGTTTGGATATACATATGATTGGCAGCTGCTTGATATGTTACTGCCTCCCTAAGTTCAGTTTACAAAACCCAGATGAATAACACTCATGGTGAAAATTTAGTTAATAAGATGGATTTGGGGGACAGGCATGGGAGCAGAATGTTGGGAGTCAGGGATCATTCTTCCTGAGACTGTTCCAATCGCACAATGCAAGGCTTGATCGTCCTTCTCTATCTGTAATGGTGTGTTAATCAGTGAGCCAATTGAACAGCATTGTAGCTTTTTTTTTTTTCTGGTTCACCAGGGATGCAGCAGCAACTCAGGTAATTTAGTCAAGCTCTCTTGATTTTGATAAGTGCTATAGTTCTCTGTTTTATAACAGGTGGCATTTAGTTAACCTAGATGCTTCTGAAAGATGCTTCTGAATTCTTTAAAATAATTCAGTGGGTGTCTATGTAGGAGGGATTGTGAGCAGTCTGGCCAAAACAAGAGTGTTTTTATGTTGGTAGCCACTGGGCACCCATCGCGTAGCTTCACTGATAAAGTATGCAACTGTCTATATGTTATGTCTATTTGAGGTTTTTTTTTTTTTTTTCAGGCAATAAGTTGAGTTTAAAACATTCTACTAAGCTGGGCCAATTCTCCGTTCTACTGTCTTTGAACTAGTCCCTCAGAACTGTAGCATTCAGATGCTCTGAGTCTGGCTTCTGTACAGACCATGCTTGCACACTGCAACTTGAACATAGGAGACGAAGACTCCTATGTTCAAGGGGAGCATTTTGTCTTAAGAGCTTTTATTAAACTGGTGTTTTTCCTCCAGGGTCTCTCCTTTTAATCTGAACAGAAAAGGTCAAACTAAATTGATACTATTTGAATATTTGTTTGACCCCTTGATTAGAACATTTCTAATGTCTCATGAATTGCATAGTTTTTAAGAGCTGAGCTTTTTAGTTTCTTTTCCTTTCTATTTATAAAACGTGTGTACAGAAACATGTATGTAATTAGAACTATGTCATATGATATTCTTTTTAGAAGACTGATAAATTCTACTCACAGGTGCCCAAATGCTGCTGGATATGAACTAACAAAATTTCTTTTTGCATGGTAAAAGATTCCTAGGACTTTACAGAAATAATTTGTATGGCTTTATTCATGATCTTTTTGGGTTTTTTTGTTTTGTTTTGTTTTTAAATATTTATTTATTTATTTATTTATTTATTTATTTATTTATTTATTCATTCATTCATGGTAGACATAGAGAGAGAGAGAGAGAGGCAGAGACACAGGCGGAGGGAGAAGCAGGCCCCATACTGGGAGCCCGATGCGGGACTCAATCCCGGGACTCCAGAATCGTGCCCTGGGCCAAAGGCAGGCGCTAACCCACTGAGCCACCCAGGGATCCCCCTATCCATGACCTTTTTGAAGGAGAGTATTTTTGTCAGGTAACTACGATACTGACTAATTTTTATAAACGTATTTAGGCCACTGGACCCTATAAGGGTAGGAACATGTCTTCATCTGTCATCTTTGCAACATCCTGGAGGACTGTATAATAGGGACTTTAATTATAACCATGAATAAATGAACAGTAGTTAAAAGAACTGCCACTCTACTGTACTGTGACTAAGAAGATAATGTGACTAGATTGTTTAAATCACTTGATGTGACAAGCATATATTCATTGGAATCAATCATTTTCATTGGGTTAGTGTGAAATGCTTCTAATCTTAATCTTTAACATGGCTGTATTGATCTCTTTACAAATATATTTTATTGGCCACTTTGAAATTTGGTATTTTAATTGCATACAGTGATAACTAATTTTTGTGTGGCAGGTTACTCGGCAAAACCAGGCAAGTCAGTTAAAGAAACTGTAATAGGATAGAATGTTGAACAAGAGTTTATGTGTGCATTACAAAATTTATCATTAAATATAAAAATAAGCTAACCTCAGATTGCAGTTTCATTCTCAAAGTCTCTGTGCGAAGCAGTATTATGCCCAGGTTCAACATATTTAAAGAGCTGCACATCACAGACAGTGCTTTGTAAATGGGAGCTTATTTTCTTATGAAATCCTCCTTGAGCTACAATACAATAACTCAGGAGTATGTGAAGAGCAACTGTTCCAATCCCACACAGAGCTGAGATAGGCCCGGTAGTTCAAGGATAAAGGAGGTGAAGGTCAGGGAGTAGAGAAGTGGAGAGATGAAAGAGGCCTGGGAGACAGTTTAGAGGTAGGGATTGTGGGTGGATTGTCAGCAGTCGGGGATGATAATGGGTGGCCCCCCAAGAAAAAGACACAACTGCAGATAAAAGCTCTAAAAACATTTTGTTTTATTGAGAGATGCGGCAGGTTCTGTTGTCTGTGCTACGAGGATGAAATCTTACTGCTGACTTATAGCAACCATATTTTGTCTTGTTGAATTTGTTGTGCTTTGCCTGGTACATCTCAATCCCTGTATTGTGATTTAGGGTGGCACATTTCCAAAGTCATGCATCAGAATTACCTGTGTAGTTTGTTACCTGAACTGCTGACTTAAAATAGTGGTAAAGCTAATCAACTGAATGTTTTTAGTAGGTGAATATTATTACTCAAACTCCCAAGCAAAGGAGCCTTCTCATTGTTCTTTATAAGAACCTCAAGAGCTGTGTGTGGGCATACCAAAGCAAAATTAAAAACAAAAACAAAAACAAAGTTTAAAAGCTGGATCATGCATGTGTTGAGTTCCCCTCTAGGAATTTGTTTTATGCATTGTTATGTTCATTTATATCACAAACTCAGAAAAGCAAAATCTGTACACGTGGCTTCCTAGGGCTTCATTTTGTATGCTCTCTATTGTTGGCTTTTAGGACTGAGCATTTTAAAATATATATAGAATGATCTTGGTTGCCCCATTATTTGAGTATGACCCTGAGAGCATTGATATCAGACTCACATTTATTACAAATCGCTTGGACCATTCTTTTTTTTTTTTTTTTCCCAAAGCCTATGTTGTATTCTAAAAGAAAAACCTTCCTGTGTGAAGTTCTTTCTCAGAAGAGAACATTAGTGGTAGTCTATCTAAATGTTTGTAAATTATGAGGAAAGATGTGAATGGATGAGAAATAGGAGACCCTGGCCCTATTACTCTATCTACTTCAGAGCTATCCTCTAGCCAAACAATTCAACCTTGCCATGCCTTGCATTTCTCTCCTTTGTAAATTAGGATGATTTTTTTTTTTTCTGTTTTTGTTTTGGTCTCAAGATATTATATAAGAGACCCCAAATAGGAGCACCAACATATCTCTTATGTTGAAAGGAAAATTGTCTTGCCTTTAAAGTAATTAAAATTGAATAAATAGGGCTACAATAAAAAGGAAAGCTAATGTTCATATGAAAGATTTCCTTCTTAAAGTCATTTTGGAGAAAAGTGAGCAGATTAGATTTCTCCAGAGATAGAATACAATGCAGGTTTCTAATTATGAAGAAATAATAATTATAAAGAAATGAAAAGTAGAACACATTTAATTTTGCCTTGCTTGTTTTGAAAGATGATTTGTTTTGAGTTGGGGGTAGTTAACTTAATTTTTTTTTTTTTAAATAAGAGCAGGCAGTTTTGCTATTGGAATCATGGGGCTAGAAGGTGGCGAAGAAGGAAAGAAAAAAATGAAACATGCGTACACTGGGGATCTGTCCTTAATTTAGAATACATCAGCTATAAGAACACCTATTACATGCCTTTTGGAACAGGGATTTGGAAAGATAAGTTAATTATTAAAGAAAAGCCTCTGGAGTCTTCTAAAGAATCATAACTAACAGTTGCTTCTTTGATTGAGTCTCCATGTCTTTTAATACTCCCCCACTCCATGTTATAATTACATCATTGCAAACTTATTTTTCCTTCTCCTGCCTCTACCATATTGGAATTTGCTATAAGATTATAGGATTTTCTTTTTAATCTAAGCATTAAAAATCACACCTAGTGTTTTTCACAGTACTTCATAAGAAGTTAGCCATCAGGGATGCCTGGGTGGCTCAGCAGTTGAGCCTTTGGCTAAGGGTGTGATCCTGGAGTCCTGGGATCGAGTCCCACATTGGTCTCCCTGCATGGAGCTTGCTTCTCCCTCTGCCTATGTCTCTGTCTCTCTCTCTTTGTGTCTCTCATGAATAAATAAATAAAATCTTAGAAAAAAAAAGCGTCATCTTATGGTTTTTTTAATCAGACTGTTGGATTTTTGCTTTTTGCCGGAACCCTACATGCACAATGAACAATTGAACACTGCACTAGAATTTTAGAAGAGCTATCTTGAGTCATGGGCTCTGTATCATTTCAATAAGAACTTAAGCAAGAGGTCGGATGGAGAATATTCCAAATTCTTCTCAAACTGCCATGTGTCTACCAGCATTTAAAGATCTTGTCAATATGCAGATTCTGATTCAGTAAGTCTGAGTGGAGCCCATGAATATGTTTTCAATACGCTTTGAGGCAGTGTCAATAGTGCTGGTCCATGGACCACACTGAATAGTAAGATTCTACAACCATGGCCTAAATCTTAGCCTTAGAGGTTTTAATATAGTTTTATAGGAATTGACTTTGAACTGTTGGTTTTGGTTTGCAAAGCTTTATTATTTTTTTTAAGGTTTTATTTATTTATGAGACAGAGAGAGAGAGAGAGAGAGAGAGAGAGGCACAGAGGCACAGAGGGAGAAGCAGGCTCCATGCAGGGAGCCTGACGTGGGATTCAATCCCGGGTCTCCAGGATCACACCCTGGGCTGAAGGCAGCGCTAAACCGCTGAGCCACCGGGCTGCCCAGTTTGTAAAGCTTTAGATGGAACTTCTTAAAATTGTCTCATCAGTCTGTACTACAAGACCACTGCAATTTGCTGTTGGTCTGAACTTTTTGGCACTCTGGATATTTCATATAGGAAATAGTGGTTTCTCTCTCCTACAAAACAATGAGGAACAGATTTCTTTCTGCTTTCTTCTATTTCTGATTCTTTGGAGAAAGCAGTGCTAGATTTCTCAGTTCTTTTAAAGCCAGAAATATCTAGATTTATAAATACCTTTGCTAATCTCAGTAGAATTAATCTTATTTTGTGGTGACTTTTTTTTTTTTTTTAAGATTTTATTTATTTGATAGAGAGCACAAGTAGGGGGAGCAGCAGAGGGACAGGGAGAAGAAGACTCCCCACTGAGCAGGGAGCCTTGTGCGGAGCTCCATCCCGGGACCTTAGGACCTGAGCTGAAGGCAGGCGTTTAACAAGCTGAGGCACCCCAGTGCCTCTATGGTGATGTTTTAGAATAGTAAGGTCATTGTTTACATTAGGCTATACCTGTATGTTTGCAATAGGCTATATCTATATATTTATGACATCAAATCTGTTATGTATATTAACTTTAGGAATACTTGAAAATATGAAATCATGACACAAGCATCAAGATTCCTACATTTTATAATTTTTTTAAAGATTTGTTTATTTACTTAGAGAGCATGGGGGAGAGGGCAAGAGTCTTCACAGAGAATCTCACCACCCTGAGATCACACCTGAACCAAAACAAAGTTGGATGCTTAATCAACTGAGCCACTCAGTCACCCCAAGATTCTTACATTTTAAAGAGTGTCTTTATTGAAGGTAATTGAGAAACCATCTCCCATAGTAGCTAGTTAAAAATAAAACTGATCAAAGTCTTTTTGTTTTTTTAAAGATTTTGGTTATTCATGAGAGACATAGAGAGAGGCAGAGACACAGGCAGAGGGAGAAGCAGGCTCCATGCAGGGAGCCCAATGTGGGACTGATCCGATCCCCGCACTCCAGGATCACGCTCTGGGTGTGAAGGCAGACGCTCAACTGCTGTGCCACCCAGGTGTCCCCTGATCAAAGTGTTTTGTTTTCTGTTTTTGAAGGAAGCCTAAAATTACACACTTTATTGACACCAGTTTTTATCTAGTCTACTTCCAACTTATGTAATGACAGGCATCAAGTTAGACCTTAGGGAGAGAAAGTATTAGCATTTTTATTATTCTTAGTATTGTTTTGATAAAATACAATGATCAAAAGAGGAAGAGTCCTATGTTGATGTATATAGAAATATATATCAATAAAATAATATGTACAAAGAATTCATAGATAGATGCTATATTTTGTGCTTGTCTTTCCATATTGAGGTGTTTTTTTTTTTTCTCTTGATTTTAAAGACAGCATACTCTTCCTATTTCCATTCTAATGATTACCTTCCATCTCCAGTGATACCTTTTATCAGTCTGGGTATTTTCTACTTCAAGTAACAGAAGCTGACTCAGTCTGGCTCACATATTAAAGATGGCTATTTTCTCACATAGCTTGAAGTCTAGAAGCTACACAGACATCAGATTTGGTTTGATTAGTTCAGCAATTTCATTAAAGGTCAGGTTCTTTCCTCTCCTCAAACAAGGAAAAATTTCTTGAAAGTCTCCTATTGTCCTTCTCTTTGGCCCCAGTTGGGTCCATGAATATCTTTACTAGCAGGGGACGTGAAATTTTGACTGACATGTACTGATCATTTAGGTAACATAGGACAGATATTGGGTGATCAGTGTCCGCTATCCTCTTTCTCTGCCAACTTTAAAATGCTATATTCCCAAGCTTTGTGTTTGAGAATCTAATCTCACTGTATATTCCGTGTGTGTAATCTTATCCACCCCCATGGCTTAACTACCACCTTGATGTGTGAAAATAGTTCCCACATCTATACACTCAACTAAAAATAGTTTTAGATGTTCATATCTATCCATCTAGTTTCTTCCTGGAATGCTCAACTTGAAACTTCCAACAAAGTCTCAAATCCATTATGGTCTAAAATTGAACTGATTGTCATTACCTAAAAATTCCAACTTCTCTACTTGGCAAGTCCTTTAACTTAAAACCCCAGGAGTCCTGTTTGACCACTCAGTTAATCAGTAACCAAAATCTGTTGATTCTTCTTTATTTTCTGTTAATCTGATCTCCCTCCTCCTTCTCCTTTCTGTGTTTCTGCTGCCCTGCCTTTGGGCTCTTACCATTGCTGGTCCTCTCTCTCTGTCCCTATCCATGCTATGGCCCCTTGCAATTTCACCTCTACTCAGCTTCCCAAAAAATGCTTCTGATAATTTCTGACTTACAGTCAGACACTCCCCCTTGTCAAGTGAAATTCCTTTCCGTGACTGTCTGCATCTTCCATATCCTAGCCTTATCTCATGCCTTGGATTTCAGTTAGCATTTCTTACTTTCCCCACACTTGCTATTCTTGATAGAGCCTGCATTCCTGCTGTTTCATTTACTTTTAGGTCTCACACATCACTGTCCCCTTTTTAAAGACCTCCAAATTCTTCTACTCCGTCTATAGCCCCAGGAGAACAGAGAAGGAGGCGATGGTGGTAATGATGGTTAACCATGACTGAATATCTTGGCGCATAGAATAAAGCGTGCATATAAGTTGTATGTATGGTATAAACATTGTTCTGAATGCTTTTACATGTATGAATCCATACAAAGACACTATGAGTAGACACTCCTCTTTCTATTTCCTAGAGGAGACTGAGCCACAGAGATGGAGTCCCCTGCCCAAGAGCTGTAAGCAGTGACCTTGAGATTTGGTCTTCGTGTAGCCCTTGTGTCTCTGCTCTTAGTCACTATTGCTTCCTGTGTCTCAATCATTTGGTCAACTTTTTTCTTGGGCAGTATTTTACCTGGGACATATTTTTATTCCTGCACTAAAAATATTATTACACTGCACTGTCTTTCCTAATTTCTACTTGTATGCGTAGAAGTTTCCTGAGCAATTCTTATTCACACCCAGTCCCAAACAGAGTAGGCACAAAGTATTATTAGGATGGAGATAGGAAAGAATGGAAAGAATGTTTGTTTGCTGTAGTATTTATGGATCAAGAAAGGAGTTCTGTGTTTTTACCCCACCCCCCCAAACACTTTAGAATGGTGAATAGCTTTACATTCATAGTGGCAGGGCTTTTGATTGAACAGTTTGAAGTCTTTAGGGTGAAGGTATTCTGCATTTTTGCTGACTCTGAAGCTTTAAAACAGAGGACTTATTCAGGACACACAACCCAGATTCCCTCACTGTATATGTTTATCAAACACAAATCTGTCTCAAAGACTTACACAGGACTGTTCCCTGTAGCCCTAGTCCGTCCATATATCTACCAACAGGTGAATGAGTAAACAGAATATAGTGTATTCACATAATGAAATATTACTTGACAGTAAAGAATAAAACATGATGAACAGCTGATATGCAACAACATGGATGAATGCCAAATACATTATATTGAGCAAAAGAAGTCAGATACAAGAGTATATACTCTGAGTCCATTTCTATGAAGCTATAGAATAGGACAGATTATTCCTAGTTCTATAAATCAGATCAGTGATGGCCCCGAGTGGGTAAAGTAGAATTAATTGTAAAGGGGCAGGAAGGAACTTTTTTGGGTGATGGAGGTACTTTACAATTTGTTTTTGGTGGTATTTACATGGTATAGACAGTTATCAAAACTTAGTAAAACTTAGTAACCCGAACCCTTAGAATCTGCATTTTATTATGTTAATCATACTTCAATTTAATAAGATGGTGGAAGTAGAGGCTCTTGGGTGGCTCATTTGGTTGGATATCTGTCTTTGGCTTATATGAGGATCGAGCCCCTCATAAGGCTCCCTGTTCAGTAAAGAGTCCGCTGCTCCCTCACTTAGTCCCAGTTCCTCTGCTCCTCCCCCCAGCTCATGCTCTCTGATGCCCTCTGTCAAATAAACAAATAAAAATAAAAGATGATGGAAGTAGCTAACAAGGGAAATGGAGATCAAAATGATTTATTTTTTGGGGGGGTAATAATAGCAAGTTTATATGCTAATAAATATGACAAAGTTAGGGATGCCTGAGTGGCTCAGTGGTAGAGCGTCTGCCTTTGGCTCAGGTCATGATCCTGGAGTTCCGGGATCCAGTCCCATCAGGCTCTCTGCGGAGGGCCTGCTTCTCCCTCTGCCTGTGTCTCTGCCTCTCCCTGTGTCTCTCTGATGAATAAATAAAATCTTTTAAAAAATATATGACAAAGTTAAAGGGAAAAATGCTGATGAATACTTGTGAAGTGATGTACTTGAATAGGACAGAGGGTGGGATGAGTGTACAGGTGAGGGACTAGCTTTAGAAAGGCCACAGATGAGGTGCGATCTGTAGCTGCAAATATTGGGGGTTGCTTAGTTGTGTTGTTCTGAGTCTACATGACTCTGTGTGATTTTTCTTAGAAGTAGAACGCCAGGACAACAGTTCATAGTGGGGGTAGTGGAGGAGATGCAGGAAATTAGAGGGGGTATAGAGCAGTGTTGTCAGATTTTTATCAGAAGCATGATGTGCATTAAAACAAATTTGCTGGTCCTGCCCCAGAGTTTCTGGTTCAGTGGGGTTGGGGAGTACTCTGGGAATGTGCCAAAAAGTTTTTAGAGGGATCTGGACAAGACTGTGGTCTTGAGAATCACTGGTGTAGAGGTCTCACTTTTATTGCTGAGACAATCATGCCTTCAATTATAAACTAGTTCATCTATGGCACTAGAACCGTGACAAGTAAGTAGGGCAGGCCACTGCCTCCAACTCAGTACCACCCTCTCTGGTTTTAGTAGGGAGAGTAGTGGAAAACAGAGGGTGCCACAGGTAAAGTAGGGGTGGGTACCAGGAGAGATGACGCAGAGAAAGGAGAAGCTGGGATTGCCAAAGCAAATCTTGCTAAGGTCACCTTGGTTTACTGTGCCTTGATGAATAAATGCAGGCAAAAAAAATGGTTTTGCCCTGTTCTGTATACATGAGCATAACTTCAGATCTTAGAAGTGCTTTGTTTTGCTTTCTACCTATAGAGAAAGATTATTTTAGGAAGTTTATTGATGGGAGGTGCCTGGGTGGCTCAGTTGGTTAAGTGTCTGCCTTCAGCTCAGGTCATGATCTCAGGGTCCTGTGATTGAGTCCCGGTTATACAATAACCTATAACGTGTAACATAATAACTAAAAAACTGATTAAAATTTTTTTAGTGCGCTGGTTTGGGATGCTTGGGTACTTGGAATATTATCTATGAACAAGTAAAATGTCCCTGTCCTTTCAGAGGTTATACATTCAGGCATCAATGGTTAAGCTCCCTGCATCTCAGTGAAGCTATTGTTCCTAGTGGATATTTCAGCATAAGCTAGCTGCACATTTATATTTTTGTTCGATATATTGTTATTCACATTTGTTTGTCCCCCTGTGGATTATAAATTTTTTTATAAGATTGAGCTATGGCCACTGGAGAAATTTTCATTTATTCGCAAAGAAACCATGATGAGAATGAAAGTGCTGTGATTTTTGCCTAGAATAAATTATGAAATTCATTGATTTAGTATAAAAATATATAGCATCCATTTCTGGTGGGAGTCTATTCATAAATATAATCAAAGCTGCCAAGAATATGATTGGTAATGTCAAATTATATCAAATAGGATCAACTCTTTGATTTAAACAAATTAGCCGCTGGGATTATGGCATATTAGTCTGATGCATGAATAAGTAAGGGCTCTTATAAGTGTTCTTCTTTTGTAAACATTCAGTTTAAAAATACATTTTTTGGCAGTAAAAAGAAATGAAGTGCATGCTACATTCTACAATGTAGATGAACCTTGAAAATTATGCTAAATGAAAGAAACTAGACACAAAAGGCTAACATATTATTCCATTTATATGAAATATCCAGAGTAGTGAAATCAATCAAGACAAAGTAGATTCATGGTTCCCTAGGGCTGAGAGTGGAGGGGGCTATTTGGGGGTGTTCACTAATGGATGGAGGTTTCTTTCTGAGGTAAAAAATTGTTCTAAAATCGCACAGCTCTGAATATGCTGAAACTGTTAAATTGTACATTTCCAATTGGTGAATTATATGGTATGTGAATTAGATTTAATAAAAACTGTCACAGAAATTGTTAAACATTTCTCAACCTCTTTAGGAGCTCTTCCTTTAAAGTGTGGTGCATCTTTATCTTTCTTGGATGACCGATTTATGGCACTGCCAAAGACTTTCACTCAAGCATCCTTTCCCGCTCACCTTCCCACTCCTTCTACAGCATGTGTAAACTGATCTGAGCATGTGTACTTTGAAGTGAAAGAGAACTTGGCCTAAGGGAGTTTCTTAAACTGAGTTAACTTTTGGCAAACATTTTAATTAACTGATAAGCAGAGAAAATCCAGATGGTATCTATCGCCTATAATTAAACACTTTAAAACTTCTTTCAAATTCTCTACTCTCTCCCACACATTTTGTTTTCCATTTACTTTACTTTCTTTTTGTGTAAGAAAAACTCTCAACCTGAAGTCTATCCCTACGTATATTTTTTTTCTTATGATAAATTTTGATTAGATGCCCAGGGTTTCAAAGGATAACCCCATAAACCAAGAGCATCAGAATTATCTGGGGAATTTATTTTATTTTATTTTTTTATCTGGGGAATTTAAAAATGAAGATCCTCAGTCCAATATCCAGAGATCCTTAGGGATCACCAAATATACGCTCCAAATCAGAATTAATCAGCTGGACTGGAGATATGCATTTTACGGCGTAGTCCTTCCTCTGCCCCCCGCCCCCACAGTGATCCTTATGTGCACTAAACTTGAAAATCACTGTTAACTTATTAAAAATGCTGTCCATTGATCATGCCCAAGTACTGTTCATGTCTTTTCTTTCTCACTTGTTTTATTCTTCCTAGGTATTAGGAAACTCCTTTGCTTTAGTCTTTCCTTAATGAAGAGTTGCGGCAAAGGTTTATCTGAGATAGAATTGATCTTTCTCTTGAAAATTGCTTCTACTTTTCCCCCTTTATTTCCTTTATACCTCTCCCTTTTTCTTTCATACATGTATTGGGTGATCCTAGGTGACATGTGCTAAATACTGGATATTCAGAGTATCTCAGGATGAATAAAATTTAGGTGATGTCTTCAGGGGCTTACGGTATAGATTTCTCACGACTACTGTTTATTTCCCCTCTAAAAGAATTGTCTTTTTTGTTTTTTAAATCACCCCACCCTGCCACATAACTGCTGATAGCTGTAACTTTTAGAACTAATATATTTGCATTATTAAATTTGGGAAAAAAATATGTGGCTTCTCAGCTTTAAAAATTGAGCTTTAAACATGGAAATTTAATAAAAAATATTTAATTTTGTTTATAAGACTAGAATACACATTAGCATTTACCACATAACTTTTAGGAATTAGTCTATCCTGAAAAGGATCTTTTATTTTTTTTTTAAGATTTTATTTATTTATTCATGAGAGACACACAGAGAGGCAGAGACACAGGCAGAGGGAGAAACAGGCTCCATGCAGGGAGTCCAGTGAGGGACTTGATCCCTGGACTCCAGGATCACACCCTGAGCCAAAGGCAGATGCCCAGCCACTGAGCAACCCAGGCATCCTGAAAATCATCTTTTAAAAGTCATATTATTACATGTGCTACAAAAGTTGGAGAGACCATTTTTTTTGTGTTTGTGTGAATCGATCAATAAGAGAAGTTATTAGTTTACTGTAGTCTAATATATATTGTTAAATTTCTTTTTCTTAACTTTCTATGGCTTGGAGTATTTTAAAAAGACCTACTATAGATAGGTTACAAAACAAAATCAAAGCTCAGAATTCAAGTATGCTTATAAAACTTGGTCATATTTTTATATAACCAGACATTTTGATGGAGGCTTAATATTTTCATTAAAACTCATAAGCAACTGTTCCTATTCTTTGACTTCTCACTTATTCTAATTAATTCTTCCCATTGCATATATTTATAACACTGCTGGGAATTTCTATTCAGAGGGCTTGGTGCTAGTGTATGGAAGAAGTGCTTGCCAATTTGCAGGACTACTGGCATCTAGCACATTCACCTATGGGATAGATTCCATTCTGTTTGAGTTACGTTTCCTTTCCAGTATTTCTTCAAGAACCACCTTCCTGTTTCATTGTCCCTTTCTTTTATTTCCCCCTTTGTTTTGTGAATTCATTCTTCTATGTTCTCTTAAATTGTACCTTTCCTGATCCCCTCCCTTTTTAGTATCCAAAAGCCCGTTTTTAAATGTACTACTTAAAATTTACAGCTACTTTAGATAGAATGTTCCCAACCTGATTATCATATTCATATTTCCCATGCCATCTTAGGTCATCCTTACTCTCCCAGCAAACACAAGTGAAGAATGTTTGAAACTTCTGAATGCCGGAGATACACTATGAATCCGAAAACCCCAGGCCCTGCCCCAACAGCTCACACAGCTAATTATAAATCTGTATGACAGCTGCTTAGATTTGTTCATGAGACCCTGGGAACACTAGGTAAGGGACACCTAATCCACCCTGGGAGAGCTTTATCAGCAGCAACTTCCATACCTGCCTGCCTCCCTGCTTCTCCCCCAGAAGTCTTGGGTGCCTTGTTAGTCTTTCTAGTACTCCTTAATACAAACCTCCGTCACAGAACTGAGCAAAGGATTCTATTCTTCCCTGAGGATAATCCCTTCCATGTGACTGGGACTCTAAGATTCCCTGCCCATGTGCATGGCTTCATTCACTTCCGGTGAAATAGACTTCTCTTTGCTGTTTTAACAGTCAGACTTGTTGTGACCTGGAGCCTTCCTAAAATTGGAGGTGTCATAATCTGTGGTGAGCACTGGGTTCCTGAACAGGTGTAGACAGAGGGAGAAACAGATTGCAGCCTGTAGGATGTTAGGACCAAGGGAACCTTCCATGGCACGTAATAGAACCCGGTTACAGTGCAGATGATGAAGCTGGGACTCATGAGCTGAATGACTCCCTGGATTTACATACTAAGAGTTACTTTCAGCATAGGACTTAAGGCTTTTAATTCTTTGTTTACTCCAGTGCTCTTCTTTCTGACCAGACAGCTTTTCTGAAATCAGTGGCCCTTTATTATTTTTCTTTGGTGAGCCTCATGGATTATACCCCCAGATTTAACTATTTTGGTGTTATATGCTTAAATGCCATTTTTATAAATGCAAAATACACATGCGTATGTATAGTTTCAAAAATCATTATTTTACTTGATATAAAAGGCAGGGTAACATTGGAATCACTTTAAATTAATTGTTAGATCTAATCATGTCATAACTTCTTATATATATTTTAAGTTTTTATTTAAATTCCAGCTAGTTAACATACAGTTAATTCAGGTGTAATATTAATTAATATTAATTTCAGGTGTACAGTGTAGTGACTCAACACTTCCATACATAACCTGCATGTGTGCAGGTGTGCATGACAAAGTACATTCCTTAATCCCCATCACCTATTTCACCCATCCCCCCAACATGTCTCCTCTCATTATTATCAGTTTATTCTCCATAGTTGAGTCTTTTTCTTGGTTTGCCTCTCTCTCTCTCTCTCTCTCTCTCTCTTTTTCTCTCTCTCTATTCCCACTCTTGCTCATTTGCTTTGTTTCTTAAATTCCACAACTGAGTGAAAGTATATAGTATTTGTCTTTCTCTGACTGATTTCACTTACCATAATACTCTCTAGCTCCATCCATGTCATTGCAAATGGCAAGATTTCATTCTTCTTTTATGGCTGAATAATATTCTGTTGTACTACCTCTTCTTTATCCATTCATCAGTTGATGGGCAGTTGAGCTATTTCCATAATTTGCCTATTGTAGATGATGCTGTTATAAATATCGGGGTGCATGTATCCCTTTGAATTAGTTTTTTTTTTCCTAAGAAAGTTTAACTCATTGACTAAATCAGTTGGAGAAAGACAATTATATGGTTTCACTCATATGTGGAATATAAGAAATAGTGCAGTGGACCATAAGGGAAGGGCAGGAAAACTGAATGGGAAAAATCAGAGAGGGAGACGAATCATGAGAGAATCTGGGAAACAAACTGAGGGTTGCTGAAGGGGAGGTAGGTGGGAGGATGGGGTAACTCGGTGATGAGCATTAAGAACGGCATGTGATGGAATGAGCACTGGCTGTTATACACAACTGATGAATTATTGAAAACTACATCTAAAACTAATGTACTATATGTTGGATAATTGAATTTAAGGTAAAAAATGTTTTAAGTTTAACTCAGAGTTAGAAATGGAAATTTTCATTTTTTAATTGAGGTATAATTGACCTACAATATTATCTTAGTTTCAGGTGTACAACCGAGTGATATGACCTTCGTATACATTGTGAAATGATCCCTACCCAAGTCAAATTACCACTTGTCACCATTCAGTCTTAATACCACATTACTGATTGTATTCCCCGTGTTGTATGTTATATCCTCATGACTTATTTATTTTATAACAATAAGTTTGTACCTCTTGATCCCTTATACTCCTTTTGTCCCTCCACCCCACTTTCTTCACTTCTGGAAACTACCAATTTGTTCTTTGTGTCTTTAAGCCTGGGTTTTGTTTTGTTCTAGATTCTACTTACACATATATTTTTAAAGATTTTATTTACTCATGAGAGACACAGAAAGAGAGAGGCAGAGACACAGGCAGAGAGAGAAGCAGGCTCCATGCAGGGAGCCCGATGTGAGACTCAATCCTGGGACTCCAGGATCATGCTCTGGGCCGAAGGCAGGCACTCAACCGCTGAGCCACCCAGGCATCTCTAGATTCTACTTATAAGTGAAGTCAGGCAGTATTTATTTCTCTAATTTCACTTAGCATAATACCTTCAATGCCATTTTTATAAATGAATAGACATCTATGTCTATGCAAATGGAAAGATTTCATTCTTTTTTTTAATGGTTGAGTAGTATTCCATTGTGCATATATGCCATATCCTCTTTATCCATTCATCCACCTATGGACATTCAGGTAGTTTTCATATTTTAGCTGTAATAAATAATGCTGCAGGGAACATAGGGGCGCACATATCTTTTCAAATTAGTGTTTTCATTTTCTTCAAGTGGATACTCAATACTGAAATTGATGGATCATATGATAGTTCTATTTTTAATTTTTTTTTGAGAGAGAGCGAGCGAACAAGTGAGGACACATTGGGGGGCATGGAGGGGCAAAGAGAGAGAGAGAGAATCTCAAGCAGGTTCCATGCCCAGCAGAGAACCCATCGTGGGGCATGATCTCATAACCCTAAGATCGTAACCTGAGATGAAATCAAGTGTTGGATGCTCAACCACCCAGGTTCCCCTATTTTCAAATTTTTTGAAGGAACCTCCACACTCTTTTCTGTAATGGCTGCCCCATTTTACATTTCCATCAAATATCACAAGCATTCTGATTCCTCCACATTTTCACCCCAGTTGTTGTTGTTGTTGTTGTTGTTGTTGTTGTTGTTGTTCTTCTTCTTCTTCTTCTTCTTCTTCTTCTTCTTCTTCTTCTTCTTCTTCTTCTTCTTCTTCTTCTCTTCTTTCTTCTTCTTCTTTTTTTTGATAGCGGCCATCCTAATGGGTATAGGGTGATAGCTCATTGTAGTTTTGATTTGCATTTCCCTAATGATGAGTGATGTTACATATCTTTTCATGTTCATTTGGCCATCTGTCTTTTAAAAATATGTCTGCTCAGATCCTCTGCTCATTTTTAAAATCAGATTTTTTTTTTGGTGTTGAGTTGTAGGGGTTCTTCATATGTTAACCCCTCATCAGATATATAATTTGCAGATATCCTCTCCTGTTCAGTGGGTTGCCTTTTAATTTTGCTGATGGTTTCTTTTGCTCTGCAGAATTCTTTTTAGTTTGATATAGTCCCATTTGTAGATTTTCGTTTTTGTTGCCCTTCCTTGCCTTTGAAGTCCAATCCAGAAAGATACTGCTAAGACCAATGTCAAAAAGCTTACTGTCAGTTTTCTTCTGAGAGTTTCATGGTTTCAGATCTTATATTCAAATTTAATCCATTTTGGGTTAATTTTTGTGTATGGTGTAAGGTAGTGGTTCAGTTTCATTCTTTTGCATGTAGGTGTTCAGTTTTCCTAACATCACTTATTGAAGAGACTTCCCTTCCACCATTGTTTATTCTTGCCACTTTTGACCATATATGCATGGGTTTACTTCTAGCCTCTCTATTCTGTTCTATTGATTGTGTGTCTTTTTATGCCAATAGCATATTGTTTTGATTACTATACCTTGTGTATAGTTTGAATTCATGGTACAGGATACCTCCAGGATTGTTTTTCTTTCTCAAGATTGCTTTGAATATTGGAGGTCTTTTGTGTTTCCATACAAATTTTAGTATTATATGTTCTAGTTCAGTGGAAAATGCTATAAATGGATAATGAGTTTTGTCATATGCTTTTTTCTATATAAATTGAGATGAATATATGATTTTTAACTTCCATTTTTTATTTTTAAAGATTTTATTTATTTATTCATGAGAGACATAGAAAGAGAGAGAAAGAAAAGACAAAGAGAGAGAGAGAGAGAGAGAGAGAGAGAGAGAGAGAGAGAGGCAGAGACACAGGCAGAGGGAGAAGCAGGCTCCATGCTGGGAGCCTGATGTGGGACTCAATCCTGGGACTCCAGGATCAGGCCCTGGGCTGAAGGCAGACACTAAACCGCTGAGCCACCCAGGGATCCCCTATCTTCCATTTTTTGATGTAATTTTTGCTTTGATTGATTTTTGAATGCTGAATCATCCTTAAATCCCTGGCGTAAATCCCACTCGATGATGAGGTGTGATCTTTTAATGTATTGTTGAATTTAATTTGCTAATATTTTGTTGAGAGGATTTTTGCATCTCTGTTCATCAGTAGTAATGGCCTGTAATGTGTGTGTGTGTGTGTGTGTGTGTGTGAGAGAGAGAGAGAGAGAGAGAGAGAGAGAGAGAGAGAGGGAGAGAGAGAAGTTCCTGTCTTTGGTATCAGGGTAATACTGGCCTTGTAAAATGAGTTTGGAGTGTTTCCTTCTCTTAATTTTTTTGGAAGAATGTGAGAGGGTAAGTATTAAACCTTTAAATGTTTGGTACAATTCACCAGTGAAACTGTCTGATCCTTGACTTTTGTTTATTGGGAGATTTTTGATTACTGATGCTATCTCCCTTACTAGTAATCAATCTATACAGATTTTTTATTCATGATTTAGTCTGGAAAAATATGTTTCTTGGACTTTATTGGTTGTGCAAATTGTTGGTGCACAGTTGTTCATAGTTCCTTATGATTTGTGTTTCTATGGTATTAGTTGCAACTTGTCCTCTTTCATATCTGATTTTATTTGGACTAGCCCTATTTTTCTAGATGAGTCTGGCTAAAGGTTTGTTAATTTTGTTTAAAAACTAGGGGATCCCTGGGTGGCTCAGCAGTTTAGCGCCTGCCTTCCACCCAGGGTTGATCCTGGAGTCCCGGGATCGAATCCCATGTCGGGCTCCCTGCATGGAGCCTGCTTCTCCCTCTGCCTGTGTTTCTGCCTCTCTCTCTCTGTCGCTGTCTGTCTCTGTCTCTGTGTCTCTCATGAATAAATAAATAAAATCTTAAAAAAAAAGAAACTCACCAGCTCTTGGTTTCATCTTTTCTATTGTCTTTTTAGTCTATTTCATTTCCACTCTGATCTTTATTATTTCCATCCTTCTACTTACTCTAGGTTCTGTTTGTTCTTTCAGTTCCTGTAATTATAAACTTAAATTGAGATTTCTCTTGTTTTTTGAGGTAGGCCTGTGTTGCTGTGAACTTCCTCTTACCCTTCATCCAGCTTGTCAGTTGTCAATTCATTGCCATTCTTAGTTCATTTGTCTCTCTCATATCATACATTTATTGATCAAGGAGTACTTTAAAACAACCCTTAAGCATCATATTATTTCATCCATAAATATTACATATATAATAGGTAAGGACTTAAAGTATTTTTTAAACATTTTGTATAAAAAAATAATTCTTTGATATCCTCTAATATCCATCTACTCAAATTTCTAAGATTGGATGTGAAGATTTAAATAGTGAATCACTTAGACTGGCTTCCTTCTTTTATTGATTAACTTGATAAAGCTGCACTCTTGATGCATCCCTAGCCTGGCTATCACAGACATCACCTGCAGTATTCTCATTCTGTCTTCTCCTCACTGACTTTGTTTTCCTTGTAATCTTTCTGTCTCTCTCCTCAATTTACCCATCTTATATCTGTATTGAATATCTTATACATTTTTAATACCTTCCTCTTTACTACCACTGGTAGTGAGTGCTAGCTATACTTTATTGCTTATTTAGGATGTCTGTTTAATGAAGAAAAAAGATATCTCTAGAAGTATGTATGTAGTGTCAGGAGGTAAAAGTCTAGGGTCCTCACCTTAGCTGTACCCTAACAGTGGTAATTTGGGCAAGTGTCTTAGTCACTTTGAGCCTCTAGCTGTGAAATATGGACAGTCATTGGACATTGTTCTTGTCCTACTATATGTTCCAAGTGTATATGTTCCAAGCCATTTTCCACCTAAGCTCTGTGAAAACACAAAAAAAGGAGCTGAATGCAGTCCATTTAAAGTCATGTTTCATTCTATTTCTCACCATGCTGAAAATTATCTTTGAAGAAACATGAGCATGAAAAAGGGAGAAAATGGGCAGAAAGTGGGGAGAAAACATATTGTTTATAAACGTGCAATGCATAGCTGTAAATTTGAAGATCATATGGGATACTACATGTAAAAATATTTTGGAAATGTTCTTTAGGTATTTTCATTTTCAGAATTAATGTTTTTTTGATAGAGATATTATAGGCAGAAGTCCTTTTGCTTGCTGTGAAACATGATTTTCCATATTCTTTTACCAGGAGGAATGTCATTTTAGGGTGATTAAAAGACTGGGTCCTGGAGTCCAACAAGTGGTAGAGCTGGGACTTCAAACATTTCTCAGGACTGAGAAAATATGCAACTTTGCCAAGTTTCAGTTTATTCATGTACAAAATATAGAGAAAATACTATAAATTGTTAAAAGAACTAAACAAAAGATTTACCTAATAGAAACTAGTGCTGACACATCCACAGGAAACACCAAAAAGACATGGCTATCACGTGTCCTTCCTTAAATAACCAAACTTAAGGATAATCTTGTGATTCATTCTTAAACTTTTCTCAGTGAACATGGTTCTGTTACATATTGGTTGTACCGTGTTTTTTGTTATTGTTTTCCTTGTGACCAGAGTCTCTAATCTTAGGTAAATTATATTTTTATTTTACTTTAATAAATGAGACCTTCTAGATATTGGTAGAGTGTAGTTGTGATTGTTTTGGTTGCATTTCTGAGAACACTTGCAAATTTGCTGAAGGAGGTTTTATTTTAGAATGGTTGGGGGTTAGATGAAGGAAAGACTTGGGAATGCCTTTGGTTTGAGAGTTGGAAATTATGGGCTCTGCCAGGAACCAATTTGGTGATTTCAGGCAATTTACTTAATCTCTCTGGATACCACTGTCCTCTGTTATGAAGGAGAGGTTTGGAATAGGTGATGGTACAGATGCTTTCAGTTTCAACATCCTGTGATTGTCACTGGGAAGGTAGAGCTTCATCATTTGAACCAGAAAGAGCAACCCTTGAGCAAGGCTTATGGGTAGGAGTCAGGAATGAAAGAATAACAGGAGATGACAGAAGGCATTACTTTTCAGAATGAAGGGAGCAATATGGGGAGTGGGAGGAAATAAGAGAATTAAAGAACAGAAAAGGAGAGCAGTGCCAGGAATTTTATAGCGATGTCCGCTATTGTTTCTGGTACCTGTTTCGTTTTTGGTTTTGGTCTTGGTTTTTTAATTTTTTATTATTTTTTAAAGATTTTATTTATTTATTCATGAGACACACACACACACACACACACACACACACACAGAGGCAGACACACAGGCAGAGGGAGAAACAGGCTCCATGCAGGAAGCCTGACGTGGGACTTGATCCCAGGTCTCCAGGATCACACCCTGGACTCAAGGCAGCGCTAAACCGCTGAGCCACCTGGGCTGCCCGGTCTTGGTTTTTTAATGCAATATTTAGTATGTATACTATAAAGCCAAGTTCTGGGGAAACTCCAGGTCTTTATAGCTCATTGGAGACAAAGGTAGTAGGCTTTGGAGTGTGTGCTCGTATGCAAACAGAGGTATAGTGTTCTTGCTATAAGTATAGGCTTTTGCTCCCAGGTGTAATCAGAGCTTCAAATGTGTGGCTTGTTTTGCTACCCAGTAGGAACCATGGGATTTTACTCAGTAGCCGGGCAGCAGAACATAAGACACGGCTTTCGCTAGAGGCCTTGATATTAGTCATGCTGGCAGATATGACAAAATCGCCTTAAAACGTGTCACTTATGTTGCCTGGTGCCAATCTTTTGTAGAATTTCCAAAAATTCTCCTTGTGACAATTTGGGATTGGACATAGGCAAGTAGAAGGATCAGTATTTTAGCAGTAAATAATCTCTTTTTGCAAATAATCTCTGTTCAGCCGTTCTAAGGTCACTTTCAGCAAACTTTAAAGGAAAGCTTCATAGTTAAAGATGAATAACCAAGGAGAATAGACGGTTACAGGTAGAGCTTCACAAAACAACAGTATCTTAAATGAGTTGACTTGCTTTTAAAATCGGGTACTTAGTCTGGGAGTCCAGAAGCATCATTTACCAGTGCATTAATTGACAGTTTAAATCAGGGAAACTGCTCCTAACAAACAAAGTCTGAAAGATGCTAATGTATAAACCAACATGATAATTTACAATGAAACATATGAATAGATCCAAAAGTTTTGTTAACTGTTTTCTGTCCAAATGAAAATTTACCTGGAAAGGCCGTTATTATCAGCATTTGCATAGAGTTTGGAGAAATAGTTGAATGACATTCTTGACCAGTATCATGAAGTTTTAATTATTTGTAATTCAGGGACAGATCCACACAAAGCTCTAGATATCTGAGCTGGCTGACCCGGGAACTGCCTGTGATTACTTTTCCCCTGCCTTATTTCTGTGTTCATCATCTTGTATGAACTTTGTCTTATCATTGTACTTCCAGGTTTTAGTAAACTGCTTATGACATATTTGCTGAATTATTGAATGAATTGGTAGGCGCTCAAATATATGATTTGAATTTTGTGAAACTGAGTAACAATCTGTTTTGTTTTAGCTTTCACATCACTTTTTCTTTTACCTCTTTTGATTGGAATTCAATGTTCCCATGTTTCTGGGCCACAAATTAGGTTATTTTGTTATCTTGTCCATTAGGTGGGAATTATTTCAAGTTTCATTCTCTTTTCTTCCAAACATTCTCTCTACATAAATTCTTCTGTTCCCATGGCTTTTGAGTACCTTTAAATGTTGATGATTTCTACTTCTAATAGGTCTTGAGCTCTCATGGCCTTTTCAAACTGAACATGACCACACTGAATGCATGAGTTGCCCAAATATGCCCTTCTCCAAAATTCTTCTTCTTTAGGAATGATTCAGGTGCTCATGTTGGAACCCAGGAGTAATTCTTAATCTTTCTGTCTGCACATCTAATTAATCCTGGTGTGTCAGTGTTCAAAAGTAGCTACATTTCCTAAACAAGAGTTTTATTTCACCCAGGTTGTGCCTATCATCTTTTTGTATTTCTGACTAACCTCCAAATGTACTAAGTAGTTAATGAATTGTTGCCTTGTAGTCAGGACATATTTTACTTGATGACTTTGAGAAAATATTTAGCTGATATACAGTTCTGTAATTTGATCTTATGTTTTCTAAAACTGTCAAAACCCAGAAATGAGGTAGTCAGCATATCCTTTCTCTATACACTTGTGTTTTTATAAGAGGAAAAATCATTTAATTGCCATGATATGTTATTACTTGAATTTCAACCAATTCCTAGTACAACCAATCACAATTTTAGTTTAACTTGTTAAAAATTGATGAATAAATAATGTAAATCCTGGAAGTGGCCTTAGTTGCATATATCTAGAGATATTTGATTAGTATAGGTAAGATGCTGGTTTAGGAATAGCTGTATTTTCTTTAAAAATAAACAATATTGATAATAAAAACCATTTTCATGTGCCAATAATAGTATTACATACTTTTCATGTGCTACCCTGTTGAGACTTTATAACAACCCTGTAAGGTAGGTTTTGTAATCCTTATTTTATATTAATATATAATATCCTTATATTATAAATGAGAAATTTTCAGATCAGTTGTAATCAGGTCTTTTGACCTTAACATTTGTGCTCTTAACCACTAATGGGCTGTTATTTTGTTTTCCATGATTTATATAAATGAAATGTATCTATTAAGTTTTGCTTCTTTTAGTAAGAGTGATTCCATCAATGACAATGAGTAGCAGCTCTAAAACAGAATGTTCTCCTCTTACCATCCTTATACTTATCCTAACCATTACTGTCAAGGTGGGTTATATTATCCGAAACTTATATCCTTCTTGCACAGTTTTTCTTTGTTTTCAATATTTCTTTGCTTATATTAAAGATGATCTGTATATACCCGAGAAAATACCTTTTATTCCATCATCAATTATTTTAAATGTTGATGTCAGATCAAAAATGTGGAGTTATAATGGTAATTTCATGAAGTGCCATTAGTCACTTTTCATCCTGTTCAATTTTCATTTTTACCACTGAATAAAATCCTCTGCCATATAACCTAACAGCTATAGAATATTTTTTAGCATTGCTGATAATGTGTGACTCTTATCAACACAATCAGAAAATATGAAAACTGGCAATTTTTTAAAATTCTGAATTTTGAACTTTTTTTTTTTAAAGATTTTATTTATTCATGAGAGCCACAGAGAGAAGAGACAGAGATATAGGCAGAGGGAGAAGAGGCTCCCTGCAGGGAGCCTGATGTGTGGGACTCAATCCCAGGATCTTGGGATCACACCCTAAGTCAAAGGCAGACACTCAACCACTGAGCTACCCAAGCATCCCTGAATTTTGAATTTTTAATAGGACCATGAAAAGGACCCCACTGGTTTAGCATAATGACCTGCCCAGGTTCATTTGCTAAAAATATTGAGTGTTGGCTGTTCTACAGATAGAGTCTTTGGATAATTTCCTGCCCTAAATGTTATACCACAGGAGAGAACCTCCTCCCTTGAAGGGGAGAATGAATTCATTGTTCATCCCCAATCTCTTTCCCCAAATGAAGGCAGGTATTGCTTTCTTCAGTAAATGAAAACCTTACGTAATTATCAAGTATGAATTTTAAATTATACAACTTGCCTTTGTATTATTCTGGGATGTCCTTTCTATGGGATAATTATAGATTGCATGAAAATGTCCATTCAGATTGTCCATTTTCAACCTTTTAATCTTGTTCTTGTACTATGGAAAAAATGAGAGTGTATACTTAGACTTCTCTAAATGATTTTCAGAATCCATCATTTTTTGCTTGTCTCTTTTCTCAACTTGATAATTTTTACATGTGAGTTTAATGGAATTCTAAGATATTTCTATTTATGCATTTTTTTCTTTTAGCTTGAAGTGACCATAGTGGAACCAGCATCCAATATCTTACTGTTCTTGTAGGTATAGAAGCCCTGTAACACTTCATATTTTCTGCTGTTCTTCCTACTACCTGGGGTGTGTGTGTGCATACATATACTTGTTGCTTTGCATTCACCTGTACTTTGTGTCCCTGAGATCTTTTCCTTAGAAGTTAGAACATCATTCAGGATCCAGGTACAGGAGAATGGTTTCCGTAATTCTTTCATGTATTTTCCTCCTTGCATTTTGTTGTTTATTCTGTTCAGCCTGAGTATTGGCCTTGCAAAGTCTCACTCCAATTTCAGTTGAGCATTATGATCTTTCCTTTTTTGAAACAGAAACTGGTCATTCCTTTATGCTTCTCATTTGATGCCATATTTATTTGCTGCAAAATAAATCCCATAATTATGAAGTCTCCAGAGGGAAAAGTTTATTTTCAAAGATGGGAACATCAGGGGATCCCTGGGTGGCGCAACGGTTTGGTGCCTGCCTTTGGCCCAGGGCGCGATCCTGGAGACCCGGGATCAAATCCCACATCGGGCTCCCGGTGCATGGTAAAAAAAAAAAAAAAAAAAAAAAAAAAAAAAAAAAAAGATGGGAACATCAAAGGCCCTCTGTTATCCGTTTACATCCTCCTGCACCCTCCCCATTCTTTAAATTAAAATGTATATTTTAAGCAATAATTTTCTGTGGCATGTAAAATTGTGGAATTGCATATGCTTTATAAAAGGGATTCACTTGAATAGAAGTGACCTTTTTTTGGTGAATGTTCTGGAAGAATATTTGCAGGTCCAGTTTCCTTTTGTGTGTTACCTCTAGCAATCTTGAAGCTAAAAAATGCTCACAAACCACCTTCCGTGTTAACTTAGGAGGAAAAACAAATGTCCCATTCATGGTAATCTTGAGTATCTAGTTAGAGTTGGATAATTGTTTCTCATTTTGTATCTATCATATAATTAAACTTTTAAGTGAAGATCTTATTTTATAGATTAAAGAATGGAATCTCCAGAAGTTCATTGACTGATTCAGGTTGATGTAGCCTATAAATAACAGAGCCAGAATTCAAATCTAGATTTTTGAGTATAAACCTACTGTTCTCACCATGAGAAAATTGAAAATTGCCCCCTTAAACTTAGCATATGGTGAGTCTCTCTATATAATTTTTGGCATTGCATAAGATAGTCTAAAATAGCAGAGTAACTACCCTTATGAGCTTATAGTTTTGTATGAAGTCCTTTGTTAATTGGAACAAGACTGTTTCTGCCTCCTTTTAATTGTTTCTTGAGCAAATTAAATCATTTAAAGAGGGAGGTCATAATCATTGGTGCCTGGAGAAATTGCAGTACTGTTTATGACCTAAATATACAGTTCACAGTACCCAATCACATGTGGGCTGTCCTGTATTTTGAATGTTGATGGCTCTTAAGATTATTCCTTTTGTTCTGTCAACTGTCCCCCCTCCCTCCCTCTTCATTATGAAAACTGTTCTGGAGAGCTCACTTAAAACTCCACTGTTCTCTTGTTCTTTCTCAAGTCTCCTTTTCAGATGTTTTATTTATCTTTCACTCTGAGATCCAAATTTATAACCAACCTCTGGGTATCATGTTGTTTCTCAACTTTTGGCCTCACAGCTGAAGGTAGAATATTAACACAACAAATCATGAAGGTGTGATCTCAGTTAAGTCCTATTGCTTTGAATTCATGGAGAATTCACCTGTTTTTTGTTTTTTTTTTTTCTCTGCACTTTGGTTGGAGAGGATATGTTTGGGATTATAAATGCTTACTTTTAAAGCTCCTACTTTTCGGTTGAGCTAGAATATCTGTTGGCCTGCTCTATGGGTCTTCAGTGCTTCTTGGCTACTATAGAACTAAGAGTTTTTTAAAAAGCAATTGCATGTCATGAGGCCAGGGTAACTATGGCGGCAAGAGGGACAGATGCACTTGTGGGGACATGGCCAGAGGCTTTGAGACAGGCTCTCTGACTTGGGGAAATGCACCAATGTGTAATTGGGAGTGATGATCTCTTGCTAATATCTTGCTCTTTTTAGAGACGAAAAAGATCATCTTAAACTTCACAAATCGGGTTTTGCTTACAGAGCTGATACACTATTTCAGAATTAAACTATATGGCCTCCTTTTTCAAAACAGTTTCTGGACACATTTAGACTAGGAAAAATGTGCACACTTTCTCTCTTAAATAAGATGAGTTATGTTGTTATTTCTGAAATAGGAATAAACCATGTCTGTACGGCTGATGTGACAAACTGAAGCCAAGATTTATGGACACGGCTAACACCAGTAACCAGGAAATGCAAGTCTTATCTCACTTGGTAACCATAGGTGCGATGTGGTTATTGTTTTCAATGTGGATTTCTATAACATGGAGAGGTGGGAAAGCGTGTCTTGTCATGGTGTATCCCATTGTGTGTCTTTCAGATAAAGATTATGATCAGTAGATATGGTTATCAGTGGGTCCATTTGCTTTTATGAAAAAGAGGTTAAAATTTGTGTTCAAGGTTTGATTTTCATCCAGCAGCACTAGTATATGGTGGTATATGTACCTCAGTGCCTCCAGAGGAGTCATTGCTGTTGACAAGTTCTATGAATCTTTTATTTTAGTTTCTGACTCGATTTGTATGGTAGTTCCTGAAAGGCACATTTCAGGACATAAGGCAATAACAGTATGGAGGTTATTTAACAAAATAATATTTAGGTCATATGTACATGTATATATAATAGCCTTCTTTCTCATGTTTTATTTTTTATTTTTATTTTTTAATATTTATGATAGTCACAGAGAAAGAGAGAGGCAGGCAGAGACACAGGCAGAGGGAGAAGCAGGCTCCATGCACCAGGAGCCCGATGTGGGATTCGATCCTGGGTCTCCAGGATCACGCCCTGGGCCAAAGGCAGGCGCTAAATCGCTGTACCACCCAAGGATCCCTCTTTTTCATGTTTTAGATATCAAAACCTTATAGAAAAGAATTTAAGTGTAGAAAAATATAAAGAGGGCAGCCCAGGTGGCTCAGCGGTTTAGCGCCACCTTCAGCCCAGGGTGTGATCCTGGAGACCTGGGATCGAATCCCACATCGGGCTCCCTGCATGGAGCCTGCTTCTCCCTCTGCCTGTGTCTCTGCCTGTCTCTCTCTCTCTCTCTGTGTGTGTCTCTCATGAATAAATAAATAAAATCTTTAAGAAAAAAAAAAGAAAAATATAAAGAAAATAAAAATCTTCCCTAACCTCTCATTTTGAAATGACTAATGACATAGTAGTGTATGTGCTCAAGAAGTATACACACACACAGTCATACATGTATTTCTTTCAAAATAAGCATGGACTATTTTAAAAACAGTATAATTGCATACATAAGAGTTTTTTATGCTGGAAAATCTCCTAAATCCTACGGAGCTTCTCATCAAGTCTTACTCATTCATTCATTTATTTACAACCTATATTTGTTTCAGGTGTACAACACAGTGATCTGACAATTATGTAGACTACAGTATGCTCACCATAATAAATCTAGTTCCCTCTGTCACCACATGATTACAATATTATTGACTATATTCCCTATTCTGTACTTTTGATCCCCATGAAGTCATGTATTTTTTTTAACCAAAAGCAAAATTTGGGTCTGAGTTCTTTGCAAGATCATGATTGCTGGAGGCCAAAGTGTGAACTCACAGATCCTGAAATCATCCAGTCTTACTGTTCTTTTGCACATTCCTGAGGTTTTCATGTAAAGCTGGGAAATGGTGTTTCATTTGATGACCCTGCTACTCCTGTCACTGACCCTCCTGCTTGTGGGGAGAAGCAAAGCCATCTTGAGCACATTTTCCCTGGCTGCCTTCTCTCTGGAGTGACATAAGCAATCTGGGGAGATTTTGGCCTTCCTTGCTGGCACTAGAGCACCTGAAAGATCTCTCACACTGAGAGGGATGGGAGAATGGAGAGAATGGTCTCCATACAGAAGCTTCTTACCATCCTTTCTGGATTTATATTCATTTCTTCTTCCTGTGCTTCCCAGACTTTTTTTTGAAAAATTGTTAGAGGGCACTGAATTCGTATCTGTCCCAAACTGCAGCAAGCTTGAAATTCATTGGGAAGTTTTGGAAATTTTTCTTTTATGTTAGAAGTTTGTATAAGCTTGGCATTCTATCATAAGTCAGAATTTGTTTTGATAGAGAATATGCTGTGGCATCACCACCCACCCCTCCCTGGATTAAACAGGCACTCCAGGAAGATGTCCACTTTTCTCTGTGGGTTCTATATTCCAATCTCCTCACCTCCAGCATGAGGTTAAGAAGCCATGAAAACCATTCATTTATTCAAGTCCATCAGTGGATGTTCCTGTGTGAACACAGTGGGGAAGTGACTCCCTTTCTTAAGAGGACCTTCAAATGACGCCCTTTCTTAAGAGGACCTTCGTACTCTTACCCTTTTTGTTATTCTGAAGGTAGGATCACATTTGAGACAAGAGCACTATTGCCTCAATATTTTTTGAGCCAGGCAGCCCTGGTGGCTCAGCGGTTTGGCTCCACCTTCAGCCCAGGGCATATGAACCTGGGTCCCGAGATCGAGTCCCACATCGGGCTTCCTGCATGGAACTTGCTTCTTCCTCTGCCTTTGTCTCTGCCTCTCTCTCTCTGTGTCTCTCATGGATAAATAAATAAAATCTTTAAAAATATATATATTTTTGAGCCATGTTAGTAAATACAAAACCCTGAAGTTACATTTTTGTATTTGAATATGGAGTTGATATGTGGACAAAGAATACCTAGGCATCTGGAGATTTTGAAGCATTGGCAAGTAGATTTGTATCCTAGTTTTCCTTTATAAATGAATAAATGTAGGCTTCTAATGTAATTATTTGTAAAAATGTAGAAAATAGGTATATAAAGAGAAAATTGGTGTCAAACCCATCACAGAGACAAAATAAAAATCACTTTTTTTTTGGCATTTCCTTCCAGATTTTTTTTCCATTCAAATAGGAGTGTGAATGTCTGTGGGTATGTATAGACATGTTTGTTAGTATTGCAAATGGTAATCATGTTTTATGTTCAGTTTTGTATTGTGCTGCTTATTTGGTATATTGTGAATGTTCATTGGTATCATTAACTGTTCCTCAGTTATACTGGAAATATTCTCAGTTGTGGACCCTATTACCTAAGCATTAAGTAATACCTAACTTACCACT
Organism: Vulpes lagopus; assembly: GCF_018345385.1. Lineage (NCBI taxonomy): Eukaryota > Metazoa > Chordata > Mammalia > Carnivora > Canidae > Vulpes > Vulpes lagopus. The sequence goes on from NC_054826.1 coordinate 75,964,013, forward strand.
GTGTGTGGGGAGAGGGTAGGACACTCATGGAAGGGGTGTTGCAGGCTTGGGAAATGGCTCTTGTCCTTTCCAACATTTTCAAGTTGCTTCCAAAAGCTTTCTGTGCCCACAAGGAAAGAAGAGAGAATGCCCTCACCAGCAATGAATGTGATGATTTTACAGATGTGGGGTAAATTTAAAACTTCAGTTTTCTTTATAATGATGAGTTATTCATTCACCAAATTACTTCTTGAGTATCAACCACGTGCCAAGGAATGTGTGAGCCCTAGAGCAAGAGTAAGACACAGTACCATCCTCAGGAAGTTTGCAGTTGCACAACTCAGTCACTGTTGAAAGTAATAGCGCATAAGCATTTTAAGGTGAGAAAATTCATTGGTCTGATAAGTTTGCAAAATGTTCTAACTATATCTTCCTTTTGTAGGCTCAAAGAGCTGATGAAGTCTTTAAGAAAGTCTTGCAGGGGAAAACACCCTGGTATTTAGCGTCATTAAGTCAAGCATTACTCAATGAATGTGCCCACAGGAATCTTCATCCCAACACACTAGGGTTTTCTTGAATTCTCTTAATGAGTATGGCAAATTATTTTGTGCCACAATATTTTTTGTGATTGTTTCTATTTATTTATGAAATAATTTATTTGTTTCAGGTCTGGATTGGAGGTTAGGTTGTTAGTGGAAAAATCAACGTGGTGGTACAAATTACCAGTGAACGTTTTTCCTTGTCTTGAGTTAGTCCCAAATAATAGCATAAAGACCATCAATACCATAGTGCTATCCTCAGACTTTAGCACTGCTTGATGATAACAGAAGACTGCAGAGGTGCTTACCTTACATGTGTTTGCTTGAAGATAGTTCAGTTAGTTCTGCCTGGAACCTCTGAAGACCTCTTTCTAAGTTTCTTTGGCATTTGTCATAAGTGTGACTTAAATGCTAAATTGGAAACCACTTGCTCTGATAAAATCGTCTTCTCTAAAACTTTTTCTACTTAAGTGTCTCTGAAATAAATTCTGAGAGTACAAGGGCTATCACTGATAATGACTTCTTATCAAATATTAATATTATTATTAATCTACTTTTGGCTTCTTTTTGTAACTCTTGAGAGCATTTAACAGTGGTGCAGGCAAGCTCCATTACCCGGGAATGGCACCGTTCAATGAAAGCAACATTGATAAGTATCTATAAGCCAAATTTCCTTCTCAGTTGGCTTCTTCAGATATGTTTTTCTTGTGCAGTATTTCAGAAATCTAACCTGTTATCAGGCCATAAGTAAAAAATGTATTTTGAGGTATCTGAAACAAAGTGTAAGGAAATTGGTAGTCTCTTATACTATTGATGGGAGTTTTAATACCTTGGAGGACAGGAAGGCAATTTTTTCAATAGTTAAAATGTATAGTTTTTGATCGAACAATTAAACTGTCAGAAATTTCTCCACTAAACATCCTTATAGAAAGAAACCCCTAAGATAATGTACAAGGATAGTCATTTCAGCTCTGTCTTCCTATAAGGTATTAAATGTCAATAAATGAATGAATGAATGAATGTCATTATATCCATGCAACTGAATACCAGGCAGCCATTGAGAAGTATAAATATATCTTCATGGGAAAATTTCTAGCATATAATATTATAAAAGCAAGATGCTGAGTGGCTTATGCGGAATGCTACCTTTTATTTAAAAGTAATAACACAAAAAAGTTATACGTACATGCACACAGATATACACAACACATCCGTGTGTGTGTGTGTGTGTGTGTATAGGCTTTGTGGTTTTATTTGTTTCTTGTTTTTTTTTTTTTTTAAGAATTATATGTTGAAACTGTTGCCTATGTTTCTTTTGGGGATACGGGATAGGTGTTTTGTGTTTTGTTTATTACATATTTTTTATTTGAAATTCCTAACTCATCATATTTATTACTTTTTTGTTTTGTCCATGAGAGTTTTCTGTATGGAGTGGTTTGGGGTCTTTTTTGCTAAGTATTAAATGAGATAACACATGTAAGTAAGCCTAGAGCAGTATTACATTGATAATTTCAATAAAATCTTTAAAAATCAGTGTTATTCAGAAATAATAAGGGACAGAGGTGATGAAAGAGAATATGCCATGGAAAATCAGGAGTGGAAATCAGGAGAAGATTTGAGAAGAAAGATTTGTTCTTTCTTTGTTGGCGGTGGGGAGTGCAGGGGAAAGCTGACTTTTTTTTTTTTTTTTTTTTAAAGAAAAAAACTCAACCAGCTACAGTTTCTTCACTTTTAAGTTTTATTCTCTCTGCAAATCTTATATGTTTGTTTGTAGCTGTGTTTCTAACTTATACTTTGGTGTTATTATTATTGGATTCTGTCCCTATTCTGTGCTTATCCATTTTCTCCCACTTGGAGTCCTTGGTCGATGTGTCTCTTTGCTGTTCTCACTTCAGGTCCAGACTGCAGTGAGGAGCAGGGATCAGGGTAATGACTGATACCAGGGGGGCGTCAGTTTCCATCAAGTGCTTGCCACTGGCTGGCCACATGGTGATGCCCTCCAGCAGCCTAACTTGGAAACTTCCTAAAATGTGTACTTATCCTTATTTTTTTGTAGTTAAAAAAAAATATTTATTTTAGATAGAGCAAGAACGAGGGGTAGAGGTGGAGGAAGAGGGAGAAAGAAACTTAAGGAGACTCTGTGCTAGTGCAGAGCCATACTGGAGGCTTAAGTCTCATGACCCTGAGATCACAAACTGAGCTGAAACCGAGAGTTGGATAGTTGGGCACTTAATGGACTGTGCCACCCAGGCGCCCCTGAACTAGTCCGTATTAAATCAACAAATTCTGATGGTAGCTAGCCTTTTATTAGGAGACAGTGAGGTGCTGGATTCTTTCCTTTTCTCTTTATTTTCTTTTTAATGGCTGTGAAATTGCATAATCATGATACTTCATTAATGTTATTGGAAAATGTGAAATACTGCATGGTAGAAGAAATTACTGACTTGCAAGAAATCATTTACTTATTGTTATGATTATTTAACTTACCAAACATAGCTCTCCTACTATGCAGTTGTATAAATGAACAGCTGAGGCCTACGGTTACCCAAACTGACTAATCCCTATCCAATTAAACAACAATGAGCTATGAAATGCACATTTGTGCTGTGATATTGTACATTTCTTGATGCTCAAATGCTTAATATCCCACCATTTCTGTGAATTGTTTTTTTTTTTACTTGACTGGTAAACCAAAGTAAATCCAAAGTACTTTGCATACTAATATGGGGGATTATTATAAATATAGCCTTATCTACACAAGGAAAACAGTATTCAACTCTGGTTCTGGTACCCATTGGTTTTTCTGTGTCACTAAGTCTAAACTTAAGAGCTTAAGGAAAGAAATTTCACATGAATAAATAGGTTATCATAGAAATTTATCTGTGACTATTCAATCTAGCTTATAAAGTTCCATGCCTAAGATGTCCCAGTTCCATATAGGTGTCCCCACTGATAAGGTGAAAGAATTGGTTACATTGGCACGGATTTTTTTCCAATCTGGTAAATAAAAGGATGTGACTCATTGATAATGTGTTTATAGCCAGTTTTTAAATTTAGCCAGTTTTAAATGTAATAAAGGTACACAAGTGTAAAAGAAATACAATGATTGGCTCACATTCAGTGTGAGTTAGAAGTGATATATAGGATGATGACCATGGAGAAATATTAAAAACAATATTGATTGAGAAAAGACTGTCTTAGAACTTCTTTGTAGCATTATCTTTAATGATTGCATGGCACATAATAACAAATAATACTAACCAGTCTTTACTGAACCATGAAAGATGTCGTGTTGGAGTGCTTTAGTTGAACTGTCCTGTCCCATCTATTCTCACCTCAATGCTAGCTTTATCATTAGCTCCATTTTAAAAGGAAAATCAATCTGCCAAAATTCACCCAACTAGTAAGTGATGGGTCTAGGATTTGAAACCGGGCTAGAATACCCTTACTGATGAATTGATGATCATGGTAAGCAAGAAATTGGTTAGGGGACCACTGGGAATTAGATTAGGTAGAGAGACAGTCTGATCTTTCTGATAAGGTTTTGCTGTTTTACTTGAAATGAGCATTTGTGGAATATCAGATACCCATACTTAAATAGGTACAGCCAAATTGTTGTTATTCCTTTTTCTTTCAGAAGTAGGATATATAAGAATTTGTTTTGCTTAATTCACTAATGAGTTTCTCTACAACCTTATGGGCATTATCCATTTTAAGTACATATGGTGTTGGATTATATATATATACAAAAATTTTATGTATTTCCCATTTTATCTGTAATTGCTTTAATTTTGTATTACTAATTTCAATGTCATATAATATGGAAATTCAGTTTATCTCACTAATTTGCAGCTGTAGTTTCCCCCAACTTACTTATTAATAAATAGCCTATAAAAATTTCAACAAATATAATTACTGGTTTTTGTTTCTAAATTGTTTTCCTTTTCCTTTACCCGTTCTCTGCTATGAGGAAGCAATACAAGTAGATATTTTACATTTACTGTGAGATGCTTAAACAGGGGTGCCTGGGTGGCTTAGTTGGTTAAGCATTTGCCTTTGGTTCAGCTGGTGAAACCAGAATCCTGGGATAGAGCCCTTTATGGGCTCCTGGCTCAGCAGGGGACCTGCTTCTCCCTTTGATGCCCACTCCCTCTGGATCATACTCTCTCTCTCAAATAAATAAATGAAATCTTAATAAATAAATAAATGTAACAAACACAAACTTGCTTGGCAGTGAATTTTGAAAGTAGTGGAGCCATATTTCGCTACATATCTAATGATGATTACCTTAGACAACTACGGATCTAATTTCTGACTCTGAAGATTTTTCTGTATTGGACATTTCACATAGTGGAAGCATACATTCTGTGGCTTTTTGTGACTGATTTCTTTTAATTAGCACAGTGCTTTCCAGTTTCATCCATGTTACAGCATGTATTGGTACTTCATTCTTTAAGTGGCCAAATATTTCACTGTAGAGCCATACTACATTTTGTTTATCCATTTATCAAGTGATGGACATCACTTCTTGAAAATAATACTGCTGTGAGCTTTCATGCACAAGTGTTGTGTGGACACGTTTTCAATTATTTTGGGTATGTGCCTTGGGGTAGAATGACTAGGTCATGTAATAAATCTATATTGAATCTTTTGAGAAACTCCCAGATTTTTCTAAAGCAAATGCACCATTTTACATTCCTATCGACAGTGGATTCCTTACCATGGAATAATTGAGCCTATTCCACTAATGTCATGAAGATTAAATAAGGCGGCATATGTGAAGTGGTTAGGGTGGTTTTGGCACACAGTATGAGGACTCAATAAATGTTTCCTTCTTTGGCTTGTCATCATTAGAAAGACTTTTCTTATCTTGAGCCAGGATAATTCAGCTGAGGAAAACCGTGAATCTACTGCCTCCACCAACAACAGCCCTTTGGATACTGGAAAACCTCTTGATTGAAGACCTTACTTGAGCAAATTCAGTCTTCCTCTGTTAGCTTTTCCTCGTTCATAAATAGACATATATATTCTTAGATAATTATAAAAGCATTCAAGAGGACCAAAGAGTTAATGACCTGACCCTCATTGTGATGAAAAGGTGAGAGCTGTTGACTAGAATCCACTTCCATCTATCACTATCAGTCCTGACTAGTGATTCAATGTCTCTGTAAGACAAGGACACAGATGAGGTGGTCTTTAGGGTCACTTTCAACTCTACTTGACATTTGCATTTTAATATAGCCATAAAAATACCTTAAATATACATGTTTGGACTGTTCTGAATGAAATACCTTTCCATTGTTGTAGAGCATTTTGTCAAGTTTTACTATTGAATTCCAGAAGTCCAGAGTTCATTTGAGAGGAGAGATTCCTGCATTCTACTAGAGGAATCCTGGAATATTTAGCCTAGAGGCAGAAGCAACCTAGTTTCTCTCTTTCTAATCTTACTCCTTTTCTCATCTGAGTTTGGTTTAATTATATCCCAAAGTTCTTCTAGAGCCATGTCTTTTCCTCTGCACTCAATAGTTTTCTGCCCTCTGGATACAATGATTGATAACTAATCAGGAATACATTTCGGTGGACATTGACTAGGTAGACGTAGAGTTATGTTTCCCAGGTAACTTGGAAACCATAAAAATTGCTCTGCAATTTTCTGCAGGTGTATAGGAATTCTCATGGTCCACATAGACTCCAGAAATTCTGAGTGCCTTCCCTATTCTCAAGGGAAAAAATCCTTCAAATGCTTCCTGGAATTTTGTAACTCACTAGTAAAACTACTGTACTGGTCTCAGTAGTAAATTAAAAATTTCTCATGATAATCTAGTTTACCACAGAAACATAGTAAGAAAACAGAGCTCTGTACCATTTGCTCTGAAGAACTCGAAAGATGTAGTTTGTGGCACATTGATTTCTAGATAGAGAATAAACTGCAGCAGGTGAAGGAAATGTTCCTATAAGCATTATATATATATTTTTATGTTTTAGGGTAGAGAGTTTGCATTTTTAAGTATTATGAGTATAAAATTAGTTCTACACATTGCAACCAAATTATAAGTGACATGTGTGTTACAACTTTGAATATTTGCCGTGAGGCAATTGACATTGGGAAAGAACAAGTAGAGTTAGGCATAATTTACTTAGTTTTTGAAGATAAGAAATAGAGCAGAAATGTTCCATCTTCATATGTTAAAGGAAAAAAACAAAAACATTGGCAAACAGTAATTCCTCAGTACATTGTGATGTGTGCATGGGATCACTTTTAGTTAATGTTCAATATATTTTTTTAAGATTTTCTTTCTTTATTCATGACAGACACACAGAGGCAGAGGGAGAAGGAGGCTCCCTGTGGGGAGCCTGATGCGGGACTCATTCCAGGATCATGCCCTGAGCCAAAGGCCGATGCTCAACCACTGAGCCACCCAGGTGCCCCTCAGAAGTTTTAGTCAGAGAAGACTGCCTAGCTTCCTGCCCTCACAAAACAAAACTTTACAAATCTGATAAATTATGGCTGAAATATTGGAATAATTAAGTTGTTTCTTTGTCCACTATTGTCTGGCTCCAGAAAAAATATTTAAAGAAAAATTATTTATTTGCAGCACCACATTTTAGTTTTTAAAGATTTATTTATTCACTTACTCATTCATTCATTCATTCGAGACACAGAAGAGAGGAGAAGCAGGCTCCTCACAGGGAGCCCGATATGGGACTTGATCCCCCTACCTGGGGTCATGCCCTGAGCCTAAGGCTGATGCTCAACTGCTGAGTGACCCAGGCCTCCCAGCGGCGCCACATTTTAAAGCAAAAACTGAACAAGAGTTTTTATAGTTAAAAATGTAAAAGCTGAAGGAAAAAACCCTCCGTAACTTCATAGAATTTTTCTTTTCTGAATAAGTAATTCATATTGTGCACATCTCTTGAGTAGTTCCATCGTGCAAGTTGTTCTAATGAATGGTGACAAAAGCACCAATTAGCACACTTAACTTCTAGCATCATTTCCCAGGAGACTTTTAGCTGTTTCTTCCTTAATGTGAGTACCTAGAGTCCCCACCTGGGAGGTGCAAAGTTTAACACAGTCTGGACATAAATTCTCCATGTTAAGCAATGCTAATCTTCTCTTGTGTTTCTGGATTATTTTAAAGTTATAGTGGAGTGCATTTCTTGGCAAAGAAGAAGGAATCTTCAGTTCCTCAGCAGAGAATTAAAATGTCTTCTTGATGGAATGAAGCCATCACTCCCCAGGGAGCATTATATACATAGTGAACCTCCCTCTGAACAAATATAAAAATCTTTCAAAAGGAGGAAGAATTGAGTCTGTTTTATCATGTTCGTTAAATTTAGGTTCAGAAAAAAAAAGACTTTCTTTGCAAATACTTTTCAATCAGCTGTCTCAAATCTGGAAAGTTCTTGGGTATTTGAGTTTTTTTTTTTTTTTTTTTAAAGCAATATTATAAAACTACTACAGCTCAGAGTGAAATAGAATAGTTAGGTCATGCCAGAATTTCCTTAGCTCTCCTTTGACAGGGATACTAGCCTAGTAAATCAGGAAATTTCAGTCTGTGTTTGAGAAGATCCCCCTTGATATTCTTAAGGGAAAGATGGAAAAATTTTAGGAAGACAAAGAATGGCAAATAGTGGAGTGATCCTACCTAAAGAGGACAGGGTGCCACAAGGCTCTGTCTTGGGTCTTGACCTAGTCACCATTTTTGTCAGTGGCCAGGATAAAATGCAGACAGAACTCTTCTTGACAAAATATATCGTAACAAGATCTGGAAAAGTGGATCAAAGAGATGAATCATCACAGGGATAAATGTAAGGTTCAAGAAAATCTGTGGAACAAGTCCAAAAGAAAAGAGACATTTCTTAGCTATGGAACCACAGGGAAAAAGTAGGGCAGAAGTTCTCAGTGCCAGTAACACATTCGAATCACAGTGTGGGTATCTGGGAAGCTTTAACAAAATAAATGAATAAATAAATAAAATTAAAAAATTAAAAAAAGCCAATACCTGGGCATCACTCCAGCCAATTAAGGCAGAATCTCTGGTGGTGAGGTCCAGGTATTGGTGTGTTTAGAAACCTCCCCTGGTGATTTTGTTGTGCATCCAAGGTAGAGAATGACTGAGTTTATCATGTAGGCAGATTATAAAGCCGATTAGGAAGTAACAGATGTGACCATCCACCGCTTTTAAAAAGCTAAATTTTTCTTGCTTGGTAAGACCACATTTAGAGTATTACAGGAAAAAAAGGGAAGAACAAGATGAAAAGAACAAGATGAAATGATGCAGGTCTTACTTGAGAACTTGGTAAGCAGTTGGAAATACTTAGATGGTTAACATCTATAGATTGTAAACATTTTTAAGGAAGAGCTTTCCGCATGCATACTTTTATACTCCAGGTGACTTACTGTTAACCTGGAGTTACTATCCTGGGGATGTTACAAAACACCCCAGAATTACCTTTAGAGAGTCAGGATATTATGGAGACTTTTTTGCAAGCCCTTATTGGGCTTTATTGAAATGAGTCTTCTCCTTTCAACAGTTGGAGTAAGTGCATGTGTATCAACCGTCATAGTGGTTTTGCTATTGGTGGTCAAGAGACTGGTTGAGAATTTAGAAACCTTGCCTTTCAATCATGGAAAACCACTGATTCCTGCCAGTCCTTGACCAAATCTTCCCATTTTGTCTTTCCTTGTTAAATAATGTAAATCACTTGTTTCTTTTAGTTTCTTTCTTGAAGTACAATCAGATTGCATATCTCTAAACCTGCACTTCCACTATCCTTTCTTTGATTCCCTTGGGCACCCAAACCACTGAGTGCTTCTTTCATGTCTGAGCAGAGTTCTAAAGAACCTCCCCCTTTCTCTTCCATCTTGAGGTAGGCAGCTGGGACTGGTTTGGTGAGGACAGAGGGGGAAGAATGTGAGAAGAGGTTATTTTCGCTTCAATCTCTTTACTCTGTCAGGATTGAAATGTGCGAATTGATATTTGATTGTATGATTCTTGACCTTGCCCAATCTGAGCTTGCAAGGGAGTCCTTAAAAACACTTGTGTTGCTATTGAGCCACTTGGATAACAGTTCCATTTGCCCTGTTATTAACTTGTCCTCAAGTCACCAACAGCCTTTCCCTGAGAACATTTTTGCTGTGATTTTTGATGGGGTGTTGGAGGTCAGGCATACACCTAGACTAAGGAGCCTACCCAAGTATGTCTTACATACATAGAAATCACCTTTAAGAAATGTATTGGGGGCAGCCCAGGTGGCTCACCAGTTTAGCACCGCTTTTATCCCAGGGTGTGATCCTGGAGACCTGGGATCGAGTCCCATGTCAGCCTCCCTGCATGGAGCCTGTTTCTCCCTCTGCCTGTGTCTATGCTTTTCTCTCTCTCTCTCTCTCTCTCTCTCTCTCTCTCTCTCTCTGTGTGTCTCTCATGAATAAATAAATAAAATCTTAAAAAAAAAAAAAAGAAAAGAAATGTATTGGCCCATATGGGCCAACAGTCTTTATTGTACTTACAATAAATGTGTCTACAACATCAGCACGTGAAATTCTCTATAACAGATGTTTAGACATTCCTATCCATTAGCAATGAATCTATCCACTGAAGTTATCATTTTGATCCAGTTATTTTTATGGTGACTATTTTAAAAACATGTGTTATTTTAATTGTCAGGGTAAAGAAGTAGGATTCATTGATTGTTGTTCAGGTTTGAGAAAAGAGTTTCTTTAGGTTTAGTGTCAGAGAAAGAATGCTTGCTCCATGAGGGCATAGGCCAGAAATCAGAGCCTTCATTCTAATGAAATGTTAGCAAGCTGTGATAAGATGTGATGCTAGGGAGGGGCCATACATGAAAAACCAGTGAGACCATTCAGGGTAGATTTGTGCACAGTTAAAAATGGACATGTGTTGAGAGTTCTGTGACCCATGCTCAGATCATATCCCTACTTCTGACTAGTCACTGACTAGAAGTCACAGTTTTTCTGAACATTAGTGTGTTTGCAGAATGAGAATATTTGACCAGAATAAGTCTACAATCTCTTGTCACTCAAAAATCTCTGTGGTATTATGAAGCCATATCCCATTTATTATTAGTGTTATGCCATAGTTATATTTTAATAAGACTTAGAAGTAATTTGTTCATCTATACTTATATAAACTTGCTGTTATTCTTGCATTGTCTTGTTGGCATCTTTACATGGAAAACAAATTCTTAGGATTTGGGACAATAACTCTCAGGTATGTTTTTTGGGGGGAGTTGTAATACTTTCAGAATCAGGAGAACTAAAACATCTGCCCTTTCATGTCCACCCTTAATGACTTAGACACTTCAAAATATTAGAATATGAATCCAACATACAGGTATAAAATAATACAAATAGATAACTCAATGGAATAAAAATCTGAATAATGCCCTTCAAAAAGCCCTAAAAACACCAATGAGTTTAACTTGAATGCCAAAGGAGACAATTGGTCATTTTTTAAAGAAATATTCAAGGAGGGATGCCTGGGTAGCTCAGGGGTTGAGCGTCTGCCTTCGGCTCAGGAGTGATCCCGAGGTTGGAGATCCAGTCCCATGTTGGGCTCCATGCAGGACGCCTGCTTCTCCCTCTCCCTCTGCCCATGCCTCTGCTTCTGTCTGTGTTTCTCATGAATTAATAAATAAAATCTTTAAAAAACAAAAAAGAAATATTCGAGGATATGGGAAAATGAAATGATGTATCTGTTGAAACTGCACGATTCCTATCGTATTTTGAACAACAGGCCCCTATGCCCCAGATGGATGCCAATTTTAATTCTGTGAAAGTTAAGAATTTGCACTGATCATTTCCAACTAGGACAATTGACAAAATAATCCAGATAGCCTTTGTTTGTTTGTTTTGGTGGTAATGGTGGTTGTTATTGCTGTTGTTTAAAAGTAATTCTCAAAAACCATGCCTTTTCTGGATTGGATGTGTTTGTTTCTTTGTTCTATCTCAGTACTTCATGCCAATTATCTTTTTGTGCCTTTAAATTGCTTAGGTAAGTACCATGCAAAGTTATATTTTCTCCCTGAGTTTCTAATGATTTTTTGCTTTCTTAATATTGCTTTTCTGGCTTCTTTAGTTTGCTGAATCATTGCCTGTGCCTCTGGGAGACGTGTAGTTATTTCCCAGAGGATTCACTCCTGATGAGAAGTGATTGCCTACATATTAGCAGCTTAGGTGTTTCTGCTGTTTTGCTTCTTTCTTGATAAATCACAGTTGTGGCAGAGCAAGTGTACAGCTAAGCTCATGAATAGCGGATTTAGTGGTGGATGGGCCCAAAGGAATTGGCGACATGTTCTTCCCTGGATTTTATCTTTAGACCTTGTTTCAGATGTCAGAGGGTATTGGTGATGAAACCATTCTGTCATCTGCTCTTCGGAGCTGAGGTGATTCTTGTCCCAGGCTTGTGTCTCATACACTTGACTCTACTTTTGAAGCTCCTGCCAGCAGGTGTGTTGTATATTCCCAAGACACAGGTACAGGGGGTTTTATAAAGACCAACTAGAAACATGTCTAAGAGAGTGTAGGTTTCCAAAAGCAGTAAATTACTAGAGATGTCCTCACCCGGACAATCTGAAGAAAATCAGGGTGATTGATGTGAGATCACTTGGGTTAATTAAGGTCATATTCCACAAAGTGGCTGCATTTTACTTTCTGGGTGCTGAAGACTGGGAAAGCTTTATGGAAACAGTTTGAAACACCATCATGCATCATTAATTAGAGCTGATAAAAGCAGCAATCAGTCAGACAGAGAAAAGTCCTAGAACAGAGCTTTAATACTGAAAGCAGATTATAATAAGGCATACAAGGGTCCCAGGCAAACGTAAAAAAAGCTAAAGCTGCAGGATCTGGACAAGTCCACAGTACCTCACTCTTATTCAGGATGTGACTGTTGTGTAAAGGCTTCCCATTAGTACAGGATATCCAGTGCTGGTTTCTCCACCCTGCCAGGTCGTACAGGGTCTGAAAGAAAGGTATTTGGCAGGAGAAAGGCACATGTACTGTTTATTGCAGATGAGGACAGCTTTTAGGAAAAGGAAACACTGCAAATATTGGCAAAAACTTTTGACTCTCAGACCAACTGACTTAAAAGTCTATTAAATGTCACAGGGACAGAATCTCATTCTGTTTATATAGCACATCTTTCCTTTGAAAAATGAATAGATTTGTTTCTTGTAAACCAGTTGTCCCAAGGTAATGTTGAAGATTTTTCAGCTTAGACTCTTTATGATATAGGCACCATCACTCATTTTGACATACTGTATTTTGTGGTTTTTTAGTTGCCTTTTATTTCGTATGAAAAAATTTACCCATATTTTAAGTAAAATAAATATGTCATCTTTTTTTTTTTTTTTTTTTTGCCAGTAGCAGTAAGGCCAATCCAATCCCCTTTGATAAAGGAGATGCTTATCCACAATTTCTGTTTTGGGGGATATGAATAAACTACCTGTCCTTACTTTGTCCACATTATTCATAGACCCTGAACCATGAGACCAGTTTTCCTTCTTCATGCAGGTAAAACTCCTTTGAAATAATTGGGAGTTTCTTGTAACTCTGACTAAGGTTAATAGCTTTCTATTATTACCCCTTACACTGCCCATTGTTATATGGCAGATATATTTTTAGGTAAGCTTATTTTTCTGTTTCCCTTTCATTTACTCATCCAAAATAATATTACAAGTTCCTAAGGAAAAGTAACCTTTCTGCTTTAGTCGCCTCTGCTCCCAAAGGATAGAACCAATTTCCTTCTCCCTTGGGTTCTCGTTGAACTTTCTCAGTACAACTGTTCTATGTGATGTCATAATCAGCTGGCATCTGTCTCCTTCTTTCTCTAGACTATAAACTCTTTTTTTGTGGGGGTGAATATCTTATTATTCCTCACAGTGGCCTAAGCTGTACCAAGCACATGGTAGTACCCTAAGAAATGTTGAATTGTATCTTCCTTTGAGGGGAATTATAGGACAAAATTATGGAATATGGAACACCCAGGCTGCTAGTAAATTTCATTTTCTCAAATTGCTTTGATAGCAATATGAGATCCTGGAAGAAGCTAATTTCAAATGGAAGAACCTGTACAGAAGAGAGTATACTTCCCATTTCCGAGACATTTCCTTCCTTAGCAATAGGGTAAGGATAGCAAAACTTGCCTGGAAATTTTTTGCATATACGAAATAATAGCAACCAGTGATTTTGTTCATGCCATGTACTAGATATTTTCAAAGGTACTTCCCATCCTTTATCTCTTTTAATCCTTACAATAACTCAATGAAGAAGATTGTATATCCTTCTGTATGTGAGAATATATAGAGAGGTTATTTACCTAAGACCACCTTAGAAATAGCACAACAGACCCATGATTGAGCCTGTTTCTGACCCAGATCACATCCTGCCATCTATGTTATACTGCCTCCCACCACACTCCACCACTGATTCTCTCTCAGACTCTACTGGATGCTGGGAGGATTCACCAGAGTAGGAAGAGGGAGGAACCAGAGTTTTGACAGATGTGAAGGAAAAGGTTCATTTTAAAATAATAAGACAAAAACCAGAACCTTCAAGGAGATTCTCTTGAAGGATACCCTGAAGCCCTTACTCTTTTGCTCCCAATTTTACCTTCCCCATGAGGCCCCTTCCCTTCCTGTTTTTCAACCACCTCCTGGCCTCAGGGAGACATTGAGGATCTTTTTATCCTGTGACTTAAGGGATGATGTAACATGATGCCCTCCTTTGTTTCCATCAACAGAGCAGAGACCACCGGAGCTTGCTCAATGCCATGGGAGAACAAAATTGATAAAAACACAATTTTCAAACCTCTTAGCAAAGCCAGTCTGTAAATTCTAGGCTTCTGTTTTATTTGACTTAACTTTCTGCCCGTTTCCTTCAAATCTATTATCCCGTATACATTAGCATAGTGAGTCAGTGAATCCTGCTTAGTGGTAGAGAGCAACAAGGCAATAGGCTAAGGCTGGTTAGCATCAGGAACCTGAGCGGGAAGCAGAGACCTAGACTTGCAGGTAGGGCTTTTGGAGTTACACAGCAAGGCCAGAGTTAACTCTCATGAGGCAAGACTTGAGTTTGGGAGGAACTTGGGGAAAGGACAAAAGCAAGGCCTGAAGCTAAGACTGAGTTGATGTTAGCTAATGAGGACCAAGGGTGGTGCCAGAGCCTGCAGCCGGGTCATCTGTTGATGATCATGGTGCCTCGAATGTAAGGAATCGGAAGGGTAGGATACATGGTAAGGAGACAGACGTGTAGTCAAGATGACATAGCTCAGTTTCAGTCCTACTGCTTATCATGTTATAGTTTGATCACTGGGACTTCAGTTAGGGGAGTCACAGTGGGAAGCACCAGGAAGATGGGGAATGTGCTGGAAAGGGTAGGTTTCCTCTCTCTGTGGGATCAGTGTAGGGGGTAGGTATTTGAAAAAAAAATATTGATCATTGTTTTAACTGTTTTGCTCATGGCAGAAAACAACCCTGTTGTTTTTATAATAGACAGTATGGAAACTAAAGCTCCATGGGATCTTCTTGGCTAGTGGTAGGGAATACAGTGATTCACTCCAAGGAAGTGAATCAGAATCTCCTGGGGAAGGTGAGCTAATTTTGTTTATTCAAAGGGGCACTGGTGGTTTGGCTCTTAACTGGAATTTTTTGACAACTCCTCACAGGCATTTACTCCTTGGTTAGACACAGGAAAGGAGGGTTTGCTCTCAGAAGGAACCCCTGGCAGGTGTCCTCCACTAATTGGATTAGTGATTCAGGCTTTGAATATAGATGGATCTCCAAATTATGTTGCATGCATGACATTTTAAAAAGATGACATGCTGAGCCAAACCAGCTGTGAAGTCCTGGCATTCCATGCCTAGGAGGCTCTAAGACAGATGCACCTTTAACCAAAAGGTTAGATTGATTAAGGAGGGAATTATTTATTTATTCTATTTACTTATTTTTTTAAAGTTTATTTATTTGTTTCATTACTAATCTCTACACATGGGGCTTGAACATGGGGCTTGAACTCACAACCCCAAGATCAAGAGTTGCTTGCTCTTCCAGCTGAGCCAGCCAGGTGCCTCAAGGAGGGAACTATTTAAAAATCTTTTTGCAGATGCTCTCACCATATATCATCATGTCTCCCAAGAGAAATGAATCTTAGAGTGAAAAGAGGATGTTCACCATTAAGACCTACAAAGGATTTGCTCTTAGACCAGCAGCCAAGACTGAGTACAGACATTGCCTGATAAGGGCCAAGAATGAACCTGCAACAGGGTTAACCTGTTGATGGAGTCACAGTGCCTCAAATGTAGGAAATTAGAAGGACATATTATGAGACTGGCATATAACTAAAATTAGAGTTAACTATTTTATTAAAGTAATTTGGAGTGTGATGTAGACAAATAGTTTACATTTATAGGCAAAGTAAATGGAGTAACTTTTAAATCCTGTTTAAACAATAGACATAATAGTTTTAGAGTAACCAATTATAGGCTACTTAAAACTATAGGGAAATACAAAATGTTAGCACATTGAAGCCTCTCAGTGCATTAGCTTTTGTTGCCTGGTTGAGTTAGTTTGTACATACTTAGAATAAAGCTTGTATCATCCTCTATGTTTAATTAAGAATATCTTGACCCAAAGTAAAAAATTAAATAGTATTGTTTGAAACTACTTGTCTGTATTAATTGGGTATTTTTCAGGGCTATGTACCCCAAAAGAAGGTACGGACCTAATTTGAATGCTGAAACAGATATGACCTATAATGCTTAGTTTGAAATTTGGGGATATATCTAGTAACCTCATTATTCCCATTAATCAACTTAGAGTGAGCAAATTTGGTAGAAAGTTAGATTCAATAAAATATTTTTAATAATTAAATACCTTTGTTCTCTGCATTGAGGGCTTCTTATGAAGATTTTGTTTGAAAATGGTTAGTCTATTTTCAAAACGCTTTCACAACAGATGTTTAGACACACACACCAAAGCATGCTACTTACTGCTGCATATTATGACACAGAAATGTAGTTTTCACAATTGTTTACAACTTTTCCAAATTAAGAATGTGGTTTTCTCTTTCCATGTATTCATATATTTTGAGCAATTAAAACATTATCTGTGAACGTGGCCACAGTGCTGTATAAAGTTTTACTGTCTTAACATGAGATCCTTTTGTGGCTAATTTTTTTTTTTTTTAGTAAAAATGCCTTCCATTTGTGTGTCAGGCTCAGCAAGCTTATTTGTGAATTCCAACAACCAAGTTTGGAGGGAGATTACTTTATATTTGATTTTCAGGTAGAGTCAAACAGAACAGAGGAACCTTTTTGTGTATCCAATAAAAACATCACCCCAGGATGTCCTACTTTAGGCAGAGCCAGAAGATGGCCTATTTTCATCCCAGGGCATTGAATGGGGCTTCTCTTTGACAGGGGGCATCCTGTAAACCAACCTCCTTGGCCTTCTTCCCTGTTATAAAGGAAGTGCCCTTCCTGTCCTTATCAGTGTTGGGGTTACAATTTCAGGGGGGCTCTGAAGCCATGAGACACGTGAGAGATCCTAAGAGGCCGGGCTGGCATTAATAGAAACTGAAGGAAAGAGCCCAGAGGCATTCTGTGCATAGGAAAAGAGAAGGAAAAAAGTGTCATTCTAGATTGTGCTTCTGCTGGCTTTCTGTGGATTGTGCTTTTTCTCCCCCTCTCATTTTGCAGCATATATAAAACAGAACGTTTTAATGTCAGAAAGGACCAAGAATGAGGTTATCAAAAGATACAGTCCTTGAGAGATTTCGGACTCTGAATCAACATGACAATTCAGTAGTTATAATTCCAACTGTGCTATTATGATTTTGTAGATGGAACAGAAATACAAAAGAAGCATGCAGTTTCTTGTGAATTTAAATCCACACTTCCAAAATAGAAGGGAAGAGAGCAGTGGATTAAAAAAACGGCTTTAAAAATACTGAGTTTGCATATTAGAAAGAAAACATGCCAGCTGTTTGATTCATTGTTAGACACAAATGATGAGAAACCCATAAACCAGTCATGGCCGTAAATTTACATTTCATTTGTTCTCAATGTCTGTTACCAGTAGTAACTAGATTCTTAAAAATCCCTGCTAATGGGAATATCCCAGGTAATTGCTAATATTTAGGCATAAAACTTCAAAATTATGTTATAACTACTTCAGAATAACTGGGAAATTCCTATTTAATTGTATTTTCTTTTTCTGTTTCCTGTTGGTTGAATCTAGTGTTGCCAAAGGTCCATCTTCCACCAGAATAAAGGGGAAAACAAGGAAAAATGTGGCGGGAAGTTCAACTTTCTCAGACATTTATTGCCATTTTTTTTTTTGATGTCTTCTAGATCCAATCCAAATCCCAAGGCCTTTCACTGTTTGTCTTTGAAGTCTCTAAGACATGGGGAATTTGGTAGCAGTATACAGAGAAATAACTGGAGATATATTTGAATTTCCTTTGAGAACAGAACATCATGAGAACAATTTAAATGGCTGGAAAATGTATTCAAATTAAAGAGAAAATTCTTAACTTGAAGGAGCTGGAATGGATTATGGAAGTGGGTCAGAGGATTTTATTCTCCAGAAAGTATCTGCAGAGCAGTGGGGGGTGCAGGAGAAGGAGAAGGAGTGCCCGTCAACACGTTGGCATTTGGTCAGGCATGTGTCATTCGATTCCACAAACACATCGTTGCTTCCATGTTACTATTGAACTTGATGTAGGAGTAAGAGACCCCGAGGTTGGGCAGTGTCCCCAGGTTTTCACAACTAGCAAACGCTGAAGCCAAGATTAAAATTCAAATTTTTGGGTTTCTAAAAGTGCTCCCCTGTGCCACTTCCCCTAGAGATCATATTCATTAGTTTGCTTTGAAGAAAACTACAAATTTGACTTGCCGAATTTCTTTTGATCCCTCCTGCTCTGTGCCACAGAACAGACCTCTCACTGACATGCTCAGCACTTCCCTGGCCGCCACCAGGAAAGGTGTCCGGGGTGGTCTGTGTCCGGGGATGTGTGATGGCATCCTTTCCCCCAAGGCTGTGAACATGTGAATTTCTTGAATTCAGCTTATATTAAACTTTCTTTTCCACTAGTCCTATAAGAAACAGCCTTTCCCAACAAAACCTGTAACAGGACAAGTTAAATGAAAAGAGTGAACCAAATTCTATGGGCAACCTGTATATAATTTAGATCAAAAGTATCATCTTTGAAAACCTCCTTAAAAAAAAAAAAACCTCATATACTGAAATTGAGGTGGAGTTTCTAGGTATCTTCATAAAATTCTGAAGAACTTAGGAGGAGGAAATTCACTCTGTGAATTGTGTTTGGCATCTATCACTCTTCGGTGATGTTAGGCAGGCTCATTACAAGGGCTCTCCCTCCTCTGAAGACTTTCAAGACACAGCAGACAGAATGACTATTCCCTAAGGTCCCTCTTCATTTCACTGGCCACAGGGTATCAAGAACACTACAAGAGAATAATGGGTGATTTTTCAGTGATGGTTGCTTTTGCTGCTTTTGTTCTCTCTCTCTTTTTAAAGATTTTATTTATTTATTCATGAGAGACAGAGAGAGAGAGAGAGAGAGAGAGAGAGGCAGAGACACAGGCAGAGGGAGAAGCAGGCTCCATGCCTGGAGCCTGACGTGGGGTTCGAACCTGGGTCTCCAGGATCACACCCTGGGCCAAAGGCAGCCGCTCAACCACTGAGCCACCCAGGCGTCCCTGCTTTTGTTTCTTCTGCCATTGCTTTTCCTTTGGAGTGGCTCTGCCATTCCTGATTCGTCTCTGCCCGCTCTAGGCTGCCCTTCTCGTGGGCACTTCTAGCAGAATGTTCGTGTCTGTAGCAGAGGCTTGTCCACTACGAGAGGGAATTCTGGGCTGCCCGACGTGACCTTCAGTGCCTACCAGAGATCTCCTTGGAGGAACAAGATCACCATTGCTCGGGACAGTGAGCGGCCTGTCCTGCATCCTGCCAGACCTTCATCCCAAAGGGACAGCACTGGTTGCTCTGAGGAAACCACACAGAGCTGGTGGTGCTGTAGCCATGGCAGTTACACGGAGATCGATGAGGGCACATTTCTGGCAGTGTGACTGGCAGGGAAATCGTTCCTTGAAGTTTGTCCCTGGAAGAAGGTAGCTGAAAGTGTTCCAGAGATGGATCAATCCACTCTGCGGGTTTGCACTGTGCTCTGTTAGGGGATGGATGTCACCTCTGGCCTCCTACCCCATGATTATCAAGCTTTCGGGTTTAAAGACACCATGTTCAGTGAATTCGCAGGAAAGTGTCATGCTGTTTTGGTTTTCCTCCCTAGAAGACAAAGTCCTTGAGCAGAGTGTATGAAGCAAAACAGAGAGGGTGTGCCTGACACCTATGTGCTGGTGAGACTCCACTCTGCTTTTAGATGTGACTTTGCCACAGGGCTTCTGGCGAGTGTTCAGTGTCCTAGAAGATGGCAGAAACCCTTGGGATATGGGTGTCAAATCCTTCAGTAATGGCAAAAATCACTCCCTTCCTTAAGTGACTTTTGTCTCTCAGGCAAGGCCAGCGGTTAGTTCTGTGCACACCAGCAGAGTGTGAGTCATCAGCACAACAGCCTAGAGACAGCTGCATGTGGAGCTCCCCAAAGACCTAGTTATACCATACGGCCAACTCATTCTGCCTTGGAATCTGCAGACTGCCCAGGTCTGGGTGCTTAGAAACACAGTCGTGGGTACAGGCAATTGGGGCCATGGGAAGAGACAGGAACAAAAAGCATAATTCTGTATTCTGGGCAGAGGGTGAATGCTCCCCCCCCCCCACACACACACCCCGTGCAGCTTTTGTATTTTTCCTGGATCCCCATGTATTCTCTGAAAGGCAAGGCCATGTGGAATAATTGAGTGCTAGACCAGCAGCCAAGATACATGGGTCCCAGTTTTGGCTTCACCAAGTTTGAGACCAATGGTTTTGAACAAATAATTTCACCTCTCTGCAGCCTTTAACTTAACACTCATCTCTTTGTGGAGGTTTTAGGCATTTCCTAGGGCTGCCATAACAAATTACCACAAAGCAAGTGGCTTAAACAACACAGATTTATTTTCTCACAGTTCTGGAGGCAAGAAGTTTGAGCTAATGGCATTGGCAAGGTCGACTCCTTATGGAAGTTCATGTGGAGAATCTGGTCCACGCCCTTCTCCTGAGTGGTCGTTGGTGTCCTCAGCCTTCCATGGTTGATCGTCACATCCTTCCCATCTCTGCCTCCACCTTTTTGTGGCCTTTCCCTCTGTGTGTCTGCATGTCTCTTCTCTGTCCTTTGAAGGACACTATTCACTGGATTCAGAGCCCAGCCTAATCCAGTAATCCAGGACAATCTCATCTCAAGATCCTTACCTTAATTAACATTTTCAGAGACCCTTATTCCAAATAAGATCCCATTCTGAAGGTATGTGTGGACATACCTTTTTTTTTTTTTAATTCAATCTACTTCAGGGGAAGTAATATGTGCTCTGCTTGATGCACAGGTTCGTGTTAGGAAAAAGTGAGATAACCTGCATGTGAGTGTTTTATGAGAGGTCAAGTGCTGAATTTAATCTTGTCGCTGTCCAGCTCAGAGGCCTCTGTAAATGCCCTCATTTCTGGAAGCCGCTCTCCTGTTCTTGTATTCCGTTTCCATTATGATTTGATCCTGAGCTATCTTTCTAGAGATTTGTCTCCTATCATGTTGCCTACAGCATCATGGCCCTAAAAGATTACTTATTTTTTGAATCCTCATGCACTTCATTCCTCTTAATTTCCCCCACTTAGCCTGCCCCCTCACTTTGCACTCACTTTTTCTCTCCTACTTATCTTTCAAGGCTGGGCTGATGTCCCACTTCTTTGGCTAACTGTTCTTCCCCCAAAGTTGAAATTTCTCCAGGAATGTACTGAAACTAGCTCACACTGCCTAGAGAGAGAGCTGGATACTGATGGTTAAATATTCAGTAATGCTTTGGCAGCTTGAGATCTGCCATGGTAGGAGTGTTTGCATCATGGAAATTGGCAAGGGCCACAAAGGAGAGCATTTTCTTTATCTTTGCTCGCACACCACTAAATCTTCCCCTTCTCTGCACCTCCATAGCACATTGTTTTTATCTCCTTTTAGCCTCTTAAACGTTATCTATATACACTTAATTATGTAAATAGCCATGACTTTTGCTAGACTTTGAGTTCTTTGAGACCAAAAAAATATTCTATATTCTGTAGACTTGTCTTCTCTCACAGCACCTGCTATGGACTGGTGTTTCCCAGAAGTAACATGTTGAAGCCTTAACCTCCAATGTGACTGTATTTGGAGGCCTACGATGAGATAATTAAGATTAAATACCATCCTATGGATGGGGCCTTGATCCAATAATATTAATGTCCTTATAAGAAGAGACACTAGAAAGTGAGCTTGTTCTTTCTCTATGTTCTAGAGGACACACTGAGAAGGTGGCCATCTATAAGCCAGGAAGAGAGCTCTCACAAGAACCCTAGTTGGCTGATACTTTGATCTTGGACTTTTCTGCCTTCAGAACTTTGAGAAACAGAAGCCTGTTGTTTGAACCACTCAGTATGTGGTATGTTGTTAAAGCAGCATGAGCAGACTAATAGCAGCACTTTTTTTTTAAATTTTTATTTATTTATGATAGTCACAGAGAGAGAGAGAGGCAGAGACAAAGGCGGAGGGAGAAGCAGGCTCCATGCACCGGGAGCCTGATATGGGATTCGATCCCGGGTCTCCAGGATCGCGCCCTGGGCCAAAGGCAGGCGCCAAACCGCTGCACCACCCAGGGATCCCAATAGCAGCACTTAATACATAGAAGATGCTCAATAAGGACACATGAGTAGCTCAGCAGTTGAGTGCTTTTGGCTCAGGAGGTGATCCTGGTCTGGGGATTGAGTCCCTCATCAGGCTCCCTGCGAGGAACCTGCTTCTCCCTCTTTCTGTGTCTCTGACTGTCTCTGTGTGTCTTGCATGAATGGATAAATAAAATCTTTAAAATAAATAAATAAAATCTTTAAAAAAATATGCTCAATAAACATTTGTTAAATTGAGTAGGATAAAGGAACAAATAGAGTAAGGACAATCAATGTTTATTGAGCCCTCCTTCTGTGCCACCAACTCTAAAGCAATTACTATTATTAGACCCATTTTATAGATCATAACTGAGGCTTAGAAAAATGAGTAGTTTGCCTAGAGTCTGATTGTATAGCCTAATTCTTTTAAGATTTTTATTCATCTGAGAGAGAGAGCACAAGTAGGAGGAGGGACAGAGGGAGAAGCA
Source organism: Vulpes lagopus (assembly GCF_018345385.1). Classification (NCBI taxonomy): domain Eukaryota; kingdom Metazoa; phylum Chordata; class Mammalia; order Carnivora; family Canidae; genus Vulpes; species Vulpes lagopus. The sequence continues at coordinate 75,986,838 of NC_054826.1, forward strand.
GATTCCTGCTGGGCAGGGAGCCCAGTGCGGGGCTTAATTCCAGAACCCCAGGATCACGACCTGAAATGTTAAATAGTAATATTTCATAGTAAGGTATATGGGGTCAAATAAAATACTTTTTTACATTTTTAATGTGGCTATTAGAAAATGTTAATAACACATGTGGCTTCATTTCTGTAGTAGATATTTCTACAGGACCTGGAACTCTACTTTCTCTGCTGCATTGCTCTACAGCATTTGAATACCCAGAGATCTATCTGTATGTAGGGCTAAGACCTGATAGTTAATTCAGAGACTATTCCACATGTCTTTAACTTCCTCCAGAATTTGCTTTTGGTCACTGACCCTTTGAGACTAGGCATTTACTAGGGATAAAGGTCAGTGCTTCAGTCAAATTGGCATCTTGTGGAAAGGTCAGGCATCCAGAGAGTCAGGAAACAAGGTTGGAGCTGTTGGCCAAAGTATTATCTCCAAATAATCTGTGAATATCGGTTACAATAAATCTTGTGTCTCCTCAGTTGGAGGAGAGCCAGAATTCAAATAAGATATTTCAAAGGAATTAGTAATCAATTCCTCTCTTCCTTTAGAGAGCAGGAAGCTGCTTTCAGTAAACACAAAATAAGCCATGCTGGAGTCCCACAGCTCTCCCCACCTAGCAGGTTGAGGTCATGTGGATGGGCAGTCACTTCCAAACAGATGAGAAGAGAAAATATACAAAGTAGATAACTAAGACTTAAGCCATTCCTTACTTGCCAGGTTATCACAGGAGGCAGATAGTAAGGAAGGAAGATGTATGATATATGTAAATAGGTCAAATCCTTTGGAAAACAGAAAATGAAACACCAGTAGATGTCAGTAATACGAATCCACTGGCCTCCCTGCATTTCTGTTTCTCTGCCAGGGGAGTTCTCACACGCTCCAGTCTGAGTCAGAGGAAAGAGATGTGGGAGCCCTAATTTTCCTGCCTTTCTAATGAAGAAATAAATTCCGAAATGTTATGATGACATTTTATGTTTCTCCGGAGTGCTGTAGTTTCATGTAATTACTTGGGTTTTCTTTGGTGTTCTAAGTTTCTCTGTCAACCCCCGGAAACATCATGAATCTCACAGATTTTGCAGGCACAGAGCCTGGCCATTTGCACCCAAGCTGTAATGCTGATGGCTGTCTCTGACTAGTGGTTGCAGAATGCTGCAAGGCGTTTCCCTCGTGTCTTCTCCAGATTCCCCTGGTGCATGGAACCGTGTTCTGTCTACACTCCTATGCTGTGAATGAACAGGCTTTGTGAAGGATGTCAGGGAGGATTTCCTCTGGCAGGGCAGGGACTCATCTCCCCCTGCTTCATTTACAGAGTTGGTGTGAATTTCAAGGGTCTCTATAACCGGTATGAATTTCAAGAGTCTCCCCATCTGCCAGTACCACTCCTCTAAGGAAAACAGAACCAAACAGCTTTAGAGATGGTAAAGATTCATAAAGTCATCTCGCCGCCCCCTGCTTTTTTTAAAGAGAAGGAGGCAGCAAGGTTAAGTCCTCAAGCAGGATCGCCTGGGTCGATGTTGATGCCTAGCCCCCTCCCTACAGTGCCAGGAAGTCCTCATTGCAGTCACAGGAATAAGCTGGATGGCAAGATCCCACTTTTAAAGCAAGGTCGGAAATAATCGACTGCCACTTTTTGGCATAAAATGTGAAAATGTGTGCCTGATGTATTTGGCCCAGGGAACACCTAGTCTCACAGTGACTTTGGAATTCCCAGCTGCGTCGGTTCCGTGGGCAGACCTCATTTGTTTCTGTTCATGCAGATGATGGGACCTGAGCTGCTGCTCCTGGAGAAATGCAGGCTTTTCTTTAGTTTGTTAAATGGGGAGGGGGAAAAAAGTGAACTTGAGTATCCTTCAAAAAACTATGTTTCCTAGGGAGAATTAGCTTCTCTAGCTAGCAGTGATAGATGCGCTTCTATTTTTGCCTTTCCTGAGTGGGCACCATGCCCTCTCCCCCCACCCTCGTGCTGCTGCTTCATTTCTCCTCTCTTTGTCCTGGTACCCCTGTGTCACAGGCTGGGCCATTTTTAGAATGCTTTAAAGTAATGCCTCATTTTCCTCCCGGTGTGTTCTACCCTGGGGAAGCCCTCCAGTCTTTGAACACCCTCATCTCCCTCTTCCCTCCAGTAGGAAGAAGTGCACGCAGCCACCTGCGATGCGGCTGTGTGGCATTTGGCAGTGCGGGGGGCCACTGGGAGCGTGCCCGGTCTCACACTCTGCCGGCATTTCCTGTCACTTGTGGAATTTGTTTCCTATCACTGTTGCTAACCCTGGGTTTGTATTTTAAGCAGACTTCCTGCTTCCGCAGCACTTCTCATGTACAAGACCCAGAGTAACCCGAGGATCAAACAGAATGACTAAATCGCTAAATCAGTTAATCTCAAGTGGCACTTTACCTCCAGACACCTCTTGGGTTTGCTATCTTATGACTTTTTTCAAAGGTGTTTTCATTGATTATGGTTATTTTGAGCAAGGCTTCATTTCTTTTAATTAATACAAAAATACCAAACTGTATCCTAGTCGCTTTCCCAAAGAGAAGCCCCCAAATTAACCTTTGAAGCTGAAGATGCTTTTAAATTTTTTTTATTTTTATTTTTTTATTTATGATAGTCACACACACACACACAGAGAGAGAGAGAGAGAGAGAGAGAGAGAGAGAGAGAGAGAGAGGCAGAGACACAGGCAGAGGGAGAAGCAGGCTCCATGCAGGGAGCCCGACGTGGGATTCAATCCCGGGTCTCCAGGATCGTGCCCTGGGCCAAAGGCAGGCGCCAAACCGCTGCGCCACCCAGGGATCCCTAAAGATGCTTTTAAAACAACCTTGCCATTGCTATTTGGAAAAGCAGTATCAAACTTAATCACCTGTACATGTTACCTTGGCTGTACAGAAGAGCTCAAAAGAACAAATGAGAGAGATAAAAGAGAATAAAATATTTCGTTTGATAAATCTCTGTCACCAAATGTCACTCCAACCTGAAGACATCCCCCAAAAGTCTCTAAACATTGAATTCATCTACAAACTGAGAACTCCCATTAATTCACTCCCATTAATTCATGCTAGTCGGTAGGAATTGAGAGTTGGAGAGGATAGAGGAGCACGAGGAGAATATCAGGTGCTACCCAGAATTAATGCTAATTAATCCCCACTCAAGCTGCTGAAGCCTTGGAGATGAGTGAGTTCCCGGGGTGTAATGGAGCACACCATGAGATTCAATTTTCTCAAATTCAGTTGGCCCTGGATGGATGCATTCCATTCTGATGGATGAGATATTTGCTTCCTGGGAGTGTTTTCCTTCACTGCAGGCAAGAAAAATCGCTCCTTAAAATATACCTCTTCGTGCTTGAGAAATACAAAAGACTCCATGGTTTAAAATTCCAAGCGGCCAGCCATTGTCAAAGTACCAAGACATTAAAGCATCCAGGCACCAGTCTTGCTGTGCTCTCAAGTTGCATATTTATAGCAGGTCTTGATTGCCTCAGCCTTCCTTTCCCTCTTGTTCCCCTGAACAAACAGGTTGTTATTTCAAGAGCAGCACCAATAGAGAAAAATGTTGATGATAAACGTCATATTTGCTTCGGGCTGTTAGAAAACACCTTAGCTTTCTGGATTTGTGTTCCCCTTCCCGGTGTCTGTATTTTTGTCACTGATTAATCTATTGCCAGCAAGCCTGGTAAACAAGATGTAGCTAACCTTGCATCAGCCCCTTACATATTTCCCTGATAACCTGGTGGGCCAGAAGCTTGAGATCTGTGGTGCGTTGTTTAGGCTACTGTTCCGATTGGAAGGTATCCAGAAATTCTTGTTTGAAGCTCTTATTGCAGATATGTATGAAACTGTGTTTGATGATGTGTGAAACCTGCTATTTGATAGTGAGACTTGTAAAAGCATGCACGATGGTTACATTGGAATTTCAATTCTCACTTTATAATAAGGTGGGGGAGCCAGACCACTGAATTTTCTTTAGATCAGTGATTTTGGCCGAATTATTAATTTACTTATTGTGATCTAAGTTTGTGCCAAGCACCAAGTGTTATCTTTTTCCTAAACACAGATTTTCAAATGAATTTTTTTCTTATAATCTGGACCATTGGATTTTACTTCAAAATTACTTTAAATCAAGTTTATAAAAAGATAAAACTAGCTCTCAAAACAGACTTTCTCTTACCTTGTTCTCACAATGATATAGCTTGAAAGAGCACTATATCATTGTGCTGCTCACAGGAGGGATTCATTTTCAAAACCGTGTAAATGCTAGAAAACCTTATTTATGGTGAGATTTAATTTATCAGCATTGTGCTGGGTTCAGTTGGAGTACCTACAAAATTGCAACCAAAACAACACAGAAAATTAGAAGGTTCTCCAGATACTACATGACCATCCATGATCTTTATAACACATTCACATTTTGAAACTTAAATATATGTTAAACACATTTAAGAAAATATAAGGTTTTTCTTAGTAACATAAAAACATTTAAAAAGGAAAAAAGAACTACCGCGCCCTCTAGTGACAGATCATAAATTAGCAACGAAATGCAATTTGGTTAATATTCCAAACCCTGTGGGAGGAAAGCCCTGTGTTGCAGAGGAAACGTGACTTATGACTCAAATTAGTAGATTAATATGTGAAGGAAAAAAAAAGAGTAGAAAACACTTGTGTTTTTAAGTGTTGATAGTCCAGTTTGTCTCTCCTGTTATTTCTTTTTTTTTTTTAAGATTTTATTTATTTATTCATGATAGACGAGAGAGAGGGAGAGAGAGAGAGAGAGAGATTGAGAGAGAGAGGCAGACACAGGCAGAGGGAGAAGCAGGCTCCATGCAGGGAGCCTGATGTGGGACTCGATCCCGGGACTCCAGGATCACACCCTGGACTGAAGGCGGCGCTAAACCGCTGAGCCACCAGGGCTGCCCTCTCCTGTTATTTCAATTTTACCTTCTTTTTGTTTTTGTTTTTGTTTTTGTTTTTTTTGGTGGTTTTTTGTTTGTTTGGAAGTATTATATCATGTTTACGGGTTCAAATGTACAGGCTTGCTGATTGATGTTGGAGTTATTTCACCACTTTCAATTCCAGCAATACTTCATTTTACTCTTATGTTAGGATTAAATATTTTAGTTCCTGTGCTATAATCAATCACTTGCAGGAATTTCGGTACTAGGGATGCACAAGAAATGGATATGAGGTAAAAGTAGAAAAAAGTACACCCAAAGAAAATAAACACTTATAATCCCACAATTCAGAAATTAGTGTTAATATTTGACATATAGATGTATCTTTTATCTTTTTTTTCATGAAAAATACTGCCATTTTCATGCCAAATATCAGCCCAGGAGCAGCATTGGGGTGTCTCCCTAGTTGATGAAGGTGAGTTCAAGGGCTTAAGATGTGTTGGTAAAATGTCAGGTTGAACTTACTCTGATGTATGTGCAGCTGAGATGGATGTGGGCCTCCAGCGAGCAATGTCTACCGTCTTGCCTGACACCCATCAGGGGTCAGTGAATGTTTGCAGAATGAATGAGGCAGACCTACTATTAAGTCAGAGTTTTGCATATTAGGGCTTTTGTGATATACTAACCCAAGACAGACCTCTCTTTCCTGATTTCCCCTAGTGTCTAGAAGTATCACATTGGGTCACTCTCCTTGAGATTTCAAAGGCTTTTATTTTTATTCTTCCCTTCAGTGCAATTTTCCCAGAAGGGATGATGTTTTAACTTGAAGTAAATTGAGCGAAATGTAATGGATAACGTTGGGATGCTGAAATGAAGGAGTTTAGGTTGGACATGAGCATTGAACGATGTGATTGGGCAATTTTGAAAATTTGTGGAAGGCTTGTGCAAAATCTTTTTTTCACTTTCATCATTGTCTCAGGGCCCTAGTGAACAATTAAGCAGAACAATTAATCAGGGCAGAAAAAAAGCTAAACATTTCATCTAGACCATCAGACAGCAATAATCCACCTCCACCCTGCTCCCCCTCCAGTCCAGTTGGACAAGCGCACATGAAAAATGTTTTAGCCGGGATCCCTGGGTGGCGCAGCGGTTTGGCGCCGGCCTTTGGCCCAGGGCGCGATCCTGGAGACCCCGGATCGAATCCCACATCGGGCTCCCGGTGCATGGAGCCTGCCTTCTCCCTCTGCCTGTGTCTCTGCCCCTCTCTCTCTCTCTCTCTCTGTGACTATCATAAATAAATAAAAAATTTAAAAAAAAAAAAAAAATGTTTTAGCCTAACCTGCGTCGTTTCCCCACCTCTGTGCATTTCCTCCAGTTGGACACTAGGGGGGAGTGTTGCAAATAGCAACTGAACACAAGAATTTATAATGGAGATTTTATGGTACTTATAAATTATTTTATTTACGTATGTCAGATGTAACCATTTTCTAAACCTGAGTAAGTTGTTTAGTTCCTAAACAGATTTGTACAGGAATTCTGCTCATGTAATTGTTGCTGAATGTGTGATGGACCTACATATAGCATTTCTGAAAGAAAAATGCTCACTTTCGGAAGTAGAGATGAAGCTGTAGAAACTTCACTTATAGCAAAAGATACAGAGAAAAATAAATCTTTTGATAACAGAAATTGGAGGTTTCACTGTGTATGAATTCGTGATAACTTAATAAAATTAATGCTTTGACTTAGTTTTTTTTTTTTTTTTTTTAAGTATATTCATATTGCCATCCTGGATTTTAAATTCTCAGGAAATTGTTTTCAGGCTATTTGTAGCAATTCTTTTGACCTCTGTAATATCAGGTATGGGATAATATTTTGATTAATGACTGTAAAAATAGTAATGCTTATTGAAAAGCAAATTCAACAATGCAAAAGGAATGATATTATAAAGAGTAATAATCATCCGTAAAACCTGTTATTACCCAGACATGACTACTATTAATGTTTCGGTGAATATCTTTCTAAATTTTTTGCTGTTTTCTGTTGCGTCCCTATCCTTCTTCCCACCCTCCTGCCTATAGGCAATAAATCCTAAATTGACATTACCAGCTCAAATCTGTCTCCTAAGTGCCACTCCATTTTCCCACAAGCTCCTAAAGCTCAATACTATTTTAAAATCCGTTTATAGGGAATCACTTCTTTTTAATTTTTGCATATACACGGTCTCTAATATTAGTTCCAATTGTTCAGGCAATCTGCCAGACTCCTACAATGTATGTCCTACATTAATTTAGGCTACTGGGGGCAGCCCTGGTGGCGCAGCGGTTTAGCGCCGCCTGCAGCCCAGGGCCTGATCCTGGAGACCTGGGATCGAGTCCCACGTCGGGTTCCCAGCATGGAGCCTGCTTCTCCCTCTGCCTGTGCCTCTGCCTCTCTCTCTCTCTCTCTGTCTCTATGAATAAATAAATAAAAATAAAATCTTAAAAAAAAATTTAGGCTACTGGAATAAATTCAGGTAGCCTTTACCACATAGTCTCTCAAACATTGGGACTTTTCCGACTGTGCAAAGGAATCCCCCAGGGAGCATGATGAACCACAGATTCCTGTTCCCCACTTCTGGGGATCCTGAGTTAGTGGATCTTTGGGTGAGCAGCTCAGGAATCTGCATTGTTTCCCAGCCCACCTCATTGGTACACCTGGTCCCAAGCTCTGAGTTGGTGAAACTCCACACAAAGTCAAGGACAAAGACAAACAGGTGGGTAGCATTTAAATTGTAACTGTCTTTATCTTCCTCCCACTCACCCTGAATTTTGTTTTTATTTTGTTTTTGCCCTAAATTGTTGGAGCAACCAAGCTTGTGAATACCCAGGGACAGCTTGACAGTTCTTTGTAACATGGAAGGTTCCTGGGGACTCTCAGCAGGGAAGGACATACAGAAATGGACTTTGTACAGATTGAAAAACTCTGATGTATGGAATGTGTTATTTAACTGATTTTTTCCCTGCTAAGTGAAATTTGTTTAGGTTTTCACACGGTTTATTCTGTGTGAGAGCTGCTGGAGGGAGGGCTCTCCAGCTCAGGTGGGAATTTACAACAAAATTGAAGTGTAATCATGAGGTGTCAGAGCTCGGAGAGTTTCAGAGATCACTGGACCCAGTGTCTGTATTTCATGGAGAAGGGAACTAAAGCCCAGAGAGGTGTAGTATCTAGTCCAGGCTACTCAGCAAGTTATGGTCAGAGTGAGGTCTAGAACTTAACTCTTCACCCCAGAGCACCTCTGCCTAGCGTTTGTTCTTACCTCGGATTAGATGGCGTCCCTGAGGCACATAGGATTTGACATTCAACTCCCAGGGGACCTGGTTTCAGTGTTTCACAGCCCCAACAATAAGTTCTCAAACCAGCTCTATTACATGCTCTTTTTAATTTTTTTAAGGGGAGTTTGGAATTTTATTTTTATTGAAGTATAGTTGACACACAATGTAGTATGAGTTTCAGGTGTACAGCTCTTGGACACTTGACTGGACTCCATACCTTAGGCTGCCATCTGTTACCCTACAGCGTTACTACAATTCCACCGACCCTGCTCCCTATGCTGGGGCTTTTGTTGCCATGAATTACTCGGTAACTGGAAGCCTGGCTCCCACTCCCCTTCACTCACCTTACCCATCCCCCCAAACCCCTGTATTTAGGTCATATTTTTTATACCAATCTGTAGCGTATTGTTTATTGTAGCATATTTGATAAATAAGATTTCCCCCTCCCTAGCAGTTCATAGTAAAGCTATACTAAGCCACCACATCGAATCCTATTTACCTTTGTGTCACATTCTTAGCCTACTCAGTGGCTAAGATCTAAAAGCCAAGGCATATCAAAATGAATCTTGAAAAGCGCTTAGGTAACCCATTATCTCTCAGTTTCAACAACAGCGATTTTTCCCTCCAGCTTTGGAATAGATCTTTGTTTCTTCTATTGAATTAGTCGGTTTGTGTTTGAGGAAGGTGTTATAAGAAAAAAATACTGTTTTTAACACTAGAATCACAGGGGTTCCCCCCATCCTGGAGATTCTGAGATTTTCTGAGGGCATGACAGACTCTGCTCACTTGATTTTGGGGGGACTTGGGAAGCACGCTCATTCTCTGGCCTGGCCAAAGGAATGTTCCTCGCTTTTATGCTTGTGTCTCGCTCACTCATTTCCAGCAGCAGGGGACCACGTCATTGGCTGTTGAGGGGAATGAGAAGCAAAGTGTTATGAGGGAAAGATCTCTACAGCTCTGCTACAGTTTTCCTCATGGCGGATTATAGAGAACACGTCATTATTCTTTGCCAATTCCTTCCCTGAGTAACAATTGCTGGCTGCTCAAGACTGGAAGTGCTGTTCTAGGGGCTTATTGGGTCTTCCTCTGTTAAAATGTACCCCTGCCCCTGCCACACACACACACACACCCTTAATCTAATAGACTGATCCCTGTGAGGTCATTAATAGCTGCAAATGGCTCATGCGTTCACATCTGCCATCTTCCTCCCCCTATGTTGCATTTTAGCCTAAGCTTTTATTGCTTTAATGGAAGAAATAGAGCACCAGATGTGGGAATGCCAGGAACTAGGGTAGGTGCTTAAAGGGATACAGGAGAGGAAGAGGATGTTGGATAAATTGCAGTAGGAGCCTCATATCTTGTCCTTTAAATGGCAGAGGGGGGACCACATTTTTTCAGAAAGTAGAGTTTGGGTTTTTTTTGTTTGGTTGGTTTTTTTCATGTCAGCCCATCGCAACCTCACCGCCACCTCACCTTCTCAGATCACATGTGCCTGTATGTGTCTTTGGAGGAGAAAAGCCGGGTACATCAAAAGTAATTTTTAATTCGATGTGACAATAAAGCACTAGTTAATATGGGAATTAGAGTGGAGAAGTCTGTGCAGTAACCACACGTAGGGGTCATTGTGAAATTCTGGAGAAGATGTTTCTGTCTCCTCTCAGCTTTGGTAGACAGCTCCGGTTTTCCATTTTGAAAAAAGTAGCAAATGGTGCTTTGTTAGTTATTATTTGTCAGAAATACCATAGAGGCACAGAATCTTGGAGTTCCTGAGGACTTTAGAGCTAATTCACGACAGTGTGATGAAATCGAAAGATACGCATTCTGGAGGCCGACTTCAAATCAAATCTTACTTTCTGTGTAGTCTCAGATAAGACACATAATCCTTTTAAGTCTGTTTCTTCATCTGACAGAACAGTTAGGATGAAGATTTCTCCCCCGCATAAGCTTGTTATGAGTACTTATTCTGGGTCAAGAGATAAATGCATTCACATTTCTGTCCCCCCTGCCTTTATGCCTTCTCTATGAGTTCTTTCCACCATCTTCTGCTTGAGTGATTTCCAGCAACGAGGAACTCATTCATTCTCTGGACAGCATTTGCTAGTTTGGGAGCTTGCATGTGTTTGTTCATTCTTGCATTTGCTAATGGTTTATTGAGCCTCTCCTAGAGCTTGGTACGGCTCTTTATATCCAACTCAGAGTCGATATTCCTGCGCTGAGACCCCCCTTCTCATCCCTGCAACAATGCATGTTTCCACCCTTTGGCTGGGTAAGGGCAATCCTTGTGTTTTCCATGCCTCTTTTCTTCAAAAAAGTGTCCTCTTTGGTCTCTAGGATCCTCACTGTCCTGGCCACCAGCAGCATCTGGTTACATTTCTATTTTTAATTTTCCTTCAAATATGGCACCTAGATGTCCTCCCCCACCTGCTGTTTGGCTAATGCTAAGTCCTTTACTTCCACTGATTAGGGCTATCTGCCTGGCATGATGCATTTGAAGGCTGCATTTGCTTTCAGCTGCTTTTAGATGGTAATTGTGAATTTTTGATGCCTAAACAAATGTCTCAACACACTAGGGAATCAATTGTAGCTCTGTGGAACACTCTGTGAGAAGGAGCACTATTCCAGGTGCAAGGAAGGACCAGCATAGGCTAAGAAAGGAGCCTCTGAGCATAGGGTGGTGATGAGGATTGTGCACTCTGATCCCAGTCTACTTCTGACTGGAGACAGACTAGATACTGTGATACAGATTCTCTGCAATACTGTGGTTATGTCTCTTGTTCTACGTCTAAGACCATCACCATATTTGTGGTTTAAGATGGATAGATTGTATTGATATGTCACTAAAGATGCAAGTAACCAAAGTAAAACTAGATAGATTGGACTTATCAAAATTAACTTTGTGCCTCAAGAGACATCGTCAAGAAAGTGAAAAAAAAACAGTCCACAGAAGGGGAAACATATTTGTAAATCACTTAACAAGAGTCAATAGTATATATTTACAAAGCTGTGTAATTACCATCATCATCCCATTCCAGAACATTTCCATCATTCCGAAGAAACATACCATGCCTACTGGCAGTGGCCATTTTCCCCACTGCCACCCCTTGTCAACCACTAATCCAGTTTCCATCTCAGGATTGGCCTATCCTAGACGTTTGCTATAAGGGAAACCATACAACATTTGTCCTTCTGGATCTGGCTTCTTTCACTGAGCATAATGTTCCAAGGCACATCCACGCTATAGCATGTCTCAGCACTGTGTTCCTTTCAAGGGCCTAGTAAGATTTCATCACACGGACAAACCACATTCTGTTTCTCCACTTACCAGTTTAGTGGATTGTTACAATTTTTGGCTTTCGAGACTAATGCTGTTGTAAACATTTGTGTACAAGTTTTCATGTGGAAATAGGTTTTTAATTATCTTGGGAATAGATGCAGGAATGGCATTGCTGGGTCACATGGTAAGTGTCACAGTTTTTGAGGAAAAATTGCTTTCCGAAATGGCTCCACCATTTTATATTTCCACCAGCAATTGTGTGAGGGCTACGGTTTCTTCATATCCTTTTCAACATGTGTTTTGTTGTATATCTTTTTGATTATAGCTATCCTAGTGGGTGTGAAGTGGTAGCTCGTTGTGGTTTTCCCTGGTAGCTAATGATGTTGACCATCTTTCGTGTACCTGTTGGCTCTTCATATACATTCTTCGGGGAACTGTCCATTTAGATCTTTTGCTCTTTTTCGATTGAGTTATCTATCTTCTCATTATTGAATTGTAAGGAGGTTTTTTTTTTTTCACATATTTTAGAATTTTTACCTAAGAAAGATTTTTGAGAAAGGCAAAGATTTTTGGTGACTAGAGCTCATCTAGAGAAAAGATTTTATAAGGGAAGGAGATGTACTTGAAATAAGAGCTAGGAATAGGGAGACAGAACTACACTTATTTCTCAAAGCACCAATGATGCGTGTTTTTATAGGCAGATCATTATTTCCAGTGTAAAACATCATTTATATCAAACCGCCAGGAAAATAAAATTTATTCTCAAAAGTAAACATTCCAACAACCAACACAAAATAAATTCAACCCGTAATCCTATAATGTCTTAAAATATCGGAAAACACTATATATTTAAAAAGATCTTGAGCAAAGTATTATGACTTTTTGTGAAAAACCCCTTGTTTCTTGTGCTTTTTCAGTTGTCATTTATATAAAAATAATCCTAGTTCTCAGGATTGAGGTTGGACCAGAGGAACAGGTGAGTGAGTGTTTGGATGACCTCTGACCTCAGCCTCCTTTCAGATGAGGTTTACTTGTATCTAGCTCACGGTCTCCTGCACTCCCTCAGCTACTTCTTACGTTTGTACAAAGCTTTACATAAGTTTTGATTTGAAAAAACAATGAACATGTTGAAAAGGAACCCATGTTTTCATGAAGCTGATTTTTTTTTTCCATTAATCAAGAATGGAACATCAGTTGTCAGTAATTCAGAGTGTTCTGTGAAAAATTCTGAGGTGTGGAGTCATTGCAGATATGTAAATTCTGAAGCCATTTGATATGAGCTTCTATGAAAATGCATGCACAGTAATAAATAATGAAAAGTCGAGTACCCCCGGGGCGAGGGGGGCGGGTGCTGGTGTTCCTATCAAGCTATGCTTTAGGTCTCATTGTCTTCTCTGAATATTCCACGAGGGGGCAGTACAGGACAGCCACATGCCATTAGAAATTCTGTTTGGAGTGAGCGTTCAGGTCCACAAAGTGGCCCTGCTGAAGAATTTAAGGCTTCCTACCTACAAAAGACTATTTTCTGGACTAGGAGTTGATATGACACTGGATTAGATTTTAAAAATAAAACACAAGATGAAATCACATTAGAGATTTCTTTTGTCTTCATTTGTCTTGTTTTAGCCCACAATGTGTGATATGATTTACAGGCCACATCCCAGTAACCCCATTGCACAATAAATAGACTGTATTGCTTCTTAATATTACCAACGTGGGCTGTGAAGAGTCACATAAAAGAAAATAAATTTTGAAAACCAAAGTCATGGGCTCTTACAAGTATTCATATATTGTGTTGAAATTAGTAATGAACATTCACAGAGAAAGGTAAAAGTATATTACTTAATCATAAAATCTGAGTAAGCACCGAAGTGTTTGTTAATATTCCACAGAGATTTTGAATGTTTAACCAAGATGTTCCTTATTGTGCAGAGCTTTGCTTGCAGACTCCTATTTGCCTCACTTTTATGAAACATTTGACTTTGTTTTTAAGTTAATGAGCAATACATGTAACTGATACTTGCTGTGAATTTCAAAATCCAGTTGATAATGTCAAGTCTAGAAAGTTTTATCAGCTGGGACAATGTGCAGTGAGAAAGATTTAGGATTATTCTGGAGCCCATTCCTGTGCTGCTGGCATGATTGCATAGGGATATAGCAGTACTCCTCTGAGTGATGTCTGACGTGTACTCGGATCTGGAAACAGATCAAAAACTTGAATGCGCTCTGGGAGATTCTGTCAGTGATGTAGTAAAAATGTTTTTCTAAAACAGTCTGTAAGCGTTATCAAATAATCCCAAACCTTATTCCTGGTTCCTTTCTTGCCCTCTACTTCCCACCACCCACCCTCCACCCACCTCACCCTCCATCCACCACTTCCCACCCCCATCCACCTCATCCCCCACCCCTATCACCTCACTTCCTACCTTCCACCCACCTCACCTCCCACCCTCCACCTTCCTCACCTCCCACCTCACCCTCCATCCAACACCTCCTGCTCCAACTCACCTCCCACCCCCACCCACCTCACTTCTCCACTTGTCACCTTCCACCTCATTCTCCACCCACCACCTCCGGACACCCACCCACCTCAACCCCCACCCTCCACCCACTTCACTCCTCACACCCTACCCACCTCAATCCCCACCCATACCCTCCACCCACCTCATCTCCCACCTCCACCCACCTCATCCCCTACCCTCCACCCACCTCATTCCCCATGCACCACCCCCTCCCTCCATCCACTCTGTCCCACACCTCCCCTCTCACCCTCCACCTACCTCACCTCATCTCCCATCCACCACCTCCTGTCCCCTCCATCCACTTCACCTCTCTACTTACCTCCCCCCCATTCGACTCCCCTTCACCCTCTACGTATCTCACCTCCTACCTCACCCCCCCCCACCTCACCTCTCACCTCATTCCCTACTCTCCATCCACCTCACCAACACCAGGTGGCTTAAGGATTCATTTCCACTAATTATATTTCCATTTTCGATGTTCTTCACTTGTCTTTTAAAAATATTTCCTTTTTACCTACAATTTCTGGTCATTTAGGCTGTGATCAGCAGAAATGAGGTATTAAAACTTTTTAAGATTTATGGCTAGACCTTATATTTTAGAGCAGTTTTAGGTTCACAGCAAAGTTGAGCATAATGTACAGAGATTTTTTTTGAGATGTACAGAGATTTTTTACACGTTCTCTGTCTTAATAAACACACAGCCTTCTGGTGAGTGATTTTTTAAAAAGCGTTGATGTTAGTTTTGTTGTCTTTATCACATTGTCTCAAAGGAAACTTCATCTCCATGGTCAACCGTTGGTAGAAGCTGGGAACAGAAGGAGATTTTTGATGGTGAGTTTGGCCTGACGTAGGAAGAAAGGCCTGGGGCAAATTTGCAACTTGTTCATAGGCTGTAATAGTTCATCCTGTAAATGACTTTCTCAGAATGGTGGAGGAGTCACACTGGGATGATTTCACTTGGCAAGAACTTGCCGTGCTCTCTTCATTATTGTAAGATCTTAAAATAATGCTGATAACATTTATTCCTGAGCCCATGCAGGGCCTCCTCCTGGACCTCAGCCTTAATATACAAGAATTATAATACTTGATCTCATGCTTGTTCAGCCTTTTCTGGTTCAGCTTGTTCAGATGTTTTTAAAAAATCATCCATTTCAATTATTATATGATAAGGAAAATACTATATTTCCATATTCCTCCATGTCTAGTCAATTCCTATAGTTAAAAAGGAATAAAAGAAATGTCTTGGAATGAAGAGCGCGGTGAAGATGGTTAACTTCATGAGTGTTGGCAGGTTTTCTGGCAGCCTGAATCAGAGGAGGGCCAAGGAGGTGTCGATTACAGAGTACTAGGGCTTGTCAGCCTAGTCTTCTTGCCCTCCAGAGGAGGCAAGCCTTGTCTTGCCCTCCAGAGGAGACCTTTGGAAAGGAAATACTAAATATCTTATAGACCAGCTTTCTCCTGGGTACTTAGGGCACTTAACCACTTACGGCCTTCATATAAAGCAGGAGAAAAGCTGGTTTTAAGGAAAATCAGCATCCATGTGGTCATAGCAATTGTTATACCATCTCCCCATTTGCGAATATGGCAGCCTCGGAGCCCTGCCTTGAGGAAGAGTGGTTTTGCTTTAGTGAACATCGAGCCTACTTGCTGTGAAGTTATCAATATATGCTTTGCAAGTAGCCATCAGAACAATGCTTATTGGTGACCTCTTTTGACATAGTGCAGGCTGCTTTGAATGTTCCAGATGTTTACTGCAATCCATGAGATAGGTAGGATAGAGGATGGCATGGAGACAGCTTATGTCCAGGTGGCTTGGAAAACAGGCTGACAGGCAGTGGGTAGAGTGGATCAGAAAGGTAGAGAGAGACACATGAAGCATCAATGAGAAGTATATGGTTGGACAAGGGCATTTTTGGACCAAATATTGTTCCAGAATTTACACTTGAATGATAATAATATTATAAGTCAACATTTGTTATTCCACATAAACTCATGTAATCCTCAAAACAGACTTGTAAGGCACACTTTTTCCCCACTGTGTTCACACATGAGGGGACTAAGGCTCAGAGAGGTTATATTCTTCAGCCTGAATCACACAGCTAGATGTGGAAGAGTTAGAATTTAAATCCAAATCTTTGATTCCAAACTTATGATTTTGAGTTATGGAAGATGTTTTTGAAACTCTAGAAAATTGATTCTTTTAGGAAATGGGGGAATGAGTTCATTATTTTTCTCTCACTTTCCTCAAGTTGATTGACTGTATTCTATCCTAATAAACTCTTGCGGGGGAAAAACGTCTTAATTCAGGCTGTCATAATGAAATATCTTAGACTGTGTGACTTATAAACAACAAAATGTGATTTCTCACACTTCTGGGGGCTGAAAGCCTGAGAGTAGGGTGCCAGGGTGGTCACATTTTGGTACGAACTCTCTTCTAGGTTTCAGACTGCCACCTTCTTGTTGTGATCTCACTGGCAGAGCAAGAGTTAGTTAATTCTCTGGCCTCTTCTTATAAGGGCTCTATTCTCATTCATGAGGGCTCCACCCCCATGACCTAGTTACCTCCCTAAGGTCCTACCTCCAATTACCATCAAGTTACGGGGGTAGGATTTAACATATGAAATTAGCAAGGACACAGACATTCAGTCCCATAATGACAACACATGTAATTAGGAGGACTATGCATGGGTTGCTGGGGGCGAACTCTGTTCACATCTGCTGTCCTGATACAATGATTGGTAAGCACCCCCTTCCACTCTCAGTAGTGCCCCAATTTGGGCAACAGATTACATGATCATTCTATGTATAACCTCATTTCTGCCAGAGAAAATCTGAGAAGAGAAATGACCTGTCAGTTCGGAGTCCAAAAGCAGATGGGTGGCCATTTCTCTTGCTTTCCCGTGGACCACCTATTCCACACCACAGCAGTCATCTTCAGAGAAATAACAACTTTTGGTCATTGAACTGTCTTAAGTCTAGATGTTATGCGCTGCAGATCAGTGAGTTCTGAGTTGGTATTCCCTTGCACTCCTGTATCTACACACCACAGTTCTCCTTTCCTCATTTTCTGGGCAATTGTCCTTCAGACAGTGTCAAAACTTTCTGTCCAGACTTCCAAGCCCATGAGACATTAGCCACTCCACATCCAACCAAAGGTGTTAGACAAGTTCATTGGTCAGAAAAACTTTAAGTAATGCCCTTCCTAATGGCATTATATTCTTCTGGACCAGATGACATACTCAATTTCCAAAAAATTCCTATGATTTTGTACAACTTCATACAGTTGCGTAAGACTTCTACATGAGCAGTTCTGGAACCACACTGGATAAAGAGATACTTCTATTTGTCATCACAATCAAGTAGGACTAGCAGTTTCTAAACTTTTGCTTTGCCTTTGGGAAAAAGAGTATGAAGATCAAAGTAGTGGGGGGTTTTTTAGTTTCACTTTATCCTATTTTTTAACTAAAAAGTGATGAAATATTAAATAATGCATACTATTAATAACATATTCGCATATGGTGCTCTGGTTTTTCAAAGAAGTTTTGCATCTATTACCTTATTTGATCCTCCAACACTTCTGTGATTAAAGTTGGGTAGGAAATTTTATGTTTTTAATAGAGAAAACACCTGTGCTGGGGGGGAGTCTAAGTGACTTTCTACTAGTTGGAAGTAAAGTCAAGGCCCAAACTGGAAACTGTCCTCCCAGATCATTTCCCCCAAACCAAAGAAATTGCTGACTGTTCATTTCCATTTCATTGGCAAATTGACCCAAAAGTTTAAATATCACACTTTCTTGGATTATACTCATTACTGTTTTTTTCTTTTCCTACAAAAAATAAAGTACTAATCTATAAAGAATTTCCTGGAGAAAATGATATTCATTCTATCTGGAGTGAAGGTACTCTTTTCTATTTGGAATGGTTACATCTTTTTCCCATCCCCCTCCACCCCACCCCGCTAGACCTTGTATCTCCCTTCTATTCAACATCTCTTTTACCTCCTCCCTTATTTTCTCCTAACATTTTAGAGAAGCAGGTAGGAATATGGGCTGCTTGGAAGAAGAAAAAAAGCACCTCAAGTCATGTTCACGAGTGACTAATGGTTGTCAATTAGTTGAATCTGATAGAATACAGAGATTCAGGATCATAACTTCAAAACCACATGACTTCATATCCAAAGATAGGGACCCCAGGGCCTGTAATTACATTAAATTTTGGCAGTAGAATTACAGCCAGATTTCAGTACTGGACTTTTGGGCTGCCAATGCATTAGTTGTTAATATTACCCAGTGGAGCACATAGAGGTCTCAATATAAAGAGCAGTGCTTATTGCTGGGTATTGGATTGGAAATGATATTGAATTCTTTCTCACAACATCGAGGGCAACTTAAGGCATGTCTTCCTCCTCCTAAACAGGGAAAACCTCACTGGTAGATTTTGTCCGTTGCTTATGTAGTGCAAGTAGATTCAGTTTCCAAAATGTTATAGTCCATTCGGTTCCCATGGAAACAAGATTGGAAACCATCCAACTCTTTCTATTGAACTTATGGGGAGAGTTTAGTATTGATTTTCTCAGAGAAGCGCAGCATGTCTCCTATCCAGCCCTTTCTTAAGTCTTAGGAAGTGATTTCAGTGCTGATGGAGTTTCTGGAAACAAGTGTCACCTGATGTTGCCAGTAAATCCATGCTCTCAGGGCTGTGGTGTCATTTTTACAATTCTGGCCCCACACGGGGAATAATGTCATGGTATACTGATGAAGCAGTCAAGACACCTAAAAGCTGTGAGGAACAGGAAAACAGTGGAGAGCAGCTTGTTTGGGAAATATTTTAGATAACTGTCTTCCTAAGCCTTGTCTGTCTTGGTACTGAGCCACTAAAGCAAGTCAGAGCACCCTGAAAAATGAAGAGTTGGGTTTATAGAAGCTAACCATATTTCAAAGGAATGCTGACCTTTGACTCTAGGAGTGGCTCCACACTCAGGATTTGATAGAACTGTACTCATGCTTGGTTGTGTTTTGGACAGCTTCATTGTTTGAGCTTCATTTTTTTGATATGCTTGCTTAATTCAGTGATGGTCCAAACAGGCTTCCGAGGGACTTTATAAACAGCTTTGAAGAGTTCATTGCCTAAACTCCCTGCATGAAAATGCAATTCAATTAGCCATTCAGAATTGGGTATTGAAGGAATCGAAGCAGTTGGGAAAAGAGATGTAGCTGGTTACTGTTTTCAGGGCTCTGGCTCCGGAGAGGGCACGGCAGGGCTGACTGCACTTCTGAATCCATGCTGGCTACCTCCTCAAGGAAGAAAGACAAGGGGGCCTGCGAGTGCGGAGGCCTAAGATGCTCAGTAGTAACTGTATGGTCTAACTGCTTATGTAAATATATGCTTCTCAGAAGGAATGGGGGTGATGCTCACCTATTTCACGCACTTACAAAGAATCTGGGCTCCAGTCTGGCTCTACAGCTAAACCACGACTAACCTGGTGACCTTGGGAAAGTCACGTTGCTGCTCTGGAGATGAAGATGAGACACCATCAGTATTTTCCTGCTCTTTTTCTTTTATTAAGCCATGAAACCTCTTAAAAACATTAAAATTTCATGCCCTTGTGTTTATTTTTTTAAATCACAAAATGCCCATGGTGAGTACAATCAAAACAGTAACATATTGAATATGTTATTTTTGAAAGATACTTAACAGATTCCATTCTGATACACCATTACTTTCACTTCCCAAGTTTGAACTCCAGAGGTTTCTGAGGGCTCTAAAACCCTCAGAAATATGTCATACGACTTACTGATACAAAAACGCTTTTAAAACAATCACCTTGTTGGGTTTTTTTTTTTTTTTTCCCTGTCTTCATGGTTCATCAACAAAGATGTCAAGGAATCTCAGTTTATTCTTTACTTTTTTTTCTGGGTATAAACTGCCCTGGACTTTCCCCTAAGATGCCAACACCTGTATAGGCCAGTGTCAGGATGTGTCTGTGTGCCTCTCTCGATACATTTCTGTAATTTTTACCAGAAAGAAATTTGACTGCTATCTTCTTTGATAATCTCTAATCACTTTCTTGATTTAAATATAGTGTTTTGTCAACGTGGTTACCTGTTTTGGAATGTGGAGTATAAATGTTGCTCTGAGTCTACAGACGATTCTCAGAAATGACCTTCGTCAAACGTTCTGTTAGTTTTCCGTGTGGTAATGTATTCTTAACCACTTACTTTGCTGATCTGGTTGCATAGAATGTTAGAGCTGGACAGGAACCCAGAGCATCAGATTCAGCCCTCTAGTTTTTGCAGATAAGTAAACGGGGGCTCCAAGTTCATGCCCAATGAAACTCTCTGGGAATCGGTTATGATGATTTTGCTTAAACTACAGCGCCTTTCCCTTACTATGGTAACACAACACCTACAGTTTTCATAGCCGCAATTCTCATCAGCTGTTCTTTACATACCGTCTTCCTTACTTCATAAATGTAGAACTTGGGTGACCTAATTGAAGATGCTGATTTTTCCTTTGCTAAAAGCTTCTAAAGCTATAAATAAGTAATTGTGGGAAGATGCTTGATGGCCTTTCAAATGAAATAATAATCTCTTGGATTGATAGTTTCTTTCCTACAAGAGCTAAAAGCACCTCCTACAATATTAGCACATTTATCTTCAATATCCTTGTGGAACTACGGGGTCAGACTTGATCATTTGGATGATTCAACAGAACTTTGAACAAGGCTATGTCAAATGACCTGTGCAGTCCTCCCATAAGCTAAATCAAAGTTGGTAGGATTTAAGGAAATAATAGGACAAGATCCTGGCTTTGACTAGTTGTCATAATAGGATATAGTGTCATGAGACAAGACAGAGAATATCAGGAAGCTTGTTTGGTCATGAAATTAGGGAAAGTAGAAGATGGTGATGTCACAACTGGAGTTAAATATAGGGACGTGCCAGCTATGGGAGCAGGTTGGATGGAACACAGACTTCTAACTGGGTCAAGGGGATGGAGTGAGCACAAGGTTTAGTTAGATAGTAAAGCATCGGTGATAATAGTGGTAGGTGTTTTTTTGCTGCACTGGAAGCAGAAAGCAAGGGGAGACCAAGGGAGAAGTTTAGAGAATATGGTGAGTTGCAAAGGTTAAAATACAAATCCACTTAAGAGGAATAAAATTAGTTTGAAATTGATCTACATTTGCATACTACTTCAGGCTTTTTCAAGGTAATTTACTTCCCTGTATAACCTGAAAGGTTTTTTCTTAGTCCAACAAAGAAGTCTACTCTTTTTGTCGTTGTCCTTCCCTTTCCCTTTTTTCTTCTTCAGATGGCTAGGATTGTACCCATTTTAACAGATGGGGAAAGTAGGACTTTCTTGAGGTCCCATGGTGAGTAGTAGTGTGAAGACTATACACACCCAATATCTGTTGGTCCTCTGGTAACTCGCACTCATTATTCTACCCTTTTTGATATTTCTAAGCTTATTTGAACTGAACTCCAAGACCCAATTCTTATTTGGGTTTTGCTGATTTACCTCAGCCATGCCCTTGCATACCACCCTAACCTCCTTCATCTTTCATGATCTGCTGGGCTAGGTGTTTTCTCACAAAGGCAACAGTCTGTCTCAGAAAGAAAAATATTGCATTCACAGACTATGCCTCTGTTGTTAGGGTTGGTTACTTAAGCTAGGGCTTTGGCCAGGATTGAAGGCAGCAGGTATGAAGAACAGTGGCGAACGAACCTGGCTCCCGAGGCAAAATGAAAGGTAGAACCTCTCCTATTTACCAATGACTAACTGCTTCAAGGAATCCAACCTTAAACACACAGGACTTGAAAATAGAAGTGGAAGGGGAAACAGAATCACTACATATTCTCATATTACTTCCCAATACTTACTGTGTAGTGTTATCAATGTAGTAGCCTACAGACTCTTTCCCTCCCTCTGTTGTTGTCCTTTGAACGCATATCCATCTTTCCACTACTTCCAGACATTTGTCTAAAACATGAGTCTGGCCATGTCACTTACCTACTAAAACTCTTCAGTAGTTCCCCATTTGCCTAAAGGAACAACCCAAAGTTTTTGGCTGGATATATGAAGACCAGGCCCTTGGCCTCCACCCAGCCCTCCAGCTTCCCTTCTTGCCACTCACCTACTTGGAAATGCGCTATCATCTCACTTGCATTTCCCCCAGTCCCCTATGAAATGTCACCTTTTCATATCTCCTTCTGTTCTTTCTGCTGGGATAGCTGTTATCTCTCATGACCAGCTATTACTCATCCTTCAAGATTTAGCTGAGGCGCCATCTGGTCTAAGAAGTTGCCCTGAACTATGCCTCTTTCCTGTCTCTAGCTGGCCTTAGCCCCTCTTTGAGGATCATATATCCCTTTGCATGTACTGTTCTCTCATTGACATGGCACACTGAATACAATGAAATAATAATAAATGTCTTCAAACGTCATTGTTTACTGTACATCATCACTGTTAATTTCTCTTTAATCTCTGTGAACCACTGTGTACTTGGCATGTAGGAAGCAAGCAAGGAAGCATTGTTGAATAGAATCAATGAACCTGTAAGAGGTATTATCTAGATTTCTCCTATGGTAAAACTCATTTTCAAACTGATTCACTAACCTTAGTAAGGCTCACAGCTAGAAATGAGGGAAGGAACTGCTGTACCACGATGTATACCAAAGCTTCTTTAATTTCTGTGTGTTCTGTCAAATTGTAAGGACAGAATTTAAGGCCAAGTACAGGAATGATACCTTTCTGTTCTCATTCCCTAAAGCCTAGCATATTAATATAGTAGGTGTTCAATAATGTTCAATGAGATTGACCTGAATTTTCTCCTTCTACCCCCTTTTGATTATTTTTTATTATAGGGCCCATCTCTACCCTAGAATATATATTAAAGAGACACTATAAACTATTTTAGAGCTTACAGGCACTCAGGAAGACTTGATTGATTGGTTTTCCCCCCTAAAATTATCTTTCTAGATCATCTTCTTGGTGACTTTGTTATCTCTCTCCAGTGACTCTAGGTATATTGAGAGTGGTCACATAACTGATCATACTTTTGAGAAAAAAGAAGAATGTTGTTAGTAAATATGTCAGGAGAGGAGATAGAACTGGAACTGTCCTGGGCAAACCAACTTGTGTGGTCACCATGATTATGATGAATCACACATAGGAGAGACTTCATCCAGGGCTCTGGACCAAGCCCTTGAATCAGACGTGTATTATCTTCTGAGTTTCCCATATTGTAGAAAGGCTCTGGCAGTCTAGCTTACCTTCTCAAAATGTAAAATTCCTGGAAGAAATCAGGAATTACCAAGGAATTAATATGTTCTTACTAATATGCTTGCACCTACCTCCAAGTTTATTTTTTCTATAAAACCACCATTAGAGGTAATTTTTATGAAATGATGGAGAGAGAGTTGTTTGCAACCAGAGCTACAGACCTCTAGTGTGCTGTAAGCCTCTCATGGGAATACTGCCAAATTTGGATCATCGCGTAAAATGTGTATTCTGGGTCTTCATGCCATCTCTAGAATGCCTGTCTGTTGACATCCTGTCTGACATAATGGATCATGAAATGCAATTGAGAATAGGGACCAACTGACGCTTAGTTAAAAGATAAAATGTTTGGCAACGCAAAGGCATTGGCAAAGATAGTGTTTTTCCTGGAACACACAAGAGGTTTGCCTTGTTGGTATGTAAGAGATATGGTCAAGGCATTTGTCCTCAATAGTCACTCTGGCCAGAAGTATATCCACATGAAGACTGGGACAACTACAGATGCTATCATAGACACTGTGAGTCAGTGTCTCTGATGTTGTTTGATTGCTAGTAGCTCTGGGAGCTAGACTAGAGTGTGCTATGAAAACAAAAGGATTGAGAAACACTACTGCAGAACCAGAATTCCATACTGCTCTATTCTACCTAGTATAGAGATTATTATCCTTCCTCAGAGGCAGCTGTGAATATTCTTTTTTTTTCTTTTTTTTTTAAACCAATTTTGTCAATAAAATAAAGGCCCTATGCAGATACTTAGATGGAAATAGACCACAAACAAGTTTTTCCAATCCAGTTATCTTCTTTGGTTCTCCTCTTGTCCCTATCTACAGATATATTTAGGACACATACCTTTGGAGAATTTCACTAGATTGGTTTTCATCTGAACTAATATGACCTCCACAGAGGTCTTTGGGAATTTTTTGTAGGTGTGCTGGTTGCCACAGTGGCTAGAGGGACACCAATGACATTAGTTGGTGGAAGTCAGAGAAAGTACTAGCCCTTCACCCTTCAATGCACTACAAAGACTTATTCTGCACTGCATTTCCCAAATGTCAGTAGTGCTCCTTTGTGCAATGGTTGGAGAGTTTGGATAGCATATATTCTGTTTTCTTCATATGTATGAATGGTAAAACAAAGTCTTAGGTTTCAAAGTCATTGAAAATTACTCCTCATTGACCCTTTTATTCTGTTAGTTGATGTTTATTATTTGACAACTTAAAAAAAAATGTTTGGCAGAACTAACTCTATTACCTTTTGCAATCTACCTACTGTCTATTTGCATTTTTAAGTTTCCCTATGTCAGCAGCTGTACAAAGGCCATTACAGATTAGAAGGAAAAAAAGGAGAACATATTTGTGAACCAAATTAATGAAAGGCAAAAGGAAAATGTTTTGCTCAAGCTTTGTGTCCAGAAATGAATGAAATAACGTGTTGCGGAATCCAAATTGAACTGCAGTATGACAGATAAAAATATATCCTACCTCTTGCCCCTAGGTGCTTAGATTTTAGGCAGATTTTTATGATTATTTCAATTCAGGTAGCAGTATCGGGTCTGGGTCTCTTGGCAAGTCACCCCAAGTTTAGAGCAGTCTTTCTCAATTAATATTTACACTGCTAATCACATATGGAAGTAAAGAATCTAAAAAAAAAGAAAGAAAGAAAGAAAAGAAAAAAGAAAGTGAAGAATCTTATAGGTAGGAGATACTCAACCAATATTTGTTAAGAGTTGTATGAATGAATAAGTGAATGAACAAATGTTTCTTGTGGCTTTTGGTAGTCAGGGTCCATGGCTGTAAGCCACAGCCAAGAGTAATTAAAGGTAGAATTGTTTTGGGGAAGACTTTGGTGGAAATTATTTAAAATTATAAGGCAAGACAAAGTCAACATTTTAAAAATTCTCCAAGCATAGATTAGAGTCTGAAAATAGATGATTTCTTCATCCCTCAAACCCAACTAATTTCCACAGCCCTGCTACATAATGTCAGCGCTGAACTTGTGTCTAAGCTCTTCTATCTTTTTATACTACCTAGTTCTAACAATCCATTTTGGGGTCTAAGGCCTCCAACAAAAGCCACATTTCAACAAACATTCTCCTCTGGTCACCAGAGTGTCCCCTAAAATAATTGAAGCCTGTGGGTTTTAAACAGAGACCTGACTGATGCAATTTGATTACAATGACCAAGTTTGAATTATAGCACAAATGCTATGTTTACAATGTCAGAAGACAGCTGGATTTTAACAAAAGATTTTAAAAGGTCTATTGAGATTGTTTGTGCCTGGTTAGCAGTGCCTGGTTTCCTTGAGTGCTTATCTGCCCACCAGAAGGGCGAGGGTTTCCCTCAGCTAGCCCCTCAGAGGGAGGGCTGCAGGGGAACAATGAGGGAAGAAAGGAGAGGTCACAGAACCATGCCACTGTTGTCCCTGTGGAAACTGCGTTGGAAATCCTTTCCTCCCTTCTTTGCTCCTTACTGGATTTCCTCCTGAGGCATCAATACCCAATTGCTCCAACCGCACAAGTCGGTAGGTGGCGCAAGTAGCCCCTCCTCACTCCCTCTGTGTCCTTGTAGTGTTTGCCTGGAGTGCTGAGAGGCTGTCTTCTCCCCTAACCTGCACTTACTGAAGAGGGAGTCACCTTTCTCCTTTCTCCCCATCAATTTTTTTTTTTAACTGTGGTAAAGTATATGTAACATAAAATTTGCCATTGTAACTACTTTTAAGTGACATTAATTATATTCACAATGTTTATGATGATCTCTATTCTATTACCAACACCCTTATATCAACCCGAAATATACTCTGTACCCATGAAGCAAGTCAGTTACTCCCCAATCCCCTCCCCCTCCAGCCTTTGGTAACCGTAACCTCTGATCTGTTTTGTGTCTTTTGTTTTGTTTGTTTTGTTTTGTGTCTTTATGAAGTGCCTAGTTTAGATATTTCATGTAGCATGAATGAGAACTTTATTCCTTGGTACCACTGAACAGTATTCCATGGTACGTCTCTATCATATTTTGTTCATCTGTTCATCTATTGATGGACACGGGTTCTTTTCTACCCTTGGCTCCTGTAAACGATGCTACAGTGAACATTGTACATGCAAAGATTTGTTTGAACCCATTTTCACTTCTCTCAGGTATATACCAAGCAGTGGAATCACTGAACCACATGGTAATTCTATATTTAAGTTTTTGAGGAACCACCAAACTATAACCTTTTATTTATTTCCTTTTGGGAAAGGCATCATCTCCTCTCCTTGTGTCTGGAGATGACCAGATGCATTATTAAAGCTTGCTATGATTTTATTTACACCTTCAGATCTGTGTCTTATGTGTAAGCATTGCTTCTCTGGGTGGGATGAAAAAGTGTCATATCTGGCTAACATTCATTTAGATCCAGACTAAAACAAAATACAGTATTGTCCTAGAAACATTTTCTCCATATTTGTTTACTTTATGGAACATACACTTTTTCTGTTCTTGGTGGAACTTAACTGTATTCATACAACAAATTCATCAGTAACTGTACTGGAAGGCAGGCTCACTTTAGATGCAAAAGTTGCCCAGAAGCCTAGGCCACTGATTCACAGCCTCTGCTCCTTCCTTCCCACTAGGTCCCCTGGCTTTGGCTTCCTGCAGTCTTAGACTGTCAGAGTTGGAGAAGAGAGCCACTGAGATCATGTAAAAATCCCTCTTCCTTTCACAGATGAGAAAGATGAGTTATGTTCCATGCCCAAATTCATATTTCCAGCCAATGACTGAGATGGGGCTGAAATGGTCTCCAAACTCCTGGTCCAGTACTTTTTTAAATTAAATTCGTCTGTTTTCAAAGAATGTGTTTTAGACTCATGAGACATTTATAGATGTTTTCAAAACTTTAAATTTCATTTAAGAATACAGGTGTTCATATCCCATAGAAGATTGAATTCACAATTAGTACTTTGAAATAATCAAATTAAGAATTTTTATTTTATTTTATTTTATTTATTTATTTATTTATTTTATTTATGATAGTCAGAGAGAGAGAGAGAGAGAGGCAGAGACACAGGCGGAGGGAGAAGCAGGCTCCATGCACCGGGAGCCTGATGTGGGATTCGATCCCGGGTCTCCAGGATCGCGCCCTGGGCCAAAGGCAGGCGCCAAACCGCTGCGCCACCCAGGGATCCCCTAAACAAAGTTTTAGATGAAAATAAAAATTCTTGGGGATCCCTGGGTGGCGCAGCGGTTTGGCGCCTGCCTTTGGCCCAGGGCGCGATCCTGGAGACCCGGGATCGAATCCCACATCAGGCTCCCGGTGCATGGAGCCTGCTTCTCCCTCTGCCTGTGTCTCTGCCTCTCTCTCTCTCTCTCTCTGTGACTATCATAAATAAATAAATAAATAAATAAAATTAAAAAAAAAATAAAAAAAATAAAACTTTGTTTAGATTAAAAATGCATAGGAGAGATTATTTTCTCCTGAAATAGATTATAAATATAACTCTAGCATTTTTACCTTTAAAAGACTTAATTTAAAAAATGTGGGCTTAGAGCCTGGGTTGGGATCAGTTTAAAAATATGGAACTTTATGAAACTTAGGATACATCTCTGAAAGTGTCACTCTAAATAAAGAGACATAAAATTTTTTTTAAGTTCTCTGGAAATTTCTATGTAAGGTTGACAGGATAATACAGACTGCTCTGTTAAATTTGAATTTCAGATAAACAATAAATATTTTTTTCTAGTATAAGTATGTCTAATATTTGGGGCTTGTACTAAAATTTGTTTTTCTGATATTCAAATTTAACTATTTGCTACATCTGGCAACCTTATTTCTGTTATATTTATAGTTTTTGAAAATATTATTTTTTATTTTTAAAGATTTTCACATTCTATTTAGATTATCCCCAGTTTAGGTACTAGGTATCACAAAATGAATAAAACTCATTTTTCCCTCAAGGAGTTGAGAACAGACCCAAACAGATAATGTTACTGTTGTGCTAAGTGCAGCTATGAGGGCAAAAATGAAGGGTGTATAGCCAGCCCAGTGGTCCAGGGGAGGCTTCCACGGGGAATGATTCCTGGGCTCAAGTTTAACAAGTGAGAGAAAGTTAACCGGGTGATGAGACCTAGAGAAGGTGTTCCACAGGCAGATGCAGTGGCAATAGTGAAAGCTAAGAGGTGTGAATCAGTATGGTGTGTGTACATTGAGGGCCTAGTGAGAGAGCAGAGAGAACATAAAGCATGGTCAGAGTTATAGACCATGCTGGGGTGACCTGGAAGGAGCATTACAGGAGCACAGGATTGGTGGTAAGGTCAGCATGGAGACTACTGCAGTAGTCCACCTCAGACATGATGAGTCAGAACCAGAGTTATGATGATTGAAGGAGAAGAAACAACCATACCGAATGTTCCAGAGATAAAAATCACCAGTCCTTGCTTGCTGATTAGATGTGGATGTCACAAATAGCAGGTGATAACTACATGGGTATATTCACTTCAGGACAACAGTATTGTGTATGTGGATAAAGTTCATACAGTTGTTAAAAGCCCCTTCCCATGGTAATTAGTAGATGTATTCGTTTTCTTTTGGGTAATTATCTTGGTGATACACACACACACACACACACACACACACACACACACAGACACACACCTGTTTACCAGGTGGGAAAGAATGGTCTAAGAAAAAGACGGTGGTACCCATTTTCTTAATGTTCTTAATGTTCCTTCCTCAAAATTCTCTATAGGGAGTAGGGTCTAATTTATTTCTGTTGGTCCTTGTGGCCTCATCCACCTGCCGTTTTGTTCCCCAACAAGCAGTCCATGAAAACCACGGAAGTTCGTGTAGGTTTTCATCTACTCTTTCTGCAGGATGCTGACTACTTCATAGGTGGCACATCAATCTTTCACTTAGATCTTTTTCTGGATCCATTGTTTAGCCACAACCTCCTCAAAACAATGCATGCTCAGACATCTATTTTTAAGTTCAAAACTATTGCATGAAACACCAACTTTGCACAGAATCCCTATGTTCCCAGGAAACAGGCCTGTGCTATTAGACCAGCTTGACAAACAGGTCAGCTCCTACCTGTGTTTTTATACCAGGTTTCAGATCTTGGCCAGGTTTATGACTTTGTGTCTAACCCTTGGGGCATTTGGTTTTCTCTGTGGCCCCAGTGAAGTTGTGCATTCTCAAACCACCTGAATCTTGGCCCAGGGATTCATTTTGCTCTGAGATAACCTTCCTGAACCTTTATGTCAAATACCTCTCTTCTAGGACCTACATTTCCCCAGACGTGCACCTTCTCTAGAGGTTTCTTTCAGATCTCAAATTTTTTCTTGCCCACTCATCTCTGTTCAGTTAATGCAGTTCTTTTGACTCTGCTATATGCTGCAAAATTCCTACATAAAATCTTCCTGCCTTCTCTAGAGACCTGCCCTGCCTGTTTGTCACAAATGTCCTCTTTGCCACCATCCACTTCCCTTCATACTTTGCTCCGAATTTCAGACAGCAGTCTATTGTCAGGCTGTTTTTTTTTTTCAAAAACGATTTTTAAGTCAATTTTATTATGGTATTTTAGCACACATGCATGATAGTGTGTGTGTGTGTGTGTGTGTGTGTATACACAAAATACCTGTTTTTTTTTTTTTTAAGATTTTATTTATTTATTCATGAGAGGGACACAGAGGCAGAGACATAGGCAGAGAGAGAAGCAGACTCCCCACAGGGAACCTGATGCAGGACTCAATCCCAGGACCCCAGGATCATGACCTGAGTTGAAGGCAGGCACTCAACCACTGTGAGCCATCCAGGTGTCCCCAAAATACCTGATTTTAAGTATTGGTTTTGGGGGGTTGTAACAAGCAAGACCCACATAAACACTGGGGAAATCAAGATATAGATACAGAATATTACTGACTAATAAGACTTTTGACAACAGCAAAGAGTGTTCTATTCTGTACTGTCCAATATAGTAGCCACATGGTGCTGTGGAATATTTGAAATGTGGATGGTGAGGCTGAGAAAACAAACCTTTAGTTTTTGTTAATTTTTAAAATGTTAGTGTATTTAAATAGCCATAATTGGAGACTATACTACACTGCACAGCTCAGATATAAGACGGTTCCATCACCCTCAAACTTCCCTAAGTCCTCTTCCCAGGGCATCCCCTCCCAGCCCTACTCATCAGGCACCACTGATGTCGAATTTTCTTATTTGGAACTTTTTAAAGATCAAGTCCTATTGCTTGTCCTCTTTTATATCTGGCTTTTTAAAACAGTTTCTTTGACATATAATTCAGATGCCACACAATATGCATATTGAAAATGTACAGTTCAATGGTTTTTTACTATAATCGTGATTATGTGTGGGTCTGGCTTCTTTTACTCAACATAATGTTTTAAAATTCATCCATATGTAATTGCATGTAATCGTAGTTCATTTTTATGTATTTTCCATCTTAGTAGAAACCTAAATGTAAATTGCTATTACTGTAGCCCACATAATATGTGTGTCTAGTATTTGAGTGAGCAGGATTTCGGAATCCCATCTTTTCTGAGGTTCGGTTTTCTTTGCTGCCCTGCTATAGTGTTAGGGCTTGCCCCACAACCTGTTTCTGTCACTCTCATGATAACAAAAGACCTCTGGTCTCTCAGTCACATGAAGACCCTCATTTAGGAAATTAGCAGGTTCATTTAATAATAATAATAATAAACTTAGAACTTCAGGGTGCCTGGGTGGCTCAGTCAGTTAAGCATCTGCCTTTGGCTCAGGTCATGATCCCAGGGTCCTGGGTTTGAGCCCCGCATGGGGCTCCTTGTTCAGTGGGGAGCCTGCTTCTCCCTCTCCCTCTGCCTGCTGTTCTCTCTCTCTCTGTGTCAAATGAATAAATAAAATCTTTAAAACAACAACAACAAAAGCTCTTAGAACTTCATATATATATATATATATAATTTTTTTTAACTTCATAGATAGTTAAAGCCTTTTCTCTCCCTGCAGCTTGAGCCTGACTGGAAGCTTATGGCTGGTGACAGACAGTGGAGTCTGGGCTCCACTTTCTCACAGGGCATTTCTTGTCCCTCCCCCACTAGCTAATGCAGCCTCTGGCCATTCTGAGGTTGAAGCAGGAGGAGGGAGCAGAGGCTGGACTGATCCGCTGACCTCATGTGGAGATGGTCCCCTCTGGCTGCTCAGGAATTGAAAAGTTCTCCTCTTTGCACTTTGCACAATACTTAAAGCTGCTTCTGTGTGCAGTTTTTGGGGGTCCCTTTCTGCAGACATTCAGCTGTACTTTCCCCAACACAGGCTGGCTTCTCATTTTTCTTCACTCAGCCTCTGGGAATATTGGAGGCACTCTGGACTGGATGTTCGGTAGCACCAGACAGACTGTTTTCACTCCTGGGGCCCAGAGCTGATCACAAGCAACACCTGGGCACTTTAGCCCTTGCCGCAGGTGCCCTGGGGAATTGTAGGCAGCTGCCAGGGCAGTCTGGTTCCTTCTCTCTCCTGCCTGCTGCCTCCTGTCACTTGGGTGGAGATGCACATGGCTTCCGGAACCCCAGACCTCCGAGGAAATTCCTCTCTTTCGGAAAGAGGGGGGTTACTCGGAGCACACTGACATCTGGAGTGATTCCTGTCTAGTCTGCAACTGTCTCCTGTCAGCTTTTCTAACCTCTCATAGTCTGAGGGGAGCAGTAAACTGAGGTCACAGAACTGGCTCTCAGACGCTGCCTTTGCAAATGCTACGGAGGCATCTGATACCTCGCTTTGCAAGGTGGATGCACTTGCCACCGGCTTTTTATGCCCTCAGCCAAAAGGGAGATTGAAGCAGCCTCATTTTAACATCCTGTTAAACATGCATATGATTTTGACAGCATTACACCATTGACCTTTCTCTTGCAGTCCATCCTATACAGAAGAGAAGGCATATTCATTTCAACCCTACCCACCTTCCCAAACCCATTCCTTCACAGTGGCTTCCTTCCTTGATCTCAAAAGGTCATCTCCTCCAGAAATCAAAGCTCCTTGTTTGTACCACCTTTTCTGTCTGTGATTACTTATAAGATCTTTTACTGTAGTTATTTGTGGGTATGTCTTGTGTTTGTTGAATTGCACTAAAGATCGATCATTATATAAATAACCTTGTGCACTTCTGAGAAATACTCAGGATTTGTGTATTCCCGTTATGTGCTGGAGTCTACACTACTTGAGAATGGGGAGTACATTCAACAGCTGAATTCAGGGAGGTTACAGGACAGTACCTCCAGGCCCAGCAGGGGTAGGTTTGGGAATTTGCTGAGAATAAGATTGAATCTCTTTAGCAGAACAGGTCTCTCGTAGGCATATTTTTACATGATGAACATACATGTTGCTAAGCTAAAATTCCATTTTTTTTCCTTGGGCTGTAACAATAATAGAAACCATCTTTTTCAAATTGCAAATGTTTTCAAAGTTGAAGCAAAATAATAGTGCCTGTATTGATATCAGTATTTCCTTTTGTGTTTGATTTTATTATGAATTATATAGCACCTGAGAGTATATTGTAGTTTATTTATTAAATACTCCTAAAGTACTCTTGCATCATACCAAATAAAACATTTCCAGCTCCTTTTTATCTGAAATATACTGGCTTTGCTTTTATACTTTTGCAGGATTATATACTTATTTCATTTTGCAGAACCTTCTAGATTTCCCAAAAGTTAATGAGATAGTTCATGGTAAATGATACTGGTTTGGAATTCAAAAGATGGGTCTTATCAATTTTTTATATTGTCTCCATAGAGAACAGATATTACTTAGTGACTGTAGTGGGAACTAGATGAGAAATTTGTCAGTGTCATAAAGATCTTTTGAGTATCTTTTCAAAACTTGTTCTATAGAGACTTACCTGACACACTTGGCGTGGAAGTGTAACAGGTCCTGAGATAAAGCAACATGGCAGACACCAGTTTCACATGTCATGGGTTCTTCACCTGTGTACCATGTGGCACAACATCACAAGAGGCAATACTCTTCTTTTGCGAACTCAGTATCCTTTCTACTAAATTGGCCAAAATAAAGTCTTCAATTCAAGCTCATGAAATTTTAGTGAGAAAGCAGTGGCTGGAATTGATACAATACCCTCTTATGAAAGGGTTTAAGATTAGTACCATCAAAAAGTGATCATTATTTTGTGCTTCACATTTCAGTTTTGTAAACTTAAATTTTAGTATTCTACAGATTGGGGAGAAAGATGATTAATGAGTACACTTAGTGGATGACCCATACTTTTATTGATTCATTAATTCTTTCAATTTTCTATTCAGTCTCTATTATTTACAAGATACTGTGCCGAATGGGAATAAAAGATAAATGAGGTATGGAATCTGTCCTCAAGTGACTTTATAGAGAAATAATATATACACATTAAAATAATCAGAATCCTAAATAGAAAATCTTGGTTGTCATTAGAAAGGTACAGTGAAACAGTTGCACATTTGTTGCACATTTGCTCGGTGCTGGGTGGAGTCATCAGCAATGGGACTACCATGGTGAGAATGATGGACCGGCTTGGGGAGCTGTTCTGGCTGAACCTCCCCAATTGCTGGGTAGTAAAAGGCAGTGAGATTTTTAACACTTGTACAGTTTATCAAACTGGTGGCTGAAATAATCTCTCCAAATGCTTCTTATCTTGTAGCCAAGAGGAGTCGCCCTCTTCACATGCCTTCTCACTGGTGTCATTTTCGGGTTCTTTTCTTTCTTGGATCTTCTGTGGCACTTTGAAACCTTTTAGAGATTCAAAAGTAGTTTCTCTTTAAGAAAAATTATAGGACCCCCCCCCACACACACACACACAAAAGTAGACAATACACAGCAGAGATAATTACCTGGCTCTCTTAGTCCTTTTTTTTTTTTAATAGGCACTTATTTAGTACTTACTGAAATAAATGCTTTCCAAATATTAA
The DNA here is from genome assembly GCF_018345385.1 of Vulpes lagopus. Taxonomy (NCBI): domain Eukaryota; kingdom Metazoa; phylum Chordata; class Mammalia; order Carnivora; family Canidae; genus Vulpes; species Vulpes lagopus. The sequence goes on from NC_054826.1 coordinate 76,021,061, forward strand.
CTCATCTCCATAAAATCCTCACAGGTAGTTTCTTTTATGCCCTCATTTCTACATTTAAGATGTGTGAAAACTGAGGCACAGAGAGGTCAGGCCACTTCTCTGAGGCCATTCTTCTGGCAAGCGGTTGTTCTGGGAATCAAGACCAGGCAGTCTGGATCTGGAGTCTGGGCTCATCTCTAGTACCTTATGGCATCTCTTTTTTTTCTTTTCCTCTTCAGTTTTATTGAGATATAATTGACACATAACTTTGTATTTAAGGCATACAACATAACGATTTGATATATGAATGCGTTAGGAAATGTTTGCCTGTGAGAAGTTCAGTTAACATCCATCACCTTGTATAGTTAAAAAAAAAAAAAAATCTTCTTTCTTGTGCCGAGAACTGTTAGACCTATTCTCTTAGCACCTTCCACTTCTGAATTCATTTGTGTTCAGACTCACCAAGGTGGGAAAGGTTGGCACTCAGGTGCCCCCTCCCCCAACTGGGATGTGGATGACTTTCAGGGTCCCCCCATGCCCACTCTTCCTGGGCACTGGAGGCAGACCACCTCCAAACTGGCCCTTTCTCCCCGACACTGCTCTATCAGAAGGGCTGCTTTTGTCACTGTGGTTGTTCTTACTGTTCCATACACATGGGAGAACCAGCAAGGCAGAGTGCAACCTTAACAGGCCAATGACTTTTTCTGGAGAGAGAAGCTTAGCATTTCTCTGTTTAGGATCCATGACTGGAAAGGACAGTTACTGCTCAGCAGTTGTATTTTTCAGATTGAAGCACATTTACCCTTGAGCCCTAAGCATAACCATTTCTCCTCTCCAGGCTAGAAAAACAAAATACTCTGTTAGAAAATTCACAGAGGGTGATAACTGTTTTATCTTTCTCTTCCCAAACTCTGCAAGTCAGTGTAGTCTAATGGCTAAATTTGCCCCAGTAAAGGTTTATTTCCAGTTCACATCATGTCTAGTGTGGCTTGGGGGTGGGACTGTGCGGTCATATGGAATCTAGGTCCCCTCTGGCTTGGAGCTCTGCCTCCCTCCCAGGACCTTGGGGTCCTTTAGCAGATCCTGGTAAGTAGTCAGCAGCCATTAGAAGAGAGGGGTGGGGGGAGAGGGACAAAGGGTGCATGGACGTTTCTAAGGGCCAGCTTTGAAGTGCCATGCGTCACATCAGTCTGCATCCCTCTCTGATGTCAGTGACATTGCCTCACCTGGCTGCAGGGAGGCTGGGAAAGGAAATGATGTGGCCCAGAGGAGAATGGACATCATGTGGAGAATTACTGGGCCATGTCTGCTCTACAAACCAAAGTTTGATATTCAAAAAATTGTTTGTTTTTCCCTTTCTATCCTCTTTCCCTGCCTTCCTTCCAACAAGTATTTAGTGAGAGGTGCCTATTAGGTGTCAAGCATTCTAAGCCATGGACTAAAGTTGTGAAAAAACACACCTAGCCCCTGCTCCTGTTGAGGTTTACAACCCAGTGTAAGAAAGTTTGGGTTGATCACATAATCACGTGCACGAAATGGAAGTGGCAGCTGTGGCTAGTCCTCTGAAAGGAGATGTGTGATGCTCTGAAAACTACAGTAGAAGGAGCTCACTTCATCAGGATGTGAGGACTGTGGAACTCTAGGGTATCTTCATAAATCCTAACCCCTGAGGGATGAGGAGGCATCATCAAGGTGAAGAGTGGAGGTAGGAGGGGTACAGTGAGACCTGGCAGGAGACCACAGTGGCTGGAACACGTGCAAAGTGAGGCTGACAGGGAGGTGGGGATCAACCACGTGGCCCATGATGAAAGGTCGGTTAGAGAAGCTTTCATTTTGTGATGCTGGTGCCATTCGCTTCACTAAGAAACAGTGGTAGACCTAGGGAGGGGGACACATCATGTGTTCACTTTTGGATGTTGTTGAGTTGAAGACATCCAAGGGAAGATGTCAGATAGGGAGAGAACGGAAGGACAGGACAGAGGGAAAGGGCCAATGGCAAGTAAATCAGACAAGGCCTTCCTGTATTCATCTTTTACTTAATCAGAAAACTCAGGTGCACCTGGGTGGCTCAGCCAGTTATATGTTTGCCTTCAGCTCAGGTCATGATCCTGGGATCAAACCCCACGTTGGGCTCCCCACTCAGTGGGGAATCTGCTTATTCTTCTCCCTCTGCCCCTTCCTCCACTGATGCTGTCTCTCTGAGATAAATAAATAAATCTTAAAAAAGAGAGAGAGAGAGAGAGAGAAAACTCAGTTGTTTTTAACAAGTAGCACACAAATTGGCCAATATTACCTACAATGTGAAATGTGGGGGATGTATGCTCTAAGTTCATTTCAAAAAGGAGCTGTGAATCCCAATTGATGAGAAAGGTTGAAAGAATACTGTGATTTTCTCTTGGTCTTTCTAGAACTGGACAAGTTGTGTTTTGGGAAGGTTCATAAACTAAACTCTCATGCAATGCAAAATGAGGCTACATGGCTACAGGAACGAAGAGAGTCTTAAAAAAAATTGGGAAAAACGGGGAGTAAAAATGAGCTTCAGTGCTCCCATACAGCTGTAGCTGTAGCTATGTCTAATTTCAGGAAAAAGGAATCAGTTGGCAACTTGCAGTAAGGATTTTACTTTGCCTTCCTTCGTGGATATATTGACATCGATGCCTGCCTAATGAGGACAACAGTGTCAAGCAAAAGCCACATAATAATAGCATTGCCCCATGCTTGTTTGTTTTCTGAACTCCTTACTGTTCTAATTAGTTAATGTACCCAGTGTTATTAGCTGATCTCAGAAGCACATCTGAGAAGGTGGAGTCTGCCCAGAAGGATCTGAGTTAGTGCAAAAGTCTGGCTGTGGGGAAAAGGGAAGAGAGAGAGAGACAGAGAGAGAGAGAGAGAGAGAGAGAGGGAGGGAGGGGGGGAGAGAGAGAGAGAGAGAGAGAGAGAGAGAGAGAGAGAGAGAGAGGGAGGGAGAGAGAAAGAGGGAGAGAGAGAGAAAGAGAAAGAAAGAAAGAAAGAAAGAAAGAAAGAAAGAAAGAAAGAAAGAAGAAAGAAAGAAAGAAAGAAAGAAAGAAAAGAAAAGAAAAAGAGAAGCAGCCCCAGCTATAGGAGAATGTGTCAACATGAACCCCAGCGACTGACGTGTGTTCTACTTGTACACTGGGAGGAGGTGTCTCACCAGATTGCACTTTATTTTCTAAAGGAGCTTATAGGCTGATGCCTTCATTCCTTTTGGCCACTCCTCCAGAGCCCTTCCTTGTGCGAGCGGCACAGCTAATTACTAAAGTATAATGACAAAGTTCAAAGTTGAGGGAGTGTTTCATAAGAGGGGGAGTCCCTGGTTCTATTGCCTTCTGCAGATTAATTCTAGAGAGGCTGGGAATAAAGTGAAAAAAAGCATCCTGCAGGGGGTGTGTTGGGAAATGAATTGCCTGAACAGATGGTGGTGGGGGCTGCGGGTAAGCAACCAAAGTTATCGATCTTCCACTGTGGTGTGGGAGGGATGGGGGCGGTCATAGGGAGTGAGCCTCCTGAACCAGTCCTCTACAGAGAGAACAGCTAAATGGTAGAGACAGGACAAAATGCTGGGAAAGGGCAAAGCAATACAGAAACACATGAAACAAGTGACTGCAAATATGCACTCCCAATATTTATTCAGTCTCCAGAAGACGAGATCTCTGCTAGGTAGTAGCTTGGCCACTTCCCAGCCAAGGAACGCTAGGAAAGTAATTACTCTTTAGCATCAATTTACTCAGTTTGTACAACAGGAATTATAGCACCTACCTTACATGATTCGGGTATAGATTCATTAGATAATTTATGTAAATCCTGGCAGATGATGAGTATTTCATGCACATTGATGAATATGTGAATGAAGGAATAGAAGGGTTAATAGTGTTTAGCATGTAATAAATGTTCTCTTGATCGATCTATACTTATTGTGGTATTATTTAGAGAAAGTGGAAGAAATCTCTTCTTGGAATCCCTAGGTGGCTCAGTCAGTTAAGCATCTGCCTTTGGCTCACGTCGTGGTCCCACCTGATTGAGCCCCGCATCAGGTTCCCTGCTCAGCTGGTAACCTAATGTTTGGCTATACCCTTGTAACTTTGCTCAGTGACATATTAAGAGATGGTTGGATAATTTGCATCCTCACAATTCTGTGGAAACGAATAAATTTGAATTATTAGCATTTTACTGCCTCAGTTGCTTCAAGGTGTTTGGAGAGAAGCCAAAGATAAGAGTGCAGAGGCACCACACACTTAAGGAAAAGTTCAGTTTTCAGTAGGATTTTGGATGTGAGGGACACACAGCTTGGCATCGGGGAGTTAATGAAATCACACGCATTGGAGAAGTGATCTGAGAGAAAGCATGAGTTTAACTAATCTGTTTATTCAAATGTGGAATGGGGGAGAGTTACTGGGACTTCCATGTGATATAACAGAGTAGTAACCTGGAATGCCCTCAGCGAATTTCTGTCTGAAAGTTAGCCTAGAAAATGCAGGAACCATCATGTGTTTCCATTTACAGTGTAATCATTTAGCAATTTACTGAACAAAAAGTCTACTATAGTTAATTTGGCCAAACAATATTCTGCAGCTTGTTTTTTTTTTTTTTTTCCCTGTAATTCATCCAGGCCATGAGTGGCAAAAATTGCAAATGAGAAAAAGACAAGGTAATGGAAAAAAATTATTAAATATCTGCTTTAGAACAGGTTCGATGCTAGTTCCTTTATAAGAATTACCTATTGAAGTATCTTAATAACCCCATGGGGTATATAAAACATAGGTCAGTCTGGCTCTAAAATACCTTCTATAGTGAAAAAACCTGGATTATCATCTAGGTATCAGCAAACTATCACTCATGGGCCAAACCTGGCCCCGGCCTTTTTTCATAAATAGAGTTTTATTGGAACAAAGACATGTCCATTTATTTACAAATTGTCTGTAACTGCTCTCATACAACAAAAAGCAGGGTACAATAGTTGTAGCAGTGACTGTATGGCCTAAGATGCTTGCTACCTGGCCCTTTATGAAAAAGTCTAATGTCCCCTGGAACTACTAGTTTACTATTTACTATCCTGACACTTTGGGCAAGGTCCCTTATGAGACAGTATCTTCAGCAGTAAAGCACAGTTGATGCCAGCCTTGTCTATATTTACAGAAGTAAGCAAGTAACCTCTTATATATGAAAATTATACAGAAGCAAAAGTGGTCTGCTTCGTAGTATAAGTTTTAGTTTTTTTTCTCCTAGCAGGCTATTAAGAAAATTTTCAAATATACAAAAAAAGTTGAAAGAACTCTACAATGAACGTCCATATTTCCACCACCTAGAGTCTACAATTAACATTTTCTGTATTTGTTTTATTACCTATGTGTCTATCTACCAGTCCCTCTACCCACCTATTATTCCATCTTATTTTTTATGGATTTCAAAGTAAGGTGTGCATACCAGCTTAACTGGCAATCAGTATGTGTTTACTTTTTTTTTTTTTTTTTAGGTAAAAATGTACATACTGTGGAATGCACAAACTTGAGTGTACTCTGATGAATTTTTACAAGTGACTCTTGTTGAGATATAAAACATTACGATCACCCTAGAAAATTCCCTCATGCCCCTTCTCATTTCCCATCTCACCCCACTCCCAACAGGCAAACACTGTTCTGATCTTTCTCACTTAGCACAATGTGTTTGAGATTCCGTGTTGTTGTGTATAACAGTGGTTGCTTGCTTTTTGTTGCTAAGTAATATGAATTGTATGAAGGCACCAGTTTGTTTATTCATTCATCTGTTGATCCACACCTAGGCTGTCCCTGGTTTTTAGTTATTATGAATAAATCTGTGAACATTCTTGTAGAAGTCTTTTGTAACCATATGCTTTCTTATCTCTTTTGTAAACTTCTGAGAGTGAAATTGTTGAGTCATATGGTGGTTTTATAAGAAACTGCCAAAGTATTTGTACAATTTCACCCCCTTTGCTGCATTCCTCAACAACGTATTAGAGTTCTGATGGTTTCACATCCTTGCCAGCATTGGGTGTGTGTCCATCTTTTTAACTCCGCCCTTTCTAGTTAGATGATATTGGGATCTCATGGTGGATTTAATTTTTATTGCTCTGATAACTAATAAAAAGTATTCTTTTATGTGTCAGTCATATCCAGTAAAGTTGAGTTACTTCTAGCATATAGTGTGAAGTGGGAATAGAGGTTCATTATGATCCATATGTGTATGCAGTTGTTCTGAACAATTTGTTCAGAAGACTTTCTTCTCTCAATTAAATTGCTTTGTACCTTTATTATAAATAAGTCAAAGGGGTAAGTGTAGGCCTATTTCTGTTGCATTGATCTATCTGTCTACTTTAACACTAGTAACATACTTTCTTAATTGTTGTGATTTTATAATCTTAAATTAAGGTAGCAGTGTAAGTCTTCCAACTTGTTTTTATTTTTCAAGATTGCTTTGGATATTCTAGGTCCTTTTTATTCTATTAAAAATTTTCAAAATAAGCTTGTCTATTAAAAATTGTGAAGTTCATTGAATCTGTAGATCTGAGGAAAACGGACATTTTAACAATGTTGGGACCTCCAACCCATGAATGTGGTATATTTCTATATTTACCTGGACCTTTAATTTCCTTCAGCAATAATTTCAATGTAGTTTAAATGTGGAGGTCTTGCATATTTTCCTTAAATTTATTCCTAAGTAGGGGCTCCTGGCTGGCTCATTCCGTGGAATGTGCAGCTCTTCACGGGGTTGTGAGTTCATGCCCCATGTTGAGTGTAGAGATTACTTAAAAAAAAAAAAAATATATATATATATATACACACACACACACACACACACACACATATTCCGAAGTATTTAGTGACTTTTGGTGCTTTCAAAAGTAGGATTTTTCTTTTTTCTTTCTTTTTATTCCTTGAATTTTATTTTCCAATTGTTTGTGGCCAGCATATAAAATACAGTTGATTTTTGTATGTAGATCTTATATCCTGAAGCCAAGTTAATGTCACTTATTAGTTCTAGGAGTTGTTTTTAAATTCCTGAGGATCTTTCTATGTAAATAATCATGACATCTGTGAATTGAGTCTGTTTTACTCTTCCTTTCTAATCTTTATGACTTTATTTCTTTGACTCTTTACTCTGGCTAAGATCTCCTATAAAATGTTGAATAAAAGTGGTGAGAATGAACATGCCTATTTTGTTCTTACTCTTAGTAGGAAAGCATTCAGTATTTTGCCATTATGTATAATAGTTTTTGTAAGTCTTTCATAGACTTTTTTTTATCAGATTGAGGAAATCTTCTTCTAATTCCAAATGTGGTGAGGGTTGTTTTTTTTTTTTAAAGATTTTATTTATTTATTCATGAAAGACAGAGAGAGAAAGGCAGAGACACAGGCAGAGGGAGAAGCAGGCTCCATGCAGGGAGCCTGACGTGGGACTTGATCCCGGGACTCCAGGATCATGCCCTGGGCCGAAGGCAGTGTTAAACCGCTGAACCACCCAGGGATTCCCCTGGTGAGGGTTTTTTAAAAGTATCATAACAGGGTTTAATTTTGCCAAATGAGTATTTTGCATCTGTTGAAATAATCATTTGATTTTTTTCTTCACTGGCTATTGTGATGCAATGTTTTTCATTGACTTTTATGAAGTTAAATAAATCAGGTTTGCATTCTTGGAATAAATCCATTCTATTACTAAATTTGATTTTAGTAGCATTTCCTAAAGCATTTTTGCATATATCTTGATGAGAGAGATCATTTTGTATTATTGTTGTTAATTTCCCTGTTAGGCTTTGTTATTAAGGTCATGTTGGTGTAACATATATGCATATTTATTGAAATACAGTTGACGTGCAGTGTTAACATTAGTTTCAAGAGTATAATACAATGACTGAACAAGTTCATACGGTACATTATGCTATGTTCACCACATGTGTGGCTACCACCTGTTACCACACAACACGATTATAATACCATAGGCTATATAACATAGGCTGTACCTTTATACCTGTGACTTATTCATTCTATAACTGAAAGTCTGTATCTCCCACTCCCCTTTACCCATTTACCCATCCCAACTCCCCCTGCCCCACGCTCTGGCAATCATCAATTCTCTGTTTTATGGGTCTGTTTCTGCTTTTTGTTTATTTGTTTACTTATTTGATTTGTTGATTCCACATAAAAGTGAAGTCATATGGTATTTGTCTTTCTGTCTAACTTACTTCACTTAGTATAATACCCTAGAGGTAGGTGTGTATATTTATATATGTATGTATACCTTACATCTTATTTATTCATTCATCTATTGATGGACATTTGAATTGCTTCCATATCCTAGCTATTGTAAATAATGCTGCAGTAAACCTAGGGGTGCATATGTTTTTCTGAATTAATGTTTTTATATTATTTGAATGAGTACCTGGTAGTGGAAATACTGGATCATATGGTAGTTCTATTTTTAATTTTTTGAGGAACCTCATATTGTCTTCCCCAGTGGCTGCACCAACTTACATTCCCACCAGCAGAGCCCAAGGATTCCTTTTTCTCCCCTTGATCACCAGTACCTGTTATTTCTTTGTCTTTTTGATTCTAGTTTTTCAGACATGTGTAGGGTGATATGTCATAGTATTTTTGATGTGCATTTCCCTGATTGAGAGATGTTGAACATCTTTTCATGTGTTTGTTGGCTATTCTAGATGTCTTGTTTGGAAAAAATGTCTATTCAGGTTGTCTGCCCATTTTTTAATTGGATTTTTTGGTGTTGAGTTATGTAAGTTTATACATTTTGGATATATAACTCCTTATCGGACATATTATTTGTGAATATCAGACTTTCATTCACTAGGTTGCCTTTTCATTTTGTTGATGGTTTCCTTCACTGTGCAAAATTTTTTCATTTTGGTTTAGTCCCAGTAATTTGTTTTTGCTTTTGTTTCCCTTGCCAGAGGAGACCTATCTAGAAGAATGTTGCTAAGGCCAGTGTCAAAGAGATTACTTAATGTCTATGTTCTCTTCTAGGAGTTGTATGGTTTTAGATCTCTAATCCATCTTAGTTTATTTTCATGTGTGATGTAAGAAGGTGATCTAGTTTTGCCAGTACCATTTATTGAAGAGACTATCTTCCCCATGAATGTTCTTGCTTCCTTTGTCATAGATTAATTGGATTTATTTCTGGGCTGTCTGTCCCACTGATCAACATGTCTATTTCTATGCTGGTATCATGCTGTTTTGACTACTACAGCTTTGTAGTATATCTTGAAATGTGGAATTGTGATATTTCCAGCTTTGTTCTTTTTCAAGATTGCTCTGGCTATTGAAGGTTTTTTGTGGTTCCATGTAAATTTTAGAGTTATTTGTTCTAGTTCTTTGAAAAATGCTGTTGGTATTTTAATAGAGATTGCATTCGATTTGCAGATTGCTTTGAGTCATATGGACATTGTAACAATATTAATTCTTCCATTGCATAATCATGGAATATCTTTCCATTTGTTTGTGACATCTTCAATGTCTTTTATCAGTGTTTTATAGTTTTCAGAGTATAGGTCTTTCAGTGCCTTGGTTAAGTTTATTCCTAGATAGTTTGTTCTTTTTGGTGCAGTTATAAATGGAATATTTTTAAAATTTCTTTTCTGCCACTTCATTATTAGCATATAGAAATGCAACCAATCTCCATGTATTTTGTATCCTGCAACTTTATTGAATTTGTTTATTACTTCTAATTGTTCTTTGGTGAAGTCTTTAGGGCTTGCTATGTATAGTAGTATCATGTCCCCTGCAAATAGTGACAGTTTAATTTCTTCCTTAACAATTTGGATGACTTGTATTTATTTTTCTTGTCTGGTTACTGTGCTACAAATTCCAGTACTATGTTGAATAAAAGTGTGAGAGTGGACCTCTTTGTCTTGCTCCTGATCTTAGAGGGAAAAGCTTTCAGTTTTCCCCCATTGAGTATGATGTCAGCTGTTGAGTTTTTAATATATGACCTTTATTATGTTGAGGTATGTTCCCTCTGAACCCACTTTATTGAGAATTTCTGTCATGAATGGTTGTTGGATTTTGTCAAATATTTATACTGCATCTATTGAGATGATCATATGATTTTTAACCTTCATTTTGTTGATGTGGTGTATCATGTTGATTTGTGAATATTGCACCATCCTTGCATCTCTAGAATAAATCCTACTTGATCATAATGAATGATCTTTTTAATGTATTGTTGAATACAGTTTGTTTATATTTTGTTGAAGATTTTTACATCTATGCTCATCGAAGATATTGGCCTGTAGTTTTCTCTTTTGTGGTGTCTTTGTTTTTATCAGGGTAATGCTGGCCTTGTAAAATGTACTTGAAAGCTTTTCTTGCTCTTCTGTTTCTTGGAATAGTTTGAGGAGAATAGGTATTAATTCTTCTTTAAATACTTGGTAGAATTCACTCATGAATCCATTTGGTCCTGGGCTTTTGTTCATTGAGTTTTTTTACTTCTGATTCAATTTTGTTACTAGCTATTTGGTCTATTCAGATTTTCCAGAGTCGGTGTAATATTGATATTTCTTTCCAAAAATTTGATACAACTCATCAGTGAAACCATATGGGTGTAGAGTTTCTATTGTAGAATGATTTTATGATTTCAGCTTCTTCAAAAAAAGCTTCTAAAGATTTTTTTTGAGAAAGTTGTCCACTTCATCTAAATTTTCAATTTATTGGCATAAAGTTATTCGTAATATTCATTTATCTTTTTAACCTCTAGTCCCAAGTATCTAGTCATAGTATTTGTAAATTGTATTCTCTGACTTTTTTGGTATCAATTACTTGTAACAAATAGCAAGTCACCCCCAAATTAGTAAATTAAATGATAACCATTATTTAACCATTAAATAATAACCATTTATTTATCAATGAGTGGGCCATTGGAGATCATCTGAGAAATTCTTACAGTCTAGGCAGGTTCACAGGTCTTTGGGCAGCTGCTAGTCTCTTAGGTGGCTCTGCTTCTTGGATTTGGGTGGCTACTGGCTGGGCAATGGGGGTGATGGGCTGCATGTTTCTCCTCACCTACCAGGCTAAGGCCAGGCTTGTTCACATAGTGGCTCAGCAGTGTTCCTAGACAGAATAGAAATATGCACATTCTCTCGAGACCTAATCTTGGGATATGACAGAATTGCTTTTTTTTCTCACATTTTTTTTTTTATTAAAGTAAATCACAAGAACAACCCAGATTTACAGAGTTGAAAAATAGACTTCACCACTAATTCCAAATGACTGTGGATGTGGGGCAGGAGAAAATTAGCACCATTTTTGCAATCTGTCACTTATTATGATATACTATTATGGACAAATTGTCATGAATTTGGCAATTTTGTGTAAATAGTCATCTAATCAGTATTGTGATACTACAGTCTTTGTGCATCTTTATGGAATTTACAGAACATTGAGTTCTTTGGTGTCTGATCAAAAGCAATGTCTTTTCTCCCATTAATACTTAGGAAGATTTGATTGTTTATATTTTTGTTTTATACATGATTATATATTTTGGGTATCTGCACAACCCCAAACCAGTGACATTTCAAACTATATTTTTTTTGGTCCATAATGTCCATAATACTTTAAGAATTCAAAATATGGCACTCTTGAAAATTATCCTGGCTATACTGATTTGGGGCTTAAAAACAGATTGAGCTGTGGATAAACTGTAGGCAATATTAAAGGTAAGCAATTTACCATAGCATTGGTAATATATTTCTCTAGGTTTCCCATCTATTCTGTCAATAGAGCAATTCTTGAACACAGAAAATGTAAGTAGAGTTGGGTAGTTGATAATGGAAGTACGGTTTAACACTATCAATACGTAAGTACATATTTACATCTTGCTGTTAAATCACATTCATTTCACCTTTTCGGAAACCTACCTCTGGAAATTTAGCCTACATTACTTATGTGTGTGTGAGCTTATCTGACGAAAAGAATAGTCATTGATAGCATTGTTTCTCTCATGGAAAAACTGGAGGTGATCTAAATGTCTAATGGAAAGAGGTTGATTTTTAAAAATATGATCGATTAAAAAAAAAAAACATGATGGATTCAGGATGCCTGGGTGGCTCAGCGGTTGAGCGTCTGTCTCCCTTTGGCTCAGAGCATAATCCCGGAGTTCCCAGATGGAGTCCCACATCAGGCTTCCTGCATGGAGCCTGCTTCTCCCTCTGCCTATGTCTCTGCCTCTCTCTGTGTGTCTATCATTAATAAATGAATAAATATTAAATAAATAAATAAATAAATAAATAATATGGATTAATCACATGAAATACTATACAACCATTTAAAAGTTATAGAAGAGTATTTAGTGACCTGTATGGATGTTCATTTATAGTTGATGTTTAACATATATTTAAATATAGATAATGAAGTTACTTGTGGGATTCTATTTTTTATAATATACTTACATGTAAATACTTGTAGGCATAAGAAAAGGCTTAGAAGAATATATAATAAAAATGTTAATGGTGGTTATTTCCAAATGATAGCAATATGATTTTTTACATTTTATTGAAATCTAATTGACATATAGCATTTAGTAGTTTTAGGTATACAAAATGATGATTGTATATATGTATGTATAACAAAATGATTACTACAAAAAGTTTAAACACCTACAAACTCTTTTCTTGTGTTGAGAACTTTTGAGATCTACTCTCGTAGCAAGTTTTAAATATATGATATACTATTGTTAACTTTAGTCACCATGCTATACATTATATCTCCAGAACTTATTTATCTTATAACTGGACGTCGATATCTTTTGACCATCTTCACCCATTCTACCCACCCCCCTGTTTGTATCTATGAGTTTGTTTTTTTAGATTCTGCATGTAAGTGAGATCAGACAGTATTTATCTTTCTCTCTCTGACTTATTTCACTTAGCATAATGCCTCAAGGTCCATCCATGTTGTCTCAAATTATCATAATTATCTTCCTTTTTGTGGCTGAATAATATTCTTCTGTGTGTGTGTGTGTGTGTGTGTGTGTGTGTGTTTATGTAACATTTTTAAATTTATTTGTCTATAGACATCTGGGTCGTTTCTGTCTTGACTATTGTAAAGAAAACAGGGGGTGTAGACATCTTTTTAAGATAGTGATTTTTTTTACTAAAGATACATACCCAGAAAGGGAATTGCTGAATACTTTGGTAGTTGTTTTCAGTGTGTGTGTGTGTGTGTGTGTGTGTGTGTGTGTGTGTTTCCATTAAGTGTACTCTTAATCCCCTTTATCTATTTTATCCCTCACTTCCCACCCCTCCCCCTCTGACAGCCACTAGTTCTCTGTATTTATGAGTCTGTTTTGGCTTTTATTTTTTTAAGATTTTATTTATTTATTCATGATAGACATAGAAAGAGAGGCGGGGGGCAGAGACACAGGTGGAAGGAGAAGCAGGCTCCATGCCGGGAGCCCGACGTGGGACTCGATCCCAGAGCTCCAGGATCACACCCTGGGCCAAAGGCAGGCACCAAACCACTGAGCCACCCAGGAATCCCCCATTTTGGCTTTTATTTGTTTGTTCATGTGCTTGGGTTTTTTTTTTTTTTTTTAGATTCCATGTGTAAATAAAATTATATGGCATTTGTCTTTGATTTATTTCACTTAGCATAATACCCTCGAGACCGATTAATGTTGTCACAAATGCCAAGATCTCATTCTTGTTGATGACAGTAGTATTCCATTTGTGTGTGTGTGTGTGTGTGTGTGTGTGTGTGTATACCACATCTTTTTATCCATTCATCTATCAATGGATACATAGGTTGCTTCCTTATTTAAGCTATTATAAACAGTGGTAGTAAATATAGGACTGCATGTATCTTTCTGAATTAGTGTTTTTGGTTTTTTTGGGTGAACACCCAATAGTAGAGTCCTTGGATCATATGGTAATTCTATTTTTAATTTTTTGAGGAACCTCCATATTGTTTTCCACAGTGTCTGTACCAATTTACATTCCCGCAATAGTGCACAAGAGTTCCTTTTTCTCCACATCCTTGCCAATACTTGTTATTTTTTATTTTTGATAATAGCCATTCTAACAGGAATGAGGTAATATGGTATGATTATTTTCCTGTTTTTAATCCGTGATTTGAAATTTTTAGAATATATGTTGAAGATATGAAAAATAAATAAAAATGACTTTTAAAAGGCCCTACAGAGAGGCACCTGGGTGGTTTAGTAGGGTAGATGTCTGCCTTTGGCTTAGGTCATGATTCCAGGGTCCTGGGATTGAGCCTCACATAGGGCTCTGCCCTCGGTGGAGAGCCTGTTTCTCCCTCTCTCTCTGCCTGATGCTCCCCCGGCTTGTTTGCACGTGCTTTCTTTCTCTCTCTCTCTCTCTCTCTCTCTCTCTATCTCTCTATCTCTATCTCTATCTCTATCTATATCTATATCTATATCTATAGATATATATCTATAATATCTAGTATATATTTATATATAAAACATATATAATATATATATCAAATAAATAAATCTTTTTTTGAAAGGCCCTACACAGCCACAATTTACAGAATTATTTGTATTTTTAAATTGCTACTCTCTATGAAATAAGATCTATTGAACTTTACAAAATTTATAGAGTTACCTAAAACTCAAGATGATCTACTTACGCAAAAGACTGGTTTTATCACTGCTGTAGTAGAACATAACATCATGAAATGTAGCAGTTACTTTATATTTTTGTTTTTGCTGTTAACATTCACAAGTACAAAGATTGGGGAAATTCTTTTTTTATAAGCATCATATTTTTATTTTAAAACATCACCATTATGAAAATGGTTTCTAAACATTTTGGTTGGAAGCAGAATCAGTCATGTTCCTTTCTTATAAGTCAATATTCAGGGCAGCTTTGGTGGCTCAGTGGTTTAGCGCTGCCTTCAGCCCAGGGCATGATCCTAGAGACCCGGGATTGAGTCCCACGTCAGGCTCCCTGCATGGAGCCTGCTTCTCCCTCCCGCCCCCCCCCACCCCCCCATGTCTCTCATGAATAAATAAATAAAATCTTTTTTTAAAAAAAGTCAATATTCATGGCTTCCTAAGTCTTTTTAAAAATTTCAGTTGGCTGGAAAGTCATAGTTAAAAATAGAGACAGGTACTGTATCTGTGTTAAACTGCTAGCTATAATTCTGTGCTTTTCTTTCCAGTCTAACTGCTCAGCTCCCTGACAAGGTAAAACACATTACACATGTGTAGTAAAGTGGTATTTCTATTTAATACTTCCCATTATTACCACTGATTGGCTAAACTTTACTAGATTTTAGTACCATGGCTACAAAACAAACTCTATATTAAAGATTTTAAAGTATATTTTATTTTGACTAGACTATTGAGACACCAATAGTCCTGTTTCCATATAGAAAATAGTTAATGCAGTGAGCAATCTGTAATGCATAAGCATGGCTGCAAGGGGGTACTGAAGTTTTGTGGGCCCCAAATTGAATTAGATTTAAATTAAATACATGCTGGAGAGAATTTTTAACGTAAGGCAAAGTGTTGTGAAATCACTACTTCTGCAGGATAGACTACAGTTGGAAAAATTTTATTGATATGTTTTATTTGGTATGCTGCGGGAAAGGCACAAAACACATCTCAGTGTGCAGAGTTGAGTGCATGGTTTCTAAGGTGGGAGGAAGTACTGGGGAAGATTCTGCACACCTCGGGAACTGCAGCAGCTCCTTGCCTGCAGGCCTGTTGTATAGGCAGCTTTTTCCATGTCAACACCTGCTCATTAGGAAACGGACCAAGACTCCCCAAGAGCTCTCAGATGGCCTGAATTTTGTATCCCTGCCAATCTGCACTAGAATTTAATAACAACCATGAGGTGAAACTTGGGCCTTTCCTCATTGCTAATCCCCAAAACCATCTGGCCTTTCCCTTTCTCTGAATAGCAGTTGAGTGTATGTGTTGGGGTGAAGGAGGAGGTCGGGGGTGAAAGAAGAACTGACCTATCATGTTTCTTAAAGGACAGTTCACTCTCTCTCAGAGCAGATAAAAGTCCTTGGAGATCATAGCTCTAAGCTTGTTCTTTCATAGCATCCACATCTTTGCCAGCTAATTGTTTGAAAATCATACCATTCATTAACTACTGACAAATGTCCAAGTTTAGTTCTTTTAATGAAATAATGCCAAAAATAAGTACGTAAGTCTGCAGTCATGATTCTGATATTAAAAACAAAAAGTTATGCATTTTTCTTTAATTTTCTATTATGTCTTAGAGCATTAGAAACATGGGAGACACTCTGTAAATATTTGTTTATTCCTATGCCTTGCTCTACAAAGAAATTGAAGTTAGTAGGAAATACATAGAATATATTAGTAAATCACACATAAAACACCAAGCTTCCTCTGCTCTGCCCCCATTCAGGTGCAGAAATAGAATGCAGATAGTGAACCACCTGGCCTATGCATTGCAGAGAGAATATCATAGATTTGGTTCTGTTGAAGACTCACTGCAGGGCAAATGCTCCTCAAATGGTACTATGTATGAGATCAGTTATTCAATTTAAAATTGTTCTCTCTCTCATACTACTGAGCACTTGTTGAGATTGGGTGTCATAAATACCTGTGTAGGATTATGCTACTTCGATAAGGAAGTATCAAAGAAATATTTGTCAGTGAATGAATTAATAAAGAAATTTCACTTGTCTCTACATGGGATAGAAAAGTCAATAGTATGTCTTTCCATTATGCAAATGATGGTTACTATGTTCAAACACAAAGGGTAGATTCTCATGTTTGTTTGTTTTTTTGCAAATATACACATAGTCACACATATATGCATGGACTTGTGTGTACATGTAAATATTCCAAGCATCAGGTTTGGACAATAGTGTCCATTCACTCCTTTTTTCAGAAACCTTCAGAACAGTATGTCACCAGCAATGTGGATGCCTCAGTAGAGGGGTCAGTAAACTATGGACCTTGGGCCAAATCCAACCTTGTGTTTGAATCACCTACAAGCTAAGGATGGTATTTACATTTTTAAATGGTTGAAAACAAATCAAAGTAGCATAATACTTGATGACACATAAAAATTACGTGAAATTCCAATAACAGTATCCATAAATAAAGTTTTATTGGATCCTACCATATTCACTTGTTTATGTGTGGTCTCTGGCTGCTTTTGCATTATAACAACAAAGTTGAGTAACTACAACAGAGACCATCCGGCCTGCAGAACCCAAAATATTCACTATCTGGTCTTTTACAAAAATATTTGCTGACCCCCTACCATAGAAATTACAAAAAATGAGTAGGGTGAAGTCTGCCTGAATAAAGCCACACACACACCTCATAGTATTTGAAAATATCTATCCTCTACTCTGCCCTGTTTTTCAGAAGACAAAAATGGAAAATAATAAGAAAATTGTTTTCAACGTCTATCTTTTTAACAAGGGCCTCATAACTTATTTCTTCCAAATATAACCTTATATCCTAAACAGTATTTTGAATACTCAAGTTTTACTTTTTAAAAATTGAAGTATGGTTGGCACGACAATATCATATTAGTTTCAGATATGCAACATAGTGATTCGATCGTTGCAGTTGACCCTTGAACAACATGAGTTTGAACTGCATGGGTTCACTCACACACTTTTTTTGATAAATACAGTTCAGTACTGTAAATGTATTTTTTTCTTCCTAATGATTTTCTTAACACTTTCTTTTCTGTAGCTAATTTCATTGTCAGGTACAGTATATAATACATATACCAAATATGTGCTAATCAACTGTTTATGTTATTGGTAGGGCTGCCAGTCAATAGTAGACTGTTAGTCAAAAGTTACAGGTGGATTTTCAACTGTGCAGAAGCTTGGCAGCCCTAACTCCCACTCAAGGGTCAACTGTGTATACATTACAAAGTGCTCACCTTAAGTCTAGTTACCATCTGTCACCATACACAGTTATTACATTATTGATTATATTTCCTATGCTGCATTTTTCATCCCCACAATATACTTATTTTATAACTGGAAGTTTGTACCTCTTACCTCCCTTCACCTATTTTATCCATCTGCCCTCCTTCTGCCCCATGGCAACCACCAGTTCTCTGTGTTTATGCATCTATTTCTGTTGTTTCAAACTTTAGTAACATTTGTGATTATATCCTAACATGATATAATGGAAGGGCAGGTAATAAGGTACAAAGTTGTGGAACACACAACAGAAAGTTTAATTAGTCTGATTTATAATTGGCTTTCTGAAGCAACATGAGAAGGAAAAACTGCCAAGACTTACCAAGGTGTAGGACATGTAGGAAGAGGACAAATCCTAAATGCCCTTGGAGACCCTGTGTGATAGTTCCTTCTCAGTAATGCCTTGTGTTTACAGATACTCTTTTTGTCTTCTGTGTGATTGTATTGTTTCATAAACAATTGATGTTTAGCTATCGAAACATGCTAGTTGGGGCAGCCCAGGTGGCTCAGCGGTTTAGCGCCACCTTCGGCCCAGGGTTGGTCCTGGGTCCCAGGATCAAGTCCCACATTGGGCTCCCTGCATGGAGCCTGCTTCTCCCTCTGCCTGTGTCTCTGCCTCTTTCTCTCTCTCTCTCTCTCTCTCTCTCTCTGTGTGTGTGTCTCTCATGAATAGATGAATAAAATCTCTCTAAAAAAAAGAAAAAGAAACATGGTAGTAAGAAGCAGATACTGTTATTTCCATTTGCAAAGGGAAAAAGCTATAAACTTTGCATGTAGCTCTTTCAATGGCAGTAAATCAGTGCCAGGAAAGTAGTTTTTTTTTTTTTTTCTGTTTTGGCAGATAGAAACTCTGCATGATTGAATATGGTCCACAGTTTGATAAATTCTGACCTGAACCGTAGTGTGACTATCTGATTTCCTTGACAACATCTGGCAGAGTGCTAAGTCGTTATTATCCTACCCTTGGCCATTGTATGTGACCTCGTGAGTGAGCTAAAATTTTTCTAAAAATTAGAACCTTTGCTTTCTCATGTGTGTGCCACTCTATCCTTCATATATAGTGTTAGCAAATGGTCACTGAGTAGACCAGCAGAGTCCTGAATTTTCTTTTTTTTTTTTAAGATTTTATTTATTTATTCATGATAGACACAGAGAGAGAGAGGCAGAGACACAGGCAGAGGGAGAAGCAGGCTCACATGCAGGCAGCCTGATGCAGGACTTGATCCCAGGACTCCAGGATCATGACCTGGGCTGAAGGCAGGCACCAAACCGCTAAGCCACCCAGGGATCCCCCAAGTCCTGAATTTTCAAATCCTGTCTCCTTCATACCTTTGACCTTTAGTTTCTTCTTGAAAGAAATGTTTTGAGGGCGCCTGGGTGACTGAATGAGCATCTGCCTTTGTGTCAGGTCGTGATCCCAGGGTCCTGGGATCGAGTCCCACATCAGACTCACTGCAGGGAGTCTGCTCCTCCCTCTATGTCTCTGCTCAATCTGTGTTTCATGAATAAATAAATAAATAAAATGTTTTTTAAAAAATTAAAAGAAATGTTTTGAAAGCAGACTTAATTCCCTTATATCTTGACCAGAACACACCAACAGAAGAGGCACACACAAATCAATCATTGCGTCCGAATTGTAATTGTATTTTGGCATCACAAAGTGTGAATACTGGCAGAAAGACTTTAGAATTCCTTTCCTTTTACAGATATGGGACTCCCGAGGAAGGATAAGGGACTTCCCTAAGGTCTTCCAACTATATGTAGCTAAGTTGGGGTAAGAGCTGTTTTGCCTTCCTTGCTTGCTTGCGTTATCTTTCCTTTGGGCCTCTTCAAATATGATTATGTAAAAGCATTAAATAATAAGGGCTTAGTAAAATATCTAAAGAATATCCTTTCATATAATATGTTATGTTTAGCCATGGAACAATGAAATTTATCTCCAAAAGATGCATAGAAAAGTTTATTCTGTTACATAGTGGACTTACTCTGTTAATCCTATTGGAATCCTTATTAAACCATAAGTTAATAAAATGTGATAGAACCTATGATTATCCAGATAGTTTAGGTGATAAGTGATACAAAAGCATATATATTGTATATCTTTAGTAATAAAAAATTTTGAATTGCTCAATTCAAATTTGAGAAAATTTGAATTACTTGAGAAATTACTTTTTCTCAAATTATTATTATTATTATCATTATTATTATTATTATTTATTCTCACATTACTTGAGAAAACATTCATATTTACCATCAGCCACCACAATCAATGTCTTAGTTAAGGGGGCTATTTTGGGGAATCACTACCCTTATAGAGTGAAAGACTCAACTCGATTGCCTCTTCACCATCTTGATTTATTTTTCCTTGAAAGTCAAAGATGGAAAGAAGCAGAGTCCATGAGCCATTATTCCCCTTCTAGTCACTTCCAGTTTGGTTATACTGCTTTATTTTCCTCACAATACTTGCTACTATCTGAAATTATCTCCTTCATGGATTTGCTTGCTTGTTTACTCCCCTGTCCCATACTCACAGGAACAGAAGCTGCAGAGCATGAGGCTTCTTCTGTTTTACTCACCGTTGGTATCACCAGTGCCTGTAACAGTACCTGGACCATAAAGAGAATTCCACATGATCTGTTCAGTGCATGAGCAGTTGGCTATGTGACTAGGGTGTGAGGGATCAAATTGCAAAACTCTAAGTTCTGCGAATAGTGAAGAGAGACTTCATACCTGACCAAGATAGCACTCTTCTGAGTGCTGATCTCTGTGCTCTATTTTATATGCCCAGCTCTGCTTCCAGGGCATCTGTGCTGTGATTGCTAGTTGACTTCTCTCTCTCTCTCTCCCATTTGATTACTTGAGGATAGGAACCAAGTCCCATTCACCTGTATGTTCCAGGTGCTGGACACAGTGACCAGCAGGGTGAATCGGTGAGTCCATGAGTACATGAATGGTTCTTTCTGTGCAAGAGCCTGAGAACACACTACCTTTTTGGGCTTCATCTTTCAAACAGAAAACGTAATGACTGACTGCTGGGTGTCTTCTTCTTCTTTTTTTTTTTTTAAGATTTTATTTATTAATGAGAGATAGAGATAGAGAGAGAGGCAGAGACATAGGCAGAGGGAGAAGCAGGCTCCATGCAGGGAGCCCGATGTGGGACTCGATCCCGGGTCTCCAGGATCACGCCCTGGGCTGAAGGCGGCACTAAACCGCTGAGCCACCCGGGCTGCCCTGCTGGGTGTCTTCTAATGCTTGTTTGCAGAAATAGCTGCCTTTGGAAAGATCATGTCTGGCAAATTAGGCTCTTTTTGTTCATATAGGCTCTTTATATAGACAATCACTGTAGTGTGAGCCACGCGTATAATTTCAAATTTCCAATAGCTACATTTAAAGATCTTTTTAAAAAGTAAGATTTATTTTAATATATTTTATTTAACTGAACATATCTGAAATAGTTTAGTTTTGATATGACTCAATATATGCGATTATTACTGAGGAATTTTACGTTGCTTTTTCTCATATGAAGTCTAGCAAGCCAGTGTTACTTCATGTCTTAATTTGGATACTAAATTATTGGAAATACTTGATCCATATTTTTCAAGTAAAATTTAAATTTGGAAAAGTATATTCCCATATCCAGATTTTCAAGACACACTGAAATGTGTCCCACTATCTGAATTGAGAATGGTTTTAAATTTAAAACTTGGTTCTCCAGACATATTAGTCACATTTCAGTACCCAGTAGCCAAATATGGCTGGTGGCTACCATAATGGCCAGCATAGATCACAACTCTTCCTAAATATACCTTTCCTATACATCTCCCTTTATTTCCAAACACCCACAACCTTCTATCACTTCAAGTCACGGCATTTTAGGTTCATGAGAGGGTGGGTTTGAAGTCCTTTGGTCTAGCCACTCCTTCTATAAAAACAGGGGAGCAGAGAGAACGTGTCTTGTTCAGTACTTTTGGCTTGCCCACCATTCTTGGTGCTAGCTTCACACTCAGTGCTCTGCCAGGCATGGCCAGTCTACTCTTTGGGTCAGATGGAGCCCAGGGATGTGACTGGGGGAGTCTTCCATGCAGAACGAGGGATCCCCTCCTCCCTAGGTGGCCAGTGTGGCTGTGGTGTAGGGACCTCAGGAAAGCTGCCTCTGTGTGCCTGTTGTGAGGTGCCCATGTGAGGTGGCAGAAGCAGCTGGCAGCCTGGGTCCAGCTGGCTCTCCAACACGGAGGTCGAGCCAGTTAGTTGTACAGACCGTCTAGTCCAGGGATGGAGGGCAGACTGAGCACTGAGGCAGATGGGCCCAAAGCTAGTGCTCATTTACCCAGAGGTGGTACCCCTATGAGAGTGTGGGAAGGACCCGCAATCTTTCAGTGTTGTCCAGATAGTCTTTTTTTTTTTTTTTATCACTTATGTGTCTCATCTGCAAATGAAGAAGAATATGTGACTTTGAGTTGAGAATTTCCCAGGATGCTTTATTGTCATTTGTAACCATTGACGGGTTTAGTGCTTGTTTTCTTTCTTCTTCCTCACATTGTTCGGAACCTGCTCAAGGTCTCTTGACATCATCTTTATCTAGGATGCCAAAATTAATGAAATGACGATGAATCCATTTTTCTTTGTGAAGGAAAAATATTTTGACTCTTACAGTGAGGCTGCTCTGCTTCTGAGAAAACTGCAGTGGGTACAGCACGAATAGTTTTCATTCCATCAAAACACACACTTTGCTCATTACTGAGAGCAGAGGGTAGGTTTGGGAAGGTACAGCCTCCCTGGCAGATGGGAACTTTTTTTTCTTTCTGCTTCCTATCCTCCATTTGTCTATACATTCCCCATCCTCCCCTTCTCTACATCATTATGTAATATTTTTTTCAAAGTGCACATTTATTATAACTTCAAAATGACCAAGAGACAGTATTCCCTTCATAAAAATCACATACATTTTGTGTGTCCACCCAGCTCAAGAATGGGGAGACACAATACAAAATAACACCCGAGAGCAGTCAAGTTAATAATTGGCTGAGGCAATAGTCAAAGTTTGTCTCAAAATCCTGGCAAGATGTAAGCTTAAGCTGTGAAGAGAAGTTTCCCTTGCTAGTTTCTGAAGTCTATAAAACATCCTAATGAGTTGACTTGGTTTTATTTTCACTGGGATATTTAGTCACAAACTTTTGATTCCTGCATTAAAAATTATTTGGGGAATACACATTATTCCAGCTACCAAACTAGAAAGTGATTTTATTTTTTGGTACTAGTCTTATGTTGTAATGCACAAATAGGAGGTCCTCTAAGTGAAATTTGTCATTTCTGGTAAGGAACCAGGAATAATTTTGGGCAAAATCGTAAGGAAAGTTTTAACAGGCATCACTTTTTGAAATAAGTTCTGGTAACTGAGGTCCAAGCAAGAAAAAGACCAGGAGTCCTCCGTGCTGCAGGATGCTGGCTTTCAAATTGCTCAGTCAAGCTGCCTTCTGCAGAAAGGGTAGGGGGACATAAAGCTGGGCTTCAGGATACCATTCCTTCAGTTCAGCCCAATGGCTCCACTGTTATGCTGATTATAATTGCCTTTCCTATAGGACATATTCAAAGAAGGATTTCTGTTGCTAAAAGTTTGAAAGATCACTCTTTTACTTTATTTTTGAAAGGATGCTTTAGGAATTCTTGTTCCTGGAACTTTTATAAAACCAGAACAGATCCCCCCCCCGCCCCCCTTCTCTGGAGAGAAGGGGCTTAAGAATAGTCTTTAACTTTTAACAGCTTTGACATTCCATGCCTAGGCCATCCCCATCCTGTGTGAGTCCTGTCCAGTACCCCCTCTTGGCCAATGTCAGGGAGTGGGACTGGACAAGTTACCCTGTATGCAGGTGATAATTGATGCAACTGAACCTTGCATGTCCTTCCTGCTGTGGAGACCCACCACCCTGCTCAGAGACACTCTCTTGTACAACTGTGTTGACCGTTTTATTCTGCAGATCCATCCTAATTCTGTAACCTTGCAGAAAAGAGCAAGCTCTGGAGACTTCAGTGAGACAGTTGTTTGAATCTTCAACCAGAGAATAAAGTGTTTAAAAGTTCTTTTTCTTTTCATGTTTAATTTTCAGCTATTAATAGCTTGCTTCCTACAATTATTGAAAGAACTGTCAATTCAGTTTGGGAGGAGAAAACCTCATGTTTGTGGCTATCATGGGTCTCCCTTTGTGTTGAGAATGAGTACACAAGCAGCTGGAGAGTTGGAGAGTTACCTGTCAGGATGAACGCTGGGCAGAAAGAAGGGAACTAAGACTTCAGTAGTATAATAATCAAAGTCTCAGATCCACAGGGCTGCCTTCCCTAGCAGCATTGCTGTTAAAAGTTCTGCTGGTTTAGAAATGGAGGGCAAAAGCCCACATTTTCTGAAAGAAATAAAACCTAAATAAGCCAAGCCTTAGAATTTATTTTTGATGGGTTAACCACTTGCTGAGATACTACAAAATCCAACATAGCAAAAAATTTATATTATGGCAACATAATAGTTGTGATGGATTCTCAATTTCTGAGTAATTTTGGAGAAACAATTATTCTAGAGAGAAATGTTTTGAAAAGCACTTGGGGCCTGTTCTCCTAATTTCCTGCTATGCTTTGGCTGATAGAGATCAATGGGAAAGTATAGTTTCGCCAGCCTCAGATAAAGAGGTTACTCTGATCAAGGATACTTATAAATATATTTTAAAATATCATTAGTGTCTATAAAGAAAGAAAAAAAGGTCCAGGAGCCAGTGGGAAACCAGCCAGTTTTTAAGCTGGCTATTCTCTACAACTTGCTGAAAATAAGGAAAGGAAATTATATGAATTTTCCTCAAAAGTACAGAATAATTTATATAAGGAGAGACTGTACAAAAGTTCTAATTTGTATTTTTTTCTCCATCCCACCTATTCCTATTACACTAAAAAATATATATTTTGGTAAAAAAACATTTTTATTACTAAGATCCAAATATGATTTATCACTTTTGGATCTGGGTCGCATTTAATTCCCCTACTTCATTTTCTCCTCTATTTTGTCAGATGATGGTTTGGTAGGCAATGGAGACCCTTTCCAGACCTCTTTCATCCTGAAGACTATTTCTTTGGGGAAGCAGCTCATGAGCATCAGCACACGCAGTAGGCCCCTGGGAATGGTTGACCCACATGGTTTTCAAGTGACTCATAGTAGGGCCCGAGAGGTGTGTGCCATCCACTTGCAGCAGGACTGGAAAGCCCTGGGTGTCTTTCCTGTCCTGTTGCCTATCACTGCCCCAGCAGAGGGTAAATCCCCCTACAGGGGGATGGGGAAGAAGCCTTTTGATCTCCAAGCCCGAAATGTACCGGGTGGATGTTGTTTGCAGGAGCTCACAATGCAGGTGCTTTATGAAGTAGGTGAACAACAGCTCCAGAGAACTTCAGCCAACTCCTCACATGGCGCCTCTGGACTTCCTGCTTCAGCTTTCACACGCTTTAGCCATCAGTTCTGCAAAGCCAAAAGGACCAATCTCTAACATTACGGACGTTTTGTACCGGAAGAAGCACTTGGACTTACGGTATTGGAAGTACACGTCTAAAGCTTTTCAATGGAGCATCATCTTATTTTCCTGGTGGATTTAGGGTTTCTTACCAGGGCTCAAATGTCTTAGGTCCCATCTAACATTCGGCCGTTTCTTGCTCAGGCTGTGTGAATACCGTGTGTGTACACAGGATTTCTGACTTGGCGCATTTCTTCCAGTGTGTGCATCCTGGCAGAAGCCACGCCAGCAGGCCTTGAGAACTACTGCTGCTTCACTTCACATCATGAATATTCAGAGGCTGCAGTCCGTGAGGACTCAGGTGGCAAAAATAGTAAGGTGATTGAAGCAAACCCTAACACGAAAGCCGTCTCCATTTCAGTGTCTCTGAAACCCTGATTGCCGCACAGATTGCCCATTCTCCGACCCGTGGACCACATGAGAGGAGAGTCCTGGGGAACTCCTCTGAATCGGGCATCTGTTCCATACACCAACATGCTCACGCCTTTCTGTATGATGTGTTGTAATCAGCATGTTGTTTTTAAAAGACAACAGGCCCTTCTGTAGTCCTCTCCCACAAGATGCATTTGGGCTGACAGTTCAGCATAAAGGACACAGTGTTGAGACCAGCAATGCATGCATTGTTTTCCCTGTAATGCAGTCAGGGTCTCCGTAGCAAAATTTAGTGCACTTTGTGAAATCTTACTTTATATATTTTGTCACCATCAGCAGTTAAACTAAAGTAGGAGCAGCTCCATTCTCTTATGGGTTAAATTATGCTCTGTGCAGAACTAGTGGTGATGTATAAATTGCAGCCCTGTCTTTTTTTCGAAGGATTCTAAAATAGGTTTTCAGAATTAGTACTGGATTTTCGCTCCTGCATGTGTGGTGACTCTGGATTTTCTCCCTTCGGAGGAGCATCCTTTGCAGCATTCCCCCTTCCGAGGCATCACTTAGACACTTCCAGCTGGTGGCAGGGGATACGGCCATAATACAGCTTCCTGTGCCCCAGCTGTCTTTTTCACTACGCTAAATGCATTACGATGGCTGCACTCTCGTGTAAAGGTTCAGGTGGAGGAAGGTGGAAGATGAAGTCTGGAGACCGGCTTTTGGGTTTTTAAATGCTGCAACTGCTACAGCATCTTTGCCTTTTGCATGTCTTCCTGCTTCTGGTCAAAGGGCTCTCTCCAGTGATTGGAATGCTGCCGTAAGCCTGGCTAAAGGTGCCCGAGGAGATCACCTCAGACGAGGAAGCCCTGTGTGCTTGAGAAGATCTTTTTAAATGCATTATGGCTCATGCAGCCTCACAATTAAAGAAAAACAGGGATTTAGAAATCAATGCTGAAGAAGAGACTGAGAAAAAAAGGAAACACCGCAAACGGTCCCGGGATCGGAAGAAAAAGGTAGTTGTCTCTGCCAGAGCATATATCTTGCCTGGGTTCTTTTTGTTTTAATCTCCTCCTGGCGCCTGTTTAGAGGCATGAAGGGCTATTTTTACATGCTGTCTAGGGTATAAATTGGGAACAGATGCTGAAACCCAGTGTTAGACCACGGCCCAGGATGGGCTACAGGCGAGGGAAGATTTGATCTTGTGTGGGGGAGATTGCAGTGCTGATGCGGAAGGTGTGCTTGCACTTCACATGGGCAGGGGCATGTTGCCAGGACACAGAAAGGTGTTGCAAGGGAGTTAAAAGTAGTTTCTTCTCAGCCCCGTCAAGGTTAAATGGACTACAGGGACTCAGGTTCAAGGGAGAGGCCGGAGAGCCAGTCTTTGTACTTCTTGGATGTCTGTCTCGTGGAAAAGGAGCTTTTGTGCTAGAACTACTGTCACATGTGTGCGTTTCTCAGGCAGATCTGTGACCTTAAAGACGTAGCAAAAAAGTCATTTCCTGCTTCGCTTTCCTCCCCCTTCTTTCTTTTCTTTTGCCTCTTATTTGTACGAGGTGCTTTGAGTTAGCTTGTGCAATGGAAATAAGCTGCCAGAAATAACTTTCTTTTGTTAAATGAAGCTAAAATCACAGAGGTTTGTTTTTCTCTGCTAGGGGAGAGAGATTATCCTGAATGCAGGAATTCCCATGGCCCGGCAGGGACCTGCAGGCTTCAACACTGATTGCTTCTGATTAAAGCATGAGCATTGATCACCCCCAACTGATATTCTAAGGTGTTGGGAAGTGGGGGGAGGAGGAATATTCTAGGTCAGTGGTGTTTTATTACAGCCTGAGAGTACTTACTGAGTGTTTAGTGGCTGTGCCCTTAAATATGACTCCTAGGTACCCGGTGGGTAGCGAGGGCCCAAAGCACTTTTCCTCCACGGCAATTAATAAAAATTGACTAAAACTCTGTGATCTGAATATGAAAGTCAGGTCATAAAGCATTTTTATGTCTCTTTGTGAGAATTCCCAAGGGAAAGATAATCTTAATTTGCTCTGAGCACTGATGCATGTGCCTTCCAAATGACATGCAGATTTCATCCACCACATGTACCTCTTTTCAGGGTTGATCATGAATATTTTTGGTGCCTTTGTCATCTTCTCCAGAGTTAGGGTCTGCAAAAGAAGACTCTCTGCCTTTTGTTACATGGCAGGCTTGATGAAGTTGAGTCTGGAGGGCTACAGTTGCTTTGCTGAAAGATGTTAAATATAGACCCTTCCCCCTTCAATATTCCTGTAAATTAACTTTTTTGAATGTATTTTCACAAAAGTACAAACTCAGGTTAGGAAATTCTGTGCAAGCGTATTTCAAAGCCCTGCACAGCAGAGTTATGGAATTGCCATATTTTGCTAGGTTCTGGTCTAATTGTACTGTATTAGGCTGTCTCTGGGTAGGTCATTATTGAGTGCCCCTCTCCACCCATCTTTACCCACTCCCACCACCATAAACTGGCTTCTAAGAAACCATGGGGGAAGGTACATATATTTGCATAAGGATACAAAGTCATCATTGCTGTTCATACTCTGTGTAACAGTTGTTAGCTGAGCCAGGCTTATGCACCGCAGTTTCCTGTAGTGATGACAGGCCCACTGCCTTGGGGCCTGGGCCCCTGTTTGACTTGGACACAAAATAGGGAAGGGGTGAGGCAAAGGGAGCTTCTGGACTCACTGAGCTGGAGCAAATGCTTTGTGGACCAAACTGCTTTGTTATGAGTACAACAGAGTCCGTCCAATGTAAATCTCTTAGCAACCAGAAGGGAACATGGAGAAATATCAATATCGCTATGTCAGTGTGCAAGCAGATTTAAATGTTTTATTCTTGGGACGGTCACAGAGTTGATCCAGAAAGTGGCTTGGGAATAATGCTTTTGCTGCTGTTGTACTAGTGTATTTCAGGAGATTTAAATATTCAAAGTCCAGAGATTTCAGGGACTACTTTCAAAGTGTAAAGGCAAGATTAGATTACTTTGAAGACATAATCTAGATTGTTTTTGGTCACAAAGCATATATACCACTTACTCTGTACAAAGTGGATTATTTTGACTTGAGGTTTCTTTTTCCTCCCTTTTCCCTAAGATCCTAATGAAGGCTTGTGGGTTACTTTGCTCCATATTGTATGTCATGTGTCAATCAGAAAAGCTGCTTTTATATACTTTATGGGTTACTGTGGGGTTCGCTGCTCTTGCTCACATGTAGAAATATCCTCTAGGATCTTTTAATTACATAAAAGTAATACTGAGTAGTCTCACAAAATCACAAAATAGAAAAGCTTAAGAAAAACATAAAGAGTATCTAATTTGTAAATCAAATCATAATACATATGTAAAATTAACACTGCATTCACATTTCATCATTTTTTTTGAAAATCCACATTTGATCTTTTATGAGTATTGATAACCATGAATAGGTGATTACCAATCAAAAAATAGGAGACTTCTAGGAATTTTTAATGACTTGAATTTCAATAACGATGTGTCTTATTCTTACCATAGCAACCTTAGGGTCCAGAAAAAGATCTTTCTATTTGTTAAAGGACATACAGCTAGATGAATGAACCCTTAATCTTTTCATCACCAGTTTTTCTGACTTGGAGCAAAAAAAAAGAAAGAAAGAAATCCAAAAACCTTTTCATGAGTATTTTGTTTAAAAGTTTCTTTCCACTGCATTTACAAATCTCCCTTATGCACCCTTTCCCATTGCTCTTCCCTGCTAGATATTCCCCTTCACTCTTCCTATCCTGACAGGCTGCTGAGGCTGGCTGTGAGTGGGTGGCATGCCAAAGGTAGACAGAGTGCCTTTGAGTGGCTTAACATTGGATCCATGCCCTGACTGAGCAAGTTGCAGAGAGGAACTCTTTATATTCGCTGCACTGAGCAATGTCCTGGCCCACGGGCGGTGTCAGTAGATGACCCAAACTACCATAGATTCATGAGGGCTGGAAGTCACAAAGGCTCTCAGGCCCACACTTCCCTTCTTGCCTCTGGCCTCTGGTGCTGAGTTACCAACATATTTTGCCTTCTCTCTGGGTAAACTATAAAATACATTTCAATAATGAGGGGTATTAGGAGACTTGACCTTAACCTATTCAATAATTTGTTTTAATGTTCACAAGTATCCTTGTATATATTTATTACATCCTACCAAAAAAAAAAAAAAACGCTTTGAAGTGATCTAAGGAAAAAAGAAACACATATTTATGTGTGTGTGTGTGTGTGTGTGTGTGTGTGTGTGTGTGTATATCCCTGACAGAGGATAATATATACTGGGATAAAGTGGCAGTAAATTTTATGATTAATATCTTTTCTAATTATTGATGTCAGACTCCTACAACTTTTCAGTGGTAGAGCAGGAGTGAATATTCATTCTTTTATATTTGCATTCATGCATTCATGCATTCATTCAGCAAACATTTACTGAGTGACTTCTGTGGATCAGGCATGGCATTGAGTGGTGGGGACAAAACTAACAGAAGCAGAATGGCAGCAGTGCAGTAACTCCCTGCAGAGACGAGAGAAAGAGATGAGCACCAGTAATCACCCTGCATAACATGTGGTAGAGAGCACGGGAGTCCTTAGGAAGACTCCCAGTTGAACTCGAATGGGCTCAGAGATGGTTTTTGGTGAAGCTGAGCCCTAGAGGTGGGAGGAGGGAGCAAGACAGGCAGGCAGAAGGACAGGAATCCTATGCCCAAAGTGGTGGAAGTAAGAGGCAATGTTCAGGTGTGTGAAAAACATAAGTAAGGAACAAAGGGCACAAGAGTGTATGGCAGGAAAAATGGCCAGAAAAGTAGTCAGAAGCCAGGTCATGAAGACCTCTGTATGCCATCTCACAAGGTTGGAAATGACCCTCTCAAAGGAGAGGGACTCAAACCACCTTGAATGCAGGCGGGAGAAGGAGAAACTGAACAGCTGTATGGCTTAGAACCGTCACTTGGGTGTCCGTGTTGCAGACAGCAGCCGGAGAGCCATCCGGAAGTGCTGGTGATGATTCAGGAATCAGAGATGCTGAGGGTCTGAACCAGGCCAGAGACTCTGACAGAGGAGAGGGGGTGTTGCAACCAAGAGATATTTAGGGGAAGACTCAACAGAACTTGGCAATGGACTGGATGTAGGATGTGAGAGGGAGAGATCGGATTCTAGGGTAACTGCCAAGTTCCTGGCTTGAAGCGGAAAATGAATAATTAAATTTCCTGGATTCATGTCTTTTCTCCCAGGACATTTATTGACCACTTAAAATATACCAGGTAGGGTTTTTAAATTGCTTTGTAGGTAGAGGCTTACTTAATCTTGACAGAAACCCTACAAAGAAAATATTTTTATTATCCCCATTTTATAAATGAGGAAACTGAGGCATGAGCCCAATAAGCTGTTCCCATACTGTTTAGTGATAGATCTAAGATTCCAGCATGGAAAGTCTAACTCTAGCTCATATTTTTACCTATAACATGAAACAGCATATGTAATTAGTATTTTCACAGCTATATATCAAAATGGATTTGATTCAGAGAATCTTCTAAGTGATCAGCTACTTCCTAGACACTGAGAGCCTTAAATAACAAGCTTTATATCTCTAACTCAGTGCAGTCTGAGCAGTGTGTCTTTCTTCCCTTCTGCAATAGATTATTTTTAAAAATATTTATTAGGGGGGGAGAGAGAACACAAGCAGGGGAAGGGGCACAGGGAGAAGGAAAGAGAGAATCTCCAGCAGACTCCCCACTGAGCATGGAGTCCAATGTGGGGCTTGATCCCACAACCTTGAGATCATGACCTGAGCCGAAATCAGGAGTCAGATGTTTAACTGACTGAGCCACCCACGTGCCCCCCACCACCACAATAGTTTAGTGTTTTACCCGAAGAATTTCTTTTTAAATTTTTGAAAATAAAGGAAGACTACCAACACCAGGACTTCAAATCCTCAAAGACACGCCGCTATAATGACATAACAGTGTCTTAGGTGCTTGCTGTATACCTGACGATGTGCAGAGTGATTCCCACGGATTATTCTACTGTTTTTCTCACAACTTCTTTATGAGGCAGGCATTATTTTCATCCCCAGTTTTTATAGCTAAACAAAGACTTAAAGAGAATAAATAATTTGCCTGTGGTCACATAGCTCGTAAGTATTGGGTCTACACTTAAACTTGGGTCACAGGACCCATTTGGAATCTGTATTTAACCACTGGGTTTACTGAAATAAAAATCTGGCAGTATCCTTTAGGATTAAAGCAATGTAAGGATTTGAGAATAAATTTCAGGACACATAAACTGTTGAGGATTATCTCTTGCTATATAAGTTTGGTGCTTCCTGACATTTACAGGCCTTTTCCATGCCTGTTTTCCTATGCCCTATGGCACCCATGATTTAAGATGCCATGCAGGAGGAGATTGTATACTACAATGACTGGGCTTTTGAAGAAGATTACGTTGACCATTATTATTAGATAAAAGGAACCTACTTCTGTTTCCTGCTCTGCTGAGTGTGTAGACTCCAGATGTCTGTTGAGTCTAGTTTCTCTATCAGCACCCTTGATTTTCTGTACTGTAATTATGAGTTCCCATGTACCTCACCCAGGAGACTATGAGCTCCTTGAGGGCGGAAGTGGTATCATAATCACCTACTACCAAACTGGGCCTTGCAGAGTAGGTGAAGGATGGGAGGGAGAAAGGGAAGGGTGGTGGATGGATGAGAGGCAGTATCCTACAGTGGTTAAGAGCATGGACTATAGTGTAAGATTGTCTGCATTCAGGTGCTAGCCCTTGTAGCTGGTGTGACCTTGGGGAAGTTATTTAAACTCTCAGGGCCCTAGTCTTTTTACCTGAAAATGAATATAATAAAAGTACATACATAGGGTTGCAATGAGATTTCAATGAATTAGGGTTAAAATGACATTTGGCACAAAACAAAAGGCATATAGTGGTAGTTGTTGCTGTTGTTATCGATATTCATAAGCAACACAAGAATGAATGGAACCTGAGCCTTTAGGGGCTGTGCCAGGCAGCCAGGCAGATAACCTCTCTAGGAGCACAAGTGGCTGCTCCCCCATCTCTACTCTTCCTCCGTTTGGAAGAGGATGGATGGAAGAAGGCTTAACTCACTCGTAGAAAAGTTATGAATCTTTATCTTTTAACATTCTATGATATTTGGGAATTGGGAAGCAATTAAATAAAACTTGTCTGCTGATGGGTTCTCTGTGCTCTCTGTTCCTATCATGATACATTTTTTTTATTCTCAAAGTTATATGTTCATTTAAAAAAAAACTTCATACTTTCTTGGTCTTGATCAATTACCATTATAATCAGTGCAAGATCATCTTAGTATAAATTATATATTTATTAATATCTGAATGTTATTTAAAATTTTGTTAGTTTTGTCACCAACATTCTACAGCTACTGAACTGTTTCTTCATTACTCTTCAAGCTCATGGTCTTTTCTGTCTCTTGATTTGCCTTTGGCAAGATGATATATTATTATGTATATGTGTGTTTTATTGAATCTCAAGATGTTTGCTTTCAGTAGGTATGCTTGAGGACAAAGAGGATTTGGCAATGCTTTATAATTGTAGTTATGTTATTAGAAAAAATACATTAATCATGTCACATTTTACCAGTATCTATTCACTTAATAAAAATGCACTGTGCACCTACACTGTGACTGTCACTGTGGTGAGGACTGGTAATGTAATCTTTTAAGATTTTATTTATTTATTTGAGGGAAAGAGCATGCATGAAAGGGAGGGAAAGGCAGAGGGAGAGAGAGAGAAACAGACTCCCCACTGAGCAGAGAGCCCAACATGGGACTCCACCCCAGGACTCTGAGATCATAACCTGAGCCAAAGGCAGACACTTAACTGACTAAGCCACCCAGGCCCCCCTACCTGCTTCTTTATATTCTTCTTGTATTACTCGGCACAGGTAGGGGTGAAGAACTAGAGGAAAAAATAGGTATTTTTTAGTGTTGGGTTAGCACTGGGTATGTTAACACTGTGCCAGAGTGTTATCCACATGTACAGAGGCTTTAGCCTAAGCTTAAGTTTGTTATGTAACTTGCCTCAGTCACAGAAATAACTGGCCTTGGAATCAAGCTCTGTGTGGCTCTAAGCCCCTTGCTTGAGCCATCAGAACTTCTGTAGGATAGGTTTTTTAAGAGAGGTCCTTATTAATAGACATTTATGGTGAATTCTTATGTGAAGAGAAGAATGATCAACTGTTGCAATGTTATAGTTAAATTATTTAGTAACTGAAATTTTATAAATTATCTTTTACTGCCAAATCTAAATATTGTCTAAATCATTACATTTAAATTAATGTACATTTAAATTAGTGCACATTTAAAATAACTTTTAAGAGGAATTCAGTGGCTGAAACGAAGTTGAATTATTAGCTTCTATCTGTTGATTGATGAATAGGTTAAATGTTGAAGGATGATGTCTAAATACATTGTTACACTGTCAGTTATATAATCCAAATAGTATTCTGAAGAAAATATTTGCATAGAAAGATAACATTTGAAAACAAGGAATCTGCTATAGTCTTACCTAGACTGATGTTCCTAGTTTGTATAAGTTAAAAGTAGAAGAATTGAAAGCAACTTAATGGAAAAGAAGTCTGGACCTTTAACATATAGTTCAGATTTTTCTAGTGCTTATCCCCTTGATTCAAGATTATGCTGTCCTGCACCCAAAGTGGCTTTAAAAAAGAATGGCCTATCCTCATCAAATATAGGAGCTGCCTATAAAATGTATAGATTTCAATTTAGATTTAGTTGGTTCCAGTAAATGATTTCTCAGTTATAGGTGACCTTCTACTAATTAAGATCATATCATCAGAACCCTGGGTGGTGCAGCGGTTTGGCGCCTGCCTTTGGCCCAGGGCGCGATCCTGGAGACCCGGGATCGAGTCCCACGTCGGGCTCCCGGTGCATGGAGCCTGCTTCTCCCTCTGCCTGTGTCTCTGCATCTCTCTCTCTCTCTCTCTCTCTCTCTCTCTCTCTCTCTCTGACTATCATAAATAAATTAAAAAAAAATAAAATTAAAAAAGATCATATCATCAGTTCTGTTTGAATTTATATGAAGTCCATTAGAATGGATAGAGACTAACGTTCATATCTACCAGGTTCGTAGCTTACCCTTTGGCAAAACAAAAGCCAACAAAAATCACCACCATTGGAGAGGAAAGATGTATAGACTGTGTGGAAAAGAGTGGCAACAGAGAACTTGGCCAGAGAGGGTTGGAAGTAGGTCCAAGATTTTCTAGTGACTGGAAGCCAGTAACACTATAGCATCTATAACCTACATGTAGGTAGCCCGAAGAACTTTGTAATTTTAATACTATGAGCAGCATTATTTTATCCCAATGAAGTACAATTTTCTAAGATGTCTATACAATTGAAGCGTGTATGAAAATATAGTAAATTTTGTTTACTAGAGGATTAAAAATATTAATAAAGCATGTAAGCAATAAGGAGAAAGTCATGGGGAGGGTAAGTATTGTAAACCGCGGAAATGGAAAGAATGGGCTTTGGGCCTCGATAAGAATTCATATTGGAGGGGATCCCTGGGTGGCGCAGGGGTTTAGCGCCTGCCTTTGGCCCAGGGCACGATCCTGGAGACCCGGGATCGAATCCCACGTCGGGCTCCCGGTGCATGGAGCCTGCTTCTCCCTCTGCCTGTGTCTCTGCCTCTCTCTCTCACTGTGTTCCTATCATAAATAAATAAAATAAAAAAAAAAAAAAAGAATTCATATTGGAGCTGCCACTAATTAGCTGTGGTCTTGAACTAAATTTCTTTGGGTTTCAGTTACCACATTGTTCAAACCAGGATGTTATTAATCCTTTACTTGCATACATACTGTAAAGAGTAGAAATACTGTAAAGGCATTTTGCCAGGTTCCTGGCATAAAGGGAGAAGTCAGTGACGGCTTCCAGCTTCCTTTCCTTGTAGTGTGGGCCTTCAGATGTAACCAGGTGACCATAGCCAAGAAGCAAATGGAGGAGCTGAGTAAACGAGTGGATGCTTTCAAGAACTTTTGTACCTCACAAGCACTCAGAAAATTACTTGATGA
Organism: Vulpes lagopus; assembly: GCF_018345385.1. Lineage (NCBI taxonomy): Eukaryota > Metazoa > Chordata > Mammalia > Carnivora > Canidae > Vulpes > Vulpes lagopus. The sequence goes on from NC_054826.1 coordinate 76,056,989, forward strand.
ATGAAATTTTACTAATAAACTGGCATCCTCAAAAACTCATTTGAGTCCTGCATTTCAGCTCTTTGCAAACTTTTTTTACAGCCCTCAGGGAATTAAATCTGTCATTTTGAGAAATACTTCCAAAGACTCACATGTTAAATACATTTTCCATTCATTAACACTATTATTAATTAGCTTCTCTCAGTAGTTAAATGCTAGCCTAGGTAGATATTAAAGAAAGCTTAAGAATCATATGTACACATAGAACGAAGTGTCAGATAATTCTTTTGACAAACTTTATTTTGTAGACATGGTCATAAATGTTGAGATATTTAGAGGGAGGAAAAGTATTTAACAAGGGCTGAATGAAAAGTCTTCACTAGATACTTTATATATTTACTGAAACAAAAACATTAGCTATGCAATATGTCTATAAGATATATATACTTCATTACCAACCGGTTTTCCACCCCTTCTAGATACTGTGGTCACCAAAGAGGTATGGCACAGTTTCTGGATAGTTGGGGACTTAGAGAAGAGTGAATGATATGGCCAATATGGAGTTGTCACCATCTATACCTACCTGGTTTCAGAATCCTGAGTGTTCTATGGACCGTCTTTACCAGCACATCCCCTTCTCTCTCTCTCTCTCACTCTCTCTCTCTCTCTCTCTCTCTCCCTCTCAGACTGCCATTTCTGTAGGCCTCGGCAGTTTTCAAACACTACATGTTGCCCTGTCCTAGACCAAATTGGCCCATGTCAGTAAAGGCCACTTAGAATTACCAGTGTGTTCAGACACCCCTACTCACCCGAAACCAAACAGAATCCGAAACCAGGACTTTCCTCATTAGACATTTTTGTTATAAACTCTAAGGGATTTTTCTCTTTTCAAAGAAGGGCAGTACAGAGTGATACCTAACAGCAAAAATATATGGAGAAGAATTTACCATTTCTTTCTTTGATTGGGCTATAAATAAATCACTGAGGAACTAGAGTGGGCCAGGCACTCTGTTGAGTGCTTTAAGTAGATTATTATTGTAGTTCATTCTCATGCATGCCTGGTATTACCCTACCTCTCTGGATCAGGGAAGGCGCACTCCTGAACATTTCAGCAATCCTGAGATTGCACAGTTAGTAAGTGTAAAGCTGGAATTCATACCGAAGTGGGTCTGATTCCCTGCCCTGTGCTTACGCCATCACTTCTCACATGTGGGTCACTTCCAAGACACCACTGGGAGCACCATTCTCACAGAATACTGGGATCCATGAGATAACTCTTTCCCAGAATGTGAGGTATGATGCTAGGGTTTCCACCCCTAGAACATTCCTAATAAAATCCTTGTGATGTATCTCTTCCCTCCAAAAGAAGAGTACACAGTGGTACATGGATGGCAGGAGGGTAATAATACTGGATGTAATAAATAATTTAACTTTCACATCACACACTTACTTGAAATGTATCCTACCTCAACAGGATCATAATTATATTAATGGTAAAATAAATGCAAATACAGTTAATTCCCAAAAGGTTTGTAATTTTGAGGATAAGTAGTGAAGTCATTTTGCGTTGGCTGATTTCTTGGTTTTTGAAATGAGTATCTTCCCGATGTCTTGTGTTTCATGCCTACCATTTTTATGTGAAAGCTGTTGAAGAAGCAGGTTTTAAGGAACTCACTCAGGGGCTCAAAACAGACTTATTTTCAGAGGCTAAATTAGAAAACAATTTGTAGGATGGGAAGAAATTAGCACTAACATTAAAAAAAAAAAAAAAGACTCCTTTAGCTGATGACACTGACAAATGTTAGCAGTGAGTCCCTGTAGGCGCTGCTAGGTTCTATGCCAGGATAGAAAAGACCTCATATGCCTTATGGAGTGATACTCTCTTTTTTTATTTCCTTGACGGTAAGAACAATGAGTAAAAAGCTCAAATTTGGTGAAGGGAGTAGGCAAAAATTGGAATCTCAAAAATATTGATTGATTATTTGGAAAAGATGTTTTTAGGCTTTACTTGCACACCTGAGTTTGAATCAATGGGGACCCTGCTAGCAAAGTTAGGCTCCATGTACAAGAAAATAATTGGCAGGTGTGAAAGGCTGTTCTCTCCATTAACACTTATGTGAGCCTCTGAGTTAGATGGTTTTATTCTCTTTTTGTTGATGAGCAGATTGAGACTCTGACGTCAAATTTAACAGTAACGGTGAACAACAGACAGAGGCAGAATTTAAACCTCTTTCCCCCTTCCACTATTGTGCTTATAGATTATTCACCACTCGTGTAAGATTCTTGCATTTGGAGAAAGCTTTTACTATTATTTTTCATTATTTTCTAATTAGTTATTTAATCATTTTTACAGTTCCCCATTATCAGTGTTATTGTTCATTTGTTTTATGTGACAAATACTAGATAAGTACTTTTTAAATAATGATGCATGACTTAAACCCTATGTTTTTATCTCCAGATGTTACATGGGGACATTAAGTATTACTGCAAGCACAGAGCAATTTTGAAGCAGGTACCAAAAAAATCGTAATTGACCTTGGCACTGCGGATTTACCATTGTCTAGGGAAGCAACATTTGTCAAAGCCATAATCTCGAACAATGTATTTTGTTTTCTATTAGTCCTAAAATGCCCAATCTCATAATTCCCAGCCCCATTCCTACTACCTGGCTGGTTAGGGGTGAATGAGAGAGGATGTACTGGAAAGTTCTGAGTCACCAAATCCCCACACTGTCCTCTGCTCCTCCCTCTCCTGTAAGGACCTTCTGTCCATCTGTGCAATGGTTTGGCTGCTGCAACCTGATTCAGTAACATAATGAGTGTATTTACTTAGCTCTGTCAACACTCAAAATACATTTGCCTACCTCGAAATAAGATAATCATATTGATGTTGAAAAATGCTGAAGGCAATTAATTTTTTTCCTTTCAAGAATGGCCATTGTTAAGGATCCCTGCTTTACTATGCCTCTTCAGCTGGAGTCTTTCTTTGCCATCTAAAAATAAATGGTTTTGTTGTGCACATTTATTCTAACCACATTTATTCCCAGTGGAATTAATATATTAATACTGGTGATCAAGGCATATGAAACTCACATATTCACTCATCTTCATTAGTGTGGAATTAATGATCCTGGTAATCCTCCCCAATTCTAGTCTGTGATTCATTTCAAAAGGTTTTGATTGTGCCTCATCTTAGCTGAAATTAGGTGTGTGTGTGGGGCGGGGGGAGGACCATGAATACATTAAAATAGGTGTTTTTCCCTGTTGACTGTGCTGTGACCTGGCTAACATGAGCCCTGGTCCTCCACAGATGCTCAGTGTGCTTCCGGCAGCCTCATTTCCTCCCACTCCACTGTGTGTGGATCCAGTTCCTGGGCTTTGTCCGAGCTCTCCACTGGAAAGCTTGTCTCCACTGGCTGGTTGTAACTTGATTTTACATAACATGTTTCAGTGGATTTTCTATGGGACCAGATTAAAATAATTACATAGCCATCCATTTGGCATCTGATAGGCATTATCTTTTTGTTTTCTGGTGGATTAGTTAGGGTTTTGTTTGCAGTGTCAGGAAGGGAGAGTGTTCTTAGGTGCATTTGGCATTCTCAGCTTTGACCTGCTTTCCTAGAGCTGCTTTGCAGCTTTAGCAGAACCTAAATTATTAATGCGATCTGTGCTGTATCTGCACATAGAGCTTAATCCAGCCTTTTTTTTTTTTTTTAAGTGCTGCTGGAGATCTCTGAAATAATAGGGAAATTGATTTTTGGAGAGTGTGTGGAGTGAGGAATGGGCCTGGGTGTGAGCCGTAGAGCCATGTAGGCTTGGGTTTGAGTCTCCTCACTGTCATTTCCTTACTGCGTGGTCTCCAGTTGGTTACTTAACCTCTCGGAGCCTTTGTGCCCTCATCCACAATAACACCTATTGCAAAGTGATGTTATGAAGACAAAATTAAATTGAACATGAAGTGCCTGGCACAGGGCAGTGATTCAACCAGTGTTAATTCCTCCCACTTCCCTACTTCTTTCCACTTCCCCTCGTCCACTTGGGAGAAATGAGTTTATTTAGTGAGAGTCATCAGTTAAAATGAGGAAAGTAAATTCCCTGAAGGTAATTCCAAGCAGGATAAATAGTAAATAAAAATTATATGCATTGAAAAAAAAATTATATGCATATGTATATGTAGAGAAAAAAATATTGATATAAAATGTAATATTAATAATTATGTATACGTATATATATGTTTATGTATATATATATTTGATATATTCCAAATATATATTATTTGTGTATATTCTACATAAGGCAGTTAAATCCAGAACCAAATTTCTATTAATTTCTATTAGAAAGAAACATGGTTTCTGGAGAGAGCACTGAACGTAGGGTGGGGTGTAGGAGCACTTGGGTTCTGTGCAGGTGCGGTGGCTTTCCCAGGATCACTCAATGAAGCCCCAGCACCCCATCTCCAGTGCAGGTGTCTCGGTAGATTTTCTTTTCTCGGTAGATTTTCTTTTCTTTTCTTTTTTTTTTTTTTCTCGGTAGATTTTCTAAACTGACCGAGAAGCCAGTCCTTTTTCCCCTGGGTAGGCCTTAATGGATTTACCTTTGCATTAAAGGTCTCCCTCTGGCAGCTGCTCCTTGACTCCCAGAGTGAACTCTATTTGGAGGAAGCTAGTCAGCAAAAGTTCGGTTTAGGTGACTCTCCTAAGAGGGCTTCTGAGACTGTGAATATATGTTTCCTCAGGACAATTGCAGAGAAGTAGACAAACTACGGTCAGATAGGTATCCTTGCTAAATATTACCGTCCAACCAAAGAAGACTTCCTTCAGAGCTTTCAATGGCATTTAATACCTGTTTGCCACCTTTACTCCCTTCTTGATTACTTGTAATATCCTAGGGCATTCTGATAGTTTATTCCCTTCGTCTTTCTCACCATGTGAATAATTGATGTACATTGTAGATGCCGCATTCCACACAGGGAGGTTAAGGTCACCCAGAGAAAGCATTACGGTTACCATTTTGAAATAGGTTTTTCCAATATTTTTCTATGCATGTATAAACTTAATTATTCTTCCCTCTCCTTCTGTTTTCTTTCTTTCCTTCTCTTCCCTTTTCTTTTTTCCCCCAAATTAATGGAGATAATGGTGGCACCTCCTCTTTTGTAACCTCACTTTTTCCCACCAAACAATGTAATATGAACATCATCTCAGTAAATATATTTTCATAAGGTTTTATTTTTATTATTTCATTTTTTTAAATTATTTATTTATTCATGAGAGAGAGAGAGAGAGAGAGAGAGAGAGAGAATGAGGCAGAGACACAGGCAGAGGGAGAAGCAGGCTCCATGTAGGGAGCCTGACATGAGACTTGATCCTGGGTCTCCAAGATCAGGCCCTGGGCCAAAGGCAGCGCTAAACCGCTGAGCCACTGGGGCTTCCCATTCATAAGGTTTTTAATGCATCTATGGTATTCTGCTTTATGGATGTACCAAAATGTATCCAACTCATATCTTATTTTTCTATATTGGGTTCATTTCATTTTTTGCTATTGTGAAAAATGGCACAAAGGACACCAGGGCTTCACCTTGTTCCACAGCCAAAGGATTCTCACTCTCTGCTCTGCTTATTTCTGGCGACTCCATAGCTTAGCATTCTTGGACCTTCGCTCTGAAGCCAGAGCCTCATTTTCCACAAATACACTAGTTGACTTTAGTTCTCATTGGAGGGACTACCTCTCCCTTTCCCAGAGCATACGAACCCCAGCTCTCCCACCGCGGGCTTTGTGTCACGCCCCCAGCAACACCCCCTCCCCCATTCTCCAGCTGGAAGTAATTTCTTTCCTCTTATCTGTTCCAGCTCTTTGTACCTCTTGGGAACTCTATGTGTAGCTAATAGTCTCTTGTGTATGAAGGTCTCTAGATGAAAAAGCCCCAAGTCTTGATTTTGAATCTCAGCATGGCCCTAATTTTGCAAGTTCAGCTACTCTTGTCTGTTTCCTGTCGAGGACCCTACCCGGTGTTGTGGAGAGGCTCCAGTAGTGCCTTCATGCCCATTCTAGGCTACAGATTCCTCGGAGCAGGCTTATTGCCAATTCTTGGTGTGTCCCCTTCGAGGCTCTCTTGGCTCTGTCCTATTGAGTGAATAAAGGGCAGTGGCCACACAGCTATCTGCCCAGGGTTCTATGCCTTTTCTCCAGATTATTTGAGGCCTGGGGCTCTCAAATGGTGAGAGAAGAAGCTCTGCCATCTATGTCGGGAGTTTAGTGAGATCAACCAGGCTTCACTGCCCAGGGCTGGGGATCTCCCAGGTTGGGACACTTCCAGTGATAAAATCAGGACCACCTCAAGGGTGTATTAGAAATGGTAAAATGTGGTGGGATTGGGGCAAATTGTAGAAAGAGGAAGAAGTCCTCTGTACTATCTGCTTCTAAAACTCTCTTGGCCGGGATCCCTGGGTGGCACAGTGGTTTAGCGCCTGCCTTTGGCCCAGGGCGCGATCCTGGAGACCCAGGATCGAATCCCACGTCGGGCTCCCAGTGCATGGAGCCTGCTTCTCCCTCTGCCTGTGTCTCTGCCTCTCTCTCTCTCTCACTGTGTGCCTATCATAAATAAATAAAATAAAAAGTTAAAAAAAATAAAAATAAAAAATAAAACTCTCTTGGCCTTGCTAACTTTGTGGGGCTCACGTTCCATCTGTGATTATGATGTCATGCCTCCTCCTCCCAGAGTCTGGTACCCATTTGTTAAATTTCCTGTGCCGTCAGTGGGCGTTACTTCCTCCTAAGTTTTCTGTTATCTCCCAAGCATCCAAGCACAGTGGACCCTTCTGCATGCTGTGTCGTGGCACGTGTTGGGAAGTACTTAAAATCTAGTTTTGGGCATCTCCTGCTTTCATTTTATAGGATCTCATCTAGGACCTAGTTGCTTTTGCTTTACTTTTATTTCACAGACTTTTCAACTCCCTAGATCATATGTTTTATTTACTTCTTAACTTTTTTTTTTTTTTGGTATCTTTTGCTTACATTTCTCTTTACCACCACTCAAATTTAGATTATACAGTACATACAGGATGTTTTGTTGTTGTTAGTTCTATATACTCTTTCGTTTCTCAGAAAATGGCTCAGGGCAAAGGAAAGAGTTAAAATATAGGCAAGGTGATAAAAAGCCCTAGCACTATCACCTTATTTTTATCATTGCCAACTTATACTTACCAAATCTGTGTCCCCCTCCACCCATGCCACCTGAACCAAGGGAAGGACACTTCAGCCTTCACCCCTTCTCCCCTGGAGAAGCTCCTAGCCTGGGTGACCCCTTCCACCTGGCAATGGGAGATTGGACACAATAAAGAACTTTACTTCTTTCCAATTTAATTCTTATTTAGTTTCTCATGTCCTAGTTCTAGGGAATCTCCCATTGTTTTATTAGAAAATGTTTTGATGTAGGCCTGTGCAAAGCTACATAACTAAAATGTTATATATGCAAGAGAATCACATTTTACTTAAATTTACATGATTGAGGTAACAAGCATGATTTCAAAATGTTTTACAAAGTAAGAAAAAAAATCCATTTATCATGCCCCCATTTTCACAGCAGTCAATCAAATTGTATTGAGCATATTAGTAGTGACTTTTATGGGCTCAGATTAAAACGTTATCGAGTTACTTTATTGGGGTGAGTAAATGAATTATTTCATTCAATGAAAAGAAGAACTACTGTGAAAATCTGAGTTCAAACTTCTAGGACTTACGTAAAGGACAGAGACGTGAGTTGTGAAAGACAACGTTGTGTGGAAAATTTCCACAGAGTGTCCAGAGTCATGGAATCTTAGAGGTGGAAGGGACCTTCGAGGTCACGGAGCCAGGGCCTCTGCAGAGCCTGCCTTGTCCTTGAGGACGGCTCTATGAATTGCTTGTCGGTCTCTGCTTGTGAATCACCTGTGACTGGAAACATCCTCCCTCTAAACATAGTCCACCCTGTTTCTGGACAGTTCTAATTGTTAGAATATGCTCTCTTGTTTTTGAGACTAATTCTAGCACCCTGCTATGTCCACCCATATGCCAGTTATTTATACGGATGAAGATAATGATGTATTGGTGCTACGTCTTCTCTCCCAGTGGGATGCTCCCTGTTTCTTCAGCCAGTCCTCATAAGACGTGATTGCAAGACCCCGTTCTTCCCCTGTTAGCCAGCATGTGCCACCCCGGACTGACAGTTTTCTGGCTGTGGACTTTCCAGCTCCTACTCTGCATTGATACAGCTCAGCTCAGCCGTTGCCACTGTGTGTAAAAGAGGCCAAGGTCACTGTCATTTTAGGGAGAAGATGAGTGAGCGTCTGCAGATTCCCTTGTCACAGGAACATTGTTTCTGTTTTGCACGTGGATTTTCTCCTTCCTCTTTCACTTTTAGCTGTGTCTCTTTGTTGGCATGGAGATATATACATCCGACTGATGTGTGAATACATTGGAACATTTATAAACAGCACTAAGTACAGATTTATAAAGATACAAAAGCTCTCTCCCCGCCAATACTTTATCTTCTGTATTTTCCATTGTCCTGTCTCCCATTACTCTATTCCTCAGATGCAGAAATTATTCCCTAAGTAATTACTAAGTACCAACCATTCATCTTGCATTGTCCTTTCATTTTTACTGGTGTCTGCCCTCCTGTTCTTCTTTCTGGTTTCTTCTTTAAACATAAAAGTATTCACCAGAATTCACTTAGAACAGATGGAAAGAGTTCAGTACCCGTTGGACACGAGAGGAACAAATAATGCAAGGCATCAAGCTTTATCAGAGGTTGATTTTTCATATTTCAGGTCAACCAATTTAACAGGCAAAATGTTGACTTCTTGGAGACTTTTATGGGCTGAATCCTTAGACATGAAAGTTGCGTGGATCTATTTTGACAGGAGAATTAGCCAAATTAATTTGGACATAAAAGTAACACAATTCTGAAATATTTGTGTAGTGCAGTGAATATGAAACCCACATATTGTTTTGATTCAGTAACAGTTCAACAAATATTTATATGCTTTAGGGATACAAAGAAAAAATAAGATATACTTTTAGTCCTTTGGAAACTGGTGGTTTAGTAAGGGAGATAGACAATTGGGAAGAAATAAGGTGTTCTGAACAGTTGATACAGAAAGTGTATAAAGGGAGATGGAGGCATAGCTCTCGGGCAGAGGGGAGCAGAGGTGGATGTTGAAGCTGGCTTCCTCTCTAGACCAAGAAGTGGAAGCAGATGGTATCAGGAGCATACTTAGAAAACTTGCAGAAAAGAAGTATGACTGGCCAGACAGGGTGCTTAATGTGGGGTAGGTACAAGAGTAAGGAAGGAGCCAAGAAGGATGTGGAGGGGCATCAAATGTGAGCATATGAGAGACAAGCTATACCTTGCATTAAGATAGGAATCTGAAGGGATTGGCCTACATTTGTATAAGATGTGCCCCTTCTCTTCCTGCTTTCCCTGGTTCTTGGCAACACTTAATTTTTACTTTGCAAAAATATGATCTTATGTTGACTTTTAACTTGGCTTTTCAATATGAAGTTCTGCATTCGGGACACCTGAAAGAACAGAAACCGACTGAGCTGATACATGAAAAGCCCAGAGAATAATTACTGAATTATTTTGAGAAATGTGGAAGCCATTGCTTTCTGTGTAGGCTGTCATTCATTAGGCATGATGAAGGTAGATACGCTAGTTGAAAGGCATCTCAGACTCAGATTATGACAATCCTTATGATAAGAACTGTGATGTTACCTTCTGGCTCTCTTTCTACTATAAGTATTTGTCATATTCACAGTAAACCCTTTAAAACATGTTTTAGCCCATGTGACATGTTTTAATGTGTTCTTCCATTTTTGTGAACCACATATTTATAGTGATTTTAAAAGGAGGGAAGTGGAAAAAAAAGAAAAAAATCATCTGCAATAAACTGCATGATCAATTTAACCCATTTCTTCCACATAACATCTTCAAGTGTTTAATTTTCAGAAGTTTAGAGAAATGAAAAAGGAATATATCTTGAAAAACAATAAAATGGTTTTTCTTACAAATATGTTCATTGATAAAACGAAGCTTGATTACACTTGAGATAAAAGAATGCTCTGAAATGGATTCTGAGAACATGCACTAGATTTAACCTTTCCAAAATGTACTACCTTTACTGAAAAAAAAAATTTTCAAGTTTGAAGTTGCACTTTAAAGACTTCTAAAAATATTAAAATGCACTCAGCTGACCTTTTGTAAAACACATTTGGGGAAGCACACATAGTATTTTGATCAAAAATATTGCTTTAATATTAAAGCCCAAATTACCAGTAAGGAATGTCATCACCCCAAAATTCGTGAGATGACTTTTTTCTAATTCTTGTATGTTTGTGTTCATGTGTGTTTGTGCATCTTTCTGTATTTTTAATCTCAATAGCCTAACAACTATATATCACTATTTGCTTTGCAGCTATTAATTCTAGCAGAAATAAACAGACATCTAATCTCATGAAAGACTTTGACTTAGTGGAGAGTCAAAGCAGATGAGAGAAAATAGCTTGTTGGCACATTAAAGATAAAACATATATCTACTGCTCAGTACAGTTGGTAATTATATTAAACAAGAAGTTCCCTGGATAGAATGGTATAAAATGCAGAGTGGCACTTGACAATAGAAAGTTCTATTTTATATTAGAATAATTGCATCTTGATGTATCTCTTTGTAGTCCACTATCCAACTATCATAAAATGGGGCAGCACATATTCTTTCAAGAGAGGCCTTCCTATACTCAGTTCTGTACTGTGGATCACAGCTGGGACATTTGCTTCAGTTGTGGCTGGGAAGTCCCAAGGTCCCTTGTGTCATCATGGGGAATGTAGCCGGAATGCCCAGCCCAGAATTTTAGCTTGCACTTGCAATTTAACGTAGAGCTTTTAATTGCATTCTCAGTGATATTTGCTTTCATCTCATAACAATAAAATCTTCATGGTAATATCTCAGTAAAGCATGACACTGAAGCAGAAACATGTGGCACCAGTAGTCCCTTGGCTTTTGCGTAAATGTTCAGCAAAAGGCGTTCTGTTTATTTGCCTTACAATTCTATGTCCAGAAAATTCTAAAACTCTGTTCTTAGAAGAATCTTATTGTTGTTTAATGTTTCCAGGAAGAGTTTTTAAAACTCTTGTTATAATTTACATGAGTCAAATGCAGTGATCCTGAGTGTATATTTAATCAGTTTTGACAAATGCACAGTTATTTATCCTATTCTCCCCAACAAGATAGATTGCATTTCATTGCCTCTGGGAGTTCCTTTCTGCCATTTGCCAGTTAGTGTCTCTCCTCCACTGGAAGCAGCCCATGTTAGGATTTCCAGCACCATTGTTGAACCTTAAAGTTAATTCTTAGAGGCTTCTCTGTCAAAGAAGGATCTTTAAGACTATGATTCCCTTTTAAAGACCTTCCCCCCACCCCCACTAATAAGGGGTGGGGGAGACGGCAGGGAAGGGAGGGTGGTAATTCAGGAATACATGCATAGGCCAAGAGTGAGGATCTAAAACTTGGCCCTGCAGAATTTCAATGTAGTGCTTCTAAAATATGAGTGTATCTTGTTACTGAAAGAGGAGCAGGTCTCTTTCTAGCCTGTCAAAAAAGAATTCAAGTAATTTCACTTCTTGTTGTATTTTAATTTGTCTCTATGTTGATTTCCACTTCTGGTAAAAATAATCAGCAATGCTTTGTGATTATACCTTAACTTTGCAGAGTATGTTCACCCTTCTATAGGGTGGACCAAATAACCAATTAATGGAAATTTAGTAAGAATGAACAATAAATGCCATGGGTGAAGCTGAAAAGTTCAGCATAATCCCCTAAATGTAAACAGGATTTGCTTCGTTCAGTATCCTCTCAAGCTCTGTAGGGTGATAAACCAAATCAAATAGACTTCACATCTCTTTTTCCTCCTTGACTATATACCATTGCCTCCAAGGTGAGGCTCTATCATTTGGTTCTCAGAGTAACCAGACAAAGAGTACTTCTGTTCTCTCCCTTGGAGAGAGAGAGAGAAAGAGAGAGTGAGAATTAGTTGAGCATTCTATATTCCCCCTAGAGATTTTTCTTTCTCCTCCTTTTAGCTAATGTGCTCTTCTTCATAAATAAATTTCGGAGGCAGGGTTGAAATAAACTGAACCACTACAGAGAGATAAAGATTCCAGGGAAGAGAGCTACTTTTATTTTAATATTGCAACACATGGAGAAGAGAATGAAATTGTGCTGCTGTTGGAATTTATTCTTTTTATTAAAATAGACAAGCATTAAACAAGCCATAAAATTTCCATCTGTATTCACAGCAGGCTCCCACCATCCAAAATACAGATCCCCCTCCACCCCTTCTTTCTAAAACACTCAGGCCTGAAACATTTCAGTATTTGAGACTGACAGAAACATAATATTTAATTTCTAAAAGCGATGGATCTCCTCATCTGTTCTTTTGGATTACTGCATCTGTTTTAAAGGGAAAGCGCCCCTTCCGTACTTAAATGTCACAGGACAGGGGAGTTGGGTTGGAAAGAATCTGCAGTGCAGCAGAGAGAAATACATGGGCTCCCGGCTTGGTAATTCTGCTGTCGTTCTGCTTTCATCACCTCACCAGCCTAATCACCTTGAGAAGGAAAGCAAAAGGCATTTTTACACGGTGTGCCGATAATCAGTCCAGAAATGAGGCACCCATTGTTGTTCTAGCACATTTTTCTCCATCGCCTGAAGGACAAAGGCTTTTAATAATGGGAAACTGCCACCAGGCCATGTCAGAGTGAAAGGCTTCCTCGGGCTTGAGGGAGAATTCACTCTTTCCCTAGTTTCAAAGCCAAACACTTGCTTGGTTGGCATTTTAGGCATAGAAAGCATAGGGTTCTAAAAAGATGGTTTAAAGGGTGATTGGAAATTCTAATCTTTTTACCAAACTGTTGCCCCATTTGGAGAATACTCTGTTTCAATTTTTTATAAAGGCAGTCTGATAAAATATTTAAGCAGACTCTTTTAGGAGCAAGTTTCTATCAGATGTCTCACCAAGCTTCTCTTCGGTAGGAACGGTTATGTAAGGCTGGACGTGCCATCCATCTGAGGAATAGACGTCCATTGTGAATATGGGGCTCCAATGCTTTCTTGTCTTTCTCTGAAGACTTTATCTTTATGGCATTTCTGCCTCAATTAACCTAAGCGTAACAGAAAATTTTAATAATGTTACTCTTTTAGAACAAGATTGGCCAGGGTAGGGGTAGGGTGTCCTTACCCCGAAGGGTATAATACAGTGACCATACAGCGGTATAATTGAGTAAGAGTAAAAATGATGTTAGAGCAGGTGTATCCACGGGAGGAAGTGACAGGATACTACAGTGCTTTGAAAGGACATCTAAGGACACTGAAGAGAAAAATGGAAAAAATAAAAATTTTGAAATCTCAAAAGATGTGTATTGATTTGTTACTTACAAAGGACGTTCATGTACATTATCACATTTGATCCTTGTAATTCTGTGGAAAGGATACTCTCATTTTCAAGAAGTTATATTACTTGTTCAAGGTCAGGTAGCTACCAAGTTACTTTGAATCCTGGGTGATAGTCTCCCTCTTTCCCTTCCTTCCTTTCTTCCTTCCTGAACATGTTAGAGCATAGAATGTCCTCATATGAACGTGGGCGGTCTGGAGTCAGGCTAACTGGTCTCCTTACATTCCATTGTTTCTCTAGAGAACAGTTCAAGCCTTGAAACAGAGGAGTAGGATTTGGCTCCAGATTTAAAATATAAATCGTGTGTGTGTGTGTGTGTGTGTGTGTGTCCTCTATGAGACAAAAACTGGAGAATACAAGAAATTTTCATGCCTTGATGATAAAGCATGCTATCAGGTTGCTTTGTATACCAGTCAAACCAGTTTACACCTCTCCAATGTGTTGACCTCATTATACCCTTTCCAGCATTAAATGTTAACTTTTTCTTTTCTTCACCAATTTCACAGTTGAACAATGTTCATGTCAATATTGTTTCAACTTGCAATATTTTATTATTAGTGCAAGTGAGCATTTTTTTTCATGTGTTTGGTGACAATTAGCATTTATCATTTCTGGATTGCCTGCTCATTTAACTCACATGTATCCTGTAGCTGTCCTTTATTTTTAATATAGAATATCTTTCAATTTGGAAGTAATTGGGAAGGCCAGTCATGTGGTTCTAATTTTCCTGTAACATGCCATAAACATGTAGAGTTTGAGTTTGTACCAACATAAAATGTTAAAGTTAAGATCTATTTTTAAGTAACCAAATCCCTAATTGATGACCTAGAATTAGAAACCCAGAATTACTGATTTTTAACATTTCAAATAGGACAAACAAGACAAAGTTTGGACTGCAGCATAAGCTGCTGTGGATAACAGCTCCCAGAATTTGTGTAAGCCAAGTGAATGAAGACATCTATTTTGTTGTGTTCATATAATTTATATTAGAAAGTTAAGATAATATCTCTTAAGTATACACTCAGAATATGGTTGAAGTAACTATTCATTTTCTCTCTGGCATCAACTGAAAAAAAGTAATACCTACTATGGCCAGAGTAACAACTGCTGACACGGAACAATTTCAGACATAAAACCAGAATGAAAGCAGTGAGGAAAGGTCTAGCCCTGTCTAGATAGTATCCCAGAAGCTAGAGGAGATACTAAAAAGGTTTCCTCTCCTGGCAGGGTCATGAGCACTGAGGTAACAGTTGTTTTTTGATAAAGAATTTCCAAGTACAGTGATTTAATACTTTGGTTCTAAAAAATAAGTATATTTGCTCTTGTCAGGAAAGTGATAGCTGAGGTTTAGTATATCTTACAAAGATTGAATATGTGTGATATTGTCTCAGTAAGTGTGTGTATGGCAGTTTATTACAGGCATACATCAGAGATATTGTGGTTTCAGTTGCAAACCACTGCAGTAAAACAAATATTGCAAGAAAGAGAGTTTAATGAACGTTTTTGGTTTCCCAGGGCATGCAAGAGTTATTATGTTTACACTATACTGTAGTCTATTCGGTATGCAATGGATTGTCTTAAAAAAAAAAAGGTACGTACCTTAATTAAAAATACATTATTGCTAAAAAGTGCTTAACCATCATCTGAACTTTCAGTAAGCAATAGTCTTTCTGTTGCGGAGAGTCTTGTCTTGATGTTGATGGGTAATTTGGGTGATGGTTCCTAACAGTTGGGGTAGCTATGGCAATTTCTTAATGTAGGACAACACTGAAGTTTGCCACATGGAAGTCTTCCTTTCACTTGAACACTTAGAGGCCATTGAAGGGTTATTCACTGCCCTGGTTTTAATATTGTCTGTCTCAGGAAATAGAGAGGCCTGAGGAGAGGGAGAAGGATGGGGGAATGTCTTTCATATCTTGGAATTTATTACACATTTTTTATTTCACACTCAAATATGCAGTAATTTTTGGTTTTGCTTTCAGAAAAAGAGATCCACAAAATAGCGCCACTTAGGATAGTGTCCCTCAGCCTTTGGGGATACAGAAAATGTCTCCCTATTTAGATTTCCTTGTGTTTATTGTCCTTTCCTTTAAAACACATGATTCCTCCCCATTTATTTTTATTTTTTATTTTTTTAAGGATTTTATTTATTCATGAGAGACACAGAGAGAGACGGAGACATATAGGCAGAGGAAGAGGCAGGTTCCCTGCGGGGAACCTTATGTGGGATTTGATCCCAGGACCCCGGGATCATGCCCTAAGCCAAAGGCAGACGCTCAACCACTGAGCCACCTGCAAGTCCTAGTTCCTCCCCATTTATTTATGATTTTGTAAGTTGTCCATGTTCAAAATGATTGGCTTATTTTCTCAGACCTCAGGGAGCAATTTGGTAGGCTGTTGGGTTTGAGGACAACACTCTGCATATTCCTTGTCTTAATTTTCTAACTAATTATACACCTTTTTATCATTAGATCTTTCTTATAGACATCTCTTTACACAATGTCTGTGATCTTGAGCAAGTTTGAATAATCTCTTAGACTGTTCAGTTGGCCAAGATTCATGATTGTTTAGATGCTGTTGTTTTCTCTTAAACACACACACACACACACACACACACACACAACAACAACAATAACAACAACTTTCTTCCTTTTAACTCCACTATGCTGGTAATATTTTGGCTTGTTAGCCTTTTTAAAAATTTGCCTATGTTTTCATATAAGTTCCTTAAGTTTCTATCAGAAGAAAATGGATACGGAAAGGACATTATGTGCATACATACCCTTTGCTTGATCGTACTGCCTTTTGTATTCCTGTTTTTGATTCGTACATTATATGTACTCTTAGGTTCTGTAATTCATGGTGGCTTTGTTTTGCTTTTTGGTACTTTTGAAGTTATTACATCTCAAAGAAACCATGTTTCAAATTCATTATCAGATAGCATCATCATATTTTTCTAATAAATGCACATTTTCAGGTTTTGACGCTTTGGAGAAATGTCACCCTGTATCTAAACTTAGTTATGCCTCCTGAGCTTGAAAGGGCCATGTTTTGAGAGCATCAGAAAGCTATTGAAGGTGCTTATTCTGAAACCTCCCTGTTTTGCCCCATCTTGGCCCCTTCTTCTTACCTCTATACAGATACAATCTTAGTTGGTGGAATAGTATATTGATTGGGAATGCCTTCAGCTGCTAATAGCAGTATGTCTTACTAAGAGTGGTGGAAACACAGAGAGAGGTTCCTTTTCCCCACAAAAGGAGCTGTGTGAAGGTAAAGACCTGCTGGTTCTATGATAGTTCAGAGGGTTAGGGATGTTGACCTTCGCTCCTGCTTCATGCCTCAGATACTCAGTTAAGACAAAAAGAAGTGAAGGGTAGGGCCAGCTACTGCAGTGCCTTTATCAGAGAAACAAGATGCCTTTCCAGGAGCCCCTCACTGACTTTGCTCTCACTGGCCTCTTCTGGTTCCCTCCAGCTACAAGAGAGGCTGGAAAAAGGAGTAGCTAGCCCTTCTACTGCAGAGGTAACAACAGTAGGAGGGGCTAGGGTCATTCACTGGCTGACCACAGAACAAGTCTGCCCCCATCTAATGCTCCTGTGTGAAGACGGTCCTGAATTGCTCAGGCAGTTTTTCTCTGTGAATCCAGCTGGTCCTGAAGTTGTCATCAGTTAGACTAAGCGTGTTCCCTGGGCAAGGACCACATGACCATACATAGTACCTGAGAGACGGTGTCCAGGGAGGTTTGCTGAAAGAATGAATGAATGTGTGGGGTGTGTGGATCCCCTGAATGTTGCCTAAAGCCAGCTGCTGGAGGTAAACCCAGAATGCTGAATGAGGAAATCTCACTTCCACCTGACATTCCATCCTTGTCCCTGGGCATTCCCTTGATGAAATGTGAAACCACAACCCTGACCACTTGTATTCATTAAGGTACTATGGGGAGCTTTTTGCCAAAGTCCTGCTGGCTTATACGCGATGGAAATATTCTAGTTTGGGACACTAGACTTTCTGCCTTCCTAGGATTTTTATACACAGTTTTAAATAGTTATAGTCATTTGGTCTCTTGATGTTATAAATCTTAGCATAACAATCAGTATAGCTCTCTGAATTGAGAAAGTCTACAAAGTATCTATTCATAGGAAATATTCTTGGTTGTGCTGGAGTAGGCATACAATTTAAAATATAGTTTATACTTTCTGGAATTTATCCTGAGAGAATGGTTAAACAAGTGTGAAAGATATATATGTGCAATTTTTTTTGGAGGGGAGGGGAGTTTGTAGCAGTGTTTTACCGTAACATTTGGAAACATTCCAACTCATCGCTAGGGTTGGGTTAAATAGATAATGGAATACTATGGAAGCATTAAAAATGATCACATAGGATATCCGAATAGCATTGAAACGTTGCTTGGTAGATGAAGTAGGCTATGTGGTTATGAGGCATAAGCCCCTCTCAGTTTACAAAGGTGTGCTTAATGTATGAATGAATGTCTTTTTCACCAAAATGGTAGACAGTGCTTAAGTTTTTCTTAAGTTTTAAGTTTTTAAAAAATTAAACAATGTGTATGTTTGTTTTACATTAAGAAAATGTAATTTTCATAAAAATACACTTTTGGTTTATGTAAGAATAGATAGAAACTCCACTTAGTGGAACTAAACTAACAGTAAAACCTAAATTAATGGACCTTTTTTCTTTATGTTCATAACAGTGGGAAATCAGGCTATAATCAAAATAAGCTATAACCAGGAACATACTGTAAATAATAGTTTTCAAAAATATGTCTTAGAATATATCTCCTCCATTTTTTAATACCTTTTTCTACTACAATGAATATTATCCATCACTATGAACTCCTGCTAGTTCCTTTCTTACTGAACAAGTGGCTGAACAATGTGAAACATAAGTGAGATAATATATTTATGAAGTATTTTCAACATCAAGGGCTAAACAAAAAGCATTTGCCACAAAGTCTGGAATTAAATTCATATTCCATTATCTGAACACTCCAGTTGACAAGGAAGGCATTTACCATAGAAACTTTGAGGAAGTGATTTAAAAATTACTCTTTGAAGTTCCAATATCTCAAATTGCTATTACTAAAGACCACAAGTATAGGTGAAAATTTCCAAGAGTGGTTCATTTACGTTATTCTACTGTCCTGTTTTCTTTTTCTAAGTAGTATAATTATTAGTGACAAAATTCCACCTCAAGTGAAAGGTACTAGACAAGATATGGGCACACATCAGTTTTGCAGAATATTGAATAACTTCCTTAGATACTTGAGAAAGAAAGATGGACCCAGAAGAAAGATTTTAAAAAGCAGAATTGATCTAACATTTTGGTTTTAGAATATGTTCAATATCACTTATTTTCTTGTTGTAAAAGCCTTCATGTGAGTTTTCAGGCTAAAGACTAAAGATATTTAAATTGTATCACCTTCATAAAATAGACCTACCTGGACTTTTATTTTTCTTTTTTAATTTTTTTAAAGATTTTATTTATTTATTCATGAGAGACAGAGGCAGAGACACGGGTAGAGGGAGAAGCAGGCTCCATGCAGGGAGCCTGACATGGGACTCAATCCCTGGTCTCCAGGATCACACCCTGGGCTGCAGACGGAGCTAAACCACTGTGCCACCCAGTCTGCCCCTGGACTTTTCTTTTTAACTAATATTTCTAGCAGGTATGATATTTTCATCCATCTTTCTAGAAGAACCACTTAGAAAGAATCTCTCTGTGTAAATGTCAACTTCCTTTTTCTTTTATGGATAGATTATAGGTAGATACTAAGAAAAATAATTCGAACTTTCTCTTTTTAGATAAAGGTTTTGTAATATTAGATTAGAAAGTTAAAATTGATTTTTCATTCAAAAGATTTCTCTTAGCTTCAGTAAATCAGTTGCCTATCTCCTTGGGTCTCCTGTCACTGAAAAGGAAAAGAATACTTTAGATAGTGTGCTTAATTTGCTCCTTATGTGGTAAGACACATTTCACATCTACTTTATTAAAACAAGATGAAACCAATATCACACTCCAGGTTTCTTGACCTTTTAGCTGAATGCTCATGTTCAGTCAGCTCCCTGGAATGATTATTTCTAGTAAAATTGGATCTAGTAAAATTAGAATTAGTTTAATTATTTAGGGTCTTGGTCAAAATAGGTGAGTACAATAAGCCTAAAGATGCATTTGTCTCCTGTCCTGCCACACACTAGCACACATGGATGTGCACTCACATAATGCCAGACACACTGAGATAAAAACCTGGGAAAAACTCTATCAAAGCTGTTTTTTAATTCTGAAAAAACAAGGTGGTTTGGACTTTTTTCAGCTAATTTATTGTCTCTTTGTTATAGCTCAGAAAGACAGAATGACTACTACTAATAGCATTTACCAATAGTAATAGAATCTTACTAATATGAATAAAAGACAGATTTTAGAAATGAATGGTAGAGTTGTGCTTAACCTTCTAAATTTGGTCAAATTAGGTTTCTTGGCATTATCATGAGGAATTTTAAAACTTGAGGTGGAATGGCTGATTCAGACCAGCATATGATTTAAACATGCTTTGTGTTTAAAGGTATCTTAAAAAGATCAGTTTAAGGAAAGCATAAATCACACTAACAAACTCAGGGGTTAAGAATACATGTGAGTTAAGAGCCTCAAACTGATCAATCTATGATACAGTACATGAATAAAAAGTAGTAGTTTAGGTATGATTTGAAGAGGTGCTATCAACTCTTCACCACACTGAGCCTTGGTTATATTTGCAGAGAGAGATTTTTCAAAGGGAACTATTGTGACCAGCACTTCCAGTCAAGGTGGTACATCTGTTCCAGCTAGAGAAGAGTGCCGTGGAAGCCACGGGTATCACTGATTGTCAACTAAATTGCAAAGCAAAAAGGGTAAGCAGGTACTTATAAAAGGGCATATAGTCAAAACATTTTATGAACTGATATTAATCCTCATTACCATTTAGGTAGACCTGGTAAGTAGTCAAATATCAGATATTCCCTGAGCAGTTCCCTTGTGCAAGACACCTTTCTAAGTATCAGGGACACAGTAGTGAACGAGACAGCCTGAGACCCTCAGAGGATAGAGCTTTACACCTAGTGAAGGGAGTCAAATAATAAATACACAAACAAATAGGCCAATAGGACAATTTCACTTCCAAATAAATGCTATGAAGAAGGTAAATGTGGCCAAGATGTGCAGATAGTGACCTGGGATGCTGCATTATATAGGGTGATGGGAGAAGATCACTCAGGGAGAGGACATCTGAGCTGTAATCTGAATTCTTAAAAGGAGAAAGTTTTTTTTTTTTTTTCTAAGAGGAGTTTATCAAGCGGAAGGAACAGCAGGTGCAAAGCCCCTGGGAATGGGTCTCAGCTGGGCTTCAAAAGTTGACCAAAATTCTTTTTTTTTTTTAAAGATGTTATTTGTTTATTCATGAGAATATACAGAGAGGAGAGAAAGGCAGAGACACAGGCAGAGGGGGAAGCAGGCTCCATGCAGGGAACCCGACGCGGGACTCAATCCCGGGTCTCCAGGATCATGCTCTGGGCCAAAGGCGGTGCTAAACCGCTGAGCTACCCAGGCTCCCCAAGGTGACCAAAATTCTAAGAGTAAAATCAGCAAGAGAGAAGTGGTGGAAAATAGAGCTAAATTGAACCCTAAAATGCCTGCTCTACAGCCAACTGTAGCTACATCAACAGGACAGTCAGCTGTGCAAGTATGGTGAAAGTCAGGGCTCCAGATCTGAGACATGAGACAGTCATCTCTGAGTGGATTGAATGGTTTTAAACCCTTGCATCTGTCTTCTCCATAGAGGGTGAGGCAGCTGAAAGTGAAGGATGGAAGGAGGTTTGGGAGAAGAAAAAGGGAAGACTGAAAGTCAAGTTTTTTGTTTAGATGGGAAAGTGAATTTGCCAGGCAAGTTTCATAAGACTGCCTGGCACCATGGAGTGTCCATTCAGGATGGACAACAGATTTCAAGTGAGTCTAGTCTGCAGGGTCAGGTAGTTTTCTCCAGAATTCTTTAACTAATCATATCCAGGTGCAACTGGATTTGCTTAAACATGTTTGGGGGCTTTCCAGAAAGGTATGTTTGAAATGCCAAGGCCATAGTATATAAAAGGAGTGGTTGTAATGCCAGGACATGAAATATAAGCTAATTGGGAGGAAACTGAAGACAAGATGGGAGGAATGGGTAGTGAGGGAGTGAATGAGGGAGAGGCTTACACTGTGTATTTTGGAGGTGATGCAGCCAATTGGTCATAAGGGATAGCATATAGCCATGTGTGTATGTGGCTGAAATGGATTGGTGTGAAGGAGGTCAAGGACTTGAGAGGCCGAAGTCTTGGAAATAGCTACATGAATGTTGAAACTGCTAAGAAATCTGCTTGGAGCAGTGATAGAAAGATGTTGGGGCATAGGATGCTGTTATCAATGAAGAGGGTGTAGGGATTTCAGTGGAGAAACGGATGAATACAAAAGAAAGATTGATAAGTGATAGTCTGTGCTTCAGAGGATCTGGGCTTTGGAAAGAGGAAGTAGGAGAAATGATTTGAAAGCTGCAAAAGAGAACAGGAAGGACACCTCCAGTTGCCAGGCCCTGAATGGCATGAGGCGTGAAAGTAAAACAGACTTCACGTGAAAGGGTTACACAAGGATCTAAGGGAGACAGCCTATTTCTGTTGGAATAATAAGGCAATCAGAAAGTATAGGGAGTGTCGGGGACACTTGAACTTCAGATAGTGACCAAGGTGACATGGACTGCATCTGGATTTCTCTCAGAGAAAGGTTGTTAATCCACTAGAGTGCAGAGTATTTGGCTGGGGCCACTGCATGGATGTTCTGTCCTCCAGCCACTGGGTGTAGGAGTTGAACAGGGGCTTCACCACTCTATTAGGCAGCTTCTTGAGCTGGGAGCACCCGAGAGAGGAACTGTAGATGCCGGCAGACGTCTACTGGGAACGTGCAGCCAAAGGAACTCCCTGGGCATCTGATCTTTCTCATGGCAGCAGGAGAACCACTGACTGTATATGTAGACTGGATCTAGTATATAAATACATGCTGAAAAGCATAAATACTCAACTCCCACGATTCAGAGAATACTCAGAATAATATCCCATGAAAATTGTAACAGAGGAGGGCATTAAATTCCCAGGGGAGTCCGTGAAGATGTTTCATACACAAGATGGATAAACCAGAGTTCTGAGGAGACTACTGTGCTCACCATCCCTGAGACCATTTCTATTGGGGGAGTGCGTTCTCCGCACTGCTGCTTCTCTGTGCTCTCACATCAGCAGCCCAGCATGTATTTCACTCTCTGTTAGGACATTATTTTTACGTATGTGTTGCTGTTACTAGACCGAAAGATCTTTGAAGGCAGGGCTATGCCTAAAACGCGTGATCTCCATGTTACAGTACCTGACGAGCACTCTGAAATGTCTCTTTTCTGCTCCTCCTTTGTCCTTTCTGGGAGGAGATAGGAAGCAGAAACAAAAGAAGGAAGACTTTCTAGGTCTCATTTTCCCACTTCTGTCTGAAATGTAGAACTTTAAAGTTATCAGAGGGCAAGATGATACTGATTAAATTTAGCCATGTGAAGAAAGGGGCCGGAAGGAGGTGTTGGAAACGGCCTTAAAATCTCTAATCTGTTGAAGAAAGAAATATTGTACTATTATGGAGGTGAAGGGTGCTTTCTGGTCTTTTTTTTTTTTTCTTTTAAGATTTTATTTATTTATTCATGAGAGACACAGAGAGAGAGAGGGAGGCAGAGGGAGAAGCAGGCTCCATGCAGGGAGCCTGACGTGGGACTCGACCCCAGGTCTCCAGGATCAGGCCCTGGGCTGAAGGTGGCACTAAACCACTGAGCCACCCGGGCTGCCCCGCTTTCTGGTCTTTTGTGAGCACGTGGAAGATGAGCCTTTAGGGAGTTGTCCGGCCAGCTTGTCCTTTCTCTCAATTAGAGCAATGTTTTCTGATCTATCTTCAACCTCAGATTCCTCATAGAGACTAAATGTGATGAAGTCATAGGAGCATGCTTTGCCCCATTTAATAAAGTCTTGTTCCCTGAGAGCACGGGCAATGGTAATCCACATAAGAACTAGTAATGCCAGTAAAGGCTGGAGAAAACATGCTATTCAAGACAGTGGTGCCAACCTTGAATTTAGAAAGGGAAAAAAAAAGAATCATTGATTTCCTCTCCTTTCATGCCTTGAGGGGGAAGCAAAGATGTTGACTTCTTGATAAGGTTTATTTTCAGTTAAGCTTTTTGACAAGAGTAGTTGTGGTTTGTTATTTTTTTTTTAATCTATTTGCAAAATTTTGAAAATTACAATTCTTGAAATTAGGAAAAAAACAGATTATAAAAAGACAAAAACAGCAATCATGAAAAGTCTTAACACCCAGGATTCACCATTATTAATAATGTTGCATTTTTTTCTTTTACTTTTTTTTTTCTATGTCCCAATTTTTTAGGGAGCTGAGTTATATTCTCTAAACAGTCTTGATAAAAATAAATTTGAAGTCTGTTCTTAGATTAAACTACAAAATACAAGATCTTACACTTCTAAAATTAATTATGAAGATGATCTGATTCAGGGCTATTTCTCTAGCAGAAATATAAAATGCGGAATTCTCTCTTTAGAGAACACAAAACCATCAATATCTAAAACTTAATATTAAAGGAAAGATTTTTTTATTTAAAACTCCATAAACATAAGATAAACTTGTCTTACAATAAAAGTTTACAATTTTTATACAACCACATTTTAGAGGATCACTCCTTTAAGAGAGGAAAAAAGCAAAGAATTGACATTAAACACCCGACTTGCATCACCGTCCCTTCTTTCAATCAGTATCCGGGCAAGAGCCAAGAAGAACTGGGGCAAGGAGCTATTTTTGTGTTATATGTTCTTTATCTCTGGGGTTTGCAGGAGAAAAGGTGGCAAAGAACTTCCTGACAGCTGTTCTTAACTCCAGCTTATTTGGAAAATGTTATTAAAAAATAATGTTGGTCCTAGTTATTTTTCATTTAGGATTTAGCAAACAATGTCAAATTCAGTCTTTCACTGAGTTTGAAGATAATATCTGACTTTTTTGTGGCAATGACAGCAGTTTACTAGCGCGAATAGTTTTTTTTAAGTAAGTAAAGATGTGCTCCATCTCTTGTCACTGAAGATGACTATACCTCTGGGAGAACCACTTAGTGATCTGAGGTTTGACTCACCATCACCTCAAGGGTCTCTCAAATCTCCTTGCATCTCTTCTAAGGAATATGTCACCCATTGTGGGGGAGGAGAAGAATGGCTTAAATTCTGATGATCCATTTTCACAATCGTTGAACAATTCACAAAGTATTCAGTGGTCAAGCCTAGCTGATTGTAGAAGGTGGGATGGAGATGAAAACGCAACTGTTTATTGGATTCTGATCGACAGGATACAGTACTCTGCTAGAGACAATAGTGTCCATGACATCATGGATTGCACGTGGGCATGGAGATGCCCCAGCCAAGCACAAACACTTGGTGCCTGGTCACAGGCCAAGCCCATGATGACAACAATGCACGTGGCTCTCTGGGCCTGCCTGCTGACTCCAACTGGGAAAAATTAACAGGCTGGGATCTCCCTGGAAAATCCTGAGACAATGAACAAGTGCAAAGGTTCATGGGGTGAAACAGTAGGTTTCTGAGGCAATGTTTATTTTTTAGCAATGGTCATCATTCTAAAAATTACCCCTGTGACCTTTTTACTGTCAGTGTTTGTGGGATGTTCCTGACCCTCCTTTTCCCCCAGATCAAGCAGGGGCATGTATACAAAGCAGAACAAGGGATGCTCAAGTTCTGCCTCCTTTGCTCATAGGGGCCATGGGCCAAAGGTCTCAGTGACACAGAGCATCTTCAAACCAGAAAACTCCTTCATACAAGAGGAGTCTCAGTTTGTGCTCATCAATCAACAAAATCAATGATAAAAATGGAACTTGTGTGGCAAGAAATCCTATAGAAAGTAAGTAGTATGAGAATCCAAGGAGATGTGTTGGGCAAGGATAATCAAGGAAATCATTACAGAGAAGTTTATATTGAAATAAATGAAAATAGAGGTTAAGTCAGACAGTGCTACGATCCTGGGTTACTACAGTGCATATGATAATAGTTATGAGGAACTCATGGACTAAATGAATTTAAGGATCTAAGATTCAGTTTCTATTTTCAGCTATTCATTCATATTTTCTTTTTCTCTCTTCATCCTTTTTTTCCTCTTCTTTCCTCCCTGTACCAAGAGTCCCATTTGATTTACTTAAGCTAAATATGAGCCTCGTTCAGCTGCACCGTGTGTGCATACTTACAACACAGCACTTAAGATCCCTGAGTCTTAGAAACATTCGTGGAATGGAAAGGTAAGCCGTTCATAAGCTTTGCCAGGGAAGAAGAATTTCCTCTGCCTTTCACGGTCCTTCTGGCTGGACTAAGAATCAAACGGACATGAGACAGATTAACAGGAGAAAATCAAATTTAATTTTGTATGTATGGGGAATCTACCCACACAGACATGGAAATTCTAAAGAGGTGAAGGAGGTATATGAGTCATTCCAAACTAAGAAGAAGGGGGCAAAGGTCTGGACTTCAAAGGGAAGGAGTGCAATTTGCAAGAAGATAAAAAAGAGCAAATGTTTGGGATGCCTGGGTGGCTCAGACGTGGAACTCTGCCTTTGGCTCAGGGCATGGTCCTGGAGTCCCAGGATCAAGTCCCACATTGGGCTCCTCTCAAGGAGCCTACTTCTCTCTCTGCCTCTCTTCTCTCATGAATAAATAAATAAAATCTTAAAAAAAAAAGAACAAATGTTTGGAAAACCAATGTTGCTGCCAATCCCACCCTCCTTTCTTTTGGAAAGAGAAGGAAGGAGGGGAGAAACCAGTGTTGAAAGACTTGAAGGAGCAGTTCAAAGGTGTGTGTGCATGGGGGTGTCATTCCATAAGAACCTTGTAGGAATAAGGTTCTCACCCAGGCTCTCAGTCCATGATTCTTAACCGCAAATGCTGGCAATGAAGTGTCCTGGGCTCTGATGCCACGTTTGCACAGCTGCTCACTCGTTTGACTCTAGGTCTGGCAGTTACCATGAACTTAAATCTCAGCATGTGTGTAAATGTGGGCTCTTCCTTCAGCCAGTTCACTAGCATCTGTGTTTGTGTAGGTGTGTGAATGAAGTACAAAGGCAAACCTTCAGTGAGGGCTTTATTATCAGGTGTGGGAGTTTATTGCTTGGACTCTTTTTTTTCCATTTGCTGTGTACTTGAATTCATGATTCAACTCAACAGGAGAAGTAAGTGGCCACTGTTGCACCTAGACTTTAAGTATAAAATAGTAGTAGATTTTTTTCATTTTAAAGGCATTTCTAGATGCCCTGAATGCATTGGCATCTGAGCTTTTTGTTTTATAATCCTTGTTAGAAAGCAATTTTTAAAGTAATAGGGATGTACCTTTTCATTCGGGATGCTTGCTGAGATGTTCTGTGGGGCCCTGCCAGCCTGAGCAGCTGTCCCCTGCCCATCTCTGTCTGACTGTTCCCCTGTAAGTTCTCTGTGGCTCACCCAGATCTTTCTACGGCCTGAATTGTAGTTGCTTTCTCTTTATCTTATCCTGCCATGCAGTTTTTCCCTTAAAGTCTCAAGGCAATTAATTTCAAAATAAAAATTAACATGGTCTGTAGATATTGCATGTGTTAGTAAGAGCACGTGGTCTAAAAAATGTAAATGAGTGGTCTTTACTTTCCTCTCATCAAGTAGGGAACCTCCCAAATGCCCCTGCCCTTGGATGGAGCAGTCTGTGATAGCACTGAAGTGAATAATTCTATATTTGGCAGTTGTATGTCAAAGCAAGTCTCAAACACAGCAGATGTACGTTCTGGGAGACTGCCATTAGCATGCATCTGGGGAGTCATTTAGTGGTTATTGGCAGACTCGGGGATGGGGTAGAGAGAGGGGGTATCCAGGACTTTCCCCCTCATTGTTTTATTTTCTGATTGTCCCCAAAGAAAAACCTTCAGAGTCTGAATCCTCAAATGAACCTTTTACATTTAAATGTTTGTGGCCCTGTTGACTGTGGGAGAAGCCTTTGGATTGAAGGTTTTCCACGTGGAATTGAGAGAAGTAAGCCTGGCCTCTTTCATTGTTTAAATTCTAATTGTTTCTAAGAGAAAAGCATTTGAGGAAGTGCGTTTGTGCCCTGTGAGTGGCATTGTCTGCTTTTGAAAGTAGATTTAAGGGATTTTCTGTGTGAAACCAATAAGGCAGTTTAAGTAATTAGAGCTAAATTATTCTCCCTGGAAGACAGCCAGGTGAATGGCCTGGGAAGAATGGAAGGGCCCATAGAATCACAGGTGGGGTAGTGGCCTTCTCATCCTCCCCCCAACTGGCGAGTGAAGAGCCTGCTGCAACCCTCAAGATCCTGAAGGAACAACCTCGGCTTTTCCAGCACTTCTATCCAGGATTCTCTTCCTCACCACACACTGGAAACTGTGCTCCCACTGTGAAGTTTCTCCTCTCCCTCTTCCTCCAACCATCTCTCCCTTTTATCTTGGTACCAGTTATGGTTGTAGCTTTCCACAGTTGTTTATCCTTTAGAGATATGAGCTGGGGCTTAAGAGACTCTTGGTGTTAGTCTCTTTCCTAGAGAAGCAGGATTGAGAGGATTGGCCTGAGCAACCCAAGGAGCCCACTTCATCTACTCAGAGACAAAAGTGTAATAACTTCTACAAATGATTTAATATCTTCCTGTCCCCCCTCATTTGTTAACATGCCAAGAGTGAGAAGATGCCATATTCCTTGCTCATGGTATAGCGAAGAGCTGTTCACAGTCTACAAAGTTTTTTGACCTGTTCACTTAAAGCTCTGATAGCTCTCTTATCTTCTGTTCCTTTAGGCAGCTCCCTCTCCCTGCCGACTTTGTTGCCTTCCCTCATGACTATTCAGTCTCTTCTTAAAGCCAGAACCTTTGGCTGCCATCTCCCCTCCATAATTAATTAGTGTACATTTGCTGGATGTTTACTATGTACCCTAGTATGCATATTGTATTATGGATATTTGTGTACATTGTCTTATCCCCCATAAAGTCAAAGACAAGGCATTTTCCTTCTTTGGCTCTCCCTAGGAGATAGTGCCCTAGGATAGTGCCTTGCTCATAGTGAGTGCTGACTAAATGTGGCCAGCACTGTGATTTTCAATCGATTTGAAAACAATGTAAATAATAGATATATTAGTTACTAGACATGTAGGCTCAGCACCCTTGTGTCCTATTCCATTAGTCTCCAGAAAAATGTTTATTAACTGAAAATGGCTCTTTGTTTTTTTTCTCCTGCTATATTCTTGTCTTATCACCTGTTCCTTCTACGTCTCCACTTACCTCTGGGGCGATGTGATTTGTCCAGAGACCCTTATTACTTGGAAGCATCTTAATTTTACATGAATATTTGTACCTATTCAAAGGGAGAACAGAGAGGGGAGGTTCTCTCTACCCTCATTCTAGCTCCTATTCCAATGATTGCTATTGTTTTTATACTTTCTTTTCCTTTGTATTTAGAAAGAATTAGTTTTCACATGGTTTTTTAGCAGATAAAGTGAGTTAATTTTATCCAAAGAACCTGTGTAATTCTGAGTCCCTTTTTATGTGAAGCACTAGTTGTAAGCAAAGAGAAAGGATTAAAATTTTCATGTATTTTGGAGTTCTTTTGGTGTGTCAAAAACAGTGTGGGGGGTGGATTTTTAGATGCACTGAATATTTCTCAGATATGTTTGTTCAGCATTTATCTTCCTCAGCATCACACAGTTCTCCCTAACTAGTCTCTGCTCACTGTTTTTATGAGAGCTGAAGGATATAGTTCCTTCAGTTTTGAATTGCCTGCCAAAGCTGCAACACATGAGGGCTTTGTACTTCTTCCGCCAGGAGCTGATGAAATCCAGCATTCAGACTGCGTAGCCATCTTGCAGAAAGATCTTTTTTTGATTTCTCTGGTGGAATTCATGAGATCACAAGTTAAATGTAGGGTTGAAGTTCAAGTAGCAAATAAAAGGCCAAGTGTAACACCAAACAGTTTGCACCAAAAATGTTCCGTATTCCTCTCATTAAAGCAACTGTTGCTCTACTAAGTTGTGATGGTGTTTTGTCCTTTCCTGTGTTTCTGTCACGAGCCTGTATTGTCACCACTTGGCCCTGAGCAAGCCTTCTTCAGAAACTAGTTTGTGCTGGGAAAACAGAAAACTGAAATGGAAGATGTGCACATGGCTTTGGCATACCTTCTGTCTTTAGAACGTAGAGTCTTGGGTCTTTTAATGAATCTTTCTGCTTTTTCTGTCTTCCTTTTCACTCACCAGATAGTTACTAAGAGCCAATCATGTGCATGTTAGACTGTTCCAGGCACTGTAAGCCTATACAATCTATTGAAACTTTGAGTTCATTTTTTGTATGGCTTATGAAATCAGCTTATTTTCTTTTAGAGATGTCCCTTCTATAAAGTAGAAATATAATATCATGAGTGCTAAAACCACTACTGCTGCTACTGCTACTGCTACTACTACTACTACTGGCACTTATCAGATACAGAGACTTTATATATGTCAGGTACTATTATAAATGCTTAAAATCTAATATCCCACTTATTTATTTATTTTTAAATTCTATTTATTCATGAGAGAGGCAGAGGGAAGAGACATAGGTAGAGCGAGAGACATCCGCAGAGGGAGAAGCAGGCTGGATCCCAGGACCCTGGAATCATGACCTGAGCCAAAGGCTCAGCCACTGAGCCACCCAGATGCCTCTCTTATATCCCATTTAGACTTTTTAGCCCTCTGAAATGGCTACTGTATCTCTTCTCTTTAACAACTAGGAAGCCTGAGGTGGTTAGATTACTTGTCCTGAGTTACCCAGCTCTTTCAGAGCAGAGTTCAAACCCAGTTCTGTTTTACCACTAAGTCTGTGTCTTTAGTCACTACCTCCTACTTTTTCTGGAGATTGTTGAATGCCAATACTTCCTGAAACATTTTTGGCTGGTTCAGAGGTGTTCTTTCGTACAACAGATAAGGCAGGTGCATGAATAATTAAAACCCAAGGATCTGTAACCAAACTGATGTGAGTTCACTCCTTGCTGAGTCAGAAACTGCACCAGGTTGGTTGTTGCAGAAAGAAAACTTCTATTTATTTGCAGCAAATAAGGAGATCACAGGGAATGGCTTCCAAAGCCATGACTCCTCGAGAGACAGCAAATGGGTTCCTTTTCTTTAGGGTTAGGATGACTCTTTAGATAGGGAAGCCTTGTCATCCTATGTAGAGGTGGCCATAAGGTCTGGCATGCTCCTGTATATATATTGTATGCTATGTAAATGAGGCTCAGGATCCTCCCTGGGTGGAGATTTTAGTATTATAATAAGGTAAAGGTAATGATAGGTTATTCCAGGAGTCACTCGATGGTCCATCTACATAAGTGTGAGTCAGGTTTAGCTTCAACAGTCTGGGTGTTCTGGGCCATGGGGAAGTCTTGTCACAGCAGTTATCATCACCTGGGGGCTGGTTTCAGGTTTCAGTTGCCCTGAGTCAAGAGGAAAGCCAGAAAGAAGATCTTTAGGGACAATGTAAGACAAAGGTTAGTGACCACAAGCAGGTGGGCAGTGAAGGCCAGGGGGAAGGGTCTAGATGGTGACAGATCCAGATTTCAATACCACCCAGACTTGGACTGGGCTGGCTGGGGTGACAAAGACTTAATACTCAGGAGTTCGCTTAGGGAATAGCAGAAAGTAAGATGCAGGAGTCCCTTTCGTCCTTTACAGGATTTGTAGTTCATCCTTGCTCTGTTGCTAATAATGCTAAAAAGAATATAGAACCCTAAATCAGCGTAGGAAACAAAGCCATTTCTTGGCCAACACCTCCAGTGTAAGGGAAACAAGCAAAGTAAAGCATGGTGGTGGTGACAGGGCTGACAGAGCAGAACTTAGAGGTTCAAGGTCACATCTGAAACCGTAGAGCCCATTTTTCACTTAGGCTAAAAAGAAACCGTTTCAAAGTAGTCCCATATTTTTAAATGTTGCAGGGCAGTGATTCTCAAAGCTTGGTACCTAGGCCAGCAGGATCAGCATTATCTGGGAAGGTGAGAAAAGTACAAATCCTCAGGCTGCATCCCACATCCACTAAATCAGAAGTTCAGGGGATAAGTCCCAGCAGTCTGTGTTTTATAAAGAAATTCTGATGCACAGTAGGGTATGACAGCCCCTGAATTAAGGTGTACCTTTGTTCACCGTTGCAAGTTGATCTAATTGAAGCAAGCAGAAGGAACTGATTTATAATGGTATCAACTCACCTATCTGGCACTTGACTGTTTATTCATTCACCATTTATTGTCAAGCACTTGGACAGATGTCACTCTGTTTCATCCTTCTACTAATCCTGTGGGATGTTCCTGCCCCTGTTTTACAGACTAGGCAACAGAGGTTCAGAGATGTTAGGTGACTTGTCCCACACTACATAGATATACCTACCTGTCTTGGTATTTAACCCAAGTTTCTGGACACATGCTCGAGAATTAGACAAGATATGGCAGCCCAAGGGGCTCACGGTCAAGCAGGAAGACAGATTCACAGCAAAAATCGGAAAACCCTACTGTCTCTATATACTTATATTCATAATACTAAAATTAATCTTTTCAACAGACAGAGAGTTAATCAAACTAATGTTCCCTTGCTCTCTTAAAAAAAAAAAATCCACATAAATCCTTCTCAACAAGGGATAAGGTAAGGAGATTAGACATGCAGTCTTTGTCTACATTTTATAATCATGGAACACTATGTAAATGGCTATATTTTAAACCTGTGAGGCTTTTGAACACCAGTTAGCATACAAATTCATTCGAAAACCTGTGTCTAGTCCATACAACACTGCATGAGGTACTGGCAGAAACAAAAAAAATGAATAATAGATGGTCTCTAGTCATGTAAAGGGTTCTTTGTACGAAATCATTAGAAAACAATAAAAGAATATCAGGGCCTCAGTGATGTGATGTAACAGTGGTTCAGTACAGGGTGAGATCAGTGAGGGTGAGAATGTCCATTCTCTCTAAGTCATTCAACCCACCAGTGTTTTCCAGGAGAATAAGTCTGTATGATCAGCAAATCGAAGTCTGTTACCCTGGGCCAAGGGCAAAGAGGCATAGCTTACTCTGTGAGAAAGAGGAGTGTGTGTGTATGTGTGTGTGTGAGAGAGAGAGAGAGAATATATATCTATCCTTGCATATGTATTTCCACTTAGCAAGTGTAGTTATGTGCATGTAAAATCTCCACAATAATTGCTGGATTGCTCTCTAAATAGATGTGTCTGCTTACACATTCTCTAACAGTGTCTGCTGGTCTCTCTTGCTCCTTGCCTTCCCTGACACTGGGTATTTATTATCAATATTCTTAATCTCTACCAATTTAGTGGGCAATATAATATTTTATTATTTTGTCTATACTTATTGAAAGATGTGTAAGTTTGAGTAATTTTTCATATGTTTATTTGGTCTTTATGTCCTTTGTCTATTATCATTCAGGGGAGGCTTTTCGTATTTGTAAGAATTCATTGTACTATACAGATGGCAGCCCTTTGTTGTATGAATTGCATATATTTCTTGCTGTTTGTCCTTTTTTTAAATCTTCTTTTGTGTGCCATATAGAAGTGTTACATTTTTATACACACAAATGTATAAACTCTGTTCTCTATGACTTTGATTTTGTTCTCTACTTAGAATTACTTGCTTCAAAACTATTAAAATATTTGTCCATATTTTGAACTAGTGGTTTCATAGGTTTATTTTGTACACATATATTTTTGGCAAGTTTAAATTTTATTTGGTACAAAGACTGAGGAAGGAACCTAGCTTCACTTTTTTCTTTTAGTGGACAACCAAGTACTCTAGACAATCATTGTAAATAATCCACTGACTTCAGATGCCACCTCTATTATATATTAATCTTCTAAATTTACTTGAGTGGTTTCATTGCTTTTGAAACACTTTTTTAAAAAGAATTTATTTATTAATGAGAAACACAGAGAGAGAGGCAGAGACATAGGCAGAGGCTCCCCCTTACAGGGAACCTGATGCAGGACTTGAACCTAGGACCCCAGGATCACAACCTGAGCTGAAGGCAGAGGTCAACCACTGAGCCACCCAGGTACCCCACTTTTGAACCACTTTTTAGACTTTCTGACATCTTCTCCAGATTAGTGTATGCTCCAAAAGGACTTGCTAGTTAATAAGGGACCACACTTGTTAAAACAGTTTTCTATGAATATGGCCTCCAGTGTTTTACAGAAAAAGAGTGAGATGTAAAGATTATGAAAGGGTATTTTCATCAAGAATATGAGATTCATGATTTTTAATAAGTTCTCCGAGGGTGTAAGATCTAGGAGGGTCTAGAGCAGTGTTTAGAAAAGGAATAGATTCTCAATAAATGTGTTGAATGGATGAATTGGTGCTTTGGTATTGTCATACTATCTCTGTTCTTCACTGTCTAAAAGATTAACATTTCATCCAGATAAAAAAGTAATACACCTAAATGGACATGATTCAGATATTTTGGATTTAGTATAACATGTCAAAACCCATAAAACTTTACATAATCTTTAACCTCTAAGAATCTAACCAAAGGAAAGAAATCAAAAAGGAAGTAGAAAATTACATGCATAAATGTTCTCAAGGTAACACTTTATATCAGGAAATACTGATAGCAAGTAACCAAAATAACGATAAGATAAGTTACTGACAAAAATAATTTAAAAGCAAAATCTGGATATAGCATACCAACTATAGAAAAAAATACACATATGTGTTTATGGTAAAAGACTAGAATGAGCAACATCAAAGCGATTGGTTGTGCTGGGAGTGATATGCACTCCTCTCACCTATTTTTCAAATGTTTATAATGTTAGCATTTTGCTTGTATAGAAATAAATAGCACAAAAAATGTAACTTAATGCTGGATTAAGGCATAGGCACACATATAGAGATTGTTCCACAATACTGGCTGCTGATTCAGCATTTGGGGCTTTATGCAATGAGGAATGGGTAAGACTAAATGACATCTATAAGCAGGGTATCAGCCTCACCGATACAAATGTCCAAGTCCTTCTAGCCTTTTGAGAGTAAAAAGGTCCCAAAGTAATTAATGTCTACTTTCTATTCTATGTGTACAGACTCAACCTATTTATTTCAGTGTCTTTCATCTTTTAGAACCCAACATTTAATTTAAATTTATAAATTTAGATTACATTTTTGCAGTTACCTGTGGATCTTCTTGGCTGTGGAATAAGAAGGAATGAACTACCTTCCACTGATTATCCATGTCTTCACTGTTTTCAGAGTTGTGTGACTTTGTAAGATCTTATTCTCAAATATCGTAGCTATGTATTTGTTATCTAAAATTTTTTGAAGAGTTTTTAAGTTCTGTGTTGAGTGCGAATAGCAAATGTGAAAGATAAATTTGAGACTGAGGGAGTGATGACATTTTTGAGAGGAGTATTCGTTGTAATAGGCTGTGTCGTTGAGATTACTATGGGATACAGATGTTCTGCTCTGTCTTCTGTGTGTTTTTGTAGTGTTTCTCAGACTGTAACTGTTGAGCTGTTATCTCTATTCCTCTTTTCTCCCATCAAACCGAGGGTTGCACATTAGCATCTTTGGCACCAGGACAAGCCGGCTTAATAGCTATATTAGCTATATTTCAGTTTTATTCTTCTGTTTCTACACCCACAGGAAAACCTTTCTGAGTGATATTTGTCTTGGCTTCCATGTGGAATATAAAGCTGTGGATGTGATATTAGAGACCTGAAGTCGGTTTACCAACTGCTTTGAATGCTTTCTTTCCGTCTGTACAAATGCCATCTGTTGGATTTGGGATGTTGAAAGCCGGCAATTGAGGTGGCAATGGCAGGCAAGGGCAGGCAGTGTTAGCCTTTATGGAGCTGGTTTAGAATGAGGTGGTTACTAGGTATCTGCCTCCACCTCAGCCCCTTTTTGCTTTTAGCTTGGAGCAACCACTCCAAGTTTCAGAACTGGCACTTGCAGTGGTTCTCACAGTGTAGTCCCTTGGACCAGCAGCATCAACGGCACATGGGGGCTTGTGAGAAATGCCAATTCTCAGGCCCCACACCAGACGGCTGTACCAGGGCCCCCCGGTGGGTGCAGTGGTCTGCTTCCACCAGCTTGCGCAGTGATTATGAAGCCCAAGTTTATGCCCAAGTTTCACAGCCATGACTGTTACAAGACAGAAACTTAGCCCATGACCACATTCTTACTGCTAGCTCCTGTCTGTAGTTATGACTGCATAATACCTAAAACCCAATTTCATACTTTAGAGGAAAGTACCATAGATCTACCTCCACTCCCACTTCTCAGAGGAACCATTTTTGATCATTTCCTGTTTAGATATATATGTAGTGCTTCTCCTAGTCTAAAATACATTCTTCTTTATGTATCAGCTGTAAGAAGTATTTGTGGCTACCTTCTTTGAGAGATGAGGATTTAAACTCCCTTCCCTTTCCCCTGCCTCCTCCAAAATTTTTCTTTTTTAATTTGGTTCATCCAGAGATTACCTTCCTAATTTTAAGTGACATATCTCAATTCTTATGTCTTCACTCACTGAATTTAGTAGTATGTAAAGTAAGGAGATTGAGATATACTTCCCTACCTCCTTCTTTCTTCCTCTTTAAGGTCGTTTTAGATTGTCCACATTTCTATTTTACCATGCTACATTATTATTACATTATTAATTTGTTTATACATTGCTTTTGAAAATTAAGAATAGTGTTTTTAATAGCATGGTAATATAAAAACATTTTTCATTGCATAATGAAGAAGCATGATTGGTCTTTAACTTAATGCCTTGCACACCCATGTGTGTCCTGTCCTTGATCGTTAACCCAGGTTTAATTCACAGCCTTACATTATCTCATGACAACATTTCCCAGTGTTTTCTGTAGATGGTAATCAAAAATGTGGCAAAATAAGTTTGGGAAACACTCAGGTAAAGTTAAACATACTACCACAGAACTATTCAAAGCCCTTGATTTCTGGTGAAAAGCATTTTTTCAGATGGAACTCCTTTTTCAGAAAGCATCTCGAGAAATTACCCTAATGTAGAACATACTGTGGAAACTGTTGCCCTGTAGGGTCTGTAAGTGTCCTGCTCCAGAAGACCTCCTTTCTGCCTAGATTCTGCATCCTGCCTATTCCCTATTTTGTCTGCTTTGATTCTCAAACTTAGTGAATACTTGTTCACCAAGATTCTCATCCTGACTTGATCCAAGAATGTTCTTTTCCCCTTAGCTGCCATACTAGTTTCTACAAGCTACGTGCGTATGCTCTATGCTAGAGTCAGGTCCTGCCAGCACCATTTTGCCTGCCAGAGTGCTCGTTCACTGATTTTCTTTTATGAGATATGATGATTGTGATTTGCATGCTTCCTAAATGCTTGGTTTCCTTTCTTTTTTTTTCCCAACTTAGCCTAGAGATAGTGACCTGAAGCAACCTACTCAGAAGATACTTCTTTCTAAAAAGCAGAGTCACCTAACAATAAGACAAATTGACTCAAGATTTCATGATTCAATATCTGAATTCTTATCTACTTAAATAAAAAGGTCCTTTATTTTGAAAAGGAGTGTTTTGGAATATGGCAATGTAGCAGAACATTTCATTTCAGTCTGATTCATGCTTTAAGAATAAATTATACCATTCTTCAGGACAAAGACCTTGTCACATTGCAGATTCTAGGCAAGCACAGTAAATGGACATGGAGTAGATGTCTAAGAAAAATATTTACTAATTTTGAATAAATGAAAGCCCCCTTTCTTTGTTCCTACAAATTCAATTCCTCCCCCCTTCTCATGAATGTGCAATTTTTCACTCAAAAGAAAACAGGTTTATATTTATCTTTCTGGAAGTTGTCCCAGCTGAACCACCTTTGAGACACTATGTTTTGTAAAACTGACCATGCTACCCTAGAACCTGACATTCTCAAATGAGACCTTTGTCTCCTGTGGATTAACTCGGTCATGAAATACTTAAAAACCCATCTAGATATTTTTAACCTAAAATTAGCACTTCCTGTTTCCTTTGACTAAATTGAGTATTCTGTGTAACCATTCATTCAAAAAACCAGTCACTCAGTGCCTAGTTTGTTTAAAGTACTGGGCCAAGCAAGGAGCAGAACACAAAGATGAGCAAGGCATTATCCTTACCCTAAGATGCATGCTCTTTAATTGGGAACATCAGCCATACACATAGGTACATAAAATGCAAAGCAGAGGCATGCCATGCAACAGAATGCAGTCCTGCTGGGGATGAGGAGTTCTCTGAATACAAATAATAATCATATTCAGGTTATTTTACTGGAACCTTTGATATTCTCCAGTGCATTAATGTTGCATCCTCACTGGTAGATGGGTGGAATATAAAGAAACATAAAACCTGGTGTGAAACACTTGATCAGGAGACAAGCCATGAAATTGGGGTAATAATAGAAGAGGTAGCCAATGTAAGCCAAAAGATATATGAGCTGTCATAGAGCAGAACGTGATTAATCACCAGATGAATAGATTTGCATTTCAAAAACTCTCCCTACTGGGTTCCATTGGTCTTTTTACACTTTCTCAAGAAATCAGAATGTCTCAGACACTTAAGAATAAAAATACTAAACGTATAGAGCTGAGCAGCCCATGTCAAGGCTGCAGAGAGAAGGAAGGCCAAAATCCTTAGGAACAGAGTTCATGACTGAGAAAGTAGTGAGGTTTTGAGTGGTCTTGAGCAGATGCTAGAAGTGGTAAGAGGGAGACAGAATAGAATAGAAAAGTGATTTCGAGTTTCTGTTCTAAATAATCCTGAATTTGAGTCCCAGTCTACGACTTTGCTCATTTTGAAGTCTTGGGCCAGTTTTGTAATCTCCTAAACCTCAGTTTTCTTATCAGGAAGATGGAAATAACAATAGAATACAAGATCTATAGGGTTGTCGTGAGAGTAAGTTGAAATATTGCACATGAAGTGTGCAGCACAGGCTTTGCCTGCACTATATGCTTCGTTGATACTGCTGGCTCAGTGCTGCTTTCATTTTTACCACCACCCTGACCTGTGAAAAAGGGTAGGGACAGTACCTCTACATGTGCTTTTTTTGGTGAGAATTAAATGAGATAAGTGTGCAAAATGCTTTCTGGGGCTCAGCTTACCGTCGTATGATATATGCATCGCACAACTCCCGAGGAAGTCCATTCCCTCATCATTATCAGAGATATGTACAGTAACTAGTACATTTTCTTGAGGAAGGAGCAAATCCTCCTAATAAGCACAGTCATCGTGTTTGTTAGCACTGAGCTCCCCAACAATGAGAACATGTGAAATTCCAGCCAGTATTGCTAGCGCTCACACCACCACTAAGACCCCTTCTATTTTACTGCCCCTATTACCTGCTCCCAAACACCTCCACCCACCCCGGAAAGAGAAAGTTGTCCGGACAAGTCAGAACAGCTTCTCTGGTCTTATTATTTTATTTAATATTGTCAAAAACTGTGTAGAATAAACATTGTAGTATGCATCTCATAGAAGAGAATGTTCTGCTTCTCGCTGAAAAGCTTGTGGACCTTGAATAATAAAACTGAAATGTAAGCCTGGGTCTGCTTAATTGTTTTTTTCATTAACACATACCCATACCGTCTGCTCAGATGAAATGTCCATCTTTGCTTAAAGTGACAAGGAGAAGTGACTCAGACACCATGTGAGAGGATTGTGGTCAAATAAGTATATGGATGTGAAATGGTGACACATTTATAACCAGCGTGTGGCTGCTAAGAAATTCCCATTCACTTGTGCAGGTTGAGGTCATAAGGTTATCTCTCCTTCCCCAAAAGGGACTGTAGGATTCAGAGAAGGCTCACTGGTGTTTTAGCTCCCTGATGGGTTTTCATTTTATTCTGCAGCCTAGAAATAATCTTGGCCTCTAAGTAGATTACATTTTCATAGCAATGCAGAGGATTTCACTCCCACAGATGTTAATGGAAGCCATATAGCTATGCGCACTTTCAAAATGTACCACTTAATGTCTGAACCTTTTAATCATGCTAGAAATTTTTTTCTAGCAAATAAACAAAAATCTATTTTTGTACTAACAAAGAAAGAAACAAGCACACAGTTCTGCTTCACTCTGCTCT
This sequence comes from Vulpes lagopus, assembly GCF_018345385.1. NCBI lineage: Eukaryota > Metazoa > Chordata > Mammalia > Carnivora > Canidae > Vulpes > Vulpes lagopus. The sequence goes on from NC_054826.1 coordinate 76,096,663, forward strand.
TGGAGTATATACTGATTTTCTCTTTGGAAATTCACCAAACATCTGTGAAGCTTCAAATCTCCCAGATTCGGTGGCTTCAAACTTAAATACAACCACCACTTATTTGGAGACAAACACCAAACAAACAAAACCTTTGAATTTTTCTGCATTAATCCTCTATGGGGAAATTATTTCTAGGAAGAATTAGAGAGCAAGACTATATCAGGGACTTATGAGCAAGACTATATCAGGGACTTATTTACAAAAGAACATAAAGATCTTACCAAAGGATAGGGAAATTTTGGGGCCCAGTCTCCTCTACCTTACAACTTCACTATAGTAGAACATGAAACTCAGTGTGGAGTGGACCTCACCAGAGTTGGGAAAACACCATTGTATTCCCATGGCTTGGCACATGTGGCGTACATAGATGTGCCCTGATGCCATTGACATTACATGACAACAATAGCAAAAAGATTCAACATGCTATTCAATTGGAGAGGTGAGTTTAATGCATATTTTTCTTTCAATATCAATTCTCTAAGTGTGTTCCCTGGACTAGCAGCATTGGCATTACCTGGGAACTTGTTAGAAATGCACGTTCTTTTTAGTGGAAGGGCAGAGGGAGAGGGAGAGAGAGAGAATCTTAAGCAGGCTCCCACACCCAGCACGGAGCCTGACATGGGGCTCTATCTCACAACCCTGAGATCATGACCAGAGTTGAAATCAAGAATCAGATGCTTAACTGACTGTATCACCCAAGTGCCCCAGAAATGCACATTCTTAATCCCTAATCCAAACTTACTAAATCAGAACCTGAGACAGGTGCCCAGGAATTTGTTTTCTAAAAACTTTCTGGGAGATTCTGATGCAGACAAACATTTGAGAACCACTGGTCTAATGTTGGCTAAGTACTGAGCTAATCTGAGTACTGTCTGTATGCCTCCCTGGCAAGTGAAGGTTTATCATACAGCCTGCTGCCCCTTCGGCATAATAATTAACTATGTTTGATTGTGCTTAGTCAGTCTGTGCACAGAGAAGTGGAACCCAAGATTCAGGGAAAAGTCAGAGATGGAGGGAGAAACTAGTGAGCAGGTGCACAGACCTCAGTATGATGGTAAAAGAGGTCAAGCATCAGTAACCTCCTACCATTTCACAGCATTTTTGAACTGTAGGACTGAGGTTGAAAAATGGGGCTAGACAAAATATCAGACAGAAAGTCCAATATAAAAGCAGGTAAGGGGCTAAATTCAGTGCTACTTTATTGACAGTTATGTGCAATCTGCTTTTAGCTACTATACCACTTTAAGAATACATATCTGTAATAGCTTTTACCAGGATGCTTGGGAATAACTTGTTAATGTATGTCCATAATTTGCAAAAACAGAGACGACCATGTGTTATTCGTTTTTGGTATCCCTTCGTATATGCCTGGCATATATTAGGTACAGGTGCACCTTGTTTTATTGTCCTTTGCTTTACTGCGTTTCACAGATACTGCATTTTACAAACTGAAGGTATGTGGTAAGCCTGCATCAAGCAAGTCTACTAGCACCATTTCTCCAACAACACTTGCTCACTTATGGCTCTATTCACAATTTGGTAATTCTGGTAGTATTTCAGCCTTTCTCATTATTCTATTTGTTATGGTGATCTGTGGTCAGTGATCGTTGCTGCTACTGTGATTGTTTGGGGGGCATCATTGAGAGCATATATTTAAGATGGCAAACTTAATCGATATATGTTGTGTGTGTTCTGACTGCCCCACCGACCAGCCATTCCCCCATCCCTCTCACTCTCCTCAGGCCTCCCTATTCTTTGTGACAGAACAATATTGAGATTAGGACGATTAATTAAAGTGTTCAAGTGAAAGGAAGAATCATGTCTCTCATTTTAAATGAAACACTAGAAATGATTGACCTTAGTGAGGAAGGCGTGTCGAAAAGTGAGATGTACCAAAAGTCAGGTCTCTTATGCTAGTTAGCCAAGCTGTGAATGCAAAGGAAGAGAGATCATGAAAGAAATTAAAAGTGTTACCCCAGTCAACATACAAATTATAAGCCAGCAAACAGTCTTCTTGCTGTTACATAGAAAGTTTCTGTGGTCCAGGTAGAAAATCAAATGAGCTGAACATTCCCTTAAGCCAGAGTCTACTCCAGAGTAAAGCCCTGACTCTCTTCAATCCTCTGAAGGCTGAGAAAGGTAAAGAAGCTGCAGAAGAAAAGTTTGAACCTAGCAGAGGTTGGTTTGTAACAATTAAGGAAAGAAACCGTGTCCACAACACAAAAACACAAGTGCTGAGGTAGAAGCTGCAACAGGTTATTCAGAGATCTAGCTAAGATAATTAATGAAAGTGACTCACTAACCAACAGATTTTCAATGTACATGAAACAGTTTTCTGTTGGAGGAAGATGCTAGGACTTTCATAGCTGGAGAGGAAAAGTCAATGCCTGGCCTCAAAGCTTCAAAGACCCAGCTGATTCTCTTGTTAGGGGCTAACAAAGATGGTGACTTGAAGGCAGAGGCAGTGCTCACTGATTGTTCCAAAGGCCCTAGGTCTCTTAAGAATTATGCTGTCGTCTATGCCTATACTTTATAAATGGAACAAGAAAGCCTGGATGACAGCACATCTGTTGACAGCATGTTTACTGAGTATTTTAAGCCCACTGTTGAGGCTTACTGCTCAGAAAAAAAGATTTCTTTTAAAATATTACTGCTCGTTGACAATGCACCTGGTCATCCAAGAGCTCTGATAGAAATGTACAAGATTAAAAAAAAAAAAAAAAGAAATGTACAAGATTAGTGTTTTCATGCCAGCTCATACAACATTCATTCTGCAGCCCTGGATCCAAGAGTCATTTAGGCTTGCAAGTCTTAATATTTAAAGAAATATATTTCATAAGGCAATAGCTGCCCTAAATAGTGATTCCTCTGATGGATCTGGGCAAAGTCAACAGACAACCTGCTGGAAAGGATTCACCATTCTAGATGTGATTAAGAATATTCATGATTTAGGGGTGCCTGGCTGACTCAGTTGGGAGAGCATGCTATTCTTGATCTCGGGGTCATGAGTTCGAGCCCCATGTGAGGTTTATTTAAAACATTTTTTTAAAAAAGAATATTTGTGATTCATTGGAAAAGGTCAAAATATCAACATTAATAGGAGTTTGGAAGAAGTCAATGGCTGATCCTCATGAGTGACTTTCAGGGGTTCAAGGCTTCAGAGGAGGAAGTAACTGCAGATGTGGTAGAAATAGTAAGAGGATTAGAATAAGAAATGGGGCCTGGAGATGGGACTGAACTGCTGCAATTTCATGATAAAACTTGAAAGGATGAAGAGTTGCTGCTTATGAATGAACAAAGAAAGTGGTTTCTTGAGATGGAATCTATTGTGAAGATAAAGATGCTATGAAGACTGTTGAGATGACAACACAGGATTCAGATTATCACATAAGGGATCCCTGGGTGGCTCAGCGGTTTAGTGCCTGCCTTCCAGCCGGGGCGTGATCCTGGAGACCCGGGATCGAGTCCCATGATGGGCTCCTTGATTGAGCCTGCTTCTCCCTCTGCCTGTGTCCGTGCCTCTCTCTCTCTGTGTCTCTCATGAATGAATCAGTAAAATATTAAAAAAAACAACAACAGAATATCACATAAACTTAGTTGATAAGGCAGCAGCAGGATTTGAGACAATGGACTCTAATTCTGAAAGAAATTCAAGTTCTTTTTTAGATAAAATGCTATCAAACAGCATTACTACTACAGAGAAATCATTCATGAAAGGAAGAGTCCATTTATGCAACGAACTTCACTGTTGTCTTATTTTAAGAAATTGCCACAGCCACCACAACCTTCAGCAACCAACACCCCAATCAGACAGCAGCCATCACCATTCAGGGGAAGACCCTCCACCAGCAGAATGATTATGACTCACTGAAAGGTCAGCTGATGGTTGGCATTTTTTTTTTGCAATTCTTTAATAAGTACATGTTGGTTTTTAAAGATATGATATTGCACACTTGATAGACTACAGGGTAGTGTAAACATAACTTTTACATGCACTGGAAAACCAAAAATTCATTTGACTCACTTTATTGTGAAATCGTTCATTGTGGTGGTCTTGAATGGAACCTACTGTATCTCCAAGGTTATGTTCATACTCGGTGGCTATCTGTTGAACTGAGGCAAGCACTTCTGACTTAGGGGGAGTTGCATGCTTGCCAAATATGACATTATTAAGTGGAGGGAAAACAGACAAGGAACCCAAACTAGGAAAAAGCTTAAGAGATTGTGGGGTCAGAGGAGAAGCATGGAACTTAATGGGGAAGATATTCAGTGGGAGCCAGTAAGAGAATATCCTGTGATTGGAAGTATGAATCTGGATTTGAAAAAGGAAAGGGAATGGTGGGAAAATGCACTGTTTGAAGGAAATTAGAAAGTGTTGTGTATGAAGAGAAATCAGATTATAGTGTTAGACAAGAACAGAGCACTCAGAAAACAGGATGAAGCAAGATGTGGGCAGCCAAGAAAAGACTGGATGGAAGATAGGAAATACCATGGGCAGTGGGAGAGAATATAGAAAGCATGGGGAAGGGGTGGGAGTGAGAATGTTATATTTCATTTGGTCAGCCAGACTTAAGGACTTAAAAGTTCATTGTTGTCTTATTGCTTCATCATCAAAGTCCAACTCACACAATAAAGCCATTTGTTGGTGTCCCCACCACGACCTGACCATCTTCCCTGAGAGCCCCCGCTGGATGTTTTCATCTTTGGCAAGATAAATTGTTTCTCTTCCCTTGGTTTTAGAGTCTTGCTCTTGATGTCGAGCCACTGAGCACAATCCCTTTCTTCAGTCCTGTGAAGTGTGTTCCTGGAAACCGAGAGGGAAGGACCAGTGGTCTTCAGGATCAGGGCTTTCCTTAGGAGCTCTCGCCATCTAGCTGATGGATAAACAAACTGGGCCAAGGAAGGATTCCTTCTCAGTCTCAGTGCTGAGCACTTTTCTCCCTGAATACACGATTTGCACTTTGGAGGTGCTCTCTGCCAATTCCCAGGGCTGCTGCTGGGCCAGAGCTGTGGGGTCTGAAGCATCAGCATGTATCAAAAGATATGCAAGTTATTCTTTTACAACTGTCTCAAACAAAATGCATTTTTAAATTTCTTTTTGAATAATCAGATATTACTTTTTTCCTTAAAATGCAGTTCATTTTAGAAAATGCAAATAAGCAAGAACATAAAAATGGGAAGGAGTCCTGGGTGGCTCAGTCAGTTGAACACCTGACTCTTGATATCAGCCCAGGTCATGATCTCGGGGTGTGGGATTGAAACCTGCCTCAGGCTTCTCACTTAGCAGGGAGTCTGCTGAAAATTCTCTCTCCCTCTTCCTCTGCACCCACCCCAAAATCAATTAATTAATTAAAAAAAAGAATAGAACATGAAAATTTCTCTAAGTCTCACCAAACCACAAATAACTGTCACCATCTTGGCATTGTGCATTCTTGTATGTCTGTGTGTGTGTCCTAGCAGAAGTAAAATGCATTCCTTCAGGAAAATGCACTGGTGGGGTAGTACATTGGTCTTATACTTCCTGTTGTCCATTGTGAGTTATTAGTTACCGTAATCATTGAATCAAGGGATACGTTATGAGGAGGTGAGATCCCTGTTTTTCAAGGGTTCCCTCTTATGCTTGCGTTTTAAAATTTTCTCCTAAATTCTTTCACATCCCCCTGCAAATATGGCCAGTTCTCTCCCAATCTAAATTCAAACTTGGTCACGCCAGGACACCCTGCCCAGTGCCTCTCCCTCCCTTTTTAACCTTACTTGTTTTCAACCTCACTCTAGAAACAGCCTGGCTTCCCAACCTGTTGAATGTGACTTTTGCCTGGTCTCTGTCCCCAGGTTTCCCGGCCTCCCTAAACTGGATTGAAAATATTCTCAGTAATGCACCAGTGATCATCAAACTTCAAAATCCAAAGAACATTTTCTGGTCCTTTTCTGACTGGGCTTTTCTGCTGCATTTGGCATTTAGGATTATTGTTCCTTAAAATTCTAGTCTTCTTGGCCTCTGTGACCATGACCAAGCCTGAGTTTACATTACATCTGTGCCACCTAGAGGTAGCTGTGCAACTTGGGGTAAATGTCTCAACCTCTCTATGCTTTGTTTGCCTCACTTATAAATTAAGGATAATAGAACCTACTGCATAGGATTTTTATTAGGATTGAATGAACGAAAACTTACAAATTACTTAGAATAGTGCTTCAAGAAATAAATGATAACAATCATGTGGATGATGTCTTTCAATACCTGTTAAAATTGAAATCAAGACTGGTGGATTCATTAAAATTCTGATAACTTCATCCACAATTGCTTTAAAGTCAAATTTCTGAGAGCTGAATTCATTGCCTCTGTTATATCGTTTTGATTCTGCCCTTATTTGCTATCCTCTAGCTGTTTTTAAAGGCTAGAATTTAGATAAGCTGACCTTCTTCATTCTCTCTGCCAAAGAGAAATGGTCCAGGTCTGACTTTTCTCATTGGCAGAGGATAGAACCAGGAAGAGAATAGGTTTCAGGGTAAGCACTGCCACAAACAAACAAACAAACAAAAAAACAAACACCCTCCCCTATGCAGAAATAATTTGTTCTATAGAGTGAATGTGTGTAATTGTATAATTTTTGTGTGTATGTATATATATATATGTTTATAAATATATTTAGATGCCTTTGAGATAACAAAACCTCTTTTTAAAATGTGAAACAAACAATAATAAAAAAGAAAAAACAAAAACTCCTTTTTTTGAGCTATCACAATGTATTTTTGGAGCTCCTATCAAAAAATTACCCCCCTGTGAAAAAAAATTTTTTTTTAAATTACCCCTGTGCAGAAATTGGTTGTTCATTTCTATGTGTGTGTATTATATCCTACAGTAGCATTATTCCTTTGAGAAAACAAATTTTTTTGAGCTGCTTAGAGTTTGGATATAAAGTAGACAAGTGTGTCTTTAAGACTCACTTTTGTAGCTCTCACTTCCCCTGATACCCACAACCTCATGCCTGATCCCGGGTGTCCAGGGACCTCTACTGCCGACTTGGGAAATATCTCATACCATGAAATGTGCTCTTTTTCTTTAACAACCCACAAACACACACCTCAAAATGGCATAAAGTCTCCAGAACTTTAGCTTTAATAAAAATCTAAGTGTCTCCTTGAAAGTGACATTAATCGTGGAAATTTAAGGCCAGTATTTCAGATCTCTGAGAATCTGATGAAAGTGATAGACTTTGCCTTCCATCCCCATATCTATACCTAATAGACACAAACTTTGGGGGGTGGGAGGGTTCAGTAGTCTCCTGACCTTGGCTCATGGAGTCCAAGTTAAAAAAATAAAAAACCTTGAGTTTAGATGATTATTTCTACACTCATAAAATGCTAAATTGTCCATGTCTTTATCACCAGAAGGTGACACAGTCCTTGGCCCTGTTTGCATTTTTAAGATAAAGCATTTCTCACTTTCCCTCATTAAATTGGATAAGAAAAATCACCAAAGACTTCTGAAATCCATCATCCAACATTAAGAACTTGTGGCAAAGTTATGCGAGGTCATGATTTGCCTTTGAACCTCCTGGTGCCAGGAAGGCCCCTGCCCAGCAACGTACAGAATGTTAGAGAACTACCCAAGGAAAGAATCCGTCTTTCCAGCCCACCACCTGCTCTGAACTGGCCACTGCATTTTGCTCCTCTAGCTGGAATATCTCTCATGAAGCCAGGGGACGCAGGATTACTAAGAATGAACACTTGAACTACATAAGTACATATCATGTGAAGTAGGCGAGGGAAGAATTCTAATGACTTTGGGATGTTATTTTATGAGGATCTTTTTTATCAGGCAAAATCTTTTTCACTTTAAAATTAAACAATCTATAAAAATTATTAATGTGGCCAAACTAAATATGTGAAGCCATGTAAATTGTGTTGAGTGTTGGTAAAATCTTTATTAGGTGACAAAGTACAAGGTAATTGGTACCCAACATTCCCAAGACTGCAAACATTGTGTAAGAGCTATGAATGCGAATAGAAATTAACCTAATTGCTGTCACCTGGTTTTTTAACCTTTTATAGGTTAATGTTAATTCCTGTTCTCTTTTGAAATTCCAGTGAGCACTGAGCTAAGGAAATGAAACAAAACACGGCTAAACAATATGTATTATACATCATTAGTGGACAACGGATGGAAATAAAGAAAAGAGTAATATAATTAGAAATTAAATAGTATCCAAGATTCAGAATAGCCGAACATCTGTGTCTTGTTTGTTCTTGTTTGGCCTTTTCTGTAGAAAAGAAAAGAAAATTTACTTTAAATGCCCTATGGAGATTTGGGGACTACAGATGCATATCCACATGACCCATTTTAGAGTTCTTTATCAGAATTAGAAGATTAAAAAGGCCTTTAAGAAAGATCTCTAGGTCTGATTTTTTTATGCTTCAAATCCTGCAAAGGGGTACATGTGTGTGCACATCCTTTAAATAGACCCTGCCCAAATAGGCCTAAAATTTGCTCAGAGTTATAACACTGGAATGGTACGGTTTATTCTTATTTCTCTTTATTCTCCCAACAGCTCCATTCTCTTTGTGTTGTAATCACTTTTCACAGTTCAGTGATTCCTCTGATACTATCTTAAAGCTCTGATTCTCGGAAGGGTCGAAATTAAACGGCATTTGCAGACACCCCAGAGGCAGCAAACAGCCAGCAGCCTCAGATGCCTCGTTGCAGAAGGCAATTATCAAAACAGAACGATGCCTTTCTTTAATATGGTTCAGAATTTAGAAAAGAGGGCTCGTATTTATCTATCCATGCTGGGTCTTTCCTGGGTGTTTGCCTGTGTTCCTTTTTTCCCCTCTTAGTAGCTGCTGCCAAGCAAATGTGGCAATACTGACAGTTGCCACGTTAAGCAGCCTTGTGCCCTTCCCTTCTGTTCCCCCTCCATGTGTCCCTTTAGCTGGGCCAACTAGGAGGTGACTGCAAAGGTGGCAGAAATGGGTAAATATCATTCTAGAAGTTAGAAAAGAACACACACTATATATCCTGGATGCCTGTATCAGAGCGGCAGAGCCAACATCTGCAGAGGCAGCCTTTGGGAAATAAGTGCTTGAAGTCAAAGAATATGTATCTGATTTAAGGTACATTTCTAAAGGAAAAGCATTGCAATGTTTTCTCTCCACATTGTATTAGAGCATTTTGCATATAATTAAGTTGCATATGGCTACAGCAGGAAATCCCTAGTCATTCTGAATAAAGCCCCAAATTGCTTCTTTATACTTTTTTTTCAATTTAGGAGCAGAGCATTAAGGAAACAGGCCCATTTGCATGTGCTTATGATGGCAGAGATGGAGGAGTGTCTTAATTAGTTTTAATCATGAGAGGAATGGTAACTAGATGTCCGTTTTTTATGCTGAGTTTAGCACAATAGAAAATGAGCCTAGGCTACAACAAAAAGAAATTGAGTTACCTACATGGATACATTTCCTGATGCTGTGAATTGTTCCAAAGAGTTATTAAGAGACTGAATATGTAGTTTACAAAGAACGAAGGTAGTGACCCTCTCTGCGATGAAGGTGGAGATGAGCCAATTTCTTTCTTTTTGATCTACTGTCTTTCAAATGGTTTCTTTGCAGAAGGTGCATTTAATAACATTCATATCTGAATGAAATCAGGTGACTTTTGAGTTTTGATTGTTGGTTATGATAAAACAGTATATTTCAGTTTAGAATATGAACTTTACTTTTAAATCTCCTGAAAAAATAAATCTGGTTTATTTATTAGCCCTTGCTAACTCAAAGACAGGCTAATGTGTATATCAAAAGGAATGACATATGTAGGTTTACAGTGGAAGAGATTGGAAGCAGAAAACAGATTCTGGATCACAGACAAAGACTGGTAAATGACCCTACATGGTGGGTAGCTGACCTCTTTTTTTCTTTTTCTTTTTTTTTTTTTTATGAGGCTGGTTTAACTTTACAATAAGATTTTCTTCTATTGACATTTTAACTGTTACAAAACTTATCGAACTAATTATTCTCATTTTTGGAAATAATTGATTTAACACCTGCAACATATTCCATCACAGGGATATAGTTCTTTTATTTAATCCCTACTCTATTGTTAGAGATTGCTTCTAATTGTTCCTTACTGAGAATAATGTCACAATGAATATTTATTGGCAAATCTTTGTTCACATTTAATATTATTTATTTAGCAATAGTTCTTTTAACTCCATCTTTGTCTCATGATCTAAAATTGATACCACCTTATAATTAATTTAATAAGCCTACATAAAACTATAGAAGAGGTATATGGGATTAAAAATGTCACTGAGACTTTTATTTCTTGTATTCACTTACACCGTTTCATCAATTGCTGTCTGTTAGAAGTATCATAGCTGCATGGACTCAAGTTTCTTATCTTGGAAATACCTACTTTAAATGAATTAAGCCTAAATTCAAATAAATAAAACAGATTTAAAGATGACCGCACACCTTTTATTTATTTCCACTTGAAGTGTAGTTGAGGCAATGTTACATTAGTTTCAGGTGTACAACATAGTGATTTGACAACTCTGTATATTACCCTATGCTCATCATGAGTGTGGCCACCATGTCCCCATACAATGCTGTTAAAATACCATCAACTATACTCCCTATGCTGTGCTTCTATACCTGTGACTTATTTATTCCATAACTGGAAGCCACTCCGCTTTACTGCAACCTTTTAGAAAGAAGTCTTTTTAAAGAGAGAATTCAGGACGCCTGAGTGGCTCAGCAGTTGAGCATCTGCCTTTGGTTCAGGGCATGATCCTGGGATCCAGGATCAAGTCCCACATCGGGCTCCTTGCAGGGAGCCTACTTCTCCCTTTGCTGTGTCTCTGCCTCTCTCCCTGTGTGTCTCATGAATAAATAAATAGAATATTTTTTAAAAATAGAGGATTTGCTAAAGAGCTCATTTAATTGTGGTTAAAATGTGTTTAAAATATAACCAAATTCATCACACTGCAGTGTACAAACACACCTTTCTGAAAATAAATCATTAGACTCTGGTTGTTTGCAAACCTGACTGAGGGCATAGGTTCCCTGAAAGATGCTTTAACAATACCATTTACTAGGCCCACTGACTCAGACTACCCAAGAGGTGGTCCTGGATAATTGGTATTTTTTTAAATCTGACCAGTTGATTTTGATGCTCAGCTGGAATAAAGAGCAGTAGAGCCAGGGATATCTTTTAGCCTTTATCCTGGGATGCTCTTTAGATGTAAAAAGACATCAGACAAGAGGAAGGATGCATGGAAGAGCCAGGAGACCCCCTGAATTAAGGCAGCATAGCCTTTGAGCTTCTCTTTGGCTTCTAAGAAGTCCCATGGCATTTTCCTGTATCCTCACCTCTGTTCTTTTCTGGATCTTTAAAGAAGACAATGAGGGACTCTGGATCTAGAAGATTTTGTAGCCATGGACTGTTTTGCTTCACTATATGGAAAAAGAAAGATCTGTAGAATGTGGGAGTCAGTACAAAAAAAAAAAAAAACGTTTTGTATTAGGCAGTATTTACCAACCTTCTCACTGTTCTAAATTTACACACTAATATGTATTGTATCTAACCACTTAGAAAAACAAAAAATAGAACTTGCTGTCCTACCTAAGAGAAAATTATTTGCCTCCTCCCTAGAGCTCTTACGAGAGAGAACAATCCCCCTAAATATTTATTTGCTAAACCCATTGCATGCACTGCATATGAGTACCACAAGCGCCTATCCAAGAATGGACACAGAAGTGAGGGAGGGCATGACTTGACATCTCACATTCCATTAGCCCCGTAGTTAAGTCATTTGATGTGGCTACTCCTTTCTCCCTCCCAATCCATGAATATTTATATGAAAGGTACATGCTCAGAAAAAAAATATTCAGTCTCTACCCTGGTTAAAGTTACTTTTTAATATGGAAGTGAAGACAATGAGGCCATCCATATCTACCTGTTTATTCATGGATTGGGAGGGAGAAAGGAGTAGCCACATCAAGTGACTTAACTACGGGGCTAATGGTTGTAGAGTGCTTGCGTAGACTATGTGAGGAGAAGGAGATGGAAGTCACCCTTTGCTTAGGACTCTTCCAGCTCAAAAGTTCAGTGACTTAATGAGAGCCCCATAAGGGAGAGTTGCCACTAGAAAACAGACATGGAATGAGAGAATTAGGGCAACATTATCATCAGGAAGGAGACACTTCTTCCTGGCAACAAAGGACTCCAGAGTTTACCTGGAGTAGAATTCTAAACTGGAGAACCAGGTGAACACTGTAAGTTTATGACCATGTTAGGAGTCCCTCCACAACATCTACTTGCCTACTGCTTCTGCTTTATCTTCCATCCTGGCCGGAAGTGTCCGTATTCCTATTTAAGGCTATCCTCTCGATGTGTGCACCAGATCCTTCTGCTCTTACCAGCTATAGGTCCTCAATCCAGCATTTCCCCCATCTCTATTTGTCTTCTTCTCCTTCGTGGGTATACATCCCATTAGCACTCCCATGTGTAATTTCTCTTTCATAAAGAAACACTCTAAAAAAAAAAAAGAAAGAAAGAAAGAAGAAAAGAAAGAAAGAAAGAAAGAAAGAAAGAAAGAAAGAAAGAAAGAAACACTCTTTCTCTCCTGTTGTCTTCCAGCCTCTACCTCATTTCTCTGCCCCCCACCCCCACCCCAAGCTCTCCTGAAGAGCTCCCAAAGCCTCCCTTCCCTCCCTCATGAGCCCTCTTCTGGCAGGCATCTGCCTTACCACTGGAGCAGCACTGCTAATGCAAGGACACACACACCTTTTCCATCGTGAAATCCTAGAGTTGGTCCGCAGTTCTCTTGTTTGACCTGGCATTTGACACATCTGATCACTTCCTTCTCTTTGAGGCACTTTCTTCACTTCTAGGAAACCTCTCTGCTGGTTTTTATCCTACCTAGCTAGCTGCCTTTTCTCATTCTCTTGGCTGATCCTTCCTCCTCTCTCTAACTTTTAAGTGTTGGCATACCTCCAAGCTCAGTCCTTAGATGACATTGCTTTTCCATTTACATTTCTTCCTTCATCATCCCATCCAGTCTCACGGCTTAAAACAATCTATCAATATATTGATAACTCCCAAATTTATGTTCAGACATCTCTCTGAAAAGGCAGACATATATGTCCAATAGCCTTCTCAAAATCTCCATTTGCATGTTGGGATAGACAGTGCTGTTGACTCCCTCTCTGTTTGCTTAGAACTGTGCATTTGGCCTGACTTCTTCTTCTTTTTTTTTTTTTAATCCAAGATTTTATTTAAATTTAAGTTAGTTACAAAATTAAGTTAGTTACAAACATCTATGACTTTGCCGGAAGACTTTCTCATCAGCTAGAGTTTCTGTGGCCTACTTGGCCCATGTATCAAGCTCAGTTAACTCTCTCTTGGAGCCCTTCAACCGGTGACTAATGGAAGTTGATAGATAAATGCTTTGCTCCCTCATTTTGGGGACTTCTGTGCCCCTAAATAGAGTTATGTTCTGTTTCCCAGGGTGCCCCAGAGATTGAGCTCCATTTACCCATGGCACCAACAGACTTGGTAGTATAATCTACATGGAGCCCTTCCTATACTTGTCACATTTCTCCAATCCCCTAAAGTGTTTTCTGGGATTGTCTCTCAAATGAACTACTTGAACTCAAATACTTATCTCAGGGTCTGCTTGTGGGGAAACCCAAACTAAGGCAGATGCCAAATAGGTATCTCAACTCTAACATGTCCCAAACCATGCTCAAGATCTCTATCTTAGATCTTTACTTGCTCTTGCCTGCCTTTGTAAACAAGTAATACAAATGTTACTGGTGGTCAAAAACCTTGACACATTTCTTTTTCTTACACCACATACCCAATCAGTCAGCAGATCTACCATCAAAATTCAGCCACTTGGGGACGCCTAGGTGGCTCAGCGGTTTAGGTCCTGCCTTCGGCTCAGGGCGTGATCTCAGAGTCCCAGGATCGAGTCCCACATCGGCTCTCTGCATGGAGCCTGCTTCTCCTTCTGCCTATGTCTCTTCCTCTCTCTCTCTCTCTGTCTCTCATGAATAAATAAATTTTAAAAAATTCAGCCACTTGGCTTTTGTTCATAGGAACGCACTCTCTGGCATAGTATAATATTCAACATCTTAAAATTATTTTTCTTCAGACAGTTAGATGTACTTCTACAAGGAAAGAAATGTTCATTTGTTTTGTTTGCTCTTGTACCCTCAGTGCTTAGAAGAGAGTCTGAAAATATGGTCAACCTTCAAAAAATATTAGCCAAACAAGTCGCATAGATGGGGAAAAAAAAAAAATCGTTCATGAGAAAAGGCTTCACGGGTAAAGGTGTGCAAGGGCACTGCATGGAATTCTTGAAGATGATGATTGCAGTTGTTTTCCAAACCAAGAATTTTTATTGTGATTTGAATATCACAAATATCTATTTGTGCAATTAGAAAAAAGCCCCCTGGGGATTTCAAATACCCATGGTTGACACTAGAGGAGCTTACCACAGTAGGATGCTGTATTACAAAGATGGAGAGAAATTCTAATGAATCCTTTTTAATAAGTCTTCCTCTTTCTACCTCTGTCAACCCAATGGTTGTACATATTTGGCTTTACAGGAACACACCTGTTCTTGTAGGTATATTGAGAATAAATTTGCAATTGCCAGGACCACTTTGAATAAGTAAAATTACTCGCAGGGTCAGTAAATGAACTGGCATTCTGACGCTAGTGATCAACAAGGGGCAACGGAGAAGGAAAGGTGGAATAGAGGTCAGGGCCCGGGCTCGGAATCCAGCCTGCTGAATTCAGTGCCAGCTCTGCAGCTCCCCAGTGGCACAACCACAGGCAGCGTCCCGTGACCTCTTTAATGTCACCTTCTGCACTTGCAAAATAGCAGTGCCTATCTAATGAGGTCATTGTGAGGATTAAGTGGGCTAATATGTGCAGAACACAGAGCAGAGTGGCTGGCATGGAGTAAACCCTAAGTCAGTGTGAAATAGCCTGCTCTGGTTGGCTTATATACTCACCTATTTAATGTCCCAGACTATACTATAGCTTCCAAGACATAAACTGTGCCTTTTCTTTTCTTTTTTTTTTTTTAAGATTTTATTTATTTATTCATGAGAGACAGAGAGGCAGAGACAGGAGAAGCAGGCTCCATGCAAGGAGCTGATATGGGACTCGAACCCGAGACTCTGAGATCACACCCTGAGCTGAAGGCAGAAGCTCAACCACTGAGCCACCGAGGCATCCCAAACTGTGCCTTTTCATAGCATCATTATTACATTTGTATGATGCTTTCTCCATTTTTTAAATGCTTCCACATTTAGTGTTCAAAATAATACCTCTGTAAGCAGAAGCGTATGTATTATTCAGATCTTAGGAAGGAAGCACAGAAGATTTTTCTACAGTAGTATATTAGAGGAAGGCTGGGGACATCGCAGAAGAGCATGCTGGGAGGATTTTTGACATTCTGTACATGCCCACTAGAGATTCTGAATTACAGCCACATGAAACCACTCTTACAAATGGGGTGGGGAGGGATTGTGTCCCACTGATGGAGTACACCTCGTTCTGTGGCAGTTCATAGTGTGTGCAACAGATAAGCCTTTCCTCTCCATTCACAAGACAGGGAATGTCACTTCTGTAGGTTTTGCCACATCCTGTCTCTTCCCTTCAGATCTTTGAAATCACTGAGGCTCTCCAGTGCTTTCTGTACACAGTGGACTCCCAACAAGTTGATGCTTTGAATACAAGCGCAGGAGGGCTGCAGTGTGTACTTCTGTTCTTCATCCAGTCTTGTGTTTCTCTGCCTAAGGGTGTCCCGAGTGGATGATATGAGGGGCAGAGTCACGATGAAATCACACAGATGATTACAGGCCACTCCGAAGGGAAATTGTAGCTGGTGGTAGGGCCGTTGCCATCAAGGTAGGCACAGAGGCTGGCTCCTTTGCTAGCCCAGGAAAGAAAGTGGCCAAACTGGGAAGAAACTCACTTTAAGGCATTTAAAGAAAGAGAGCCTTCAGTAGGCATAATCAATATGCAGAGGTAGCATCAAATGTTGAAGGAAAATGATGTCGATTTTCTCTAGAAATTCCTCTAGAGCACCAGTTTGAGAAACACTGGTCCAGAGTAGTAAAGGGAGTTGGAGTGAAGGAGGAAAAGAATACAGAGGAGTCTTTACATTACGACTAATCACCATAAGTAATGAATAGACATAAACCATAGTAATGATTTATAGACAGCAGAGAGGTAGAACTTTTGAGCTATTCAATATACTGTAAATCTAGGAAATCTGAAGACCATAGCTTTTTGTAGTCAAGGAGAAAAAGGTTTCTTTATAGTAGCTACATCTCCAAAGACTTACCACTTAACCGTGGATGGAATATATCCCCTGAGTAAGCTCTTTGGAAGCGAGACTCCACCCACTGCACAGCCCAGCACTGAGCACCATGCCTGACACCTCGTAAATGATTGTTACATATTTGTTGAATCAATAAAGGAATACATGTTAGAGCAAGCTGGAAGCTTAAGCAAAATATATATTAATATACTAAATACTAGGAACAGAATGGAGAAGACATATTTCATTATAATAAATTCTACATCTCCATCCAGTTGTTTTTTCCTAACCTGACATTTGTTGCATTGTTTTGTCTCTGCTGTAATGATGGGAGACTATGTTAATACTAGATATTAGAAATTAAAAGACCTAGCCTAGTCCACTCACATCCAGTCCAGCCACTTGACTTGGAGGAAAGGTTATTAATTTCTCTTAGGGTTGGTTTCCTTGTTTATTAAAGAAAGATTGTGGCACCTGCACAGAGGACCTCCTATCTCATGGACTAGTGATGATAAATGAAATAATAAATGTCACAAAGCCTTGGAAACTATAAACAGCCCTCTGCAAATGTGTAACAGCCTACAGAGAGTGCTTTTTTTTTTTTTTCAAAAGCAGGAATGTACTATGAAGTCTGGTAGTATTTCAAAGGAGTTGGTAGTCATGTGTATTAAGAATACCAGCTTGCCGCCTTTCTGTATGGATGAATTAGAGTGCAAGCCTTGATGACCAAGGACTTAAGCTCTGCGAGGCTGTGTTGCCAATTACTCAAGTGTTCTTCAGAACTTGGTGGCATTAAATGGCTTCCTACTTAGGAGCACACTGATCTTAAATGCCGTGGGAACGTGGGATAATTGTCAGTGTTTCTTAGGCAGAGGATAGTTTTCTTCCATAAGTTATCACAGTATTTGGTGATTTTTCTAAACCAAATATTATGTATCAGCAATTTGAAGGGGTAAGGGACAGGGAGGGGGACAACCTTTTCTTCTTCCTGACATTCTGAAGTGGCGGTTCTTAGTTTTTTGAGTTATGAAGCCCTCTCCAATATCCATATGCAAAAACAGAATTTCCATTCTGTTTCTCAGCATTCAGAGAGTCACTACAACCCTGGTCTGGTATATTACCAAAGAGTTCCTCTTTGAGACAATTCACATGTTGTTGTAAAGGATGTACAGTAACTCAGGAGTGCGTTGGCTTAAACTTGTGAGATAAAGTTGATCCCATTATCTCTTGTCATTGATTTGAGAGTCGGAACTTAGAAATGTAAATTTTAGGCTGTTAAATTTTTCTATGGGTATAATGTAATGTAAACTATAAAGAAGTTACTTTAGAAAGATATTTATAAAATTGAATATTCTGTAGATAGGATTTCTGTAGATAGGATTTTAAATATAAAATAGTCTCTGAAACTAATAATATACTATATGTTAATTAGTTGAATTTAAATTAAAAAAAAAATAGTAAGACAAAAATAACAAAAACAACAAAACAACAGGCCCAGAATGGAGTAGCTTATCCTAAGCCCCATGTCACCAAGACTTATCTATGGTTTCTGCTCTCCCAGAAATGGAGTCTTAAGCCAATCAGGAAACTCTTGATCAGCACTAGTTAGGTCCTCTGCCTGATAAACCCCTGCTGTTCCCTCCAGGGAAAGTAACCTTGCAATAACCAATCTAATTTTTTTTTTTTTTTGCCTCGTATGACTTCCTTGTTCCAGTTCCCTTCTGCCTGTACAACTCTCTTTTACTTTATGTAGCGCTTCTGAGTTCTTTCTATCTACTAGATTGGATGATGCATGAATCATTGAATAAAACCAATAAGATCTCTAAATTTAAAAAAACATGAAGTAAGTTCAGGTAATCCAGATAAAGGTAAATTATTTGTGTAAACTTCACATGGTAAATGATATTTCTTTAAAGATTTTGTGTGTTTTTATGACCTTATGAATATGTCAGAATTATTTTATGAGTTGATGTTTGGGGCCATAACTATAGCACAGTATGTAGCTGATGATACTATAACAAGAAACCTTTTTTTTTTTTTTAAGATTTTATTTTTAAGTAATCTCTACATCTAACATGGGGCTTAAACTTATAACCTTGAGATCATGAGTTGCATGCTCCACTGACTGAGCCAACCAGGGGCCCCTTGAGGCAACCTTTTTAACCTCAATTAACTCATTTATCAGATAGGGACAATAATACCTACTTTGTTTGAATGCTGTGAGTATTAAGTCAAACCTTATTCAGTGACTGATCTTATGAGTACACACATAAAAATAAGTTATGTAATATGGAAGAAGATGACAGATGCTATGGAAAAAGAATAAGCAGGCTAAGGAGGATGGAGGGTGCTGGGCATGTGGTTGGTTAAAGAAGATTGTCTAGATAGGACTGTTTTCAGTAAGTAAAACACTTGGTACATGTTAGGTGTTCAGTAAAGGTGGACATGGACATGTCATGTGTGGATGAGATTTGCCCCTGCCATGTGAAAATCCCTATAGTACACGGAGATGGATGGATGGACAGCTAAGCTGTATTATGACATGAATGTGAATGAGACAGGGCTCTGTTGTTTTTGATCAGATAATTATAAAAGGATTCTCTCTTCCTTTTTGCAAACATTAATAATGGTAATTATAACTAATATTTGTTGAATACCTACTGTAAATATATTAACTAACCTCTTTGTATATGTTATATGCATTTACATACACCAAGTTATTTCTTGTAAAAACCCTATGAAGTAAAACTATTATCATCTTCATTTTAAAGATTAAAAAATATTAGGAAATAAGAGGCTGAGTAACTTGCTCAAGACTAAAAAGTAGGAAGGAGCAGAGCAAATTTTAAACCCAGGTAGTCGTCCTTTTGAATCTGCTCACTGAACCATGACACTCACTGCCAAAACATTTTTAATGAAGACATCTAGTTAAGAAATCATAAATTTACATAGCTTTTCTTGTTCTGTTCCTCCTTTCTCACAGTTAACAGTTTTCACTGGGCAAAGTCCCAGCTGCCCAGAACCTGCCTTAATGGCAACTTAGAAGAATCCAAATACTCAGACATGTGGTCTTGCAGCCCACCAAGAGAATTCTCCAGTCCTAGAGCTCCACAGGGGCTGTGGCTGGGGATCTTGATTTTGGCTAGCTTTTGATGCCAAGGGAACCCTCAGTCTCTGGAAATCCTGTCTACTGTGCTGAATTGAGTAAATTAGAAAATCAAAAGCTTTTCTTCACATTTCCACCAGAATCAGCCTCCTTCAGCCTGTAGAGTGAAAGCTGGGGAGATTTCCAGCACTTCTGAAGTATTACCATTGGAATATTCTGATTTATCACCTTCTTGCTCATATTATCCATTGGTAAAACCTTGCTGAAACACCTAAAATAATCCTTAATGTGCTAGTTAGGGAGAGAATGGTTGGTAAATGGAGCCAGCTCACGCCTAACTCAGTAAAACTGCTATGGATTGCTCAGCTTAGAAGGGAAGCTAGGGGGAGGTAACACTATTATTTTTATTTTAGAACTTTCCCAAATTCCATGGAACAAATTTAAACCAGTGAAACGAAATCTCCAAATTAAATTGTACCAAACATTCTTTCCACAGTGACAGGTGGAGAGATTAGACAACTTCCTTTGTGTCCATTTTCATTACTAGTGTTTTCACAAATGACTCATTTCTAACAGTGATGTTGGCAAAAATCACAGCGATTCTGGAACCTGTTTTTACATTTTCATCGATATGTATTAGAATTATTGCAACCTTAAGTGGACTCCAGCTGGGGTTCAGGGCCAGAATTTTTGGGTTCTTGGAAGGTCCTCAGATTTATTGGGTCAAACAAGCAATCATCTTGTGTATTTTATTTGCATACCCTAGTGAAACAATAAATTTTAAAATACCATGATATACAAACACTTTCATGACAGATTTAAATAAAAAGCTAATATCCTGGGAAATATTTAAAAAGCCAATGTCGGGCAGCCCGGGTGGCTCAGGGCAGCCCAGGTGGCTCAGCGGTTTAGCGCCGCCTTCAGCCCAGGGTGTGATCCTGGAGACCCCGAACTGAGTCCCATGTCAGGCTCCCTGCATGGAGCCTGCTTCTCCCTCTGCCTGTGTCTCTGCCTCTTTCTCTCTCCTCTCTGTGTTTCTCATGAATTAATAAATAAAATCTTTAAAAAAATAAATAAAAAGCATATAAAAAGCCAATGTCACATAGTAGGAGTTCATTTGTTTTCTTTGTCTGTTTTTCAGACAAAGAACTCATAGTAATTACTTAACTTTTTCTTGCACCAATATCTTCTCTCCCCTTTTCCTCTGGCTTCAGTGGTTGTGACTGTTTGAAATTCTTCTGCACCCACCCCCAACCTCCAGCAGCTTATACAGTGTTAGGCCATGCAAGCGTGCAAGAATAGGATGGATAATGGGCTTTATAAACTAGAAAATTCTGCACTAATTTGTTACCCTTAATAAGTTAGTCATATCATCATTTCCTCTACATTTCTGTAATTGTGTGGTATCAGAAGTCAAAGCTAGAAGAAGAGCTTTACCTTTACAGTAAAATCATGTAGCTTTTTTTACATGGCCTTCATCTGGAACGCAAGTGCTTTCTTTTCAGATCAGTCCTTCATCGTGTATTTCCAACTTTTAAATTAGCCACCAATGTAAAAAAAAAAAAGTGAATCACACTCAGAAACATCCAGGTTCACATCCTTTCTTGAAATATTAGAAGACACACCTATATTGTGGCTCCCTGATGGTCTAGAAGAGCCACCTATCAGTTTGAGCAGGGTGGGCCTGCCCCATCCATATGCAGCCTGTACCTTCAGTCAAGGAGGCCTACACTTCCTGCATAGAATGTTACTCACCCAGTAACATTTCAGTCCTGATTATGCTTTTACAGTTTTATATTCATGTGACTGTTTCACAGGAATATGCTTATTCCTTTTTGGGTGAGTCACATATTACTCATATGACACATATTTCCAAGAATTGTCTGGTTCAGACCTGGCTCTATTTACATAACACAATTGAAAAATTGCTATTTTAAGGGTTAATTTGGTTAACTCCTATTGGATGCTGTGCTTTGCAGATTGTCTCTCTCCAAAATAACCCAGTAATAAAGACACCTTGCACCATTCACTTACAGAACAACAGTGACTTCCAATGATGTTGTGAAAAATAATTGGGAAAATGAATGCACAATGCTTCGTGCATTGCCTGGAGGATATCATAAGTGTTTAATTAAATCACTAGCATTAAATATGTCTGCCTATATTGAACACATTAGCTGGATAAAATCTGAGGAAAATTATCTAATCTGGAAATTTTGATAATTTTAACTCTTTAACTTGGTTTTCTCAAAGTATTCCCCTACCAGAATCTCCACAAAAGTAATTATTATTTATCCAATAGTTCAAAAATTATTTACTGACTATTAGGCACTGTTCTAAATATGAGGGGAGCTATATTAACCAACAGGCAGATTCTTCTCCTGGAGGATTTTGCACTTTAGCAGGAAGATAAATGATAAATGGATTGAGATACATATTAATTCACTTAGAAATAAGAGCCAGTAAGGAAAGGAAACTGAGAGTGCCTGGCTGGCTCAATCAGTAGCGAATGCTACTCTTGAGCCCTACTTTGGGTGTAAAGATCACTTATTAAAAAAGAAAAAAAAATCACAGACTAGAGTAATGGGTGAGGTGGGCTAGAAGTGCTATTTTAGCCAAAATGTTTAAGATAGACATTTCCAAGAAACTGTGAATCTGGCATGCTCTGATCAATTAGAGGTGATTTATAAACTTTATTCAATGTCATCTGTTGAATTATTTATTCTTGTGTTTATTTGAGACTTCCTTTTTGCAGAAACATTTCTGTAAACATGGAACATGTTATGATAGCTGAGTTTAATGAACATGGTTTGAAAGTAGAGGAAGAGATATTTTATGGAGGTGCTGAGTTGCAGAGGAAGAGCCAAGGTCAAAGAAAGACCAGCCCGAGATTCAAGAAAAAGAAGTGATTGATGGTGAAAGAAGTTTAAGAGGAAATGAATGGCCCCCAGAGGGCAGGCGAAGAGATAAGCATTGGATGGACTGAGAGAACCAAAATATCCCAGCTTACCCTTTCCTGTGGTAAAGAAACTAATGATAAACGAAAGTCAGCACTTTTTCCAACTGCGCATAAAATGTGAACCCCATGAGTCAAGAGAGGCTCAATTTTTTTCAATTCTGACTCCCTTTTAGAGTATTACTATATTCATATGGTTGTTATAGCAAAATATACTTATTTCTTTTCCTATGACTCACATATTACTTAAAAGTCACTCGTTTCCTGTAACCTCGAGACTGCAAAATCTCTTGAGAATATTTCTCTCACAGTAATGCTAACCCCAACAAAGCCACAGCCCATGTCGTCCCTGCGGCCCTTGGGAGTGAGTGCTATGTTCACAGTGGATAGACTCCCTTCTCTTCTGGTCAGTTCAACCCAAGAGGTCTCAGATGTTGTGCTAAGCAAAAGGGGCACTGGGGAATAGGCCACCTGTCTTTGGAGATTAACCACTACAAGACTGGTCTTCCCTGCAAAAGCCCCACCATGTCTGTTGTGGAAAGGACCCAGATGTTTTTAGTGGGGCCTTGTCGATGGCACTCCATTGTGAAGCTGCAAAGTTGACTGTCTCATGTGGCCAAGCTTAGGAACTGGAGCAAACTGCAAGGGAGGGATCCAGTGAAAGGTCACAGCTTTGGCTCAGTGGCAACCAGTTGTTGCCACATGGAAATGAGGGGCTAGTTTTGCCAAAGCATCTGATTTTTTTTTTAAGAAGAGGCAGAAATATGGCTTTCTGTGTGAAATCTCTTTATTTAGGAATGTTGGCAATCAGAATATTTAAAAATTGTTTTTAAGCCCGCGTGAGGGCTTTAATGAAGGAAGATGTAGAAATCGCTAATAAGCTTTGTGACTTTGGACAAGTCATTTTTCTGGTAGGAGTTTGTTTCCTCAAGAAAATTGGATCCCCTTGTCTGAGACCCCTTCCAGCCCTTAGAGTCCTTGTTTGCCACATGGAGACCACAGCTGCATTGCTGAGATTTGACAAGGTCAGGAGGGTATGGTGCCTGCCCACTTTTCCCACGTTGGTCCATTCGGTGCCGAAGCAGAGCACCCAACACTCCTGCCTTTCTGGACTATTAGTGAATATACTAATAGAGAGTAGACACTCTCAACATTCAACAACCTTTCTTGAGGGCTTTCTCTGTGCCAAGCCCTGTGCCAGGCACCATCATTTAAGGTTCTTTATATGGCTAAAGAGATTTATTCTTTCCAACTCTGAAATGCAGGGCACTTAACCCAATACTGGGCTTAGAATAACAGCTCTGTAATTGTTAGCTTTCCTCTCCAGCTTCCCTGAGGCTGTCCCCATGGAGGATGCTTCCAGAATTTTATTTACTTGACTATTTCCCTCAGCCCAGGATATGCTCATCTTCCTTTAGCAATTTTAAATACCCTCAAAAGCCAGTTTAAGCCTGCCCTTTTTCATTTCTGCCTACAGACTCTGCACTGTGCTTACTCTTGTTCATTTGAAAATATTTATTGAGCATCTACTGCATTCCTGGTCTTATTCTATCAGTAAACAAGAAAGACACAGCGGTGCTTTTACCAAGGTAAAATTATGTGGGAGTTGAGAGGGAAGGAAGAAACAAACCAGGAGCTAGCAAATCAGAAATTTGTCAAATAGTGTGACATCAAAAATAATGGTGACATTTGGGGTTATTTGGGACCTATGTTAGATTGAGTGCCCAGAAAAGGCCCCATCTGAGCAGATGCTATTTATTTTTTGGCCTCATTGACAAGAAGGAACTAGCCATGGAAAGCCTGGCAGAAAGGAGCATTCAGACAGAGGAAACAAAGTGGAAAGGCCCTTGGGCAGGAATAAAATTAGCATTGGGAGGAGTATAAAGGATACCTGTATGGCTGGAGCATAAACTGGGAGGAGCAGAGAGAGGTAATAGGTGATATGAGAGAATTTGTTTAGGTATAGATTTTTAAAAATTATTTTATACACATAAGTTTTCTTTTCCCCCAACTAGAGTATCATTTACTTAAAGGGAATTGGACTGGTCTCCTTTTTGTCTTCTGGATCACCCAGTTGCTTAGTTGATATTTTAGTTAAATGATGTGGCAAATTAGAGTTACAATTAATGTGATTTGATTTAGGAATATTCAGAAGAGGCATGTCTCATAGCCTAGGAGGTTTGAAGGGGTGTGTTCTTGTCCAGATGCTTCTTGAACTGTGCACATGTGAGGACGAATGATCTTCCCTTTCTTCCCAGTTCACCCATGTGCTGTTTTGACTGCATGTTGCTTCTGAGCCAGTAGCCAACAGACCTCCATCTGGCTTAGGAGATAAAGAAGCAGGGATGTTTCCGCAAGTCTTTGTAATTAAACCACCACCACCACAAGATGGCCTTTCTCCACCAAGTCTGGCACTTTGATGAGAGGAGGCATGCTTATTCCCATCTCTGATAACTGTTGCTTCCCAGCCCCCTTCAACCTCAGCTGCCTGAGAGATTAAAGGTGGTTGGAATGCGGGCTGGAGTCATGAAGTGTTCTCACCCCTCAGAACAAAGCACATGACATATGCCAGTCGTCTCTACAGAGCAGTGGACCATCATGTAACTCTCTCCACTTGATCTTTTGAGGTCCCGAGTTGAAGAAAATGATACTGCAAAGAGAATGATGTGAGAAGATATGTAGTCCTACCTCTTTTTTGGATTCCTAGGGGAAGAATACTTTCAGCAGAAAGGAGTTAGCTTCAATAATTCTATCACTTACACACATTTCAGACATTGGGTATTACTTGTGTCGGGATCTGGGACTCCACTCCGTGAAAGCAATGAGGCTCCAAGTCTGTCTGGGGTAGGCACTGGGGAGCCTGAGTCTAGAGTTGCTTCTTTTCGTTTGTTTTTGTTTTGGGGGTTTTAAAATTTAAATTAAATTAGCCAACATATAGTACATCATTAGTTTCAGATGTAGTTTTCAATAATTCGTCAGTTTTGTGTAATACCCAGTGCTTATCCCATCATGTGGCCTCCTTAATGCCCATCATCCAGTTACCCCATCCGTCCACCCACCTCACCTTCAGAGACCCTTAGTTTGTTTCCCAGAGTTAAGACTTTCACATGGTTTGTCTCTCTCTCTGATTTTTTTTATCCAGTTTCCCCTCTTTCTTTTCTGGTCCTCTGCACGATTTCTTCGTAATAACTTGTCATATTGATTTATTAAATAGCGCTCTGTCTACTGCACTTTCATTGATGAATGCATTAAACTATTATTTACTCTTCTCCCCAATATATCCAAATCATGCATAATTTCTTCCAAGGAACAATTTTCTGGAATACAGTTAGTGTTTCTCCCAATTTTCTTTAAAGGATTATCCACATTTAACATGTCTCCTATAATATATGTGTGTGTGTGCACTCATGCGCATGTGTGCTGGTTTATTACAAAAGCCGTTCCTGGAAAAAGCATCTTAGCTCCTTCCTTTCACTTGTGAATATTAATCTGGCACCCATAAATCAGACCCAGAATGAGAGCATTGCAATTAGAGTTGAATAACCACTGGAAGATTCCTAGAAACTTAAATCATTGTGTGCATCTGTATGTGTGCGCACGTGCATTTTGACTCTAGACTCAAACATTTTTAAAGAAGTTGGGCACACTGATTTCTGCCTGATAAAACACAATTTAAACAACAGCTAAGGGCTGGCCTGTCAGGTGATTGATTTTGCAGACCTAAGTCCAATTCCTCTCTTCCTTACTTTCTTTGCTAATGGTTCAAATAGAGAATATTTTAAAGAGTTGGTCTATTTCTGTTTTCCCTTTCCTTTCAAGCATCAGAGTGTGTTAGTGTTCAAAAGGCAAAGGAAACTACCTATGCAAGTTATTCCAACCTTCAAACTCATTTTTGGAAACGTGTATAGATGATACAATTTATGGATGTGCGACTGGAGTGGTGTGTCAATATTGAGAATGCACAGCTGTAAGTTCATCATCTTCAAAGGTGTTGTTCTCAGGCTAGTCAAAGCCCCCAGAGTTCATTATGTTTTCCAAATCTGAAGCCTTGACTATGCACGACAGCAGAAACACAGTCAATTTCATTTAACTAAGGATATTTACACTCCCTGGAGCCTTTCAGAAAAAGGGAGGAAAAAAAGTGATCATTTCATAATCAGTTTTGAATTTTGCAAGCTTCATGTTTATGTATTAAACAGCATATGACACAATGCAGAAATATCTTGCTGTTCTCTTTCTTCAGACTACACTGAACACAGCCTTGGAAGTCCAGAAATAACCTGGCTTTCCTAATGCAACTTGGACTCATAAAACTAGGGTGCCTTTGTTAATGAACAGCACTTCTTAGAATCTGTTCACTGTGAAGTATGCAGGCATTGGGAAGGCATGTACGTGAAGGACTGGTGGCAATGTGTTACCATACATTATTTGTTCTCATGTATCTTTGCTTGGGGGACCCCTTTTTTATTCTACTGGCTTCATTTGCATATAGAATCATTTGCCAAAGGAAGGAGGGGAAGGTATGTTGAGTCCATCCATATCATTTCTCCTGGAACCCGAGGTTTTGAGGGAGGGCAGGAGCAGGGTTGAGCAGTGAGGGATGGGTGGATAAGGGTAGGAAGCTGTGAGTTGAGTGGGAGGTAGAGGTTCCCCCAGACATCAAGTACAAGAAGAATTTGTAGGAATTTGTATCCTTTTTATTAGGGATAAAGCAAGTCTCCTGAAGGGTTGCTGAATTGATCATCCCCACCACAGAATCCCTTGTTTTAGTAAAAGTAACCCCTGAGGTGGCTGTTGTGTGCTCTGGCCAAATCACATACCCCTGGATTTTGGATGGTGGAGGTTTGAGGCCCTGGGAACCCATGGAGAGAAAGGGAGGTGGAACCACTTCTTTGACTGCTCTGCCGCCTCTCCACCCATGTTGCGTTCCTGACCCCAGGGCCCCACAGGAGCCATCCAAGACCAGGCTCCCTCCAAAGTCAAGGGTCTCCTGTCTAATCTGGGACTTTCAGCTTTTCTTTTGTCCTTTATCTTGTCTGTTTCTCTGCCCATAAAGGAGGGTAGAATGTGCCCTGATGAAGATATGGAAAATGTTGAATACAGCCAATCCAGATTACTTTGCTGTTTAAAAGCTCCCTTGTAGATTAGATCATTTGCCCTCTTACAGGCTCAATGAGTTACTTTTTCCATGTGTTCCCTGTGAACAATGCCTATGTCATGGTCTCAGCTTGAAAGAAGGAGAAAACAAGGAAAAGAGAGAGCGTACTTTGTTACTACAAGTTAGCAGGAGTCATATCAATGATGTAAATGCTGTTATCCTGTTTATTTTCTTTTCTAAAACATTGTATGTTTTTGTTCAATATTGAACAGAGAAAATTATTACAGGACCTAGGTTCCAGTGCTTAATATTTTGTGATACACATAGAGGATAGAGAATAATATTAATATTTTAAATTATTGCTCAAAAGGATATTGCTATTTTTTTTTTTTTTTGATACTGCTTTTTTTTTGTTACATAAAGCTAATGGGTGAATGCATCCTACTGGGTCTTAGGGAGTTTCTGCTATTTTCCAGTCTCCAAGATCAGACAGCATGGTTGGTACTTCGGATTCTCCCCTAACTTTCAAAATTGCATCATAGGAGGGCACCTTGGTGGCTCAGTCAGTTGAACATCCAACTCTTTCTTGATCTCAAGGTTGTGAGTTCAAGCCCCATATTGGGCATGGAGCCTACTTAAGAAAAATGCGTCATAAGGATATAACTTCCAAACCCCTGGCTCTAGTTCAGGGGTAAGCAAAAAAATGTTGTTGTTTTTTTTTTTTCTGAAAATGGACAGATAGTGAGTATTTTAGGCTTTATGGCCATACAGTCTCCCACATATCCTAATAAAACTTTATTTGTGAACAGTAACATTTGAATTGCCTATGATCTCCACATGTCATGGAATACTATTATCCTTTTAATTTACTTCAACCAAAATGTAAAAGTCAGTTTTAATTCAAAAGTCATACAAAAACAAATAGCAGGCCAGTCTGGGTCTTCAGGTTGCAGCTTGAGGAACCCTTACCCCAAGACAAACCCAGCTTCACAATGAAGAAGCTGGTAGGTGGGAGGCCCACTTTCAGGATGGACACGTGGGAAAAGGCCACTCTCCAGACATTTGCTGTATCTTGAAAGGATCTGTGAAGCCGCAGAGTCCCAGGAACTTCCAGCACAGCCACAAAAACCTTCTTCCCCTTGCTTGAAATGGTTCTGACACTAGAGATGATCTCTGAAATCCACAGGATATGCAGATGCCACCAATCTCTCCTCCATTCCTCTCTGCCTCTCCCCCACTTTCCTGAAACATCTGTCATGTACATTCTGAGTGGAGCTCTTGGTTAAAGGTTGGGGACACAAAGATGCAAGCAGCAAATGAGCATTCATGGACCAGTGTACTCAGAGAGCTGCGTGGAGGATCTCACCCAGAGTGAGCAGCCTCCTCCATGCTGCTCACCCAGACTTCATCCTCTGCTCACAGAGAAAACTTTGAGAGGCAGTCCCAGCCGGGTGACTCATGACTCAGGGTGGCTTGATGGAGGGTTCACCCCTCCGTTCCTAGTCGGGAGCCTGGATTAGTGGAAAAGACCATAACTTTTCAGCTGTTCTGTACTTTAAAGATCCATCCAGAAAAGTATTACCAGGCTCTGCTCTGAGCCCCTAAATGAGAAATACTAGAAGTGAAGCTCCTATCATCATTCTTCCCATGCATTGCCTTTGTAGAGCAGTATAACTGCACCTGGAGATCAGAAGTTAAATCTCATTTTGCGAATTAAATCCCCATGGAAACACCCTAAGTCTTTATGCTTGTTATAGGAATCCCATCGTGAATTCTAGGCACTAGAACATCTTTGATTCACAGCGTGCCGTCACAGAACTTCTCTTGGCCTTCCATTTCTCTACCTGTAAAATGATGAGGTTTGATTAAATGATCTCAGAGATTTTGCAATTTACTGTTTATCTTTTGTGTCAAAATATATTTTTAAATATTGAGTTTCCTTAAGGTAGGGCACAATTGTTCTTATAAGATGTGGTCAAAGATATGGCTCATAACCCCCTGTGGAGCATTTAGTATTTTCAGCAAACCCACCAGATCCCAATTCAGGCTCTACCAGCTTCCCATATCAGCCTGCACTCACCATTTGGGGATGTGAGCTCCATCCTCGCTTCTCTTTTTGCAGCTGCAGTATCTGTGAAATGAGCAGCAGTAGTTTGGGAAACAAAACGTCTTGGCCAGGGGGTAGCTTGAAAGACACGATTATGAGAATTTTTACTTTTCTTACTTAGTATAATTATAGAGTGCTTTTTCTCTGAAGAGCTCCACAGAAAGGTTCAACCAGTTGGGATTATTTATCCTAGGGAAGACAAAATCAGAGGAGAGAGGATACCTCAGTAACAGTTTGGAATTTTTGGAAGGCTGTCTTCTCAATGAAGATAGAAAATGAAGAAATTGGTGGGAGAGGTCTAAATTACATGTGAGGAATAGTGCTTTGCCAGTTGGCATGATTAAACACCAACATGAGTTCCTTCTGGACAAGTCTGGAGGGACTGGGACCTTGGATGCCTTGCCTGAAGCCAGATGCCTTGCTCTGTGATTTCTATTGCAGACACTAGGGCTGCTTGTAGCATCCAGGGGACAGCCTCACAAGCATGGACCTGTAGGCCCCCAGCATTCTGATGAATCAGATGTGTTAATGCAGATGTAAAGGACAGCCTGGAAGAGAACAAGAAATACAAGTATTATCATAATATGTCTGCAGCTCCAGAGGAAAGAGCTGTGCTTGGGGATGTGGCCTGGAATTTGATGGAGTTTGCCCTCATCTGAACAATGCTTGGTTTGGGGATGGTGAGGATTTCTTTTTGCCAACCTCACCATCAGCATCAGCAGATGAGACCTTTCTTTTTCCAACTCTGTCCTGCACCCATCTTGTGTGTCACAGGCAGATCAGCCTTGCTACGTTCCAGAGATGACCTTTGCTCCACATCACTGTGTGTCCATCCAGAAATAGGCACAGAGTGAGAAGGTGATGGTTTTCCTGGTTTTTCTCACAGGTGCATATTTTCCAGCATGTCAGGTGCCCACCCTGTGTGTGGCTGACTATATACATGAATGATCATGGGTGGGAGGAAGAGATGTATAGTGAGCAGTGAATGAATTCCCCCAGGCATTTCAGAGCCATGATCCCTTCCCAGACCATTAACCTCCCTTGGGTGTCATGTTGCCCTCCACCCCCCGACCCCAGGATGTCACAATCCCTTGGGAATCACCAGTGCTGTGGTCAGAAGCACAGGTTTTAGGGCAAAGATCCAAATTCAGATCTCTGGGTAGCTTGGCACCCACAGAGGGAAGCAAACCAAGGTCAGAAAGTAGGAAACGCTGGGGTCTGAGGTGAAAAGCCATCTCTCAACACCTGAAACTTGGCCCAGTGCTAGCATGAGCCCAGAGTTGCCAGATCCTTGCATTATTTTTTTTTAAAAAACAAGAACTCTAGATTTTGATGTTGAAATTAATCAATTTTGAAATGTTAGCATCTAAAAATATTGTTTAAAACACAGTGAGAGCCAAGATAACATGTATTTGTTACTTCCTGCCAGTGTGACCTTTCCTTTAGAATAATATGGAATTACGTTTGAATGTTAACTATTTAGTCACTGGTGGCCTTGGCAAGGTGACCTTTCTGAATTCTAGTTTCTCCCTCACAAATGAAGAAAAATTGCTTCATAGCATAAGGACTAAAAGAACATATGTAAGAAATTAATGTAGTACCTTGCACTTGGAGTACTTAATAATTATTAAATAATAATGATGGCCATGATTATGTTACTATTAGATTGAACCATATGAAATTCCTGAAACACACATGGATTTTGACCTATAAAAATAGCAGTCTCAGGGTTTCTGGGTGGCTCAGTCAGTTGGGCATCCAACTCTTGATTTCTGCTCAGGTCATAATCTCAGGGTCATGGGATCAAACTTCATGTCAGGAGCCGCACTCAGTGGGGAGTCTGCTAGAGATTCTCTCTTTCTCCCTCTCCCTCTGCCCCTCCCCCTGCTCTCTCTCTTAAATAAATCTTTAAAAAAATAATAAGAATGACAATTTCATGTGATTCAACATATTAATATAAAATCCTACCCTGTATACATTATTATTCTTTTACCATAATTATTAAGTTGACCTTTGTACTTATTAAACACATACTTACAATCCCCCCTCCCCTATTCTGTTTTTCCCACAGTGCTTCTCCTGTTGATCATACTCAATAATTTATTATATTTATGGCTTATAGTCTAATCCAGCTCTGCTGGTATATAAGCTTCATCTAAGGCAGGTATTTTCTGTATTTTGTTCATTGTCTTTCTTTACCCACCTCACCCAGCACCTAGAATGATGTAGTAGGCTCTCTATAAATATATTTTGAATGAATGAATAGACTTCCACATTGGCCTTCTAAAAGTTGAATTCTGTTCCCCACCGACACTCTTCTTCAGCCCTTACAAGTTTGAGGAAGCTATTAATTAGAACTATTCCAAATAAAACATATGATGATGGGTGTTTTTAGGGCTTTGATTCTTGAACTCAAGTGTAATGTAAGACTAGTGAAAAGTTGCATGAATATTACCTGTCTCAAATCTGAAAATCTGAATTCAATTAGTAGGAATGAAGATACCTAGATTGAAAAAATATATATTAAAAGCATTCAATGAGTTTTTTTTTCATTTTGTTTTGCTTTGTTTCATTTTGTTTTGCTTTGTTTCATTTTGTTTTGCTTTGTTTTTCTGGTCAAACACATGGGCTTTATATGGTGTTATATTTTTTAAAAAGATGCATTGCATTTGCACTTGGATGAAATGAAATTCAGTTTGTAAGATAACTCTCGTTGGCAGTATAGTATGCTTTTACTTTGGGGTGTGTGTGTGTGTGTGCACGCACGCGTGCTTGTACATGCATACATATATTCAGTAGTAAAGCTAATGCAGCAAAAGAAATTAAAATCATAAAGGGCAGGCCAGACTAGATTCCAGAGACAGAGGAGAAAATGGTGGTATTGTTTTTAGGAGGAATGTGAGAGTAGTCCGCATACAGAGGAAAGTGCTGATAAGCAGAATGACAAAAGCCGGTTTCATGAGTGATTCCCAGCAGCTAGGGTACACTCCCAGCTGATTGCCCTGCTATTTTCGGTATTCCACATATCATGACTAAATACACAGAGCTTGACTGGAGGCCACAAATATGGTAAGTCAGTGGGGAATTGTGGGAGCTACTCTAGCATTTGTAAGGACCACGGCACCTTCGATGCTCTCCTCTGGCCCTCCCCACTCCCTGGTTCAGTAGTTAAGAAGATTTCTGACCGGCTCCTACCTTCTTACCAGGAGGCAGGGGAAACCTTGACGTTTCCCAAGGCAGATATTTTTAGACTCGATGCTCAGTCCAAAGTGTTAACTAATTGAGTTATCAGGTTTCATACTTGGCCACAGAGAATGGCAGTGGAAGAGGGAGAGAGCTTCCCAGAACAAGTAAGCATTTACAGTTTCCGAATGAAATGCATTTTCCTTATAGGACTGCGGCTCGGGCCTGAATAGTGGGGTCTTTTACAAAATGCGTGGTGCCAGATGGGAAGGAAGCTAGCCTATGTGCACCGCGGCTTGCCCGAGTCCAGTATGTGTAGGACAATGGACTGTCCTTTCTTTCTGTTTTGCTCGCATCTGGAAGCTAGGTATGTTTTGCCTTTGATGTAATTTGGAGTGTGCTGGGCTCAGGCGTGTCTGAAGAAGATGCTTAGTGAAATGCAAAAAGACTTAGGGCAGTTTGGGCTCTAGAAAGGGCCTAGTAGACCCAAGAATGTGAGGTTTAATTAAATGTTCACACTTTTTGCAAGAGAAATGTGAGAACTTTAAAACTCAGCTTTGTCTGATTTGATTACAAGGGGAGTATGGAATTTTATAGTTGTGGGGAGAAGACAGTGTGGAGTTAAAGTTTGTTTTCAAAACTCATATAAATGGTAGATGGGGGATAGGATGTATCTGGAAGTTGGAGAATGTAATTTTATTTTTGTTTCAACAGAATCGCACATAGATATAAATATATCATCTCATTTAATAATGTTAAAGACTTAACGTAGTAAGCCACTGTCCCTTTAAGGGATACTATATGGAGAAAGGAGGTAAATACTTGCTTTATGTGTATAAAATTTTAAATATCTGATTCCAGGAGAATCATAAAATGCTATTTTGATTATGGCATAGGCTAAGATTTCATGTGATCCCTTCTTTCTACCTATGTCTTTTCAGTTAGCACCAATTTATTTACTAATGAGAACACACATGTACTCACAAATGTACTTTGCTACTAATGCAGTAGATTAAGTCCTG
Source organism: Vulpes lagopus (assembly GCF_018345385.1). Classification (NCBI taxonomy): domain Eukaryota; kingdom Metazoa; phylum Chordata; class Mammalia; order Carnivora; family Canidae; genus Vulpes; species Vulpes lagopus. The sequence continues at coordinate 76,130,514 of NC_054826.1, forward strand.
AGTACCAGGTGAACATTTTGTATACGTTAGTCATAATGCCTAGAAGAAGACATCATAAAGATGAGGATATTGGTGCTAGTTCTAATATCAGGTAGGAAGACATTCTAATGGTTTTGAGAAAAGATCTGTCATTTTATACTGCTACAGAAGGCAATTCAGAAAACTCTCGAAGAATATTCTTTCATTAACTTTACTGAATATTGCTGTATTCTACAGTAGACATTTATGAAATTTTAATCTCAGTGAGACTTTGCAAACATTCTGTGTGCTTCAGAGAAAGGCCTTTTCAAATTAAACTTGAGATTCATCATAAAAATGTAAATATTGTTCTCGAATTCCAGACATTAAGGATAATTTATGAGTAATATAAGCATGCTAACAGGTGAGTCTTAAAAATCGTATATGTCACCCTAAAAATGATCAATTTACCCATCAAACATTATGAAATGTATTGAAGGTTGAATTTCAGATGTCCATTCTGTTCCATTAGTTATGGAACCGAGCACTTTACATATAATCAGAATGACATTTGCTGATGACTTAGGGAGACTTGGCTTTGAAAAATACTAATTGCTAAGACAATTCAAACTAAGTGCAAATATAACAAATCTTAAAGAATGTACTTGAAAAGCTTTGGCCTCTTATGAATTAATGAGTTAACTTAAACGACAACAAAAAAAGATCCAAGATCCAAAAGGAAAGCTCAGATAAAAGCAGACCATCTTGTTTCTGCCTCGTGTCAGAATATATCAACTAAATGGTGAGAGCATTTGATCTCAGCCCATATGTGCAGCATTTTCTGTTTTGGTGGGCATGCTGTTTAAAAAATGTGTAATAAAATGACAGACTGAATTTGAAATTATCCTGCCCTAAGCAGTGACTCTGGAAGGGTACTGACCCGACACAGATTACACAGAAGTCCCATCACAATAGAGTGTAGCATGTACTATTGCTGTCCTGGGTTTAGTTGGACAATGAATAAGAATTATTCATCTCCTGGTTCATCTCTGACTTGAATGGAAGACTGAACAGTTTGTCTGCATGAGCTGAACTATGGATAAAATCCTTGCAAAGAGGGTATAGTAGATAATTACATTTTCACAAATGATTATTAATACCTCCTGCTCCTTCTGTTTGGCTTGTAATTTCTGTAGTATTGTTTAGAGATTTTCTATAAGATTGTTTAGTCTGTGTTTTGGGAGAAACTTCCAGTGATTTTACAAACTCGTAATTTTGAAAATTTGTAGCCCAGACCTTCTAGAAAGGTAGAGTGTGTGTATACCTCTGCCAGTTTTAGAAATTCTCCTGGGTTGCTAATCAAGTCTTTATGAAAGAACTAGTATTGCCATAAATGATGGATGAAAAATTAACTCTTAAACTTGAACTTTTAAACAATGATCAAGATTTTTTTAAAAAAAAAGCTAGACTCCAATATTGAGCAAAGCACAAATATAATACAATTTTAGTGTGCATTTCATAAGCAGTTAATAAGATCTTTTATAGCTATGAATTCTTTTTAAATCCTTTAAAGTTACTCTATCATACCAAATAGAAGTTCTTGGTATCATTTCTTGCTCCATCTTCAACTCAGATTGGTTCTATTTTATATGTCTGATTTTCAATAATTCATTAATAAGTACATATTTGTTATGAGAATCTACAATATTATTGTTGATGATTTTCACTTTAAGAAGCTTAGGGCAAGTGGGAAAATTCATATAGTCAGACTGAAGAAAGGAGTCGCAAAACCTATCTTTTTGCTGCTGAGACTATCTGTGTAGTTTCTTGTTTTAAAATGGAAACTTTTAGTTGTGTAGTAAGTATGGCATTTACTTACCAAGTAAGTGTGCTTCTCTGTTACAGCGTGAAGATACTACCTCCTCTCAGTTATAAATTTGGGAGATAATCAACCCTAAGCAACATTTATAAGACAAAAGAGAATTTAAAATCTAAGTGTCTTGTCTAACAGTCACTCTCTTTATAATACTAAGGCATTTTTAGTCACAAAGTAAAATGTGTTTTTGCCAATTCTCTATTCTAATGCAAATATCTATGTCTTATATTTTTTACTGTGTTCCCAAAATATATTGCAAAGGCTACTATTAAAAATTAAATCATAGAAAAAAATTAAATCATAGACTACTGATAAATATTAGACTACCCAACACAAATTTCATAGCATATTAGGCAAATATCTACAGTTACTAATTAACAATTTATTAAGCATAAAAAACTGTAAAGAAGTTATTTGATTTTAGGATTTTTTTTTGCTCTCATGTGAAATACAGATTTATGTAGACATTCAAGATAGATACTCATATCCAGATAATAAGGTTGGGAATTGAATGCATTTTTCTTTGGTCAAGTGACAAGTGAATGATGCAACTAATGTAAAAGTACATTAAAATTGTAGAAGTCGATAATGTTAAAAATTGCTTTGTAAAATCTGGATATGTGTCAGATTTTAGTCCTAGATTCTTGATTATATTGTGTTCTAATTCAGTATCACTCTGCTATATGATTGATTTATATGTTTTGATAATTCAGTGGTTATTCTGTTGTATTTTGAAAACCCTTATGTCAGTAAGATAAATTATACTTTGAATACTATAGCTTTTTAAACACAAACTGTCTTACTCATCTGTGATCCTCGAAATCTGGCACATATTGAGCATTCAATAAATATTTGTTAAAAATTTTTAAACAAATCCTTATCTCTGAAGAGTGTAGCCTCTCATCAAGAGTAATTGCTCAAAAGAGTATTTTCAGCATCTCAACCTCAGACTATTTGAATTAAATTGAAAGTAAAATGTTATTATATAGCTGAAAAGATGTCAAAAATATTTAGTAAACTAGATTTAAAATAATGTTTGGCCATCTGGTCACTGATTAGTCTTATAATAAAGCACAATATTTCCAAATATTTAAATAGTTTAAACAGGAAAAGGTACTAGCTAACTTTTCATTTTAGTAACCAAAATTAGACTATTATTTCCATGCTAGAAGTTTCCCAGAATATAGGATTCATATCTACAATTGTGTTTACAAAATAATGACAAATTATTTATAAAGAATTTTCATGTTATCTTTTCTGATATGGTGGCACCACTTCCAATGAGATGGGTTGTTTATTTCTCACATGTCATTTCCAAGAACATTAAGTTGATGTTTTGAGGACAGCATTATCCACTGGAGAAGTGTAATAGTGTCAGATTATTTGGAGTATGCGGACATGGACACTTGGAAAGAGCCTATCTAGAAGGAGGGCTTAAGCAAGGTAGTGAATAGACAATAAATATATATTTAACTGTTAGGAGAATCCATCATTTTATTGGCAGTAAAAGCAGTAAATAGGTAGCAATTAGAGTAATCCTGGTCTGTACTTTGCAAAAATGGCAGCACTGAATTTATTAACACCTTGTCTTCTTGCCCAATCCTATTGCCTAGATAATTCTGTTAGGAGGTAATAGGTTTTAGTACCATGAAGTCAGTCTTTGACAATAGACTAAGAAGTCAGTCTTTTACTAGAGACTAGCTACTCTCAAAATGTGGTCTAAGAACCCCTGGGTATCCCTGAGACTCTTTCAGAGTACCTAGGAGATCCTTCCTTTTCTAACTACGTTATCTTTCTGAGACTGGATTTCCTTCACATGTTTCAACCAAAATAATATATGGCCAAAGAGTGAATGCAGAAGTAAATATGAGAATCTAAATATCTTCTATTTTCAGGCATTACTGTAAAACTCTAAAACAATACTAATTGTTTCACGTTTTTTGTTTGGTTTGGAAAATATCATTATTTCCCATAAGATATATGCTTTATGTTACATAACGTATTATTATTTTAAAATAAATTTATTATTTAATTCTCAGTTTTATGTTCCTATGTGATAAATAGCAATTGTTATAACCCTCTTATTCAAAAGCTCTTTGGGGATCCTTGATAATATTTAAGAGTACTGAAAAACAAGTTCGTAAACCATTATTCTAGACAGATGCAGTGTGAAGCTTCTCTGGCCTAGTTTGTATGCCTAGCTTAGTTGCTGAAAGCATTGGTCAAATAAGGTCAAATTCATATGTTCAATCCCTGCGTGATCAGTTATGTGCTCTTGACTCTTACTGTAGTAGCCATAGCCAAGCAAGCTGAAAAAATTAACTCAAACTTTTAAGGTGATAATAATAGTATTAATTAAAAGCCAACTGTATGCCAGGTCATTTCTAACTGCTTCACATATATTATCTTCCTTAGTCTTATCAAAAGCCATACACACACACACACACACACACACACACAAAGCCATACACACTAAATTTTACTTCTATTTTCATTTTCCAGATGAGTAAACTGAGCTACAGTATGTTTAAGTCTCTTGTCCAAGGACACAACAGTTTGTAAATTGTAGAAACTTGTTGTGAATGGAGACAGGAGACATTTTGGCTTTGGAGTCAGAACTCTGAAATCTTCAAACTATATTGACTTGCTCATAGAAAATAATAGATTAGCTCTATCTCCAAAAACTTAAAAAATACATATGATATCTTACCCCTGAGTTAGCACCTTCATCTTCGTACATGCAGGACAGCTTCTTAGATATGAGTCTTTATCCCCATGATCCTTGCAGTACGTTTCACCTGTTTGATTAGAATCTAGCTAGACATTTCAAAGTCAGCCACCATGCTGTAACTATTTATGACTGCACATTCCAGTGGTTACCCTAACTTTGAGATAAAGTCTACTCATATGTTAAACTTTAAGTAACATCCTTCTTTAGCACGTGTTTTCATTGTACTTTTTAAGAGACCTCTTGCACTTTTGGGCATTACTTGCTTTTTTTTTTTTTTTTTTCCTCTTCCATTTTATTGCATTCAACATAAAATTTTAAACCTTCTAATTACAGGTCTTGTCCAGGAAAATGTAGATACCACATGGAGATTATTTAATATTCCAAAATCATTCTATCTATAAACCTACCTATCTATCTCTGACTTCACTAGTGAGCTGAACTTATTTCAAAATATATTTTTTATTCATTCAAATAAGAACTTATTTAGCTATATTTTTACCAAGGATTTCTAAAATCCCTTTGTTGATGATAGACTTAAGTAGCAATGAAAAATTAAAATTGAAAGAGCAATAGCATTTTGGTATATTGATGTTACTAAGAGTCAGTATGAAACCATGTTCCCCACAACCGCCCCCCCAAAAAAGACAAATAGTTTCTTATACCAGCAAGGCTCCAGCTACACCAGCTGGCACACAACATTTTAGGATGATAAATACAAGAGCTCTTCATCTTACTAGCTAATGCCTCCTCTCCCTCTGGTTCCATGGGCCTCACCCTTCAATTCCTCTGAGCTTTTAATCCCAGACCTCTTAATTATCTGACCAGGAAGCTAAGTCCAATGTATTGTGATCGCCTGGCTGATCCCAACCATATAAAGTATATTTATGCCTTGGGAGAAACTACATATGTTCACAGTATTAAGCCTATCTACACTAAAAACCAAGCTATTTATTTTCTAATCTCAGAAAGAAAAAGAAGAAAAAAAAATGTTGGGAAAATGTTCATCTATTCAAGTAAATACTTTCTCTTTTCTCCTGATACCTAGACCAATTTTAGCTTATCACTGTTTTCAGTTGCTATATTTAAGATGTGAATAGTTCGCTGGATTAAATATTTTAGGACTCACGCCAATACCTCCTACATAATAAGGATCCTTAGGCATGAAGCCCTGTTCTGATTCATAACATACCAAATAAATGGAAAAATCCCAAACAGTTAATGTGTCTTATATAATCTGCCATGTGTGATTCCAGAAGTAACTGCTGTGTATTTCCTAAGTGATAAGTAGCAGTATCTTCGTATTAGAAGGTACATTTCTAAGGGACTCCGCAGTTGCTTCTTGTGGTTTAACTAGGCTGTACAACAGCCTGCTATTTGTTTTATAAACACAGGTGCACCCAGACTCCCAAATTTCAACTGCATAGCACTACCCACTGGGGCTCAGAACAGCTTCATTTGGTATATAGACAGACAGAGCTAGCTCCTTTAGCCCTCCTCATCTGTGGGGCATGCATCACAATGTTTAGAGGCATCACCGTGCCCAGGATGCTTGGGATAACTGTGTGAGGAGTTAGAACACGGATGACAGTTCAAAGAAAGGAAGGGTGAGCAAGTACACCTTGGAGACCCCATTCTTTATTGGAGTCTGGCAGGAAAATCTGCAGCCAAGTCCTTATCCTAGCTCAGACCATAAAATTATTGATCAATTCATTCTTGTTCTTGTACCATGAGATAGGGAGAAGAACATAAAATCCAGGAATCCTGATTTCAAGTTTCAGCAATTTCCTAACTAGTTAAGCAAATCATATCTGGCTTTGCTTCAGTTTTCTATTTATACAATAGAGATGATGCGGTAACCTCAACCTCCCTCAAAAAACAAAATGTGTTAGAAAAAATAAAATGCACATTTTTTTCTTTGGTAATACAAAGCAAAGCTATATATTAAGACTAAGATTTAATCTTTACTATATTGAATCTTTACTTACCAGTTGACTAGGTCAGGGCTATGTCTCCTGAGATTATTTAGTATGTATTGTTGAGGTGAGTCAAGGGCACTTCCATAAATTACTCTCCTGCTCTAACAATTATAAATGAAGGGGTACATGTCAAGTGATCTTTCCAGGGGTGGGAGAGCCTGATCACTGAAGACAGCCACCTCCTCGGGTGAACAATGGAGTACGGATTTCGCATCAAGTATTTTATAGGCAGCCTCGCTCATGGGAGAGCAAAAGAGAATTTCTTTTTTTTTTTTTTTCAAAAGAGAATTTCTTAAAAAACTTGTTCATGTGGGAAATAATTGAGACGGATGAGCTAGATGAAGCATAGCAAGAAAAGAGAAGGGATGACTGATAATGAGAAAGTTTAAGGCCCTAGTGGCTCTCTGTATTTTTGTCCTGCACTCTCCTCTTGCCTAATGAATGGAAAAGGCTCTCAGTCATATGTTTTGGAGAGCCTGGCATCCACAAAATTTACACATTACAAACCAACACTAGCTGCTAACTAACTTTATGCAAACTTCAGTTACATTCTTGTTTTACCTAAATAGGAAAAATAATTCTCTGAAATAAAAATGATTAAAATTATCAAAAGTTAAATCTTCTTCATGCTAATATTCCATCCTCGTGGATTAAGGTGGAAAAAAAAAAAAAGGAAATTCTCCAGAGCTGTTACATGTTCTGAGTTGCTGAGCACTGAGAGAGCTGTAGATAGGCTTGTTTGTTCCAAAGCAACATATTACCATTTCTCTTGTGCTTCCTCATCCCAAGAGATAACCAGAAACATGTCCAAACACGACAGAGGTTTCAAACATGTCTGGTAATGAATCCACCTGGAAAACATACATTTCAGAAATAATTTCTCCATCTCTGGCTTTCTTCCAGGCTACTTATTTGTTTGGGTCTTTGTATTTCAGAATAACAAAAGATTAATGTTTTATTAATTTTAAGGTTAATAGGTCCCTGCTGTATAACTTTATTCTTCTGCCAGTAAAGACAAACTTACCCCATACTGAAATGTTCTTGAATGGAATAAAGTGAAGAGTTCATTTTGTTTTCATTTTAAACTTCAGGAATATTTTGAATAAGGAGCTACACCTCTTTCTATGTCTTGTGTTTGCTACCCTGGCTAAAATGGAACTTTTATTAACACTTCTCCATTTTTGTTCATTTGGGAATAAGCTACCTGTCATTATCTCTAAGAGTACTTTCACATTGCACAATTATCCGGAAGCTTTTAGGGAAGGGGGGAACTCACCTGGCATTTAGTTAAACCTTTCTAACCTATCCATTCCAAATATCATTTATAGCATTGTACCTACTGTACGATAGTCTTAGGACATAATCTATGTCCACAGCCCACTAAGATACTTTAAAATTCCATAGTGTAAGGGAAGTTTTTTTTTTTTAATTGAAAATTGTAAGTCAAGTGGTTCAAGATTCTGTCCCAGGCTACTGCAAATCAGAACCTAAGATTATTATATTGACCGCATAATATTAAGACATACAATACTCTCCTCCCCTGATACAAATGGTCTTATGTTCCTTGAGAGGTGGGTGAAACTTGCTCTTTAAAATCTTACTTTATTTATGTTCCCCCAAAAATTCAGACAAATTCAAATAAATCCTGTTTTGCAGCTGAAAAGAATCAATTTCACTTTGAGGAGTATTAGAAATTCCCACCCACCACTAACACCCAATATTTTTACCCCCTGTGGGAAACCTCTTTCTCCTCAGTATTTATTTTTATTTCTAATCAGTTTCCAGGAGAATTTTTAGGTCTCTGAATTCTGGGCAAGAAAAGACACTGCAAGGGGCCTGGATTCTGGGTCTTCCTTTGGATGTAAACCAGATCATAGTAGACAGACTCGATGAGAGTGGGGTTTGTCAGCATGGCAAAGTAAATCTCTTAAAAATACTGTTTTTATAAAAACAAAAGCCTGCCAGCACTGTATTTATTTTTTTAACTGGTTCCCAGTCCCCTCTACTTGAAGATAAAGATGGAAATGTTGTTTTGCCTTTCAGCATTAGAGGGGCCACTGTGCACAAACGCCCTGACAGATTTGAAATGTGCACCAGCAGGGGCCTTTCTGGCAAAGGTCCAGTGGAAAGATGCTAACCATGTCTAACATGTGTTAGGGGACAGTGACCTCATTTTCAGGGATGAACTAAGGTTAGTTCCAAGCAGAGTCCTTACAAACAAAGGCAGCCTTGTAGCAATCGGAAGGAATCTGTGGAGGCAGCCCCTTCTCCTTCGAGTGGTTTTGCTAGAGATGATTACACATATAGATAGCCTCTAAAAGCATTTTCCTTACTGGTTAAGCCCTCACCAGCCCCTCTCTGCCCCTCCCAGTGCTGATTTATAGATGAAAAACGCTGATTTCCAGTAACTAGGCAGCAATTAAATAAAAAAAAGAATGAAATCTTAATAACTTAAGAACTTCCCTAACTAAAATGGTTCAAATTTTTTCAAGCATTTGCCATATAAACACACACACACACACACACACACACACACACACACACAAATCCCTTTTAAGATCTCTGTACCCTACCCCCCCCCACACACACACACACCTAAAAAGGACTTACTTGCTAAGATACAGACCTAATACCCCTTGGTGGAGGTCAGGGTGGGGGAAAAAACCAGTCTCCTAAAGATTTGCAGTTGTTATTGACAGGAGGCAGATTGTTGCATGAATGTCACAGTTGTTGTGGGTTGCGCAATTGGTCACATTCTTTTGAAATTGGTCAGAAATTAGATCACTGTGCAAGATATCTATAAAATACCAACACATAATATCTTACTCTAAAATATCTGGAAACTTTGAGTGGGCACTATCTGAATAGCCATGTCTCTGGGTATGAACTGCGATTCTAATCTAGTCTAGTGGGTAAAAAATAAATAAAAAATAAATAAACCCCCTTTGTTACTGGCTCCCCTCACATGCTTGAGCAGCCCTGTGGCTCCATGTCTACTCTCTTCAAAACAAGTGACATTAAATCACTAATTAAGGAGCAGTTGCATGGAGCACTTTGGGATTTTGATAAGCACCCCCATACTGTGTAAATCCCCTTCCTGACTGAGAATAATTTATAAATCTGTATTACTTTATTCACCAAAAATTACTGTCCAGTACTAACTCTGACATCTTTAGTTTCTGGGTATAAGGGTTTGCTTTAAATGGGGGATATAAAAGAGTAAGAAAAAGCAGGGAGAGACTAACATGAAAGACAAAATTTAAAACTCTGGCATGTAGATCTTAAACATTCTCTTGGGTGAAATTAAAAATCTGTCAGCAGATCTTCAGAATGCCTCTCATCATTCCTTTCTCTTCCATTCCACCTGCTATTGCCCCCAAATATCTGTATCACATAGACCCATATTTTTTTTCTTTTTTTTTATTGTAGTTAACATACAGTGTTGTATTAGCTTCAGGTATACAAATATATTGATTCAGCAATTCTATCCATTATGCTATGCTCACCAGGATAAGTATAGTCATCATCTGTCACTATACAATATTATTACAATAGTATTGACAATATTTCCTATGCTGTCCTTTTCATCTCTGTGACTTATTTATTCCTTAACTGGAAGTCTATACCTCTTTATCTCCTTTATCTGTTTCAGCCATCACCCACACCCACCTCCCCTCTGGCAACCAGCAATTTGTTCTCTGTATTTAAGAGTCTGGTTTTTGTTTTTTGTTCATTTGGTTTTTAGGTACTACATATAAGTGAATATAAGTATTTGTCATACAGAGCCATATTTTTATTGTAAACTAATTCAGTGGTACTCACGTCTGGTGGCACATTAGAGTCATGTGAGCTGTGTTTATTAAAATGTCCCATCTCAGACCAGTTGAACCACTGGGGCTAGCAGCTGATTTGTTCGTTTGATTATTTGTTTAAGTCGTCCCCCTGGAGATCCGTGAAGCATAACAGATTGACAACCATTGGTCTACAGCTCTTTTTGAAAGCTCCATTTTCTCCAATATGAATCTGCTGTCGATTAATTGGGCTAAAATATAAATCTAATGATTTCTTCCCACTCCTCAAAGCCCTTCTCTGGCTCCTGATATCTTTATAATGAGCTTAAGTCAGATTTAAATGCCATTTCAAACCTTCTCTGAACCTCTCCTCCACCATTGTCTTCAGGGGCCTCCTCTTTTAAGGAGAAATTGTTTATTTGCCATTCCTGAAACCTTGCCATTTCTGTATTTCTGCTTACTTTTCCTTCCTTCTGTTCACTGCTGACTGGGGCCCCTCTAGAATTCCTGCCTCTCCTCCTCTTAGCTGTTTCCCTAGCCATATTCAGTATGCAGAAATGGCTTTTTCCCCTAGGATCTATGGACTCCATCATCTTTTGCAGGTTCTGCTACCATAAATTCTCATTCCACATGCTACCTCCAATGTGCATGGCTAGATTGTAAGATCACTGAAAGCAACAACTGTATGCTCAAGTTGGAGGCCGAATCGATTTCACTGCTTAACTGCCAGATGTTGAAGGCTGTGTTGAATATGAATCCTTAATTCTGGTGATAGAATAAGTGAAACATCCACTATGAAGATTTGTTTTTCTAGTTAGGAGAGATATAATGTTTATTCCTTGAAGACCCAGACTTGTGATTTCACTTTCAGCACAAACCCACAGTGAAGTTAAGAATGTGGTTTAAGCAAACAGATTTATTTATTTTCTGAAATGTCTGCATAGACATGGAATTGCACAATATATGGCGTGATATATTGTTATATATTGAATGATGTTGAATGGCCTCATTTTTTTAAAAAAGATTTTATTTATTTATTCATGAGAGAAAGAGAGAGAAAGAGGGAGAGACACAGGCAGAGGGAGAAGCAGACTCCATGCAGGGAGCCCGACGTGGGATTTGATCCCAGGTCTCCAGGACCTGGGCCCTGGGCCAAAGACAGGCGCTTAAGTGCTGAGCCACCCAGGGATCCCGAATGGTCTCATTTTACTTTTGCTGTTCATAGTGATAAAATGTTTTTGGTATTTTTGTTTTTTTCCTCCATAATGGAAATTTCCATCTTATTGGTGGTATGTGTGGCTTGTGTGTTTATTTTGTTTTGCTTTAGTTTGGGTCACCAAACATCTGTTTCCCCTTCTGGCAATATCGCTCTTATTTTCTTGAGGGGACCTACCTATTCCCTGAAATGTAGGTAGCAATTGTCTGGCCTGGTTCCCTAGTTCACCTTGGGCAAAGCACCTGATTTTGTGATGCTTGCTGGCATCACCTGTGGAATAAGGTATTTGTTTTAGTAGTAACTGTCAGAAAGTTCATGTACGTGAGACCTACAGTTTGTTATACTTTAATGAATCAGAAGGCATTTAAGTGCTCAGATATCTAATAACATGGTACCATAACTAAAAATGGACACTTACAATATGTAGGGCATTTTCCATAGATTGCCGCAAATTCATTCTCACAGATACATGAAGTCTGTCATCTACTCTACAGATCAGAGACCAAGGTAATCTCAAACCCACTGGGAACTACCCCCTTTATCTTCTCTTCAAGTGTCGAAGAACCCCTTAGTCTGTCACTAGACTCTTAACCTTTCTTTGGTGAAATGGAGAGACAGCAAGAAATAGCAGACTTTTTGGTTCCCAATTAATTTGGTGTGGGTTTTTGCTTTTGGAGCATTAGACCATCCAAGGGACCAGCATTTCTTCATTCAGCACTACTGGGATTCTGTTATATAGAACTCAGCCATGAACAAGACAAGGATTGCCCTAAAAGAGATTACATCTCATCTTGATGGACACCTGGCACCTGAGCAGAATAGACCAAGTACTCTAGGAGTCAAGAGTGGGGAGTCATATCTAGTGTTTATGGAGGGAAATTGCAGAGGTGAAGTGACATTTGAGCTGTGCCTAGGGTTTAGTTGATGAATCTGTTGTTGGGGGAGAGGGAGCAAGGGCTGGTTGTCAGCATTACTGGCAAAACGATGTGCTGGATGATGTCACAGTGCCAGGAAATTATGGGTCCTGTCTAGAAATAATAAGCGTTTGAGGAATAAAAAGCTGTCCAGTTTGTCTTCAAGATAAGTACTCATGTTTTTAGTTCAGGCTAGAAGTGTTTGTTTGGGTCAGGTCTTAAAGTTAAGGCCTTGGAGGCCATCCCACAGCAATCAACTACTGTGGTTTAAAAGCAGAAACATTTATACAAATGAAGCATGCCATCAAACATCAACATATAAAGCAGATAACAGTGTATCTCCTTGGGGTGAAACTGCAGATTGGTGTAAGGAAATCTTCTTGCTCGTCCTACTCTTGATCTCAGTATTTTTGGCCACCAGGGCTGCACAGGACCACTAGTATAAGAGGAAGAAGCCTGGGCTTTTATCAAGCAGCTATGACTCTCCATCCTTGCTGTTTACTTACTGGCTCTGTGACCTTGGACAAGTCACTTACCTTTTATGAAACTCAGTTTTTTGCATCTGTAATGAAGATTCCTGTCTTGACTGAATTTTTAAGAAATAAAAACTAACAATATGTGTATAAAAATAATATACATAAGGTGCTTAGTGAAGTCTCTGACCCATAGTAGGAGTTCACTAAATTGCAGCTGTTTGTCATGATTTTCTCAGAACCCCCAGTGGTTCCTTGGTAAGCTCCTAGGCAGTATTCAGTGACACTGGAATATTCAACTATGGCTAGTTGTACTAACTACAACCTCTTAGAGGTTTTTTAGAATGATCTGGGCCTAAATACATGGCTATGGACCTGAACTGGGCAATTAGAGCAGGAGGAATTGGCGGGGGGTGGGGGTGGGCGGGGGGAGGATTAAGCATATATCCAGCTGCAAGCAAAGCTATGATGTTACGGTGGTGAGAAAAGTAAGTCCTTTGAAGTGTACTGTAAACTGGCACAAAAGTAAGGGTTCTATGGAGGTAAAAATGACATGAAAACAAAAACCAGTTTTACTTGTCTGCAGAAACAGGGCACTGGAGGCAAAGCCTAGAACATCCCCAAAGTAGACAGTCTAATAAGAGATCCTCTAATAAACTGGGCCCCAAAGGGTGCAGCTCCCAATATAAAGATTGACAGGAAGTAAACCTATCACATGTAAAGTGTAGCAAAACTTGCTTGTCTCAATTTGTCACCAACTGGAAGGAAGAAAAAAAAAATCTTCTCTGAGAATGTGTAACCACAAGGAATCCCTCATATCCATACCAGTTTGAGATCTAAATTTATCTGTGTAGTCTTTTAAAACAAAAACAAAAAAACCCTGAAGGCAAGCATTTATTTTAAAAATAATCTTGGGTTGATACTGCCTCTAGGCAACTGGAAGTAGCAATCTTAAATTCTTCTTTGGAATATGGCACCATTAATCCAGGCCTAAAAGAATTCCCAAAGATTAATTTCTAAGGAATATGAAATCATGATCAATAATCACAAACCACAGAAAGTATAAATTGGTATAATCACTTTGAAAGACAATTTACCATTAACTAGTAAAGTTGAATTAGCTCATACCAAGTGACACAGCATTTATGATACTAGGTGCCTGTGTGCACCGGGACTAGTGCCAGAATGTTCATGGCAGCACTGTTCATAGTGGACCCAAACTGGAAACAACTCAAACATTCATCAACTCCACAGTGGATAAATAGATTGTGTTACAATCACATAATGAAATCTTCTGCAGCCACCATGATAAATCGACTACAGTTACACATGTCAGCCTGGATGAATCTAAGAAATACAACAGTAGACAAAGGAAGCATGTGGACCGAAGGATCCATAATGTATGATTTCTCTTATAGAAAGTGCAAAGACAGTCAACTACGTAATGCTTAGGTTAGAGAGGTTTATATTGATATTAAAACTATGAAGAAAGATATAAGAATAATAAACTAGAACAGATGATGCTCATTGGAAGGGCTCATTGGAAGTCTATGGAGCTACTTGTAACTTTCATTCTTGAGCTTACTGGGCATGCCGGCATTTCTTTCAGGATTTTTCTTTAAACTGTTCATATATGTTTCCTGCATTCTTTTGTATGTATGAGATACATTATGATAAGCACTTTTAAAACAAAAATCTATTTTTAGAGAGAGAAATAGAGCCAGCAGTGGGAGGGGCAGAGGGAGAGAGAAAATCTCAAGCAGACTACCTGCTGAGCATGGACCCCGCTCAGGTCTGTCTCACAACCCTGAGATCATGAACTAAACTGAAAACAAGAGTCAGATGCTTAACCAACTAAGCTATGTGCCCTGATAAGTACTTTTTGAAGGGAAGATAAAAACTAAAAAGGCAGGGCAGCCCGGGTGACTCAGCGGTTTAGTGCCTGCCTTTGGTCCAGGGCGTGATCCTGGAGACCCGGGATCGAGTCCCACACTGGGCTACCTGCATGGAGCCTGCTTCTCCCTCTGCCTGTGTCTCTGCCTCTCTCTCTCTCTCTCTCTGTGTCTCTCATGAATAAATAAATAAAATCTTAAAAAAAAAAAAAAAACTAAACTAAAAAGGCCCCTAGAGACAGAATATTTGATAGGAAACATACACATAATTTTCTGGAAGAGAGTTTGAGGGAAAGAATAAAGAAGAAGCAAGTAACCAAAAATTCAGATCTCTCACATACGCAATTTGTAGCTATGTATGGCGACAAATATTGTGGTAATTCACTTTACAATATACACAAATATATACAATATGCAATGTGAAACTAATATTATATGTCAATTATACCACAATTAAAAGATTCACACAGAAGTTGTGTACCTGAGTGGCTAGGAAGTTTTGGGACCTTTAAATCAAAATAAGAAGATCACATGTCTCAAATTAGTACCTAGTTGCAGTGACAGATGCATTATATATTCTTAGTAACGTTTGTTATACCTGAAAGTACTTACATAGTTAATTTAGTGGTTGGATGGACTGATGGATGGATGGAAGATGAATGAATGAACCAAGAATTGCCAAGCATAAACTATGGGGCAGACATTTATTTTTTTTTTAATATTTTATTTATTTATTCAGGAGAGACACAGAGAAAGAGAGAGAGAGAGAAAAAGGCAGAGACACAGGCAGAGGAAGAAGCAGACTCCATACAGGGAGCCGGACTCGAGACTCGATCCTGGGTCTCCAAGATCATGCCCTGGGCTGAAAGCAGCACTAAACTGCTGACCCAGGCTGCCCCATTTATTAAGCCTCCTTTTTTGAGAGAGAGAGAGAGTATGCAGGTATGCACTTGAGTGGGGGTTGGGGGGACAGAGAGAGAGGGAGAGAAAATCTTAAGCAGGCTCCACACTCAGTGCAGAGTACAATGTGGGTCTCCGTCTTATGACCCTGAGATCGTGACCTGAGCCAAAATCAAGAGTCAAACATCCAACCAACTGAGCCATCTAGGCACCCCAAGCACTTTCTTAAAATAGTTGATTAACTGACTCTGGAGTCAATTTGTCTGAGTTTGTATTTCTGCCATTCATAAGCTGTGTGTCTTTGGGAAAGTCATGCATCCTTTCTATAGGTCACTTTCCTCATCTATAAAATGGAGCTAATAATAGTACTTACTTGTGTTAGTCGCCTAGGGCCACCAAAACCAACCACCACAGACTTGGTGACTAACAACCATAGGAACTTATTCATCATAGTTTTGGAGACCCCAAAACCAAGGTGTCCACAGAGCCATACTCCCTACAAAGGCTCTAGTGGATTATTCTTCCTTGCGTCTTCCAGCTTCCAGTGGCTCATGGCATTATCTTGTGTCAACTTAACTCCAATCTCTACTTCTTCTTTTTTTTTTTTTTTTTTGAGATATAGTTGTCATATAACATTATATTAGTTTGAGGTGTACAACATCATGACTTGATATTTATGTATCTTTTCTTTTTCCAAAGATACCAGTCATTGTATTTAGGGCCCATTTTAATCCAATCATTTAGCTAATCATATCTGCAAAGATCCTATGTCCAAATAATGTCATGTTCTGAGGTTCCAAGTGGACATGAATTTTGGGAAGACACTATTCAACTCACTATACTTCTTCATGGAAATATTATAAGGACTAAGTTAACATGAGGACACATGGAATTAATACTACATTAAGTGAATATAATGAAGTTATTATAAGACACTTATAATAGTGTCTAGTATATAGTCAGAGGTATGAAGTATAGTTGATTACTGAGATTGGCACTTGGGAAATGCTTATTCACTTTAATCACTGCTTTCTGATTAATAATATCAATATTCCAGTGTCAGTGGAAATGCTGAGTTATTATATGAATTCCTAATAATGTTTGACTCTATCCTTGAAGCTATTTCCTTGAAAAGCATACATGGTTCATATTTCTTTCCTTTCTAGTAAAATGATTAAGTAGACAAGACATGAAAGGGTGATGAAAGATACTATTATTATTTTCTAGATTCTTCCTTCAGATTTTGATCATCTAGGGGAAAAAATGCAGACCAATCTGCTTATAATCATTTTGTGCCAACAGACTCCTTAGGCTGTGACCTCCTCTGTAGGACTTTCCATGTGGCAGAGCTCAGCTTCTCGTGAGACCTGATTTCCTTGCATAGTGCTATGTCTACAACTGGCTTTAAGAGGCATTGTTTTGATAGAACGTTTATGATTAAAAAACAGGCTGTAGCCTTGGTTAAGAGTAACTCCTATGTTTCTAATGAAATGACAGCTAAGAATTGCAATATATGCATTGATATTGAGCCAAATACAAAATCTTCTATTTTTTAGCATTAAAGAAATGGCACTGTATACATACTACAGATAGAATTTGAAAAAAAAAAAATAGTGAAGAATCCATTATTTACCCTGTCACTTAAGCAACATGATTCTGGAAAGTTTAAGAGTGAGGTGAGAGCAAGCAAGTCTTCATTTGTGCCGTTCTGTTTCTTTCACTGCCCTGCAGCCAGGTGTCGGCACAACCAGCGGTATCCAACAAATATTTGTGGAAGGAAGAGGTAGCTGTGTTCTTGCAAGTGGCTGAGAATAAAAGGAGGATCTTCTTAGATTCTTTTTCTGTAGGCATGAATAACTTCACCTCCTAAATTGTCATTCTTCTTCAAGGCAAATGTCATTTTCTTCCCCTTGCTTTCACTTTGTATTTTCCTCCCTCTTTTCCCCCCATACATTTTCCTTAGAGTATAAAGTGGCTGATTGTTATGTATTAGTGCGTTAAGGACGCCTGTATGTAACAGAGGGCTGAGGAAAGTGAAGAAAATTATTTTTGTTTTTTCTCCTGTTCTTAAAGTTCTCAGATGATAAATTAGCTACCTCAGAATTATCTGCTGCCAAGGTCACGGGGTAGAATAGATATTATGAAGGTATCCGCCAGAAAACCCTTTATCATTGGAGTAGGTGTTCTTAAACATGAATCCAAAAGTAGGCTTGGCAGTCCTGAACCACATGAAATTAGTGGCAGATATATGTGTGTAAATGCAGATTTGGCCTGTGCATTTCATACATGTGCAATTGTTGAAGGAAAAGAACTTATTCATAACTTTTGTTAATCTCAAAATAATCTGACTCCAAATAGGTCAAGAACCACTGAATGAGAAAATTTGGGTTTTATTGTTTGTGTTTTGCTCTACTTTAGAGAGTCTGGTGGAAAAATTCTGAGAGGAAAATCGATGGTATGAATTGCCAGATTTTTCAGATGTAGAATAATGACGAGGCTTTCCTTGAATCATGATACCTCTTTTTGAACTGTTTAGCAGCTGTTTTTATGCACTGCGAGTCAGAATGGGGGATGCTTTACTCACGGTTGTTATCTCTGGAAGTTGAAATATCCCGGCAAACTGATGTCATTTGTTCCCAGATCGGCATCAGAGCCCTTCTGGGCAAATTCACTGATAAGTCATCGAGCAGGCACAAAAAGATGATGTTCTACAGTACAATGAGCCATCCTTGCAGAGCTAATTTGTAACTGAACTTTAAACCAGACCAAAAAAAAACCAAAAACAAGAACAAAAACAAAACAACAAACCAACCATCTCAAAGTAGCAAGCCTCCTTAAAATAGTATTTTATTTTTCTTGAAATTCCTGGAAACTTTGGTTTGTCCTTTGTCTTATTTGAAGCTGTATCTTTTGTCCTCTTCTTACTTAGCCTTCTGCTCTGATTAAATGATTTGCATGCTTGACTCAAATCCCAATTTTATTTTAGCATAGCTGCATGTGTTCCCAGATACCCAACTCAATGGCTTCGTTTATCATCTCTGGCAGTCGGCTTGGTATTCTATCTAGTAGGTTCTCCATTTAAATAGCTGCTATTGTTGCAAAGCAAACTTCCTGTATTGTTGCAGGCAATATTTTAATTAATACAGTTACTTCCATACAATTTGCTTATTGATTGATTCATTCATTCACAAAACATCTATAGGCATCTGCTCTGTGCCAGGATGCTTCTAATTGCAGGGGAAACAAACAAACAAAAAAGAATGTTATGCATGTAGTCGCCCACTTGTGGTAGGTCAAGGCGTGTGGTAACTCAGGCAGGCCAAAGATTTAAGCCTAATGCCGCCTACAATCTGTAAATAAATTGGTTTGCTCTTTATTTAAAGCGGTGGTTCTCAGCAGGGGAAATCCCTCCCTCCTCTGCTGCCAACGGAAATTTGGCAATTCAGGATACATTTTTAGTAGTCACAAATAGGGGATAGCTGGTGAAGGCCAGGGATGCTAGCAAACATCGACCCCAAACAGGACCATCTCCCCATCAAAGAATTATCTGGATCAAAATGCTAGTAGGGGTGGCTGGCTGGCTCAGTTGGTGGAGCATGTCACTGTTGATCTCTGGGTTGTGAGTTTGAGCCCCACGTTGGATGTAGAGATTGCCTAAAATAAAATAAAGTCCTTTTTAAAAAATGCCAGTAGTATTGAGATTAGAAAGGCCTGATTCAAAGAAAAAAGGATACTCCTCCATTGAGAGGTGTACTGCTATCAGTGAGAAGGGTTGACATCATAGAAACGGTGGTCTCTCCTTCGAGGACCTGAGCAAGTAAAATCTTAACTAAATTGACCCACACGGGAACCAAAGATCCTTCTGAGAGATGGGATTTCCTTCAGCTCAATTACATTTCCAGGGATGAATTAGCATTCCTCAAAGATTGGCACCTTGTCTACTATTCAGCTGCCTGCCCCTTGATCTGCCTCTGCTTGTTCTTAAGGGGCTTACAGTTTAGGGGGAAAGAAGGACAGGTATAGCCAAACCCATAAGGCTGTGTGAGAAATACCAAGAGGGCTCGATGAATTTAATGCTTTGGGAGCACTGAGCAATTGATCGCTGCCCAGGAGGTTTAGGAAGGCTTTCCAGCCTGTGAACAGGGGCTTTGAAGGTTTTCACCAAATGGGTAAAAGAAGATAATTTCCTCTCTTATTTAAGCCATACCCGGTATGATAGCAGTGATAACCAGTGGAGGAAATGTTTATGGCTCCCCTTTCAGGAAAACCTGCTTCTGTGTTGTTCTCCAAGGAGCAGGACTCCTTTACAAATTGTGCCCATCTAACTTTGAAGCCTTTTCTCTCACTGTCTTCTTTCTGTTAAAGATTTCCTTAGTTGATGGTTTGACCTCCACCATCATAGATACTAAAGTTTAGCCGAAAGACAGAGTTGTAAGCTCCTGGTGAATGAATTACAGATTTGGTTTTTGTTGTTTTTAAATTTGTATGTGTTCATTTATTTGCTCTTGCTGATGCTCCTAATAGAGTTTTCTCAGGTAGTGGCTGTAGCTTGCTCGAAAACCTGTGGAAAGTATGCTTCACAATCTGTGTAGACCTTTCTAGATGCTTTTCAAATACATTCTATGTTCCAACTGGTGGCTATGTGCTGTAGAAAAATCCAAGAGAACATCTTCCAAATTCTGTTAAACTAGTATAACAACATTACATATATTTGTGAAGCTATGAGTTGAAAAACTGGTTATAATAGTTGACTATGGAGTAGATGTTAAGTTTCTGACAAATAGAATAGTGAGATTTTCATAATGAGACCACCAGGAAGTTATGGGATTTCTCTTTATTCTCCGGGAATTGTATGTTGATTTAAGGTACCTACATCATAGGGGACATTTTCTCTTTCAGTTCAGGATGAGTTATGACATCATGGTAACTTTGTATACTTCAAACTCACTTTTCAAGAATTTGTCCTTTACCTGATGACTTTACAAAGACCTTTGATGGTATTTTCATGTTAGAAATATAATAGTTCCATTTAAAATATCTTTCTTTTTAGTTTGAAGTATAAGCTGAATAGTTCTAATGTATATAAGTTTAATTTTTCATCAAAATATCTTTCTTTTTTTTATTTTAGTCTGATGCCAATGCAAGTTACTTAAGAGCAGCTCGAGCTGGACACCTGGAAAAGGCTCTCGACTACATAAAAAATGGGGTTGACATCAATATTTGCAATCAGGTTAGTTGTAGTTATTGTTGCCATTTAAATTTTTACTTAAAATTTTAAAAATCGGGACTATAAACTCCTTGAATCTTTCACTGGTTATTACTAAGACTCTCTCTTTTTTGCTGGAGTTTTTTTTTTTTTTTTGGTATCATCAGCTCAGATATTCAAATGACTCTGCTTTGTTAAAGGAGCATTCAGAAATGTAGGTAGGCATCCTTTAATAATCCCTAGAATTTAGTAAATAATATAATGATACCAGAACAACCCACCTAATTTTCAAGTACTTTTATTCCTAATTCAAGTTTCTACACTGCACACATACAAGTGATTGTTGGTAGGATATGATCTTCATAGTTCTGAGTAGACTGTTAGCTGCTTTATTCTCCACCTGCTGAGTAAAGCTTTCTCTTCACTCTTAATCAGAACGGGTTGAACGCTCTTCATCTTGCTTCCAAAGAAGGCCATGTGGAAGTTGTTTCTGAACTACTACAGAGAGAAGCCAATGTGGATGCAGCTACGAAGGTCAGTATCCCACATTTAATGCTTTTTATGTCACTTGACAAATTCAATGAGGTTTCAGCCCTCAATAAGAATCAAGGCAAGCTTCTCATGAGATACTTGTCAGCCATGTTCTCTTTCGGAAACTTATAAACATAGAAGGATTCCATATTTTATAAAATGTTGAAAAAGAAATAAAGGGGGTGAGTTGACATATCTTTTCATTTTACAGAAAGGAAACACAGCCTTGCATATAGCATCTTTGGCCGGGCAAGCAGAGGTAGTAAAGGTCTTGGTTACAAATGGAGCCAATGTCAATGCACAATCTCAGGTAAACCTACAATTCTGTTGCAAATAAATGTTGTTATAATTTATAAGTGTTCTTTGGGTCAAGTCCTTACTTGGTTTATATGTCCTTTTATATGTGAGAGAGATTTTTTAAAAGTCACCTGTCTATGAAACTGGATCACTGGTAGTTCTAGACACAAATGTTTATGGAATAGCTGTAATGCAAAGTCTTTTACTCTTTTATGATGCTAACTCAGGTCTAGTCTCAGTACCTATTAACTTATAAAGGAAATGAGAATGCCTATAAATGAGGAAATGCTCTTAAAAGTTCATAATGTTTCAGGGCTTTATCAGGTTAAAAAAGGGAAAACACTGCTTAATTTCTGTTCCATTACTAAGGCCTCATTGTTGTTCCCTGAAACAGATTAAAAGAAAAAGAAAAAAAAATAGAATAAACTTTAAAATTCCCCAAACTAAAATTTCCAGATTCTTTGTTTTGCATATATGCTAATTATTCATCCAGGAGGACCTCCTGTGTGCTCTGAGTCTTGCATGAAGTTATAAAAAGAACACCAATAGGGATGCCTGGGTGGCTCAGCGGTTGAGCGCCTGCCTTCCACCCAGGGCATGATCCTGGAACCCTCAGATCGAGTCCCACATCGGGCTCCCTGTATGGAGCCTGCTTCTCTCTCTCTCTCTCTCTCCCTCTCTCTCTCTCTCTCTCATGAATAAATAAATAAAATCTTTAAATAAATAAATAAATAAATAGAACACCAATAGATCATCGCTTGGTAGACTTTTAGTCTAAAAGAATTTACTTTAAAATAGGTTTAAAAATAGGCCCTCATAATCTGAATCTTTTATTATTTCAGTCCCCACAGAAATGAGATTGTATTGGAAAGAAAACATCATCATAACACATAAGTATCCACTAATAACCTGACCATTTTTAAACTGGTCCTTGCTCAAACATTCCTTCTAGCTGAATGCTTTCATCTGTTCCTGTTTGTCAGTCTGCACCCCAGGTGGGCAGGTACTGGACAAATTGATTACAGAGCAAAACTGCACGTTTTGCAAAAGACACAGGATCACTTGAAGTTAGGGAGATGGGGGTGGAGAACCCTGGGTGCACAAGTATGCTGTGGGTTGTGGTTTTCTAGCAATGTGTGAAGAATTAGGATGATTTTCTGATTAAGTGTTTCAAGTGAGAACGATTTGAAAATCAAATATTAAATAACCAAGAAAAATTAGGTGAGGCCTTTGGTTTGCAAATACATTTGCAAAAAGGCTATTTTCTTACTTATGCTGTGAAAAAAAAATGAAGGACATCAAGCCATCATATAATTTTCTGGAAAAATTATGTTTTTCTTCCACAGAAATACTATTTGGTTTAGTCTTTGTTCATTGTGAGATGAACATGATTTTCGGTTTTAACCAATGTTTTGTTAACTCATAAACTTGGTTTTACAGTTTCTAGTTTTGTCTTTTGGAAGAGAGTCTCAATCTAATTTTTTTCGTTGTTTACTATGGCTTTTTTTTTAAAGATTTTATTTTTTCATGAGAAATACAGAGAGAGAGAGGCAGAGACACAGGCAGAGGGAGAAGCAGGCTCCATGCAGGGAGCCTGACATGGGACTCGATCTCAGGTCTCCAGGATCACGCCCTGGGCTGAACGAGGCGCTAAACCGCTGAGCCACCCAGGCTGCCCTAGTATGGCTTTTTTTTGGCTTCCATTTTAAGTGTACCCGATATCCTCAGCCATCTTCAGTACTGATTATCTGTGGATAACAGGGGTCTCCTATATTTTATGGGTCCACAGAATTGCAATGATTCCTCCATGGCTACTCCAGCCATAGCAGCTTGGCTCTGATGCTGTTAAATATCAGTGTCCTGGAGAGGCAAATGCACAGCACTTCCAAAAGTGTGATCTCTTGTGTATCTGGTCTGATTCTTTTCTACTTCCTTGTGGTTGGACCTTTAATATATGGTCTGTGCCACTTATGCTGATTCCCTATGAGGATTTACTTAGAGTAATAATGCTTTTCCAGAAGGAAAGGCTATAAGATGGAATATTGACAGGTATAGTACTTTGAGAGGGATACTGACCAACTGACCATAAGCAAAGGATCAGGCTTTTAAAACATTTTTTCAAATGTCCCTATAACTTTATACTGGAAAATAACTAGTGGTAAGCTCTGAGAGAGTGGAAGAACTCTTTAACCTATTTTCATTTCCTTTATCCCCCCAAGGGAGAAGAAATAAAACCTCCTTTTTTTAAACATTTCACACATTCCTGACTGATGTTTAGAGCAGCCATAGTTTTAAACCTCTTTGACAGTGTCAGAGAGATTCTGCAATTGAAATCAAATCCTGACCAGTGTCAGAGAGATTCTGCAATTGAAATCAAATCCTGACCAGATTTGATTTCAATTTAGACACATTCCCTGGTGATGAGGAAGTGATGGAGAAAAATATGGGCTGTGGAATTCCCTGCCCCTTGCAGCTGTATTTGGCAAGCCCTGCCCCATAGTTCGCAGTGGAGCATGCCCCCTTCATCTGGACACCTGCCCCCATGGGCCGTCTGAACTGCATCATTTTGTGGACAGAAAAAGTAATAAGATGGCCACGCAGCAGAATGGGGTTTCCATGATAATTCCTAGTAATAGGTTTTCAAATGGGAACTCTTACAAAAAACAAAAAGCAATAATGCCATGGAATAGATTAAATTCCATTTAGCTGTCAGCACATAAAACATCACAGGAATATAAATATTCAAGAAAGACAGCATCCCTAAATAAATGACATTTTTATCAAGTAGGTAATATTTAATAGCCAACAAGAAATAGTGTGAAGAGAATCCTTCACCTTCCTTATATAAAAAAAACTCTCCTTCTATTGAAAATAAAAATTAAATTGGATAATATCAAGTTCTGATCTTATAAACTGAAGGTCTGTAAGCTAAGAATTTTTAGATATTACTTTAAATTAATTTTTGTCATTGCCTTGATCTTATGTCTTAATAAGTTAGTTAACTCTTTCTTATATTACTTAACATTCCAGAAATGATTTAGGCCTACCCTGAGAAAGAAATTGGGTTGGATAATTAAATTGTGATTATAAAGAACTCTGCCATGATTAAGTCCTTCATACTTTGTACTAAATACAGCAACAAGGATTACTAGTGTTTGCAATTGGTAAATCTCAAAGTGCCACATCGAACGACATACCTCGGTCTTTTCTCCTTCTCTGTCTTTATTCCGTCATATAAGGTACAAACTGTATTTATAAAGTAGCAAAATATGTTTTAGATAATATTTTACCATAACTATCAAACTATTTTAAGTGGACAAATTTTCATAGCAGTATTAACAAATAGGAGACCTTTGAGGGTTGTTTTCTTAAATTTTTATATCATATTTATTTAAGTTCTGAATGCATTCACATGGTTCTACCATAAAAATGCATGGAAAGACAAAATGAAGGTCTTCCTCCCACTCTTGACCCCCATCTGCCCAGTCCCCACCCATCTCCACCCAGGGGTGAAACAGGTAACTTCTGATACTGGGTTTCTGTGGATCCTTTTCAGAAAGAACAAGATCCTTTGATTAAACCCGTGCCTCCTTGGTCTTTCTGTATTTTTAAATGTTTTCTATGGTGGGGAGGTCAGGTCTTGATGAAGTCAGAAAATAGGTATGATAGAGTCTCCCTGACCTTGACCTTATAGCACACCTGTAATCTAACCAATGTTCAGAAAAATCAGTATCAGATATAAATCAGTGCCCTTGCCAAATCTACCACCTTGCCCTTACTTGCTCCTCATAATTCAGAGGAGTATTTCATGATGTACACAGGCTGACTGTAGGAACATAAGATGGATAAGAAAAGTTCATGGATGAAATGTAAGCCCTTACTTAAATGGAATAATAGAAGGACTTTATTTTGGTGGATATTGGACAGCATGCTTCAGTCTGATCTATAAAACTGTAGGTCTGCATGTTCTCATGCTTTCGATTGCACCACAATAAATGTCCCGAGCAGAAAGTGTTGAAGATAATGGAAAAAAAAAATCAGGTATCAAAGAACATACTTTCTCAATCTTGAGTAGTTCTGCCTTTTGAAAATTGAGTCCATTGTTGATAGAGGGAAAAAAAAAATGTAAATTGGTCACCCATATGTTCCATTTTGGCCAGCTCTTTGTTTTGGAAATTTCCTAAGTTAGGAAATTAATTAAAAAAAAAAAAAAAGCAGTGGTGTACTTTTTTTTTTTTCCTTAGAAAAATAACATTCTTTCTGAAATCTGACCATTCTTCTAATCCAGGTACTATTTTACAAAAAAAATCATTTCAGCTGTAGGTTGTCCAGTGACAACACATTGAATTATTTGTGCCTTAAGCTTCATTGTACCAGAGAGTAATAGTAATATTTTTATTCAGTCTTTCCAAAGAATGCTTATAATTACTCCCTAGAAACATAACTAAATAGTGTACATGTGTTCTCATGCCCCTGTTGATTATTTCATGATAGGTGAGATTTGTATTAATTGGTGTTATTGGGATTAAAACAATAGAAACTAACTTGAGTGAAAAAGAAAATTTATTGTAATTACATGGAGAACACATAGAATAGGGAGTGAAAGATGCTTTTTGGAAAGCTTTGGAAATTAGATAGTCAGGCTAAGAGTAACCAGAAGCTAAGTGGTAAAGTTGCCCTTCAGTGTGGTCTCTCCAGATCATTTGAAGGTGGAGAGGCAGGGATTCGGCAGAAAGCAGAACTGAGAAAGATAGAGAGTAGCCCTGGAAGAGCAAACAGAAGATGTTCTGCACATATGCCTAGCCTGTAGTTGAAAAAGGGAGGCTAATTTGTCTCAAAGACAGACAAGACAAGTGCTACCCACATTTCAGGGAATAGGTAGGTCCCCCAAAGAAAATAGGAGTGATATTGCCAGAAGGGGAAACAGATGCTTGGTGACCAAAACTAAAGCAAAACAAAATAAACACACAAGTCACACAAGCACTCAAACACTCCCAATAAAGTGGAAATTTCCATTATGGAGGAAAACACCAAAAACATTTTATCACTATAAACAGCAGAAGTAAAATGAGACCATTCAATATATATCAATATATCGCGCCATATATTTGTATGAAATGTTCAGAACAGGCAAATCCATAGAGAGAAGGCAGATGAGTGGTTGCCAGAGGGGGCTGGGGAAGGATGAATGGGAGTGAATACCAATGGTATAGAGTTCCTTTTTGCAGTGATGAAATGTTCTGGAATTAGATAGTGGGAATGGTTGCCCAAGTTTATGAACATACTAATACCCACTAAATTGTATACTTTAGATAGGTGAGTTTTATGATATGTGAATTATATATTAATAAAAACTTATAAAAATGAAAATATTTGAAAGAATGTGACCATTCTGAAAATGGCCAGCATTCAAGTAATGCAATAGAATGGAAAGCACTCAAGAAGAAGAAGAAGCAGCAGCAGCAGCAGCAGCAGGAGGAGGAGGAAGAGGAGGAGGAGGAGGAGGAGAAGAGGAGGAGAAGGAGAAGAGGAGGAAGAGGAAGAAGAAGAAGAAAAGTAGTAGTAGTAGTAGTAGTAGTAGTAGTAGTAGTAGTAGTAATTGTGGAAAACAATTAATTACAGGGCTCAGTCTTGCTGTGATCCTTACCTACATATTATTTTTGAGTAATTGCAGTTCCACACAGTTTACTCCTTACTGTTGTGGAAAGGGCATGTGGAATAATTTGGAAGCTCCAGGTCTGTAAGAACAGTATCCTTTAAACATCAGTACATGACTTTAGATTATCTTCCTGGGTCATGAAATGTTTGGATCTGGAAGATAAATTTAAGAACAGCCTGCATACTGCAATGTATATTGGGCCAGAAGCCACATATTTGTAGATAGACCAGTGCTCCTTACGTAATCTTGAACTACAGCAAAACTCTGCCCTGAAGTTGAGAGAATAATATCTCTTTTCAAAATTTTTCTTAAGAACTTTACTCCTAAAATCTGAACCTTCCATCTAGAAATTTCAGCTGAAGAAGAAAGACAAATACCCAGTAGTTCACGGAGCTATCACAAAAATCCACCCTGGTTTTTATCTTTCTCTTCTTTCTTAATATTTTCAGTAGTTTTTTTTTCTTTTGTTTTGGTTTTTAAAGGATATTTAACTCAACCAAGGATAAAATGCTCTTTCATGTTAGTCAAATTAGGATAACAAAAAAATAGCAACATAAAGGTAATCCTAAACTACCTTTCAGTTTCCCTCATAGCTCTGGGAAGAGTGATAAAGATGAAACACACCAGGCACATACACACGAACGGGCACACACACATGTACACACACATTGTGTTGCAGGTTTTCTATGTTTCGTATTTAATGTTGATAAAACCATTCATGATAGAACGGAGTAACAATGATGTTAGTAGCTAGATAATTTAAAGAAAAGAAGCTCGAATGCTGTATCATATTCTACTGCCTCTAAATTTGTGTCTCTAATTTTGAGCTTGGCAACTAGATTACCTAGCTTGTTCCAACTATGTGTAAAATAGAGTAAGTAGAAGAGAGGAACTCTCTGATGAATAAAGTATATACACTATGGTAGGTTTGTTACATGACATCACTTTTATCAGCACAAGAATCTTTTTAACTTACTTTTAAATTCTCAGCTAAAAGCCAAAAAAGTGATGTCACCAGAGGCTGAATTATAGATAAGTAAGGTAATCATATAGTAAGTGATATTTATAATGATGACCTAAACCTTTTGAATCACAAAAGTTTGAATAATATTTGGTACATTTTATTTAGAATATATTACTTTTATTCTTTGCAATTGCATAATGTACACAATAAACATTTTTAAATATTCAGTTGAATAGAACTGTATTCTGAAAAATTTATTCAAAGAAAATTTGTTATAGTTTGAAAAATATCTGTTTTGATGCATACATTTTGCAATAAGATTTTAAAATATTACACTGACAGCATATGAAAATATTTCATAGATGTGAAATAAATTATTCTAGAGGGCAACCATTCTAGAGGGCAACCATGCATATACAACATATTTTAATAAAAAGCTTAAGATGCAGTGTATACATTCATGTACTTGAATCCAGGTTCTTTGGCAGTTGGCCACATTTCAGACAAACATAAATATACACACATAGAGGATGTGTGCACATGTATATGTACATGTATGAATGTGTGTGTGCGTGTGTGTATTCTGAACATGAAAATCCATGTCTTTGCAAAAAGGAATGCAAGGCAAGAAACTTACAAAAAATAAACTACTAATTAAATTTTGTTTTGAAATTGCAGTATATATCCTTTTGCATACTGGTGTTCTTTCCTTTGTTTCAAGTTGCCTCACCTGTGGCAAGTTTGAAGCTATTTGAAATTAATAGAAATCCTTCCAAATTGGGAACTATTTTAGACGCTTAATTTTATGTGAAAGTATTGGACCTTTTATTTATTTATTTATTTATTTTTGGACCTTTTATTTAAAAGAGATAATCTTTGAGTGGGAAAAAAAACTCATTGGGAAAATGACCAAATGTGTTTTTCTTCATATCCTTATATCATCTAAGAAAATCCTTTACTCATGGTAGGCACTCAATAAGAGGCTGATGATTAAACAAATGTACTTATTTATCTAAAGTGTATCTGTTGGTGTGAATTATACACTATTAACTATGAACTGCACTCAAGTTATAAATTATGAACTCTAATTTTGAATTACACTATTCTTAATCTGTCATGCTTAGGCTCTCTAATAAATATGAATATCTATATTAAAACATTATTAAAATTATTATGCATGAACATTTTCTGGAACATATCATATCAGTAAAGTGGAAAACTACAATGGCCCTATAATAAAGCCACAGACAAACATTTTACTTCTTCTTTTGCAGAATGGTTTCACGCCATTGTATATGGCAGCCCAGGAAAACCACCTGGAAGTTGTCAAGTTTCTTCTTGACAATGGTGCAAGCCAGAGCCTAGCCACAGAGGTAAGATATGTTGGTTCTTTCTGTGGGTGAGTTTACATGTTTACAGGGCATTTTGTAAGCCTGGACTTGTAACATGGAGAATCTGTCCCACTAGAGTTTTAGTTAGTCATATACAAATGTGAGGATTCTTCAATGTTTATGAAATACACTAGAAAGTCTGTTATCAATCTTTAAAGAATCTTCCATTGCATAGATACCCTTTCTGCTCTTAAATGCCTAGCTCTACCTTATAATTGAGCTATTTAATATCTACATATTTGTTTTAGAACATTTTTCTGTTTCTTATAATTTTGCCTCAAAAGCAACCACTTCTTTGAAATATGTTTGTAGTAAGATAAGTTTGAAATCTGTTTTTTTCTAAATACAAGTTAGTATAATTATAATCACTGAATTTATGTATTTCTTAAGTTAACTAGATTTAATGCACTTTTCAGCAAAGCTATTATATGTTTTTAAGTGTTATGTAAACATGGTAGTGAAGAAAATTTTGTATCCTTGAATCTCAGAGGAGTTATTTTAAAATAAAAACTTACTTTAAAAAAAAAAAAAAAACCTTACTTAAGTCATTGGGGCTGTTTTAAGCAATACAGTTTATTTTTTAAACTAAACTTAGTGGAAGATTGTGTTCCTTGTGAAGTATATCACTAGAAATCTATTGCTAATATTAAAAGATCAACATTTAAATATTCTCTATTCTTAACAAAACAATGAAAACAGATGCAGGATTATTCCTGTCATAATACTGCTTCTCTTATATTCTGACATGTTTTCCAAATGGCAAAGAAAGATCACAATAGAGGAATTGCCTATAACCTCACCCTGCTTTGAGATCGTGCCTTTTGGGGAAACCACTAAATAAATGAAGAGGCAGTTCACACAAAAAGAAATACAAATGACCATAAATGTATGAAAATATCACATCCTCACTCATAGTCAAAGAAATATTAATTTAATCAGTTCAAAAATGAGATCCAGTCTTTCACCAAGGGGATGAGGAAAATAATTTGAAGAGTAGAAGAAATTGGAACTTTCCTACACTGTTGGTAAAGTTGATCATTGGTTGCAACCCTTTTTGCAGAACATTTAGCAGTAACTGTCTAATTTAGAATTCATATAACTTTTTACTTAACAATTCTGCTTCTAGGAATTTACATCATAGATGTATTAGAGGGGAATACAAAAACAGTATGTGAGAAGTTCATCAGCAGAATTAGTATGAACATTTTTTAAAAACTGGAATGAACCTAAATATGCACCAGTAGGAAACCTGTTTAATAATATTATAATACGGGATCCCTGGGTGGCGCAGCGGTTTGGCGCCTGCCTTTGGCCCAGGGCGCGATCCTGGAGACCCGGGATCGAATCCCATGTCAGGCTCCCGGTGCATGGAGCCTGCTTCTCCCTCTGCCTGTATCTCTGCCTCTCTCTCTCTCTCTGTGTGACTATCATAAATAAATAAAAATTTAAAAAAATAATAATAATATTATAATACATAATAATACATAATAAAATGCTATTCAGCATTATCAAAAATGAGGCAAGCCTATACTTACGAATAGAAAAAAAATGTCCGTAGTATTCTCAGAGGTTTATTCTGAGCCGTGGGAGGCAGATTCACTTTTCACTTTATATCCTTCCATACTGTTGAAGATTTTTATCATGGGAATGTATTGTTTTTATAATGATATTCTTAAAGGTAGGTAAAAAAAATAACTTCTAGCTGCTAAGAAAAGACCATACATTTGGTAGGCACAGAGCAATGCCTACTTGTTGGATAAGAGAAAAATCAATTCCCATTTTTGGATGGAAATACTAAATAATATAAATATCCTAATGAAAGTTATTTCATAGTACTTTCTTTGCCTATGAAGGACAGGTAGTATTCTTTTAGACTGTGATGAATAGATCACTAAGTATCTCTACTTTAGAAGCAAATGTAAGTTGAACTTACTGCTAAGTGTTTGGCGTGATTCTGGTTTTTAAAACCTCTTCTGTATTAACAGTGTACTGGATATCCAATTTTTTCTAGATAGATAGATAGATAGATAGATTCCTTTTTTTACTAGTTAAGATTCTGAATCATGAGGTAAATATATTTGTTCATTGACCCCCACAAGTAATTATTAGGCACCCATTATGTGCCAGATACTTCACAAGGCAGAGAAGGTTTTCATGGAGCTTCTATCATGTTTCCTCTTGGCTTGTATTTTTCTTCTTTAAAAAAAAAATATGTATTTTTAAGAGAGCACACAAGCGGGGATGGGGGCAGAGGGAGAGGGAGAGAATCTCAAGCAGTCTCATAACAGAGCACAGTGCCTGATGGGAGGCTCCATCTCACAATCCTGAGATCATGCCTGAGCCAAAATCAAGAGTTGGCTGCTTAACCAACTTGAGCCACCCAGGTGCCCCATGTATTTTGTTGTTGTTGTTGTTGTTGTTTAAGAATAACTGCACAGAGTGAACCAAACCATTTAAACTAGGTTTGGAACCAAAATCTGGAGTTGCTAATTTTAGCTATTGACACCTTAGAGCTGGTATCTTAGTGTCTTTAATTGGTTTATTGCAGGAAGCACATTCTTATGGGTGCTGATGGTCTCTGCTGCAGTTTATTTTCTGGTGCAAAGGAGTTTCCTTTATGTATAGGACCTACAGGTTTAAAATTTCATATTAGCAGAAAATACAGCC
Source organism: Vulpes lagopus (assembly GCF_018345385.1). NCBI lineage: Eukaryota > Metazoa > Chordata > Mammalia > Carnivora > Canidae > Vulpes > Vulpes lagopus. The sequence continues at coordinate 76,162,956 of NC_054826.1, forward strand.
ATTTAGTTTTGATTCAGAACCAGAAGCCAGCTATCCTTTTTATCCCTTAGATTTTGTCCAGGTTTTACAAGTGAGTTGCCACATTCACTTTTAATACACAATTTTCCTTCTACCATTCTATCCTTTAAGAAATGTCCTTTCCTTTTCTTTTGCAAAAGTAATAGATTACATCAATGAGAAAGTACGGTAAAAAGCAAAAAGAAGGAAAAGCCACTGGTAACTTTCCCTAGAGGTAACATTTTGTTTATTCATTAAGACCTTTTGGTATGTGTATACAACACACATATTTATCTTTATGAAAATGAGGTCATATATTTGCACAGTTATGGAAAGCATCTTTCTTATAACATTAAATTGCATTTCTAAACTTTATCCCCTTAAGTGTAAACCCATGATGTCTTTTTGGTCATGTCTTGGTTGTATTCAGCCTTTCTTACATCTTTCTTAAGGCTGCAGAGAAAGTCCTTCTAGCTATATTAATGATCATCCTTTTCCTCTTTGGGGTTTTCTTGGAAAAGTTGAAAGGGGGCAGATGGAAATTCAGCCGGATCTCGAAGCATGAAAAGTAGACAGAATTTATATATGTACAGTGAGAAGGAGGACCTTTCAGGGTGCGGAATGTAGCACGAGCATAGAAGCCAGGGTAGAAGTAGTTTGCACACCGCAATTGGTAAGGACACAGCAGGAACAGATTTATATAAGAGCCTGGGCAATACTGTCCTGTAAGTGTTTGGGGCCAACATTTTGCACATCCTTCAATGTAAATACACTGATGTGCATGCACTCAAATAAGTGATAGGAGCCCTTGTCTGGTTGTCCAGCAAGGAAAAGAATGATGAAGGTGGTCTTTTAGGAAGAAGGACAAGACATTAGTAAGAAAGTAATTAGCTTTTCTCTTTCTCCTGTACCGACACCCTTCCACTGGAGTAGTCCTCTACATGTGGCACCGGGGCTACCAGTATCAAATATCAGGACCCAAAGAAAATAAGTAACTTACTGGCCAGTTCTCTAATAAAAATAATTTATAAATGTTCTTCTGAGTACATGACAATAAAAGCATGGGAGAATTCAAATTTGAGCCAGTCGTAGGGTTTTTTCCTCTGTGCTGTTTATTCTACTGTCAGCAACACTGGATGCTCCACAAATTACCTAACCACAGTGAAATCCGTAGCTGTCTTCTCTTTGTGAAGTCCCAGGGCAGTACAATGGGACGACTCAAAACATACAGATCTGAGTGTGTATTTCAATTTGTTCTCGTCATAGTTTGCACAATCCCCGTGTCTACCCCCTTCACTGGTCAGAGAAGCCAAAGACCTTTCTTAAAACAACAGTCACCCCGTTCATTAGTTAACATGTGCAGATTGGCCACCAGGTGTGTGCGAGGCAATGAGGCAGAGTGAGGAAGTTTTAAAACATCAGGTGAAATTTTTATAGCTTACTTTATTAAAAGCCTTTGAAAAATTTGCCTAGATTTAACCTGAAATATTATTGTTTTCCGTACAGTTATTTTCTGGGTATTGAAATTATGGTAACTTTTTCTTCTCTATGCAGTACTTTTATGTAATTTCAGAATTTACCCAAGTAATCTATATCACGTTTTAACAGAAAAAAACCATAAACTTACTACGAATTTTTTATTATTTTCTGCTTTGGTAAATATAAAAATTTAAATAGAAGTATTTATATACATATGTATGTGTGTGTGTGTCTTTTCGGATACCTGTGTACCTGCATATGCTAGCTTTAACACCCTAAACAAGAATTGGTCACTTGGTCACATGCTTATTTGTTAATTAAAAAGAACACGTCCACTCGGGCCAGCCTTGATTCATCTGTTTATTTGCAGGATGGCTTCACACCATTGGCAGTAGCTTTGCAACAAGGTCATGATCAAGTAGTTTCCCTCCTGCTAGAAAATGACACTAAAGGGAAAGTGCGTCTTCCAGCTCTTCACATTGCTGCCCGGAAAGACGACACGAAGGCCGCGGCCCTGCTGCTGCAGAATGACAACAATGCGGACATAGAGTCAAAGGTGAGGCACGAGGAGGTGGGCTGCTCATGCCACTCTCCTGTTAGGCGCCCACACCGTAAGAATGCCCGGCCTCCCTCCTGGCTACGCCAAACCCTCACTTTTGGGGAGGAATAAAAATGCGTGTCCAAGCCAGCCAACTGAAGGCACAGCCCCCTGAGCATTTCAAGCTAGGAGGTGACTGCAGATGCCCCCGAGTGCAGGCCAGCAGGGAGGCCACCCCCAAGGTCGATTGACAGGCACCTGCTAGTTTCCTCCCTTTTCACAGACATTTGGAATGTCTCTGACACTTCAGCTCACACACCAGGGTGGAAAATCACAAAGCGCTAACAACAGTGTGCACAAATAAACCTTCGGTTGGTATCTAAGATGAGAGGCAATGCACTGAGTATCAACAGTTGTGGAGAGCATGCCGGCAGCCAGAGTCCCAGCCGAACGAACATTCTCATTGGCCTTGACGTGTGTTCCTTGAAAGTCTCTGTGAAGGAAATGTGGCATTTGGAAAGACCATTGTGTAGCCCTTCATTCAGTCTAGCTTTCTTTCTGTGCCTATTGTACTCCTGTCCTAGCTTCCATCCTCATCACTTAGCTGCCATGAGCTTGCTGCCCTCCATGTCACCAAGTGCAAACTAACCGTTCATTTTTTCCTCCTCTTTGCTTCCAAATGTGTTAACCTAGATGGTGGTGAATAGAACAACAGAGGTATATATACATATATATATAAACATGTGCATATAATCTATACCTGCATCATCATTCTCCCATTACCTAGTGCTGCTGTCTCATTTCTCTCCCTCCTTCTTTGCATCGCCTCTGTAGGCTAGATACCTGCTTTACTCCCTGCCCCCAAAAGTAGCATGTGCCAGAGAAGATAGTAGTTTGATTACCAGGGCTTTCTGCAGCTGAACCTGGTGTTGGACAGGAAGAATGAGGAATCCTTGAGAATGAAGGATATCGCCAATAGAGTTGTGTGAGATGAAGAGTTTGGGCGCTTTAGATGCTTATCAGCTCTACCTAAAGCTGCAGACAACCCTGTCATTCTACTCATCCAGGACTGATTCTTTGGAGTTCTGCATGACACTTACCCTCAGTGGTGTCAGCAAAATCAAAATTACCTCTGAATGGTACCAATATTCCCACCCCTCCCACAAGACTCAGTGAGATAGCTAGCATGGCTAAGAAGCTTGCTAACAATTTAGAAATGCATCTAGTTCCTATAAGGTTTCAATCTTTGGGGACTAAGTGAATCGCTGCATGTTTTAGCATTTTTCAAGGAAGTAAAATGACCGTGGTATGCCTAAGGTAGAAAACTGTGTTATGGAATAGGCATTTGCTAATAAAGAGACTAGCCTGTGCATTCTTTATAAAATGCAGTCACCCAGGATACAAGACCAATTATAGTTATCTCCCCCAAAATTCCTTGTATCATTAAAATTGGCATTTACTCTACATTGAATATATTAAACAAATTGAATTTTGACCAAGAGTTCCTAATGGACAATTCCATCACCAATAATGAAACAGTGGTACTAATCAAACTTTCTATAAGCTCTGGATTTTTTTTGTCATCCCTATTTTGAGTTTTTGAAATGTTGGCTTCTGTATAGTTCTGCTACTGGATTACTAAAATTATTCAGTCTGCACCCTTGGTTCCTTCCTGGCTATTCCTCTGCCTGTGAGTGTGGCGTTTATTTGAAACCCTATGAACAATTGGCACTAATTGAAAGAAACCTAGTACAGAATGGAATGTGGACCTCAGCATATTTTGCTTCCTCACTTTTATTTGGGCAGGGTTATGGTATTAACGTGTCAGACGAGGGGCTGGCAGGAGTCAATTGAATGTCTGCTATGTTTTCTTTGCAGAGTGGCTTCACTCCGCTCCACATAGCTGCTCACTATGGAAATATCAATGTAGCCACGTTGCTGTTAAACCGAGCGGCTGCTGTGGACTTCACTGCGAGGGTAAGAGCAAGGCAGTATGATCTGCCCTGAAAGCATGTGAAACAATTCTCTCTCCTTGCCCAGCATGAGGAAAGGGTTGAGACAGCTGACCTCTGAGGGTCCTACCTACTAGTCAGTGAAAGCTGTGATTTTTCTAAGTCTCCTACTGCATTTTCTGGCTTTTATACAGGTGTGCCTGTTTCCTAACAGGAAAAATAAGCCATAGTCATAGGGTGGGGAGCAGTGGGGGCAGAGGGAACATATACAAGTGGTATGTAGAAGATGTGACTCAAGGAACCATGACTGGGAAGTACAAACCCTTCCCCAAGTAGAAATTTCTGAGACTGTTAGAAATAGGTCAAATGGCACTAATAGTGCTTCAGCTAGCACTCGACCTCAGAGATGGGAATAGGGTGGAACATCTGGATGAGACGCAAACCTCACAACTGCCAAAATAGAGACCGTCTTCTGCTTTCATTGTCTACCCTCTATGTTCTTTCCTAACAAGTAACAAGATTATGGACCCTGGATATGTTCTCTGTACCCTGTGGACCACTGGGTAGCAGCTCAGCCATCCAGAGTAGGACCACTCTGAGTGTAAACACCTGTCTGATGCTAGGCCTGATCATGAGAAACCTCATCAGAAGAAGAAATGAAATGAAGCAGGATAGGGAGCAGCCCAAAAGTGTGGGCTCAGGATTCAGATTCCTTGTGTTCCAATTTTGGCTTTACATTTTCTTGGTGCCCATCTGTTTCCTCATTGATAAGATGAAACAGTGTGAAATATGAAATTAAATAATAAAGATAAAATAATATCACCACTCCCTCACTGGGTCACTGGGAATTAAGAGAGTGCATGTAAAGCACTGAGCACAGGGCATGACACATCATCGACAACAGTGGCATCAGCACTGGGATTTCGAATGGAGCAGGAGGAGACTGGAGAGAGACCACATCCTAGTACCAGCATTTGCCAGAGCAGTAGAAGTAATACCGTCTTTGAAGCTACTCCTGCATGGCAGATGCCAGGCTAAGCATATTTATCTCATTTACTTGAATATCAAAAAAAGTGTTATTTACCCCTGTTTTAGAGAAGAGGAAACCAAAGCTTGGCAATAAGAAGTGGCTGGTCCAGGATCCCAGGCCCAGCAGATTAGGAAGGGCAGATTTCTGCCCCAAAGCTCCAAGCTGCTCCAGTCCTGTCTCCCTCACGTGACCTTAGGTGTTCTTTCTCCCTTTTCTCTTCTAACTCATTAGTTCTATAAAAATTAATAAGAACTCCTATTGTACTAATATTAAAGCTATTTCCTGCCGTCTTGTCATCGGTTGCAGAAACCCTGTATCGGTTTCAGTGACTCAGGAGTGCCCATCAGCTCATGTCACTGCAGAGCTGTGTTCTTACTGCGTGATGTGTGTCCAGGGGAGTCAGTGACGTGGCTGACCTGCAGCCCAATTTGACATTTTGAAGGATGAAGTTAAGCATCCGTCTTTCACAGGGGCATATCACTGCTAAAACTGAAGTTCTTGTCTCAACGATGCATTCTTCTGGTTTTATTTCTGTAATTCACAGTATAATGAAAACCTCATTAAGTCACATCTTCTAATTAGGACATTTGGAAAATTTATGTCAGGGTGCCGTTTGAAGTTTGTCCTCCTGCCATCGTTCAGAAACTTCCTGATGCTGCTGAAAATAAGAAGGTGGGGGCAATGTGTAAGGATTTAAGAGGACAAATTACAGTATTTCCAGATTCCTTCAAGCAATTCCAAAGCATCCGTTTACATTAAGACAATGAATGTGCTAATTACAAACAAATGCTAATTCATCGATTAAAGATCAGTGGAGATTGCAGACCTGTGTTGTTACCATTGCCTGTGGTTTAAAATAATCGCACTGTGCTTTTGTTTAAAACATGCTAAAATTCAGCCTTTTTACTGATTTACAAAAGCATTTTCTCCAGTCATCCCTAATTAATGAAGCCTACCTACACTCTGAGCTGAAGGCTGTGGTTTAATTCGATTGTACTTCGTCGGAGGCCTGTGCAGTCACTTACACCCCGATACTCTAGGCTTCCCTCCGCGGTTGGTGATTGATGACTGGCTTTAGGACGTCTGAGAAGAACTAGTCTTCATAGACAGCATAAAGAAATCCATTTTAGCTTCCGAATCTCTAGCAATTCTATTACCCAGGAACCCAGCATATCTGCACTTTGGTGCTGGGGCCTCTCCCAGCCGGTTTCAGTGGGCTCTTTCTGTGTCACGGGTCCCTTGGGGGTGTGGCAGAAACAGCAGCTGAAAATAAGATGCCCCGGAACACAGATGGGAGCAGCTTTTACCTGGTCAGAACAATAAAGGATCATTAAGCACTGCTTGCTAAGAACTAGCTGCAAATCATAACCATAAATCATATGTCTCAGGAACCGGGTCTGAACGAGCTGTTGATGACATGGTTAGAGGTAAATGAAAAAGCAACAGTGGCCCTTGTCTTTGGGGGCTGTGATTTCTGCTCACTGGCTGGGACAGAGTGAGGAGAAAGGCAGACAGAGCCTCGTAGTTCCCTGTGGGCTGAGGACATGACCTAGACAATGGCTACCTGTTAGCAGGGAGAGCTGGGGGATAGGAACAAGGACAGCTCTTCTGGAATCCTTTCCCACACGCAGTAGATGTGCGTTTCCAAAGCAGATATGGAGAATCAAACGTGGTGTGGCTAAAGGGAGTACACAGCAGAACAGACTGCTTTCTGTGCTTCTCTGCAGGGGTAGCTAACATATGCATCAATAAAACAGATCCTCGCCAATGGCGAGCGTGTACCTCTGTCTTGGCAATTCTGATAACCGATTTATAGCATGCTTGCCTGTTTACTACACCTTTCCTTGATTTTTATTGTGATGTCAGTTTTGATTTTTGTATTATAATTTTGTGGTGTATATGTAAGATACCCCATGTGACATCTTTAATATTTCCTTTTGGATTATCCGTGAGTGAGACCCATGTGTCCTCTGCAGGGAATTAGTGGTGTGGCTGTTGCACGCTTCATTGCAGCCTTTGCATTCTTCATCCTGTGAATTGAGTCTGCTGACATGGCACCTACACCCTCAGAATTTATGCCTGACCCCTGCTCTCTTAGCAAATCATTCCTCTCTCTTGGGGGAGAGAATGTAACTAAGACACACCAGAGCTGCTACTGATTATCATTCCTGTAAGGAACATTTTGCACTGGAGTAACTGAAGGCCAAATTATTGTGTGGATGCCTGCAAAGTTCCTTTATTGACTGAGATAGATTAATACTTTGCTGGCTAAGAGTTTTCTCATCAAATATAATGGACCACCCAACTTAATCTTCTCTCGTGTCATTGGCTTTTCTCCTGTAAATGATTATTCAACTCCCCATTTGGAGAAGATAATTAAATAAAACATCCTTATATTGGCCCTACTATTTAGTACTTTTTGGTTTTGATCTCTGACAGGAATTAGGGATTTCTGTGTTTGAGTGTTGTACTGCATTTGTTTCCAAAAGGATTTCAGGTGGCTTGCAGATTAAATGTATACAAATTAAGATATCTAAGGATGAAACAGAAAAAGCAAATGTTACCAAGCAGCTGGAATGAACCAGTGAATACAACTAGACAGCAAATTTAGGCCTTACAGGCTTTGATATATGTAGTGGAAGGGGAAGCATGGATTATATAGTTTTCATTTTCTTGTCAAAGGAAATCTTATAGTTCTCTATAGAGACAATTTTTGTATATGTGAAGTAACTCTAATATGATTTTATTGTGTGAATTCTTCTATTAAGAACAGTGAGTTTGGGCAGCCTGGGTGGCTCAGGGGTTTATCACCGCCTTCAGCCCAGGGTGTGATCCTGGAGACCCAGGATTGAGTCCCATGTCAGGCTCCCTGCATGGAGCCTGCTTCTTCCTCTGTCTCTCTCTCTATGTGTCTCTCATGAATAAATAAATAAGATCCTTTAAAAAAAAAAGGCATTAAAAAAAAGAATAGTGAGTTTTATGGTTGACAATACCTTTAATGACTATATTTCAAAAGGCTCAATTCCAACTGCCCCATCCTGCCTCTTGACACTAAATCTGGCTGTGAAGGCACCTGGCCCAGAGAGGCTGAGGGACTGTGGCCCAGGTACTTAGCTTAATGAGATTCTAATTGTGTGTGATAGAACTTGGCATGCGTGTCTCAGATCACTGACTGGTTAACTTGTCCATTGGACTGCATTTCTTAAGGTTATCAGATGTTTTGAACAAGATTTTGGCAGGTGCAGGGTCATATTCGAACTCAGTTAAGTCATACGAAAGGTAACTTTTTTTTTAAGATTATTATTTATTTATTTGAGAGAGAAAGAGAGAATGATCAATAGAGATGGACAAAGGAAGGGAGAAGCTGACTCCCTGCTTAGCAGGAAGCCCGAATTGGGGCTCAATCCAAGGACCTGGAGATCATGACCTGAGCTGAAAGGCAGATGCTTAACTGACTGAGCCACCCAGGTGCCCCAAGGTCACTTTATTTTAAATAGGTGAACCGCTAAACCTGATGGTGAAAAAAACAAACATGTCAGAGTTAGAATCTGCCCACATAAGAGGTCAACATGACTCAGAATGTGCATGAACAAAGCAATGCTCATGGATAAACATTATCTGGAGATTTCCTTTCTCAATTAAATTAAGCCTCACAAACATTAAAGAGCTTCTATTATGGGCTAATCTGGAGATTCAGACTTGAGTAAACTACTGCCCTTATTCTAGTAATTTGTTTAGGCCCCAAAATGCTAAACCATACAACACAGTCTCCTCTTAATTCCCCAAAGCATGACTAATTCTAGGCTATAATACCAAATGTGACTTTCCTAAAAACATAGAGACTGATGTAAGAGGTTCAGATCAGAGAAGCAAAGCGGAGAGACTGGTTCTGGACAACACTGCCCCTAAAGTCCATAGACTATGACCCATTCCCCAAGGTAAGTCTGGGTACCACCCTCCTGAACACCCAGAAACAGAGTCTATCTTCCTTCCTACCAGTGGAAACCCCTTTTATTATGTCTCTCCTAGCCAGATTCTAAGACCTTAACTTAGTCTCTGGGCCCAATGAGGGAGTTAACCGTGTTTTCTCTACACCTAGGCCATCTTAATCAGTAGCCACCATCTAGTTGGAAGTAACTTTAATTTAGATTAAATTAAATTCAACATTCTGTTTCTCATTCTCAATAACCATGTTTCGGGTGCTCAAAAGCTACCTATAGCTAGTGGCTACGTCTTAACACAAAATACATAACATTTCCATCAGCACAGAAAGTTCTTTAGAAGAAAGCTGAGACACCATTAGTCTCAGGTCTTTCTTCCCATCAACATAATAATTATCTCTAAATGTAACTCCCTCCTCCAAGGAAAATGATCCCTTAAATAGTTTTGCAGAGCAATTTTACTCCTGATGGACTTGCCCTTTCTTGCTCCAAAGGAGTATTTTGCCTTTCTTATTATGTAACTAGAAACCACCACCACCACCACCAAAAATAAAACTGAAATGTTTTTGCAAAAGAGAAATAAAAATTACTAGAAGCATTTAAGTAGCCTTTTCTCCCCAACGCATACTCTGTGTAGTTCAGAAGCATTAGAAATGAGATAAATCTCCAGAGAGGTCTCCAATTGTCAGAGATTTTACTGCATAGTTACTTGACTTCTGAAAGCCTCAGTTTTTTAATCCATATGAAGGGTTTTTGCATGCTGTTCCTCACACATGCTTTCCCTGACCCCTAACATAAGCTGCTACCCCTGTCACATCACCAGGTGTACTCATCACACTCCAGTTTCATCTCCAACAGTAGACATTGCAGGTTCTTTCGTGTATATGGTGTTGCGTGTCTGGCACACTCTGTGCTAGGATGCCTCATTTGCCCTCGCTGCTGAGCTCCTCACCTGGAACATATTCTTCTCACCTGGCGAACATCCTCATCCCCAGTATTCACCAGGTTTTGAACCCTGTGATGATCACTCTCACAGGCAGTTCATCTTCCCTGTCTTCCAGTGAAGACTCAGCAACATATTTGCCATGTAGATTTTTTTAGGAGAGGTAGGCATTTGATTTCAGAGAACCATTCCTCTGTTGTTGTACTATAAGAAGGCAGGATGGTTTTTTTTCTCCCTCTCTCTCTCTCTCTCTCTATTTTTTCCCTGCCTGACAGCCCTTTATCTGCCTTTGATGAAACGGTGCTTTGGCATCCAACTACATTCCATTCAGCCAGAGGGCTACAACTGGAAAACATGTGGGACCCTTCTTGTTGCAGAACAGGGGCTCAGTGGATGTCCATTTTCTTCCTTCTGTAGGTGAAATTTATAGTAATAATGATTTTTAAATTAGTTATGATTTATTGAGTATTTACTAAGTTTCAGTTTCTTGCTAAGCATTCAGCATGTCCTACCTCAGGAATCCTATGCAGGCCAAAGAATGATGTGTAATGAAATGCAACTCCCACATCCTTGTACTTGCAAGACTTTCAATTCCTCAAAGTCAGACCCGTGTATTAGTACCCATTTTGGAAATAGGCCCACATTTAGCACTGCGAAGGGTTTAGTATCTATTTATTGAATTCGAGAGTAAATGAACAAATAACTTGAGGCATCCATGTCCACCACTCCTGGGCAGCCAGCCTCTATTTAAACCCACTCTCCTAAGCCATAGTCCTCTCCCTGGTCTCAGAATTTCAAACAGAGCCTCACCTGGTGGTACGGAACTGCTTCCCGAACTGACATCAGTGCCCTAAGGATGATGGAAATCCATAGGATTCTAATAGTGGGATTTTAAGCCAGTGCACCAAATCCACAGACTGAATGTCACATGCTGAGGGGCAGGTTTTTTTAAGCATCCGGAAGACTCGTTATTCAGTGGGGTAAATAGCCTTGGAAGACAAGCCTAGAATGAAAGGCCAGTCACCCAAGGCTGCCACCAAAGCTTTGTTCAATTAAGTTTATTTTAAACAGGGCCTCAGGTACTGGACCATGAAGTCCCAATCCAGGCCACTATCAGATGCTACAAGAAAAGACTTGCGCTCCTCCTACATAGAGAAGGGTGAGCATCGTGCCAGGAAGAGTGTGGCTTTTGCAATGGTTTTTTAAGGTACAGCCCTTCTGGGGACTCTACTTTGGTTTGAGTGGAAGTACCAATGGAAATATATTTTTTTAATATATTTTTCCTGCATTATACAATTTGTTTTTAAAATACTAAGAAATAAATGAAAGAAAAGAAAAACTATCCATAAAAGTCCTATTAATTTTTTTCGCATTAAATATCTTTCTTCACAAAGACCAAACACACGCACACAAACACATTCAATTTCTACTGATAACATATTTCAAAGATAGAGTAAATTAGATTTATTTCCAAGTACAGGCTCAGCAGCATTAAAGACCAAGACTTTTTTTAAAGTGGGTTTGCATAAACCACCTTTGGAATGAAAATAGAGATGTGGGAGCATTAGCAAAGGAATGTGAGCTGTGGGAAAGTAGCCATGCAGCTCCTGCATCAACCAGAATACTGTTGCCATGGTAACATCAGGACAAACAAAAGCAGTAAGCCAAGGGCAGAGTGGTGAGAGATACACCTTTTATAGAGAATTGCTCTTAGCATGCTATACAATCTCCTTCCTGCCTTTTTCATTTCACTTCCTGAATGCCACATCAAAGGAGGGTCTCCTTTGATATAATTTTTTTTTTTTAATTTTTAAGACTTTATTTTTAAGTAATCTCTACACACAGCATGGGGCTTGAACTTGCAACCCCCAAGATTGAGAGTTGCATGCTCTTCCGACTGAGCCAGCCAGGCGCCCCTCCTATAGGACTTCTTAAAGGAACATTTTTATCTGAAATCATCAGTACGCTGGAACTTACTAACGTCTCACTGTGCCATATAGGACCTGTGTTGTTTTTTTCTGGAGAGGTGACATTTCTAAGTTGTAGCAGCATAGAGGAGGATCTTCAGGTTTGTGCCAGACCCCTGACTCTCATTCTGCGGCATCATCAGTTATTGATATGGTCCAGGGCAAGTGTCCTCATCACTGGGCCTATGGTTTTGCTAAGAGCCAGATGAGAGAGAGAGTCAATCAAGCCTTTCCCCTCAGCCTGACCACCTTGTCTGACAGTGACAGAGGCCACCTTCACCTTCCCTTCCCCTTTCACTATGGGTAAGAGACAGTGTCTCGATAAACAGCATCTCAGTCACACTGCCAGAGCCCCACACTGGCACCATGGCTTACTTTGTGTGCTCTTGGGCAAGTCAGTTATGCCTCAGCTTTATCATCCATAAAATGGGTCCAGTAATAGTACCTAACGCGTAATGTCTTCACGACTGATGAGATAGTCCACATAAGTTGCTCAGTACAGCGCATGACTCACAGCACATGGGCACGGGCCCCAGCCAGGCTTGTGACAGAGGTTGTTACTGCTGCTTTCATCCGGGAGGAGGCCCGTCACCGTAAGACACATCTGCCCGTAAAGCATGACCTATGTCAGTCAAGCAAGTGGCATTGTGGCAGCTCCCGAGAGGACTTCTAGAGGTGGTCAGAACTGTTGCTTCCCAGAATGTGGGATTTCCACGGTTTACAGTACTACTGGTCAGCATGAGAAGGTTGGCCTTTGAGAAACAATTACTATGACATTGTTTGAGACCATAAGAATTCTACCTAAGTCACAGAAATTGGAAGGTACATGCTTCTCTTTGTTTCGCTTTTCCTCGTTGGACACGTGCCCTGTTTCCTGCAGTGCTGCTCTAGAATTGTCGCACTGAGAACAGTTTTAAATGACCCAAATCAATCCTATTTTGAAATTCCGGGAAATAAAGTTCTATTAAGGTGAAAGTTGGCAGAGCTCACTTTATTCATCTGCACTTTGAAAGAGAATTATTCATCAGCTGTAGCATTTTCCATTTCCTCTAGTGAGTGCAAGTAGCGGCAAAGGGCCACTCTGCCCCCTGCTGAGCTTCCGAGCAGCGTCTGTCTGCTCTGTCTGCACTGTCCTCCGGGGGTGCACACCTTGGTCTGCTCCTGAGGACTGCAGGTTTTCCCATGACAGAACCTTTCCCTTTTTCCTCTGGCGGCTTAAAGGACGTGCAGGAAAGGTGCCCGGGCACCTAGCAGGAAGAGATTAGGACTGGGCAGAACCAGAAGTTTGCAAAGGGTGAACTTGAGAAACATGAACAGTCATTTCCTGGCTCTCCCCCTAGTCAGTACGGGAGGTTCAAGAAGACAAGTTCAGGTAGGAAATTGGCATGCGCTCGCATAGTTGGGAAAGAAATTGAAGAGTAAGTTGTGCTGGAAACATAGGGATTAGAATCAAGTCCAAGAAACAGGCTGAAGCCCACTTGCCAATGTGAAATGAGACCAGAAACAGACAAATATTGTTGACTAGACTCACCAGGCTGCGCATTAGCTCTCCAGAACTCATTTATCAACTGGTTGCAAGTTTGTGCCCTTAAACAACATCTCCCCAACCCCCAACCTGCCAGCCAGCGCTGGTAAGCACCTTTCCGATCTCTGTGTCTACCAGTCATTGCATGTCTTTAGATGGAGAAGTAGGATGGTGGCAGTGGTGGTGAAGAGGTACTATGACATGCATAATGAAGGGGAAATGAGGATACTTGGCTGTGAGCTGTGGTGGGCTCTGGTCATACAGGGAAAAGAACTGTGCTCAATAAGAAGCTTGTCCAACCCCTTGTATATGCTCCTCTCCTCAGAGGTGACTTCTCTGGAGTCCTATTACATCCACAGTTTCTTATTAGCAGAAGGAGGATCCTCATTCTTCAGAGGAGATTTGGAAATCTGCAGGGGCAGTTTTGGTTGTCATCATGGCTGGCATGTAATGGGACAGGACCAGGATGGCTAGCCCTCCTTCTATGTGTGGGACAGACCCAGGCAAATCACTGTATCCCACTCAAGATGCCAGCAATGGCCTCTGAGACATGCTGGATCAAAGATCTCTTCATAGCTAAGGTGGACAGGTGGGATATCCCAGGATGGAGAGGAAGGGCCCTGAAGTTCATGCTCAGTAAGAGCATTGAGTTTCCCCCAGGGATTGTACCCCTGTGGGTGGGTGGGCCAGGAGACCCTCAGGTTCTCTTCAGCTCTTATTATTGTGACTTTCAAATATAAAGTGAACAAAACTTACACAAAGTTCAAACTAACTTAGGTAACAGCTTTCATTTATTCCCAGATATGAGGTTCTATGATAAGTTTCATCTCCATTATTTCATTTACTCCTCTCGGGAATCCTGTGAGGTGTGGGTAGGATTCCCATTTTACACTAGGATGGGAGAAGTTGTATCACTTGTGCAAAACCACACAGCTTTACGCTGGGGGAGATTGGGCTAAGAAACAGTCAACTAAATAAAGTAAAATTATACAAAAAAGTAAACTACACTCAGACTGAGTAGTTCATAATCTTCTAACAGTGGAGGCAGCGTGTCCTGGGCTTCATGCTGAATGCAGGATCATCACAGGAAAACCAGAGCTAACAGCACCCTCCTTGCACCAGCTGACAGTTCCTTATGCCTGTGCCAGAGTTGCAAAGTGAATTAAATACCTTTTTGAAGAGGATTTTAAAATATTTTTTAAAAACAAATTGCTAGGAAATTCCATTATACATTTAAGAACAGTTAAGCTGAAAGATTAGCAAACCTGAAAACTAATAAATGATCAAGTTCTTTCTAAAATATAATGCATTCACATTGCCCCCACATTTTATTTATCTCTATCACTTCTGCATTTTTGGATCCTTAAAGATCATGTTTTGAAAGGAACTCTTATATTTAGAAACCTAATGGCTCTATGACAAAAAGATATAACATCCATTTTCTGGTAAGAAGAAATACAAGGCAGGCTTATCTCTACAAGGACCAAGTTCCTCTGAGTTTGAAAATGAAAAGCCACTTTTTCATAACCTCCAAGTTAGAGCCTCGAAGCCAGTTTCCCCAGCTGGCCAGCAGCACCCCCATTCCCTTAATTCGGATTCAGTACCTTTGGGGAGGGACTTTGCAATCTGTATTTTTAACAAGATCCTCGGGTGATTCTTCTGATCAGACACAATTAGAAAATACTCTCAGGCCATGCTATGAAAATCTTTATATGAATTTCTAAAGTTGAGCCATAGAGGTCTTTAAAAAAAAGATTTATTTATTATTTATTGAAGAGAGAGAAAGTGAGGAGGGGCAGAGGAGAGGGAGAGGGAGACACTCAAGCAGACTCTGCACTCAGCATGGAGACCAATGCAGGGCTCAGTCTCATGACCTGAGCTGAAATCAAGAGTCAGACACTTAACCAACAGTGCCACCTGGGAGCCCCATGTCACAGAAGTCTTAATAACTCATTGGCTTTTAGGGTCACCTGGGTGGCTCAGTGGTTGAGCGTCTGCCTTCGGTTCAGGTCATGATGTGGGATCAAGTCCTGCATCAGGCTCCCTGCAGGGATACTGCTTCTCCCTCTGCCTATGTCTCTGCCTCTCTGTGTGTCTCAAATAAATAAATAAATAAATAAATAAATAAATAAATAAATAACATCTTTTTAAAAACCTCATTGGCTTGTAACAATTATCTTTATAACTCCTTAATGAATTTATATCCTTGATTTATATCATATGTGCAGTTTACAAAATAGTTTTATGTACAGTGCATCATTTGAGACCACAAGAATGGACATTTTTACAGATGAGCGAACTGAGATCCCAAGAAGTCATTTATCCCAGATCCTGCTGAGAGTAAAGTAGAATAACAGGGATCTAGATCCAGACCTTCTACACCATTTTATTATGCCTCATGCATGACCATCAGCCAGCCACCTGCTGTGCCCAGATGGCAGCTGAGTGTGTGTGGTATTGGCCTCTGAGTAGCTGAGGTCTACATGGTCCCTGGTACCATCTCCTTAGGACAAGTGCACTGGACACAGATAAAGCCATTTCCACCAGACTACTTTTTCTTCTGAATCATTTTTCTTTAAAACTTCAAAGACCTAAAAAAAAATAAAAAATAAAAATAAAATAAAACTTCAAAGACCTCATTTTCATTTCTTAACATGTTTGAAACTTCAGCAATGATCTATTTTATCCAAGCAAGGATCTGATTTGTACAGAGACCAAATGATGACAGGATACTTGAGAAACTAGCAATTTCAAGTTAACTGCCATCTCAGAAGCCTATAAGCATGCTTAACTTTTTGGATGGGAAAGAAAATTATTTAATCCAGAAATTAATTTCATTCCAGATTTATGGGAAATTATAGAGGAGTGTGGAAAAATATATCATCATAAAGCCCCTTAATATTTTTGTTTTTAAGATTTTGGATGATGGAACATTAGATAAAGGGGTGGACTTTTTTATTTTTTTATTTTTTAAATTTTTTAAAAAATTTTTATTTATTTATGATAGTCACAGAGAGAGAGAGAGAGAGGGAGAGAGGCAGAGACACAGGCAGAGGGAGAAGCAGGCTCCATGCACCAGGAGCCCGATGTGGGATTCGATCCCGGGTCTCCAGGATCGTGCCCTGGGCCAAAGGCAGGTGCCAAACCGCTGCGCCACCCAGGGATCCCCGGGTGGACTTTTTTAAATTAAGCTGATAGCATTCATTAGAAACATAATAGGAAATCTAGTATCTTAGATTAATTCATTTTAAAGAACTAGAAAACTTCAAAAAAACTTTCCTCAATGTATAGAAAGCAGTTGATTACTTTGTAATTGAATTTTTGAAGCCCTGTTCAGTTCAATTACTGTATGTCTGCCTACTCAGATATTTCAAGCTAGGAGAGGCTTTCTTACTATAATACAGAGTAGGCTACTTTTGAATGAGCACTAGTAGTAACACCTTTTTGAGTTCTTCTCATTTAAAATGACAGAACTGGACTAGCTACTCTTTTAGACTCTGCATATTTTTATTCGCTTTGAGATATGCTGTTTCCTTTTGGTTGAAAGCTGTATGCCAGTAGCATTTTCAGGATGCAGACTATGCTATATGGATTCAGAGCTAGAGCTGATGTTTGCCCAAGTTAAGAAGAGACTATCTGGAAAGGGCCAGCACAGCTTTTAGAATCAGACAATTGAGGTTAATCCTGGCTTTGGCATTTTCTAGCCACGTGACCCTTCTAGCTTCACCTTGCTCACCTGTGAATTTGAGCTAATAGCATCTATATTATGGATTGTTATGGTGATTAAATGAGATGGATCTTATAGAACCAACAAAAACAAGAGCCTAATAATTCATAGCTTTTTTGTTCATTTTAATTATATTCTGCAAAACAAAGAGTTGCTTGATCTAAATCAAGAAGTGTCAATTTTTTTTAACAGAATTCTTTTTTCTTACAAATTCTTATAGGATGAAAAGGCATTCAGTGGTCAAAAATTGCTCATCATATATGGAATAATGGAAACCCTGAAATGGATCCTGAAAGATATATTTTAAAAGCAGATATTGGGGGCGCCTGGGTGGCTTAGTCACCAGAGTGACCAACTCTCAATTTCCACTCAGCTCATGGTCTCAGGGTGATGGGATTAAGCCCTGAGTCAGGTTCTGTGCTCAGTGGGGAGTCTGCTAGAGATTCTCTCCCTCTGCCCCCCTCCTCCCTCTCACACTCTAAAAATAAATGGATAAATCTTTTTTTTAAAGTATACCTTGAACACCCATTAGGGTGACTATGATCAAAAAAAAAAAAAGAGAGAGAGAGGGAGAGAGAGAGACAAAGAACAAGTATTGGTAAGGATTTAGAAAAACTGGAACCCTTGTGCTCTGTTTGTGGGATGAATGTTAAAGTGTTATACCCACCAAGGAAGAGAGTTTGGAGGTTACTCAAAGTATTAAGTATGGAGTTACCATCTGATCCAGCTACTGATCCAGCTACAATTCTACTTTTCACTCCTGGGTACATATAGTAAAGAATTGAAAGTAGGGTCTTGAAGATACATTGATATACCCACGTTCATAGTGGCATTATTCTCAATAGCCACATGGTGGAAGCAACCCAAGTGTCCAGTAAAAGACGAACGAATAATCAAAATGCTAAAGGAAAGGAGATAGGGAACCAGTGAGAGACCTGGTAGAGACTTATCTAAATTGTTGATGAGAGATCTGCTGTAAATCCAAGTGAAAACTAACAGTATTAACAATAAATAGCCTCATTTTATCCTTAAAATAAATAAATGCTTGAGGTTTTTAGAGCAGAACAGATCCAAATAGTCGGAGCCTGGTTTCACAGCAGACATCAAACTCCCAAGCATCTGCTGCTGCTCTCGGGGAGCTTGAGACCACCGGTGTCTACTCCAGTGGGGTCTGGTTAGTCTCTGCGGGAAAGGAGTGAGGTGGGAATGCCAGGGACATCCGTATTTTCAGTGTCAGGCTCTGCAGAGACCTAATCTCCTTATCCAGGAAGCATAGGGAGAGAAAAGTTGTTGTAGAATAAGCCAGGAGTTAGTAAAACTGGAGAAGAGGAAAAGACTGCCCAAAAAGACCTGTTTCATTTCATTAAAGCTCCATGAAGAAAATGGACTTTTACTAACAATGGTAGTCATCTTAATAATGGTTGCTCTAGTATAAAGAAAGTTTGAGCTTATTTTATATTTTTATTATTAATCATAGACCATCTAAGTTTGATTTTTTTTTTTTTTAGAAAAATCCTACCATGTGACAGACTGTGAAAGCTGGAGAATTATCTTATATTCCATTGTTTGAAATTTTCCTGATATATCCTTGAAATCTCAAATCCTTATCACAGAAAGCATTATTTGTTTGCATATATTTATGGGTTTCTTAAGATATTAAAAAATCAGGCATCCTCAAGAAAAGAGATGAGGGATTGGTACATAATTCAACAGGGATGAACCTTGAAAACATTATGATAAGTAAAAAAAAGACGGATACAAAAGGCCATATATCATATGGTTCTGTGTCTATGAACTATCTAGAATGGGCAAATGTATAGAGACAGAAAGTGGACTAGTGATTGCCAGGGGTTGAGAGATGGACAGAAGAATGGGAAGTAACTGCTTAATGGGATGGGGTTTCTTTGGGGGATGATGAGCTGCTCTAAATAGATACTGATGATGGTTGCACAATTTTGTGAATATACTAAAAACCACTGAATCGTACACTTTAGAATGGCCAATTTTATCATATGTAAATTATATCTCAATAAGCCTGTTATAAAAATAAACAATCAGAGAAGA
Organism: Vulpes lagopus; assembly: GCF_018345385.1. NCBI lineage: Eukaryota > Metazoa > Chordata > Mammalia > Carnivora > Canidae > Vulpes > Vulpes lagopus. The sequence continues at coordinate 76,182,119 of NC_054826.1, forward strand.
CTCGCAATGGAAAACAATAAAAATCGGCAGAAAAAGAACACGTTCTTATACTCTTGAGGAAATGAAAGTGAACAGGAATTCAATTCCATGTTTTTTCTACGTTGTATCAAAATCTATATAACTGTAAAATATTACTTACCAGATATTTATTGTTTGGAGATTGGCAGATATGATTTTGTGGTAGAAGAAAAAACTTGTTCCTCTACCTCTTAGGTTTAATTCCTGGGTGTTGCAAATTTAAAAAAGATGAATAAGCAGGAAAAAGGCTTATGATGCATACAAAGACATTCATAGGAAAGAAGTGAGGGCCCAAGGAGGCAGTTACTTAGAGCCGAGGGGCTTATATAGCCTTTTTAACAAAGGGTAATGTATTTGCCGAGGGTGTGAAGTCAAATGCTGGGAATTTGGGTGTCTAGACGTGGTCAGTTTGGGAAAGGTAAATGTATGGGTAGGGAAACTAATGGAAGGTAAGGGTTGTTCAGTTCTGCGGATCCCAGTTGTGCTTTCTCCACCAATGAGAGATTAAGAGGTGTCTTATTCTTGGCTTGAGAGAGGGAAATACCTTCTCAAAGGGAAATCTGTGCTTTGCTCTCAGACAGAAAGCTCCAAACAGTCTGTATGCCTAAGTGGCATATTGTGGGGTGGCATACTCTGACCTCCTTCAGTCCTCCTCTCAGAGGCTATAAGACTTTTCAAAAGATAAATATCTATGAGGTGGACAAGGATGCCAGTAGGCCTTGCTTAAATATCTTCACAGTGCCCACTCTGAATTTATTTTACTAACCATTTTTCTTCTTATACTAGGGATAGTGAAAAAGGGACTAGAAAGAAAACACATACAGATCTTGAAAAGTGTGTGTGTTTTAAATGCAAGTCATTAACACATTGAAAACTTCATTTTCAGATATCTTGTTTTGCCACTTTGACAAACTTTTAAAACCATAGTAGGAATAAGTATAAGAACTACCAGAAGATACCCATTTCCCTTTCAATTTAACATTTAATTACTTTAGAATTTGTATTCAATTGGGACCATATCAAGGAACTAAAGTGAAATCGTGATATTGTTTAATTTTTCACTACCTGAAAGATTTGCTTGCTATCACATTTACTCTTCTACTTAGTGATAACCTCCTAGATGTTTTTAAAGAAAGGGAGATAGAGGAAGAGGAGGGTACAGGGGATCAGAAGTCAACTGCCCTTTATATATATAAATGGAATGAAAAGTCTTCCATTTATCACAAGTAAGGTAGGAAGTGGCCCTGATTTCACTTTAGGAATTTACAGAACAAATCTGGCTTTGGTGACAGTTTCAAAGGGAATTGGCCCAGCTTTTTCAAAAACAGCTGAGAAGAAAGAAATAAGCCAGCAATTCCACCATTTCCCAAGACAGGTAGTTGTTTCTTCCACATCCCTGGAAGTCAATTAAAAAAAAAAAAAAAGGTATGGCTTTCCATGTTTATATTACATTTTGTCATGTGTATCATGTTCTACAAGCCACCACTCTGCCCCTTCTTCTTTGTCTCTCCATCACAACTTACCCCAGACTCCATTTGAGGTATTCATGGGCTGAGCTGTGCTGAGTAGATACTTCTGGAACATTGTTTCCATCCTAAGAACTACCCCCTTTGTACCTTCTTAGAGTTAACACATTACTTCGGGTCTTTTCTAACCAAACTCTCTTATAATAACGTCTTTGTGAGATGTGATCACATCATCCATTTTTAAATGTCCACATGAGAAATAATAAAAAGAATAGTAATAGCTAATACTGTATAATGTTTACTATATGCCAGGAAACATTCTTAAGACTACCCTTATTGGCTCATTTAATCCTCATGACAGGTCTGTAACATGAATACTATTATTTGCCTCATTTTACAGATAAGAACTGTGGTCCAGAGAAAGTAAATAAACTCATCTAAGGTTAGGCAGCTAGTATGAGGCAACCTGGGATTTGAAACTGAATGGTCTGGCTGTAGAGTATTAGCTCTTCATTGCTATAGAATATGACCACACTGTTCTCTGGATCTGCTTGCACAGGAATGCTCTAATAGTAAGGATTGGTGGTATATTTGTGCTGTTTAGAAGTTCAGGAACAGCATGATCTAGGCTACTGAAAAAAGCATAAACTTTGGGGCAGACAAATTATGGCAGCTTTGTGACTTTGGGCAAAATATTGATTTTTTTGTCGTTCTAGTTTCCTCATTGGTAAAATAGAGGGAAAAATTAGTACCTGTTTCTAGACTTGGAGTGTGGGCTAAATGAGAGAGATGATATGGAATACCTGTGAGGATGTGGACTACATAGAATTTGCAGGAGTCCTGGGACAACTGACCTATTCTGGCTGATTTTGCTTTCCTTTCCCCGAAAAGTGGAAGGCAAAACCTGTTCTTCGGAATTGAGATTTCTACTCCTTAACTAGTGGTTGCTATCTTCAAGAAGAGTAGGCTGTAGGTGAGACGTCTTACTGAAAAATCAAGATAAATAGAAGAACATGAATGACTGGAAAGAAAAGGCTAGCAGTCACACCATAGGGGAACACAGAGGGGATACAGTAGCGATCCATTAGGTTATTGGCTGAGAAATCTGAGAGAATTAAACCTGCTGAGTACTATCATTTTCTTCAGTCAAAATTTGGAATATTTACCCAAATCCTGTTCATGTTTTCATTAAGTATTTTACAGCAAATTTCCTTTGTTTTTCTTTATAAAACATATGTGATGGGATTGTTTTTTGTCTCTATGCACCATCTTTCATAAAGCCTTGAGGGAAAGTAAATGCCAGAGAAAGGAAGGCACTGGCTAATCAGACTTACACATTTTTTTAGAGTGAATAATTATTACATTGAATAGTTTAATGGAAAAGTTCAGTGAAATAAGATGCTATTGTGCTAGAGATGAAAATAAAGATTTTTAAAAAGAGTTTATTTATTTATTTATTTATTTATTTGAGATACAGCATGGGCAGAGGAGGGAGGGGAGGAGTAGAGGGGCAGACTCCCTGCTGAGCACAGAGCCCAAGACCCTGGGGCTCCATCCCAGGACCCCTGAGATCATGACCTGAACCGAAGGCAGATGTTTAACTGACTGAGCCACTCAGGTGCCCTGAAAATAGTGATTTTAAATAAGCCCAAAGAGCTCAGTGAGATAGAAAGGGCAGTGTCTGGGGATCGGGAATCCCAGGGGTCACGGCAGATCCTCTAGCTCTATGAGTCCCAGCAACCACTTAACCTCCCTGACCTCCTCCTTATCTATAAAATAGGTGATTAGACTGAGTCAGACATCCTCATCAGTTACAGAACAAAATTTTCCAAAACGCTAATGTATTCTATTATATTGAATGCTGTATCTTTGGTACAAGAAAAAAATTCCACTAATAAGCTACTTTATACAAAATTAGAGTAGTATTTAGTCTTGTTTGCACTAAATTCAGGTCAGCTTCAAAACTCTAGGTTGAATTTGTTTTTGTTTTTTTTTTTAATTTGTTTTTATCCAAGTTTTAATTCAGGTTTCTTCTTGGAAGGAATATATAGAGCTTTAACTCTAGCCGTACTTAATTTTCTATGTCAATGGGGAAACATTAATAATAAATATGTACCTTCAGGATACCTCCAGGCTTAAGAGGTTCCCTAAAAGTTCAAATATAAGGAAAGTTGACGGGTAGCTAAAACCTCTCCATGGCTATCAAATTGGGAAACACAAATAGTACGAGCCAAGACAGAGATGGCGATGATGGGCTACAAATTAGGTAATGATAAAAAAGAAATGCAACCATTTTTCACTGTACGTTATGCAAATGCACATAGCAGAAATTATTTAGGAAAGCATAAAGGAGCAAAAAATTATCTATAATCTCAGTACTGAGAGATTATTAGCATTAGAGTCCATATCTCTATAGCTTTTTTAGAACGCATGTATACATATACTTATGCACAAATGTAAGAGCATATTTTTACTTAATAATATATCCTAGTTTGTATGTTGTTTATCACAGTCTACCTTCAAATTTATGTCACTTTACACATTGTGTGAGAACCTAACATGAGGATCATTCTAACTTTTCGATCTATGTGTGGGTGGTGTGCATTTTACTTCTGCATATGTTGTAAAGCCCTCAATTCACTCTCACTGTTTCAGCTTTAGACAATCAGTTATCTTTTACATTTGCCTTCATTTTTGTCATTTCTGTGTTTCTATGTGGGTCTAAGCTTCTGTCTGGTATCATATTCCCACTCCCTGAAGAACCTCCTTTAATATTTTCTTATGTTATGAGTCTGATGGTAATGGAGTCTCTCAGCTTTTGTTAATCTTAAAAAGTCTTTATTTCTCCTCAATTTTTTAAAGATACTTTTACTGGGTATAGAAGTCTCAGGTGACAGGTGTTTAGTTTTCAGTATTTGAAGATGCCACTTTGTTTTCAGCATTGCATAATATCTGAGGCTGTAATTATTGTCCTTGTTCTCTATATGAAATTTGTCCTTCTCCCCTCTGGTGACCGTTATGATTTTTCCTTTATCTTTCATTTTCAGCAATTGGACTAACGTGTCTGTCTGTTTATAGTTTATCTTGCTTGGTGTTCTCTGAGCTTCCGGGATATATGGTCTCGTACATTTCATTATCTTGAGATAATTCTTGAACATTGTCTCTCCAGGTATTTCTCCTGCCCCATCTTCTCTCTTCTCCTTATGCAACTCCTAGTCATTTGCTTTGTACTGTCCCCCAGCCATGAGACTCTGTTCTTTCTTTTCTACTCCTTTTTCCCCCTTTGTGTTTGTATCACTTATACTGATGTATCTCTAAGTTCACTGATGCCTTTCTCAGTTGTGTGAAGTCTAGTGATGAGCCCGTCAAAGGAAGTTTTTGTTTCCTAGATTGTGGTTTTTCTTACCAAGGGTTTCTGTTTGACTGAAATCCCATATCTTTGGTGAAATTCCCTGACTTTTGATGCCTGTAGCTCACTGTTCCACTGGAGAGATTCCAGGTAAATAGTATCTTGGTCTGAAAATGGACATCCCTTGCCTATCAGGCTATAAATGTGGAAGATTAAGCCAGTGTAGCCAAGAGTTAGCTGAGTTTACATTCTTTCTTATCATTCCCACCCTGTCACTATGGCTGTCAATCTCTGCCTTATGTCTGTGGTTTTAGCTTTGCAGGCTTTTCATATATACCGCCAAATCGCATCCTAGAATACATTCTGTGAGCAGCAAAAGAGGGTTCTCTTAAACATGCATTTTCTTCTCTAATATCACTGGGCTCTTTTGATCTGTTGGGATTCCATAATTTTGTTGGTCACTTAATACAGCAGGTCTTATGCACAGAAGGACATAAAACATTTGGTTAACTGATGAACCACATTAAGTGGTCCAGAGGTACCACTTTCATTTTGATTTGTTCCTAATTGACAGAAGCAGTCACTAGCAGATTCAGGAATGCAGAGGTATATATTTCATTCCCAAGCTCCATTTGACAGGAAAAGTAATAGTTGTTTCCGTTACTGAAAAATACCACTGCCAAGGGTCTAGAAAACCGAATTCTCATCCTGATTCTGCTTCTAATTCGCTGTCTTTTAACATACAAATTACTGACCAGTTCCATTCCATAGTTTATCTGTCAAATAGGATGAATGATTTATTTCAAAAGAGTGTGGTGAAGATAAAATGAAATTATGTAAATGTAAGCCCTTTACAACATTTTTTAAGTGCTACAGAAATATAAAGTATTCCTCCAGGGTCAGAGAGGTGTAGAAAAATGTGCAGGTTAGAACTCCAAGGCACCCTTTTGACATCTATGCATCACCGTATGAAAGAGTCCATGAATATGGAAGAGAGCAAAATTAGAAGTAGAGTCTTCCTCTCACTAAAATTAGCCTACTTGTAATGGAGGTTAATTAAGTCCTTCTCAACCAGGCAAGGGCACAGTTTTAAAGGGAAATCACATGGAAGCCCTGACTCCTGCTGGGAAGAGATGAGACCTTTGTGCCATCTCCTGCTCTGGGCTCAGTAAGCTTCCTGTTAGACCATGTTTCCTATAGACCTAACCTGCTCTTCCACCTGCCATCTCAGGTCTAGTATTCATCCAGTGTTCTGCTTGGTCACTGGAGTGACTCACACTTGCACTTGGACAATGGGCACAAACTATACAATTAGAGTCACCAGGAGTTTTGTTTTCTTTTGCCAGCTTTCATTCATGCCAAAAATAGTCCACACTAAAGGAGACCACAGCATATGTAACGCACAGCATATAGCTCTACTCCCTCTTTCATGAACTGTTACCCGTAGTTGAAACCTTCAGCTATAGCTGGTAGATCTAGAGCAGGGTCAGCAAACTACTGTTTCTAGGTCAAATCTGGCCCACCATCTGTTTTTGTAAATAAAATTTTGGAACGCAAACACTCCCATTTCTTTACGTATTTTATATGACTGTTTTAGCACTACAATGGCAGAACTGAATAGTTGCCATTGACCTTGTATGGCTTGCAAACTGAAAATATTTGCTATTTACCCCTATGCAGAAAAAGTTTGTCTACCCTGGTCTAGAGCAATGATACTCATCCTGTGTACTCCCCACCAGCATTCCTGAAGCAAATTTGGTTTCTTGAGATTTCTTTCTTCATCCTTCATTTTATGTATCAGTTGATACTTTGGCACCTAAGAATAAAGAGGATAAGAGTTTTTCAGCTAGGAGAATGTACTGCTAGGAGCATTATAGTTTATAATATTTGGGAAAGTTTATAGAAAATACAAGGCAAAAGAACATGTTCAACAACACTCCATGAGGATGAAAGCAACTAAATCTGGAAGTGAGAATAGTCTACACAATACTCAGCTTTTTTCAATAAATAAATAAATAGGGAAAAAAGAAAACAGAACCAGGCACCTTTGAAGATTCAGAGACTTAAGAGACATTTCCAACTAATGCACGTGTGGCTCTTCTAATTTGAACAATACTCCTGAGCTAACTGGACATAATGGGAGCATTTGAACACTAAGTCTTGGTGTTATGAAGGAATTATTTTTAGTTTGTTAAATATGATAATGGTATTGTGATTACTTGTTTAAAAAAATCCTTATTTGTTAAAATAAATTGCAGTATTTGTGGGTGAAATACTATGATGCCTGGGTTTTTCTCTTCCTCCTCTTAAACTTCTGCATACAAAAACAAAGGCAAAATAGCAGGGAGCATAGAAGAAATAATATCACCAAAAGGTTGATAAGTATTGAACCAGAGTGAGGAGTACATGAAGCTCGTGCCTTTCTCTCAAAACCTAAGTTTGAGTTTTATTTTAATTTGAATCCTGGTTTTGCCAGCTCTTTGTGCATCAGTAAAATGGATATTATAGGTCAGATTGTTTGTGGCATTGTGAGGATTGTGAGAATTAAATGAGATAGTAAAGAGTTGAGCCTAACACCTGAGCAGAGTCAGTCCCTAGGAGCCATGATATTGTAGCTGCTACCAAATGACAAGAACATAACCCAGTATGAGTCTAGGTCATACATCATATAATTGGCTTATGGGAACAATGGACTGTAAGTCCATATTGCCACTACATAGGAGTGAGGAGCCAAAATAGATAATGTTCTCACTATATGCACACATTGCCCTGACAGTCTGGAAACAACCTTAGCACCTATAAGATGCATGGAGGAAAGACCTGTGGTATTGAAAGGTCACAACTGGAATTTTAGATTGTTCTAACAATATGTATATTCCTCAACAGGAATTTAAAAAACAGTTCTCTGTTTTCACAGAGAACTGTAACATTGTTAATAAATGCCTGTGAACACATTCTAAAAGCCCCAGATGCATTGAAGTCCTGTGACTTTGTTCCTGACCAATTTCCCACCATGAGTTGCTGTTGTCTTCCCTGGATATCTTGTGCTCAAATGAACCCAGAGATGGCTCTGCGTAACATGATACTCCTCTCACTGAGTCCTAGCCGTCATCAGCCACTCAGTCAACCACTCACCAGCTGATGTGCATCAGAGTTTATGGGACAATACATTGACTTAATGGTGCAGGATTTTAGAGGGGAAAAAAATGGCGTCTCACCTATCAGTCACCTCAGTCAAATGAAATAAAGTTAGGCCCAACCCACAGAGTATGTTCCTTAAAATTTATCCCTTTTTAGGGGGGATCCCCTGAGTAAAGTTACTGTCAGAAACGTTGGGAAGCATTCTGCTCACAATGATAATTTTTTTTAAAAGATTTTATTTATTTATTCATAGAGATGCAGAGAGAGAGAGAGAGAGGCAGAGACACAGGCAGAGGGAGAAACAGGCTCCATGCAGAGAGCCTGACGTGGGACTCTATCCCGGGTCTCCAGGATCATGCCCTGGGCTGCAGGCAGCACTAAACCGCTGCGCCACCTGGGCTGCCCTACACAATGATAATTTTTAAAAAGGGAGAAAAGTTGGGGGAAGTTGAGGAAGTGATGTTTGGGTTGAACTGAAGATACCAAACTCTTCTTTTTCCTGTTCCTCCACAGAATGACATCACACCTTTACATGTTGCATCAAAAAGAGGAAATGCCAACATGGTAAAACTATTGCTTGACCGAGGAGCTAAAATCGATGCCAAAACGAGGGTAAGAGTGCAATCCGTGTACATGCTTATACTTATTTTCAGCAAGTAACAATTCTTCCCCCGAGACCTTCACGCTGGCTCAACGCTCACTGCCTTTGCTTTTATTTCATTTGTCGTCGTCTCTGTGAAAATGACTGCTAAATTTATTTGTCCTAAAATGGGATGCTGATCCATATTTATAATTCTGTCATGCGTGTTTAAATGGTGTATGGCTTTAATCATAAAAACTAAGGCCTACGGTTTAGAGTTTTAGTTGAGTGACATTTTTAAGAATTTAATCACTGCTTGACACTACAGGCTAGGCTGTTTGGTCAGTTTGATATTAAAACTGACAGTTATTCTATTTAAAAACAAGTCTATCTACTTTTGCACACTGCTGGTAGAAATGTAAAATGGTGCAATTACTATGGAAAACCTTATGGAGGTTCTTCAAAAAGCAAAAGATAAAACCATCCAGCAGTTCCACTACCGGATATTTGCCCAAAAGTATTGAAAACGGTATCTTGAAGCAATATTTGCCCACTCGTGTTCAATTGCAGGATTATTCGCAATACCCAAGAGGTGGAAGCAACCCAAATGTCCATCAATGGATGGATAAAGAAAATGTAACATATACATACAATGGAATATTATTCAGCCTTAAAAAGGAAGAAAATCCTGTCAATTCTACAGCATAAATGAATCTTAAGGACGTTATCCTGAGTGAATGCCAGTCAAAAAATACAGTACTAAATGATTCCACTCCTATGAGGTATCTAGAGTAGTCAGAGTCACAGTAACAGAAGTAGAATGGTTCTTGCTGGGGGCTTTGGGAACAGAGAAATAGAGAGTGTTGGTTAACAGGTATAGAGTTTCAATTTTACAAGATGAAAAATTTCTAGAGATGTTGCATAACCATGTGAATACAGTTAATGCTACTGAAATGTATACTTAAAAATGGTTGAGGGAGTAAATTTTATATTGTGTAGCCAAATCTGTTTGGCTAAGGCATTTAGCATGTTGCTTGATTCAGTGAGATGCATTGTAGGTAGAGGAAAGAGCAGTCTAAGAAGCAAGTTCGAATCCCAGATGCTGACCTTAGCCAGTTGACTCCGATATGCTATCAAATCATCTGCATGTAATTTCTCTATCTGAAAAATAAAATTAACAGCCCCCTTAATCAAGCTAATGTTTGTGAACTGTGTTGACATAGAGTCGGCCAGAAGTCCCAGCCATTGCTGGTATAACTCAGAGGTCCAATTAGCATTAAACTTCTAACCAAGGAATTATCTTTTTCAATATTTCATGTGTTTGTTATAAGGTGTGAGCAAGAGTGAGGCTAATGAAAAGGTGACCTCCCTATACACAACACCCTATCTCGGGGTTTTGGGTCATTTTCCCTGTCTTATTATTGTAGTCCCCACGGTCCTGTGCTTCCTCTGCAGGAATTCCTCTGCAGGAATCCTGATCTCCGTACTCCTAAAACTGGCCTAGTAACCTGAATTTGATTCCTATAGTTCCTTGGTTTACTACTTCATTTATTGCTCACTGCATTTATTGACCCAATCAATAAATGATTATTGAGTATGCCTATTGTGGGGCAGACAGTGAGATGATGGAGCAAGAGGGCATGACACCATCCCTACCTTCATGAAGTCAATGGACAGTTTGTCATCTATACTTGGGCCTGAAGACAGCCCAGCTGTTGGCACTTAGCAGGAGATCCAGGCTGCCTTTTCCTGATAACTACTAAATCTAAAATCTGTGTCTGTACCTTAAAAGAAATAAGCTTTCTAGAGAAAAGAAGGGAAGAAAGACATAGTTTGACATCTAGGGGACTGTCTGCCTGGACAAGTAAATTGAATACAGCTCTTTTCAAATTGGCTTTGCATTATTTAGTATGAAGCCATAACCAGTATGGTAGGGCTATCACTTTAAATGGCAGAGGTCTTCCACTAATGTAGGCTATTTAAAGAGATTGTAAGGAATAAAGCAGAATCTATGCTTATGCCACTTGATTATCATGTAGAGCAAAAGGATCATTTGTGGTAGGGAGAATTTTTATGAAGAAAAATGAGAAATACTGGAGCCCAGTAGGAAAGAGGAGCTGGAAGGGATATACCTGGATATCCAGCTGGGGTTTTAGTGGGTATGTGGATTAGGAACTACCTTATTCCTCCCTCTCTCGATAAAATCATCAATCAAAAATTCCTTTTTGATCATCTTGCATCAAGTAACAAAAACACTTACTTGCTGTATTTGATACAGTGAGAGGAGGAAAGGGTATATGAGGAACTCAGGTCCATGTTTATGGGAACTCAGGTCCATGTTTATGGGGCATATAGTGGCACCAGAATTAAAACATAAAAACTCTTCTGGAGGGGCGCCTTTGTCAAGCCCCACATCTGACTCCCTGCTCAACAGGGAGTCTGCTTCTCCCTCTGCCCCTCCCCCAACTTGTATGCTCTTGCTCGCTCTCTCTCTCTCTCAAATAATTAAATAAAAAATTTAAAAAAAAAACCTCTTCTGGATAAAAGTATCAGAGATATGAAACAATGTAGTCTGCAACTTTGTGTCCTGCAGGATGAAACTTGGTTTCTCGGCCACTTTGCCTCCCTGTTCTGTAAGGCTAACTAATTTTGAATAAGATGCAGACTCCTTTTTACTGTCCATTCAATTTTTAAAAATATTTTTATTTATTTATTTATTCATTCATTCATTCATTCATTCATTCATGAGAGACACAGAGAAAGAGAGAGAGAAGCAGAGACACAGGCAGAGGTAGAAGCAGTCTCCATAGAGGGAGAAGCAGGCTCCATGCAGGAAGCCCGACATGGGACTCGATCCTGGGTCTCCAAGATCACACCCCGGTCTGAGGGCATCGCTAAACTGCTGAGCCACCCAGACTTCCCCCGTCCATTCCATTTTCACAGAGATTTTCTTTTCTCCTGTGCCGTGTAAATGGCGTGTGAACATGATGGAGACAGAAACAGAGAACAGAGAAGCCTGTCCTGCTTCCGTTAGTGCCCTGTATGGAGTGGGGTGAGGGTGGGATATTAGTGGGTCACAGACTGAATTCCTGGCAGACTATAGCAGAGAAAGTACAGTACATACCCCAAATATGTAAACTATGTTGTGTCCTTCTCATCAAAGCTTCCCTTCTCTCTGGCTGAAATGACCGAATAGTGATCGGGTGGGTAGGTGAGAGGGAGGGAGCAGCTGAAATGTCAGAGCGCCTGGGGACAAGCCTAAAAACAGAAAACAAAATTGTTCATAAATACAAGTTTTACTACTCAGTCCAGTAGCTTACGGGGAAATACACATTGTCATCTACCCATTCACCTCCTGGCAGGTACTTATTACTGCTGTGGTCACCTTGTTGCATCAAGTCTGCCCTGTTGAATCTAATCCTCCATGTGTAGAGACAGGAAAACATCTCTGGATTTCCCATCAGGGGCCAGCACTCCAAGGGACCTGGTTTGCTTGCTCTGCTCCTGCCCATGTGTGGCTGACCTAATAAAGGACTCAGGTTCAAAGCAGACTCTTAGAGGCCTTTTATACAGGCAAGTGAATTTGAATTATGATCCGAGTAGGTCAGCAGGACCTGAGCAAGATCTTACCAGCTGGAAAAGCAAATGAGAGTGAATATTATTTTACTTCAGTGATCTGATCTTGAGTCTTAAGAGCAACTTGCAAATAAAATTGTGACCTTAGGCAACTCACCCTCCTGAGTCTTAGTTTGTGTCCCAGCACGGATGGGGAATTGTTGCAGATGATTTTACTGGGCCTTCCCATTTAGAAGAAGCACTGGATATTGTAACTTTAAAAAAACTAGTTACTGTAAAACTCAAGGTGGTTATATAAGTCAGGTTGACATTATCAAGAGGGTAAAGAAAGAGACCTGAGCCTCCATCCCCCCACAGAGATCAACTGTTAGGCAGCTATCCACAAAGAAAAGCAGAGAGCTTAGGAGTCCACTTATGAATCTTCAGTGACTCAGTGAGGGGGAAAAAAAAAAAAAAACAACAACCAAACCTGAGAGTAGTTGTGTGTGAAGGAAAGGAAGGCCAGCTTCATTCTGCCTGCATCATCTGATGCCAGCCTGGCAACTCTGTAGCCTGAAAGAGTGTCCCTCACCAGGGAAGGGACAGGGTGAGTGGCTGGCTTCCCTAGCCTTAGGATACCGCATAGAGGACATACTTCAGTTTTACACCACCCAGAGACTGGCAAGGATGAGATGAATAGAGATAGGAAGGAACAAAGGAAAGCCGGTGCTACCAGTATCAGCCACGCAGCAGGAATGACTGTGGCTCCCAGTGACCTGCTTCCAGGAAGACCGGAGCATCTTTCTTGCCACCAAGAAGTAACTACCACCGATGGCCACGGCCGGCACAGCCACTGTGGGCCACCTGCAGATTTCACAGGGTTTTGCCTCACGGATATTCACATTCCCAGACCCCAGACTCCTGAGTCCTTCCTTCCCTGCTCCCTGCCCATACCCCACCCTCACCTACCTCTACCCTCTGCTTCTAGAGCCAAGGATCCACAGCAGCAGCCAGCCCAGGCCTCTGTGGCTACACAAGTACAAGACCCTTGTGCTGACTCCCATTGCCATTTTCACACTTGGGGCTACCCCATCCCAGCGTGCACTGGCACACCTCTGGCCCGACCCTCATCACTGGCCTTCACTGCTGCCCATGCACCTAGTGCAGATCCCACAGCCACAGAAGTGCATGCCAGCTAGCCAGGCCTTCCCCGGGGTCTCTGGGTCTGGGTTTGGCTCTGCTCCAGCCACTGGCCTTCACCACTGTGGCACATGGGCAGATAACCTTCTAGCTGTGCACCTATATGCCCCAACCAGACCCTCATTACCAGCCTCCAAGGGTAGGCACACACCCCCAGGGAGACCCCACAGCCACAGGAGCCCTCACTAATAGCAGGGCCCCCAGTTATCTGAGGGCCAGAGCTGGCCCTGTCTCCTATCACTGGCCTACAATACTCGGCTCACCTGCAGCTGGTCCTTCAAGCTCTGAACCTGCTTGCCCCTCACCTGACTCCTCACACCAACCTCTGCTGCAGTGTGTCATCATGGTGAGGCCTCGTAGCCACAGTACAATGCATAGACAGCTGTGGTCCCCATAGCGGCCAGTACTCCTGCAATTGGCCAGGCCTTGACAACTGCCCCTGACCCCACCACTACACAGACCTGCCAAGGCCCCTATGGCTGTGTGTGCATCACTAGCTCCAGCCACCACCACTGCCTGCCTAAGTCTCTAGCCAATGGCCCTGGGGGTGCTGCTGAGGACTCCAACAACCCCTATAGCCACTGTGGACTCTCCACGGTGCTCACCAAGAACCACACAGTTATCAATGTTGTGGACCCCAGTGGCCTGAGCCAATGAGACATCATATACCCCTGGAATCAGAATGACCACACACCCTTGATTTGGTACACTATACCACTGGACCTGGCAGGACAGCACACTCTAGCACACCCCCACACACAGCTCATGGTAGTTCCATATCGAAGTCAACTCATAAAGTCTGGAAGAGGTGATTGCTTCTTTAAATGTGCAGACATCTATATGCATGGCTACAGGGATCCTGAAGAATCAGGGCAACATGACACCGGCAGAGGAACCCAGTAAACTTACAGTAACTGACCTCAAAGAAATGGAGACGTAGGAATTGTCTGACAGAGGATTCAAAATAATTGTCCTAATGATGCTCAGAGGGCTATGAGAAAACATAGTGAAACAATTTAATGAAGTTAGGAAATAATATACAAGAACAAAATGAAAAGTTCAGCAAAGAGAAGAAAATATAAAAAGAGAACCAAGCAGATATTTGGAGCTAAAGAAGACAGGGATGGGAACAAAGACCTCAGTAGAGAGCTCTAGCAGCAGACCAGACCAAGCAGAAGCAAGAGCCTTTGGAATTATCCAGTCAGAGAAGCAAAAGACAAAAGAATGAAAAGGAATGAAGAAAACTTGCAGGACTAAAAGGCACCATTCCATCAAAGCAGCCTATCATCGCTGAGTCCCAGAAGGAGAAGAGAAACTTATTAGGACTTAGTAAATTGACTTCATGACCCTGCCCCCAAATCTGGAGAGTTGTAAGGGTCAGGAGGGGGGAAAAACTAGACAAAAAAGCAGGGGCCCCTAGAGAACAGAGATTGGAGTTTTTAATGAAAAAAATATTATAGAAAAAGCACCCAATGGTTTTATACCAAAAAAGTCATTAGAGTTTTGTTGATTAATTGATAAAGCTTTAATATAGCATTTAAACTGCATTTCCAGTGTATGGAATATTATTTAGCCATAAACATAAAAGGAAATCCTGCCACTTGCAACAACATAAGTGGATCCTGATTGTGTTATAAGAGGTAAAATAAGTCAGATGGAGAAAGACAAATACGCATGTTATCACTTATATGAGGAATCTAAAAACATCTCACCCATAGAAACAATAGAAACGGGGCTACCAGGCACTGAGATGTGGGGGAAATGGGGATATGTTTGTCAGAGGTACAGACTGCCAGTTATAAAGTGTATTTATTCAGGTATCTAAGGTTCATCTCAGTGACTATAGCTAACAGTCCTGTATTGTATATTCAGAATTGATGTGAGGTGAAGAATGTGTTAAGTAACCTTATCATGGTAAATATTTCACTATACACACACACATACACACACACACACACACACACACATACACACACACACACACACACACACACACCAGATCATGAGAGGGAATAACCTAAACCTACACAATGTTGCATGTCAATTTTATTTCAGTAAAGTTGGGGAATCCTGGGGAAGAAACTTATACATGAATGTTCCTGAAAGCTTTTAGCAAGGATCTGATGAACCACACAGCCTGTGTTCCTTTTTCTATTTAGTTCATTTAAAGAAAGCTTTTTGTATTTTCTCAGCCTCTCAATGCTCACTAATGCCAACTGGCTTGTTATCTTATTCTCCTGCAAAATAGACAAGAGTAAGTATGTTAAGTATCTCTGTAATAAGGTGGCAAATGTGCTGAGTTATAAACATATATCAAGACAAATTTTTCCAGGCTGGTCTATATGCAGATCATTTTTAATTTTTAATTTTAAAATAATTTTTGAAATTTGTTCATTCTTTTACAACAGATTTTAATGGCTTTATTTATAAACTAAAATGCTTTGCAAAGAATAGCTACTTGTGGTAGCCTGCTGGTTTGTATGTTTTTCCATTTAACTCTAGCTTTCTGTAAAGCTAGCATGTATTCTTCTTGCAAGAAGATACTTTGCAATGGATGGTATTTCATCATTTTCCTTTTCCTTTGCATCAATTCACAGCCAAATCCAAGGCTCAATATGGACCCAAATCAGAACCATTTTAAGGCTTTGTAGCATCTTCTGAGTTCTCTCTTTTCACCAACCTTCTCTACCCAATAGTAAAGGCAGCTGTGCTTGTATTTAGTGCTTCATAAAAGATGGAGGAGTTCCAGGTAGAGTCAGTAATAGTAGTGCTCTGATTCCCAGAATGTTGCTCTAATCATGCCTCTCCCAGCTTCCTGTTTTCCTGACAGGTGCCACTGCCCGGATCCTCATACAGTCCCATTACTACCACATCACATCCAAGGCTCCACGTAGGCACTCAGATGCACACATTCATCTTGGTAACTGTAGCACTTAGCACACATCCTGGCATCTTTTGCTGAATATATAGAAATTAAAGATACTCTCCTTAGTGTTAATTTGCCAAAAGTCTTAATTTTCTTGACTTTATACTGATACTTTGGTAATATAAGTTTGTTCCCTGAAGTTAATGGCTTCCAATTGATTTATGACCATGAAGAGATATTTGTGTGCAAGTAGATAAAAGGTTTCAGAATACCTTGAATCTGTCAGTTGTTAAATTCTTACTATTCTGGGAAGGTGTCAGGAGACACTTGGATGCCCTGTAATTTTAGCCTGTCCTTTCCCAGAAATGCAACCGGTTCTATTTCACAGGTTAAATACAAAGAAGAAAGAAATATTGGTATTGACTTTTGCTTTCTTTTTTTGTTGTTGTTATAGATTTTATTTATTTATTCATAAGAGACAGAGAAAGAGAGAGAGAGAGAGGCAGAGACATAGGCAGAGGGAGAAGCAGGCTCCATGCAGGGAGCCCGATGTGGGACTCGATCCCAGGACTCCAGGATGACACCCTAAGCCAAAGGCAGATGCCTAACCACTGGGCCACTCAAGCATCCCTGATGTTTGCTTTCTATTTTATTTCCAGAAGTGTCTTGCTCTGCCTAAAAATAAACCCTTAAAGAAAATATTAAATATTTTATGGTCATAAAATAGTTTCTATCAAAGAGAAAATTCTAATACAATACTTCCTCCCTAGAGTCCTAACATAGACATGTTGACAAAAGCATTTGAAATTATGCAAAATACTCTGTGTTTCTACATCAGTCAAGACAAATTTTAAAATATTTATGGCATTCAAAAATAGATTAATTTTTTAATTCTTATGTCACAAATATTAAAAGCTAGTTAAAAGTATCTATTTGGATTCAAAGAAGGGTAATGGCACCTTTCCCCAAATTTTGCTATGAGCCTTAAGCTTCTCTAAAAATATTAGATCTTAATATTAAAAAAATAAAACTAATCATGAAATGCCCTTAGTTTTCAAAACATGAAAATCACTTTGAAGGGGGATGCCTAGGTAGCTCAGTAATCAAAACTTGGCATAAATTGGAGTAAATTCAACTTTTGAAAGAACTAAACAATACAAGATGAGATCTATGTTTATATGCCAGGTACTGTGATACAATTCATGGAGTAAGTCGCAATTTTATTGTCTTGAGGTCAGAGGATCAAGTTTAGGGCTATAAGAGTGGCTGGATATTCAGGGAGGAATCACTGAAAGGAGGGAACCACAAAGGGAGTGCTGAAATAAACATATAAACTCCCCACAGTCCTTGGCTGAGCCCTGAACTATATATTTTGGGGGGATTGAAACATCAAGGAGATCAGAGGGAAATAACAGTTAAAAAATTGAAAGCTAAGGGGAAAGTTCAGCAGTGCCTGCTGCAAGGAAGATAATCACCATATCAGGGAAGCTTGGTAAACATCTTTGGCTCTTTATTAACTCTACAAGGACTATATCTTAGAAGTTATGACTGTGTCCCAGGACTAAAGGGATTACTCTTGGAATAAGGCCAAAACTGAACTGCCATTGAAACCCTAAAATCAAGTCCCTATAAGATCAGAGTCTTTATAGCATATTATTCACAATATCCAATACTTAACTTAAATTTAACATATAACTTAAAATTAGTAATATACATGAGAAGAAAAAAAATCCAACTTGCAGTCAAAGGAAATGTTAGGTAATAAAAACAGACCCATAGGTGACTCAGATGTTGGAATTAATAGAATTTAAAATAACTATGATAAATATGTTCAATATCTGAAGGAAAAGACAGATATAATGAGTAAGGCAAAAAAGAAAAAATGAATTTCAGGAAAAATATTCTAAAAATATAGAAATCTTAGAACTAAAAAACATAATATCTAATTTTTTTAAAAAAATTCACCGGATGGGATAAAGAACAGATTGAATACAAAAAGAGAAAGAATTGGTGAACTTGAGCACAAGTTATAAAAATCATCCAAAATGAAGGACAGAAAACAAAAAGGATTAAAAATCAAGTTCACACCATGTCAACAACATCTGGAACATTAGCAAGCTGACTAAATACAACGCAGTCCAAGAAGCAGAGAGAAAGGGAATGGAGTAAAAAAGATGTATGTATTTCAAAATTCAGTCGCAAACTACAACCCGTGGACTCAGGAAATAGCATATCCCATGGAGGATAAATGCAAAGAAAACCACATAGAGGCACATGATAGTGAAGCTGCTAAATGTCAAAGATAGAGAAAAAAATGTATAGGCAAACAGAGAAGAAGATGCATTATAAATGGAAAAACAATGATGAGACTGTGATTTAACTTCTTATCCAGAAACACTGAAGGCCAGGGGCACCTGGGTGGCTCAATCGGTTAAGCATCTGCCTGCTGTTCAGGTCATGATCCCCAGGTCCTGGGATTGAGCCCCATTTTGGGCTCCCTGCTCAGTAGGGAGTGTGCTTCTCCCTCTACCCCTCTCCTTGCTCTTGGTCTCTTGCTCTCTCTCTCTCTCTCTCAAATAAATAAAATCTTTAAAAAAAAAAAAAAAGATGAGGAAGAAGAAACAAACAAACACTGGAGGCCAGAAGGCAATGGAACATTTTTCAGGTGCTAAATGAAAAATATCTGTTAATCTAGAATTTATATCCAATGAACATAAATTCATAATAAGAGCAAAATTCAGTTTCAGATAAGCAAAAATTGAGATAACATGTTATCCTCAAACTCACACTAAAAGAAATATTAAAGGAAGTTCTTAATTCTGAAGGGAAGTGATACCATATGCAAATGGGGATCTAGGGATGCCTGGGTGGCTCAGTGGTTGAGCTTCTGCCTTTGGCTCAAGGTATGATCCCATCTCGGGATCAAGTCCCACATCAGGCTCCCTGCAAGGAGCCTGTTTCTCCCTCTGTCTATGCCTCTGCTTCTCTCTGTGTCTCTCATGAATAAATAAAATCTTTTTTAAAAATTTTATAAAAAATAGAAATGTGGATCTAAAACAGGAGAGAAAAGTTACAGACCATACATAAGCAGATCAATATACAGAACATTTTTTTCTTTTTAGTAATTCTTTAAAATTTGATTAAAGAAAACTATCAATCTATTCTGAGGTTTGTAATATCTGATTTTTAGGGGCACCTGGGTGGCTCAGTGGTTGAACATCTGCCTTCAGCTCTGATCATGATCCCGGGGTCCTGGATCAAGTTCTGCATCGGGCTCCCCACAAGGGAGCCTCTGGCTCCCTCTGATTTTGTCTTTGCTTCTCTGTGTCTTTCGTGAATAAATAAAACATTTTTTAAAAAATCCAACATTTATAGCACAAAAGGGAAAGCTAATAGCATAAATGGAATTGTAATATTGCAGAATTTCATTTTATATGTGAAGTTATATAATATTAATACTATATATCATATATAATATCAGTATATGATACATGATTAATAACACAATGCTATTTAGACTTAAATTAAGGATACATATTGTAATGCCTAGGGCAACCACTAAGAGAAGAAAAAAAGAGAAAAGATGTAGTTAAAAAGCCAAAGGAGGAGCTAGCCAATGATATATGTGATGATTCAGTGATTAGAATCCTAAATCATTCTCAACCCCAAGAAGACAAAACAAGAGGGACAAGAAAAACCCAAAGAACACAACAAATAGTATGAGGGTGTGTTCTAGGCTCAGAAGGCTGTGGCTTTCTAAGCAGAGAGAACAACAGAAGGATTTTGCCTTGTTTCGTTTAATTTTAAATATACAGGATGTATGACAGGGACAGGAAGGAAGGGAATTAGAAAGAGATATTTCTCTTTCCTATGCATAAATGGTAGAAATGAATTCTAGATCTTAAAAGGAGATTGTTTCATAGTATAAGGAATCCAATCCCACAGGTAGAGGAAAGCCTAAGTATAGATACTGATTCCAGCCGTTTGGTTGCATGTGACCTAGAGTAGGTAGATTCATCCTCTGGAGCAGCTTTCTCATCTATAAATGGAACTTCCAATGCCTTTCTCATGAGTTTTAAGGATTCAGTAAGATCACAAATATAATGTGCCTATAACAACAGGGGGGTTTCGAAAAATGTACTCCCTCCTAGGCCAAATCTACAACTGCCAGCCACATGCAAAATGAGGATACAGTCAGAATTTCTGGTAAAAAAAATACAGACATGAGAATAGCTTTACTGTTGGACTGTAATTGCTGCCCTTTTACTTTTACTGTATTATAACTTTCCCCTCCCTGAGTAGTACCTGCTTTTTGTTTCATTGTTTTCAGTTTTCAATTAAGTATCACATCCTGTTTTATATCCATGATATAGGAAAAGAGCTGCTTGATTTCCTTCTCTAGAGTGAGATTTTACTTATTTATTTTTGCTTAGAGGGAAGGAAAGAAAGCCTACAGAATATAAGTCAAAATAAATGTCTGTTTTTGAAAGTATTTCCCAAGCCATGAATTTGTATCATTTCAGTATTGGCTTTGAGCAAATTTCAGCTTGTTAATAATGTAATCTGGGTGCAGTATTCTTAGGTGTGATACCTTAATGTCCTGTTCCAAGCTTTTCAGCAAAACAGGAGCTGAAAGAAAGCCTTTTTGACCTTCGAATTGCAAGGTTTTGCTCTTAGGCTAACGCAACAGAGCATTTTGTCCAGCCAGTAAAGTACAGTTTCCCACCTCAGTAATAAGATTACTGTCACTGCGATGAAATATGAGATCTGGGCCAGCCAGTTGGCTTTGCTTCAGAATTCTCCCCAAGGGAATACTTGTTCATTATGTTAGCACTTTAAAAATCAGGGGAATTGGGGGAAAAAAACAACAACTACTAACCCCATGCAATTTCACTTCCCCCCCATAATGTTACTATGGCAACTCAGCATCCCTCTCTCCTTCTCTCCTGTCCAAATGCACATGCCACCATTCAAGAGACGGCCTCCCCGGCACCCTGGGAATTGCCTTTGTCAAGCATTTGCCAACTGGAGGTCGACACTGGTATGCAGTTGAAGAACTGCTTTTTGGTCCTGGACCCATCCTAAGTGATCCTGTATATTAACTGTAAATTTCTAGGGGTTGGGAGCAGGTTAGAATCCTCATTTTTGTATTGGAAAAAAGCACTGCTATAGTTTTAGGGAGAGGAGCACACCAGTTTACTGCTCTGTGCTAAAGTACGGTAGCCATGAGAGCTCTTTGTTAAGCTTATCGTATTCCAAATAAGAGAAAATAGCTTATTTAGAACAATTCCTCTGATATTTTCTTGTTCTGAGAGCTGAAAAGACTAGCCACAGTCTTTAGTCACATTTCTTAAGTCACTTATCTATTGAGAATTTTATTTTTCTGGAAAGAAAGACAAACTATAGCACATCTGAAGTACAAAAGGAGTCTAGTCTTAAACAAAAAGGATGACAAGGAAAGGAATTTTTGACCAACTAACCAGAAAATCTTTTTTTGTTTTTGAAAGACCAGCACTGCAACCAATTCATTTGCTCACTCATTCCTTCATTTAACTCATTTTTATTAAGCAACTTTCATGGACCTAGGACCGAGTCACCTCCTCTCTGAGATTCAGGTACCCCTTAAACTAGTAGCCTTGTCCTCAGAATCAGACTAGTTGGAAGGATGATGACTACTCACAACTAACTGAGATAGTTGGTAAAAAGTTAGAGGTTCCCCCTAGAGAAATATAGAAAACAAGGCAGACATCCTGCGAGTAGAATGGATATGTCCAGTTTTGGAAAAGCCTTCTAAGAACACAGTTACTTTAAAACAGTACAAATCTGGGTCTTGGAGAAAGTGGAAAGGGAGCCCTTTGCGGGTACCTGGTGCGGACAGTGCAGAGAAGCAAGAGAACAGAGAACTGCCGAGAGTTTGTGGGCTGGGGCGGGCACCCGGGAAGGCTGCCCATGCTCACCTGGGGAACTGAGGCTGGCAAAGGAATGAGCCACAGTTGTTGAAAGTCTCCTTGAGCACAGGGCTTCATATGCTTCAGGAATGTGATTAATAAGCCTCACCCATTTCAAAGCAAAAGAAATCAGTTCAGAATGTAAATATTTGATTTTGTGCCCAAAATATAGATATTAATTAAGTCAAGTCAGTGCCAGCTGATTTTCTTCTTTTCTTTTTTTTTTTTTTTAAACTGAACTAAGTGTGAATCAGTACATGGCAGAGACCTTTCAGTCTTGCTGTGGGTCAGCTGGTGAGCTGTCTTCTTTGTCACTGTAAAAGCCGAGAAGCTAATTAAAGACCTTACATTAACTCTAGGCACCAGTTTTCCACTGACCTGTGAATGTTCCTTCAGCCAGGCCGGCACTGCCTGTACGACCAGGCAGTCGTGACATCTTGTACAGCTTCCTGATGAGGCATCGCTCCTGCCGGGATGCTGGCTGTTTGAAGTCACGCACTTTCAAAAAGTTTCAGAGAAAATCTGCCAAAGATCCAAAGGAGTCAGCCACTTGCCATCAATGTTAAAAATACTGCAAGTAAAAGTACAGTTGAAAGAGCCAGGCTTCAGGTAGCTCTTTGCCATTCGCTAGGAACTGAAGATCCTACCCTGGGGAACCAGCTGGCTTTATCATTGAAGCCAGGTGATAAAAGGAACAATGGCTATAGTGAACAATGGTGCTTCTCAGCTCTTGAGCTGATGAAAAAATTACCTTCCCCAGCTGAGTCTCTAGAGTCTGGGAGTCTTTAATAAACAAACACCAGAGACCAGACAGAGGCAGCAGCTGCAGAATGTAGATAAAGGAAGGCTCAGGGTGGCTGAAAGTTTGAGCAGAGGGGCTTTGTCATTCTAACTCCTCCCAAGATATGCCCGGACTGTCCCCATTGCCTGGCCAAGTTCTGCAATCAGCCTGTGCAGCCTTGGACGAGGCGTTTAACCTGTTTGAAGCCTTAGAGTCTTCATTTATCACATGAAGATTATGCCTTTTGTGTCAGGGTAGTTGTGAGGATAAAATGATATAATAGCTTAGATTGGCTTCAAAATAATATAAGAAAGGAGAAAAGGTCAGGGATATGGATGAATCAAGCTTGATCAGGAGGTGACAGTTGATGCTGAACACCAGACATCAAGAGACTCATTACACTATTCAGTCTGCTTTAGTCTGAAATAGGTTTGAAATTTTCCATAATTAAAACTTTTTTTAAAAAAATGAAATCAGCAGAAATGTACGTCTGTAAGGAACAGTGTGTTTCAAAGGACTGAGGAGTCAAGACAGATTCTGCTCTTAGCTAGTCAAACACTTTTCATTCAGTATGTAGCAGTTGCTTTGGGGAAGATAATTTTCAAGAATAAATGAATTAGGATAAAATAATTATTTTTTTCTGTGTGACCATAGTTTGAACATGTCTGCACATACTCTGTTACCTCTTGTGTCTGAGAGTCTACTTAAGAGAAAATGAAACAAATTTGACCTTTCATTTCGTAAAATAAAATCACCATATGACAGGGTCTGTGTGGGATGTTTGTGTGTGTGTGTGTGTGTGTGTGTGTGGTGGAGGGTAGATGTAATTATTATTTCTCCTTCAGATATTTTCAGGTTTTACATTATTGGGAAGACATTTGGATGTCATGGTGTTTTTTTTAATTTGTTCTCAGATTTTATTTTATCCTATTTTATTAGCAAAATGCTGTTGCAATTTGAAAGTCAAGGAATAGAATTGTACCTCACCGATTAAACATTAGGATAAGTACGGTTATTTTCAAGATCCATTCACACAATCTAGAACGTGATTTGAATACAGTGAATTACATTCTGATGTATCTTAAAATGTGACTATCTTTAGGGTAGCAGTTGTCAACCACAGGAATCTTCAAGTTGGGGAACACATTAGCTGGGGTATGTAAAAGCTTCTCCATAGAGTTTGGGGCCACTTAGTTCTACATGAATATCTTTACATTCCTTAATTCCCTGCTAATTCTCCTTTCCCATCTAACCTGTAGTACAATAGTCCTTCCTCACTAGCACTAAAGAAACGCCTAACTCTCCCACATCTGGCCCCCAGTGGAGAAAGGAGGACAGTTCAGAATACCAGTGTCATATTAACAGTGGTGTGACTCTAATGATTGAATAACGAATTCTTCTGCTCATTGGATGGTTAGAAACCCCACTGCTGCTAACAGAAATGAAGGACCTAATGGAGTTGTCTTATGATGTATCATTGAAAAAAATCTTTGGTGAAAGGTTATTAGGTGATTTCGGCATGTAATTCAGTTCAAAGAATTAGTGACACTGCTTTAACAAAAGTCCATCTACTTATTTATGCAGACAAGATGTCTCAGCAGTATCATTTATAAAAGCAAATATTAGGATAGCGTTTATACCAAAAGTAATGAAATACCCAGGAATAAACTTAATCAAGAAGGTGAAAGATCTATACTCCAAAAACTATAAAACGTTGATGAAAGAAATCGAAGACAACACAAACTAATGGAAAGATATTCCATGCTCACGGATTGGAAGAACAAATAAAGCAATCTACATATTTAATGCAATCCCTAATAAAATACCAACAGTATTTTTCACAGAACTAGAACAAACAATCCTAACAAGATGAAACCACAAAAGTCCTCAAATAGCCAAACCAATCTTGAAAAGAAAAAAAAAAAAACTGACGGTATCATAATCCCAGATTTCAAGATATCCTACAAAGCTGTAGTAATCAAAACAGTATGGTACTGGCACCAAAATGGACACATATATCAACAGAACAGAATGGAGAGCCCAGAAATAAACCCATGATTATATATATATATAGCCAATTAATCTTTGACAAAGGAGACAAGAATATACAATGGGAAAAAAGTCCCTTCAACAAATGGTGTGGGGACAGTGACATGCAACAGAATGAAATCAGACCACTTTCCTACACCATATATGAAAATAAACTAAAAAATTAAGGACATAAATGTGAAACCTGAGCCATAAAAATCATGGGAGAGAGCAACACAGGCAGCAATTTCTCTGACATTGGCCTTAGCAACATTTTTCTAGATATATCACCTGAGGCAAGGGAAATAAAAGCAAAAATAAACTATTAGGACTACATCAAAATAACAAGTTTCTGCATAGAAAAGTAAACAACAGAACTAAAAGTCAGCCTACTGAATGGGAAATGTTTGCAAATGACTTATCTGGTAAAGGGTTAGTATCTAAAATATATAAAGAACTTATCTCAACACCAAAAAACAAATGGTCTGGGTAAAAATGGGCAGAAGACATGAACAGACATTTCTCCAAAGACATCCAGATGGCCAACAAACACAAGAAAAGATGCTCAACATAACTCATCATCAGGGAAATGCAAATCAAAACTACAATGACATATCCCCTCACACCTGTCAAATGGCTAGAATTAAAAACACATGAAACAGCAAGTGGTGAGGATGTGGGGGGAGAGAAACCCTTGTGCACTGTTGGTGGGAATGCAAACTGGTGCAGACACTGTGGAAGACAGTATGGAGGTTCCTCAAAAAATTAAAAAATAGAATCACCATATGATCCACTCATTCCACTACTGAATATTTACCCCCAAATTATGAAAACACTAATTGGAAAAGACATATGCACCCCTATGCTTATTGTAGCATTATTTACAGTAGCCAAATTATGGAAACCGCCCAAGTGTCTATTGATAGATAAATGGATAAAGATGTGGTATAGGGGCTCCTGACTGACTCAGTCGTTTAAGTATCTGACATCTGCTTAAGTCATGATCTCAGGGTCCTGGGATTGAGCCCCGCATTGGGTTCCCTGTTCAGTGGGGAGTCTACTTGTCCCTCCCTTTCTACCCCTCCTTCTGCTCATGCTCTGCCTCTTTCTCAAATGAATAATAAAATATTTTTTTAAAAAATATATAGTATATATATATACAACAAAATATTATTCAGTGATAAAAAAATGCTATTTGCAACAACATGGATGGATCTAGAGGGTAAAATGCTAAGTGAAATAAGTCATTAATTCCCCTGATTTTTGGAATTTAAGAAATGAAACAAAGGAACAAAAGAAAAAAGAGATAAACAAAAAGACGGACTCTGAACTATAGAGAACGAACTGATAGTTACCAGAGGGGAGGTTGGCAAGGGGGCAGGGGGAAAGGGTGAAATAGATAGTGGAGATTAATAATACAATTATCAGCATGAGCACAGAATAATGCATGGAATTGTCAAATCACTATATTGTACACCGGAAACACTAAATGTTAATTATACTGTTATTTGTAAAATATAGAAAAAATTATTTTATTTTTTTAAAGATTTTTATTTATTCATGAGAGACACAGAGAGAGAGAGGCAGAGACAGAGGTAGAGGGTGAAGCAGGTTCCCTAACGGAGCCTGATGTGGGACTCGATTCCAGAACCCCAGGATCACAACCCGAGCCAACGGCAGACACTCAACCACTGGTGTCCCAGAAAAAAAATTTTAAAACTGCATTTGACTTTTTAAAAATGGGATAATGTTGATGCTGACCCTGTATCATTCAGCAATAATTAATATTCATTAATAGATACATGAAGTACTTATGACACATACATCTCATTAAGAGAGGAACTTTTTAATAAGTTGGTGCTTTTAATAATCATAAAGTTTGTAATATGTTTTCACTATTTTGACCAATTGTATCTGAATAATTATAGTAACTCTGTTTTAGAGATTTATTTTTGATGCTTTAAAGACTTATGTTCTCAGGAAATCTTTAAACTTTTTAAAATTTAACATATATTTTCATAGCAAAGAGATATGATATGGTAATTAATTAAAAATATTCAAGTATAGGTGCACCTGGGTAGCTCAGTCATTTAAGCATCTAACTCTTGGTTTCTTCTCAGGATCATGATCCCAGGGTCATGATATCTAGACCCATGTTGCGAGTCTGCTTGAGATTCTTTACTTCCCCTTATAGGGGAAGTGAAATGGAAACAGAAATGCAAGAAGGAAAGGACCAATGTTAAGTTCCTATTACAAATTCCTATTTTAAAAGGAATTATTTTCTATTTTTTTAAATGGAAAATATCAAATTACTTACGGCATTTCGATTCCATCGGATATGGAAAGAGTAGTGAAACAATTCTATTTTTAACAGTGAATATTCTAATATGTGGGAAACTAACCATTTATAACTACTTAAACTTACAAAAAAATTTAGTTCTCTAGTTAAAAATAGGAAATTATTTTGATATATTTGACTAAGTGTTTGAAAGTCACAGGTCCACAGCCTGTTGGATGCTACACCAAATCCTGAAGAAATACACTGCATTTACAGAATTTCCCATCGGATCTAACAGAAGATGTTGCCTTTGTTCAACAGGACGGTCTAACGCCCCTGCACTGTGGAGCGAGGAGTGGCCATGAGCAGGTGGTGGAAATGCTGCTCGATCGAGCTGCCCCCATTCTTTCAAAAACCAAGGTAATTTCTTCCCAAATTTTTGGACATTATTTAGCTTTACATCCCTTTACTGCTTATTTAACTTATTTAACTGCCTTTTGAATCCTAGAAAAATGATATCATTCCAACTTAGCAATTAAGAGTAAGCTAGTTTGAATCTTTGGAGAACTTCACAATTTGTTTGGGTTTATGAAGCCTTTTGATAGAATCCACTCCACCACAAAGTCATTTTTGTATGCGTTGCCTTTTTTTTTTTTTTAATTTTTTTTAAAATTTTTATTTATTTATGATAGTCACAGAGAGATAGAGAGAGAGGCAGAGACACAGGCAGAGGGAGAAGCAGGCTCCATGCACCGGGAGCCCGACGTGGGATTCGATCCCAGGTCTCCAGGATCGCGCCCTGGGCCAAAGGCAGGCGCCAAACTGCTGCGCCACCCAGGGATCCCGCGTTGCCTTTGTTTTTACTTTGTTTCAGGAACACTGACTGCTTGATATCATTCTATGATATTTCCGAAGCTCAGCAATGACTGCTTGTTGGAGAAAGAAAATACCAGATCTATAGTCTCTAATGCATGGGTGCTGGCTCTCTTTCTCCATCCCCTTGGTTCTTTTCTTGAGGCTTACAGATTATTAAAGAGGATATCGTTGAACTGATAAAGGCTGGAAACATTGCAAAGATTGCATCTTGCTTGGGCCTTGGGGAAATTGAGTTATGCAAAAGGAATGCATAATGATTGCCCCAAAACTAATGTTTTACAAAATGTCTTCTAGATTTTTATGGCAAAGCTTTTTGACACTATTTAAAAAGAGAGGATATTTGTAAATAAATTTTGGTACATAAACTACCTGAATCCCTACTGCTTACATTAATCTAATCAGTGATTTTTGGAAGCTGCACTAAGCTTTATAAAAAGCCTTATTTCTAAACATCATCAAAACAACAAAAAATAATTACTCCTGTTTGCTCTCTGGTCAATGTTTCCTCAACAACCCCAGTGAAGATGGACCAGGGTGGAGGTGGTCTGAATAATCCCCTCGTAATGCAGGATTTATATTAGTGAGGCAGGGAGGAATCACCCACAGCGTTAAACAGCCACAAGGTTTCATGGTATGTGATGACACCTTGGCCTTTTGAGTACTTCTCATCTAAGCCATTCTGTTTCTGCTTTTTTCCTTTCAAGAAGTCTGTCTCTATCTTTTTTTTTTTTTCCACCTCTACTGCTTTCAAGCCACCTCACCACAGACTAAACCCTGCAATAGCTTCCTATTGGTCCCCTGTGTCCCACCTTGCTCTTTTCTGGTCCCACTCCCTATGCGGTCACAGTGGCCAAATAAACTGTCAACCAACTCATGTCACCTCCTGCCTAGAAACCTTTACTCTCTTAAAAGTTAATTTTCATTTTATCAGAACAGTAAGGCATAGCTAAAAATAAAATTGCTGTCTCAGTTTTTTCTCCCTTTTGCTCATCTCTGTCTTTTCTTTCTTTCGAAGAGATTTCCTTGATGTCTTTTCTTCTGTGTTTGTAACATGCAAGAACATTTTCTTGCTCTCTGATAGTTTCTTTTCCTTAAGCATCCAGTTCTTGTCTAATGGATGCAATATAGTTTATTACCTTTCTGAGAACACTCAAGATAACTTTTCTTTACTTTTTTTCTGTCTCTCTTTTGTCTCTAATTCCTCACATTTTTTGTTTTTCTCTTTGTTGGCTTTGGCTCTCTCTTTATGTTGGGTGTTTCCCACAAATGTCTGTACCTGACCATCAGTGTCAGACACTAGCAATTGAATAGAAACTCTATGTGAGTGTAGGCAGGGCTCCACTCCAGTATATCAGGTGGTGGTGGCCCCCCAGGTCCCAATCAGCTGCCCTGTTTTCTAGGAAGTTCAATTTTTTTGAGAGATGAATCTTCCAATCTTTTGCGGTGTACAGCTGTGTCAATACATGCAGAGTAAGAAAAAGAAGGGGCTGTCATTCTCCCGGTCCTCTGCACACTTCAATCATGATAGTGAGAATGAATATTTACATGCTATCTACTACATAGCAGGCTCTAACACTTTACATATTTCAATCCATTTAATCCTCACAATGAGGTCCTAATGTTACTTTTATTCCCTTTTTATGGATGAGACAACTGAGATCCAAAGAGATAAAATGACTTTCTCAAGATATCTTATCTCATGGTAGAACAAGGATTTGAACCCAGGCAGTCTAACTCTTGATGACCATACCATCCTCCCTTTTTTCTGTGAGTACCTGGTCTTAGTCCAGAGCCTCACCACTGTCCAATGCTCTGTCCAGGCTCCTGCATCCAGAATCTCTCTGCTTCAGTTTCGTCAGACACTAAACTCTTGATTTCCTGTAAGAGACATAGGGAGATCGTCTGGCTTTACCGGGTCCAAAAGACCTGGAAACCTGACGGCTCCATACACAGGTAAACCAATCCTTCTTTTGACTCTAAGCCTCATCTTTATCTTCCAAGGTGTCCTGTGTTCCTGCCTTTTGGACATTTGAGAGACAAATCACTTGTCTTTATTTCACTAGTGGTATGTTGGAGCCAGATCATTGAGCCTATTATGTACATCTTTTTCCAATTTTATATTCAGTGACATGTTGATGGCTTGAAATCAGTCATCACAGGGTTCTTTACACCATGGGGATTGGCAA
The DNA here is from genome assembly GCF_018345385.1 of Vulpes lagopus. Lineage (NCBI taxonomy): Eukaryota > Metazoa > Chordata > Mammalia > Carnivora > Canidae > Vulpes > Vulpes lagopus. The sequence continues at coordinate 76,212,391 of NC_054826.1, forward strand.
ATGCTACATATCGGGGTTTTTCATTTTCAAAGAGCTGTTGTTGCTAAACGTTTACCAGTACACCACTGATGATGCCCATCCACAGACACTTAGCGCTCCGCCTTCTCTCTTCTGCTGGATGTGTTAACACTCTAAACCTTCTTTTCACATTCTAAAATTTATAGACATCACATATCTGTTTTTGTTTCCTTTCCTGTGTGATTTGGGAGTGGATGTGGGTGGGCATGCCCTTGCAAAACTTATCTTTTAAATTACTTTAGAGTTTAGAAAAGGATGGGTATGCATAGGTCATACCCACCATATTTCTCCAGAAGTGTCCTCCTGCACTAATAAATCCCTTACCAGCATCTGACGACCTCTCTACCTTATCTCCTGTTCTGCTCCCTACTGTCTTCCAGCCAGCTGGCCTGCTTCTGCTTCCTAGAATACACCAGGTTTGTCCTCATCTGATTGAGTTCCTCAGCTTGGCCCAGATCTCTGCAGTCTCCACCCATTTCTCAACTCAAACGTTTTCTTCTCACAGAGGCCTTCTTGTTAGCTTATCCTCTTGTCTGTTATCTCTCTCTTTTGTAAAATGAAAGCAAGAGCTTTACCTCCGTCGGTGCAGTACCCCAAGCATCTAAATTAATGTCTGGCACATAGTAGACCTCCAGAAAACATTTCCTGAATGAACATTAAGTGAATGAATGTGTTTCTGGCTTTAAGGCCATCTGTCTAATTCCTCAAGGCTTTCATCTTTTTAAGAAAACCCACCAAGTTGGATCTATATTTTCAGCTTTATGAGGGTGCAGTATGTAATAAGACCCTTGCCCCTAGGACAGATGCTCTTTTCCTTTCTTCTCCTTCTCCAACGACCTGTAAGTTACCTACTCATATATTGTTATTTGTGTGTCATTAGAGAATTTCCTTCTTTGGTCGGCACTGCCTTCCATTGCTATTCTCCATGAAGTATTTGTTCTCTGAGATGTTGTTTCTTTGTTTACTTCACTGTTGGCCCCTAGGACTGTATCAAAATATAAAGCAAAGGAATGCCTTGGCAGGAAGTAAAGGAGTGCATGAGTGCATATGCTTGTGGGTGGCAGTATCTCAAACAAGAAATGTTCCCGTCCTTTGTTTCACATTAGTGTCTACTTTGATTCAAAATGTTAAAGTGGAATTTAGGCAGAAATATTCTGATTGACCATATATGAAGTCTTTACATTTACATGAATATTTATTTCTCTATAAATCCAAGGCTCTCTGCCAGGCAATCTGGGGAAATTATAATCCATGAACCTCTTGCTTTCAAGGAATACAAATAGTTGAAATATATCACAGTGAGTGAATGGTACTATTAAGAGGCTAGAGGAAGGCTTGCACTTCTTCTTCCTATCCTGATCTCCCATCTTATATCATTTATAGATAAATTAGGGGAAATAACTTGACCCAGAGGATTCAGAAATACCTGTGTCATCAGTGCCTGTTTAATACATCATTATTTTCAAAGCTCACCGGTAACAAGTTTTTTGGAAACTGAATTTACACTCACTTCCCACCTACCCCCAGATATGTTAAACTATATTACAGTGATTAATAGAGCCTCTCTTGATAATTAGATTCTCTAGAAATTTCCCAGGCTCCTCTACTTTGCCTCCATATTTAAAGGAAGTGTGCTTGAAAAGACTAACGTCTTAATATCTTATTTTTGCCTTCCCTGGGAACAAGTACTGGATGTTAACTGTCCCTCTAACCTGTATTTAAGGCTTCATTTGCCTTTGAGCCTATTCATTTCTTCTTGCAACTCTTTAAAGAATTTTTGACTTATTTTCCCACACATGATTAACTGTGTGCCTGGACCCAGTTGATGTAAACTGAGGCAAGCAATTAGTGCCTTGCCTTTCCTCCTTATAGACACAGGGGGGCACCAGATCGATGGAAGGGGGAAATTTTCATTTCTACATAGGTATGAAATGAAATGTGTTGTTTCAGTCAGATCTTTATTAAGCAAATTAATATAGTATCAGTATTAAGTGTTAGTAACTTATAAAGACAAAATAAAAACTAGTGCAATGAATACCAAACTACCTCTGCTTTTTTTTTTAATCCTTTTCACTCTTTAATATCAAGAATTCTGGGGGTGCCCGGCTTGCTCAGTCGATGAAGCTTGCAACTCTTGACCTTGTGGTTGTAGGTTCAAGCCCCACACTGGGTATGGAGATTGCTTAAAAATCTTTAATTAAAAACAAGCAAACAAAAAAAAAGGAATTCCAGTTCACTGGGAATATGGTAAATAATGGACACTATTGCAATTTATACTTCTTTTTTTAAAGTAGATTCCATGTCCAGTGTGGAGCCCAATGTGGGGCTTGAACTCACAACCCCAAGATCAAGACCTGAACTGAGATCAAGAGTCGGATGCTCAACTGACTGAGCCACCCAGGTGCCTCAGTTCACACTGATTTTAAATCAGAAAAGAAATCAGTTTATCAGTTTGTCAAAAACTGATAAAAGAAGTGAGAGGACTGGTTTTAAAAGTAGCTGCAGTTCAAATCAATCATGAAAACCATTTAAAAAGAGGATGCCTGGCTGGTTCAGTAGGGAGCATGTGACTTTGATCTTGAGACTGTGAGTTCAAGCCCTGTGTATAGTATAGAGTTTGCTTAAAATTAAAAGTAGTATTACACTGTAGGTTAACTAATTGGAATTTAAGTAATAAAACTTTAAAAAAGAACCTTTTGAAAAGAGAAGGCATTTTTGTGTGAAAAACTAGGTTTTCATCTTTTCATATTTGTACTATATTTTGTATTTGGCACATTTGCATTTAAAAAGTAAAAGAATGAATTCTGAGTTTCTTATGTGTTCCAGAATGGATTATCTCCACTGCACATGGCCACACAAGGGGATCATTTAAACTGCGTCCAGCTTCTCCTCCAGCATAACGTGCCCGTGGATGATGTCACCAATGACTACCTGACCGCCTTGCACGTGGCTGCCCACTGTGGCCATTACAAAGTCGCCAAGGTTCTCCTGGACAAGAAAGCTAACCCCAATGCCAAAGCCCTGGTGAGTGGCTCAGCCAACAGGTCCAGCCCATGTTGTCTTGCTGACAACATGCTGCCTCCACATGTGAAGGGATTACTTTGAGGAGATAAAAATAAAAGGTCTAATTAAGTAGAATATACTTCTTATCAAATTTGTCAAATATCCTTTAAAGAAACAACCTATTTCTGACATGAACAAGACTGATGTGGCTAACTCGTTAATCTCTTTATGGTCACACTGGTGAATCTCTTACAGAAATAAGACCCAAAGACTGTGTAAGTATAAAAAAGACTCAGGTGGTCCCACTTATCTTACTGAGGGTAAAGTTATAATTATGTGACTTAAAATTTTCTTCTAAACTCTAAAAACATGAGGCAAAATAGTTAAAAAAAAAAAACATTCTCTTAAACATCAACAGTCTAGGAAATTGTGAGCTGAAATTTTGTATAATGTGTACCATGTAAGTTAATATATGGCCTTTCAACTCTTTTTCCTTCTGATAAAAATGAAAATTTGGGTCTGATTTTTGTCTTCACTCCTAAAATGATGTTATTTTAACCCTTAGAGCTGTACTGTAACTTGATTTTCTTAGCAAGATGGTGTTTTTGTCTTTGGAAAAATAAATTACCCCAATTTGGTAAGCTGTTTAAATTTAGTTCAGAATAGGTACTCATGTTTAGGAAAAAATCAGTCACTGAATGTTAGGGAAAACATGTGAGTTTACTAGGAATTTTGAGGTAAAAGCTGTCATCCGACCAACGATTTAGGAAGGGTCACTGTTCCTTTCCAACTGGTGCTGTCTCCCTGTCTAAATGGATCCCCAGCTCCTCTGCAGCTCTGTGGGCAGGAGACATGAGGACTGAGGAGCACTCTGACCCCAGCCTGTCATTGTCACTCTAAAAGCTTTTACCACAGCAGCATTTCAAGAGCTGTTGACCTGCCCAGTGTATCAGACATATCTTTGAATTCTGAGAAGGGAGGAAAAGAAATTAGCCATCATGACTCATTTTTCCATGCAAGAAAAAAAAAAAAAAACCTTAAGACAGGGTGTGGACATTCACTCTCATTTTCCTCTGCCTCTAAAGATTTCACAACATGTGAAGGTTATAGCCAGTCATCCTGAGATGGACTATAGCCAGGTGAATGGTCTCAGGATGGCTATGGAAGCACCTGTAGTGACATTGATGTGAGCTTTTATACTCTAGAGTCCTTTGTGGCCACTGAAAAATGCTCCGTGGTCTCAATTACAGGCAGTACCATTGGGAGGTCATTTGTTAAAAAGCAGATTCCTTTATTAGATTAAATACTAAAGCAAATGATCCAGATAACATTGGGTTGTTTCCTGCTTCCTTGGAGTTAGCAGTTATTTGAAACTTAAAACTGTAAAGGATGAAAACATTCTAGAAACTGGTCTCGTAGGTGCCCTAAAATGCAGCAGAGAATACTGAATGGCATCGGCAAAGTTTTGGCTTGAGGACAAATGTTTGGGCCCAGTTGTTTTTAGTTTGTATTTGAAATGAGATTGGAGGAGGGAGGGACAGATTATTTGGAAGAGTGAATTCCAAAATAAAATAATCTAAAAAAAAAAAAAAAATGCTAGCAGGAGGCTGTGACAAAAATTCACTTCCTGTTCATGATCACCAGAGTACTGTGGATTTCTAGGAGCAGTGAGACTACCTACGCTTCCAGAAAACAATTTGCATTCTGTTTAACCTCTCATTGTCCAAATCCTTAAAGAACATCATGTTGCAAACATTTTCCCTCACTCAGAGGAATTGGATTTCAGTGGCTTGCAGTCACGTACTTCTGTGTCTTTGTCCTCTCCAGAATGGCTTTACCCCTCTTCATATTGCCTGCAAGAAGAATCGAATTAAAGTAATGGAACTCCTTCTGAAACACGGTGCATCCATCCAAGCCGTAACCGAGGTGAGGGGAGTAGGAGTTTAAGGGTTCATATGAGGGTACAGTCCCAGAGCCATCCTTAATGAGCAGCTAGTTTTGCCATGTGTGTGGGTGCCACTGAACCCTCACCCAATGGGCTGCAAGTCCAGAGAACAGACAGGTGGTAGAGGGGGATGAGTGCAAACACATCATCCAAAACACCCACTCCATACGCAGGGGCAAATGGTGCCATAGCTGAAAGTGTCATTTACATGAAATCCTATAATGCAGTGCTTCTCAAGTGGGGGCAATTTTGCCCCCCAGGGGACATCTGACAATGTCTGGAGGTATTTTTAGTTGTGACAACTGGACAGTACTACTGGTACCTAGTGGCTAGAGGTCAGATGCTACTGAATATTTTACAGCATATAGGCCAGCCCTCTACAACAAAGAATTATCTGGCTCAAAATGTCAGATGTGCCAAGGTTGAGAAACTCTGTATAACACCACCTCCTGGGTGTTTGTAAACTGAATATTTCTCGTTCTAAAAATTCAGAATTAATGAAACACAGAGTTGCTAAAGTTGAAAAAGGAGTAGCTCTAGGCTTCTTTTGTACAAACTGGCATGGAACACAGAGAAATGTTCCTCCAGGATCAGTGCTGGGCCTGCAACACAGCAAACCAAGCTTGGCATCAGCCACTCCAGACTCTCTAACTCTACCCCACCCCAGCACTCTGTTCTCCATAAATTCCAGGCACAGCACTTCCCTAGACTGGACATCCTTTCATTCACCTCCCAATCTCTGTACTGTCCATACATCACCCCCTCTTGGCTCAGCTAATCCTACACATCCTTCAGGATGGGATATGGGGCTATCTTCTCCCAGAAATCCTTTACCACCTGGCCTGGTCTAGGAGCTCCTCCTCAGAGTACCTCTTTCTGTGCCAATTTCCATCAAACCACTTATCCAGCTGGTTTACTTATGACCGAGAGTCATAAGGCCTCACCTGCCCCCAGAAAGGACAGGCCCTGTTAGGGCAGGCCTGAGTCTTACTGGTCTGTAGAAGCCAGCAACACAGTGTAGGCCATTCAGTAAAGGCTGTTGAATGCATCAATAAAGCATTTGAAGTAAATATAAAATGTGAGATCTAGCCCAGTGACTATTGTTGTGCCCCAGTTTCTTATCTGCAAATGAAATATTTGCCTTGATTTGTAATGCGGTTTTAAAAGTATTAAATGGTTGAAAATATTCATACTGATTTGCTCTTTAGTCACTCTTACGGCTTTATTATGGGACCTATTATTTTAAAACCTTATTCTCGGTGCATGGCAACCGTTTTTAAAGGTCAGAATGGGCTCTGAAATAATCTTTTTTTTGACTGATGTTTGACTAAATATCCCAAGATGTCAGCCACTGAGAAGAGCCTACTGCCAGCCCTGTGCTCCCTCAGAGCTTTCAGAGGCCGGTGGATCAAGACGAGGGCTTGGCCCTGCACACGTTCTAATGACTCCCCCTGCTGATGGAAAAAAAAGTGCCAAATTACAATACAGTTCTTTTCTCCAATTTTCCTCAATTCCCACTATTTGAAAGCGGGTCAACCAGAATTCTTTCTTTTCTGCCTTTTACCTCACTTCTATTAGGCCGAACTCCTTTCACGTATTTTTTTTTTTTTTTTGGACATTTCTCAAATTTCTGTTGAGATTGGTATCTCCTTCTCACTCTCTTAAACACACACACACACCCATATTGGCTTTTTCTAGCCATATTAAGTATTTTTACCAAATTATGATGTTCATGCTGCAAGTGGAATGAAATTCTAAAAAATTATAAATGGCATCATTTCACATAAAAATCACAAGTATATGGGTGTGTGTGTATGTAGGATTTGAGAAAAACAGAACATTTAAAATCTAGTTTAGCATTTAAGATCTAGTATTATTTGCCATAATCATGTCACTTTAATTTATAATATTCATCAAGTTAAAAATTAAATGATTAAAGCTATTAATGCTGATTTGCTCATTTATTAGAAGGTTGGCCTTGTGTTAAGTACCATGCTCTTTCATGTATAATGTAATCAGTTGATTCTTAGTGCATGGGAATCATCTTTAAAGACCAAATTAGGATCTGAAATAAAGTCAACTTTTGTGCATGTGTATGTAATCACATGCACCCCCCCTCCCAAACACACACACACACAGTTATATGGATAAAGAAGCTTTGGTAGCAAAGGGGAAGAAAGCTTCAAGTCATTTTTCTCTAATTTTTTCTCATTGATCTTAATAAAATATATGAAATCTTTCTTCCTTAGTGGATATGACATAATCACTGAACTTGCTTTCAGGAAATGATGATTATGTACTGATACATTTATCTTATAGAATCTGTGGCCATAGTAGGCAATGGCCTGATAGCTTCTGATCTGATCACTCCATTGGTTATGTTATTAAGGTGTGTGGGTGGGTAGATAAATGGATGGGTGGGTGGATGGATGGAACACAGGCAGGGAGGCTGGTGGACAAAACCTTTTTATGATAAAATCACAATCTAACACGTTGCTCTTTTCTTCCTAGTCGGGCCTTACCCCAATCCATGTTGCTGCCTTCATGGGGCATGTAAATATCGTATCACAACTAATGCATCATGGAGCCTCACCAAACACCACCAATGTGGTAAGTACCCTTTTAAGAAAGTAGGTCCAATTATGAGTAAGAAATAATTTAAGACACTGATGAAGATTACTCTTATTTACTTATTTTTTATTATAATTAAATTAATTACTATTTACTGTGACTGCTTAAAAGGATAAAATTTTACAATAACGGTGGTTTCCTTTACTTCAAAGGCAAGATCCATTTAATCACTAGCTGGTCACAAATTGTTAGGACTTAGGGTTGTGTGCATTGACCTCACAGATATGTTACTTTTGGGTATTATGCTCTTAAAATATCACCTTTGTGGAGGGGAAGTTTTTTCTTTTTTTCTTTCTTTCTTTCTTTTTTTTTTTTTACAATAGAAGCATTTAAGAAATATTTCACATTGAGGCTCAAAATTATCATTACTGTAACTTCAAGTAAATTCAAAGTAATTTTTCTCTTTAATATTCTTAACCATGTTCATAGCAAATCCCTATTCATAGATTATTGGATGGTATTATTTTCCCACTCTAATCATTGCTCTACAGAACCATGAGACTCATTTCAGAGTAAGTATTGAAGAAGCGACTTATCACCCTAGATCTACACATGGCATTTGACATTATTTTATAGGACTTTAAGTTTGACATCGTAGTAATATTAGCATAACAGATCACAAGCAGAAAAACAAGCAGGTAGGCCTGGGACTCAGGACCACCAAAGCAGTAAAAATCAAATGAACCATATCCTGGCACAGAAAGAGCAAGCCATAAGGTCCTGCACATTCACCCTGTGAGTGGGCCTCAGTAAGGCTCTCTTCTTCTGGGAGCCCCAATCAACACAACCACAAGAGAGGAACAGGCCAGCTTCTCAACTGACACATAACCTTTTCTGTTACTAATGCCAGAGAGAGAATATCTCCCTTCATAAAGAGAACCCTGGATAATATGGTAAACTATACCCCAATGCCTTTCCAGTAAACATAGTTAACAAGTTACATGTGAAATGTGTCTTTGTATATCCTTCCATGGAGGCAGATATCCTGTAAAGCAAGGTTTTATTCATTAAAGGAATTTTTAGGTGGGTATCACTGGTGTGAGAGAATATATTTGATTTCTATGACTTTTTGTTTCCATCTCCCCATGTTTTCTATGTTGTTTCCATTTTTTATTAAATCAATGAATGGAAATCTGAATTAAATTCTCTGGTGAAAATGAAGGCATGGTCAGGGTGGAGGAGTCCAGTGACAAAGGAAATGGCTCCATGGGAGATTGTCCAAAGACCAGGATACTAGTCTGCTGAAGTAAAGCAGAGAGTGCAAACCAGCATCCACCAGCCAAGTCTGGACCTCAGGGGTATCTACGTTGCCCTTGCAGATTTGGGTTTTTATATTTTGTTCTCGTTGCAATTTGTATTGTGTGGTCCAGGTATAAGAAGTATACACAAATATCCAAACTGCCACTGCTTTTGAAAACTACAAAGGTGTGCCAAGACATGGCTGGCATCCTGCCCAGCTACCGAAGCAGTCTTCAGTGTCAGGTGGCTGTGGCCTCCCTTGAGCAAGGTGTGGGGCTCTCTCGTGGAGCACTCCCCAGCTGCCCTTCTCCACTCATTTCCTCTCCTGCTTGGCTCTCGGGGGATTCACCTTTCAAGCCCTGGGAACCCTGCCACATGGAGCAACACTTCTGATGTTGCCAGAGACTGGACTCCCCAGTGTTAAACCAGTTCTTCCATCATGAATCTGGTGGATGTGAGCTTCTTGTGTTTTGAATTTCCTATCTTTACTCATTTTCAACAAGGAAATGCTTAGGACTATTTTTTACTTAAAAAAAAAAAAGCCCTCCATCACAAGCTTTATGCAAATAAAACATGCCATCCTTCTTTAGAACTGCCGTTAATTACCTTTGGCTCCTGTTCCCCAGAGAGGAGAAACAGCACTGCACATGGCAGCTCGATCTGGCCAAGCCGAAGTCGTGAGGTACCTGGTACAAGACGGAGCTCAGGTAGAAGCGAAAGCCAAGGTATGTGCAACACATGAAAGCATGTGCTGTTGAGGGAAAAACCCTTGGTTTTATTAGAACCTTTAAACACATGCATGCTCTCTTCCAGGGATACTTTTATAAAGTAATGACAAAAGTCTCTATCCATGTGATATTGTAAAAAAAAAAAAAAAAAATACCTACACATTTGTCCATTCAATTATTTTACAAAATTAAATGGAACAAGAACTTAGTTCCAGGAAGAACTCTGTGTCCTTGGCATGTTGCTAGCCCCCTAACAGAATTGGAACCAAACCTAGCCTTGGTCCAGAGTTCTTCACACTCCATACAGAAGGTCTTAGACACAAAGCTTCTAGAAATAGCATAATTCAGATGCATGATTCAACTCTTTTGGTTGACTTACGTGTCATTTGTCACAGCCATAAAAGGAAAAAGGAACTCTCCTTTTTCTTCACAAGTTGTGAAGCCATAAACCCTGAGAGTTGAACTGGAATGGTTTCAGGGATTTGCCTTCACTTAGAGTTGGAGTGCTTCATCCTCTGCCTGTTATTTAGCTTCTGGAAGAAACCCACTTATCTGTCACTATTGAGACGGGTAGTTGGTGGTCTGCTTATCAAAATGGCAATTCAGGATAGGAATCGTAAATAAATATGTAAATGCCTTAACCATGTAATCTAACCTTCACATATAAATATACATTTATTTGCCATCTATTTACATGGACTGCAATTTCTAGCTTCAGGTAGAGAGAAAACAAGACATGTCTGAAGCAGTTTGCATGCAAATCATTTCTGGACTTTTATAATATTCCCCCAACATATTTAGCTGTCTCACCCAGATCTAATTTGAGCACAATTGTTTTATTTTTTTTATCAACTTTTATCAAAGCTCTCCAAAGCTTTCAACTTAGTATTCTTAGGGAAAAATTAAGCCTTCCCTTTAATACTCATATTTTACCTGCTAACATATTGTGTGATTGTATAATTAAAGTAATGAGTGTGAATATAGCACAAAGTAGTAATGTAACTAGTACAAACATACTAATGTGGAAACAAACACAACTAGATCATAGTGAGCATAAAATCTGCGGATGAGCAGAAAGGTTGTACCATTCTGAGCAGCAGACACACACTTGGAGTGTCCACTGTACTGTGGGGCCAGTTGGTGGATTTTACAGAGAATTTTGGAGACCGAGGTCAGCAAACTTTCTCTGAATAGAGCCTGAGAGTAAATATTTTTAGGCTTTGCCAGACACACCATCTCTGTCACAGCTGCTCAGCTCTGATGTTCTGGAGCAAAAGCAGCCATAGACAATACTACATACGCAAGTGGGCACGTCTGTGTTCCAATAAATCTTTATTTACAAACTCCAGCAGCAACAGGATTTGGCCCCTGGATTGCAGTTTTCTCATTTCTGATCTAAAGATCTTGGTTCAATCTACTTAATCAGTAGAGTAGAATGGATTAGAAAGGCTGTACTTAACCATGGATTACAGGAAACCTCACATTTTCTGAGTGTTGTTAGTTATACATCAAGCATTGTATCAGAGGAATGGTTTCACCCATAAGCTGAAATGGAGGACAGAATTTATGGTCCTTATTTCATCAAGGAAGCAGTAAGTATCATGATTAAGAACCTGACTTCCTCAGCCAGACTACCTGGGTTTGAATCTTGGTCCACCATTTACTAACTGTGTAATATTGGGCAAATTTAACATATCTATGGGCACATTTCTTTTTCTAGTTTCTTCATACAAAAACTGAGAATACTGATAGTTGCAAATGATAAGATTGGTGAGCTGATTAATGAATTAATGTAGATGGAGTACTTAGCACAAAGCCTAGGACATGTAGGTGCTCAGCAAATGGTTAGTGGTGGTGGTGACAGTAGTAGAATTAGAGATCTTTCTGTGGCAATTATATATTTCTGGTATTCTTCTTCCTGGGGCTCCTCCAATTCCTCTTATAGTTCCTACATAGATCCTCTTACTTTGGCCTTGACCCTCATCCTACTTAGCTTTTCAAAGCTGACTTCTGTACTCCAGCCTCTTCTCTGTACCTTCTCTATATAAAGTACTTACCTGAATTTCTTCACACTCAAGTGTGGGATTTCCCTTTGGATGGCCACCAAAGGGCATCTTTGGGAAAACTAGGAAAAGATGCTTCTCCCCCCTTGGGGATAAGACCCTCAGGATACAAGATTTAGTGCCTCATGGATGGGGGTGAATTGTGATAAGGTGCCCTTCTGCAGATGCAGCCCATGCCAGGATGTACAGCTTTACAAGCAGAGGGTAGGCTAGCTTTCAGTCCTCTTGTCTGGGAGCCTTCATGCAAGTCTATACCTGGTAGAGGTATAATACCTTTTCCAGTTATTCGAGTTTTACTAGGATGTATCCCCTTTCTCCCAATAAAGGAACCAGTAGAAATTAAATTTTTGGTAAAGTATGGCAGGTGGTAGTGAGGAAAATTTATGGACAGAGCTGCCTTCCATACTTTTCATACTAATAGGTAACTCAAAGGTATTTACAGTGCTCTGATCCACCATCTCCATATTTCTGAACATTAAAGATAAATGAGATGGCTTGACTCCAAGAGTTGAATGTAGCCTCTGATACCAGGCCAATTTTGCTGAATATTTCACACTGTCACCATTATTTTCTCATCTAGTCAGCCTTGTATTTCTACCTTGCCATTTAGGATGACCAAACCCCACTCCACATTTCTGCCCGACTGGGGAAGGCAGATATAGTACAACAGCTGTTGCAGCAAGGAGCATCTCCAAATGCAGCCACGACTTCTGGGTACACCCCACTCCACCTTTCGGCCCGAGAGGGACATGAGGATGTAGCTGCATTCCTTTTGGATCATGGCGCATCTCTATCTATAACAACAAAGGTATGGAAGTGATTCTTGGAATTCTTCTGTGTTTCCCTAAATTCCATCCTCCTTATAACTCCCAGCACAGCAATAGGTACAAAGCTATATAACACCATCGATACTTGAGATCCCAGGGTAGTCATGAACATGGTCAACAAAGCCTTGGTGGGGGTGGGGAACAGTATAACTTGGGGTATGTGTGTTTGTCTCGAGTTTCTCAGTCCATTATCTTCTAATGAAGCATCATTGACATCTAGAGTCAGATGTTTCTTGCACATTATATGATAGATTTAAATGGTGGTTTAAAAACATAGCCATAGATCTCTCTTGCTGAGTCCAAGTATACAAATTACTTTCAAATCAGGAGGTGAATTTTTCTTGGGTTATTTTTGTTTGTTGTTATTCCTATGTTTCTGTTGTCTTGTATAATTTTTAATATCTCAACTCTGATGCCTTAGAGCCATGACCAACCACTCAGTTGCTCTGTAGGTGCAGATTGCAAAATTTAGAGCTCACCTTTTGGTGTTACTATGTACACCTAGCAAATGTGATAGAAAGGTGAATTGTCCTATAACATGTCTTAGAAAGTAGAAATGGGTGTTTCACTCTCTTATTTGGGTGTAGAGAAGTGTGATCAATGCACAAGGCAATTACAATAGTTGGAAATACTTGGGAAACTATCTGAATAAATGATCATGACTGCCTCAACTCCCACCCACTGCCCTGAGATTCTCTAGGCTCTTCAGTAGAGTTGAGATGCACAGTCTCTCATTTAATATGTGAAACAGAGTAATAGCTGATGAGGTTTTGAGTGTCCTAGCCCTTCCACCATACCAGCTGCCCATTGGCTCTAATTGGCTTTAGTCTCATGAGGCCAAAAGTACTGATGACGCTTCCACTGCTGACTCATGCTTAGGACCCTCCATAATAGTATATAGTGCATGCCCGGACCCTTGTGGGAGTAGGTAGCAAGCGAGAGCAGCTACTCAACTCTGAATGCCCAACTCTTGCATATTTATTGGGCTAGGATCATGTTTATTCAGTTCACCTGTGGTAGCTAAGATGAGAGACTCTTTGACTTCCACCCCTGAGGATGGGAACATGCATAAAGATATGTATATACACGCAAAAATTAGAGAAGAGGGTGAGAAAGGCTCCAGTCTGGTGATACAAGATTATGGAGGGTCCAGACTTTTCTGGATTTTCCCAAGTTCTCCAAATCCAAATTGGGCCTGAGACCTAGTAGCCTATTCTTCCTAAAATGTGAAATCCCAAAATAGCTCTAGGATAAACCCCAGATTCAGCTCTCCACCTTCATCCTGGCCTGAGTAGCCCCAGAATTTGTGGCATGTTGTGGCTCAGTCAACAGAGAGAGAGTAAATATTCTGCTCCTCCTTGTTGATAAGGAGACTCGAGCTGTTCTCTTCCAGTGTTTGTCCTTAAATGCAGGCTTAACTGTTCTTCATCATTAGAATAATTCATCAGTTTCAGGAAAGTGATGCCTTTGTATCATTTGTTGTTCATTATTCTTATGTTTCTTTATTCAGAAAGGATTTACTCCCCTTCACGTGGCAGCAAAATACGGGAAGCTAGAAGTAGCTAATCTCCTGCTACAGAAAAGTGCCTCTCCAGATGCTGCTGGGAAGGTATGGAGCTGACCACCCTATAGGAGGCCACTTCCACGGTAACAAAACAAGCACTTGCTACTTCACCAGCAGCCATCTAAATTATCACTAGTCCAGAATTAAGTCTCATAGGATGAAGATCACTTGGGAGATAGGAGGTGAATGCTGGGGTCCAAGCATTGTGGAAACTGGAATATAGATTATACTCTGTGTTGAACCCAAACTAATCCCATTTCCTAAATCTAGGCCTCTGGTGTTAAGACACTTTTGACTCTGGTTGTTGTTTCTGCACGTGTTTTCAGAGCGGGCTAACTCCACTGCATGTAGCTGCACATTACGATAATCAGAAAGTGGCCCTCCTGCTTTTGGACCAAGGAGCCTCACCTCACGCGGCCGCAAAGGTACCTGGGATTGGCCAGCCTGGGGAGGCTGACAGGCAGTGTCCACCGATCTCTGTGTGCACCCACTTGGCTGCTCACGTTGCACCTTACACCACCAGTCACAGAAATCTAAGCTCCTCGGGAATCTGTGCCCTCAGCTATTCGGTCAAGTGGTGTAGTAGATGCTCAATAAATCCTCACTTGCCAGTTGATTCTCCTTAAAAATCCAGGACTTCCTGGGGCCCATGGAGGAAAAGAAGTTGATGTCCTATTCAGCCCGATTAAAAACATAAGCACAGCCTGAGGTAGTAAGGAAGTCGGATTTGTCACAGTTATAAAACATGTGTTATATTTTCCTGGCCATAAAACATTGCCTTCAAGTCGTTTATTTCTGCTCAATAAAATAGGTTGGGAGGTTTTATTTATATGATTTTATTATTCCTAAGGGGAATCTTTATTCCTCTTGTTGGGGCATTTTTGAACAGTAGACAACCCACATTTATTTCTGAGAAAAGAGATACGTAGAGTATACAGCTTCCTAATTATCCTGGTATTCTGATTTGTGAGGCAGTCCATAAAGACGAGCTTACTTTTAGTACACTTGCTGTTGTTGGGCAGGTGGCTATGATCTAAGAAAACTGGAATGATACAAACTACAACTTAATGCTGTCCAGTGCTTTTACTGAATACTGTTGTTGTTGAAGGAACTTTTAGCACTTTTGAGCTTTCTACATCTTTGGGGGTACTCTCTCCCATTTGGAAGCAGCTATAGCACTTAACATTAGTGTTTACATTAAATCTGTTGTAATCAAATCTGAGCAGGCAGTTCTAGATTATTTGGAGACCTTAAGAGAGAAAGTTTTTAGGAATCTTCTTTTAGAGAGTAGGTTATCTTTGACAAGTATTTCTCCTCAGAGCCTCTTTTCCTATATGTCTTAATTATCTCCTGCCTCATCCTCTCCAGAATTATACCAGTGAAATCTGTAATTCAGAATCATACCCCTAAATTTGCTTTTCATTTAAATGTGGCTCTCTCCTCATAGTTTCTGGTCCTGGTGAACATTTTTTTCTATTATAAAGCCATATGTGACTTTTGGTAAAGCTTTATATTTAAACAACAACAACAACAAAAATTTGAATAGCGGCATTATTCCCAAGAGCCAAAAGGTGGAAGCAACCCAAGTGTCCTCTGAAGAATGAATGGATAAATAAAATGTGGTGTATACATACAATGGCATATTATTCAGCCTGCAGAAGGAAGGAAATTCTGGCACATGCTATCACATGAATGAGCATTGAAGACACCATGCCGAGGAACTAAACCAATTACACAAAAGGACAAATATTGTATTTCAGTCATATAGAGACAGAAAGTAGAATGCTGGTTGCCAGGGGCCCAAGGGTAGGAGGATTGGGATTTCATGTTTAATGGATAGGGTTTCAGTTTGAAGCTGGTTGGTGGTAAGGCTGGAGAACAATGTGAAATGTACTTAATGCCATTGACCATGCACTTAAAAATGGTGACAGTGGTAAGTTTTATCTAATGTATATTTTACCACAATTTAAAAAATGGAAAAAAATTACAGTGAAATTTAATGATTGTCTATTTCATTTCAGTGTATTTTAATATCCTTCTGAGCCTGGGCCACTAACAGTAAACCCAGGTTCTTGGTAGGCAACCACTAAATAACAAGCAAACTCTTCATTCCTTACATGAGAGTAATAACTTTGAGACAACTAGTGCCAAGCGGTTTAGGATTGAAAGAGTCATAAAGTAGTAAGTGAAGCAAAATGAGTGCAGTCCACCCTTCCATCCATCCATTCTGTCTTTCAGTCCACGAATAACTGAAATAGGCCAGTAGTTGATGTATTCCTGCTTTATATTTGTCAAACAAGACCTCATGTTTCCATGTCTGCAAGACATCTTTAACAAAGAGTAGAGAAGCAGCCCTTTAGTCTCAGGCGTAGCTTTTACAGCCAATCGGACACAGGCTTTTCTAACGAAATCTTAATTCTTGCTGCTGTTAATTCTTGCTGCCGCAGCATCCTTGCTTAGTAGGAGCCTCAGTCATGCCATCTGTGCCACATGTCCAATCATCCCCACTTTCTGGGGCAGTGAACCTTATCAGGAGCTTCTTCTAGACTTTGATCCTAAGCAAAGCCATTTCATCAATTAGAGATTGGCTTCATCTACTAGAAAACACCTAGCTACAGTTTAAGCTGATGAGGCTCCATTTTTCTCATGTTATAAACAGTCTGGAGGTGGACAGTTGCTGGTGTTAGGTCAGTGTTTCCAGAGTGTTAAGGGAAGTTCTATGTGTATTTTTTTTTAACCTTCCTTTGAGAGATTGCTGTTGCTCAGACTGCCAGGCCCTCTTTTTAAGCAACCAGCAGGAAAGAAAGTCAGACAATAGGGCATTTCCAGAAGCTCCACCTACCCATTTCTCCTTACATCTCAACGGCCACTCCTTCCTGCAAAGGAAGCTAGGAAGTGTAGTTTTCAGTGGGGCCCAATGCCAAGGCTCTTTTATTAAGGAAGGAGGGAGAATGGATATAGCATAGGCAAATAGCCTCCTGGGTCCCAGGGAAGCTTTGGCATTTCTGAAAAATGAGTGACAGAGCCTCAGTAAGGCACGATTTGAGCATGTGACTATGATGGCAGTGGCTTCAGTGAACTCTTCCTCTATTCTTGTGCTCCGTTCTTAGGGTATGTGATGCTTTCTTGCCTTTTCTTCTCTTTTGTAGAATTGTGAACATATCTTCTTACTCATACATGTCTTAGAAACACGGTGTGACTTTGTAATGGGGGAGGAGGAGGGAAGGTGCTGAAAAAGTAGATGGGCTTCTGTAATCCATTTTAGCCAGATCTATTTCCTGAGGCAGGGCCCAGCACTAAAAGGAGGATTGGCATGAATTCAGGCATAACCTGGGCACTCATAGAAGGGATAATGAGCCTTAACTTGTTAGTTATCAGATATCTCTTCCACAAAATATGCAATGTATCTATTGATACTGAGATTGTGAAATTTCTTAGAAAAATATAAAGAATGATATAAATATATTACTTTGAGTCATTTAAAATTGCATTTCCTTTTGTTTTCCTCTTGAAATGCAAAAGCACACATGGCTTCTACATCAAGAGGAAAAAAGTATTTAAGATGATTCTGTAGTTGAATCTCTCACTGTTTTGTTTCTCTTCTGATAAATGAGAGTAACCAGTAAGAATCATTTTTACTTTCCAGAAATTAAAAAGCACTTAGGGAATTTAGAAAATTTCTTATAGGTCTCAAGTTGAACTATTTGTTTGCTATTTGAAATATGTTTTAAGTGTTTCTGAGATGAGCTTCCCATTCTAAAATAATACCATGAATTGTTTTTCCCTTGCTTTATATTTTCCTTCATAGCTTAGGTAAGGAGCTCAGAATAAAACCCTCAGTAATAATGAGTAACTTGTCTGAAATCAGCATGCTTTACAGAGATACCAGAGCTTCTCCTGATTAGTGTTCTTTAGGGCCTAGGATTTTTGGGTAGAATTAAAAGTGATCAAGAGGATTGTCACCTCGGAGAGGACATTGACCTGCCTTCGGTAGTTGAAAGGTGACTAATGTGAAGGTTATGTCTATAGCAAAAGCAAAAAGAAATAAGATGCATGGTAAGAAGCTAAACTCAGACTATCATTCTGTTACCACTCTGATTAGCCAGTGTTAGACATATTGACTAATCAGATGTCCTATTTTAGCACTGTTTTGTGAATTTTGTCTTTTATGCAGGGTGGGGATGGGAGCAAAACAGACCTCCTCCTCCTGTCACTTGCTGTAGAGTTGGGCTCAGTCCAAAGCTCTAC
Organism: Vulpes lagopus; assembly: GCF_018345385.1. Lineage (NCBI taxonomy): Eukaryota > Metazoa > Chordata > Mammalia > Carnivora > Canidae > Vulpes > Vulpes lagopus. The sequence continues at coordinate 76,230,657 of NC_054826.1, forward strand.
ATTTGGCCCTGAAGGCAGTCTCTTTAGGGTGTGTCTTTGCAGAGGGACAAATGCTTCCCAGGTCAGCTGGGGTTTCCAGATGGCAATAGGTCAAAACTAAAAATAGAGATGTAAAATCTACCCTGGTCCATCCCATTAGGCAGAGGGTGGTTTCAGAAGAGTCTGGAAGCAGCATTTCCACTTGTGTGGGGTGATATCCAACAGCTTAAATCCTCTACAATTGATTATAGGAAGAGTGTCTGTCAGGTGAGACACACTGTCCTACTAGGACATGCCGATGACTTAAAATATGAGGGTTGATTGCAGTAGGCTGGCCTAGCAGTGGTGCAACAGTCCCCACTGTTCTCTGTGTTGATTCTGACCCATCTGTACTGCTTGGAAATATTGTGTCTGGTAGTTGTCTAGATTTGGATCATTTTCCCAAATATAAATCCATGAATTCTATTTTTTTCTGTACGTCTTCTTTTCCATCAAAAATCATTCCAATTTTTCATTGGCATATTTTATATAGTCAGATTCATGCCCAAGTCAAAGTATAGTCTTGTGTTTCTTTTAAATGACTGTAAGACAGGACAAGGTCCCCTACCTAGCACAAGAGACCTTTCTTTCTCAGGGCAAAGGACTCTGAAGGATCCTGAGGCACAGCTAAATTAACAACTCACCAGAGAAATTTGGGTCACCTCTACCTTGAGCGCCAAGGGTCAACCAAGATGACAATCCCAGAATGTTCTGAAAGTTCTAGTAAGCCTGACTCAAATTCCAAAGATTCTCCAGTCACCATGAGGCACTAGTAGAGATACAAGGACTGATAGGACACAATACCTGCTCTCAACTAATTTGTATTTTAGTAGAAGAAAATCAGTGTGGAAAGGAAAGAGCACCACTAAATATCCCCAGGACTTTGATTAATCAGTCAGGTCTGGGTAGGTATAGGAGAAGGAGGAGGTGAAATATTTCATGAGAATATGACCCTTGAACTGAAACTTCAGCTGGAAGATGCTGACCCCAAGGACATGGTGGGGAAAAACATTCTTGATAGAGGGAGGCAAAACAGAAACATGAGCTGTATCTTATTTGGGAAACCAGTTCGGCTGAAGCATAACATAGATACTAGGGTTTTATAAAAGAGGCAAAGGGGCTGTGAGAGGAGGACACCTGGGTGGTCCAGTCAGTTAAGCATCCAACTCTCGATCTCAGCTCAGGCTTTGATCTCAGGGTTGTGAGTTCAAGCCCTGTACGGGGAGCCTACTTAAAAAGAAATAATGACAATAGAACAAAAGGGCTATGAGAATAGACTATAGCATCTTGACTACCACGAACATTAAATTTTTCAACTTGTTAGCAACAAAGAACCATTAAAGGTACCTTAAAGGTAGAATAATAGCTCTGGACATACCCATATTGTTTGTGTTTCCTACTTGGGCTTCCTCTCATTACCAATTTAAATAAAGCAAGTAGTTATTGAGCACCTACTAACATAACTACCTGTAGGAAAGAACTCCATATTCCTTTCAAAACCAGCAGTACTCCAATTCTCATGCGTTAAACTGTCCATAGTCTGTTTCCCCAGCTTCGGAATGTGGGAACCATGAGAGCAATGCAGTAATGACATAGCCTGATTTATCAGTTTGCTTATGTGATTTGGAATTTTTAAACCGTCGAAGAAAATCACTAGAAAGGGATGCATACTATTTGAAAGTGCGCTGCACACATTTTTATCTCGTTCCTGGGCATGTGACCAAGTGATTCGTGTTGACAGAATGGTTATACTCCGCTGCACATTGCTGCCAAAAAGAACCAGATGGACATAGCGACGACTCTGCTGGAATATGGTGCTGATGCAAATGCGGTTACCCGGCAAGGAATTGCTTCCGTCCATCTCGCAGCTCAGGAAGGACACGTGGACATGGTGTCACTGCTCCTTGGCAGAAACGCTAATGTGAACCTGAGCAATAAGGTAACCTTTCTTTTTCTCTACAAAATGTACGGCAAAAGCTTCCCTCTCACAAAGGTTGCTTAAAAAGCATGAAAAATCCAGGTCAAATCGAATTTGTAAAATATAACATTGCATAAAGATGTTTGCCAAAATGTTGTTTATCATAGCAAAAACTTTGAGAAAACATGTTTAAACAGTAAGAGAATGGTAAATCAATCATTGTAAAGTCTTACAACTGAATGACATCTAGCTGGAGAAATGAAGTCCACAAAGTTTTTCAAAATAATACGAAATTGTGTTAATTCAAAGAGCAACCCTGTTACCTCACCTGAACCTACCAAATAGTAAGTTGTAAATTGTAGCCCATTGATTTAGTCCGCAAACATTTTGGGGGCACATCCTCCTTGTCCATCCCTGTTTTAAGTTCGAGGTTACAGATACTGGAAATAGTACTGCCTTCAGAGACTTCATTTTATTAACATAAATCTAAAGTAACTATTTTATTCAAATAGGTTGGAAAGGTTGTTAGTCTTTGTATGTAAATTGGCAGTTTCAAGGAACTCTGAGGCCTCTGTTCCCCAAATTTTTCAAACTCCTCTGCCTTCATACTTGGCATCCTCACTCTTTTTAAAGAATTTTGTGAAGCAAGGTAAAAATCCAGCCCACAACTGGCCTGAGACATCTTAATGAAGTTACTACCTCTCATTGCATATGGGTTTGCTGAACTGTTTGCCGAACTGTTTATTAATACCTAAGTTTGAGATTGACTCAAAACACAGATGTTTCTAAGTCTTCCCTTCAGATAATACAAAAGCCTGCAAGAGTGCCCCCAAATTCCTGATAATCTACACTCCCTGGATTCTTCTTTACCAGTTGGTGATAACACAGCCATAGCTCAGCTATAGGAGTAGAATTTCAAGATAGCAATAGTTTTATGACGACAAATAACAAGTAATGTATTTTTTTTCATGTATGTGGCCTATGTTTTGGAATAACCAAGGCTTTGGATCTCCTGGGTATGAATCCTAAGCCTGACTCTTACTTGATGTATAACTTTATTGGACAAGTTATGTGACCTCACTGAGCTTCAATTTTGTCCGCTAGTAAACAAAGACAAAATATTTACTTCACAGAGATGTCATCAAGATGAACTAAGATAACATTCAATACTTTCTTCTTAGGTAGAAAAGGAATAGTTGTCTTAATTTTGAACTTCTCACAATTTAGGGAAAAAGTTATTCTGCCCGAATCTAAATTCCCAAGATTGTAATTTAATAAATCGTGTGGATGGAAATCATATGTAAGAGAACAGGGAAACTTTCTTTTCAGTTTTAGTATTTTGAAAATCCTTTGTGATAACTGCAGATTTTTCATATTTTCATATTTTCCTCATGTAACAGTTTGATTTTCTCATATCTTTCTTTTTAAACATTCCTTTTAGGAATGCATGTCTCTGCATTCATAGGAATCACAGAGCAATTTTGAATAGCCATTATAATCAGGATTCTTTTTTTTTTTTTTTTTTTTGAGCTTTTGAGTTTGGAGGGTTCAAAGACTATAATATAGAGACCAGGCTTATGATAATTTGCTATAAAATTCAACTTATCTTAATGAGGTAGAAGACTTGGTCTTCTCAAATTGATGTACATTCTGGCATTCACTGAGTCTATTTTAAGAGCCCAGAATACTACAGCTCACTATTCTCTCAGACACAATAGGGGCCTTAACAATGGTTAATAGGTGAATGTTTTCGGTAGATTCAATACCAAAGTACAATGTGACCTTTTTTTTTTTTTTTCTTTAAAATCCTCTGGTCAAGAGACGCCTGGGTGGCTCAGTGGTTGAGGTGTCTGTCTGCCTTTGGCTCAGAGTGTCATCTCGTGTCCAGAGGTGGAGTCCCACTTCGGGCTCCCTGCGGAGAGCCTACGTCTCGCTCTGCCTGTGTCTCTACCTCTCGCTGTGTGTCTCTCATGAATAAATATTTCTTTTAAAAAATCAAAAATAAAAAAATAAAATCCTCCATTCAACTAGTTGCTATGTATATCCAGCCTTACATTCACCTTAAAGTCATAGAAATTTTTAGACTGAGAATACTTCAGAATTCCTCAGTATTTGCTTTGGTAGACTGGACATGGGCAAGGGAATTCTAAGGACATGTGACACAGTAAACCAAGGGCACCTGGACGTTGTCAGCCACCTTCCTGAAAAAACTTGACATGAGCAGAGATACTTCCAGGGAAATTTTAAAAAGCAGATCAGCTGGCTTCCCGTTAGCACAGCATGCTTGATTAAGTTGCAAGAATTTCACAACACCTAGAAATGGTCTAATATGAAAGCATTTGTAAATCATTGCTTCCTTTCTCAGTGCCTGTGTTCTGTATAATGCATTAAATAAGCCCTGATGTGGAAACAGAACAGGAGCAGAACTTCATTGTTCATGAGGAGTCCAGACACTTCTCTGCCAGTTTGACTTGGACGGCCCGAGTTTCTAACACCTCCCTGTCCCAACTCCCCACTTAACACTAGATTTTATTTCCTTGCTAAAAATATAAATGTTAAAAAGAAAGATTTAGCTTTTGTGAAAACTGATGGTGAACTAAAACACTTCATTGCTTTTGCTTCTTCCTTTTCTTACTCATCACCAGTAGTTCCTGGTCACTTAAGGAAATGAGACCATAAACCCCCATATGACTATGAAGTGCTAGCATTTGATTTGAGTCACCTTTTGCTTTCAATGTTCCCGCCTTCCCGCACAGATTCTGCAGATCATGAGTAGCTCCATTCCTCTGTACCACTAATAGAATATTAAGCAGGCCTGTTGATGTTCTGAACTGGTGGTGTTCTCTTGTTTCAAGTTAAGGCCGTTTTTAAAATGAGCCATGGTTCAAACGTTATAAAGGATTAACAGATGTCTTCTGAAGTCAAAGGGGGCTGTTTTAACCATCACGCTATTTTTAAAAAAATTTTAATGAAAATTGTGAACATAAACATAAGTTTTTCTTTATCCTATTTTACCTAGAGGTGTTTGCTTTTTCTCCTGATTTAATCATTCAGTAGATGATTAAGTGCTAGGTGCTAGACACTGGTTGTATTAAGAATAAAGATACAGTATTTGCCTCAGCAAGCTCACAGTGGTTTGAGGAAGACAGACCAGAAAACAATTTCAAGGCAGGATCATGATGCTCTTAATAGAGGTGAGCACATGGAAGGTGTGCACATAAATGTAACAGTGAGCACTCTGAGAGACAAGAGGGCCAGTGAAGCTCAGGGGAGCTGCAAGTGACTCCATGTCACCGGTAGAGTTGGTATCCCATGGGGGCAGCGTGAACAGAGACAGAGGAATGCGAGAGGGTAAGGTACCTGCCAGAAGACATTTCCCGAACTTTGCTGAGAACTGCTCAGTAAAAAAATCTTCATAAGTCTTGAAAAGTCTTTAACTTAGGATAGGTGACCATGACATTTTTATAAAATATTAGGACTAAAAAGATTTGTTTCCTCTGAAGTAGAACATGGAGGGGGTAGGGGGACAGGGGACTGAGGAGGGCACTTGTCATGATTAGGACCAGGCGATGTGTGGAAATGCTGAATCACCATCACGTACACCTGAAACTAATAGAGTGCTGTATGTTAACTAACAGGAAGGAAGGTAAAAACTTAGTAAATCAATAAAGTAGAACATGGGACCTTGTTCTCAGATTGTGTTAGCGTTTGGAGGATGCCATTTTGGACCCTAGCTTATTTTTCTTGGATTTCAACCGAATATATCCGCCCTCCTAGCCATGTTTCCTCTTTCCTCAGTTTGAGTAGGCTTCCTCCAAAATCCTGTAAACAGTATTTAAAAGTCAAGAACAAATGACTCTTCCTGAGTCCTATCATCTGTTTGAGGGAATGGCAACCTCTGATTAAATAATGTTCAGCGTCTAGAGGGCTCTGTGCTCTTGCTACTACTGCTTCTGATTCGCTCCTCTCCTCTGACCTATAGGACAGCTGAGGTTCTCATTGCATGGATGCTAGAGGAAGAGACCAAAGACTTCCAGAGCACAGAGATTAACTTCTGTGCTCATATTAAGGGAAAGAGAACAATCTGAAAGCACTAACACCAAGTTACTTTCTCTCAAATATTGTTCATGAAAAGACACTTTAACAGCTACAGAGGATTTTTAAAGCAGAGTACAGTCTTGGTGATTTTTCTTGACCATTGAAACAAGCAGGTAGCCTGCATATTCTGGGGTAGACTCAGCTTCAAATATTCAGTCTCATTAAATACATAATACCATCTAAATGACCTGGAAATTCTCATGAGATTGGATTCCTTTTGAATTTCCCAGCCCATCTTTCTTCCCCAGAAGCAACATGCAGATATATTGATCAGCCTTGGGTATTAATATGTGATGGAGAAAATATTATCATCACATGTTAATTTATCATCATATTTAATTCATAACTACTTTTTCTATTAATTTCTGCTAATGCCAGTGCCAATGGTAACATATTGAAATTCCTTCAAGTTTTACAAAAAAAAAAAAAAAAAAAAAGTCTCTAGGGTTTTTTTTTTTTTTTTTTTTTTTTTTTGGTAAATATTTATTTACTTATTTTTTTGAGTTGACACAGAATGTTACATTAGTTTCACATGTACAACTTAGTGATGTGACAGGTTTATACATTATGCTCTGCTCACCCCAAGTGTAGCTCCCATCTCTGTCCTGTCACATGACTATTATGATATCATTGACTCTATTGCCTGTGCTGGGCCATTTATTCCTGTGACTTGTTCATTCCTCAACTGGAAGCCTGTACCTCCCACTCCCCTTCACCCATCTTGCCTGTCCCTCCGTCCCCCTTCCTTCTAGCAGCCATCCATTGGTTTTCTGTTTTTACAGGCCTGTTACTGCTTTTTGTTTGTTTCTTCATTTAGTTATTTTTTTCTTTGTGGAGATATTTTAAGGCAAATCCCAGACATTATATCATTTTCCTACTACATATTTCAGTGTTCATTTTTTAAAACTAGAGACTTTAAAGAAGTGACATAAAATGATATAATGTCTAGGATTTGCCTTAAAATACTTCCACAAAGAAAAGAATGAACAGGAAGTAGGGCTGGATGAAGCAAATGAGGAAAACCTTCCTAATTGCTGAGTTTGTGATGAGTACACAAGGTTCAGTCCATTCCCTCCACTTCTGAATATGTTTGAAATTTTTAATTAAGCCTACACATAGCAATGTTGTGATGGTGCTAATACGTAAACTTTCCCTATAATTTTAAACAAGAATTCTAGGCTTCCTGTCCTAGAATTCATAACTGTTGCTCAAACATGCCTATGTGTGCTACATTCCCTTCTCTAAGATGACTGTACTTTGAATCTTTTGCAGAGTGGCCTGACCCCGCTCCATTTGGCTGCTCAAGAAGACAGAGTGAATGTGGCCGAAGTCCTCGTAAACCAAGGGGCAAATGTGGATGCCCAGACAAAGGTATACAGAAACAGTGTGCCCATATAAAGTGTCATTTAGTGACTCCTGCATGGAAACAAAAACAATTTGATAGGAGAGGACGAACAAATTTTATATCATTTCTCTTATACATAGTATTTCAAACATATATCTGTGCCAGGGACACCAAAGTCTCCAGTTGTAGTGTCCCAGATGCTTTTATCTTTAGTGGCCTAGGCACTTTATCCCAGCTGCCTACAAGTACCCACCTGTGGTAACGCTATTGATCCCCGTTATGACAGATCTGTCTTGCAGGGGCAGAGTGTAAAATCGTGTTCCTTAGCTTTTGTGACTGACAACACATACAGAAAAATTTATCAGTGATTTGTGACCTTTAACTTTGTTCAGATGTAGTCTATAAAAAAGGATAAAGTAAGTTTTATTCAATTATTTTTCCCTTGTTAAATTCCTTATGGCATGTGTGGTTGCTAGCATCTTTTTCTCTCTCTTGCTCTCGCTCTCTCAGACAAATAGTTCTCTTCAAAAAGAAAAAAAAAATACTGATTAACATCCTATAATGCTGCAATTTCAAACTCAGATAAGAAAAACGGCTGTTTTGTGTCTTCATCAGAGATAGGACTTTGTATGAATCTCATTTCTCGAAACATTTTCTTTCGGCACTTAATTTTGTTACTTCTTCATAGCAAACTTGTTTTATCTACTCTAAAATATAATTCTTGTTTCTTTCTGTGTGTCATACTTTGATGCAAAAATGAATGCTTATTAAATATTGTGAATACAAACATCTCATGTATAATAGAGATTCTGAGGTGCATTGATAACCTACTGAAGTTACTAAAATATATAGAAGTATCACCAGGAAGTAGCCAAGTAAAAAGGTATGCAGACATCAAAATCAGACTGGATTTACCAGATAGGCACAGAAGGAACAGCCCCAAGGAGAATATACGCTTTGGACATTGTCTGGCTCTATGGTTAGCTGCTCCATCCATGCTGTCTGTGTTCTATTAAAAAGGAGCTGCCTGAAAGAGATCTGACCAGGCAAGATCCTATCTGTGTTTTAAACTCTGTGTCAAATTAGTAAAGCAAGTATCATTGTCCCTGGCCAGGGCTGCCCTAGGTGGAACTGAAGAGTAGGCACATTACCACTCAATTCCCTTTCTGGAATTTCTGTGCAGTCTCCATGGCCTCATCGGTAGCCAGCTTACCTAGCAATCCCTTCACTCTATTTCCTTCCCATTATAAAAAATCTCATCATCCTTAGCCTTCAGTGCTTTCCTAGTAGCTAATTATTTAACAGTAAAGGCACTGGTAGCAGCTGAGTGGTTTCTTGTTACTTTCCATTTTGAAAATAAAAGCATTTTTAATTCTGATAAAAGAAGCAGATTAGGGGTACCTGGGTGGATCAGTTGGTTGAGCATCTGACTCTTGATTTCAGCTCAGGTCATGATCTCAGGGTCATGGGATCGAGTCCTAAATCAGGCTCCATGCTGGAGCCTGCTTAAGATTATCTCTCTTCCTCTTTCTCTGCCCCTCGATCATGCTCATGCTCTCTCTCTCAAAAAAAAAAAAAAAGAATCAGACTGAATTTAGCTTGTAGTCTTTATTTTATTAATGGCAAATATATTCATCTTGTGTTGTTTCATTTATACACACAAACAGACTTAAACACTTTTTTTGGTTGCTGCTTCCTTTACAGATTAAAAATTCTAGGAGGCATGGACAGGGTCAAGTTTCTCAATATGTTTTTGCCCCTGTGCATCCAAGGCAGACACCGTAATTCGGTCATGAAGTGTGGCACTGATTGTCCAAGGCAGGTTGAGAGGCAGGGCGTGGTGCTAGGAGCCTTCTTACACAGAAGGGCCCCTGAGCTTAAGGGTCTCCAGCCTCTACCAGGGTTTCTTCCTAACCCAGCCCAACTCAGATCATGGTCAGTAATCAGTTTTGTACTTGGTGTAATATTTATGAAGCATGTCCCCTTTCCTGCCTTTGACAAGTGATGCACTTCAGAAAGCACCTTTGCCTCTTACAAATTCTTTCCCTTTCTTTTTCTTCTCAGCAAAATCATAGCACCCAAAAAAGCTGAGGCTATGATTGTCCCATAGCTGAAAAAAGCAGAAATGCAGAGAGATGGGTTGTAGGACTTGCTTCCTAAACTTGTGAATAAAAAGCTTATTATATTCTATGAATTGCCAAATTCTTACAGGTAAGGATGACAGCCCTAAGCAGCCTGCAGGTGTAAAGTGTAGTACCATTTAATTCATTGGCTTGAATTTAAAAATAGTAATCATGAAAACATTGAGAGCTCTTTTCTCTTATGGGGAAAAGACTAGAATATCCTGGTAACAGCTTTTGCAGCCTTCCTATTGGCTTGCTGACCTTCTACACATCCAACTCTGTATTTGAAGTTCACTGAATCAGTTCAGACTAAATTGTGCTGCTGGCCACACAGTTTAATATTCAGTGTGGTTTAGCTGAAATAAAGTCATTCTTTTTCCTTTTTAAAAGGATAATCTCCTGAAGTATTTTATTTAAACCATCCAAAATACACTGATTCTCAACAGTACTGATTAGCAACTTAATAGTTAAATTATACTTCTTTAAATGTGTATAAAATAATGAAAAAATTTATTTGATATTCATTTCATATTCATTCTTAGAGCTCCTACTAGTTACCACATTCTAAACAGGGTGATATATTCCTTGCCCTCATAGTAGTTATAATCTAGAAAAGAAGATATATGATGGTAAAAATAATAGAATAGTATAATAATACCAAAACGTATTAGCCATCTTCTCTGTGTCAGGTATTAAGTGCTTTACCTTTATTAGTTGGTTTAATCCTTACAACTACCCTAGAAGGTGGGTAAAATTGGTGTCCCTGTATTACAGATGAGGAAACTGAAGAACAGAAAGTAGTCACTTGTACAAGGTCACATAGCTAATTAGTACAAAGCCTGACTTTGACCTCACATATAAATATATAATTTTAGAATCAATGGCATTCACTGAATTATTTTACAAAGGTGAAATGTGTAGAAGGGAGCTATAGCTGGTTCAGTATCATAGAAACAAGAGGGGAAAAATGGTGGGCATGTCCCAATATGCTGCTAGAAATTTAAGATTTCAGAGGGCCTTTATGGACCAGGCTAAGCAAGTTTAGCTTTTTATCCTGTTTGCATTGGAAAGCCTTGGAAGGTTTTAAACGGAAGAATGATAAGATCAGGCATCCAGCTCAGACAGATCCTAGGAGAAAGTGCAGAGACCGAGTTGGTCAAAGGAGTTTGGAGCAGAGGCAGTTGAAGGCTACAGCTAAGGTCCGGATGGAGAAGAAAGAAGGCTTTCACTTAGGAGCAGATGGGAAATCGATGAACAAGAGAGAAACTTGAGAAATACTTAAAGGAGTGTGAACAATAAGATATGAGGAAAAGTGAGAAATTCAGGAAGAATCTCAGGATGTGACCCCTGTGACTGGGTGATCACAAGCACCATTCAATGAGATTAGAGGAAGCTGGCTGAGGGAGAAGACCAAGGGTTCTGTGTGGGGCACTTGACTACTACCCAGTAAGGTATGGTGCTATGGCTCCAGAGATCAGAAACATCAGCCTGAATACTCCGTCAGCACCTATTAGCTCTTCCTTCACAAATACAACCTTTCAGTATTGCCTAGAGGAGAAGACAACTTCTGCTCATCTTGATGGTATAACTATGCAACAGTGGAAAAAGAGGCAGACACTGCCAAGTTAGCTGAACTGTGATTATTTCTTAGCTATTCCAGAAAGAATAGTTTGTCTTTCCAAAATTGATTGCTGCTAATTGGAAAGAATTTCTCAAATCACATCTCTCTGAGCATATTTGTGCAAGGTACCATTTAATATAAGAATTTTATGGCCCTCAATGAATGGAAGAGCCCCAATCTGATTTCTCTAATAGCAAACTAAATCTTCTCATCCATGCACGTGTTTTTTTTTTTAATAAAATACTTTATTTTTTAAAGATTTTATTTATTTATTTGAGAAAAGGAGCATGAGTAGGGAGAAGGGTCAAGGGGAGAGGGAGAAGCAGACTCCTCACTGAGCAGGGAGCATGATGTGGGGCTCGATCCCAGGACCCCAAGATCATGACCTGAGCTAAAGGCAGATGCTTATCCAATTGAGCCACCTAAGTGCCCCTTTAATAAAGTACTTTAATGCTTGTGGAACAGCAAGAAGACCAATGTCCCTGGTACAACAAACAAGGAAGAGATTAGTAGGAATGAGCTCAGAGATTTAGTGCACAGGGTGTATAGTGAAGGTATATCAGACAGATCCTAATAGCCCATTATAATCACTTAGGGTTTTACTAGGAGTGAGATGGAAAGCTGTGAGGATGAATAGAAACTGTGTATTAAAATACTTAGAATGATTCGATTTCTTTAGAAAATCTACTTAGTAGACTTAGCACAACAGTCTTTGGAATCTGTTGCATCATTGCTTAGGCACATTGACCAAAAAAAACCTGAAAAGCTTCTTAATAGTTATATTTTTAAATTATTTTCTGATTGTTTTTAGCTCTCTAAAAATTAAACCTCTACCACTAAAGTTGGGAATAATGTCACTTCAGTTAAGCTAATTGTACTAAGAACTGATTGGCGAAAGCTATTTTCATGCCTCCCACACTGAGTAACATTCTGAGTCCTAATGCAGTATCCTGAGTTCCTCAGCATCAAGAAAGAAGCCTGCAAAGTAGGCAAGTCAGTTCAGGTTACCAAAACAGGATCTCCTTCGTCATGCGTGGAGCAGCTTCAGGCGTTATAAATCAGACTCATATACATGGTCACGATGAACTTTATCGGTGGGAGTCTGGGCCACATGGGCACGCTGACAGTTCAGTTTGTGGAAGGGAATCTGACCAGAGTAAGCTCTTGGGCAGCACCTCCCTGGAGAAACATTTTCGCCTTCCACACTCAGCTGTGGTCTGGGCATTCAAATTCAGATGTACCTATTTGCTAGCATGTCTTAGTTTGGGCTGCTATCACAAGAATACCATGGAGTGGACAAACTGTCATTTCTTACAGTTCCAAAGGTTGGGAAGTCCAAGGTTAAAGTGCCAGTGGATCCCTCGTCTGGTGAGGGATCTTGTGCTGGTTTGCAGATGGCTATCACATAGCTTCTGGTTATATCTTTACACAGTAGAGGGCAGAGAGGAGAGGCAGGCAGACTCCTGTCTCTTCCTATAAGGGCAAGAATCCCATTCATGAGGGTTCCACTTAATGACCTAATCACCTCCCAAAGGCCCCATCTCCAAATGTCATCACACTGAGGGTTGGGGCTCAGCATGTAAATTTGGGGGGACAAACACTCTGTCTATAGTATAAAGTCACCATAAAGATACAATAGTGCAAAATACATGAGATACAGACCCTTGACAACATGGACCCCTCCCCACCAGGCATGCTGAGAATGTTTTTAAAACTCAGTCCTCTCCCTTTTGCCAACCTGGTGCTGCCAGTATCCTCGTAAACAGAATTAATTGCAGATGTTGAAATTGCATGGTAATGTCTGTCACAATGTGGCCATCTGGAAAAGTATCTGGGATATCCTTATTTTAAAAAATAATTATACACACACATATATAATTATATATATGTAAGGTATTTTTCTTGACAGATAGAACCTACAGTTCCTCAGGGGTCAGTGGATATTAATTTGGGAAACAACTTACTGCTTTGTCTAAATCAGTTCTTGTCAAATGATGGGACTCTAGCGAGGAAGCAGAAGACTAACTACAGTGTATATACCTGGATCAAGGTCACATTTCTCAGACCTCCTGAACTCCCACCACTCTCTACTGCTTTAGTGTTTCTGGGCTTCCCGTCTCTGTCATGCATTCTGATAATCATTTACTGCCTGGAATTATCGTTTAGCCACTTCGTGGTTGTTTTCTACCTCAATTTTATACTTTTTAGAGCACATCTGTCCCCAGGACATTCTTTCTGTCCCTTATCAGGAAGCCACTGAATCAGTCCGTCCAGGCTATTGACTGTGCCATGTTTCTTTCCTTTCTTGAAAAGTTGGTGTGAGAATAAAATAAGCTGATGCAAGAAAGCACTTTGGGGAGTTCAATAACTATTTACATGTGACATGGTATTATTTTTTATATCTAACACTAGCTCTGAGAAATATCAAGGGCATCTTATATATACATAAGAGGGGGAGAATGATGCCAGCTCAAAAAGTCAGGTTAAATAATTCTTTTTGCTTCTATTTAGGATAGCTGTTACTGAAAGTATACTTATGAGGTTTCTTTTCTGAAAAAATATCATTACAGATGGGATACACACCTTTACATGTAGGCTGCCACTATGGAAACATCAAGATTGTTAATTTCCTGCTCCAGCATTCTGCAAAAGTTAATGCCAGAACAAAGGTAAACTCTTTTCTCCTTCATATCCACCACCAAAGTCACGGATTTTGTGCCCAAGGAAGTAAGAGTCATTTCTTCCATTCTCCTTCTGCAGAATGGGTATACGCCGTTACATCAAGCAGCTCAACAGGGACACACGCATATAATAAACGTCTTGCTTCAGAACAATGCTTCCCCCAATGAACTCACTGTGGTAAGAGTGAAGGGAGGGAGGGAGGAGGCTAAGAGAAGAGGGGGGGATGGACCTGGATGCTGGAATCTTCTTATATTTTTCGTTGTGCACCAGTGTTGCCACACATTTAGTAGAATTCAGGCCAAAGCACGATAGCTATGCTGTGTGCCATCCAGAGAGAGAGATGTGATTAGTGTTTCACACTTAAAAACTACAAATCCATTGCCACCTAGTAGCAAATCCATATATAACAAGAAAAACGTGTTTGTTCCCTTGATTACTTAGAATGTTAAAAAGCCTCTTGGATTCCATGTGTAGCAGCCAACTCTCTGCTGCGTGAGTGGGAACAGGTTAGGTGGGTTTTGAGCAAGGTATGTCTCTAATGAAAAATGTTTGGTGTATGATAGTGGGTGGGACCAGTGAACCACTCGCCTTCTGTTCAGTAGGGCGAAACTTGTGGAAGCACACAGACACTGAGACCCGGGGAGTGATTACTAATTCCTCGTCCTCGTTTCCCTCTTGCCAGAATGGGAACACTGCCCTAGCCATTGCCCGGAGGCTTGGCTACATCTCTGTGGTCGACACCCTGAAGGTAGTGACTGAGGAAACCATGACCACGACTGTAAGTATTGAATGCAGACCCCATTAGCCTGAGAGCCAGCTCTCAGGCTGTAGATTTTCCAGGGCTCTGGGGAAGTGAACCTACTCCCCCCCACTCATAGACTAAGTGCCATGCTTCCAAATGCTGTCCCTTCATTGCTGGCAACCAGCATCATAGAACTCTCATTTCTGATACTGAGAAACTAAATGCTAAAAATATCTTTTGAAAAGTTGTATTAGTAGCTATAGAGTGTTTTGCTCCCATATAAAGCTAAATTTATATATTTGTTTTACTATAAAAACATTTTTAAAGGCTTTATTTATTAGAGAGAGAGAGAGCGCGAGAAAGCACAAGTAAGGGGAGAGGCAGAGGAAGGGGGAGAAGCAGACTCCCCTATGTGGGGCTCAATCCAGGTACCCAGAATCATGACCTGAGCCGAAGGCAGATGCTTAACCAACTGAGCCAGCCAGGCCCCCTGATATAAAAATATTTTTAATGAAATGAAGACAGGAATATTTTCACATCCTCCTTTGGCAGAGTGAGGAAATTGAAGATAAGTTGGTTCTTTAAAATGTTGTAACTCACAAATGGCAATGGATACATTGTTGTTGTTATGGTGAAAAGCATTTTTTTTACATTGTTGTAAAAATAAAACATTAGAGGATCAAAATTGACTTTTGCCACCATTCTCACTGCTCTTCCATTCGGCTATTGGAGTTTTCACAGGAAAAACAAAAAATGTTTTGTTAAAATTATAAATAAATCTTCAGCAGAAGGCCTTGTTGCGTCAGATACACTTTTACAAGCTGCAACCTCTAGGATAAGTCATTTCTTATTAGCACCATCTGGAGCCTTTGAACTGCATCAGGATTTGGTAACTTTGGACTTGAGAGCAGATATTGCACCATATCAGAGGCTTATTGGAGTTATTCCTGACTCCATGACTCAACACACATGCCTGAGATTGGCTCCGTACAATGTAAATTTAGGACTCTGGAACACTAGGAATTATCGGCTCTGCCTCCTTTTCTCATCTACCACCTTCCAAAGTGAAGGGAGGCAGGGTTAGCATCTGCAAACAGTTTGTATACACAGTGCTTCATACAAAAAAAAAAAAAAAAATGGGTTGAGGAATTCTGTAGCAACCTGCTGGTTGAATTATTTGGCAAAGCACAGGCTTTAAAAACTTAAAAAAAAAAAAAAGAGCCTGCTGATCACAAGAGAGAAATTATTCAATTTGCAAAAAAAGAAAGCAGTAGCTTTAATGAACTAGAGCAATGGTTATCAACCAGGACATGTTAATTACTACATAATGCTTTTATATACTTCCTGAGTATTTCATGATTTTAAAATCTGTTATTAAATTCTTGAGAAAAGAGTTTAAACAAATAGTGTTTATTAACCTTAATGTTATAGATATTCCATTTAGCTCTCTCTAGGAAAAAAGAGGGAGAAGGATAAGGTATTAAACAATGATCAAGTGTCACAATGCAGATTTGAAATCACTGCAATAAATATATAAAACTTCTTTTTCAGTGTTAGAGAATTGAAACCGATGTAATCGTTCAAAATCGAAATCTTGCTTATTGAATGTAAATGACTTGCTCACCCATTGAGAAAGCTCAAAATATTTCTTAAAAATCAAAAGTGCAAAAAAAAAAGAAAAGAAAAGAAAATCAAAAATCAAAAGTGCTTGAGGAAGGGGACCTGGCTGGCTCAGTAGGTAGAGGATGTGACTCTTGATCTCAGGGTTGTGGGTTCAGAATCCACATGGGATGTAGAGATTACTTAAAAATTAAATCTTAAAAAAAAGCTTGAGGAGAAAAATAAAGACAGAGAAAGTAAAGTTACAGCCTGAGAATGTTTTCAAGGCTCTGGTTCAAGTGAAAGACAGACAGTGTATGGGAGTCAGGCCATATTCCTCAGTGCCATCCGCTGAGTTGGCAGGTGATTCCTGCAAGAGAGAGAAGACAGGACCCAAGCTAACAGGAAAGATCTAGTTTGTCTAAGGAAGTAAATGAGCTTTCCACCAAATGAAGAGCTCACATAGGTTAGGAAAGAGCCCATTGAAGTCCCAAAGACTTAGTCCAGCATTGTGGTATTTGAGACTGTATTCCAAGCTGAGACACCATTGTGTCAGGTCTGCTTTTGCAGTGAAATGTAAGTGAAATGTAACCTGGCACAGATGAGAACCCACACAGTTTAGGGTGGTGATCTTAAGCTCACTAAACATGGTGCAGCCTCCACCGCAGGCAGGTCTTTGCATGGCCACCTGCTGGAACCCCAGCAGCCTTTGACTCCATCAGCAGATGTCAGTTTTTCAAAAACTTTAAATAGACGATTCATCTTCCCTATGAGTACAATCTATGACCTGGCAACTCTGAGAAAGATGCTTGAGTTAATGACCTTACCAATCTGGCCAAGTGGGGAACCAAGGAGCTAGAAGTTGACACTCAGACAAAGAATCAGGCATTTGAATTGCCTCATGTAAAATATTCCGTTTCCTCAATGGCAAAGAACAGAGGACATCTATCTCTCAGGTACTGTCTTCTAAAAGAGAGGGAATCAGGGCTACTTCAAGAATAGCTGAATCTAGATCTAGGGAAGGAAATATACGAGATGAGCATCATCAAGTGCCAAAAAGTAAGAAGGTGTCTCCCTCCCCAAGTAAGTAAATAAACATGCATATACGCAATTATGGAGCTGTTTAAAGGGACACAACAGTCAACTGAAAGAGTTCCCAGTGGCCAAAGGTGGAACAATTTTAGATAGCTAGCTAGCTAGCTAGATAGATAGATGATAGAAAGAATTGAGTATAATGCAACGCATAAAATAAATATCCATGAGTCCATACTAATATAGATAAATGACTGAATAAATAGGAAAGAAGAGGCAAACCAGGCAAAAAAAAATCCCAAACAATATATGAAAACACTTCACCCTCAAGGAGGTATAGAACATAATTCCCTACTGCTTAAAGTGTGGGTTGAGTATGACTTCCCTGCAAAGAATAAAGTATGGAAAGGGGCACAGGGGCCATAGGTACCATGGAGATACCTGATAAACACTGGCTTGGCAAGGAGAATAAGGCCAACATCAACACGAGTAAATCATGTTGATAGTGTGTACCCTTAATACTGTATGATGAGGGCAGCCTGGGTGGCTCAGCAGTTTAGTGCCACCTTCAGCCCAGGGTGTGATCCTGGAGTCCTGGGATCGAGTCCCCCGTCAGGCTCCCTGCATGACACCTGCTTCTCTCTCTCTGCCTGTGTCTGTGCCTCTGTGTGTGTGTGTGTGTGTGTGTGTCTCTCATGCATAAATAAATAAATAAAATCTTAAAAAAATACTGTATGATGCTAACAGCACTTGACCTCTGTGGTCTTCCTCCCCAAAACTTGCAACCCTAATCCTGAGAAACACATGAGACAAATCCCACTGAGGGACATTCTGCAAAATACCTGACCAGTTCACTTTTAAATCATGAAGGTTATTAGAAGGAAGGAAAGTCTAAGAAACTCACAGCCATAGGAGCCTACGGGGGCATGACAGGTAAAGAGACTGTGGTGTCCTGGATGGGTTCCTGGAACAGAAAAGGGACATTTGGTAAAAATTAAGGAAATCTGAATAGAATACAGGCTTATTTAATAGTAATATGTGAGTATTGGTTCGTTAATTATGACAAATGTACCATAGTTTCAACAACCTAGCTTTTTTTAGTTGACTTACTTAAGTATCTATCCTCCCTTGTAGCATTAGCCTTTCATATGCTTAGAATAAGAGGACTTGTTTTAAGTCTAAAACATTAAGTCATTAATATTTTTAACAAGCTCTCAGTGTCCTTTGGATGGATACAATCTATATAGGTAAAAAAGGCATCCCAGAGCAAATAAAAAATTCACTAAATCCTTGGCTCTATAATACACAGTTCTTTAAAATTGTGTGGAGGTGAAAATGATCTTGCAAATGCATGATCTCTAAAATATTTTCTGCATGGCATATTTGTAAAAATTATATGATTTATGCAATCTTAATATTTTATATTTCTCCTAGGAATTAAAATGTATACATAGAAGGGGAAGACAAAATCCATGGCTAGCTTGTGCAAGCAATAGAGACACAATGCTTGGTGATCTTCAGCCAAGACTTTTAGTGGAATGAGGTAGCAGGTTCATCAGACGATGAAAAAGTATGACAATAGACTAGGAGAGGCAATATCTCTCTTGTCTTTTCCTTTGAAAAGTCTTATTAGGGACCTAAATCTTTTAAGCTGATTTGCTTTGCCACTAGAATTCTTTTAACTTATATTTGTTCTTAGCAGTATATATGGTGAAGTCCCTTAATGCTAAGGGACAATTTTGATGTCATTTTATATGGAGGAGCCTCAAGATACTCAGCACATCAGTCCCATAATATATCAAATGATTAATTTAGAAAGAAATGAATAGTCTCATTAAAATGTTCAGTCTGCTTACACTAAGGTGACTGCTCTTTTTGTTGTTGTTATTAGACTATCATAGAGAAGCACAAAATGAATGTTCCAGAAACGATGAATGAAGTTCTTGATATGTCTGACGATGAAGGTATGAAAACCACCTTTGTGTTCATAATTAAGAGTGACTGTGTACCTGTTTCCTAAAGAATGTTTATTGTAAAAATGTTTATTGAAGTCTTAATGTGTTTTGTTGTCGCATAAAGACTATACATTTTCCACACAACTTACGTTGTTCACTTAAATCATGCAGTTCGTAAAGCCAACGCCCCTGAAATGCTCAGTGATGGCGACTATATCTCAGATGTTGAAGAAGGTATTTGTAACTTTTTACTGTGATGGAACTTAACTACAGCTTTATCTTCCATTTCTTATCCTCAAAATGTAACACTTCCTTGAGTTACTAACTCTTCACCTAACTTCCGATTATTAACCTATGTAACCATCTAAAAGATGGATATTTGGTATTAGTGGCCTCTTTGAAGCTCCTCTCCTTGAATCCATTTTCCAACTTGAAAATATGAGTATCACTAATGATGTGGGTTGCTTTCTTTTTCTCTGTTTCTATTAAACAGAAAATTTATTTTTATTGTTTACATTTGAAAATCTAGAAGAGGAAATCTGATTAATGTTTACAGCTAAAATATTTTTTAAATAAATAAGAGAAAGATCTTATAGGTAAGAAGCTAAATGCTCACTGTTAGGTTTACTCAAGTTTGGTCCATTATTGGACCCATAATGAAAACTCAACCTGAACAAAATTGCTTTCAGAGCATAAATTTTCAATATTGATTTTATGAAAGGGATCAGAAAACAAATGCTTATAGCTATACTTCATTTGCTTAAAAGAAACTACTTTTTTCTGCCTTTAAAAAAAATCAATATATTTGCCCAGCTCATGATGTATAGATATACTAATGAATGATATCTTTAAAAGGTTCATTGGAAAATTAGCATTTTTAAATATTATAAAGATAGTGAATATTGGAGTTGTGCTGGAATAATGAAATGTGTACTTGTAATAGAATTTCTATTATATTTTTGGTTGTTTTCTTCCACCATCTGACTCTCCCAAACGTCTATCTTTTCACTCCCTGTATTTCCTATCTCTCATGTATTTTTCTCAGAGATCAGACTCAATGCTATTAGTCTTTCTCTAAATTTAGGTAATTTTCCCTATTTTAATTATTGATTCTCCCCTTTGAGTTGTACAAATTCAATAGAAAATCTAAATAGTGGGAAACCTACATAACTAAAAGTACTTTAACTCTTTGGCATCCAGTGACTGCCTACCATAAGTGTGCTGTGGCCAGAGGACTGCATCTGCATATCTAGAACAGCCAATGCCTTAGTGGTCATTTAGAAACTGTCTCATTGTTCGTAATTGTTGTTTTCATAAATGTGAAAGGCTTTTACTCTTTCTCCTTCCTTTTGTCTAAATCATCAACTATATATTTACTTCTGTGCCATCCAGGATTGGATATTTGTATCATCTTTAGGACTTTAAGAATAATATGCCTTGCTGTCATATTATATTTTAATGCCTTCGTATGTAAAGTGTTCAGAGCAATTTCTTATGTGTAGAAGACAAAAGGAAAATTATGTTCTCACATAGGTGTGTATGTGAGAAATATGTTAAAAGTATATTTTCAAGTGAAATTTTATGAAATATGACAAACTCAGACCCCAAAATGTGCTAGTTTCTGACAAACTATCTGAAAAAATAGTTGCATTGATAAGAGGCCAAGTTTGAATGTGAATCTTTTAATTTGAAGATAATTCATCCAGCCATTTTACTGGAAATGACAGTGATTTCTTATGGATTTATCTCAGCTTGGGAATTTGAAATTAAGAAACAAATTTTAATTCTCATTTTATTCATCTTTCTTTAAACTCTTTGGCCCTTGCATTATGGGTCTGTCCATGGGCTGTGAGAATCAAGTGGCTTTTGATTTCATAATGTTGAGAATTTAGTGTTGGAAGGGGTTCCTAAAAGGTCACTTGATCTGAACAACAACCATCTATGCTGGAGTCACCTCTATAAAATCCTGTCTGAGGAGGTCATTTGCCCAAATGCCTTTATGACAGAAATTCCCTAATTCCTAGCCTGCCTATTCCATTTTAAACTACTCTGACTTTAAAAATTCTTTATTTTACTAAGTGTCCTTCTCATTGATTCAAGCTACTACTCATTGATTCAGGCTCTGATATATTTGGCATTATTTAAAACAAAATCTGTCTCATCTGTGTGACAGTCCTTCTTTCTATTTCTTGTTAGTCTGTTTTCCTCCAGGTATCACCACCTGCACTGCCCCCTCACCATTGTGGCCAACCTCCTATTCACATTTCAGGGAGTCAATGTCTATCTCAGATTGAGGTGACCAGAACTGAATACAACATTCCAGGTGTGGTCTGATCAAAGCAGAGTAATGCAGGGCCATTGCTTTGTCCATGGACAATATTACAAATCTATTATGGGAGATTAAGACATTTTTGAGGTTATAATATCCACTTAATTGTACTCCTATTAATATTACTGTCAGCTAATGGTCCTAAACTTTGCTTACATGAGTTCTAGTAAGCCACTTCTGCCCTGTCATGAATTTACATCATTCTGTGCTGCATAAATTAGCATTTCTGTATTACTCCAAATCCCCCCTAGAATATTAATTCTAAAGGGACCCCTACAACTTTAATGATAGCTTTTACTTCTGACTCATTTGCCTTATGGTCTTGCCAGCACTTGGCTGCTTTAGTTCGGTCCAGAGCTGCTTGCCTTAGGAAGCCCTTACAGACTGGGACAAATGTTTCTTTCCAGGTAGCCATAAGGATATTGTGAATATCTTCCTCTAAAGAACCCATAAAAGATCATCACACTAGTATCCTAGGGTACCAAGGATGTCAGTAGCCTTTAAAAGCAAATAAAAATGAAAAACAACATACATTGCCAGTTTTTTCTCGAAAAAGAAAAGAAGAATGAGTACGTAATATGGAAAAATAAAATTTTAATCCTATATTATAAAAATAGAGTAAATGTTAAGGGAATGGTACCGAGAGTAGTTTTTCTTGTCTTTCTCATTTTCCTTTTTCTTCTTTGCTTTCTCCTTCTCTTTTTCCTTTCTTCTATCTGCTATGAGAAATTAGTATAGGTAAAAGAGTATTTGCATTAATTTCACACAGTAAAAAATCAAGAAAATAAATCTAGACAATGTTATCAATTAATGACCTAGGGGAACAATGGAGCCAAGTTACAGAATAGAACTAAGGCTGAAGTATCAGCAAAGCAGAGCAACAGAAGGAAAGGCGATAAAGCAGCTTTATCTAACCCACACATTACCTAGGTAGGGGGTAAGCAGAGCTCCTAGAGGGCCAGACTGATCCACAAATATCTTAATGCCCCATTGTCTTCTTTCCCAGGAAATATGTCACATACATGTAAAATTAATATATATACACAAAATTAATGTTGGTTCTAGTGCTTGTTGTATTTTTAGGTTTTGCAATTTAGAAGAAAGAAAAGAAAAAATGAAAGAGGGAGAGAGAAGAGGAAGGGAGGGAAGGAAGAAAGAAGAAAATTGAGAATAAGGTTCAATCTGTCTACTATTTTGGGTCCCCCTCCCAAGACATTTTAGAGTTGGCTTTGGTTCAACGCTGACTTTATAAATTCCTATAAAGTATATTTTGTAAATTTTTAAATAACATATAAAATGTTATTTTAGCTTGTGTAATTCTAGGAGATTGGGTTATAGTAACAGATTTAAAGAACTATAAATGGTACATAATGAGAAATGGAATTACACCATGGTGGGACACCTGGGTGGCTCACTGGTTGAGCATCTGCCTTAGGCTCAGGGTGTGATCCTGGAGTCCTGGGATCAAGTCCCACACCAGGCTCCCTGCATAGAGCCTGCTTCTCCCTCTGCCTATGTCTCTGCCTCTCTCTCTCTCTCTCTGTCTCTCTCTCTCTCTCTCTCATAAATGGATAAAATCTTATAAAAAAGGAATTACACCATGGGAAGTAAAAACCAAGGTAGCTCTATGAAATGGGACTCCACTGAACAGGTTTGGGAGACAATTGGGTGAGACTGGGAATTATTTAATTCTCAGCTACTCCCAATTTTGATAGGGCTACCATATCTTACTCAGAATCAAATGCAGACACAATATTAAAACAAAAAAAAGTAGAGGCTAAGTACACATGTGGTAGAAATAATTATCAGATACGTAGAGGTTTGAGATATATTAAGGCATTAAAATTTCATCAGATGTTAGAGTGACATGAAGGGTGAGGAAAGTTGTGCTCAGTCACCTTTTGCCATAATTCAGCGCCCAGTGAGTTGAATTGACATCATGTAGCCCATGCTGTCCACTGTACTGATGAGGCAGCAAAGGCCAAATAAACATTGAGTAGCTTGCCCAGACAGGTTAGTAGCAGAGCTGAACAGGAAGGCAGATTGGACGGATGGTCCGGATCTAGATCTTCTCTTTCTTTGCTACTCTAATATGATCTATTTTCTTATATACAGAACCCGAGAATGTATTGTTTTTTAAGCTTTAAAAAAGGAAAAGCTTAGGAAAATGAGCAGATTGTGCTCTTGGAAATTATCACAAGCTAATAATAATTATGTCAATGACCTTGATAAGACTATAATAGAAATAGCATACTTTCTTCTGACCATATTGGTAAAAAAAATGTGCAGACCAAGATGTAAATTCCAGCAAAATAAATATAAACATAATTTAGAATAGATCTTAAGAATTCAAAGCAAGTAGTTTAGCAAGCATATCGGAGTCTTCTCAATTAGGAGAGGATAAGTAGAATTTGAATGGCACAATCTAAAACTCAAAAAAGTAGAAGTTACTTTGGGAGACATGAAGATGGATATCAAGAAAACCACCCGGAAGATGTCCTTTTAGGAGCCCCTCTCACAAATGCCTAGGACTGTCCTGCTATCCTAATCTCCTGGGCATGCTAATAAATAAATCAGGCTATTGACTTTTTAGCTTTATAGATCTGTAAAGAAGCCTTAGAGATGAGCCTGCACCAGGTGGTCCAAGGAAGTGGTGATTGTTATGCAGAAATTGTTCTTCACCTGAAATGTTATCATTTTACAAATACCCGTTCAGTCATAAAATCTAGCCTTTTGCCCAATATTTCTCTGCTTACAATTGACCTTTCAAATAGACATTACCTAATTGCATCCTTCTCCTAGTGATAAAGTCAAAATGAAATAGCAGAAGCAGAGACCCAGAATCTAACATAGTGCCTGATATATAGGAGATCTTCACTATGTGTTTGGGTGGTTACATTAAAGTAGAGGGAGACTCCAGGAAAAAACAGTTTTATAGGTTTCTGAGAACAGGCAGACAGGATAGAGAAAATTTACCTGCTATGTCCCTCTTCCTTCCAATAAAAGCTTTCACACTGAGACAGTCCTAGACTATGAATTGCCTCAAAAAACAGCTTTATGACTGTCCTAAGGTGTATCTGCATCTTGAGAATAATTAACAAATTTAAAAGAATCTGTGAACCGAGACTTTATTCTAAAATACAATCCATCCTATCTTTGGTATTCCATCTTTGATTCTGGAATAAAGTGATTTTGATCCACACTGTCCACCTACCCAGCACATACCTGGTGTTTCCATCTAGATTCTCACAGACACTTAATTCATCATGCCCTGGACACCTGCTCCCAACAGTGTCTCCTTCCAGCCTCCTCCATCCTAATAAGTGGCTCCATCATACAAGCCAGGCCTGAAGTTATGCGTAATCGCCCTGCCCTTTTCTTACACTCATGCCCAGTCCCTCAGCAAGTCCTAGCACTTCTTCCAGAACCCATCTCACGTCCCTCTTCTCTGCTTCTCCAGTGCTGGAGCCTCTACACATGGCTCCATTTCTCTCCCCACAGGCATGGATTTCTATACAGCATCCTCAGTGGTCTTTTAAAAAAATAAATTGGCTGATATCATTCCATCATCCAGTTAAAACCCTCCCAAGCTTATAGTTATGTCTTTAAAATTCTTTCATGGTGTGGCCATGTTCATTCATTTCTGTTTCTCTGTGATATTCCATTGTATGCCTATTCCAGAAGTATGTTATCCACGCCAGTTGGAAATAGAAATGTGGCTTGTTTCCAATTTGGGGCTGTTGCAAACAAAGCTGCTACAAGCCTGCTTCTATCTGCCCCAGATACACATATGCATGTATTTCTACAGGATACACACCTAGGACTGCAGGCTCTGGGTTGTAGATTATGCAGAGACAACAGAACTCATCCAACCCAGGTAACACTAAACTAGGATTATAAAATTAGATAACAAGGCTATAAAAAGGGGGGGGGGGGAAGGGAAGAATGTAATGTCAAAGTGATTACCATGAGGGAGGTTAAAAGAGGCTGTCATTGGGATGGGATGTGGGAGGCTTCTAAGGTGCTGATGTTCTAGCTCTTGACCTGGATGCTATTTATTTTGTAACAGCCTGTGAAAATGTACTTTTATATTTTCTGTACTCATCTGCATGATTGCTGTATTTCACAATAAAAGCAGCCACCCTCTCTAAATAATGTATAGTATACATTCAAAACTAAAATAAAAATCTCCTGAGGCTTTACATCGCACTTGACATAAAACTCGGGCCCTTCCAAGGTCAGTAGGTTCTGTGTGATGTGGCCCCAGTTACCTATTTTCCACCGTCCTCTTAATCACACTTTTTAATGTCGTCCTAAGACTCATCTTGAGGTACTAGTCATTAATTTCAGAGGGCAGTAAATTTTTTTCTGTTACAGGCCAATGGTAAATATTTTCAAAGTTTCATGCCATGTGGTCTCCAGCCCAACTACTCAACCCTGCCTTTATGGCACAACGGCAGCACGAGATAAGACCTCAATGAATGGGCACAGCTGTGTGACAATTAAAACTTGATTAAAAAGTAGATGGGAAGTGTACTCAGCCCACAGACTGCAATTTGCCAATTTGTGATTAATTTTTTTCATTTTCTTTTAAAGTAGACCGCTCCCTAAGAGCAGACCTGCCTTTATTCCTGTCACAGCACTTAGGATGTATACAGATAGGCCCTCTTCCACGGATGAGTGTATCCCACGGGCTTAAATCCATACATTCACTGTGTCTGTCTCCTGACAGGATTCCATAGAAATGAACATTTCAAAACATCATAAAAGAGATACTTACCATTTACTGAGCCCTTTCTATGTGCCAGACGTGAATCTGTATACATCTCATGCA
Source organism: Vulpes lagopus (assembly GCF_018345385.1). Taxonomy (NCBI): domain Eukaryota; kingdom Metazoa; phylum Chordata; class Mammalia; order Carnivora; family Canidae; genus Vulpes; species Vulpes lagopus. The sequence goes on from NC_054826.1 coordinate 76,256,953, forward strand.
CTATGTATTGTAACCTTCACAGTGACCCCTGAGTTAGAGCCATCAGTAAGCCCATTTTATAGATGTGGATAATTGGTCCAACAAGGTTAAGGGCCTTGATCAAGCTTACACAAATCAGTGCAAGGGATTATCCTCAAATCCCTGCCCTTAACCTCTGCTCTGACATCCATAGTGCCTGGTAACTTAAAGTCCCACAACTCATAGATTATTGCAAATTTTAGATGAGATCCTGTCAGAGATCTCAGTGAATGTTATTTACAAGGTTCCCTATCTTGCTGAATTTTCTCCAAGTAGTTGAGAGACTTATTGGCACTGTTTTTACTCCAATCTACATTTACCCTTCATCTGGAGCCCTAACTTAAAGTGCTATTAGTTCTGAGGTTCAATGGGTTTAAGATATTTATCCAGGTTCTCATAGTCAAGGAAACTGGAATTTGAATTTAGTTTTCTCGCTCTGACTTTCTACTTGAACGAGATGCAATAGAGAAGAATAGATCAAAGTGACAAAGAAATTCAAAAGGAGGGGAGATTAATGAAGGCCTCAGAAAGGAAGTATTTCAAGGAATAGATAGAATGCATACAAGCAGAAATTTGGGGGAAAGAGGAAAGAAGTGTTCCACATTCAGAAAGTGTCAGAGATGGGTCCCCTGGTTGACTCAGTCGGCAAAAGCCTGCGACTCTTGATCTCACAGTCATAAGTTCAAGCCCCACCCCTGGTGGGGTATAGAGATTACATAAACAAATAAAACTTCAAAAAGAAAGAAAGACAGGAAAGCAGAGTACTCCACAGAAGAACTCAGCTCACAGGGGCTGGGGAGACTGAGCCCTGGCCTGAATGAGGACCCAAAAAGGACACAGGGAGGACGAAAAACAGTTCTATAAAACTCCAGGCACATTGACATGTACAGAGGAGGAGGTGGGTCAGAGGATATGGAGGGAGAGTGGTGAGCAACAGAGGAGGAAAACTAGGAAGAAGAGGGGGTTCCAGCAGAAGCCACGGGGGATTCCCTGATGGGGTCTAACCAGCTGAGCACAGGCAACCTGTGGATCCCCGGTGATCTGAGGAAGCCACCACATCCATGACACAGTGGATATAGAGACATGGAATAGAGTGGTCCCAATGTGGTGTGTGCGTGTTTCCCCATCCTGTGTGCTGTGACAGGATGAGTAGCTGGAGTGGCCGGTGAATAAATGGACACAGGGATTGTCTTAGGGGATAGCAGGGAATGAAGCATGCTTATTGATCAGAGACAATAAGTGGCTTTTTTTCATTTGCCCAAAACAAGTTATAATTTTGAATATGGTTTCTCCCCCTCACCCTCCAATTATTTTAGTTCCTGCCTGTCTACCTGGAAAGTCTGACCTGCTTCATGTGGAAATGGGTCCTCATCTGACCCCCCCTAACCCTGTCCCTTCATGTGGGGATCCTTGCTACAGAGAGAAGAAAGCAGAGCATCAGCAGTTGGGAATGAATAGGGCAGGGGGTGGCCTGGCAGTGCCGAGAGCCAGGACTGGGAGGGGTCGGAGAAGCAAGGGAAGATGCTGCAGTGGGAAGGGGCTGTCTGACCTCCTGGGCCACAACTGCAAAGAGGCTGAGTGCCGGCAGGCCCCACCTGTCTTTACCTTGTAAGCACACATCACATAGGTAGAGGTAGGAAATACAAAATAAACCAAGAGCATGTGTTCATTGCCCTGTGCAATGAAAGGCAGCTGGGGTATGATATTGGGAAGAGGCCAAATGCTTGCCCACAAAAGCTTGTGAGATCCTGATATTCCTGTACACTAGGGACAGTGAGCACTCTTTATGTACCTAAGTAAGGACGAGCCAAGGCTAATGAGGTCTGGATTTGGGGTTGAAGCTAGACAAATAGGTAACAAAGAATAAACAGAAGAAAGAATTAATTGGCATGACACTACCACCTTGAATTAAGCTACCCAGTTTCTCTTTAAGAACCAACATTTTCGTGCCTGATTTCATAGGGCTAGTCCATGGCTAGTAATTTATTCATCATCTAGTCTTCTTTACCAGTGGCATAGATTCTAGATAATGAGAACAGTGTAGGTAACCTTGTGCTTCTTTCTACCTGCGTTCCATCTCTAGTCTCAGGTGTCCATGTGACCAAGTCAGTGTAATCTTACTGGGATGACCGAGGGCAATTTCTGGATTAGGGTTAAGGTGTATTGATAAGAATGATAAGACTATGAAAAAGTTATAGCATCTGTCCCAACATTGTCTTTTTCTACCTCTTCACAGGAAGGACACTGAAATCGTTTTCCTTTCTGGGATGAGTTTGTTTATTAACCCAACCGAGATCACAGGGGACATTTTTCATTGCTACATCTGGAAGAGTTCCAAGACTGAGTCATGCATGCTTATTTAGAAACTATATCTAGCCCGGATTAAGGAGCAGTTTAAAAACTGCAATCCAGTTTTTAAAAAAGAAGCACATCTAGCCACAAAGACTAGAATAAATGTTTGAGAGTAAAGAATCAAATGGACTTTGTTTACTCTTAAAAAAAAAAAAAAAAAACCTAGCCTGAGCAGAAAGAGTCATTTGTTCTGTGGGAGAACAGCAACTTGTTCGCGTTGGTTATGAGATATGCAAACTTTGCCAGTCAAGCCTGATTCCTTTCTGGCTACCTAGGACGGCTGCTCTTAGGAGCACCTAGAACAAAGGAAAGGTGAGGCAGAGTGTGGACATGGCCTCCCCCAAGAGGTACATGCCTCCCTTAATGACACGTACTTCCTTAGCCTTCTTAAGACCACTTAGCTCACCCATTGCTCATCTGTTTTTCTCAACTTACCCCATTGTTCTCACATGTTTTGAGAAGGAAAGCAAGAAAATGTTGTATTCCAGAATATACTTAGCAAACTGTTTTGAAAGAACCACCACCACTGCCAGGAGGTGCTGGAAAACCAAAGGTTCAAGTGAAGGCCCCGCGTGGCTGAGGGAACTCCCTTCATTCTTTACCCGGCCTGGGACGGGCAGCCTCGCCCTGAGCCTCCACCCCCGCAGGAGGCCGCGGAGCCGTGAGCACCTCACTGGGCCTCCAGCCTGACACAGAAGCGCCTGTGCTACACGCATGAACTCTTGAACTAGGTGGTGCAATTCCATCAGCTGCACATCACCTCCCCCTTTATCAGTTTCTCCGACATTCACAGGAAACCTTGCTTAATCCAAGTGCTTGCTCCAAACGGCAATACGTGCAGATCTGGCATCTAAGTAACCTCCCATTGTTTATTGTGTAACTCTGGGGTAGAATCAGACACTTAGAACAAAAGTCTGAGAGCATCAGGCTCCTAATATTACCATGCTCTTCTTCCATCGCTCCTGCTCCCTCGCTTTTCTGAGAATAAAATATCGGATGGAGGGAAAAGACTCATGAGCAAATAACATCATGTGGATTCCCCAGGCTGAGAATGTATTGTCCAAACACTAGGGGAGATATACATCTTTTGACTAATGCTTTCAATTGATGGAAAATGTTTTCTCTTCAAAGTTATCTGTATTTTTGTCCCTTCTTTGAACCTTCAAAAAAATAAAACATGCTGAGTCTTATTTGTCTCATCTCTAAATGGGTTAATTATACCACATGATGCTGCCGAGAAGATGAAAAGCTATAACATACCAAAGTTTGTTGAACAGTGACCAGCATATAGTAGATGCTCGATAAACAGGAGTCTTTCTTTCTTTCTTTTTTTTTTTTTTTTTTTTTGATCGGAGGTAACTATCAGTGAATCCTGCTTCCTGCTGTAGATTAGAAGTAGAGTGGGGGAACATGAGAGGAGGAGGGAGAGTTTTGAGGGTTTAAGTCTTCAGTTTGTGTGTGTGTGTGTGTGTGCGCGCGTGCACACACGCACGTGCAAGCATACACGTGCATACATACATACCTGTGCATACATATGTATGGGTCAAACAAAATGATCCAACTTCAGAGACCCTAAAAACATGGCCCAACATGGCCCTCATTTCCCACAGGTCCATTGCCTATCATTTTAGTAAAGCTGACTGCTCACTATTCTCAGGACATTCCCATTCTTTCCCTCTCATGTAATGTCCTGTGGCTGGGGATGGCCAACTTCCCACTTCCACTCCTCTCTGCCTGTCTTCACTCACACACCTCCGTTCAACATCTGCCCCTTCTCCTCAATCAAAGGTGATGCTCCCTTCCTGTGCATCCCCTTGGACACTTGTCATTTCTCTTGCACATCCTCTGACACACATGTGCTGCTGAAGAACTTGGGCTCTGCCACCTGTGTGGCTTCTAACCCAGACTCTGCCACTGACTAGACATTGAGCAACGAAAGATAACTGAACCTCTCTGAGTCTGTCTTCATCTAGAAAGGGGACATGAGAGTGCCTGCTTCATGGGATTGAAGAGTGAATGAGACATGCATAGAAAGTGCTCAGTTACCACAGTGTCTCACCTAAGTAAATCCTAACCAGAAGGAGTCGTGGTGTGCTATTTCTATTATTATTTGTGACTGGTCTTAACTTCCTTCTTGGAGATAAAATGCCTCAAAGGCAATAGTTGGCTTTACTCATAACAGAGCCTAGGCCGGTGCTCTATTGCCTCAGTGCTCAAAGTGTGGCTTGCAGTCACCTGGGAGTTTGTCACACGTGCAGAATCTCAGGGCCTGCCTCAGACTTGTGGACTCAGTGTCTATGGCTTAACATGGTTCTCCAATGATGGCGAATGTATACATGGAAATTTAGAAATACCACAGTCAATTCATTGAATTACTCTTGTAATTCCCACCAGGAAAATAGATACTTCTCTAGAATCAATACTGCCATTAGATAAGTGTCATTTATTTGTAAGGATCCTTTAAGCCAGTGCGTATCACCTTGTGGTTCTTGAACAAGAAGCATCAGAGTCACTTGGAAATTTGTAGAAAAACAAGTTTTCAGGTGATTCTTATGCATCCTATGGGTTGAGAACTGCCACATTAGAACAATGGGAAGCTATTAGAAGTACCATATTAATAATGTGCCTTGTGATTTTATTCCTTCTTTGCCTTCTCTTAAATAGTAAGGTCAAATGTCATAAAGAATTGAGTTCCTCTCCACATTTACCAAATATTTGCTGGCACACATATACATCTTAATATCTACCTGTGTATGTCAAAATACCAGTACTGGTGTTTGAAACACAGCCTGTATGACTTATCTGCAGTCCCTGTATTTTGTTTCGTTTTGTTTCGTTAATTTTATTCATTTTTTGAATAGGTGATAGATGCACATGGTATAAAATTCCCAAGGTACAAGAGTTTACAGTGAAAAGTAAGTCTTCCTCCTCCTCACTCTAGTAATATAGTTGCTGCCTCCCAAGGCAATCACTGAATTTTCATTGCACACATTTATTGAGTACCTACTATGTGCCAGGCACTGTTCTGGGTACTGAATATGGAACAAAACAGGCAAAAACCTCTGCCCTTGTGGAGCTTACACTTGGTTACCAATTTCTTATAGTACTTGTTCAATAACATAGATTATCACAGTAGTTAAAAGTGGGGCTCTGTAGTCAAACCAATGGATTTTAAATCCAGTTTTCCCCGATTTCTAAGTGATCATGGGTTATTTACCACTGTGAACTGGGTCTTCTTTATATTAAAATGGAGACAACAATTCTGTTTCATAAGGTTGTTCCAGGAATCGCACAAGATAATACTTATAAAGCACCATACAGTGCCTTGAACATAGTAAATCCTCAGTAGATACTAGTGGTGATTATAATGGTGTGCTCTCACTCTACTATTCTATAATGTAGACTAGAAATGCTTAAAGGATTTATTTTCCCAATAGTTTTAATTTCTTCTCTTTGCTATGGGGTGTTAAAAAAAATCACTTTTTTCAGAACAAGCACACTAAATAGAAGTCTACGTTTTGATCATTAACCATTTGTTTACAAGACTATTTGCTGATTTCTATTAAGAAAGCAACTCCTAATGAATCACTAGAGGATAGATGCTATGTTCCTCTGTTTTCTTTCTAATCTATCTTTTTTTTAATACCACGTAATTTGAAGATTTTCTACATTAATTCATTCAATGGTGTTATGTATTATTAACTACAATTCTATAATGTTACAAAGTATATACCTTGGGAAGAAGATTCTGGATTTCATAGCAGAGGAATGACGTACTTCTGAGTAAAGTTGCAGACATTATAACTTGGTATAGGGATCCCTGGGTGGTGCAGCGGTTTGGCGCCTGCCTTTGGCCCAGGGCGCGATCCTGGAGACCCGGGATCAAATCCCATGTCGGGCTCCCGGTGCATGGAGCTTGCTTCTCCCTCTGCCTATGTCTCTGCCTCTCTCTCTCTCTCTGTGTGTGACTATCATAAATAAATAAAAATTAAAAAAAAAATAACTTGGTATAGTTACCTTAAGGACCTTTCTTTATGATTCTTGTCTCCAGACAGTGGAAAAACAACTTTCAACCCCTAGGAAAGCAACAAAAGTATCCCTGGGTGATGATCTTAAGATGAAAAACATTAGGAAAAAAATTACATGGAAAAAAAAAAAAAGAAAAAAGAACTTGTAGGATGTGAAAACACTTTTCAGTATTAACCAAGAAGTGTTCCCTCTATTCAGCATAAAAAGCCTTATTAGTAGGCACAATGAAGGATCACAGGGAAGTTGGATTAGGTATATCCCACCACAGGGTGACACTGGACCATCAACATGGAATCTAAGAAGGAAGGAGGACTGGGGCACCTGGATGGCTCAGTCAGTAGAGCAGGCAATTCTTGATCTCAGGGTTTTGAGTTCAAGCCCCACATTGAGTGTAAAGATTACTTAAAAATCTAAAAATAATTAAATACAAAGGAATGAGGACACAACTCTGTGACCAGCTAGTTGCTTGATAATCATTTCATATATTCTCTTTCTTTCTCTCCTTTGTTCTTGATTCTATTTTGCATCAAAGAGTGTGGATCTTTGAGACATTGATTGAGATAGAAGAAACCTCTTTCTTCTTAACCTAGTCATGATAGGACAACTAGGAAGAGGGGATAGCTGGGAAATGGAAGTGAAACGGCTCTGAACAACTTTTATTATTTGGTGAATGGTGGGATTGAGGTAGACTGGGGTGCTTTGTGTTCTTCTTTGAACATTTTCTAGCCTCTGGTATTTTCTTATCAGAAATGGATTCATAATGAGGACATCAGTGCTCATAACTTTAAGAGGCATAAGGTCAATACTAAATAGATGAGGCTTCCTCAGGTGGCATTAACCCGGGTATTCCTCCTGGACTTGGTCTGCGCTAATCAAGTAGCACGCTATAGAGCTACCTCTTAATTCACTAAGGATGCATTAAACAATCAGCGTGTGACCTCTTTGGCCTACCTTTGGACCTTGTCATTTCTCATTCCTGTGTGTTTCCATTACTTACTGCACTGTGACGACATATCTCTAAACTCAGTGGTTTAATGTATTGTCATAATTATCTCCCATGGTTGTATGAGTTAACTGGGTTCAGCTGGATTCTTGAGCTCTTTGCTGAGATTACAGTCAGGTAGCAGCAGGGGTGGAAGTAATAATATGGCAGATCGTTCAGTGTACTATCTTCAGTCACAGATTTGTCAGCCCCACTAGGATGACCCTGGAACAGCTGAGGGCTAGCTGGGCATCTCTCCCTCTCTTTCTGTCCTTGCTGCCTCTCCATATGGCTTCCTTGACTTTCTTTACAGCATGGTGGTCTCATGGGAGTCAAATTTCTTACATTGGGATCGGCTTCCCCCAACCTAGTGTTCAAAAGAGAGCCACGGAGAAACTGCAAAGTTTCTTTGAACTAAAACTGAAAAGTCAGGCAAAATCGCCTCCCCTGCATTTTATTGTTCAAAAACTGAACCAACCTAGATTCAAGTAAAGAGATATGGTTCGGGGTGCGGGTGGAGAAGAAAGCTTCTTTAAATACTAGCTACCACACCCTTCTCACCACGAAATACTCAAATTTATCCATAATACAACTATTATACCACTGCACCAAACACTTCTAGGAAACATAAACCTACACAAGTGCTTCTTAGTAGGTGAAAGTGTGTGGTTCTTGCATATATATGCAAGATATATGCATCTTAACTAAGTATATCTGATATTGTATCATAGAGTTAGCTTTGTTGGCTTATCTACATTTGTGCCTGTTGTTCAGAAGCTATTACTAATCAAAATATTTTTGGGTTATAGAATGAATTAGAGACAGTTAATAAGCCACTCAACACGATTCATGTCATTCCTTTCTAGTTTTTGGTATAATAGTGTGTTGTGCTAAACAAAATTATAGAATATTTTGTTTATTGAAAGGACAGTGAGTGTGGTCTATTGTTATTCATTCATTCAATCAATCAATCAATCAACAAATATTTATTGAGTACTTCTGACCCAGGCCTTGGATTAGGCAGTGGAGAGAGAAATGTTTGCCACTGTGGTTGGATTTTGCCTTAACCAGTATCAATAGTAGCAATTGAAATGTGAACTATATGAATTCATGCATTCAGATGCTTGGGCACCAGAGAAAGCTGTGCTATAGAATAACACTAACAGTGCTGACTACGCCCTTATTCTGTACATTATTTCTTTGAATCCCTCAAGAAGGCTGAGGTCAGAGGCAGAGTTATTATCCCAGTTTTGTAGAGGTGGAAACTGTGACTCAGAGTAAACAATGTTCCAAAGGTCACCTAATTAGTTGATGATAAAGTCAGGATTTGAATCCAGAGCACCAACCATGCAAAACTGCCTTAAAATAATACCATTGCCTGGGCTTCCACTTTCCATGCCTTGTAAGAAATGTCACAAGGCTATTTTAATTAATCTTTGGCTAAATATATTGGCAGCTCTCGCCTCCATTTCAACTCTGGGTATCTTTTGGTTTCATAGTGATCATTTCAGAAGTCTCAGAAGGATTAGCAAAGAAGAATAGAAACCTAACTTTATTATCAGTTTACTATATACCAGTCATCAAGCTTGACATCCCAGAGACTAAGTTGGAGAGAAAAGCACAACCACCTGCCTCTGGACTTTTTTTCTCACCCATCCCCCTACTCACCTCCCCTCTGGCAACCTCCAGTCTGTTCTCTGTATTTAAGAGTCTGGTTTTGTTTTGTTTTGTTTTGTTTTGTTTGTTTTTGCCATAAAAGCAATGATGAAATCCAGAAATATTTACAGGGCACTTGCAATATGCCAAGCTCACGAAAAATTCAGTCCCTAATCTAGGTCAGATCTTACCGTCCAGTGGGAGAGACTAAACAGATGTTTTCACTGGCAACGTGCTTTGATAAGGGAAACTCACATGAAGAACAACTAATGTTAGGTGAAGAGTACAGGATGGGAGGAATTTGAAAGTCGAAGATTGGAGAGATTACTCAGGTGAAGAAGAGGGATAAAGGTTCCGTCAAGAGTGCACCCTATATAATGGTTCAAAGTCTAAAGTGGTTCCGGATTTCTAGGGACTGAAATAATTCTGTATCACAGAAGGGCAACAGGTGTGCAGCAGTGGCCAGAGAAAGGCCGGCTGAGAAGTCAAGAGGAAGGAACTTTTTCATCCCAGTCCTTGTTAGGAAGCTTCACTGAGCGACGTTCATTGAATGAGGTTTTGCTAAGCAGTTTGGATTTTAAGTGCAGATGTGGAAAACAGATCAAGGTTTAGTCATTTTATCCATTTTAACCGAGACTTCCCCTTCCATTCTTTACAACGTTGGAAATTATTCTTTTGCTTGGGAATATTTTTCAATATGTACCAGGCTTTATAAATGGCTTCCCTTCTGTCCCTGCGTATTTACAATGTAAATTACAGTCAGGCTGCTCCAGTTAAACCCCAGGTCTCCTATCCTCTTAATCTCAGATGAGTCGTGCATTCATTGATACACGCATTGATCCAGGAAAACCAAATCTCTTCCCCCACTTCATCGATTCTACAGATTCAAATTTCTGTAACTTCAGTTAACAATCCACGAGAGAGATACACTCACAGAAAAGTGCCGGGAACCACTTAATTCAGGAAGACCGTTCAAAACCCTATACTTAGTTTCTAGCCTAAATGTCCAGCTATTCTGAGAAGAAGGAAAAAAAAAAAAAACAAACCCACAGAAATCGCCTCTCTGGCGTACCCAGATGGAGGATGCCGAAGTCCTGCTCGCTTTTTTCCCCTCTGCCAACGTAAACAGGGTGGAGTGGCTGGAAAGGGAGGCCAGGAGCCCCAGAGAGAGGGAAACCGTGTAGCAGCAAAGTGACAGAAGCGCCTCCCCTGGGCGGCCTCAGGCCCTTTGCAGCCAAGACCTCTCCCCTCGGCCTGGCGCTCGCCCCGCGCGCTCTCCGGGGACTCGCAAGGAGGCAGGACCAGGGAGTGCGTCCGAGTGTGTTGAAGAGTTGAAAGAATTTGCGCCAAAAGTAAAGCAGACATCCACTTGCTTTCTTCCAGCTCGTCTCACCTCTGCTCCTTTCTTCCAAGTCCTGGTACAGGCGGGGGGTCCGTGGTTCCGGGCGCGCCCCCAGCGCCAGCCCCAGCCCCAGCCCCAGCGCCAGCCCCAGCGCCAGCGCCAGCCCCAGCCCCAGCCCCAGCCCCAGGCCCTCGGCTCCGGCTCGGCTCCGGCTGGGCTCGGGCTGGGCTCCGGCTCCGGCTCCGGGCAGGCCCTCCTCCCTCCTTGCACCTGACAGGGACCATAAATAACCGCGGCTCCCGGTGTTCCCAGCCGAGAACAAAGTTGAAAGTTTGCCTGCAGCTCCCTGCCACTCCCCGCCGGGGCCACTTCTTTGTTTTCTTCTGTTTTCCCTCCACCTGGTCGGCGGCGTCCTCACTCCTGTTGGGAAGAGTCACCTCCTGAGGGGACGCAGCACCCGCTCCCTCGCGGGCTCTCCCTAGATTTCAGGCTGTCTCGGTTACCCGGTTAGGCACCGGGCATTGGTATCAAATTACCGAAAGTCTACACTGGAGCAGTCCTCATATTTACATACAAATAACTCAAGGGCTCGCATTTATGTCACCATTCGGTCCTGCTAGAGGCCTGCCAGCGGAGTTCTTGGTCCAATCAGGAGGAGCTTTAAAAGGATGTCTGCAGAGTGACCAAGAGGGTCTTCTCAATTAAGGGTAGCCAGGTTTTGCTCTTTTTTATTTTATTTTTTTCTGGTTTGATGTATCGAAAACCTTTGAACTCGGATGAGTAGAAAAAGATGTGTACTTCTTCGACGACCCACAAGGAGACGGAGATGCTGAGCGGAGCCGGGCGGCGGTGAAGACGGTGGAGACAACCCAGGAATCGGTGTGTTTGGGCTGATTCCGAGGTGCATTCTTAAATCACGGCTTAAGGAATTCCTGGAAACATCAGGAAAACATTTGATCAGCCCCGCCTGGTGGAAATGGCTTTACCGCGGAGTAAGCTCTTTCTTTAAGTCCTACTTGGTGTGTGTGTTTTTGTTTCATAGGCAGTGAAATGTGCAAATAGCACAGCTGTGAAGAGTTACTTAAAATAATCTCTCGGTGCTGGGGAGTAGTAGAAAGCAGATCTGTTTATTTTTTTATATTTGCAAAAACAGTAGTTGACAGGGTATTTTTAGACTTGATTGGTAGTTTAAAAGCTAAGCTCTTGTGGTTTCCTGGGTTTAAATGAATGGAAATTATAAACGGTACTCAATGAAGGAATTGGAAAATATAGCTGGAACAGATGAATCACTTACCTTTGAGAAAACATAACGTACACGCTTTTGAAATCTCTCTCTCGGCCAGCCAAGCTGGTGTCCAGAAAGGGGAGGAGAGTCATAAAAAGGAGACAGGCTCGCCTGTTTGCGGAACGAACTTTTCCACAGAATGTGCTACATTTTGAAAAGGGGATGGGAAACGTCCCATAGGGCAAAAGGCATTTGAAAAACCTGCTCTGTCACTCTTGGAATGTGGTTTTTCCATGAGGTCATGCTATGCACATGTAGCCGGTAAAAGTTTTACGGAATTAACTCTTTGTATTGACGGGCCAAGAGCAGTTTATGTAGTCCTCCTTCCAACTGCTGGTGGCTCCCCTCGGTCTCTGAGGAAGTAGAGCTCCTTTCCAAGAAGAGTCCCAGCCCTGGGGCAGCTGGGCTCAGCTGCTCCTGTGATGGGTGCAGGAACAGTTCGAAATGGATGTGTTTCTAGGGCCACCTGGGTGGCTCAGCGGGTTGATTGTCTGCCTTCGGGTCAGGTCGTGATTCCGGGGTCCTGGGATCGAGTCCCACACTGGGCTCCCCGCAGGGAGCCTGCTTCTCCCTCCGCCTATGTCTCTGCCTCTCTCTGTGTGTCTCTCATGAGTAAATAAATAAAATCTTAAAAAAGAAAATTTGATGTGTTTCAAAGTTCTCCAGTTAAGCAGAAACAGCTCAGATTAAAATGACTTGCTAGTTTCTTACAGATGTCCTGAACTGAAATCCTGCGTGTGAGAACATTTAAAAAAAAAAAAAAATCCACTCCCTTCCCATATCCAATTTCCAGAATAGTAATAGAGAGGTGGCTCTTATTTTGCAATCCACATCCATTCAAATAGCTGCCCTCGGCGTGGCGGCGTGGCGAGGCCAGGAAAGCAAAGGGACAAAAAAGATCCACCTTTCGAGTCAGCCGAGGTTTGAGGGGGGAAATCCGATGGGGGAAATGTCTTAAAGTTGGTGCTTCACCCCAGGTGCTCTTTCGCTACTGACGTTCACTCTTGAGATCCTGAACTAACCTCACGTCTGCTTTTTCCTTGTAAACGGCAGTAATGAGTATTGTCCAGCGGGCGTGGGAAAGCGAATGTGAGGAATGGGTGATTTGCTGATGACCAAAGGAGTGGCTCTCTCTACAACGAACGCGTTCTCCAAAGGGAAGCTTCTGATTCTGGCTTGCTTTGTCCCTCGGCAGGTGAAGATGCCATGACAGGGGACACGGACAAGTATCTGGGGCCACAGGACCTGAAAGAGCTGGGCGATGACTCTCTCCCCGCCGAGGGCTACATGGGCTTCAGTCTCGGGGCCCGGTCCGCCAGGTATTTTATTGCTGCTCTTCTTCGCAGATAATTGAATACGACCATGATCTGTCATAAACCAAAATCATTTTCATTTTTCACATTATCCCCCAGTGTGCTCTTTGGATGAAGGTGCGAAGTTGGTAGAATGTTCTCAACCCTGGTGCACGTGTTCCACCGTTTTTCTTTCGTGGCTTTTTCAGTCCTCGATTGTCCGTGATTGAACATGTGGAGTGTTTGTTCCCACGCTGCCGTCATGCTTCACGCATGATAGTGGAAGAGCTCAGAGCCCGGGTGGCCTCCACGTTTCCAAATTAAATTGTGTGCCGTGTTGAAAGAGAAATCTAATTTTCCAATAAGGACAATACAGTTGTATTGATGGTTCACTATTCTCTCTTCGTCACTGAAAGAGTAATTCGTGATTGAGACTTAAAAGGGAGCATTCTTGAAAAAAAAATTGCATATAGTTTATTACAATTGTCTACCAAATATTTGGGTGTCTCCTCTAAAACTATGCCATTACTTTGTTTACAAGGGACATGTCAGGAGTGTTACATGACTTCCCCAAAGTCACAGACAGGAATGGCCCCAAATTCAGTCCTGAAAACCAAAGTGTAAAATTTTTGCCTGGGAAAAACCTTGGCTCCAACTTACCTGACACTGCTTAAGTGAAACAGGACCTTGTCCAGAATTTGGGGACTTCTTTTCTCCTGGTTGGTTGAACAGCATGTTTGCTGACAGTCAAGTTATTTTAAAGCTAATAATTAAACTTTTCTAAGCCAGAGCCCTGGGGACATTTTCCTATAGTTTAAGGATCTGTTGTAAAACGTTTCATTGTCTAATGGCACTTCCCCACTTCCCGCAAAGTTAGCCTGGGAATCGACTCTCAGGGTGAGGTGGCCAGTTTAGATACTGAATTGATTTTTCTTGCAGTTAGTCTTTTGATTGGTGGAATTTGGACCCTCATGTAACTCCACAGAATTTTTGCCTTTTAAATTTATTTATAAAAATCCTTAAAATTTTATTGTAGCAGGTATCGTTAATAAGAAGGGGGACATAACTTTTTAAAAACACCACATGTTTCAGGTAGTCACATAAGAGCCACAAGTTACAATGGAAAGTATGCAGAATCTCAGGAGAAAATTCCTTTAGAGGCTTAATAGCTTTTGCAATCCAATAACTAGCTGATTCTCTTCCTCAAATCATATGTAAAAGATACATTTTGTGAATCAATCATTTGTATATAGAAAATTGTAGAGGCTGACATCTAGTGAGAGATGAAACCAGCATGTTGTCTCTCATAACTTTTCTCAAGGCAGTTCTAAGGCTTTCACACTTCTGGTTTTGATTGCACTGTTATTATTTGTTGCTATTATATGTAACTCATTTTTTTTTTTTACATTGGCAACTCATGTTATGCTCAGAGGCAAATCTGAAAAAAAAAATCTGTAAAGCCAATATATTTTTTAAAGTATTGTTGGAATATTACCAAATGCAGTATTCTGAGTGTAACATTTAAAAGGAATACATTAAATGTGTAACTCATTCACCATAACATTTTTTTCTTTTTTCCCTGTCTGATTTTTTGCTTTCTACTTCTTCTGTGTTTTTCTAAAAATACCTTAATTAGTCCCAAGATCAGGTAAGAAGATATGTCCCTTTTACAGTGTTTTTCTGCCCTTCCCTGACTCATATTCTCATTTTTATTTTCTTCAGCATTGTGCTGTGCTGTGCTGTGCTGCAATGTGCTTTTTTTTTTTCCTGCTCAGTTAAAAAATCAATTTTGTAATTCTGAGAAAATTAGCAAGTAACTAAATGTTTGACAAGAAATGTTACTAATGTAAAATTGAATACTTAAAGAATCTCTTTCCTTTAACAAAGTTTGTATAGTGCATGAAGTAACTGCAGAACTCTCCAAACTGGGTTTGAAGAAAAAGTTTTGATTTGAAAAGCAGTTTGTTTGCTGGTGGCTGTTTTATTTGACTTGTGCTAGGTACATTGGTATAATTTTAGACTTCTGAGGCATGTGTTTTTCTAATACTTCCTGTATTTAACACATAGGGTATACTGATGGCTACAAATAATATAGTTGACCTTAGTTCAAAACAATTTCATGCCTTCCAGAACCCCATGCCAATAATATCTAGCTTTGGTAGCTGAAAGGATTTCAATGTATTAAGGATTCAGAGTGAAGCTTGATGGTCATAATGAGCTCCATCTGTCTAATGTAACTTGGTTGGGAAGAGAGAGGAGCAAGTTAAACATCCTGTAAAATGAAGACCTCTTTAGGTTTTTCCATGGACAGCACCCGGTTCTGTTCTTCACTTGGCAGTCATACAAAAGTTAAAAGAAAGGATATTTTTAAAATATTAATGAATTTTAGATATATTTAAAAACTGAAGTTAAAATATATAACAATTTTTTAAACACTTAAGTGATTGTTCACATATACTCTAAAGCTATTCTTACATGCCACCAATGTCAACATATGCAGTGGGAGCCAGAATTTTCATAAATGAATGTGCAATGCAGAGAGTGGAACCTTCTGGTGCTTCCCACCCCACATCACTGGGGCAAATAGAACCTTGCTATGAGTACCTAAGAAGTTATGCTCACGATGTAGCCTTCAGCCATATAAGACTATTTAAATTATAATTAGTAAAAAATTAAATAAAATTCAATTCAACTCTTTAGTCACACTAACCATGCCTCAGGTGTTCAGCATCCACATGTGGCCTGTGGCCACTGTATTGGACAGTCTGATTAAAACATGACCATCGTTGCAGAAAGTCCTATTGGACAGTGTTTAGTTAGAGAGTAGAAAGACAATATCTGCTTTTAGGAAGTTTATACTGTATGAGAGCAGGTAAGAGGCTAGAAACAGGGGAAACAAGGGGAAAAAAAATGTTTGCAACTGAAGCAGGAAAAAAAAAAAATGAAGAGTGTGTGTCATGTGACTGGGTGCAGAAGGCTGCCCATGCAGGTGGCCAGGCACATGGCTAACTAGGTAATCCCCTCTGTGCAGAAATAAGGCTTAGTTCTTTCTGTTTTTGTCTTTGCTTCTATATCCAGTCTCTAATATTGTGCCTTGCTCCTAAGAGTCAGTGTTTATTTGTTGAATGCACTAGATAATGACTCTGTAGAATGATGTTTATTTTGAGGTTGAAGATCTTCCTCAAGATCCTGGTGGAGGGCAAGGCTCTAATCCTAGAAGAATATATCTATTCATTTGTGTAGACCCTTAGAATGATTCCTGTCATCCAGAAGCTTCTGTATCTTGATATAAAAATACCCCCCTTGGGTTATCTTTAGCATAGTGAGCAATGGGGAAAAGAAGTCCTTTTATGCAAAGCAGAGAACCATTTCTTATATACCTCTTTGCTCTTTTCCCTGTCATACAAACACAAGGCAAGGCCAAGGCCAACATCTGATTGATCCTTTTAGTAAAGACTCAAGGAGCCACATTTAGATCCAGACAGTTTATTACTTACGTGGGCAGTGAGAGGTGGCAACTTCCCACCATCTTTGTCCTCCACAAAGTAAGGATGGCATCAAGACAAAAGGGGCTGTATACCTACCTACCATGGCAGTTGTAGGGTGCTGCATTGCTGGGACTGCAGCTAAGAGGTTTCTTGTTCTGCAGCTCTATTGTAAGAAGGGCGGGCAGGAAGTGTCAGACCTCATTCAAAACAAGAGACAATGCAAAGTTACCTTATGCCAGTCTGTCATGATAGGTAGGATGGGAGGCAAGACAGAGGTGACCTGAGAGAAATACGTCACGAGCTTGTCCTCTCTTTCTGGAGGATTAATCACAAGGTGTTATGCCAAGGCTCAGATTATCTGCAATCCTAACCATCCTGCTTATCCTATGTGCATATGTGCCAGCTTCCCAGCATCCCTTACTGTATTGTTTTTAAGTTGAGATGTAATTGACATATAACATGTTAGTTTCACATACACAAAATAATGATCACCACAGTAAGTTAACGTCCATCTCCACACATAGTTACAAATATTTTTTTCTTGTGATGAGAATTTTTGAGATCTACTCTCTTAGCAGCTTTTAAATACACAATACAATATTATTGACTAAGTCCCCATGATATATACTGCATCTCCAGGACTTACTTATTTTATAACTGGAAATTTATACCTTTTGACCATATTTGCCCAACTTCTTCCACCTGCCACCCTCTCCCCCAACCCCCTCTTAGTTTTTAGTTTAGAGGTCAGTGTATGAGAGGCACTCAGGGCATCAAGGGTCTTGCACTCTGGGAACCTCAGGAACTGTGTAGAGGATTTAAGAGGGACCAGAGAGGAGAACAATATAAGGCCCAAGGAAGAAAAGAAGTAGAGCAAGCAAAGATAAAGTACCTTCAGATGCCTGAAAATTTGAAATTTTCAAGGCCAGAAAGATGGCAAAAATCACACAAGATATATTTGTCATACTACCTTTTTGATGTTTTCCATTAGCTATAACCCAGAGCTCTCACTAGTTTAAACCCATATGTGGTTTCCAAAGACTTACAAACAGTCCCATTTGCAGCAGACATCATTCTATTCAGTAGTAAGAGGTAAACAGATACGAACCAGCAATAAAGGAGACTCTAACATAAGCCTTACCGTAGAAAAATCTCTCAAATTATCAAATTATCAAGAGTCATCTGGTTCTTCTCCATTGCCATGTTGGTTCAACTGTCAAGTGTCATAGTGTCATAATTCATGCATTTCATATTCTCACAGATTTAACACCATGTGGCCTGATTTGAAACAAAAATCTGATCATGAAATTGTCCAAGCTTAAGAGATTTCCTCAAATATATGGGATTTTATATTTGACGATGTCTTTTCAAGAACAACTTCTGTTGATATTTTTAGCCATCTTGCCTGTTTTCAAAGTTGCATGCATTAATTTTATTTTATTCATCTCATCATCATCCACCACTCTTGAATGGTTAACTGTAAATACAACAGCCTCCGCTCCTTCAGTTCGGATAGGTCGTACACCTTGAACAGAAGTTCCTATGCGCGGGACAGCATGATGATTGAAGAACTCCTTGTGCCATCCAAAGAGCAGGTATGCATTCTCCTTCAAATATTCTTGGATTGTTGAACTTTCACTGCTGTGATTGAATTGAGCTTTTTGTCCCATGACAAAAAACTGTATTTCTACATATTTGATTTAGCATTTGTAAAACTTCCTGTACTGCCAGGGAAAAAGGAAAAAAAACATTTGTGGGGGAAAAACAAGGAAAAAAAAAAAAAAACAATTGTGCCATATACAGAAATAGGCTGCTCTTCTGCAGATGAATCCTTAACAGCCCACATAGAGGAACTCAGAAAGTCCTAGGAAAGACATGGCTACCTTTCTCCCTTCTAGGTCAAATCTATTTCAATTTTTTTTTAAAGACTTAATAATGGGGACAGCCCGGGTGGCCAAGCAGTTTAATGCTGCCTTTGGCCCAGGGCCTGATCCTGGAGACCCGGGATCAAGTCCCACATCAGGCTCCCTGCATGGAGCCTGCTTCTCCCTCTGCCTGTGCCTCTCTCTGTCTGTCATTAATAAATAAATAAAAATATTTAATAA
The DNA here is from genome assembly GCF_018345385.1 of Vulpes lagopus. NCBI lineage: Eukaryota > Metazoa > Chordata > Mammalia > Carnivora > Canidae > Vulpes > Vulpes lagopus. The sequence goes on from NC_054826.1 coordinate 76,275,502, forward strand.
AAAATAAAGAATTAATAATAATCAGTAGCTAAAATTGCTGGCATGATCCACATAGGTATTTGATTTTCCTAAATAAACTGTGAGTGCATGTTGGAATTTACTAGAATTGTTTTTAGCATGTTGTAGTTAAAGATGAGATTGGTCAGGTTTTTGATCCCTTAGCATCAAAGCTGCTTGTGATGGGCCTTCTCAAGATGTGATAGTATTTTGTTTTCTACCAGAATCTCTACTAGTGTTCATGCAATTTCTTCTCTTTAGTAATTGTGGTTGAGTAGATACTGGTTTAAGGCAAGAAGTTCTAGCAACATAGTTCTGCTACATATGGGCTCAGGGTGGTTCATTATTCTAGATATACACAATACCTGGTTTTAAATTTACACATTCATGCGCTAATGATGGATGAAACTGTTTAGCCATAAAACTAATTTTGAAGGTGGCTTGTCATATCTAACCAATGTAAATAGTGAAATTATACTGGACCTATTTATTCACTGAACAATGAAGGTATTTTCAAGATGAATAAGTGATCGTAATAGTATCACTAAGTTAGAGGTCTAAGCAGCAGGTAGTCAGATTTTTGGGAGTCTCCTGTGTTTAGAGATGCTGACTTCCAGACACACAGATGTACCTTGTACTTCACAAGAACCAATAATAAATATTTTACTACTTAACACTCTAGAACATTCTTATCAAGCAGATTTTACAGAGGTGAATACAGTGGCTATTCAGTGTTTGGCCAGACATAAACACTCTTTGTAGAATAATTATAGATGCGATACCGTGTCATGGTTTAAATGGGTGTTAGCACTAGAGAAAGCACTTGTCTCAACTAATGAAGCTAAGCTCTTGGGTGTAAGGTATTGCCCAGGTATTGGCTGAGATTTTCTGAGGAGCTCTCTCTCGGTTGGCTGTGGTCATTATCCTGGTTGGATAATCGTGATCTCTTCATGTTCCCAATTAAAATGAGATGTTAGTAGATATATTGGTGACACAAGTGTAGACATGCCTGTTATTCTCCAGGCCTAAGGAAACCCTACAAAACCTACAAAATCTCAGGTGATAGGAGATTCCTTGGGTATCAGTCACACTTTGGTCATACATAAAACACGTGCCCAGTTCTATAATGGAATCTCAAATACTTGATTGAATCTAATTGTGGCCTATGTTTCTGAATATATATTTACTTTGGGACAAGGGTTGAAATTGGGACCATCAGCACCATGACCTCACCATCACTGCCACCATCACCACCACTCCCACTGCCATAGTTAAACTACATTTCAATTTCTGCATGTCAACCTTAAATATAAGTGTTTGCCATGCTCCAATGCTGCAGACAGGCTTCCAAGGGTTCTCACACCATTACCTGTTAGCTACTGCCAAGACCCACTTACTCACGTAGGCTGGAAGGGACACCTTTAATCAGAATAAAGGATTTATGAAAAGAAAGAAAGAGAACTTTAAAGTAAACCTGATTGCTGCTTAAATTTGAAAAGTACCTCTGTGGCTGTCTCAAACATCTCTGTAGAGCAGTCAGGGGAAAGAAGAGCTTAGGACATCTTGAAACCTTTACAAATAAATCTCAAGTTGATAACTACGGAAGTAGGAAGTTGCTTTCTTCAACGACGGCAGAGGATCCCATGATCTGACAGGTATTCCTTGTGGAACTGGCATGTTTAATGAACACATACAACTTCATGATCAATTCACCAGAGATTTGGAAAAAAATGTATGAATGACATAAAGACATTTTAGGGACAATTGAGGACACTTGAAAATGAACCGGCTATATTGTTAGAGAATTATTGTTCTGTTAATAGTGACAACATTATTGAAGCTATATGGGGGAATATCTCCATTCCAGGGGTGAATATCTCCATTCCAGGGGTGTGCAAGCTGTGGTTTCCAGCAATGGAGTAATCATTAAGTCAGCTATTTATTTTCAAATGGTTCAACCAAAAGAAGTATGTGTGTATGGAGAGAGAGAGAGCTTGTGTGAATGTGAATATGGCAAAATGTCAATGTTGAATCTAGATGAAGTGTACACTGGTATTTCTTATACAGTTTTTTTTTTTTAATTTCTTTATTTGTTTGAACTCCTTCAAAATAAAAACTTGGAGGAAGGGGGAAAACAAATTCCAAAAGAGGCATGTTGACTTATGTAGTCTCTAGTATCTCATTTATTACGGAAGAGGGAAGAGGCTGATTCCTCCAGAGAGAGGCCTCACAAGGGAAGGGTCTAGTTACACTATGCAAGACTGATGAGAAGCATTTATTTTGGAAGTATGCTTAACATAAAGCACAGACTTCATATTAGAATTAAGTGGCAAACATTATTAGTTTATATCCATCATGCCTCTAAATCTGCATTTATAAACTTCAAAACAGAGTTTCTCCACAGTATTTATATTGTCTGAAAGCATGCAAGAAGCCTTAAATATTTAGAATTCTTAAGGCAATGACACATGTCTCACTGTCAGATTTAAAACTGCCCTGTCATTGTCCAGTTAAAGTTGCTTTGACACATAAAGGTGGAAAATGAATAAAAATTAATAACTCTCCATGTGCTGCTTGTTTTCAACAAGAGTAGACCACACCGATACAAAGCATAGTTGCCTCTTCATTATCATACTGCTGATTAATCAGTTTGCACATTAACCATAGTTAAAGGACAGTTGAGACTCAGGATAATTGGCACAGGCCTGCTGCTCCCAACTCCCATGTTCCTAAGAACCTATGCTGTGAAAGTAGGATTGGAGGCCAGAGCTGGGAAGGGATTTGGGAGAAATAAGCCCATCCTCATGCCCTGCTGAGCTGTAATCATAATCAGTCAGACACCTCCCACACACACACTGGAAAATCAAGAGTGGACTCTTTTTTTACTGTGATATTGGGTTATCCATGAACTCCCTATTCTTTTACCTTCCCTTTACCTTGTAATCAAGTCACCTGTAGATAGACCTCTGAAAATATGTATGTAGATATATTATGCCTTCCCATTGTTGGATGTTATCATGTTATCATTTAAAGCAGTGACTCTCAGCTCGGACTGCACATGAGAATCATCTTAAAGAATTTTTAAAACATGATTGCTCATCATATGATTTCACTCACATGTAGAATTTAAGAAACAAGACAAGAGAAAAGAGAGATGGACACAAACCAAGACACAGACTCTTAATTATAGAGAACTGATGGTTATCAAAGGGGAGGTGAGGTGGAAGGCTAAGTATGTGACGGGTTAGGTAGGGGTTAAGGAGTGCACTGTCAGGTGATGAGCACTGGGTGACGTATAGTAGTACTGAATGGCTATATCACACCTGAAACTAACATAAGGCAGTATTTTAATTAACTGGAATTAGGATAAAAACTTAAAAGCAAACAAATAAGTGCAATTGCTCAGTGGCTAGGAAGGGCTAGGCACAGGATTTTTTAATACACTCAGAATTTGAAAACCCCTGATTCCTAGTCAGACTTGTTAATTGGGAGAAGGGGTGTCTGACTGGCTCAGTTGGAAGAGCATGTGACTCTTGATCTCTGGGCCATGAGTTTGAGCCCCACCTTGGGTGTAGAGATTCCTCAAATTCTTAATTGGGGCACACATTGGAATCACCAGTGGTCGTTTGAAAACCAAGATGCCTACAGAATCAGAATCTCCCTGGCTGGGTTCCTGAGCACATGTGTTTTTTTAAAGCTCCACAGGTGATTCTAGGATGCATCTCTGGCTAGGAACCATTGATTTAAAGCAACTCTGGCTGGGAAATTTTTGTATATTGATCATTCAACATCTAATGTTTTTGTTTCATAAGCTCAGATATATGGGTGTCAGATTGTCTTAGAACAACATCTGTGCTTGAAAACATTCTTTTCCAAATAGAAAGTAACAGAGACAAGGGATGATTCCAAACTGAAGCCAAGTTGTCTAGGATGAATAGAATAGAATGGTTCTTTCATTTCTTCTGACATAATTATTGAAAGCACTTGTCTGGTATGGCTTGTATAATTGCTGTGTATGATCCACGCCAGCCAATCCTCATTACATAAATGGAATAATATTCAGTAGACACTGTAAGTGTCAGGAGGTGTGATAATGCTTATGGTGATAGTGGTGAAAACATTTTGAGCTCCTACTATGTGCAAGACACTATCCTAAGTGTTTTACCAGTACAAACTGATTTACATTTCACAAAAACCCTTTGAGATAGTTTCTTGGCTCCATTAAAAAGATGAAGAAACTGGGGCACAGTCAGCTTAAGTAACTCACCTCAGAGGACACAGGTAAATGGCAGAGTCACTGGCCATGTGGCTCCAGGCTGTTTCCTTAGAGGCTGTACATCTGCATTGCTCTGTGTGAGAAAGAAGCCATCAGAGAGCCCTCGGACTTTGTGCTCTGTCTTCCAAGATCTCACATACTTGTTAGCATTTTTTAAAAAGATTTTATTGGGGCAGCCCAAGTGGCTCAGTGGTTTGGCGCCACCTTCAGCCCAGGGTGTGATCCTGGAGACCTGGGATCGAGTCCCATGTTGGGCTCCCTGCATGGAGCCTGCTTCTCCCTCTGCCTGTGTCTCTGCCTCTCTGTCTCCCATGAATAAATTTTAAAAATCTTTTTATTTTTTTAAAAGATTTTATTTATTTACTCATGAGAGACACAGAGAGAGAGAGGCAGAGCCACAGGCAGATGGAGAAGCAAGCTCCTCACAGGGAGCCCAATGCAGGACTTGATTCCAGGACCCTGGGATCACGCCCTGAGCTGAAGGCAGTTGCTCAATTGCTGAGCCACCCAGGCATCCCTTGTTAGCATTTTTATTATGGATGTTGGTACCATCATTTTTATATTTTTTTAGCATAAAATGTTATATTTAGGTGTGTTCTCTATTATGCTTACGCTAGATTCTAATAATAAATATCCTATTTGATGAGACTTAAAAGGAACCGACAACTTATATTCAGCAACAGGTTATGAAAATTATGGAGAAAATGATTATGCTAAAAAGTATCACATGTAAGGCATCATGAAAGGAATGGAAATACTTGATCTTTGCATAAATATGAGGTAGAAGGCACGATAGTGGGTCTAAAAATGTTTTGCAAGCTAACCAATTAATTACACTTCCTTTGAATGACCCTGGAAGTATCTGTTAAGACAAAGGGATGTGTTTGCGCAGCAAACAGAAACATTTAATTCAGTAAGACTTCTGGTAGTTATCCAAAAATAGGAGAAGAGCGGAAATCACTTAGGAACATGGGTTGGTTTTGCCTGTGTACACCCATTCCACTTTCTCAGGTAGCAGACAGGATCTGATGGCCAAACCTGCACCCTCATCCATTTCTCAGTGTCATTTAGAAGGGTCAGAAATCCCTTCCTCCCTCCAAGGATGGGCCCCAAACCTGGCCATCCAGAGCATTCCTTTTCCTAGATGACAGTGAACACTTTAGGTTAGAATGTAAAACCTAAGCCAGTCTAATGAGACTCAAATTTGAGACTTCTCTCCCTCTCTTCTCCTCCTGCACCTCCCCTCCCCCAACATCAGCAGGTTAGCCTTGCTGTTTCTTGTGTTGAAGGTAATTCTAAGGGGCTCTCAGAAATGTGCATGGTGGCAGAAGGTAGTCAGCCTGGGATTAAAGATTTGCTAGAGATAGTCCCCTGGAAGATAAACACCTTTGACTAGTGACATTTAATATGCTGCTTTTTCTCTCCAGAGTGCTTTGCCAGCATTACTCAGGTGATCCATTCAACACCTCTCTCAGATTGGTCAGCAAGATTATGTTTTTTTTTTTTTTCAAGGCAGACAGGTGGGTGTTGTGACTTTCTTAAGGTAGAACAGTAAATTTAGATGACTTGAGCTGGATGTTATGTTAACAGCTTCCATGCTGACCTTGATTCACCTTTTTTAATGGAAATTGGTAGCTAAATTATTTTGAAATCAATCAGATTTGAAATCCCAGAGAAGTCAGCTTCCGTGGTTTGCTTTTTAGTCTCAAATAAATCTTGGGGGTGCTAATAGTTGACATCAAGAAAAGAAATACTTTAGGGAAAAAAGGACTTGCTTTAGTAAGCCTTTAATTTATATTTTATTTTCTGCTTAAATCAGGCTTTCTCTTGTGGAATCCATTTTTTAAGGTGTACAAGGCGATGTTTTGATATATGTATACATTTTTCCGTAATCAAGCTCATTAACATATCATATCCATCACCTCCTATACTTATCATTTTTGTGTGTATAGTAAGAACAGTTGAGATCTCTCTCAGCAAATTTCAAGAATATAATACATTATTATTAACTACAGTCCCCATGCTGTACGTTAGGTTTCCAGAATTTACTAATCTTATAACTGCAAGTTTGTACCTTTAGATCAATATGCCCCTTCTTCCCCTACCCCCAGCCACTGGTTACCACCATTCTATTGTCAGTTACTATGTATTAGACTTTTTTTTAATGGAATCCATTTCTTAAAAGAATATTTCCAGCTCGTTACACTAGATGTCCAAACAGTCCCGTAGCAGTTTGCCATTTCACTCAGTATCTGCTATAGATCTCAATACTTAACAATACTTATTGTAGTACCTGCCGCAACATCTTATTAATGGATCATCTCATGTCATGCTTTCAGGTTCCTTATGGACTAGGTACTATCATTACCACTTACAGACAAAGAAGCTGGGGCTGAGAGGAGTATATCACTTGCCCAGTGTCACTTCACATCAGGTGACTATAGGTGATAGAGCTGAGACTAGAATTTAGGTCCAATGTCTGCTTACCCGATTTTGCTGCTGACTACTAGCCTGCCACTCTAATACACATCTGACAAAGCATGCTCACCATGGAAAAGGTTGATATTCGCACAAGTATTTGTCGCAGCCCAGATACCCAATTGTTTGTTAATCCAGCAGGCTGCTTCCTGTAGTCTGGTAAGACATATGCTCTCCTAAAAGCTACATAGAAGGCTGTAATGCTCTGTTTAAGAACTTATTTATCTTCACTTATAAAAACTCTGGGAAGTTTAGGGTTATTAAAATTTGTGTTTCTGTTTACAGCAATTTAGAATTTTCAAATGACTTTCACAATGCTTAGGTCACTCCCAAGGCTCACAGTGAATTGGGACAGTTAATCTTATCCACCAGTTACCCTAATGCAGAAATGGAGGTTCGGTGAGGTGTCTGACTTGTCACTCACTGGACAGTGCAGTGATACAGCCAAAGTCAAACCCACGTCATGTTTTCTTGGTCTAAGGGAACTGACACCCACATGGGTTCCCCTGTCTTGGTCCTGTCCAGTTTGTGACCATGCAGTAAAGCTATCCTTGCAAGCCTCTCCTTTCATGGGTTCCTAGTCTCATGACATTATCCAGCTGTTTCTCAATTAAACTGCATTTACAGTTTTTCAGATTAGATGCACTGGATTTTTATGTGACCTGATATTGTGACATCTACCTGGTGCTGTTAACAATAGCATGTCCAGGCCATCAGTAAATCTTCAGGACTACTTTCTGCTAGCTCCCAGGGGCAGCAGAGCTGACAGAGAAGGACTTTCCCTTGTGTCATCCAATACTGGAGCTTGACAGTTGGCAGCCTGGAGCATTATCTAATATTGGAGTTAATTGGGTTGTTCTTTATTTTCCTTGCATATACTTTCTTGCCCCCTGCCTCTCTTCTTCCATGCCCAGACGTTTATTTCCAGACCCGGGCATTTGGGTGTGTCCTCTTGTAAAGCCAGTGTGTACTTGCTCTTCTCTTTCCTCTGATGAATAGGGCTAGTGAGAAACTATTTTGGGAAAGTATTAAGCTCATGGAGACAGTGATATCATCGTTAGTCAGGCTTTGGACTCTATTGAATAATGTGCATTTTGATTTTAATAGGGTCCTTGACATCACTTCGAAGATGAAAAATTTTGTGTGCTTATTGTCATTTTTGATGTGGGAGTAAAAGGTCTTATTAAATCATTGTGAATTTTTCCTCAACACAGTGTCCTACTAAAGCTGCCTGGTGGAGGGTGTTGATTTTGTGTTTGTCAAATTTTTGCAGTTTCTCTCTGAACTTCAGTTTCCTCATCTGTGAAATGGGTATGATATGACTCCCAGTGCTACTAGGTTCTGAGGATTCAGAGAATAAATGAATTTAAAAATCTAGAACACTGCTCAATGTCAAGCACATGAGTTTTGGCATTACTATTGTTAACATAGAAATTTCAGCATTTTTGAGTCAATAGGTAAGTCCTACACATTTACAAGATGCATTCTTCTAATCACATGGGCTCAGTTGATTTGATAGAAGCATGCTGTGGGCATAACTGTAAAGGACCAGTGCTGATACTGGAACATTTTTGTTTTTGCTCTGTTTTCCCAAAATTATCATATTTTAACTAATGAACTAATATGAATGAAAGTCCTTTGAAAAGGAGAAATGACTATACATATAAAGAAACATTAATATGACTCCATGCCAGCACTGGCCTTGGTGCCAGATTTTTGATGTACATTTTTATTTAGTTTCCACAGCAACCAACCCTCAGTTTGCAAATGAGGAAACTAAGACTGAGAAAACCTAAGAAATGCACTAAGGATCATGAAACCAGGAAACCATGTTGGGGCATCTTCAAAAGGGCTTTCAGTAAAGAAAGATAAGGAAAGGTCAAAGGCAAAATATTTCCTTTATTCCTGATGGAGGCCAAGTAGGGGGCTGGCTTAGTGTCTGAGTCAAGTAGGCCTGTTAACTGAACCCCTGAAATAGGCACATCTCCTCCCCGGTGGCCTGCATTGCCAACCCCGGGGCAGGCATACCCCTCATGGAAGTAGGCTTTGGGGAGCCAGAGGGACATGCATGTTCGCTGTCCGGGACCAAGCTCAAGCATGAGAAGTAAACAGAGCCTTCCAGCTACCTTTCCCAATCTTCTAGCCAAATAAATCACTCCACATCTCCAGGGCCAAAGTGAATATAAAAGGATAGGAAGAGGCCTACGGTTACACAACTGAGTCGCCTTTCCAAAATGGAAAACTCTAGAGTGGGGATGAAGTGTTCTCCATTAACAAGTAGCAAAGGAACAAAAAAAAAAAAAAAAAAAAAAAAAAAACAAGTAGCAAAGGCAATTTTTAAATCTAAGTCTGCCAACTTTTTCCATTAAGTCCTGGGAACACCCTACTTACTGTGGGAAGCTTCAGAGCCAATGTAGTTCATCTTTTTTAACCATCTCCATAATGTGATATCCTGTTTATCATTTCAAATGTCTATTTGTTCACTAACCAAATAGAGGAAAAGCTTTTCGTTGGTACCATGGTGCCGTTCACAATAACATGTCAGAACATTTTGGAATTCATATTGTTTATTAAAATAAATTAACAGGTCAAATTTGACATTTCAGTTTTAAGTAAATGCTAACCTGTAGAAATAAGAATTTGGAGACCGGGAGCTCAGAAACGAAGCTACAAATTAGTCTCTTTCTATACAAAATATAGGTTCAGTTAAATTACCTTGTTTTGTGTTTAGATGGATGCAGTGTAGGAAGAGCAAGCTGTTTGTCTGTGTTTAGCTTATTAAAATTGGTATGTCTGCTCATAAACAAACTCCTCTGGAAAAAAATACTGGGGCAGATATTGGGATATAGAGGTCATCATTCTGACCCAATACATTTGTTCATTGTACATTTGTTCATTTGTATGGTGACAAAGTTTCAATGAGTGGCAAACTTTTACTTTGGAGAGTAAAAGAGTCATGCAGGACTGGCAGGGACTTGGGATCTAGAAGCTGGCACATTCCCACATACATAAATAGTACATGATGGCGGTGATACCTCCTTGCATGGTATAATTCATTGCTTCAATAATTAATGTTGCCAGTGCATGTTTCTAAGAGTACCAAAGGTAAATAATTTACTGTAATTACCAAAGAGGAGTGGTATTACTTATTTATTAAAACTTTTTTTTTAAATAAAGGGTGCGGTGTGAAAAAGTAACCTCAAGGCTCCAAATGTAGAAATTATAGTCTGCTGAAAAATTAAAGTGAGCATCACAACCCATTTTATATTAATATTTGCCCTATTCTGAAGGTTAGTTGTTTGGGGTCTCCAAAAGTCAATATAATTGGTAAGTAAAGCCAGACTAACATGAACACATAATCTCTGGTTAACCCATGTAGAATTTAGGATCAGCTCCTGTGTCTTCCCCTTCTTGGTTTAATCCTTCATTTTGATGAGTACATCTTCCAGTAGTTTCCTGACAGAGTTCATGAGAAATATATTTGAAGGAGGGAGGGCTTATTTTTCTGAAAATATATTCGTTCTGTTTTCACACCTTTTTTTTTTTTTTTGGCTAGTTTTAGAATTTTGGATTGAAAATCATTTCCTCTCAGAACATTGTTCCTCTCAGAACAATGGAATCGCTCCATTGCCTTGAACTTCAGGTGTTGCTGTTAAAAGTCTGATGGAAGTCTGCCATCTGTGATAATTTTTCCTATAAATTTTTAGGCACTTTCTTTGTCTCCAAGTTCTGAAATTTCATGATGATGTGCTATAGTGATTTTATATTTATATTGCTGCTCACCAAGTGAGTCCTTTTACTCTGAACTTAGGTCTTCTGCTCTTGGGAAGTTTCTTTGATTTCTTCTCCTCTATTTTCTCTTCCTGGACCTTTTTTTTTTTTTTTTTTTTTTTTTTGAGGAAGGAAATGGATTTGAAATTTCTGACATTTCTGACGTGATCCTCTGCTTTCTTGTATGTTCTCCTATTTTCTATATTTGAGAATCTCCCCCTAACTTCTAGATATTTTTTCAATTTCAATGCTGTTATATTTGTTACTTTCTATGAGTTCTTTTTTTCTCTAGGTTTTTTGTTTGTTTTATTTCAAGTATTTTATTGCTTTATGAGCATCAAAAGACCTCATCTCTCTCTGGATATCAATGAAAAAAAGTTTTTTAAGATTTTATTTATTCTTATTTTTTAAGATTTTATTTATTTATTGAGAGAGAGAAAGGCAGAGACATAGGCAAAGGGAGAAGCAGGCTCCATGCAGGGAGCCCGATGTGGGACTCGATCCCGGGTCTCCAGGATCACACCCCGGGCTGCAGGCGCCGCTAAACCACAGCGCCACCAGGGCTGCCTCAATGAAAAATTTTAAGCTTTCTTCTCCCTAAAATTCCTCTGTTTCTTCCAGTTTGCTTTTGTACTGTTTGCTTATTTATTTTATTCCTCATGTTAGATACTTCTTAACTGTGCAGTGACTTGTGACTGTTTGGGCACCACTAAGCTCGTTGGAAGCTTTCTTGCTGCATGGTGGAGAGTTGGCCATGAATGATTTCTACTCAAGTAAGAAGCTGGGGACATTTCACTAGGAAATCCCAATTCCCAGTGAATACTAAGTCACTGGGAAATCCCAGAGAAGAGTTCCCTTTTTCTGGGGCACCTGGATGGCTCAGTTGATTAAGCATCTACCTTTGGCTCAGGTCATGATCTCAGTGTCCTGGGATTGAGTCCCTGCTCAGCAGGGAGCCGCTTCTCCCTCTCTTTCTGTACTCTCTCTCTCCCTCTTTTGTTCTCTCTCAAACAAAATCTTAAGGAAAAAAAAAAAAAACCTTCCCATTTTCTGCCTGGAGGCTCTGTCCCTGTCTGTCTGGGGACCAGTAAAGGGAGGTTGTTTTCTCCTCCAATGTAGTGTCTGCCTTACTGTCCTCTTCTGAGAGTCCAGTTTCACATGGGAAGACCTCTCACCGTGTTCCACAGGTCTCATACAATTTTCTGTATTTTCCATTCTTTTTTTTAAATCCTTTCCTTTGTACATTTTTCCATTTACACTTCCAATTTTCTAACCCTGTTTTCTATTGTGTCTTGTCAAGAACTGACGTATTTAGAAATGAACAAATGCCCATTTGATTCTTGCATATATTCCAGTGCTCTGTTAAATTATCCATCTTTTAATTTCTTTCCTGCTTTTCCCTCTCTTTTCTTTAACATACTAATCATAGATAGCTGTTGTGAAGTTCTTATTTGCTTACTTCAAACTGTAGGATGACCTGGGGGTCTGTTTACAGTATCTGTTTTATTTTGTTTTTGGTTCATGTGCTCTGGCCATGCTTGGCAGTTTCTCACTGCATGCTGGACACGATATATAAAAACTTGTAGACATGACACACCCGACGATGATGTAATTCTGCACAAAGGGTGCACCCTGCCTCTGCTAGGCAAATAGAGTGGTGGCAGATTATTTCAATCCAGTCAAGGTTTTGCTGAAATGAGGCAAAATTGTTTGCAGCCCTGGTAAACTCAGACTACCTCTAGTTTGCCCTGGCCTCTGTGAAGACCCTTCTGTGAGAATCTTGTGTGATCCCCTCTCCCGACAAGTCCCAGACTCAATCTTTTCCTCATGAAACTGCCAAGAAGCAACACTATTCCTTTTAGCAAATTTCTGGTTAGGTTTCTAGCTTCCTGTCCTACACAGCCCCAGAATTCAGCAAATGTTCTTCTCAGAAATCTGTAGCATGCTGAAGGCCACCCAAATCTCCACTAAAATTGCCTTGGTTTTTCTGTTCCCCAGTTGCGCCCCCTGGATGTACAAAGCCCCAATTCTGTCTACACTGATAATTCACGAATGCACCCAAGTTAAAAATGGCAACAAAAAGTCCACTCAACTCTTCAAGACCCTCCCCTCCCCAAGAGTACAGCTCCTCTAGCTTCCAGGGTCTCCCCAGTGCTCTGCTGCACTCAGAGCCCATAACTATATGGTATGGCACCAATGGTAGCCTTCCACTAGCTACTCTGCTCCACTTGGAAACAAAAGTTATCAAGATTGATTCTTTTTTCAGATATGGGAAGGAATTTTATAATTGTAAGTTTAATTTGGAGTTAATTATATGTTCAAGTAGGTGAAATCATGGTTAGCAGTTCATTGGTGATTTGGAAAATACTGTTTTACCAATTTATGCAAATCTTTATATTGTTGATACGTTTCTTATCCAAAACTAATAGATTACATTAGTTAACATCTCCCCCAAGCTCATCACAGATGTAAAGTTTACAAAATTCTGATTTTTTCTTGAAAACTAAAATTTTATTAACTGGCATTGATAGCAACTAATGCCACCAGTTACCGTCCTTGAACTGACAGACTCACATTGTTCATCTTCAAGAAATAATGTCAAAACCCAAGTCAAAATAATCATAGTTTTGTGTCAGTTGTATACCGTGTTTCATGGAAAAGTCGCTTTCAGGTTACATCTAAATGCCTTTCTTGAAGCTAATGATCACACTTCTAGTAATCAGCAGATGTGATTTATGTCTACTTCCCATTTGAAACTGTGATATTCCTTTTGCCATGCCAGTTACTCAAGATGTTTTCTTAAAAGACTGAAATAATGTATCAGTAAACTCTCATTGCTATTCTTGAAATTTCTATGTAGACCTATGAAAGAGTAAGTACAAATTGTTTATTTTGACCATCTTGACCTCTAGAGACATAGAAGTGTATTTTGTAGGTACAGAGAAGCCAGTGTCTTGTGTGGGTTGTTAATGCCATATATCATTTTATTTTGCAGCATCTAACATTCACAAGAGAATTTGATTCAGATTCTCTAAGACATTATAGCTGGGCTGCAGATACTTTGGACAATGTCAATCTTGTTTCAAGTCCAGTTCATTCTGGGTAAGTAATCTAAAAGTCACTTTTCTTTATCCTATTAAATGAGCATTATGTTTATTATTTGTAATTATAAATTCATATTGACAAGCTTCATATGTATGAAATATTGGTCTTCTAAGACTTCCTTTCTGAGTATATGTGATGTGTATTTGTAAGTCATGAGTAAATTTTTTTTCTGAGCAAATTTGTATATCTGTTTTTTGTTGAAAACTGCACAGTGTTAGAAAGGAAAAGAATTAAAGTATTGGTGCAAAAAATGTCTTGCCTGTTTTGGTACTACTTCCAGGTCTTTAATTTTCCTTTTCAATTAAAAAAAATAAATCTAGTCATGTCCCTTAATTTTACTTATTCAAATGATGTTTTATTTCTGAATATCTCATTTTCCTAATAAAAAATATGTAGGTATTTCTGTTCATTTACCTTGCTGACTGCCTTTGTGCTTTGCTTTGAACCCGAAGTTTTCAGGTCAAGTTTGGTACCTTCTGCATTCCTGAAATAAAATTATGATTAAGTTTAGTAAATTAGTATTTTATTTATTTTCTATAATTATTTAATTATTATTATATAATTATTTATTAAATTAGAAGAGAAATTAATTTTAAAAAGAAAAGAAAGGAATTCACTTTTAAAAAGTGAGTGTACCAATGGGTGGACCCAGAGGTGCAGAGGTAAAAACCACATCAGACAGGCTCCTTTCTACTACCCCATCATGTGACAGAATTGGGGTAGGCTGGGGGAGGTGACCTGCTGCAATTGCTGAATTGATAATCAGCGTATATTTAGATGTGGGATTCTTCACCTGTAGGTAATTAAAACTTGGGATAATTGAATCCACACAAATGGAATGGAAATAATTGAGATGATAAAAACATCCAGGTGTTTTCACCTCTAAAACTGGCATTTAGGCCATAAATTAGTTGTGATCCAGGACAAGAGGGGATTAGTTTGCAATTAAAGAAATTAACAATAATTAACATTTATGAATGCTGTATGTATTATATGAAGTATTTCCTGCTGCTTTTAATTAAAATAAATTGTAATAACTAATGTTTACCTTTTTATGTGCCTGGCATTGTCTTAAATGTCTTACATGTATTATCTTAATTATTTGAACCTTAAAATGACACTCTGAGTTAGGTTTTACTCATTATCCCCATTTTATAGATGAAAAGTCAGACTCATAGTAAGGCTGCAGGTTATTTAAAGTATTCTTACAGAATTATGGCTTGTAGCACAAAGAGTTGCAATAGCATTTAAGAAATAATTGCCATGAAAGGACTTTATAAATTATAAACTACCTGGTGGCCTTTGACTCATTAACATTGCATTTCTTTAACTCAATCAGAAAAACCTTTAATTATAGTAATATTAATGTTTTAATTGCTTAAAATATTTATACCATTGATACTAGATGTTTATGGATCTAACATTGCAAAAGCAAAAAAAAAAAAAAAGAGAGAGAGAGAGAAAAGATTAGTTAAGAAGAAAAATGTAGATTACTTGGGAAACAGCAGCATATTCAAGAGTTCTCTGTATTAAGCTTGTTGGATTGTCACCATGTAACAAAGACCTAGAACCAGCATCTTGTATTCTCTACATTGGAAAGAAAAGCACCAGGGTTTAATTTAGTCAACTCTTTTGCTTTGCTTCAAATGATTGAACTTCAAATGAGAGGTTGAGAGAGCATAGGATAATAAAATCAGAAGTAAACTTTCTCATACACCAGAGAAAATGAAATATTTGAATGCACAAATTCCCTCTCCTTCCTCTTGAATTTATTGAAACAATAGACATGTCCAGGAGAGCAAAAGTAATGGCAGCTAGTGTGGGCTTATTTGAAAAGGAAAATATAAACTTGGTATACACTTGGAAATGATTCACTAGTACCAGGTCTGTGGAGTAGCTTCTGTAGCCACTAAAGGAGAATATTTTTCCAGGTTGTCCCACAAATGCCAAATGCCTTGATTTCATTTCCTGATGGTTTTTATTTTTCCTTTGCTTATCATTGACATTTTCTGTTGCTTGCTTCTAATTATCTTACATTAATTTTTCCCATTTGCTTTCTAAATTATTTTGCAGCTATTCTTCTCCACTTCCTCAGTATGATTCAAGGTGATAATTGTGTCCTTTATGTGAACCACCCTTTTTTGTATTTTTAATTTATGTGAAGTTTTCCCACAGTTAGATGTGTCAATGTCTGTAGTGTATCAGCATTCGTCATCCCGCTGTTCTTAAAACTAGAAACGTTCATGTGTTAGTTTTAGGATCATTCGTAGAATTCCTGATTTAGTTTAAATATTAATAAGGTACAACAAATATGATTAAACATCAACTTTTGATTTGTTTTTAATAAGTTATATTGCATGAAATTTTATTTTGCACAGAATATATAAGGAATGAGTTTGGAAAACAAATCACTGTATTTCATGATGTTATTAATGATAGGACCCTTGTCCTGCTTAACCTATATTCTCACCTTTCCTCAGGCTACTGGCTCTATGAAGTTGAAAACCTTAGAACAATAAATGATTGCTAATGAGTACCAACTAGGCACTGGAGGGTGCTATGTGGAACCCAGAGAAAAACTTCTCCAAATTTATAGTTAAAATCAGAATTCTAAGGCCTATTTTTTTCCATTTGGTTCTGATACTCTTTGTAGTTTGGATATTTTTATATTGACACAGATAACCTTCTTATACTACCTGCCTTCAGACTGCTCAAGTACAAGTGTTTTATATATATGTGTGTATACACACACACACACACATATATATATATATACATCTTTTTCATATAGATATGTTTTTAGTATTAGTAACCTTCTCTGACCTGTGCAATTCTGAAGCACACTTAACAGAATAGTTTTTGTTCAGTGGATCACTCAGTAAACATTTATTATGTATTTACTGTGTTTGGGAACTATGCTCAGCTTTGCAGGTCAAGCAGTGAATAAGACAGGCCTGATCTGAATTACCATCTATATTGTTGAGATCAGCTGTTTGTTGCTAGGACAAACATTGCCCTCCCACTGTAAACACTCCAGTGTTTATTTGTACTAATACAGCCAAACTTTCAAACCTAGAGTTTATCTTTAGTTTTTGAAATTTTATTTAAGTGATCTCTACACCCAGTGTGGGGCTCGAACTCACGAGCCCGAGATCAAGCGTCAGATGCTCCACCAACTGAGCCAGCCAGGCACCCCTCAGAGTTTATCTTGAATCATTTTAATCCATTCTGTTGCTATTATATCCAATCATGAGTTGATTTTCACCACTGAATGCTGGAAAGGATCAGGTTTTGTCTTTAGCTTCTTTTATAAAAGTTGCCCTATTACCTTCATTACTGAGTAAAGGTAGTTGTTAAATACGTCTAAGACAATGTGGGCTCACCACAGCAGTTTCAAGTGAGCCTTGTTATCATTTAGCACTGGAAGCAGTTCATGTGAACACTTGCACGAGTGAACAAGTATCTTTGTCTTTGACTTGGGAGGTGTGTGTTTTGTTTTGTTTTTGATGAGATCAGTCTCTTCCCCCTCTTACTTTGACTACTACACTGGTTCTAGCCTCTCAGAGTATGTCTAATATTACAAAAATGCATAATCCAGAGGAAAATAGCTAAATCTAAAATAACCAGAAGGGTGTGGAGTTGATTACACCTCACTGATGACCAGAGTTGGTTCTGAACATCTGATTGGCTGAAAAACCGAGCCCTGTGCTATTGCCTTTCTCTATGGGGAGGCAGGTCAGTTTGCTTTGTTGAAGAGGTTACTCTTCTGAGGTCGAGAAGCATTACTCTTGAGGAAAGGGTCTCCAGCTACGACCTCCGTGCATGGTCCTAAAATCTGTTGCAGGATATTAGAACTGTTTTTAGATGAACTATATTCAGTAGAGGATTTTGATGGATGGGATTATACCCCTGCCCAATACTATAGATATTCAGATAATTTTCTAATTATCAACATTTGCTGCTGTTTCAGTAATAAGCACATTTTCACATGTGAACATTGGGATGCAAAAGGACGTGTGTTCTCCTGTTTGACTTGCACTCTTCCATATGTCGGACTTACTAGCTTATGTTCACCAGAGTGCTTTATAATACCAAAGATTCGAGGAGGACTCTCCATAAGCATGTGATAGGAATCAGGAATTGCAATAACAAAGATAAGATACTAGTCATTTCTTTACATTTTCATATCTACATGAAGAAAAATAATTTTTCTTCATTAGCTTTAATAGAAAGGCCAATGGTGGAATTAGAGTGTATAATTTAGAGACATTTTCTAAAAGTCTAAATATTCCGTTTTGTATGGCTATACAGATACTCCAGTGTCAGTTATTTTAAACAGTTTTAAAGCCAAATTTATACTGAAAAGATTAAATTCCTTTCCATCAAAATTGCCTTAGCAAAACTAGCCATCTGCTTTTATCCTTAAATTCTGCTTTGTGGTAGTAAAAATTAGAGTGTTTGGTATGATTAAGCATATTTTTATTTTATGAGTTGTACATGTTAAGACATACTGTGGAGTTTCATCTGACTTGTCAGAGATAGAGATTCCATAGTCAGCATATGGCTAAAACCACTTATAGTTAAAAATGATGCTTGAAAAAAAAAAATGATGCTTGAATATAGCTGAAGTCATCCACTGACTCCACATAAGATGGTCTGGGTTTGGGTTTTACGTGCATGACAGTCCTGTGAGAGCCAGTTTTTATTCCAGCTTTGAAACATTCCTCAATTTGAGCATCTGACAAAGGGTTTGGCGTCTTCTTATGGGGCCACATCCCACCAAAAGCAGTTTGTCATGTCCCACTTATTCCTTGGTTCACAGGCTGAAGGGCATGTTTGATGTGACTCCACTGTATCCACTTCCAGTTTATTTTTAAAGAGAGGAAATGATAGCTACATTGTCTGTGGTTTTAAACCTTAACATTGACTCTCAAGACCTACTGTGAAGACAGTTTCTTTCTGTCCTTGATTTGGGTTCTGATCTTCTCCCTGCAGGTTTCTGGTTAGCTTCATGGTGGATGCAAGAGGCGGCTCCATGAGAGGGAGCCGTCACCACGGGATGAGAATCATCATCCCGCCACGCAAGTGTACGGCCCCCACCCGAATCACCTGCCGACTGGTAAAGAGACATAAACTGGCCAACCCACCCCCCATGGTGGAAGGAGAGGGATTAGCCAGTAGGCTGGTAGAAATGGGTCCTGCAGGGGCACAATTTTTAGGGTAAGTGATTTTGTCAATCTTTATCTTGGCCCTTGTGTGATATATTTGGTTTTCTTCACCCTCTTTTAACTCAAGGAGTTAACCACTAAAACTACTCAGTTGGACCATTTTGATCGAGTACACCTTTCAAGTAGTGTCAGAGGTCACAGAGCTGTGTGACTCTCTGGAAAGCTAATAGGCTGATACTTCCTTAACTGAGTTTGCTGGTCGAAGCTTTTACTAACCGAGAAGCATGCTCTCTGCTCAGTGAGTGCACGGAACCCCGCAGCCCCCAGAGAAGTCAAGGCACCTTTCTTAGGGGAAAACGTAGATGCCGAAACTCTCTCACCAACATTGAATCAATGGCTACTCTGGGTACACGTCTTCTTTAAAGATGATTTTCAGGGTGGTAATCCATTGTGATGCGGTGTTTTGCAAAAAGGAAAAATGAATTCGTTTTCTGAGGTGGCACTTGGGTGCTGATCAGGCTGGCTCTGTCGTGACGGACAGTTTGTTCACAGTTTCCCCTTCTCGTTTCTCTTCCTGCTGCATGGATGTTATTCAGTAAACTGCACCTTCCTACCAATCCTCCCCCTGTAAATGAGGGTGAGAGCTTGGTTAGCCGAATCCTGCAGCTTGGGCCGCAAGGAACAAAATTTATTGGGTAGGACCTTTATAGACAAGATACAGAATGTCTACAACTCTCTTTCCATTTTCAGTTTTTTTTTTCTGTCACACCCATGGTCTTCTCGTCTTAATTTTATTTTTATCTTTTCAGTTTTTAATGCTTTCAGTTGATACGTGTCACTGAAAGAAACAGAAACCATAGTGGCTTGACTTACTGTAGCCCTGCTCCCTCTCTCGTGCTTCCCGAGCATGTGGAATCCACCGCAAGCATTCTGCTTCATGACGTTGTGCTTTTGTAAACCTTCCTTTAATTTGAAATGTTTCAACTGCTTCTGATAGTTGTTAAGACAGACTGACGACCTCATTGTAACCCAGTATAAGAGAAGGTATTTGCAGGCTTTGAAGTGACACTTGCTATAAATGAATAGGTACATGTGTGAATATAGATATGTGTATATATTTTATATATATATATATATATATATATTACGTGTCTGGACTTCCAGGTTTTTAAAAGTACGTACTTCCACATACTGAGTAATCTTTATGGACTTTGAGAAAGAAAAGTCCTCAATAAGTCAACTGATTTTTGATAAATGCTGGGAATAGAAGATACTTAAAGAAAGCCAAATAGGCAGCAGAGAGAATATTCTACTAAATTAATTAAAGTGTCTTGTTTTGTTTCGTTTAAGCCGAAATGTGTTGGTATTTGTTGTTTGTTTGCTCGTCTGTCTGATTGGTGGATTTGCCTTGGCAGTCTGCATGAAGAGACCTGTTATGAAAAGTTATGCTTGGCTTTCACCTTGGTCAAAGGCCCTGGTTCATACCTTCTCTCCAGTATTGTTGAATGTCCTACACAAAGCCACATTCCTTAAATATTTACAGAGACAGTATCTGACACATTAACCTGCAAAGATTGTATCTTGTTCTCAAAAAAAAATTTTTTAATGTCAAATCAGATGTGATTAAAACCTATAGTAAATATCATAACTCTTAAAATTATTAACACTCTTAGGAATAGTTGATTTTGTTTCTACCTATCAAAAAATAAAGACATTATAAAAAATTTTAAAAGCCTTCATTTGAATTAATTATAATTATTTTGCCAAAAGGAAAATTCCCACATCTATTATCCCATTTTAAGTAAATGATTTTGTAATAAATGATACGTTCATATCTACTTACATTATTGGATCGTTACAATGACTCTCCCTTTTTATGCTCTTACCTATTGAAGCTTTGTCTTCTATTATCACATGTGCATAAACATATAGGTTAAGAGGTGAGGTTACATACAACCTCTGTAGGAGAATAATGATACTGTCTACTTAAATGTCATAAAATAAAGCTGCACAATCCAACTACATAAACTGTGTGTGATTGTGGTCTGCTTACTTCCATCCATCTTTTTTATAGCATTTATCCTATTTTAAAAGTTAATAAAATTATTCCTGTGCTCGATTGGCTATCCTCAATTTGCAGCCATCCTTTTACATTCTTTTGCAAAAGGACACTGTCAAAAATTAATATATCTCTATATTACAATTTCAGACCAACAAGTGCTTTTTCAGAAAGTTTAAATATTCCTGTGCAGGTTATACTAGAGTTAGGAAATTAAGCTGCCCACTACCATTTCACAAATTAGAAATGAGTGAAACCGCCTTAACTAAACAGGCCATCAAAGTCATAGAAAGTCACTGTTGGAGGGAGTGAATTAGGTCGATCGTTTGCTTGCTTAGGGGTCAAACACTTGTGATCTTTCAAAGTAGGAAATATACAGAATTTCTTTTTCAAAGAACTGACTGTGTCCTTTTAAATCATTAGCTTTTTGTATAACATAATAGAGCTATCATGTTTTTAAAAATGGACCAACTTGCTTATGGTCTATTTTAATAGCTTTCAATTCCTTGATTCAAAAATCCTGTTTAGATATGCTGAATATTTTCCCTTTACTAAATCAAATGCCTAACATATGGTAGGCCCTTATGAATTGTTCGTGAATGAATGAATGATGGCATGTTTTCAGGCTTCTAACATATTATTTAATTAGCAAATGATTCTGCAGCTTTGAAGTCATTCCCAACCTTAGTGGCACCTCTGATTTTCAAATGAATACTGTTAATGAAACTGTCTTGAAAGTATGATACTATAAATATATTTCATTTGATAGCAAAATAATGTGGATTTTTTTCCAGCCCTGTCATAGTGGAAATCCCTCACTTTGGGTCTATGCGAGGAAAAGAGAGAGAACTCATTGTTCTTCGAAGTGAAAATGGTGAGACGTGGAAGGAACATCAGTTTGACAGTAAAAATGAAGATTTAACCGAACTACTTAATGGCATGGATGAAGGTAATTATGATGACTCCTTGTCTCTATAAATGTCTGCAGGTAGGAATCAAAGGACTGGCTTTGGTGAAGTTAATGTTGCTTGAACACTACTTATTTGTATCTTGAGCTGGGAGTCCAGCTCCCTGGCATTTATTGCTGCTTTCTGAATCTCTGGCATGAAGTTCCTTTTAATCCCACAGCTTTTTTTCTCACAATACTAATGGACAAATATTACGATGATGATTCTTCCGGCCTTTAGTCAAATGTATTCAGCTTTCCCAAATCCAATAGAGTTTTCCAAGTGCAAGATGTGTAAGGAGGAGGTGAATAATAATGGAAGGTATGCAAAGCATGCAGAATATTTTTAAGGAAATACGTTCACATTTTATTTTTGGAATAATTCTTTCTGGATCCTTTCCTGTGTCTCTGTTTTCTCCTCGATTATTCCAACATTCTTCATGAATTTTTAATTTCTCTTGGGCAATGATCACGGAAAAGAATAAATTGCAGGCTAGTTACTGGAGTCTGTGTCATATTCTGTGACCTACTAAGGCCACATGGCTGAGCATGTCACTTATCATACACTCTTCCCTCAACTAACCCTCAGAATGAAGCAGGGTTTCTTACTAGACTTTGAGAATAGACTTGTTTTGAGAGTAGGTACTTGGTGCAGAGTTTTCCTTCGAAAAGATAAAAAACATAGACCAAGTTCACCACAGAATGAATCTTTAGACTGACTTCCTCATCACTACAAATCCAGCACTTGTTCTAAAAAAGAACTTTATTAGAGATATAATTCACATATCATAAAATTCACTGTCCTGGCATTTAATTCACTGGCTTTTGGAATGCATCCAGCATAGTCTCCTGGTTTCAAAGTGAGCACAAAGGAGCTAGACCGACTTGGATGTTTGAGGGATGAGCATGGGCAAGTTCTTTGGTCCCTGTGAGATTCTTACTTCTGTAAAATGGAGATCACCTTCCTTACTTCATAGGGTTGTTATTGGGAAAAATAGTTCTGTGAAGCACTTGTGAAATACAGCCTCTGTCACACAGTAAGCCCTCAATAAATATCAGCTGTTGTCACTATTTATTCTAGAGAAAAAATTGTCTGCCAAAGTTTCTGTATAAGACACAATAGCAGCCAACCAAGAATTTAAAGATGTTCTTACAGCAGGGTGGAAGGACTAATAATTGTTGAGTTTCTACCATTCATGAGGCAGTGATAAACTCCTTTCTGTATGAAAATTTAAAACAAACATATAGTCCTGCGAAGTAGATAGTTTTAATCACACTTTAGAGAACTGAAGTTCAGACCAATCAACTTACTTACCTAAGGTTACCGAAACTGAGTAGCAGCACTAGGGTTGAAATCTTGTATCTTGCTTCCAAAGACTTAACTGTATTCCGCTTACTTTAGAAATGTGTGTCTGATGGAGAAGAAAATAATTTTTTTAAAGATTTTATTTACTTATTCATGAGAGACACACAGAGAGAGAGACAGAGACATAGGCAGAGGGAGAAGCAGGCTCCCTGCAGGGAGCCCAATGTGGGACTCGATTCCAAGACCCTGGGATCACACCCTTAGCCAAATGCAGATGCTTAATTAAACACTGAGTCACCCAGGCGTCCCAAGAAAATTAATTTAAAAAGGTAAATTCCTACAAACCTCTAGAGGTAGGTAAATTCCCACAAACTCTTTAAGGTCCAGAAGAATAGTCATCTTAAATGAGTATCATTAAATGTATCATATGTGATACTGATATTTATATCTATAATTTCAAATGATTTCTAATAAGAACATGCAATAGTAATTAAGATTTCTAATTTTTATTACCTTATTTTAAAGCATGAAAAGTAGTCATACTCTTAAAAGGAAATTGATAAGAAAACACAATTGAAAGTTTTAAAAAGAGGGATACCTGAGTGGCTCAGTGGTTGAGTGTCTGCCTTCAGCTCAGGACGTGATCCTGGAGTCCTGGGGCCGAGTCCTGCATCGGGCTTCCAACGTGAGGAGCCTTCTCCTCCCTCTGCCTATGTCTCTGCCTCTCTCATGAATAAATATATAGAAGCTTTTAAAAAAAAAGTTTTAAAAAGAATACATCCTAAGAAAATGAATTGAATTAGCATTTTTAAAATAATAAAGTACTGTAGGTGATTCAGGATTTAAAAATGGAGAGAAGAGAAATGGGTTTTCCAGAGAGGTTATTTGGATTTAAGAAAAATAAAGTATATAAATATTTTCATGTTTCTAGTGTTTCTTTTTTTAAGATTTTATTTGTTTGTTTGTTTGTTTGTTTGAGATAGAGAGAGAGAGAAAATGAGCAGGGAGAGTGTCGGAGAAGAAGAGAGAGAATCTCAAGCAGATGCCCCCCTGAGTGTAGAGCCTGATGTGGGGCTCTATTCCATGGCCCTGAGATCATGACCTGAGCTAAAATCAAGAGTCGGTTGCTCAGGACACCTGGGTAGCTCAGCGGTTGGGTGGCTGCCTTCAGTTCAGGTCGTGATCCCGGGATCCAGGATCGATTCCCGCATCAGACTCCTGCGAGAGTCCTGCTTCTCCCTCTGCCTGTGTCTCTGCCTTTCTTTCTCTGTCTCTGTCTCTGTCTCTCATGAATAAATAAATCTTTAAAAAAAAAAAGTCAGTTGCTCAATCAACTGAGCCACCCAGGTGCCCCCATGTTTCTAGTGTTTCTTAAATGCCAATATAGCAGATTACTAGTTACTGAAATGTAGCCTCTATTACACACAGATTTTCTTTTTTTCTTTTTCTTGTCTTTTATTTTATTTAGGGCATCTGGGTGGCTCAGTGATTGAGCATCTGCCTTTGGCTTAGGGCATGATCCTGGAGTCCCGGGATCGAGTCCCACATCAGGCTCCCTGCATGGAGCCTGCTTCTCCCTCTGCCTATGTCTCTGCCTCCTTTTCTGTGTCTCTCATGAATGAATAAATAAAATCTCTTAAAACAATTAAGATTTTATTTAATTATTTGAGAGAAAGAAAGCAAGAGAGAGAGAGAGAGAGAGATCACGAGCAGAGGGGGAAGGGCATAGGGAGAAAGAGAAGCAAATTCCCTGCCAAGCAGGGAGCCCGATGTGGGACTCGATCCCAGAACCCTGGGATCATGATCTAAGCTGAAGGCAGATGCTTACGTGACTGAGACACACAGGCACCCTCTTTTTTTTCTTTTTAATCAAGCTACCTTGGTACTGTAACCTCCTGAGGGCTGAGTACATGTCTTATTTATTTTTATAAGATTTTTTGCTTATTTATTCATGAGACACAGAGAGAGAGAGAGAGGCAGAGACATAGGCAAAGGGAGAAGCAAGCTCCCTGCAGGGAGCCCAATATGGGACTCAATCCCAGAACCCCGAGATCATGCCCTGAGCCAAAGGCAGACACTCAACTGCCGAGCCATCCAAGCATCCCCAGAGTACATGTCTTAATCACCTTTGAACTCCTGTGTCAGATGCAACATTGATTTCGGCTCCCCCTCATTGCTGATGAGGGGCAGAAGGAGGAACCTCTTTAAAATTATGTAGCTATGGGCAGCCCAGGTGGCTCAGTAGTTTAGCACTGCCTTCAGCCCAGGGCCTGATCCTGGAGACCCAGGATCGAGTCCCACATGGGGCTCCCTGCACCTTCTCCCTCTGCCTGTGTCTCTGCCTCTCTCTCTCTCTCTCTCTCTCTCTCTCTCTGTCTCATGAATAAATAAATAAAATATTTAACAATAAATAAGTAAATAAATTTAAGAAAATTATGTAGCTATCTGGAGGAAGAGTTCTCATCAGTCTATTTCCTTTACTCCAAACGTCATTAATGTTAATCTCCAGGAGACAAAAATTAAAGAGGAGCATTTACTTTGAGGAAAACTCTGAGAAAGTAACAATAATCCAGAATAACAAGAATACCAAACATTCTAAAATAGTGCTGTCCAACAGAACTTTATACAATAATGGGAATACTCTGTGTATGCTGTCCAACAGTAATAACTAGTCCCCTGTGATTCTGGAGTACTTGAAATGTGACTAGTGCAGCTGAGGGAAGGTCATTTTTAATTTTGTTTAAGTAATTTCAGCCACATATGGCCACTTGCTACCTCATCAGACATTTTGTAGTTTAGCAAAAACATTGAGTATTCTAATATGTTCTCCTTTGATTTTGAGTATATATTTTAGTATGTCCCAACAGTCACAGGTGGAATTTTTTTTTTAATTTTTAAGGTTTGTTATACAGTGGACTTCCATGATTTCATGCAGACTTGTGTTTCTTTTTAAAAGCAAAACAAAACAATTTCCAATAGGAATTAGTCCTGTCCTTGCTTACACAAATGATGCCCCCAGTGCTGCCATACTCAGGACATCTGTCAGATGTTTTAAGAAATGATGATGTAGCCCTCTGTCCTGGATTCTGTATGCTATCTTGGTAATAGTAGAAAGAGTTTCTTTGCTACATTTTTATTTTTTTAAAGATTTTATTTATTTGAGAGGGATAGAGCACGAGTGGTGGGAGGGGGAAAGGGAGAGGGAGAAGCAGACTCCCCGCTAAGGAGGGTGCCTGACACAAGGCTTGATCCCAGAACCCAGGGATCATGACCTAAGCCAAAGGCAGATGCTTAACCCACTGAACCACCCAGGTGCCCCATAAATGTCTCCTTTTTAAACCTCTTCCATAAATGAATCCTTTGTAACTAACATGTATGCTCTTTGTATAACCAGTGCTATTGTGCTTTATTCTCTGAAAAATCTTAAAACCCAAATATTTAAAAATCACCCTAGCTAGTATTTTGATAACTGATTTTTACTAAACAACAAAATCATAAAGATTAGATTATGGTTCTGTAGTATTTCAAAACTTGTAAAGCCTTTCCAAATGCAGTTTAGTAGTTAGAATTTAATAGACTATTTTAATAAAATAAATTCATAAAAAGACAAGTTTAAGGAGGAGGATAATTTTCCCAGTGTAACTTGGGGGTTAGAATCAGGATCTGTAGACACTGCATAGACTGGAATTCCCAACGTGCCCCACCACTTACTAGCTGTGCAACCCTAACCAAGCACTCAATCTCTTTAAACTTTCGTTTCAATCTATAAAGTAAGGATACCTCATAGAGAACTAAGGGGAAACTGACAAGCTAATATGTGTAAAGTTCTTAGCATCTGAAACATGAGACTCAATCAGGGACACTAGGTGGCTCAGCAATTGAGCGTCTGCCTTCAGCTCAGGGCGTGACCCCAGAGTCCTGGGACCAAGTCCCACGTTGGGCTCCCTGTATGGAGCCTGCCTCTCCCTCTGCCTGTGTCTCTGCCTCTTATTCTGTGTCACTCATGAATAAATAAATAAAATCTTTTTAAAAACAAAAGAATCAATCAACGTTAGTATTTGTCACTGGTGCCACATACAGTTGTGCAGGAGAGCGGGTCGGAGCTAAAATCTTGACTCTTCCACTTACCAAGCCATCTGCTCTGACACTGGCTACAGAACAAAGGGGCATTCTATCTAATGTTCTCAAATCATTTACCTGTAGAGTGGTGTCCACTCCACTGGCACCCTTTTCCAAATCACACAAGGCTAGTTGAAGCCCTGGTCATGGTTGATACCTCCCCATTACCACCACCAAGTCAGGAGATTGTAAAAAGATCTAGATTTAGGCTTCTAAATTCTAGACTTCTGACTCCAGATTTAGTTGTTTTTCCATAATACGCTTTGGCCTTTCTATGTTCTCAAATGAAGGATGCCTATGAAAGTGTTTTGTGTGGAATAAAAATGTTACATAAATGTTAACTGCTATTTTAATTTTCCATTACTCATAAAGGTACCATCTTAGTTCTTATATGACTCAAAAGGATATAATATGTATTCAGGAAAAATAAAATATGGTGGTATTAAGATTTATTTCTACCACTAGTGAGCGGAGACAAAAGCATCCATAGATGGTTACGCTAATGAAGCAGGTGTGTTAGCAAAGCTTTATTGAAGTAAGAGGCTAGAATGACAGAGGGCAGGTGGTCTGGGTGTGAAAAACCTGCTGTTACCACCAGGATGTCATGTGACAGGAGCAACCTTTCTCTTTGGCAGCAGACAGGGATCTTGTTATAGCACTTGTTAATTCTCTACTAAGAAAAAGATACCATAAAACACAAAATATTCATTCTACTCCCCCCAAAAAAGTCATCTTTAAAGTGCAACAAGTTGAATTCACTTCATAAGTTTGTTTAAAACCTTTAGTTAAGGGGTGCCTGGGTGGTTCTGTAGGTTAAGTGTCTGCCTCTGGGTTGGGTCATGGTCTCAGGGTCCTGGGATGAAGCCCCACATCGGGCTCCCTGTTCAGTAAGGAGTCTGCTTCTCTCTCTCCCTCTGCTCCTCTCCCCTGCCCATGCTTGAGCTGTCTCTTTCTCTGTCAAATAAATAAAATCTTAAAAAAAAAAAAAAAAAAACCTTTACTTAAATTCATGGAGTTCCATTAAGCATGTTTAAAATTGTGCTTCCAAAGTCAGACTCCAAGGGATGTTTTGCAGTTTATAGTTTTGCTTGAACTAGGAGTATTTACTAGTAGAAGAATCCTTCCTGGGCAGCCCCAGTGGCTCAGCGGTTTAGCACTGCCTTCAGCCCAGGGCCTGATCCTGGAGACCCCGGATCGAGTCCCACGGCAGGCTCCCTGCATGGAGCCTGCTTTTCCCTCTACCTGTGTCTCTGCTTTTCTCTCTCTCTCTCTCTCTCTCTTTCTCTTTCATGAATAAATAAATAAAATCTTAAAAAAAAAAAAAAGAATCCTTGAGAATCCTCCTTGGAGGTCTTAAAATTGAAGAGTTTGAGAAATGCTCTAGTCTTGCACTGTCACTACAGTTGCCACTAGCCACATGTGGTTACAGAACAGTTGAAATGAGGCTAGTATGCATTGAGATGTGCTATGAGTGTAAAAAACACCAGATATATGAAGCAAACCCCTCCCTCCAAATCTATATCTCATTAATAATTTTTATATCATTTACGTGTTGAAATGGTAATATTTTAGATACACTCAGCTAAGTAAAAAATATTAAAATTAATTTTACCTGTTCCCTTTTATCTTTCCAGTGTTGCTATAAGGAAATTTAAAATTACAAATGTGGCTTACATTATATTTCTTTTAGTCAGTGCTTCTCTGGACAGTGTGTAGACTTGTGTAGCCATATTTATTAGATTTAAAATCAAAATCATTGCTACCTAAGTAATAACAAGAATGCTTTGAGGATATGGGAATTATGCTATTATTTTAAAATCCCAATCACTATAGTGGAGCAAAGTATCGCTGAAGCTCCCCAAACAATGCTACACTGCCAGGAAAATGTTTCTTTGCTGTGTCATTGCCATGAGACTAAATGAAAGTTTAAAATAATACATCTTAGATGAAATAATTATGCTATTTTTTTTTTTTGAAAATTGAAGCAGGAAAGAGAAACTGATACCTATAATGTTATACAATAAAAAACAAATTTTCTGTAATTTATTATCTAACTATATCAACAGTAACTACAGAAACAGACTTTTCAGTTAAAAAATGCTACTTTGGGGCAGCCCTGGTGGCTCAGCGGTTTAGCGCCGCCTTCAGCCCAGGGCCTGATCCTGGAGGCCCCAGGATCGAGCCCCATGTTGGGCTCCCTGCATGGAGCCTGCTTCTCCCTCTGCCTGTGTCTCTGCCTCTCTTTCTCTATATGTCTCTCATGAATAAATAAATAAAATCTTTAAACATAAAGAAATAAAAAATAAATTGCTACTTTGGTTCATTTCAGATGAACTTGTTTTTATCAGCCATGAGACAAAGAGTCACCTTAAAGAGTCAGGTTTAGATTGCAGCCACAGCTGAGCCCTGAGAAGTGAAATGCGTAGCTTTATGTTGTGCACAGCACCATCTGTTGGACAAATCTGTTAACAAATTTGAAAAATTCTGGAGGAAAAAGTAAAAATTGAAGTTAACCAAATCAAGATTGTGTTATGGTGAGGGGCGAGGGGGGGTGCATACCAAATACTGTCAGGCAAACCATAACAAAATACTGACTTTTGGTCTGTGACCCTACAACTCGTTTTAAATCAGTTGCATACCCTCACAACATTTGCAAAAGGAAAGGAAACCGTACTAGCCAGCAAATGAGAATGGGACCAAAGCAAATGCACACTGATGATGCTGAGTTTTATAGATGTCTGTGTATATGGATTTGCCAGCATTTACGTGTCTTTATGAAACATTAGTGGGGGGACGCCTAGGTGGCTCAGTGGTTGAGCATCTGCCTTTGGCTCAGGGTGTGATCCCGAATCTGGATTGAGTGCCACATTTGGCTCCTTGGATCCTGCTTCTCCTGCCACTGCCTATGTCTCTGCCTCTCTCTGTGTCACTCATGAATAAATAAATAAAATCTTAAAAAAAAAAAAAGAAAAGAAACATTAGTGGGCCAAAACAATGACGTCAGACACCCTGACCCACATGTCAGACCCAATGGGACTCAGCCCTCTGGGGACAGGGAAGCAAGTCTGGGAGTTTGGGTGTAAGCCTTTATTACCTTCAGTGTGGATGTGAACTGAGGACAGTGTGCCAGACACGAAGTCTAGGCCTCCTGGAGTTCAGTACCTTTCTGTCTCTGCTGGACATGCTGTGTTACTGATTTACGGTGTTCAGCTTTAAAACATTATATATGATCCTAATTTTGAGCACAGGATTATATTATTTGTTTTTGCCTGGGTGTAGTACTAATGACTTAAACAAAGCGTGGAAGAAAGTGAAATAATGGAGCTAAATGCCTGAAAACTATGCTTTTTTATTTACATAAGTGGAAAAGTAAGCAAATATGGAAGAACATTTTCCTGAAAAAAATACATAGAGAAACAGATGCAAAGAATATAAGGTTTATGCAGTCCTCGAGAAAAACCTTAGAATGATGGTTCTGACATGACCAGACATCCGCTCCCTAACTTTTCTTCCAGAAAGTCTTCCCTAAACCCCAGACTAAGTGAGATCCACCTGGTAAATATGTCCACAGCACCTGACCTATCTTCTTCTGTAACAAGCAACTTTGAATTTCGCTGTCTTCCTTGATGTACTGTCCCTGTGGACAGGGCCCGGCTCCGACTCACTGACAGCCATATGCCTAATGCATGTAACAGCACTTGGCACAGTACTGACATCTCAAAACGCTGAATGAATGGAAACATGAATGCTTTGTACTCAGGCATATGTCCCCACTTAAAAAAAAATGTATTTACTTATTTGAAAAAGAGAGAGCGCGAGCAGGGGGAAGGGCAGAGGGAGAAGCAAGCTCCCCGCTGAACAAGGAGCCTGATGTGGGGCTCAATTCCAGGACTCCAAGATCATGATCTGAGCTGAAGGTAGATGCTTAACTGACTGAGCCACCCAGGTGCCCCAGAAAACAACAACCAGATGAGGAGATGAGATCTGGCTGGCAAGAGAAAGGGCAAATAATGATTAGAAATCCGTTTAAAAATTAATTTTAAACGGATTTTTTTTTAACTGGAGGGGAAAACAAGTAGATACATCATTGTTTCTAGACATCCTTCATCATTAGCACTCAATGCATTATACAAATCTGAATAACAGAGAAGATCCTTAACTTGCATAAAAATGTAAAATCATGCTCATCCAGGCAGACATAAAGCAGAAGCCAGAAATGAATAAGATTACGAGTTAAATTACTAAAATTATAGGGGCACCTGGATGGCTCAGTTGGTTGAGTAACCAACCCTTGGTTTCGGCTCAGGTCATAATTTCAGGGTCCTGGGATTGAGCCCTGTGTGGGGCTCTGCACTCAGCTGCATTCAGTCTGCTTGGGATTCTCTCTAACCCCCCCCCCCACCTCTCCCCCTGCTCTCTCTCTCCCTCTCAAATAAATAAATAAAATAAAATATTTTTTAAAAGTTACCAAAATTGTAGATGTGCATGAGACCTCTCTGCACTCTGCAACTCATGAATCCAGAATTATTTCAAAATAAAAATCGAACAAAATTCAAAAGTTTTCTATTATGTTTTACATTGAGGAAGAAGCGTCAAGTTGTATCATTTATTTGTTTTTTTCCCTACAACATCTTGGATAGGCTTGTTACAAAAGTTGCATATTCAGATGAAGCTGAACTTGAATTCCAAGAGGATGAATGTCTACAATTTTCTGAAATATTTGAGTGAATATATTATACATGGTTTATTGTTCCATATAGTCTATAGCTAGAGTTGAATGATATAGATATCTTTTATTTCCTTCATTTCTCCCAATTTAGCTATAAATTCCTGTATTTAATTTTCTGTAATTGGTAAAACTTTCTTTGAAAAATGGGGTGAGGGGATCCCTGGGTGGCTCAGCGGTTTAGCGCCCGCCTTTGGCCCAGGGCGAGATCCTGGAGTCCTGGGATCGAGTCCCACATTGGGCTCCCTGCATGGAGCCTGCTTCTACCTCTGCCTGTGTCTCTGCCTCTCTCTCTCTCTCTCTCTCTCTCTCTCTCTCTCGCTATGTATACATGAAAAAATAAATAAATAAATATTTTTTAAAAAAAGAAAAATGGGGTGAAATTAAAATAATAGCAATTAAGATTTACACACTGTAAAGATACAGAGATAATGTAATGTGGGGTTGTTTTGTTTTTTAAATCCAACCCTAGATCTGCCACTGTTTGATTTCCTGGTTCTCTCTTCCTCCCTCTAATGCTGTGTGACCTTGAAAAGAATATGTAACCTAAATTATTATATGAAAAGAACTGTGCAGATGGTTTTCTATCACTTATCCACCCCTGAGGAAGCTTTTCTTATCTTAATCTTATAGACAGGGAACATAAGGTTCAGAGGTCAGGAACTTGTCCAAAGTCTAAGCTCCCTGGTTGAAAGTTGGATTTGAACCTAAGGCACCTGACTCCACTGACTTCCCACAGACCCAGACTAACTAGCTTGCCCTTTTGAATTCTAACATTCTAGGACTCCACTCCCCCCTACCTTCATATCAAATATTCCATTTTAGAGGGGCAAGCTGAGCAGAATATTCACCTGACTAGAAATTAAACTGTCATTATAGGAATCGTCCTTTGGGAAAACTTGAGGTTATCTTCCTTCTGTAGACTATTCACGCTCAAACCTGACCTTCACACTTACAGCCTTCAGAAAACAAATCTGCAATAGGAAAAAGAATCATGGTCCCACCTGACCAAGTTACTGAGACATTTAATCATGTGTAGGTTAGAGTGAGGCAAAACTAATCAAGGATGATCATTTGAAAGCTTTGAGATTAACTCATTTAGTGGGAACATGATTTCAATCTTGTTATTTATGCTTCACTGTATTATGATCTCCATAGCCATTTATATTTGCAAAGCGTATTTTTTATTCTCATTGCTCTGTTGCAAAGTCTCAGTTACAGAGAGAGCTGTCCCACTTTTTACAAATAAAGAAACCAAATGAGTTACAAGGTGCTTAAGAAATTTATCATTAATCAGTGAGGTAAGAAAGCTGTAGAATGTTAGCTTCCATTTCTTGCGCAGCAGAAAGTACCACTATAATCTGGGCTCTCTGTTCATAGAGTGGGCCAGTAAGAAGCCATGTCACCTTCTGGACCAGGGTATCTACATATCTATCCAATACTCATCCGCTTATCAGTCACCACTCCTGTGCCAGGTAGCCTGCAAGGACACTGTGCTAAATTGTGGTTGGAGTTCGTGTCTGTGTGAAGCCCCCTTCTGTCCCCCACTCCCCTTTGTCCCTAGACCTAGGTTATAAGCTCTAAAGCAGACAAGTCACTTTGGCCAAGTCACTTCCCTGAACTTTAGACACCCTCTTTACCAAATGCTATGTGGGCCACCCAGGCATCCCAGGAATTTCTCTTATAAACACATGGACATCATAAGGTTTACTGTGGATTGAAAAGAAGAAAGATAAGAGCCACTTTTCTACATACAATTAGGAAATACTATTAAAAGAACAAGAATAACCAGTCTCCACTACTACATATATTATAAAGCAAGATTTAAAGAATTATGTAGTTATTTGGTACAAAAAGTGTGAGTCTCATTTCCCAATTACAGTAGCTCACCTGACACAAAGTAGACATTCAAGAAGTATAAATTTTAACATTCTTCCTCACCAAAACTGTTTCAGGATATACCTTTCTTTTCCCTTTAGTCTTATTTTTTGTGAAAACTTGATTAGTAACATTAAACACAGAGAAAGAGGGGGATTCAGGGTCCTCTCATTGGTCTACAGTATTATCAATCACCCCTAAACGTAAGCAGCTCTCTATTTTATGTCATTTTCTCCTGTAATTCTATAGCTAGAGAGTGGTTTAGTAAATTCTTTTAAAAAGCAAAGCCATTTAAAACTAATATATATTATTGCCTCGTAAGCTTCTCTCCTCATACCGAGCCATCCCTGAGATGTTTTTCATAGGATCTGATTGTCATGTTTTAATAATGTGGGTTCTGAGTTTTTAAGGACAGACACTGGGTGAGAGTCTGTTAAGACTTTGCTTCCCACATATATCAAGTCATAAAGTCGCCTGAATTGAGTGTGAAAAGTAGCTTTTCAGGTGCCACCTCTGGCCTACCAACTCGGAATCTCCACAAGGCAAGCCTAGGAATCTGTGCCTTTAATAGATGTTACTGATGTGCTTATGATCTAGCTAGTTTGGGGCACACACAAGCTGGGTTCTCTGTGGTATGACTAGGACACGGGCGTCATATTTGTAGATTATTTTGTTGGGTTTATCTGTGTAAAGGGTGGGAACAAAGCAAAGATTCTTGGTAATATATTCCAACTTCTCTGACCTAAGTAATAGACCATTTTAAAATCTAAAGACAAATAAATTCAGTCCTGGAAAGAATATTGACATTATTCATTTTTGCATTAACAGACTTTATCACTATTTGCCTGGAAATCTGACTTTTCTGGCACGCCTTCATAGTTTGCAACACAGAAATTTCAGAAGAGTTTTATATTCTCTTAAGTTTTTGACACTCTTTGCATAAACATCCATTAAGTATTTCTCTCTCTTTTTTAAAAGATTTTGTTTATTTATTCATGAGAGACACAGAGAGAGGGGTAAAGACATAGGCAGAGGGAGAAGCAGGCTCTTTGAGGGGACCTCGATGTGGGACTCGATTCCAGGATTCTGGGACCACACCCTGAGCCAAAGGCCACTGAGCCACCCAGGAATCCCAGGAATTTCTCTTACAAACACATGGACATCAAAAGGTTTACTGTGGATCGAAAAGAAGAAAGATAAGAGCCACTTTTCTACATACAATTAGGAAATACTATTAAAAGAACAACAATAACCAGTCTCTACTACTACATATATTTTAAAGCAAGATTTAAAGAATTATATAGTTATTTGGTACAAAAAGTGTGAGTCTCACTTCCCAATGATGTTTTTGTTCAGTGGATACTAGTTGAATACCTGCAGTGTGCCAGGTCTCAATATCAAACATCATTTAATTTATTGTAATTTCACTGTGATTACTTCACAATTTATGAAAAGAAAAATCTAATTTTAATACACATTAAAAGTTTATTCAAATTATAAGTAGAATAAAAAGCCTTATGATAAGATACTCAAAATGGTCAATGTGGCCACAAGTTAGGGCTCACTGTACCAAGTGTGGACAGCCTTCCTCTCCCCTAGAGACTCCCCTAATCAGCTGGGGCTTCAGTTACCTGTTTTCAAACAGTTGGCTCAGATCATTTCATTACTGTATTTCAGTTTCCTATTTTTAAAGCAATAAAGAGGGGGGAAAAAAACATGCTTGGGATGCCTGGGTGGCTCAGCAGTTGAGCGTCTGCCTTTGGCTCAGGGCGTGATTCTGGGATCGAGTCCCACATCGGGCTCATTGTGGGGACCCTGCTTCTCCCTCTACCTGTGTCTCTGCCTCTCTCTGTGTCTCTCTTGAATAATTAAATAAAATCTTTTAAAAAGTGCTTGACTTTAATCTACATTAAAATATTAATAACCTGCTATATTACTATTTTTATGTATATATTATTAAATAGTAGTATTAGTACCCATGTAATAATATGCAAGCACACAGTCATTATAATATATATTATAATTTTCCTCTTCTTTCCCCCTCCCCTAAATTTTATGTAGATTATATGAATCTATACATATGCATATAAAGATGTGATTAATTGATTGTCATCACATTTTTGCAATGTTTCCATTTCATACAGCTTGGAGAGTTACATATTAAAACTTGTACTTCTATTCCATTCTTTTTACTGCATAGTATTCTATAGTATGAATATATCATAATTTATTTAGCCTTTGTCCTATATAATGACCAGTAAGATCATGTGATAGATTTTCGGGTCATAAGAATTCCATAGTAATTTTACTGACTGGCTTACACTTCATGCTCTTGCCTCCTTATGTTTACCTTCCATCTACACCATTTGCTGTCTTACTTATACAGCCATCCCAATGTGTAAGAGCCTAGCCTTCAACTACACCTCTTAAATTATGCTGCTTCTTATAAACCAATACTTAAGTATTTTTTGTAGTTTTTACATTTGTATTGACTTTTATTCTCAGAAAAAAAAATCTGGAAATATTTTAAGTACACATAGAAACAGAATATAACCTGGTTGAGGGAAGATCTCTCTTCCCCATTTCATCATGCAGGGGGCCTGGGAATCTGAGTAATTCAAGAAGTGTATATGTGTATGATCCTGTTTAAAGAATGGTGCATGGGGGTTGCAATGTCTGAAATGTACACAATAGTTGTTTCTTTGGGTTGAGGATTATCTTTAAAATATCTGTTAATAAAATACCTGGTAAAAAGGGCACCTGGGTGGCTCAGTCAATTGAATGTCTGACTCTTGATTTTGGCTCAGATTGTGATCACCTTGTTTGTGGGATCGAGCCCTGCATGGAGGCCCTCGGCGGGCTCCGTGCTTATCGGGGAGTCTGCTTAAGATTCTCTCCCTCTCCCTCCATCCCTCCTCCTGCTTATGTGCTCTTTCTCCCTCTCTCTCACTCAAATAAATAAATAAATCTTTAAAAACATACCTGTTAAAATACAACATTGAAGGCCAAATATTATGCAGGTTTTAATGGTGACAGAGAAATTGCTAGAAGCTTTAAAACAGAATGGGAATGACATGGTGTCCCAGAACCACTGGCAAATCCAAAAAGACGTTAGAAGCCAAGTGTTGAGTTAGAACCCTGAGCTTCTCCATTTACCACTCATCTGCTGCATCTGAGATGGACATGCTCTCTTTATATCTGGGGTGGCTTTAATGGTTTGTCAAAGGCAATATAGCAGAGGTGTGGCCTAGCTCTTCCTAGTCCACCACTATTACAGTTTCCAGGAGTGATATGGCTGTCTCCCTCTTAACTCCTCACAAATGTACATGCACATATCTGCAACACACACAAACAGCTAAGAAGTGGGTATTGCCCCAAGTCCCCCAAAAGGTGCCTCACTGCCCCTGGTAGGTCCAGACCAATCTTAAGTAAACTCTGTACTCACAGGATACACAGCTTGTTACATGCAGAGTCAGGAAATCTGTCTTGTCTGAAGGATGTAATTTCATGGCAGTCTTCTCAAATTGCTTGCACTATGTGGCATCCTAAGCTATTTCTAAAGGAGAACATAATCACAAGTTTGAGGCTGAGGTTAAAAAAAAAATGTTTTGCCACAGCTGATGGGCTATATGGCACCTGAAACAAATGATCAGACTTCTCTCAGTTGCAACATGAATTATGAACCCTGGGAACTCAAACTTTTTAAAATAAGTCAAACTATGGGAAGGGAAATATATCCGCTCTGTATGGAAAACTTGTATTTCATCAGTTGCTGAATAGGTGGAAACTTAGAAAATTTTCCTGAGCAAACTCTTTGGCTCCTTCCTTTCTTTTTTTTATTAACCCTTTTAAAAATAAGTTATTTGCCTTTATTTTCTTTTATATTCTTTCGTTAGAAACTCAATATTTGGGGATCCCTAGGTGGTGCAGCGGTTTGGCGCCTGCCTTTGGCCCAGGGCGTGATCCTGGAGACCCGGGATCGAGTCCCACATCGGGCTCCCAGTGCATGGAGCCTGCTTCTCCCTCTGCCTATGTCTCTGCCTCTCTCTCTCTCTGTGACTATCATAAATAAATAAAAATGAAAAAAAATTAAAAAGAAACTCAATATTTGGTTTTAGACAGAGCAGAGGAGAAGCAGATGGTCAGGAAGCAAAACGAACCAAATTCCAATTCGATTTTGGCTTGAGTGGAACCTTGTTTCTCCTATTTGTCTATTAATTTCATGTTCCCACTTCAGAGTTTGATGGTTAATCTAGAAAATGAGAAGGTGTCATTGATCCAATTATCTAACCATCCATCTTACTGTTCTATAAATTTCTATTCGGAATAAGCCATGATCTCATTCCTGTGATGAAGGGGGCAGACATGTTCATAGGTGGAAAATAGGAGGACATGTGCTGTATGTATCAGAGGTATAAAGAGAGGGCTATGTGAGTAAAAACAAAAACAAAACCAACACCCCTCCCTGAATTCTGGGAACTTTCCCTTTAATTTGTAACAAAACCACCCCAACTATGTAAACCCAAAGGTAGTACTTACTGCCCACTGTCTTCTAACTTTTTCACCTCCAACCCCATCTCCCATCCCTCCAAAGTGACCAGTTGTTGTTGTTGTTTTTTTTTTTTTTTAAGTGACCAGTTGTTAATGGCTATGATGTTTCTTCCACAAACTTCTCTTATAAAAGTATACAAACATGCAGATTACATTTTTTCCTAAAAAGGATCACTTTATATGCTTTATATCAATCCATCACTACCAGCTTGGCTCCCTCCTTCCCTTGCATCTCTCACCTACTGTCTCTCCCCAACCCCTCCACCCCCATTCTCTCTCTCTTTTTTTTTTTTATGATTTTATTTATTCATGAAAGACAGAGAGACAGAGAGGGACTCGATTCCGGATCTCCAGGATCAGGCCCTGGGCTGAAGGCGGAGCTAAACCACTGAGCCACCTGGGCTGCCCTGCCCCCATTCTCTTGATCGTTTTATGGCAACATTTTAATTTTTTTAAGTAGTTAAGTCTCTTGTCCAGCAGTAATTTGTATTTATATATAATAAAATGTAGTGATTTAGCTCTGTTCTGCCAAACAGATTTTCAGTTATGTCAATGCCATTCTAAATATGCCCTCTTTCCCTCACTGATTTGAAGTTTAAATATATGACTTTCATTTAAATACATTATATGTAATATATAAAAGTAGATGTCACATATATAGCATATATATGTATATACATATATAAATTTAAATCTATTTCTTGTTCTCTGTTCTTATCCCCCTAACCTATTTTTCTAATTATATATGTATATGTACATATATATCTTATATTTTATGTCTCTCCATATAACTTTTATTATGATACTTCTAGATAAGTTTTAGAATCTTATAAAATACATTCTCTTTCACAAACCTATTTTTCCAAAATATGCTGGGCTCGTCTCAAATATTTATTACTTCATATGATTTCAAATATCATCTATTTCAGCTAAACCTACCAGTATTATGCATAAAATCTGGCTTTTGAAAGAAGACCCATCTGGCTGCACTGTAGGGGATGAGTTGGAGAAGGAAGAGGCGAGTGACAGGGAGATGGGTAGAAGGTGACTCAGTGATCCAGGCAAGCCAAATGAGGGCTTGAACAGGGGGTGGCAGGAGGACAAGACATTGCCACAGTGGAATCAGTTGGACTTCGACCTTTAGAGGTGAAGTAACAACGAAAATGAGTCAAACTATTAGACAGGAGGACTAGACAAACTATAAACCCTTTACCAGAGTTAGGACAAGGAGAGAGAAGTAAGTTTGGAAATGGACAGAAGGGAAGATGTGTCCAGTTGTGGACAGGTTGAGTTTGATGCATGAAAGCTATCGGTGGGTAACAGAAATTGGTGATGACAATATTAATCGTTTAGGATATTTAAAAATATATTAAAGAGGTTTTTTCAAACAAAGTTCTAGAGCCTTTGAGACATACACACTTTCTTGTGAGGCCCTGTTTTTTCTGATTCATTCCTACTTTGGCAGTTTGAGGGCAGATTATTGTAAACACAGAATGAAATATCTCTTCTTAAAGAGTAGAGCTCTGTGCATATGAGGTAAAATTTTAGTTTTTGAAAATGTCCCTCTTCAGTAGAAATATTTTTCTATAAATACTTTTTATATGAATAGCTTTATAATATCTTTACATTATTTTTAAAGTCACTATCCCTTTCTCTCCATCATAGAAATTCTCTTTAGACTACCTGATAGAAGTAATTTTACCTATCAAAATTACACATCAGTTTATCTTAAAGTATTATGTCAATAGGCTTATTCTTATGGTTTTTTCATTCATTTGTCTTTTCAGAACTTGACAGCCCAGAAGAGCTAGGGAAAAAGCGCATCTGCAGGATTATCACAAAGGACTTCCCCCAGTATTTTGCAGTGGTTTCAAGGATTAAGCAGGAAAGCAACCAGATTGGTCCTGAAGGTGGAATTCTGAGCAGCACCACTGTACCCCTCGTCCAGGCTTCTTTCCCAGAGGGTGCTTTAACCAAAAGAATTCGAGTTGGCCTCCAGGTAATGTTTGCAAAATGTTGTTTCTTTGGTACATGTACAGAGTGTGTGAGGATGCTCCACTTAGAAAACAGTCGATGTAATTCATCCTAATGACAATGCTAATCAAAGCACTAGGCCATTTTAGGGAATCATCAACCTATTTCAAATGAAAAGCATGAAGTATAAAGTGAACTTGGTGGCTTATTAAATAAGATATGTATTTTAGGGTTTTTCTTTTAAAAGTATTTCTTGGTTTCTGATGAAAGATGGTTTTGTTAACCATAGGTTACTGGTCTTGGTATGTGGAGTGACAAGAGCAGCAGAGAGCAAATACACCATTAAAGAAACAAACCATATTTGACTTGGTTTATAATGTACCATTTCATAAAAATCTGTAATAGGGAAACATGCAAGCTTTCAGATTTTGATTTAAGTAGATCATAAATACCAGGTTTTATCCAAACCAGTTGGAATTTGTTTTATTTGGAAGGCTAACTGAAAATCTTGGCAAGAGTCATCTTTCTTATATTTATTTGTTTCAGTTAGACCTATTGAAAAAGGAAAATAATAAGGGCAGTAATTTAATTTGTGTCAATTAATATAGTAATTAATAATTTAATGGCAGTTTCATGTTCTTCTCATGAGGTTTTTTTTAGAGTCAACTGCTCTAAGTGCTGGGAAGGCCTTCAGTAACCACTTGAGCTAAGGAGATGGCCTTAAATTTCAGCGGCATGAAATTCCCTTCAGTTGCCTCCCATATTGAGTATTTTGCCAAATAGCAAAGAAGCCAAAAGGAAGACCTTAGGTTTGGTAGTCTAGAATAGAAATCTTGTTACTTAACTCTGAAAACCTCGATTTTTACCTGGGCACAAATTGCCTATGCAATTTACTGGATGTTCTGCATAGGTTTAAAATATACTAGACATGGGACTTCTGGGTGGCTCAGTCAGTTAAGCATCTGCCTTCAGCTCAGGTCATGATCCCAGGGCGCTGGGATCCAGCCCCACGTCCTTGGGCACCGTGCTCAGTAGGGAGCCTGTCTCTCACTCTCCCTCAACAGCTCCCCCTGCTTGAGTGGGCTCTCTCTCAAATACATAAATAATACCTTTAAATATAAATATACTACACTCAATATTTGCTGACCTTTACTTTGGATTAGACTGAAAGACTTCTCCACTGTGAGATCTGATTCCCTGTCAGAGGCTCACATCGTCCATATTCTGTTTAAGAAATAAACCAACTAGTTTCTGCTACAGTGTTAGGTTGTTTTGTTTCCTTTTTTGCATTTTCCTGAAATAGTGAAAAAGGATTAAGAAGAAAAACTTTGGCGGGGGCTGGGGGGGGGGGGGTGTCTGTTTTTGGTTTTCCCTGCCTCACGTAAAAAGTCATTTCCCAATGAGAGAAAAACGTTAATGTCCATCTAAGGTCCTCTCCCTGTCTTTAGGCTCAGCCTGTTCCAGATGAAATTGTGAAAAAGATCCTTGGAAACAAAGCCACCTTTAGCCCAATCGTCACTGTGGAACCGAGAAGAAGGAAGTTCCATAAACCTATCACAATGAGCATTCCGGTGCCCCCGCCCTCCGGTGAAGGGGGAGTCAACGGGTACCAGGGGGACAGCACGCCCAATCTGCGCCTGCTCTGCAGCATTACAGGTGTGGTTAACTCGTTGCTGTACTTGCTATTGGTGCTACTAGCACTTGCAGTGATTCTGTATGAAGATATGAAGCCTTTGAAACAGCCATGCTAACTTCATAAGAGTAGAAATCAAACAAACAAGCATTTTACTTGTCCCTTGTCCATCAGCTCATCTGTATTATCCCTGCACCTTTCTTTAAGATGCTGAGATCATGACTCATTTAAAATTCACTGTTATCATTTTCCCTGCTATTAGTGTGGTATTAATAATAATGCTCTTTTAAGATTATTGAGATAGTATTGAATCTATTAGAGCATCTAGGTAATTTCTCGGGGACCTAGACAGAGATGGTGGACCTAGCAACACCCTTAGACTACAGAAAATTGGACGACTTTGGAGAAAACAGAGCCCCCACAGAGTAGAGGGCTGAGTGGGGACTCAGTTCCTAAGTATAATCCACTAGGTTAAATCTGCAGGGTTAGGAGAATGCATTTTGTGATAAGCACCTGGAATCCAGAGTGCAGTTCATTTGCAACCTAATAGTATTTTTCACAGAAAGTCCTAGGTTAACATAGGTTATTTGTTTTTATGAGTAGTTTTAATGGAGGATTCCTTTTTTTACCCTGGAAAATTAAATGACAAAATTAATTAAATTAAATTACAAAATCAGCTGCTTCTTAACTTTCTTGATAGTTCTTGTCTTTTAAAAAAATATGTATAACATAGGAAGTTTATTGTTTCTGAACAACAAATCTCTGCACTTATAAATTGCACTCACAAAATGCACTTCAGAGCCTGTGGTTGCCCCACATTTAAACCATTCATTAGTAGCCAGATAAACCAAAAAGTAATTTTTTTAAAAATATACTATCTTACGAGGAGATCTCTGTAAGGCAGTAAAGGCACAGAAGGAGAGGAGAGAGGAAAACCACCTTTAGTGCCTGCCATTAATTGAACATGCTCAAGTTTCTAGTTCCCAGCTGCAAAGGAAGAGCGAGTTGATGATGAAGATTTTACAAGGAGCATCTCTCATGATAACGTCAACGTATCTGCCCTTGTTTTCTCAGGGGGCACCTCGCCTGCTCAGTGGGAAGACATCACTGGAACTACTCCCCTGACATTCATCAAGGATTGTGTCTCTTTTACAACCAATGTTTCAGCCAGGTATGGAAAGAAAGGATTCCAAAAAGCCCTAAGGAATTAGTTTTATTATCTTTTGGAAAGTGAAAGTTTTTGTGCTCAATACTAGTATGATTATTTTTTTTTTATTTTTATGGCGCAGTTGGGCTGAACTCAGAAATTTAAAATGGAGTGGCACAAGTCATCCAGTTCTCTTGAGCAAGGGGCTATATGGTGCTAGATCTGCTTCTTCTAGTTCCTAGCAACCTATTAATGTTGATTGTTAAGGAGATCTGGCCCCATTTACTAAAGGAGGACAGCCATTTGTCTTTAACTGTTATGCTTTCAAAGAAAAAATACTGATAGAATTCCCATTTCTCTCCTTTTTTCTTCCATAAAATGCTTGCTCCTGTCCAATGTAAAGTGAGAGATTAAACTCTTCAGCAGGACTAGAAAGGAAAGCTAATCATGGCTAAGTATAAGGGCAAGGGGACAGAATCTTATGGGAAGGAGAAGAGAGAAAAAAATCCTTAGCATATCCTGAGCAAAATTATAACAAATAATAAACGTAGGCCTTCTGTAAACTTCTTTGCTGTTTCTTTAAATGAAAGAGGCAATGTTTGGGTGTAGTTCCCTTATGTGCTCTGATTTTTTAAGATTTGGCTTTTAAATCACCTCACTTTCATAATTCTGTTTTGTTTTTGTTTTTCCTCAGATTTTGGCTTGCAGACTGCCATCAAGTTTTAGAAACTGTGGGGTTAGCCACACAACTGTACAGAGAATTAATATGTGTTCCATATATGGCCAAGTTTGTTGTTTTTGCCAAAATGAATGATCCTGTAGAATCCTCCTTGCGCTGTTTCTGCATGACAGATGACAAAGTTGACAAAACTTTAGAACAGCAAGAGAACTTTGAGGAAGTTGCGAGAAGCAAAGATATTGAGGTACCTTGTTGACGACAAGTCCGTCCCATTACATTCCCCAGATATGGGGTTTTATTTTGAGGTGGTAATAGCACTCACTGG
The DNA here is from genome assembly GCF_018345385.1 of Vulpes lagopus. Taxonomy (NCBI): domain Eukaryota; kingdom Metazoa; phylum Chordata; class Mammalia; order Carnivora; family Canidae; genus Vulpes; species Vulpes lagopus. The sequence goes on from NC_054826.1 coordinate 76,319,640, forward strand.
AAGTATCGAGCACATTCTTGATTTCAGGTTTTGATTTAGATTTTTAATATAGATTTATTCTCAAATTATTTTATGTGTCTTCAAGGCTATCTTGATTAAAATATAGTACTAATGAATCTCCATCATGGTCTGCATTCTCTGTGGTGACTTGAGTTGTCTTATTTTTATGGCCACTCTCTTTAACACATTATCATGATTTTCCTTTTTCAAACCCAGTGAAAGTATCTGAGTTAAAAAAAAAAAAAAAAAACCCTTTCAAAGTCTGTATGAAGTGATGTCAGCACTTTCTCAAACATGTCTGAAGTTGCTAGAATAGAACTGGATGCATAATTCTGTCTCGTACATGTGCATGATTCGTTTTCCAATCACAGTCGTTGAATTATGAGCCAACAGAATTATTTTTGTGGCGAATAACACCATAGAATTTCCTAATAAGGAGACAAATGTGACATAGAAATATGTCAATCTTTTAATATTATGTGACTTAAAAATCTCAAAATTCTGGGCAACCTGTGGGGGCTCCTCTCACTCCTGAGAGCTTTCTCTGTATCTTTACTTAATAAACTTCTATCCCTTTACAAAAAAAAAAAAATCTCAAAATTCTTTCAACCTAAATTAACATTAAATTATGTATTTCTTTTACTCTAAAAGGTTCTGGAAGGAAAACCTATTTATGTTGATTGTTATGGAAATCTGGCCCCACTTACCAAAGGAGGACAGCAACTTGTTTTTAACTTTTATGCTTTCAAAGAAAATAGACTGCCATTTTCCATCAAGGTAAATCATCAACAGAGACTCTGAATTTTTTTTTTTAAATGCTCTTAGAGAATAAAAGGGAAAGTCTAATGATTTATTGCGTTTGAAATATCCCACCAAGCTTGAATTCAGAGGAATAAGGTCAGATTTTGTTCTACGTCTCCCCGAGTGTACTTTTGAGCTGGGAAAGCTTTATAATTAGTAAAAAAGAGTCTTTACCTTTGAAACATCTAAATGATCATTTATGTTCAAGCAAAGGTTCATAGGACCAGACAATCTAGAATAATGATAAAATGCATCATATCTGATTAATGCTCAGTAATCAAATAATGGATGAAATCCAAAGTCACTATTTAAGTTCCGTCTTCATTTCTGATGGAGCCCAAGGGCATTCTGGAGAGACCGGCTTCTTCCTCAGAGAACAGAAGAGCATGGGACGGCTGTTTAGTGTTATTATTATTTGCTGTTACTATTATTGCTAAAAGTAAGGCCTTGGGAAAAAGAAGTTGTTGGACAGGAAGAAAATGCATATAACCCAGACTTTATAGCATATTGCCAGGGTAAAACAAGCAGACATAGCAGTGTTGGGTCTCATCTAGGAATCAGGCACTCTACATCCTACTGAGTTCACAGGTGTCCACCGTGGTTGATCTATAATAGTTACCGTCATCTTTTCCCTTTACTTTGCCTGCCTCTTGAAGGGCTCCGTAACATAAACATGTTTAACTCTTGTACGGCCTGGAATCCTCAGAAAAGTTTCTATAACTGTCAACCACCTAAATTCTTCTAGATTAGAGACACCAGCCAAGAGCCCTGTGGTCGTCTGTCTTTTCTGAAAGAACCAAAGACAACAAAAGGACTGCCTCAAACAGCCGTTTGCAACTTAAATATCACTCTGCCAGCGCATAAAAAGGTATCTTTTAATACTGTTTTATTGTAACTTTCTTCCCCTGGTCTTGAAGAAGTGGGCCCTTGGTATGCAATTAAGGAATGCTTTGTAACATGATTAAAGTTCTTGATACTCAAGTTTTATTAGTCTCTTTGTGTAGATTAAGTCTTGTTACTGTGGTGTCACATTCTTATGGTTTGTATGATGGAGTCCTCTGTATATTGCTTCTGCTTCTGCTGGTAGCTCATAGATTTTTATGCTTTCGAATAACGTCACACATTGATTTGCCATGGATGTACAGTTCTTGATATTTTGTGTTGGCTTCTTTTGATTTGCTTTGCTTTCTTGATTCAGCTTGCATTTTGTGCTCCCTACTCAGTCCTTTTCATATCCTGATATTCTTTTCCCTGCTGTCCATTATAATATTCCTTGTCTCTGCAATGCATCTTGGAACCAAAAGGAGACAGAGTCAGATCAAGATGATGAGGTAATATGAACACTTCTGCTTTTACTCTATCAAAGGTAGAACAGAAATTAAATCTGTAGAAAAGAAGTTGCAGAGGGCTAACATGTGGGAAACGTATTATATATTTGCAGATCGTAGCCTAAGTGAGGTAAAGGGTATACATTTTTCTTAAAGAATGGTTTACTCTTCCTCCATGTATATATAAGAATACTTCAGGGCATTCAGTAATATAATCCAGCTAATGATTTAAAAAGAGGAACTAATGTTCTTTCGACATTTTAAAGTGTGTAGCTTGGCATGTATAAATATACATTTGTTCATACTTTCACCTAGTATCCACTCTGTGTGACATTTAAATCAAGATCATGAGTAACATGAAATTTTATTGTATAAATCAGGTTGTTTTATGTCTAAAAAAATATGTGTTCCATGGCTACTGTTAGGTATTTAGTATTCTATGTAAAGAAAATCATCTTGGCCATTTTTAAGGGTATAGTGGTTCTGTGTGGCTTTGAATGAATTTTTCCTTACAAAGGCATCTCCTAGTATTTCTCCAAGTTATAGGATAATTGGATTTTTAAAACTCACACCTCAGTACGAATAAATAGAATCCTTATTTCTAATAAAACCATTAACCCTTTTTTTAACTACACCTATACTTTATTCCTTTTAACACATAGAAACAACAGCAGTAATTGGAATGATACACCCTGTGCCCTTTCTCCTTGAATGTACTCACATAGAGTGACTGTACATTGTGATATATGTGCTTTCAATACGAATGAATTTGGGGAGATTTATTGCTCAGCATCAGTAGTCTCTGTATCGCTCGTCTTGTATTTGTAGTTCCCTGTAGTCTGCTGTGTTGGTGCTCTTACATTGGCTAAATGATGGTGATTTGGTTGAGACGTTGGGGTGGGGTTGTAGACTCACAATAGGAAGTTAACATTTTCATGAGGAAAATCCACCAGAAGAAAAATAAATGAAGTATCCACATGCCATCCTACAAAATGTTTCAAAACCATGAAAATATCACAAGAAAGTTGTACATAGTCTCTTTTTTCTTTTCCTTTTCAGGCCGAGAAAGCAGATAGACGACAGAGCTTTGCATCTTTAGCTTTACGTAAGCGCTACAGCTACTTGACTGAGCCTGGAATGAGTGAGTTTTCTAACACATTTACTAATCTATGTGGACTTTTATAAGAAGAGGCAAAAAAAAAAAAAAAAAAAATTAAAAAAAAAAAAAAAGAAGAGGCATTTTTTCTATACAAACTGAATTTGGGGGTCATTTGAAAACCCAATGGCAAAAAAAAAAAAATTGCCTGCAATGAAATCTAAATGATACTTTGTACATAGTTGACGATATGAAGTACAAACACCCTTAGATCATAACTTCAAAACCGTTTTTTTTTTTAATTACCTCTTTTTTAAATTAGAAACATCTACTCATTACTTGTCTTTAAAAACCCTGTTATCACTGTGACTGTTAACTATGCTAGGAGATAACATACCAATGTTGCTTTAAATCTATGCTCAAAAGAGAAAATATTTATTTTTATATATGTAGGATGGTAGAATGATAAAGTAACTTTGATTGTCATCTCATTTTTTCTTAATATAGGTAGATCATTATATCTTAGTCCTGATTCTCCTTCTTCCCAGTTTGCAAGAATTAGATTTTCCTACCATCTTGAGGTAGCACTTCTATACTGATTCCTTATTTCCTCCTTCCTCTCTCCCCACCCTCACCCCCACCCCCACCCCGGCCCTATATTTAACACCAGTTCCAAGGCTAGTCTTCACTAGACTGGCTATGTCCTTTCCTTCTCTCAGTGATTGTTTTGGTTCATTGTTAGCTGGCTTGCAAGTATCAAGGTATAAATCCACTCAGTCATGTTCATTCATCTGTCTCCCTCCCCACATCATCCTTTCCCATTCCTTCAGCCCTCCAGAGAATCCCTCCACCAACAGGAGCTAAGAATGCTGAGAGCAGCACTGTGTTTGGCCCACTGGAAGAGGATTTTTTTACAAAAATTATTGTTAGGTTAGCAAACAATTTCTAGCTGTTTTCCTCTACTCAGTTAACTTGCGTTCAGGGAAGATTGGAAATTTACCAGTAAGAGCCACAACTTTGGCTCTAATCAGAAAGAGCCACCTTTCCTGAATTCTTGTTTCTGTGGGCTGAGATAGCATATTAAATGTGCAGCAGGAAGACTCCACTACTTAGCTTAGATGGTCTCAGCATAATCTTCTGGAGTCTAGCTCCTTGACTACTAGGGAAGCTTTTATATTCAGACACAAAATGGAGAGCATGAGGGAAATGAAATGCTACCATAGTCATGAATGTTCTTCTGGATCTCAGTTTTTGCCTCTAGCATAAATGTCTAAATCCTTCCAAAACCAGAAGGGCTAAGATTAACTCCTATTATGCTACAAAGCAGGGACAGTATATGTATATAACTAGGTAGTTTTTCAATACAACTAAATTTCCTGGGCAGAAGTTTTCTTTGGAATACTGATTTTGGCCCAGAGCTAAGACTCTCAGGGAGTAGGTCATGGGGACTCCTTTTTTTTTTTTTTTTTTAAGATTTTATTTATTCATGAAAGACAGAGAGAGAGAGAGAGAGAGAGAGAGAGAGAGAGAGAGGCAGAGACATAGGCAGAGGGAGAAACAGGCTCCACGCAGGAAGCTTGATGTGGGACTCGATCCCAGGACTCCAGGATCATGCCCTGGGCCAAAGGCAGATGCTCAACTGTTGAGTCAATCAGGTGTCCCAAGGTTGGGACTCCTAAATAATATTCTTAAGAGTTGGACAGGCTCCGTGGCCAGCTCTGTTAGGTCCAAGTACCCCTGGCAGGTGAACTCCCATATGATTCTGGTCCCTAAAGTATTTGAGGGTTATATGAGGTGAGGTCTGTGCTAAGTCAAGTAAATTTCTCCCACTTGTGAAAGTATTGTTATTTTTTAGTTAGCTTCTGTTATGGTATAATAGGTGGCTTATCCTCCTTGACTTTTGATAGAAGGAAGAGGGTACTTTTCTCTATTTTATGAAAGGAAGCATAATGGTGGTAAATAGAGGAATGGAAAGGACTAAGATGGGACTGTTAAGAAAACTAAGGAAAGGCCGTGGCACCTGAATTGGTCTTAGAACTCCAAGTAATGCAGCTTTTCCCTCAGTACCCTGTCCTTTCAAATAAGACCTCCTCCCCACCCCCACCCCCAAAATAAAGAAAGAGTCTGGTATAGAGCCTGACATCCAGAACCTCCCAGAAATTTTCTTTGTTATAAAGGGCATCTCAAAGTATGTGTCATTAAAGCACACCATGTGTAACCGATCAGTAAATTGGCTGCTTCATGAGAAGTATAAAACCATACAGTGTGGTTCAGAAGAACTTCTTTGCTTGATAGAGCCAGCCTTCAGTGGTGAAGGAGAGATTCTTTGCCAGTTTCTGGTAGTTATAAAAATAAATTCTCTTGAGACATTGGACTGAGCCCAAGTCACTAAATTGAAGGAATCCCCAAACCTTCCATTTGCAGTGTGGTGTTTCCAAGAGTTAAGCAATGTAATATTGAGAATTATGACTAGGAGGGGTAACTAATGGGTGAGGTTTTCCTCAGTTCTTCCATATTTCCTTAGAATAATATGTAAGCTTAGAAGAGGACATGTTCTGAATGTTTGAATTTAAATGTACACTAGGAATGAAAATCTTCACCCTTGTGGGAGTAGCTGCTAATCCAAGGACTGGATTATAGCAATGGCCCGGGCACAGCATGAAGAGGAGCATAAAAGATGAAGCAGATTCTCATTTCCTCTTCGCGTGTCACTATTATTCTGCACCAGTGCTTTCTGGGAGCGAAACTGTACTCAACTTTGACATAGACCATTAGCCCTTGACAGGCATTCCAAATCTCTGTGACCAACTCGGTTTGTTTGGTAGAGCTGGAAAAGTAGAGAGGACCAAGTGTGTCTCCCCTGGCGAGTGTGCTTACCTCATTTGTGTGTTTCTTGTCCGATTGCCAGATAAATGCTGGTATTAAATCCATCTTTCCTAGTGGTAGATCTGCCTCATGGCTGCTCCAGTGTTTGGGCTATCTATGAGTCCCAGGAACATTCTGAGGAGGCACCAGAATTGGCACCTTTCCCTGGATAAAAACGTATACAGATATATACTGTATCCCACTGTAGATACTTAAATACGGGTGTTAAAAATATGACTGTGCTTTTTTAGATTTCCCCATGATACCTTTTGAGAATTAAAAGTATGATAATTGTGAAAACATATCCAAAATAAACCTTGTGCTTCTATCCATAATGAAGATGACTCCAGATGTGGACATATTGAGTTGCAGAATGTGTTTTTAATATGCAGTATTAAATATTTTCCTAAAATCTCAAAAGGTACCAAGATTTTGCATCTCATGGAAAAAGTGTACTCTTCTTTCTAAATGCTCTTGTGAAAGTATTTTTAAAAGTTTATATATTGTGCATAACACAGCATAAAAATTGTATTACTTCATTGGCTTGTTTGCCATGATATATTGCGCATGATAAGATGTTTTCAGTTGCTTTGCTTGCTTATGGTAACCATGACCCATATTTTCTGCTTTTTTCCCCCTTTGTGTGTATGTACACATGCATTTTTAAATCATTTCATATTACATTTTCTTTTTCCTCACCAAAAGGAATATGCTGCATGGAAAAAATAAATGCAAACATTCCTTTTCTTTGTTTTTTTCTTTTAAAGTTCTGACTCAGAAAATTTCTTGCTCTTATTGGCTTTTTATGGGTGTGAAGCATAACCGAATTGTGCATGGAAGGTACAGATTTAAAATCCAGTGGCTTCACAGTTTGCACATCAGTTGCCTGTCATATAAAAGTTATCTTGGATTCTGCATGAAAAAGGCTTGAGTAGTTTTCTAAAAAAAGAGTTCTAGATATTTAATGTATAGTGACACACATCGATATGGTCCTAAGTAGGTGCAATCTGTATCACCGAAAGGCTCAAGGATAGGAAACGTTAGAAATTGCTAAAATGAAAGTTATATGGTTGCACAAAATGAACTTGTACCTATACAGGCAAAGCAGAATGGCTGCTGATATTTCAAAACCAGCACATAAGAAAGTCAATAGGAAGTAAGGGAACGGTTTTCCATTGTTATTGTTATTTTCCTCATCATTAATTCTTTCCTCATGTTTTCTGTTTCTCATTGTTGGCCTATTTGGTTGCGATGTGCTTTTTCTGTCTTTCATTTCACATTGCTCTGTTTTTTGTTTGTTTGTTTATTTTTAACTTTGGATTAGTTATGTCTGTGGATTTTTTTTCCTCTTTTACTTAATTGTTCCTTTGGCCTCTTCCATTCTAAATCATGCAAACAATTGTACTTGCTTTTGTAATATTTCAAAGTTTACTGACCAATTTTTTTCTCTGGTCTCTCTGTTTCTCAACCATTTTTGTTGATTTTTGTGTTTGATTTCATTTTCAAATTTAAGAAACAGTTGAACGGAGTGCAGGAGCAACAAGATCCCTCCCCACCACTTACTCATACAAGCCATTCTTTTCTACAAGACCATACCAGTCCTGGACAACAGCTCCGATTACAGTGCCTGGGCCAGCCAAGTCAGGCTTCACTTCCTTATCAAGCTCTTCCTCTAATACACCATCAGCTTCTCCGTTAAAGTCCATATGGTCTGTTTCGACTCCTTCTCCAATCAAATCCACGTTAGGCGCGTCAACTACATCTTCAGTTAAATCCATTAGTGATGTGGCATCTCCAATTAGATCCTTTCGGACAATTTCTTCACCGATAAAAACAGTGGTGTCACAATCTCCATACAATATCCAAGTTTCCTCTGGTACCCTGGTTAGAGCTCCCACCGTCCCAGAGGCCTCGCCTTTAAAAGGGCTGGCATCCAATTCTACATTTTCCTCCCGCACCTCTCCAGTGACTACGGCAGGTTCTCTTTTGGAGAGGTCGTCCATTACTATGACACCCCCTGCCTCCCCCAAGTCAAACATTCATATGTATTCCTCCAGTTTGCCATTTAAGTCGATTATTACATCAGCAGCACCGCTCATATCTTCACCTCTAAAGTCAGTGCTGTCTCCAGCCAAATCAGCAGTTGATGTCATTTCATCGGCGAAAGTCACCATGGCCTCTTCTCTCTCATCACCAGTGAAACAGATACCTGGACACGCAGAGGTAGCATTAGTCAACGGATCAATTTCCCCCCTGAAATATCCGTCATCTTCAACTTTAATTAACGGATGCAAAGCCACTGCCACGTTACAGGAAAAAATTTCTACCGCTACAAACTCTGTGAGCTCTGTGGTTAACGCAGCCACTGACACAGTTGAGAAAGTGCTTTCTACCACGACAGCAATGCCATTTTCCCCACTCAGGTCATATGTTTCTCCGACACCATCAGCTTTTCAGTCCCTAAGAACTCCTCCCGCAAGTGCACTCTATACATCCCTTGGGTCGTCAATATCTGCAACTACCTCATCTGTAACGTCATCGATAATAACAGTGCCAGTATACTCTGTAGTCAATGTTTTGCCCGAACCAGCATTAAAGAAACTTCCAGACTCTAGTTCACTTACAAAATCAGCAGCAGCCTTGCTGTCACCCGTTAAAACATTGACTACGGAGACACGCCCTCAGTCCCATGTCAGTCGAACTTCATCTCCACTTAAGTCGTCTTTGTTCCTTGCACCCTCTGCCCTTAAGCTGTCTACACCATCCTCTTTATCTTCCAGTCAGGAGATATTAAAAGACGTGGCTGAAATGAAGGAGGACCTAATGCGGATGACTGCAATACTACAAACAGACGTGCCTGAGGAGAAGCCATTCCAGCCTGAACTCCCAAAAGAGGGGAGGATAGACGATGAAGAACCTTTCAAAATTGTTGAGAAAGTAAAGGAAGACTTAGTGAAAGTGAGTGAAATCCTTAAGAAAGATGTGTGTGTAGATAACAAAGGACCACTCAAATCACCAAAGAGTGACAAAGGACTCTCTCCCGAAGACGACTGGATAGAATTCAGTTCAGAAGAAATAAGAGAAGCCAGACAACAAGCCACCGTGAGCCATTCTCCATCTCTGCCCGAGAGAGTGCAAGTGAAAGCAAAGGCCGCCTCCGAGAAGGATTATAACTTGACCAAAGTCATTGATTACTTAACAAACGATATTGGAAGTAGTTCACTGACAAATCTAAAGTATAAGTTTGAGGATGCAAAGAAAGATGGTGAAGAGAGACAGAAAAGGATTTTAAAGCCCGCGATCGCCTTGCAGGAACACAAACTCAAAATGCCTCCAGCCTCCATGAGGCCTTCGACCTCTGAGAAAGAGTTGTGTAAGATGGCTGATTCCTTTTTTGGAACAGACACAATTTTGGAGTCTCCGGATGACTTTTCTCAACATGACCAAGACAAAAGCCCCTTGTCTGACAGTGGCTTTGAAACAAGAAGTGAGAAGACACCTTCAGCCCCACAGAGCGCTGAAAGCACTGGTCCTAAGCCACTCTTTCACGAAGTCCCCATCCCTCCCGTCATCACAGAAACGAGAACTGAAGTGGTGCATGTTATCAGGAGCTATGAGCCCTCAGCTGGAGACGCTCCCCCGGGCCAGCCGGAGGAGCCTGTGTCACCCAAACCTTCACCTACTTTTACAGAATTGGAACCCAAGCCCACTGCCTCTAGTATTAAGGATAAAGTTAAAGCATTTCAAATGAAAGCCAATGGTGAAGACGACGACCACAGCCGAGTCTTGAGCAAAGGCATGCGTGTTAAAGAAGAGACGCACATCACCACAACCACCAGAATGGTCTATCATTCTCCACCGGGCAGCGAAGGCGCCTCTGAGAGAATCGAGGAAACCATGTCAGTCCATGACATCATGAAGGCCTTTCAGTCCGGGCGGGACCCTTCCAAAGAACTGGCGGGGCTGTTTGAGCATAAGTCGGCAGTGCCTCCAGACGTTCACAAGTCTGCTGCTGAAACTGCAGCCCAACATGCAGAGAAGGACAACCAAATGAAACCCAAACTGGAGCGTGTAATAGAAGTCCACATCGAAAAAGGTAACCAAGCTGAGCCCACTGAAGTCATTATTAGAGAAACCAAAAAGCATCCAGAAAAGGAAATGTATGTATATCAGAAAGACTTATCCCGGGGAGATATTAACCTAAAAGATTTTCTGCCAGAAAAACACGATGCTTTTCCTTGTCCAGAGGAACAGGGTCAGCAAGAAGAAGAGGAACTTACTGCTGAAGAGTCACTGCCTTCTTACCTGGAGTCTTCCAGAGTAAACACTCCTGTGTCCCAAGAAGAAGACAGTCGCCCTAGTTCTGCTCAACTCATATCTGATGACTCTTATAAAACGTTGAAGCTTTTAAGTCAGCACTCAATAGAATACCATGACGATGAGTTGTCAGAACTAAGAGGGGAGTCTTACAGGTTTGCTGAGAAAATGCTTCTGTCAGAAAAGCTAGATGTGTCTCACTCTGATACCGAGGAATCAGTTACAGACCATGCAGGACCCCCTAGCTCAGAGTTACAGGGGTCTGATAAGCGGCCCAGAGAAAAAGTAGTCACTGCCCCCAAAAAAGAAATTCTCTCCAAAATCTATAAAGATGTGTCTGAAAATGGTGTAGGTAAAGTGTCTAAAGATGAGCATTTTGATAAAGTGACAGTGTTGCACTATTCTGGCGATGTTAGTAGTCCAAAGCATGCCATGTGGATGCGCTTTGCTGAGGACAGATTAGACAGAGGTAGAGAGAAGTTGATATATGAAGATAGGGTGGACAGGACTGTGAAGGAAGCTGAAGAGAAACTGACCCAAGTGTCACAGTTTTTTCGTGACAAAACCGAAAAGCTAAATGACGAACTGCAGTCCCCAGAGAAAAAGCCACGCCCTCGAAATGGCAAAGAATACTCTTCTCAGAGCTCTACCACTAGCAGCCCCGAGAAGGTCCTGCTGACAGAACTGTTGGCATCCAATGATGAGTGGGTTAAGGCGAGGCAACACGGCCCTGACGGACAAGGCTTCCCCAAAGCCGATGAGAAAGCATCCAGTCTGCCCAGCAGCCCCGAGAAGCAGATGCTCTCCCCTCAGCCCGAGGACAGCAAGTCCCCAGAAGAAGCCAGAGAAAGCATCTCGCAGAGCAAGGCACCAGAAGGGCCCCAGTCCGGGTTTCAGCTCAAACAATCTAAGCTCAGTTCCATTAGATTAAAATTTGAACAAGGCGCACAGGCAAAAAGTAAGGACGTGTCTCAAGAAGACAGAAAGCTGGAGGGCCAGTCAAGAATCCCAATTAAGAAAATCCAGGAGAGCAAGCTGCCTGTGTACCAGGTTTTTGCTAGAGAAAAGCAGCAGAAGGCCGTAGACCTCTCAGACGAAAGCGCATCTGTGCAAAACGATGTGATGGTGCTAAAGGCTAAGGACGAGCCTGCCCAGAGCAACGAGATTCTTGTAAATGATTCTGGTCCTGAGGATGTGAAAGCACAGAGGACTGAAATGTCAAGTAAAGCGGTGCCTGACTATTTTTCTGAGCAACAGGCTAAAGACTTGGCGTGTCATGTAACCTCAGAGTTAGCTACTAAGGGACCATGGGACAAAAAGGTCTTTAGAACATGGGAAAGTGCCGGAGCCACTAACAATAAGTCGCAGAAAGAAAAACTTTCGCATGTACTTGTTCATGATGTAAGAGAGAATCACATTGGTCACCCTGAGAGTAAGATTGTTGATCAGAGGAATGAGTTTATGTCTGTGACTGAGAGAGAACACAAGTTGTTAACAAATGGCTCTCTCTCAGAGATTAAGGAAATGACTGTAAAATCTCCCTCCAAAAAGGTCTTATATAGGGAATATGTCGTGAAAGAAGGGGAACGGCCGGGTGGATCTCTTGAACAACCTCCCAGGAGAAGCGAGAGCTCTGCGGTGTCGCACATCCCGCTCAGAGCTGCGGAGGGAAGGAGAATGCTGCCTTCTGACGTTCCCGACGGCCTCTGCGAACAGTCGACCTTCCCCCCGCATGAACTATCACAAAAGTTACCCCAGCCGAGTATGAGTAAAGAGACAGTCGAGATGCAGCACTTTAATTCTATAGAAGATGAAAAAGTTACTTATTCAGAAATCAGCAAAGTTTCCAAACGTCAGAGTTACGTAGGCTTATGCCCTCCTCTCGATGACACCGAAACCTCTCCCACCAAATCTCCTGATTCCTTAGAGTTTAGCCCAGGAAAGGAATCCCCCTCTAGTGATGTGTTCGAGCACAGTCCCCTTGACGGCTTGGAAAGAGTAGCTCCACTAGCCCAGACAGAGGGAGGGAAAGACATAAAAACTTTACCCGTGTATGTCAGCTTTGTACAGGTGGGGAAGCAATATGAAAAGGAGATACAACAAGGAAGTGTAAAAAAGATCATAAGTCAGGAGTGTAAGACAGTGCAAGAGACCAGGGGCACCTTTTATACAACTAGACAGCAAAAGCAGCCGCCTTCTCCCCAAGGTAGCCCAGAAGATGACACTCTAGAGCAAGTCTCCTTTCTAGACAGCTCTGGGAAAAGCCCCTTGACCCCAGAAACACCCAGTTCAGAGGAAGTGAGTTACGAATTTACGTCTAAGACACCAGACTCGCTCATAGCTTTTATACCAGGCAAACCCAGCCCAATTCCCGAGGTTTCTGAGGAATCTGAGGAGGAGGACCAGGCCAAGTCAGCCTCCTTGAAGCAGACTACCGTGGAGGAAGCAGCCGTTGAGCGGGAAACGCCTACCGATGTGAGCAAAGACTCTAGCCAAAGACCCAAAAGTAATAGAGTTGCCTACATCGAATTTCCCCCTCCTCCACCACTGGATGCAGACCAGATGGAGCCAGATAAGAAACATCATTATCTCCCTGAAAGAGAGGTTGACATGATTGAAGTCAGTCTGCAAGACGAGCATGACAAGTACCAGCTGGCCGAACCGGTCATCAGAGTGCAGCCGCCTTCCCCAGTTCCTCCCGGGGCCGACGTCAGTGATTCGAGTGATGATGAATCGATCTATCAGCCTGTCCCAGTTAAAAAATATACCTTCAAGTTAAAGGAAGTAGATGATGAGCAAAAGGAAATGACAAAATCCAAAGCTCCTGCTGACAAGCCTTCCAACCAGAAAGACTTGGACAGTAACGAATCTGGAAAAGATAATGAATTTGGCCTTGGCCTCGATTCACCTCAGAACGAAACTGCCCAGAATGGGAACAATGACCAGTCCATCACTGAGTGTTCCATCGCCACCACGGCCGAGTTTTCTCATGACACGGATGCCACAGAGATCGACTCTCTGGATGGCTACGACCTGCAGGATGAGGATGATGGCTTGACAGAGAGTGATTCTAAGCTCCCAAGTCAAACCATGGAGATTAAGAAAGATGTCTGGAACACGGAGGGCATCCTGAAGCCAGCTGATCGCTCCTTTAGCCAAAGTAAACTTGAAGTTATCGAGGAGGAGGGAAGGATGGGACCAGACGAAGACAAGCCACCCTCTAAAATTTCCTCATCTGAAAAGACTCCTGATAAGACTGATCAGAAATCGGGGGCCCAGTTTTTCACACTAGAAGGCAGACATCCTGACAGATCAGTGTTTCCAGATACATACTTCAGTTACAAAGTAGATGAAGAATTTGCCACTCCTTTCAAAACCGTAGCTACCAAAGGTCTAGATTTCGATCCTTGGTCTAATAACCGAGGGGATGATGAAGTTTTTGATGGTAAATCACGGGAAGATGAAACTAAGCCATTTGGTCTGGCTGTGGAAGACCGCTCTCCAGCAACAACCCCTGATACAACGCCAGCCAGAACGCCAACTGATGAAAGTACCCCAACTAGTGAGCCTAACCCCTTCCCATTTCATGAAGGGAAAATGTTTGAGATGACTCGCAGTGGTGCAATTGACATGAGCAAGAGGGATTTTGTTGAAGAGAGGCTCCAATTTTTCCAGATTGGTGAGCATACTTCTGAAGGGAAGTCAGGGGACCAGGGGGAAGGGGATAAAAGTATGGTCACTGCCACACCACAGCCACAGTCAGGGGACACCACTGTAGAAACCAATCTAGAGAGAAATGTAGAGGCACCTCCAGTCGAACCTAACCCCAGCATCCCGACCAGCGGAGAGTGTCAGGAAGGCACATCCAGTAGTGGCTCCCTGGAGAAATCGGCAGCAGCCACTAGCGCCTCTAAAGTTGACCCCAAGTTGCGCACGCCTATAAAAATGGGAATTTCTGCATCCACCATGACCATGAAGAAAGAAGGCTCTGGAGAAGTGACAGATAAGATAGAAGCTGTGATGACCAGTTGTCAGGGGCTAGAGCATGAAACCATAACAATGATTTCAAATACAGCCAATAGCCACACAGGCACTAGGCCCCAAGAAAAACATGATTTCCAGAAAGATAACTTTAATAACAACAACAATTTGGATTCTTCCACCATACAGACAGATAACATTACAAGTAATGTAGTTGTGACAGAACATTCTGCACCCACTTGTACCACAGAGAAAGCTAATCCAGTGAAAATCTCGTCAGGAAAAAAGACAGGGGTACTGCAAGGACACTGTGTAAGAGATAAGCAGAAAGTTCTTGGAGAACAGCAAAAGACCAAGGAATCGATAGGGATTAGGCGAAAATCCAAACTTCCCATAAAGGCCACCTCACCAAAAGATATCTACCCACCAAGTCATATGCCAAACATGAAAGTGAGTAAAACGAAGCAGGTCAGTCAATCTGAGAAAACCAAAACCCCTGTTGCTTCTTCATGTGTAGACGTAAAGTCCAGAATTCCAGTAAAAGACACACACAGGGATAACGTAGTTAGAAAGGCATGTGCCACACAAAAGCCAGGGCAACCAGACAAAGGCAAGGCCAAACAGCTTCCATCCAAATTGCCAGTAAAGGTAAGATCCACCTGTGTCACCACCACCACCACCACCACCACCGCCACCACCGCCACCACCACTACCACCACCACCACCGCCACAGTAACAGTTAGGAAGAGTCAGCTTAAGGAAGTATGTAAACATTCCATTGAATATTTTAAGGGAATTAGTGGTGAGACCCTAAAGCTTGTGGACCGCCTCTCGGAAGAAGACAGAAAAATGCAGTCCGAGTTGTCCGATGAGGAAGACAGTACCTCAAGAAACACGTCGTTGTCCGAGACTTCCCGGGGTGGCCAGCCTTCAGTTACAACGAAGTCTGCTAGAGATAAGAAAACAGAGGCAGCACCTTTAAAATCAAAGAGTGAAAAGGCCGGCAGTGAGAGAAGGAGCAGTAGGAGGACTGGTGAGGATGAAGGCAGTCAGGTCTCTCGAGCACTCTTTGCTCACCTCCTGGAGAATGAGCGTAGTTCGTAAACACCTTCCGGCGCGTAGACCCTAGTGCATGAACTGTCGTGATTGCCTGTCCAGTGACCTAACCGTAGTTTCTCATTCTGTCATTGTCATCCGTGTGTGCTGTCTCTACACTCTTCTTTCTCCCTTTTAACCAAACGACACGGTAGACAGCTAGGGAAGCATGCCGAAGATATTGGTGTCTTTCAAGATGAGCAGCTCGTGGTTTTATTTTTATTTTTTTGATGTACTAATGATTCTGTCAAAGTAGAAGCGCAGATGTTGGAATCCCATCCTGGTGTTTTCACCGACACAATGATTCTGTAACCGTTGTCCAGTAGCTATAGCTCGTCAGCATGTTTGATTCCATCACATCGAGCATCCATGTAGTCTCACATTTGGCTGGCGCAGGTGACAATCAAGTGAGCCGTGTGAAAAGAGAAGTGTTCATGTAGGTGACTAGGACACATTTAAGTGTACAGTGTTAGCATTAGTCTCTCTGTAAAATCTGAGTACTGCTAAAAAAAAAACAATTTTCCAGTATCGTGTCTTTCTTGATGATTATTTTAATTAAGAAATTGTAAATCGTAGGTCCACAGAGTCCATGTGAACGGACAGATATCAGGATGGCAATAGTAGCCGATCACCTGGGACTTAGTTGGACAGGTAAGTGTATACAATCCTGAGTGAAACAAATACAATTTCTTAATTTCTTTCTCTTACTCACAAGGGGTTCATTATATTTAAAAAAAAAAAAAAACAGAACAGAAACAGAAACAAGCAACAAGTGGAAAACAAAACAAAACACTTTTTATCACCCCCACAGTTCTATCTACCCAGAGATAATTATCGATAATACCTTACTCACATACTGCCTTTTTCAAAGCTTTGTCAGGGCATATACATTAAACAAGAGAAATTTAAATCTTAAATATAGACACTTTCTTCACACTGCCATTTCTGGTAATAATAGATAACATTTTACCTAGCAACAAACTTATTTATCTGGGGTAAAGGAAAACATAGTTAAGGCTTATGACTTTTAAATAATCCAAAATTTTATGAATTTTAAACATGGTGTATGCCCTTGAGGCAGCTCTCCTAGGCATCAGTTCAATTAAGCCATGCCTCTGTTTCACAACTTTTAATCATTTCTAAGTCATCTTCATAGTTTTTATGATACACACAGATGACCTGTACATTTACTTACCTGGTACTTTTCTTTAAGTGGACTCACTTCTATGTCCAGAGATTTATTGAAAAAGAGATCTTATATCACTTTGCTAAAGGAAAGCAAGGATCATTTTCAATAATTACATAAACAAGAAAATGAGAAGTTGAACATTTGAATTACAATTTTTTAAGTAGGATGCACGTATATAAATCTATTCAGTTTTATATAAAAGTCATTGTGTTCAGTGAGAGGAATGAAACCATTTATGATCTGTGTGTAGAAAAGGAATATTTAGTTTGATTTCACCTCAGTACAGATGAAGATAAGGTTCTGTATCCGTTGGAAAGTTCTACTTGTAGATCTGATGTTAACTGGGCCTCCAAAATCCTACCCCACATGAATCAGAGAAATTTAAGTTTTATAGTTTGAGTGCGTATTTTTAACACACAACCAAAAAAAAAAAAACCACAATAGCTTAAAATATAAATGTTAACCATTATCATATCTAAGTCATCTTGTATACCCTCAGCAATATTCTATACTCAGGGAAGTGATTATCTCTGCTATTAAAAGGAAGAATATGAATCCAGATAATGGCAAACAAGGTCAGCTACATTTTCTTCCTTTAAATATCCTATGTCCTTGCCCTAACCCCCAAATTGTTAAACTTTCCTACCTCCTTCCACCAAGCCCCTGCTCTCAGGCACACTGCTAATGACCAGGAGCCTGGTGGCACCCTGAATAGACAGGTGGTTTGAGTAATCCTTAGCAGCTTGTTGAGAGTTAATAACAATTTGTTATGTATAAATATCTGTTAACATAAAATTAATAATAATTATATTTTAACATTGGACGTTGTGATCTGAAAATATACTGGAGCATATGTTGATTTGAGGTATTGTATGCCCATACTGTTAGATTATTTGCCTTAGACAAATCCAGTCCTTAGTCTTTCAGAGTAAATTTGGAGGGAAGATGTGACATAAAGCCATAAAACTGTAATTCTTAGTGACAGTGTGTCTTTACTCTTCACTGGATCACTAGACAAAGGATACAGCTGAATCATAAGGGCTTGTTGGATAGTAAGGAGTGTTGTCTCTTAAATCACAGAGGAATGAAGAACCTAAAAGAAATTTAACTTTTGTAATTTGAATTACTATATGCTCAGTGAAGATCTCCTAAAATGATCATTTAGCAGGGCAAATTTTCATTCTGTCCCTAAGAACCACTGTTAACATCTTAATGTATTTTGATTTTTGTATAAAAAGCTTTAACATTATATACATAATGTAATTTTTTGCTTTATTTGTTATAACCTAGTTTCCACAAAATTGCATATTCTGTGATCTTGGTTTTAATGGAAAAAAACATCCAGCACACATACTATATAATGGTATTTTTCTAACTTTGGGTTATAATGCACTCGTGAGTCATGAAGTCAATACATACTTTGTTTTTGTTTTTAATAGAATAGAATGGGGGGAAATGTCTGCGTAATATGAGTATTAATGCTGAGTTTTGCTTCTTGGAGATCTGGTTTCATTTATATAAACATCGCGCTATACAATCATGGCCTAACTGTAGGCCATGATCAAAACAGTTCACAAGCCACTGCATTAACTCAATTAACTCTTCTTTTGTTCAGCACTTAGATTGTTTTCAGTTTTTTAGTAGTACAGCCTGAGATAAACATTCATGTGTGTAAATCATTGTGCCCAACCCAATGTATCTTCATGATAGATTTCTAGACATGAAATCTCTTGATCAAGGCATCTGGAGTTTTTTGAGCCTCCGATAGCATTTCGCTAAATCCTAGAAATATTTAAGCAGGGTAGAATCTTGACCAACTCCTTTTCCATGGGAGAATTTTTTCCCTTTTATTCCTGTAATCACTTAAAGTAATACATACCTGAGGAAGTTTTTCAACTACACAAGAAATAGTGAAAAGTCGGGCTCCTTCTCATCTTTGACTCCTGGGTTCCCTCTGCCAAGGCAGCCACTGATGCTCATATGTATCTCCCCAAAGACACTCTGATGAACAAGGTCGAGTATTTGGGTACAGACATTTACATGGACACAAGGGACACACATCTCCCTTTTACTTGTTGTACAAGTAGCAGCATAGCATAGACAACGATCTGGGCTGTGTTCATCATTTAACCTCCCAAGTGGAATTCCTGAAGGCATACTACCAGCATCTCATGTGCCATATTTTTGAGTGTGTATCCCTGCCCATCTTATATGAGGTCTGTGCAAACTGCAAAGAATGATTTGGCTGAATTAAAAGAATCCAGCAACATCCTCTTTGTACAGATCAAGAATCTTTATAGAAGAATCTCTCAAGAGGGAATCTAATTGTAACCAAGCGATTATCTCAGGAGAGTTAAGTTACGGTCTGCTTGTAATCACCACCTCCCTGTAAAATCAAGCATATAAAGATTTGTGCTCAAGGCTGGACTGGGTTTTACTATAACATTCCTTTGAATGTATGTGTGTGACAGTTGAGCACTACTTTTATGAAATATATGTGATAAAAGTAGAATGTGAAATCTTAGTAACTCTTTTTCTTTCCTACAGAACTGGCAAGGGAACTGAATTTTTCAGTGGATGAAATCAATCAAATACGTGTGGAAAATCCAAATTCTTTAATTTCTCAAAGCTTCATGTTATTAAAAAAATGGGTTACCAGAGACGGAAAAAATGCTACAAGTATGCTGACATTATATTACTTTAATTTTCAAAACTGCGTAGATTCAGTATTTCAGATAAGCCTACTGTTGATAAACCAGAGTTTCATTAAAGTAATAGCAAGGCTTTTGAAGTTACCCTTGTTTAATTTAGCGCTAATATTCTAAACATCTGTCTCTAGGAAGATTCTTAAGAAAGCAAGTAGTAGTGAATTTTTTGTGTTTTGTCCGTGACCATTTAAAATGAAAATCTAATTCTGGGGGGTGGTAGTCAGAAACACTCTGAGGCTACCTCTGTGGCCAGAGCTAGGTGCACAGGGAAAGAAAGGATAGGATGAAATCATTTTATTCCACTTCAACTGTGCTGCAGAGAATCCTCTAATATTTTTAGGGTTTGTTTTGTTTAGCTCTGTTGGGCTAGGGGAGGGGTGTGGTGCTATACTATGACAAGTGCCAACCCACGACAATGCGGAGCGAGTTATTGCGGGTTTGCCTGGGTCAGCCTGACCTTAGTGAGTCATTAAAATGCTAAGCATCAGATATGAGGGTGATCGATTTTGACAGTCTAAAAGGAGAGGAACATGTTTAAAATGTTAATAGATCCCCTTGTAACTGAAAGGAGTCTAGCTATTTTGAGGCCCATCTGCTCAGCATCTTACAGTGGAATCAGTGTTGCTGTCATCACACACAGCCTCAGAAAGTGATACTTAAGACCCTAACATGACTTCCCTGTAACAGCGAGCTTTCTGAAACCCCTGGATGGTGTCTTGGCTGAGCCGCAGGCAGGAGGAGCTAAAAGTGCTAGGAAGGTGAAGAAAGCCATGCTTTTGTGTGAATATTGTGATGACTGGAAGAAAATAATTTAATCGGGTTTTTCAACCCTCTTTTCTCCTTTTTCAGCTGATGCCTTAACTTCGGTCTTGACAAAAATTAATCGAATAGATATAGTGACTCTGCTAGAAGGACCAATATTTGATTATGGAAATATTTCAGGCACCAGAAGTTTTGCAGATGAGAACAATGTTTTCCATGACCCTGTTGATGGTAATTGAATTTAGTGTTCATATTTATTTAATCATTTGATAAAATTTGAAAGTGTGTAGGATGAGGCAGTCATTTAAAACCAACTAAATTGTGATTTGCTTGACTTAATTTCTCATTTTCACAGCATTTTCTCTACTAGAGTCTGCAAATAAACACTCTGATAGAACAAATTTGATAGATGTCTGTTATATAAAATACAAATAATGAGGTATAAAAGCAGAAGTTAACTGAAAGAGTTGGTATTTCAAATATTTGACACGACCAAGTAGAAGAAAATTTATTATCTAGAGAATGCATTGTTTTTGTCATTTTCACATTAACCTAAACAACTAGTGAACTCTTTTTCGTTGATATATTCATAAGACCAAATCATAAGCTATTTTTTTACCAGATAATCAAGGTTCTGGGTCAAGTTGTCAAATAAAATGGTCAATTCCTGTTTGGGGGCCAAGTATTTAAGCGCATACTAAGAAAAATCTAATGCATCATTCAAAAACGTGTTATACTTATTTAGCATTATTTTAACTTCATTTGCTTACATTTATTGTTTGGAAAAACCCTGCCTGATATATCATATATAAAAGTCAGTGTCATTTCTAATTCAGTGAGCATAGGTGTGATTAATAACCTAGTAATTCCTTTTTTGCATTAGTTTAATTTATATAGTGATATTATAATCTTCCCTTCATTGTGTAAATTGGGGCTTTTTAAAAATCAAAGCATTAAGTAAAGTAGTATAACAAATATCTTACTATGTTTTTCAAGGTGCTTGTCTTTTTTTACAAATGGAAATTTATTCCTGTAAAGAATTTCGAGTAAAAAATATTGATGGTATGGAGATAGAAAGAAGAGCTAGGGATATTTTTCTACTATCCTAAGTTTTGAAAAATGTGCTTTTTTCTCATTTTTAAACTGGCAAAGATGGGCTAACAAAAATCAATAACTGCTAGTTCTACATATGTTGTGTAGCAAAGTTGTCAAATTCTTAAAAGAGTATCTGCTTACTAAAGTTAAAGTCGACAGAAAATTTAAAGCTTAGCTTATTATCCACATAACATAAATACGACGGACAATAATGTTCAAAAGGGTTTCCTTTTAAGCTTATAAATACCACAGAACCTTGGGAAAAAGCTGTCTTCAAGGCTTCCTCTTATATATGAGACCATATGATGGTAGCCAGTCTCTTTTTGCACTAAAGGTAGACCACTGTTATATTAAATTCTGAATTATTGTCAAGTTATAGTTTATGGAATCTTTTTAGGGGAAAAATTAAGAAAATATCTAACAAGCAAAAGAAGGAAGGAAGGGAAGAAGGAAGGAAGGAAGGAGTGAGCAAGATAACCAGAAAATAATGGAAATAGTCAATAGAATTGAAAGCTTGATTTATTTTTCACATTTTAAAATCAGAATATCATTAAATAAATTCACAAGAACTTTTCGTGGCTACATCTTAATACTTTACATTTCTTATCTTAAAAATTCATAGAGAAATTTAGGAATGTGTGTATGAAGTAAATTTCACTTGTGCACATTATAAACCTCAGCTATTCTCAGTCAACCTTTCAACAAGATTCTGGTTTATAGGTGACTCTACTTACCTATAGCAATTTTAATTTACAACAAAAGCTAAGTTGGTTTTTGTCATGGACTGATGGGAAAATTAGGCTTTGGTTTTGTAGACCAATAATTCAGAAAATGTGCTTGGCTGCCTTTTTTTCCTGTCTCTCCTCTTCGTTGAACTTTTATGAAACCTCCTTTCCTCACCATGACCAGACCATTGTTGACTTCTCTCTCTGCTGAAGGAGAAAAATGTTCCCTTGGTCCATAAGCAAGAAGGTTAAACCCAGGGCATTGTTCCCTCCTTCCCCTCTGAGTAGGCTGGTAAATAAACCTCCGTGTTTCACAGCATTGTCGTGAATATTCAGAGAGCTCTTTGCAAATGGCTTTCTTCCTGTCTCTGTTGTGTATCATTCCTTCTTTCTCCTTATTTGATTTGTGGTTCTGAGTGGACCCCTATCACCAGGTTCACTAAGACCTCCATATACACCACAACCCTCTCATCGCTGTCACGTTATGACACCTGAAAACTTTCCCTGGAGTCTTTTCTACTTTACCTGCTTTTCAGATCCTATCTTTAACATCTTTTTTAGATTTCTTTCCCCCAGTGCTACTGCTCTAAAATTTAATAATAATTTCCTTCCAAAGATTAAATTTATTTTTCTTCACTGTAAATTTCATGTGAGAAAAAGTAACAATTAGAATTGGAAAGCTCTTCAAATAAGTTATAAGTGACTTAATTATAAAAATTGGTTTCTTGTGGCTTGCTGTATACAGTCCACCACAATACAGATTTTGCATGCTAAAAGTAGAAAGATAATAAATTTGGCTGTGGAATAAGTGTATCTTGTATAACGACAGCTAACATTGTATTGGATTGAATTCGTCTGTATATTTAAGTTACTGTATTAAAATTATCAAAATTGATAGAAATCATTTATATCTTAATCAGTATTCTGTTTTGTTATAGTTTGCACTAGTCTTTTATTTCACTGTATTACATTTAATTGAACTAAACCAATAAATATATGAACATTATTCTGTAACTCATCATACATTTTCATACCTACTATAATTTAATTCATTCCATGTGGTTTATTTTTTTTTTTATGTACTCTAATTCATTCCAGTCAGTCCGAATGTACTGTCTTCCATAGGTTATCCTTCCCTTCAAGTGGAACTGGAAACTCCCACAGGGTTGCACTACACACCACCCACCCCTTGCCAGCAAGATGATTATTTTAGCGATATCTCTAGCATAGAGTCTCCCCTTAGAACCCCCAGTAGACTGAGTGATGGGCTAGTGCCTTCCCAGGGGAACGTAGAGCATTCAGCAGATGGACCTCCAGTTGTAACTGCAGAAGACACTTCCTTAGAAGACAGCAAACTCGAAGACTCAATGCCTTTAACAGAAATGCCTGACGCAGTGGATGTAGATGAGAGCCAGTTGGAGAATGTGTGTCTGAGTGAGTATCCTCAATACCTCGGAAGTATGGCTGGGGTCCCAAAGGATGTTAAACCAGCAGAGCCATTGAAACAGACTAGGAAAGTAGGAGTAAGCTCTGAGCAGCAAGAGAAAGGAAAATCTGGTCCTGATGAGGAGATGACGGAAGAAAAACTCAAATCTCTATTTGAGGACATTCAGCTTGAAGAAGGAGTAGAGTCTGAGGAGATGACAGAAGAAAAAGTACAGGCTATTCTTAAACGTGTTCAGCAAGCAGAACTGGAAATGTCTTCACTTTCAGGTTGGCAGAACGAGACATCAAGTGGAAACCTAGAGTCCCCTGCTCAGGCTCGAAGAATAACTGGTGGGTTACTAGAACGGCTGGATGACAGGTATGGCTCCGTTTCAGAAAAAAAAAAAAAAAAAAGTGAAACACAGGTTACATGTTTGCTTTAAATACCTGCTTTTTAGCAATTACTCTTTTTCTAAATCACCATTCCAGCTTGGGGATAATACCTGCCTTAAAGGTTGGTACATTGCCTGCTAATCTGGAGGAGAGAAGGTTACATGAAACTCAAATCCAATTCTTAAAACTACTGACAGCGGGCTGGGGGGGCGGGGGCAGAGGCAGGGGAACCTGGGTGGTTCAGTCAGTTAAGTTCAGCTCAAGTCTTGACATCATGACTGTGAGTTCAAGCCCTGTGTTGGGCTCCACATTGGGTGTGAGGCCTACTTCAAAACAAAACAAAACAAAACAACTGCTGATAGCCTGAAGTAAAATGCAAACAGTTTTACGTGCAGGCCAGAGATGTATATGTTTACTTTGGAAGGCTGCTCTTTCTAGCTTATTACTTGTATTATTCTTTTCACAAAGCCAGTAAGTAATGTGCTTTCAACATAATGTAATACATAAAACTCCACGCCTTTTAGAAATATGAGCATTTCTATTATTTTCTGACTTCAAGCATAATATGCTTATTATGCAAAAACTTTAAAACACAGATTTAAAAAGTCAAAACCCCATCATCTGGAAATAACCACCACTAAAATTTCAGTGGATTTCTTTTACATGATGTTTTTCTAAATGTCTTTATGTAGAAAATGCAGAGAAGCAGAGTCATCAGACCTCCTTCCATACTAAGAAAATACTTAATATTGTATATCCTTTCTTCCTACATGAACACTTTATGTAATGTGCAACGTTGCATAATGTAATTCCTCACCACAAATAATATTGCCATGATGGAAATTTGATGAAAACCAAAATAATTCTATAATCATGAATCTGGTTCTTTTTTACGCTGGACTTACTCTAGGAAAGTGAGAACCTAGCATCCTTCAGACATTAGTTCAAATCCCACCAGTATTAGCTTTGCGCTCTGTGACTTTGGATGAATTTCTAAGCTCTAAAAATGTCACTCTAATCAGCTTTAAAAATCAGAGTACTACTACTTTCCTCAAACAGGTTTACAGATTGAAAAAGAAAGCCTATACAATGACTACCAAATGACTGGTACAAATAGTCTCTCAGTAATAGCTGGCATTATTTTTATTTATGCATATATCAAACTGAAATATATTTTATTTCTGTGGCAACTGGTGATAACCTCAGGTTTTTTTGCATGCAACTTAAGTTTCTTCCATAACCATATTTAATATTTTCATATTGTAGATAAGCTGCTTGCTCAATAAAAAATCCCAAAGAGGGAATTTATAACATTTTGCAAAAAGGACTCTACAAAATTCCTTTTGAAGAATGATAAGACCAAAGAATTCTGTGTTCAGCCTGTCAAACAGGCTGTTGCAAAAACAACAAATATTGTCTATTTTGTTCTGTTGTCTATTGTACTAATTTTGATGTTTGGGTTCTAATACAGTCACATAGTCTATAGTTGCATAGTGGGAAATAGATACATTTAGGTCATGGCATCATCACAGTGTGCCATTTGTTCCGACACATATGGAATAGGGTGTGCTGTTGATGGGGACTTTTTATGTACAATCAGAATTTGATGTATAAGAATAAACACATACTCACAGACATACATACATGATATATATATATGTATACATATAAACACATATATCATATAGAACCTGGTGCCAGTTATTGCCTTCGGAATTCTACAGGTAATAAGCAAAGACACTAAAAACAATGCACAAGCTAGAAAATAAAAGTCTATACTGATACCAGTAAAAATCAGAAATCAATTTAAAAGAAAGTGTTGGAAGAGAGAGATTGTTAACAGTTACTTGAAAATGGTCCTCCCAGGACATAGACGCAACGGGTGAGCACTAACACCCACTCAGCAGAAGTCAGCAGGGGTCAGCAGTGGGGAAAGATGAAACTTTAGGGTGTTTCGGTTGCAAAATCAGGATGGCAGGATTCACAACTGGAAACCCATCCAAAGAGTGGAATGTCGGGTTTTGGGGGATGCCAGAGCTCTCATCACAGGAATGCATTTTTTTCTCTGCCAGCAGTTTTTTCACTGGCAATGTTAAAGCCTTTTGCAACATCCCCCTCTTTTTTTTAGATTGGTGGGTCTAGAACTCCGCGTATGTCCATGAACCTCTCAGGATGACTTTTTAAAATCTCGAATCCAAGTTGCTATAGCAGTGCAATTAAACAAAATTAAACAAAATTAAATAAAATATACAAAACAAAATTAGAAACAGGGACAGCATAGCTAGGCAGGTTGGGAATTGGAATGTGAGGGAAGCCTGAAGCCTTGGGTAGCACCTCCTCACCCCCAAAACCAAACCTATGATAGCCCTTCACACATCGTATTTTTCATACCTTTCTATTTCATGCCTTCAAAATTGATTCAAAACATGGTTGTTAAAAATTTAGAGCTTCTGAAGCCCATTTTTAGCCATATATTACCATTGTAAATTTCCACATTTTATCTTTTGCAGCCCTGATCAGTGTCGAGATTCTATTACCTCATATCTTAAAGGAGAACCTGGAAAATTTGAAGCAAACGGAAGCCATCCAGAAGTCACTCCAGAAACAAAGACAAAATCCTACTTTCCAGAATCCCAAAATGATGTAGGGAAACAGAGTGCTAAGGAAACTCTGAAACCAAAAATACATGCATCTGGCCGTGTGGAAGAACCAGCATCATCATTAGCAGTCTATCAGAAAGCTCTAGAAGAAACCAGCAAGTTCGTAATAGAAGAGCCTAAACCCTGTGTGCCTGTCAGTATGAAAAAGATGAGTAGGACTCCTCCTGCAGATGGCAAACCAAGGCTTAACCTTCATGAAGAAGAGGGGTCCAGTGGGTCTGAGCAAAAGGTATGCACTCCAGTTACCTGATACACTTGTCATTTCAACCAAGAGTACTGATGCTTCACTTCCTTTGATTAATCTTGTTAACAGTGGGCCCAAGGCTCTTTACTGTTTCCAGATTATCAGTGCCAACACTAATGGTGGGGGTGAAGAAAGGATTAGGTAAAACACATGCTATTTGATCATATTTTCATTCACTGAGTAGGAAAAAGGAATAAGCATCTCTTCAGCCATTTTTCAGGGGGGAAAAAAGAACCAAAGAGGTGTTCTTGTCCAGATGCTTAAGATCCAGTGTTAATTTTGTCTAGGATTTGGGTTTTCTAACTCCCAACCCAGTCTTCCTTCTTATGGAAATAGGATAATTATTCTGACCTTTTCTAGGTCTTCTGCATAATTTAAAGCGTTTATAGCATGTGACCCATCTAAGATTTCTGCCCTGTAAGATCTGTTGCCTGAAAGTGTGTTTTAAAACTTAAAGAAACCCAATGCCCAAGCCTGAAATGAGGTGGGTATGTTATTACTGTTGGTTGACAACATTTCGAAATTTGAAGTGAGGGGTATCATTTTAATAATTTTTATATCTAAGTTAATAATTATCTGAATATTTGCTCTTAATCATTTTAAAACTTTACTATCATAGAATTATTTGCTTGGACTTTGTACTTAAAACATGTTTTTGTGGTACCATCTAATAGACTTTTCCCCCTTCTTTGAGGTTTACTGCTTTTAGCTATTAAAAAATTTGGAACTGAAATTATAACTCATAATTGGATATAAGAAAATAGAAGTTCCATTTCCTGCAGCTTTTTACTGCTTTTTGCTCTCTCAGTTATGTATTTTCCTGGACCATGCAGTAGGCATAGATTCTGAGATGTGGACATTTTTAGAATAGTAGCACTTAGAGTTTTCCCTAAAACATCCAGTGTGCTTCAGATCTACTGCAGTGCTTGGGATAGAAAAAAATACAAGTCTTTTGAAAAATAGTGAGTCCATGATTAAGTTGTGGTTTACAAAAACTTTAATAGTAAACTCTCAGTCACTCAAGACCTAATGATCAGCTTATCAACTCATCATATCCTTTCCTTTTCCCTTCTACAGGCTATCTTTTGACCATTTTCCTGTGTGTTAGGAGGGAAAGTGAGAGGAAGTAAATTTTTCAGGCCTTCCTTTCACTCCCCAACAAATGGGTTTTGAATGTCGATTTCTTCTGGTTAATTCCTAGTATATTTAAGCAGTATGACCTTCGATGTTCCCTTTTAAAATGAGTCCACAAAATACTGAAGGAAGCAGTAACATGAAGGATGGCTTAACTATGAAAGTTTATTCTGTAAAAGCCTTTTAAAAATCCGTAGAGAAGTTCTGAAATTAAATGACCATCTGAATATAAATAGGCACTTGTGTGTGTGTGTGTATATAGGTGCAGACACATTGGCCACTGGGGAACCAGGGAGAAGGCAAAAGAAGGTTTGAAATGAAAGTTTTAACCCTGAATGGAGACTCAGCTGAGTTCATCAGTACTAGGACATAATTACTATTAGAAAATGTTTTCAAATGCCTTACGAGATTATGCTTTTGGTATTGGTTACTGGTCCTCCTCTACTGCCTAAAGTTTTCATGAGCATCAAAGTTCTTAATGGAGTTAAAGTTCCTGAGAGCTATGAACCTGACCTCTCAAGAAATCCAAAAATCTTTAGGATGTGTCTTTTGTAGCGAGACCATAGGACAGGAGTAGCAACCGACTAGGTCATCTGATGTATGAGCTCAAAAAACAGCCCCCTTTTTGTTCCCTAAAAAATCAGGTCAAAAGTCCGGGTACGGCTCTTACAAGGATGACTGCCTGCTGTTACAAGGTAAACTTCTGCTATCTTCCACCTCTTTCCTTGCAGTGACCCATGGCAAGAAGCACTGAAAAAAAAAAAAATCCCTTTTGGTCTCCTCGTTACCCTCTTTGCCAATTCTAGAAAATTCTCTAACAGGAATCCTGATCGAGATTCTACTACCACCTTCTCTCTACCCTTCACCTTCGGATTAGCAGAGACTTGAGGCAGAAAGTGGCAACTAAACCATTGGCCAAATGCCCACTTCTTCTTTATGTAAGGGACTAATCTCAGATGATTCTTGATAGGATTATAACACTTCTTGGTCTGATAGTGTTTGCATTAACATATGTTACCCAAGTGAAAACCTTTCCCCAGTTTATGAATCTGTGTATGAATAATTCAGATTGAATTTTCTCTTTTGCCTCATCTATTGATCCCTGAATGCTGATTGGCATTTCTTTTTTTTTTTCACAGTATGAATTCCTCTTACTTTTTCTGACTTTTTGAGCTACTTCAGTGCCTCCTTTCACAATACTGGCATCATTGTATGTTTTCTGAATTACAGCCTTTTCTAAAGCATTTTAAAATTAATAGGGAACTTAGCAGCCAATATCTTTGCAAGGAACAAGACACTTGAAAACTCTTTCCTTTTGACACCATATTATTCAGCAGGGCACTTTGTTCAGACAAAACTTCTTACACAGTTAAGGTAGATATTACTATAATATTTAAATGTATTTGTTCAGTGTACCTTGGGTGAAAAATGTCCTACATTATTATCTATTTAACAGACATTTCAAAAATCACTTTAGCTAACACTTGTACCTCCTGTAACAATTTGATCTCCCCTCCTATTTTTACCAACACTTCCACTTATTTTGCCAATGAATAGTAACTGTAGTTTCTAGAATATATCAGATTTGGGGCAACTAGCAAATTTAGAATAAAATACCAGAATAATTTTCATAATTCCTCCATTAAAATTGAGAGATAAAATCATTTAGTAAGTAGTCTTCATCATGGCACTTAAGTAAAACTGGAGATATTGAACTATGTGGTAGTTTCTCCTTTTCTCATCCTTATTGCCTAAAAATTAATATTTTGTGTGATTCCTGTATTCTTGTCTATACCATATTCTTGTCTGTCAGATGTTTTTTCTGTCCTAATTTCATATCAGTTCTTTAAAATAAGACTAAGCTTTCACATGTTTTACATTATTCCTTCATTAATTTGCATAAACTCTTACTGAGCACCAATTGTGTGTTAGGTGCCAATTATGCTGCTAAAAATCTCCTGATGTAAATATATGCAGCAAACTCTACTGAGGTAAATTTTTTACTTTTTTCTAAAGTTCAAAGTAGGTTTGGTAAAGTTGTCAAATTGGACCAAAGTTTCCTAAAAATCAGAAATACTATGCCTCTTTCTGTAGATCAAGTGAGGCATGGCCTAAACTCTAAGGTTATGCATTCAGGTCACATGGATGGAGATTAAAAACAAGTTTTAAATGAATATCTTCATTTAAAGTGTTTCTTCAAACAACTAGTAGCGAGTAGTTTCAGATACCAAAATGTCTCTTATAATTACTTTGATTTATTATTTAATTACATTGATCTTTACCACATATATGCATATAAAGATCAATGTAATTAAGTACATGTATTAATACACACACATATATACATACATATACAGACTAATTTCATTTAGAATCCTGCTCAGAATTTCCTTCCACTTCAATTTTTTTTTTTAAGATTCTCACAAATACATATCATGACTTTCCTTAGCAGGGAAAATCAGCAAGTGAAAGTAATTCTTTTTTGATTTCCCTTCTCAGAATGTCTTTTATTTTAAATGTGATGGTAAAATTATACTAAAAAATGCATTTATCAGGACTTGAAAGACAGTGAGAGTGATTCAAGCTCAGAGGAAGAACGGAGAGTCACTACCCGAGTTATTCGCCGGCGTTTGATTATAAAGGTATCCTGTCGCTGGATCGCGATGGGGCATTGCTGTGTCAGAAAGTCCTTCCCTGTGGTCTTGAAAATTCAGCATGCTTGACAGCTAGGCGGCTCTATGTTTTTTTTGTTGTTGTTTTTTTAGTACATTTGAAAGCTTGTAAGAGCAACCACAAGAGGAGAAGGTCATGTTGCATGTAGTGAGTAGTCTGTCAAGGCCTGTGTTTGACATGTGGCAGCTGTAATTTTGTCTGAGAATTCTTGGCATTTGTATCCTGCTTTCTCTGAAGAAGTATCCTGTGTGAACTAAGATTTGTATCTTGGTGAGAGAATTGTTCCTATCAAATGAAATGTTCAGTTGAAACCTCAGAGGCCACCGTGAGGTATAAGGTCAAATGGAGAAGGACAATGAAATAATGAAAAGGCTTACTCCTCGATCTCAAATACTTA
Source organism: Vulpes lagopus (assembly GCF_018345385.1). NCBI lineage: Eukaryota > Metazoa > Chordata > Mammalia > Carnivora > Canidae > Vulpes > Vulpes lagopus. The sequence goes on from NC_054826.1 coordinate 76,350,528, forward strand.
CTGCCTGAACAGATCTTGAGTAAAAGCCAGTTCTTTATTACCAATCAGTGGCTGAGAATTTGGAGTTATAGCCTGGCATGGATGTATGTGACATAAACAAAATCAGGCAAAATCCTCTGAAAAAGGCTTTTTACTTGACTAGCATACAGAAAATTAGGCTTTTTAAGTATAGGAAGAAGTTTTTACTGGAAATGAAAAATATTATTCGCCCCTGTTGCAGCACAGTTGAACACTATGAATAAACCTTCATTTCCCCCACAAAGGCCTTTTGAAGCACTGACTTTATGTCTGGTGAGGTTCAGCAGAACGCTTCCCACAGTCTGCTGCTTGTCTTCATTGCTCTACTCTGTCTTTAGAGAGAGATTTCTTGATGTTACAATAATTGACTGCAGAAACTAGGAAGCCATTTTCAACACACGGTCCTTTGAATGTGATCCAAATAACTTGAGGCTCCTTGGTTGACAGCTCTGGAGAGAAAGAAAGAAAGGGAAATATCTACTGAAAACCATTTATCAAATTTATCATCCCTTTCCAATGTGTCAAGAGACCCACTGGAGAGTAGAGAAGTTGGCTTAGGTCTCTAAAACTTTTTAATCTTGCTGCTTGTACTTTTCACATAGATCAGATGAAAGAAGAGAAGAAAATCTGCCAAATCTGCCCTAGTATAGATTCTCCAAGACTCTGGAAGCATTAGAGAAGAAAGCCAATCCTTGTCTAAATCGTAAACTATCCCCAAATCAATCTTGAACTCAATAGACAGCTATCAAAAAAAAAAAAAGAATCACTTCTTTGACAATTCCATATAGGCAAGCCAGATTACTTACTGGTATCCAGCATATTTGCAAGTATTCCTTCTGCTTATAAAATCCTCATAATCAGTCACTTCCCACACATTCCCTGGGATTAGGGGAAGGAAATACTTAATACAGGTTTTCTGAAGGAGTTAAAGATATACTCTTTGCTCAGGCAGGCTTTGCCCTTTCCAGAATCAATGTCTTCACAAAATGATATTTTAAAGTGAAACATCCAGAAAAAGCACACCAGACATATTGTCTTGTAACTTGCTTTTTATGCTTAACATACGACATACTGATGTTGCATCCAAATCCACCTCACTCCTTATAAAAGCTGCTCATTATATAAGTTGACTCTCCTCTATATAGGGCAGAAGAAAATAAACAATCCTGCCAAAAATTGAGAGGAAGTCGATAAAGAAGTTTTACTCTGAAGAATAAAAACACAAACCCCATCAAATCAATGAGGGTTATTTCTCTTGGTTTTCTAGAATTCTAGACATGCATTAGCAAGTTAGCTTTTAAGTAATTATGTCAGAATGTGTTATTTATATATTTGAACTTAATATATAATTATGTGTAATATATGAAAAAATTTTAAAGATTTTATTTATTCATTCACAGAGAGAGAGAGAGGCAGAGACACAGGCAGAGGGAGAAGCAGGCTCCACGCAGGAAGCCTGACACGGGACTCGATCCCGTGTCTCCAGGATCACGCCCTGGGCTGAAGGTGGCGCTAAACCGCTGAGCCATCCAGGCTGCCCCCAGAGCATGGTTTTTATAAGTAGAGAGAGCATTGTATAAACAATAGAATCACTCAAACAAAGAAAGCTAGAAAAAGTAGCTATAATTATAATTGAAAGCTATAAGTATAATAAAAATCATTATAAATTACATATATAAGAATCTTTCTGGTTACTCTCTTTCTGTTCAGAAAGGATCCTGACCTCTAGCTGTCCAGTGCACTGCCTTCTACCTGCTTTTCCCTCAATGCTAAGTTCTTTCTCTCCTAGAACAAATTATAAAGGAATAACTTTGCCTAGACCAAATTAGGCACTTGGCCATTTCAACATTTCCAGTGGCAGGGAGCAGGGCAGCCATGAGCTGTCTCTCCTGGAAATTATCTGCTGGGACTGGAATGCTGAGAATTTGGCCTTCCTCATGGAAGCTGTCCAGCCTTGGGTGGACCAGATATTTACACTGTTTGCCATACTAATCCCTCTAGAGCTTAGGATCTCAGAGCTGAAAGCTATTTTGGGGTGGTTCTGTCCCTTGCAGAGGGAGCTTGGTTGCACAGTGTCCGTGCGGACAAGAGGTGTACTCAGGGCTTCTCAACTGCAAGTCTAGGCTAATCTGTCTTATTTGCCATTCAGTGTTGTGCAACTGATGGAGTGAAAGTATTTTATGATTTTCCTCATCAATTTCCTATGCAAGTTCATCCATTGTTTATGAAGTTAATTTTCTTATAGTTGTTTTTTTTACATTTACTATTTTCAAGTCCCTAAAGAATGAGTCAAGTGAACAAACTCTTCTACTTGTGTGGGGATTTTTAGATTTTATAAGCACATCCATTTATTTCTATATAATTTGATAATATTACTGTGATTTCAATGCTTAGAAGCAGCTTAAGTAAATTAACCAGTCCTACGAGCTTGTTTAGAGTATTTGTTTAGCAAAGTCAGTGATTAAAAGGTAAAAACTTACACTCACACCGCAAGCTATTATAAAGTTTGGTAAGGTCCAAATAACTGAATTTTTATTTATAATTCAACTGTATTTTTATTTCTACTTTTGAACTTTTTTACTGACTTAGGAATTATGAGTTTACATATGTTTTCCCCCAAATCAAGCAATGAAAAGTATATAAAGTTTGATCTACTCATTCCATTTCCCTGAGGTAACCACTGCTCATGAGTTTCAAATTAATTATGTACATAATATTTTTATGTAAATATATTGAAATGTATATAAAATGTACATATACATTATGTATACGTATATACACATTCCCAATACATAAAATGTACATGTACGTTAAGTACATGCTTACACACATTCCCAGCAAATAGGTTTCTCAGAATATAAAAGTGGGTTATGCTATCACATACTGCTTAGTAACTTGCTAAGTTATATATGTCCCAAATGTGATATCCATTCCGTTTGGGGAGAAAGTTTAAGTCAAAGCAAATTGGTACATCATACTGTTATTCCTTCCTTTTATTCAAGGACAGAGGAATAAAAATTACGAAATGCAATGCTTACAGCAGAGGTTCAAAGGGAAAAAACAGCCTCTGTGCATTAAGGATGATACTGCGACACCATATGTGCTGTAATTTTCCTTTGAAATAGGAAAGAAAAAAGTAGGGGGAAGTGTTGCCAAAAATAATGCCATCAACAAGACCTGGGGGAAAGTTTTGCTTAGTTGGAAGTACAAACTGTTTTCTAGAACTTTAGGAACTAATTAGAGATTATTCTCTGTCATTAAAGGAAGGCTCTAAAAAGACCTCTCCTTGGTAATACTTGGTCTCTTAATATATTTGACAGAATTAGAGATGGATGATTTTTTTTAAAAACATGTTTCCTGACTCCTTACTGTCTTTCTTCTCTACAACTCCTAACTAATCCACTCCCCCAGTTGAGTGAGTTTCCACATCACCACACAACTTACTTTGGCCTTATTAAAGCACAAATGGATTATACTTAATGGACACTTAAGATTAAGAGAGGTATCCTTAGCTATACATAAACAGTATGAATTTTCAGTAGGAAACATGAAAATGCCCATATGCCAGGGTAGATCTCAACAACTTATATCTTGATATTTATAGATAGAGCTTTGCTTTTTTTCCTAAGGCTGTCAATATAAATCAGTATTCTTCTAACTATTCATTATGTTTATAAATATACCTCATTTTGCATTCCTCTCAGCGACTGTCCAAACAGTTAACAGGCATCGCTCCCACAAGAGTCCATTCATAACTTATCCAATAGGATTCTACTTTACTGTATTTTCCTGGAATCCTCAAATTATCTAACATGCAAAGAGCTGGACATTTCCCAGTGTTAGCTCAAAAATATTTCATGACCTCTTATTGGCTTCTCTGATACCTTTATGTCTTTCCTTTTTATTTTTTATTTTTTTTATTTTTTTACGTGGGCTCCACAATCAATGTGGAGCTCAACACAGGACTTGAACTCATGACCATGAGATTAAGAGCTGAGATCAGGAGATCAAGACTTGGATGCTTAACTGACTGGGCTAGCAGGCACCCCTGAGCCTTTACTCTTAAAATGAAATGAAACTTATGTTCTTTTTTTCCTAACCACAGGAAATATAAATAACATTCCTATAAAAACGTGTTGCAAATTTTAGTGCATTTAAGCATGAGACTGCGATATTTTTCCAATCCCCTTCTTTAACTATGGCAATTGATCATAAGCAAGTTCCAAAGGGAGCTAAACATGAGCAGCAAGAAACATCTTATCTTTCTATACCACAATGAGGAAAATGAGTCCATGTCTTACCCAGTCATAACCTATGAGCCCACAATCTATAAAAATACAAAGTCACGTTGTAAAAAGAAAAGAATGAAAACAATTTTGTTAGCAAAACAAGATAATGTTTTAGTCTTTATCATTTTACACCAGCACTGCCTTTCTTCTAGCTGTGACATAAAGCAATCCTAGAACTTTCTTACCATGAGCTGGCACTGACAAAATTATCAGAACTACTACCTTTTTCAGACCAACAACACTGAAGGAGTTAGAATCCTGCCTCTCCCAGAAATGTCACTGTTGTCTTTGTGATCTGCCATTTTTCCTAAAACAAGCACAGGTGAATAACAACTGCAGTCCACTGTTCCATAGCAATATCCAGGCCACCTTTCCAATAAGAAGTCTGGCTAGGGGGTCATGAAGTCTCTACGGTAGGTCTGTTCCCCCAAACTGTGCGTGGCACTAAATGAAAGTGGAATATCAGAGAAGAAGGGACTATATTGCAAAAACAATCCTAGTTTTGCCTAGTTTTGCCTAGTCCTAGTTTTGCCCTCTGAGTGGTTTTTCTTAGACTATCATGGAGCCAATAGGCAGATACTAAGGAGCCATCCAAATCTACCAAGCTGGAAAATAAGAGCCCACCAAGGGGAGTTAAGGCTTTATTCCATTTTTTAAAACTCACCAGAGGAAGATCTTTAACAGCTTCCTCTTTCTAAATCAGTTAACAGTGACTTTGGGAAAGATAGCATCACTTTAAATTCCTTTAATACTGATCTTTCCTTTGTCTGTAGCCATGGAGATTAGATGATCTATCATCACGTAAGACCCTTTCACTGGAAGATAGTAGCCAGAAAGTATGTGCTTCATTAGAATCATTTCATTTTAAGATCTATGAAAAGCTCTGTTTTAAGGAAAAATAAGTAAGATTTTCTGTATACCATGAACTTTGCTTATAAAAAATGTCTATGTTATCCTTTGTAATTGAATTTTTAAATGAAAAAAACTGACAAGGGCAATAAATATAATGCCCTAAGGTACCATCTTAATTTAGATTAAGCACAAGGCAACCCAAAAATTATTTGAGAGATTTCGTAGGACTAATCAAGAAACACTGCTCAAAATGAGGTGATCTAATCAGAGCTCTAATCATTTGCTTTTTTTTTTTCAATTAATGACATTTTTTGGTTTATATATCAATGTGTAACTGTGTTATATCATTCTTCCTTCTTGGAGTTAGCTGCTAACCATCATTCTTGTACATACCTAAGGTTTAGTGCTTTGAATGTTGTTGGCTGCTAAGTAACCATCAGAGGAGTCCGCTTTTTCCCCTTGCCCTGGAATAGCAAGTAGAATTTATACTTTCTTTTTCTAAAAATCCACAGAGCATGTGTGTGGTGTATGGAGTGGTGTGGCAATCTGTCCATCTAATATGTTGCTAATCTCTATGCCACATCCTTTAGGGAGAGGAAGCAAAAAGCATTCCTGGTGAATCTGTCACAGAAGAGCAATTTACTGATGAAGAAGGCAACCTCATCACCAGAAAAGTAATCATAATTGGGATTTTATGCTTCCCTTGGAATTCAGATTTTCTATGGTTTGCTGTAGTGTCACCTTTTAAAATAGAAAACAGGAAAATCTCTACTTTTCACTATTGCTTCCTACAGATCACTCGGAAAGTAATAAGACGCATTGCTATCCCACAAGAGAGAAAACATGATGACATGGTAATGGAGAGGGACTGCCAAAGAAAAAGTAGAGGATAAACGCTTGTGAACTTTCTAGAACATGCTGCTAACAGGCTGGCATCTGCAGTGTGGCAGCTTGAAGCGTGTGCTGCTTTTGACACCCTGTGCCTTTGATCAGGGTCAAAGAAAAAGACTTTTCCTCTTAACACTCTGTAACATTATATATATTTTTTTTTCTACTATCTTCAGAGTTTTCACAGAGATAAGTTCATTTACGGAGGGAAGAATGTGCGGTTCGAGCATGTAGGAAAAATAAAATAAAAACCCTCTATCACCACTGGCCTCCTTAGCAGTGCCCACCCCCACCACCACCTCTGCCTCTGCCTATGCTTTCCCTACAGCTTGGTACCTGCCTGGGACCAGGATGAAAGGCACCTACTTCCAGCAAATGTACAGGGTTTAAATGTTGTTAGAATGGCAAAAAGCTCAGTTCCAGATCCTACATTAACTCCCTTTTCAGTATGTTCTACTGGGAAATCTGAATCCCCTCATCTCACCTGAGGAGGATTCTCCTCTTTAGGTTTATAAGAGCCCGTTTCCAACATGCCAGTTAAGGAGCTCACACTGCACAGTGTAAACTCAGCACATGAGTCTCCATCTCCCAGACAAAACACCTCTGGTTGTCATTTCTTTCCTTTTCTCAGAACTTTACCCCTTTCATTTTGAAAATAGAAACTCCAATAGCCTGTGTTTACATAAGAAAAAGTGAAAAAAAATTCTCAAGACGAACTCAGGAAATTGGAAAGGCTACTGCGTTTCTGTTATAAAGCGGGTAAAAGTGGCGGATTTGTGCAGCTTTGCTCTCAGAGAAAACTTGCCCTGGTGCTCAGTGCAGAGAGGTCTCGTTTTATGGAAAGTGGATGCCAGCTTGATCTGGCGTAAGAGGAGGTCTTGGTAAATACACAAATTAAAAAAAAAAAAAAAAAAAGGTCCCTCAGATCAACAATATTTCCCTGGTGGTCTGTTCATGATCAGTGCTTTCCTAAGAAATTTTAGTCTCGACACAACAGACAGCCTCAAATCCTGTTGGCTTAAGAAGAATTTACTAACATTTTTTTAGAATTGGGGTTTGGGTGCCTTTGAGGGCTTTGGTGATGATTTCTTTTTAGCTGACAACAGGAAATGAACAGGCTACTCTTTCTCTTTTTATTGACCACTAAGCTTTTTAAAAATTTTATTTATTACTATTTATTTATTATTTTTATTATCACTAACCTTTTATTTCTCACTAACCTACTGAGGTCTTGTGAAGCATAGTTATGTTACTGTATTCATTCTGACAGCGCTCTCTAGCTTGCCTCCATGACGCTAGGCTGTGTGGTTCAGCCAAATAGATTGTGTGTATTTTTGGACGTGAAGTGACAAAGTGCTTTCAACTGTGTTTCACTTACCCTAATCCAGCCTCAAGGGACCAGAATGGGAACCGCTCTACAACTAAAACTCTTTGACTATGAAATCTTAACATGTACATTCCTTTTTACAGCAGGGAGAAGGTTATAAGGTGAAGACAACGAAGAAGGAAATCCGGCATGTGGAAAAGAAGAGCCATTCATAACAGTAAACGGTTAGTCAAGGCGAGAGGTGTGCTCCTATCAGCACTTCCTGGGAAACTTCTCATTTCCCTGGATAAGTGATTCTGACTCCCTGCCCCCTTCCTCTCTTTTTCACCCAATTCCAGTGCATACCCAGTATGAAGTTGCTGGAGTCATTTTTACGTTTGTATACGCATCCATACACACACTGAAACTCAGTTCACAGTCCATAAACTTTCTCCTCACAAATTAGTCAGGAATTTCAGTGTAAATGGTGTTTGCAGAAGCAAATGTAAATAGTGATATTTGAGTCTCCTCTAAGAGCTGCGGCTCAGTGTGTACTGGGGTCACACTATACAACCTAACAGGAAAACTATCTGGCAACAAATAATTCTTACAGATGTGCTTTGAGATGTGTGTAGATCCAGCCTCTCACCATTTTAGCAGAACGGCGTCTGACCGTTTAATTTCAGTTGAAATACAGTGGTTGCCAAGTTTAAATTAAGTGACTGAGGCCCCTATGTACCTTTTGGCGTATCTTATATAAACCAAAGCAAATGGAATAGGAGGTTAAGGGACTACTAATTCTTTAAGTTAAATGTTTGGTGAGCTTTGTGGAATTCTTTCTGAACTTTTCTTCCTAGATGAGACGATTTTCCTTAATGTTCTTTTCTAAATTTTACATTGTCCTATTATTTTCTGCATGGCTATAATTATGGAAGGTCACTTGGGGTGAAAAAGCAGATGGAACTTTGAAAAGAAATGTGAAAAGCACTCCCTAAGTCTGTGAGGTGAAGCCTCATGATTCCTTGAGGGCTGCGTACAAGCAATTGTCTTAACCCTACTGGTCCAAATGACAAAGCGCAAATAGATTCCAGTTTTCACTTGCATAGATCTTCTGTTCCCCATTACCAGAATCCTGGTAGTGGAGTGTGGAGGTGAGGAACCAAAAAATCTAGTCTTGTTGCCCTGAATTTTATATGAGGTACCTAAGACCCAGATTAAAAAAAGGAGTTTAAGTTTTTTTATTTTAATTCCAGTTAGTTAGCATATAGTGTAATATTAGTTTCAGGGGTACAATATAGTGATTCAAAAGTTCCACACTTGGTGTTCATCATGTCAAGTGTGCTCTCCCATCCCTCACCCACTTCCTCTCTAGTAACCATCAGTTTGCTCACTATAGTTTAGAGTCTGTTTCTTGGTTTGCTCTCTCTTCCTTTTTTTTTTTCCATTTGCTCATTTATTTTGTTTCTTAGATTCCACATATGAGTCAAATCATACAGTATCTGTCTTTCCTCTGACTTATTTTGCTTCGCATAATATGCTTTAGCTCCACCCATGTCATTGCAGATGACGAGATTTCGTTCTCCTTTATGGCTGAGTAATATTCTGTTCTGTATATATAACATCTTTTTTTTTTTCTCCCCCTCAGGTCTAGGATTAGAGTGAGGGTGTGTGCCTTACCTCAAGCACAGATAAATCCCTAATCTCTCCCTCTCAAAAAAACTTACCATGTATTTACTCACTCCAAGATTTAGTTCACTTCCTTTCATGAGGCTTTCTGCATAGGAACTGAGAAACTCTTCATAAAGGACATTAGTATGGTACTTGTCCTCACTGAGCTTATGTGGTGGAGATTTCATGTTACCCAGTCCTAACTGATCACATCAGTATTTCCTGGCACTGAGACAACTACCAGGAACTGCAGAACATTCTGGAAATAATATTTACCACAAGTGTTCCACTCCATTATTCATTTAATTCTCACACCCAACCCCTTTGGATAGATGCCCTTTACATCCCCATGTAAGAGGGGAGGGAATGGGGCCCAAAATTGCCCAATGCCACATGAATTAAAAGTGGCAGAAATAGGATACAAACCTGCCATCCTTGTGGACTGGAGATATTCTCAACACTCTCAACCTTGTGGACTAGAAACCTGAGCCGGATCTGAGGTGACAGGGAGGGTTTCCTGGAGAAAGTGTTGTTTGAACTCAGTTTTAAAGACTGCACAGGACACGACTGAGTGAAGGAAGGAGTTAGACGGAGACTGGGGTGGCCTTCTAAGCACAGACATCAGCACTCTACAAAGGCCAGGAGGGGGGCAAGAAAGGAGGAGCTGTGAGAACAGGTCAGTGCAGCTAGCAGGGAGTTTGGCCCTTGGGTCTGCAGGAGGAAACGTGGGAGTTTTGGGGCCTCATGAGCCTCTCTGTAGAGATTCTGGTCTGTACCCTAAAAACAGAAGGAAAGCTGTGCAGTGTCTTAGGCAGGGGTGGGGTATGATTGTACGTTCTGCATCATTCACTGTAGTGGCAAAGAATGAACTAGAGATGACAATAGTGGATGAACAGAAAACCCAATACGAAACTCTTGTAGACACTGGCTTGGGCCATGAGGGTGATAAGAGGCGGGCTGAATCAGGAGACCTCAACATGACTTACATGAGAGAGGAGAAAATGACCAATAATATAGGGGCCATAGTATCTAAAATGAACCCACTTTGCATGTCTTACAGCCGATCCTGATGCAGGACACACATGTATACACAGTAGATAAGTAAAACACAAAGCATGAGTTTGCAGTCTTGAGTTTGTCTGTTAAGCAGTTGTAAGTGAAATGTGAAATGAATCTAGTCGAGAGTTCAGTCAGCTTTAGTAGGTGCCTAAAAGTTCACTCAGACTCAGACTCTGGGTGGGGAAAAAAACAAGGAGGTCACCCATACCAACTGAGCCATTTTTCTAGAACACATATATACAGTATCTATGAGTAACTGATGTCGCAAAAATACAACTGTGCTATACTGCTTGGTCCTTCAGAGTAAATGAATAAGATGGGACATGGTCACTAAATGTACAAGAGCCTTCAAATTACAAATAACCCACCCAGTAAATAGGTGGTGAGAGCCTTGCCTCACTTGCTCCACTGCTCAAAGGAGAGGGAATCTCAGGTAGAAGTCATATGAATGTGAAAATAACTCCAGCCTAAAGCAAACTTAATACGTTAGATGGAAAGAACAGTGATCTGACTGTGGGCATCACGTTACTCTCCAGGGTGGTTATTTACCTTCCATAAGTGAACTTAGAAAATGAGTCCAAGAATACCACCTGGAATTCCAGGACACTAAATGTGTGCTCTGGAAAAATCAATTTGCAAATATATTGAGAGTCTTTATAGCCCTGCTGACTGCCTTTTTAAAATAAACAAATAAATAACAAAACAACAAAGAAGTGGAATGCTGGCAAATTTCAGAGTCTCAGATGGTGACAGCAAAATTTTTATTTTCCATTTTAGAACCAGTTGTATTTTGAGCTACCTGAACCCTTGTACCCACTTTTCTATAATACCGCATCACAGCCATCCTGTTTTTAATGTAAGGGAAAAGCCAGTGGCTTACAGTAGCTATAAAGATTTGTACATAGTATATAGTGATTTATAACTTACACAGTGCTTTTACACTTCTGTCTTATTTAATCCTTCAAAAAAGCCCCTAGAGAGGTCAGTTCAATTTTGTATATGTGCTGCCTGAGTGAGCACTAAATCAGGCCAATTTTGTTTGCTACCTTTTACAGATGAATATGTCAAGGCTCAGAGAGATCAATGACATTTCTACTGTCACACAGCTTGTGATTGTTAGAACTAGGACTTGAACTCAAGATTATTGATACTCCACCTTTCTATTACTTAGCTGTATTTCTAAAATTACTTATGAATAATAATATCCATGTTCTGGCAAATGATTACTTATGCCAGGTACCAGATAAGACCATTACATACGTCACCACATATAATTCCCAAAACAATGCTATAAGGTAAATACTACTATCTCTTTCTCATTAGCAAGGAGACTAATGTTTAGAAAAATTAAATGATTTACTCAAGGTCCTAGATAGCTGATGAGCAAAAGATTGAAATTTGAACTTATCCAGAACCTGAGTTCTTACTATTATTCACATCCATAGTTAAATAGTATTTGATGATGATGAGAGACCTAAAAGCAAATTTGAATCAAATGGATGTATGTAACAACCTGTAGTAAATGTCTTCATATTTTACACAGTGAAAATAATCGGGTTTTTGTTCTTTTTTAAAATAAAGCAGAACTTCATTTTTAAGTTAGCCATAATCCCCAAATGTTTACTTTATAAATACCATTAGAGGGCTGACTAGTGAGGTTGTATCAAGGGAAGGCCCCAGATATAAACTGTAAAGGACTGTGAAACAGCTGTATCCCAAACTTCGTTTGGGGGAAATGCTCAGGATCTCACAGCCATATGGAAGCTGAGAGTGACAACACTCAGGGGCAACACTTTTTCTGAGCCAGAAAGTTGACACATTTTTTTCATTCCTTATAAACAATATTTGAGCTTCCACCTGGCTGAAAATGGAAAGGCTAGATGTCCAATTGTAAAAAAATCTTCCATGGGCCCTGCCCTTCCTAATATCTCAGCCAGCAAAGGGGAACAAGATGGGACCGATGTTTGAGGGCTGAATATATAAAGTCAAAATCCAATAAAAGAATAATATGGAAACATATTTAGACTTCTGGGAGCTGGGGAAGGTCACTCAGAAGTCATGATTGTTTAGGGGTATCTGGCTGGCTCTGTCTATGGAGAATGTAATTCTTTTTTTAATATTTTATTTATTCATGAGAGACACACAGAGAGGCAGAGACATAGGCAGAGGGAGAAGCGGACTCCCACAGGGAGCCTGAAGTGGGACTTAATACTAGGACTCTGGGATCACAACCTGAGCCAAAGGCAGACACTCAACCACCGAGCCACCCAGGTGTCCCCATGGAGCATGTAACTCTTGATCTCAGGGTTGTAAATTTGAGCTCCACATTGGGTATAGAGATTACTTAAAAATAAATCTTAAGAAATAAAGAAGTTATGACATTTAAACTAGAACCTCCCAGGTGGTGCCATCCATGAAAAGAATGGGGAAGAGAAGAGGATCCAAGCAAAGCATACAATATGGGCTGGGCCCTTGAGGGGGGAAAGACCTAACATAGTCGAGGAAACAAAAGAAGAGAGGTGTCCCATCTCCTGGTGAGATGGTGGTGGCTGGGGAAGGGCACATGATGATGTAAGTGAGGGATGCATCATCACAGACCAGAGAACAGGTTTTCAATTTCATTCTAAAAGATTTTGAAGCTCCTGAAGGATTTCCATCAAGAGCCTGACCCGATTGTTTTTATAAGCATATAGGCAATGTAAAGAATGGGTTGGAGGGGAAACGCATAAACCGAAGGTGACTGGTTAGATTACTGAGCAGTCTGCCTAAGCCATAATGATGGCAAGGCTGGTACCTGGGCAGTGGTCTTAGGAAAGTCAACAGGTGGATTAGCTTGAGGGAAGGATGAGAAGAAGGGTTGAGTAAAGAATGACCCCTAGGTTTCTGGCTTACACAGCTGGGTAGTAGAGAAAGAAACAGAAACAGAATGGGTTTTAAAAAGAACATCAAGCATTCAGGCTTGGACTTGGGCTTGAGGGTGCTTCTGAGACCTTTAAGTACTGCGTTAGACACACATCTGGAGCTCTGCAGAAAGGTTGGGGCTGCACCTATAAAAACGTGAGAGGTCTCACTAAAGAGATAAGAGTTGAATACTAGAGAATAGATGTGATCATCTAGGGAGGGAGTTAATGTGAACAAAGAAGGAGCTCAGCATTGAGTCCCAAAGAGTAAGATTTTGAAGAGGAATAGAGCTTAAAAGGTTGCCCCTGACCTCTTCCTTTGTAGAAATCTCCAAGCTATTCTATATCCTCTCATCTAAGATCGCCTACATGTTCAGCCTCAGCCCTCCAGAATACTGGTTTGGTTTTACCTCAAGATATCTCAGTCCTTACAGTTTCATAGCCGTGGACAAGAGAAACTTTCCTATAATGTATATTAGCTAACATGCTTTTATGAGTAGGCGACCATGTGCATTTAAACCTCCTTTACTTCTTAGCTACCGTGTGCAAAGGTCTGTGACACACACTGTGACACTGCTTAAGTGGTAGGGAGGGTACAGCATTGTAAGACATTATCCTTAAGTGTGACATTGTTATCTGAGAGAACTTTACAGTCTAGTCCAAGGGGCACACGTGATCATAAGTCACACAAATCAAAATATATAAATGTAATAAAAGATAAAAGAATCAAACAGAATGCTCAGGGCATCCAGTGGAAGATAATATATACGTCCAACAGGAGAGATCTTTTAAAGTTTCTTGGAAGTGCATATTTGATCCAGTTTTTGAGGAAAGAGTAGCATTTGAGATGGGGCAGTATGGAAGATCATGTGTGCTGTGCACAGGAGATCGGCCCTTACCCTGGATACGGTGCGATACCACTGGAAGCTTCGTGTAGGAGAATAATAGGATTAGATAAGGTTTCGGTAACCCTAGCAATACTAGAGGGTGGAGAAAACTTGAACACAAGGACCTCTGTTCTGATACACTGGTGAGGGCCTGAACTGGGACAGAATGAAAAGGAGAGAACAGATTTGAGGAACCAGAGGAGTTCTGTGTCGGGAGGGAAGGAGGAGAGTTTAAGACATCAGGATTGCTTGTATATAGGTGATCATTTAACAAAATCATAGACCCTAAGACCACAAAAACAAAATTAGGGATTGACGTAGCCTAGGTGACGACAAAGCTTCGTAGATGGTCAACACGTAGGGCCCTGGACTTTTGTAGATGGTTAGAGAGAGAGATCTCTGGGCTGGAGATCACAGTCATTTTTGGTATGTGGGGGAGAAGTGAAGTGGCCTGAATGGCCAGAACTGCCAGGGAGCTTACTACCTCTGTGAACTTTGCCAGGTTCTGGGCCTTAATTGCTTCACATTAACTGGGACCAGAATAACATACCTTGTAGAGTTGTTGGGAGAATTAACTGAGTTAGTACAAGTAAATCACTTTTAATAGCGGCAGGCAAACCCATAGTAAGCACTGGGCAGGTTCAGCTGTTAGTAGTGCTAAGACAGCTGGGAAGAGCACCTTGAAAAGCCTGGATCAGTGGCAGGTAGATGAAGATATGAGGATGCCGGGATGGAACAGTGGGAGAGTTGGAACAGCCGCCTCACCAAAATTCTCTGAGAAACAAGGGATATCTGAAAGTATTCTGAAGTATAAACCAGCATACATGCAGAGGAATTCCAGGGGAAATGAGTAAGAGAGGCATTCTCATTCCTCTTTACTAAAGAAGGAAGAGAGGTGGACAGCAAAATCCCAGTGGTCATAGTTAAGGATACATCTGGATCTCACCCAGCAGGGTCTCCTGATCCTGCTTCCCAGAAGTTCGAGATGCAGCCTGAATTACTTCACTCCTAAATATTTTCCTTAAATTTTTTCGAAGTAAATAGGTTTTTATGTAGTTTAGTTTTATTTTTCTTACCGTTGGAAAAAAAATCCCCAATTAACCAAAAGCCTTGGCTTTGAGGTAAAGAGCAAGGGTTCTAGAGTCAAGTAGTTTGACTTCTGTTTCTGGCCCTAATATGTACTAAGTGTGCAAACTCATGCTTCTTTTATAGCTCAAAACTCTGTTTCCTTAGCCATAAAAATGGAAGATATAATAGTAATGTTATTGTTATTAATGGTAAATGAACTAAGCCGCTTTGCTACAGTGCCTGGCAGATAATAATAATAGCTGTACTATTGTATTTTATGAGTGCTATGTTTTTTACTACCAAAATTTAAATCAATATTTTTCCCATTTTTTTAACTGGCCCTATGACCTCAAGTATTTTTAAAATCACAAGTCACTAGAAAAAAACAAAACTCAAAAAAGTCCCACTTATTGGCAGTGGTTGAACAAATCAACATGACCTGGGAATTATTTTTAAGTTGCCCTGTAGTTTATTATATGAAGTAACTAGAATTAATGCTTAGAAAAAAATTTTTTTTTAATTTAAGGGTTTTATTTATTTATTCATGAGAGAGAGAGAGAGAGAGAGAGAGGCAGGCAGAGACATAGGCAGAGGGAGAAGCAGGCTCCATGCAGGGAGCCCGATGTGGGACTCGATCCGGGGACTGTGGGATCACGCCCTGAGCTGAAGGCAGATGCTCAACCCCTGAGCCACCCAGGCCTCCTGAAAAAAATATTCTTAGCCCCATGACTTCCGTAACTAGAGAAACAATGGGAAGGGAAGAGAGATGGGAAGGAAGAGAAAGGAATAGAATAACAAATCTACATTCTCCATTAGCTATAAGGAAGGCACGTCAGGTAAGGCTTTCTTTCCTAAAACTGGAACAAAGCGAAGTCTTTAAAGATGAGTAAGAGTTAACCTGCTGAGGCAGATCTCCTTAGGGAGAGCACAGTCTACATTTTCATGGAGATGACATTTGACACAAACTTGAAGGATAGAGGGGAGAGATATGGGTGAAGATTTGGCAGACATGTATAGATGGATACAAAATCACCAGCAAAGAAAAGGAAGTTGGAAACCAATGTGTTGATGACTGGCACACAGTCTAGCTCCTTCTAGTGTGGTCTGTGGAGCATCGCCATCACCTGGAAGTCTTGTTAGACAATCAGCAATTCTGGCTTTACCCTGACCTTCTGAATCGGAATCCACATTTGAAGGTCCCTGAGGTGATACATGAGGACATTAAATTTTGAAAAGCAGTGTTTTAGAATAGATCACTGCTCTTAAACCTGGTTGAACATTCAAATCTAGAGAGTTTTTTCAATGTTTTTTGATGTTTGGCTCCATCCTAAGAAATTCTAAATAAATTGGCATGGTATGTGGCCTAGATACTGGGGTTTTTTTTAATCCTCCTCAGATAATTCTAATATGCACCCAAGTTTGAGAACCATTGGAAATTGTGAAACGAAGCTGTTCACTCAAGAGTCACAGGCATTAAGCCTAATTGGGCTGAACTGCAGAGAGCTTCATGTATCCAGCTACAGATGGGTGATTTTTGGTTTTTAAGGTGGGCACACGAACTAAAAACCACTGGTATGTGGACCTATAAAGGAAACAATAGTTCCAAACTCAAGAAAACCCCTGACTTGAAAATGGATATGGAAAAACACATTCATCTATGAAATATAAACTGCCAGGAAAATCTACTGAATAGCTGTTTTCCTAATACCTGAAAAACGTTCCTTAAAAAAAAGAAAATTAGTGAAATGACTAAAAGGAATGTTTGTTTTTTCTGAGTTGGTTTCTACTACCTTTGTCTTTGAAAAGCATATGAAACCCAAAGATATATTTCTAAACGCAGAGGCTTCTATCTCAGATGTATTACCTAAAAGGACTCAGATTCTCTTTCTGAAATGCCATCTTGATGGCTCCTGTCCTCACGCTTTTCCATCAGATGGCGCTCTCATTACGGTTTGTAAGATGTCAATATCTTACAATAGGCCTACAGTCCCTTTGCCCAAGGCGCTGATGCTTTTTGTAGAATGGCCTACTTGGTATAGTCTTTTGTCCAATGAATGACCTTCCTGCCCCTGAGTGGTTAGGGCCAACACAGTCTGATTGGATGACCAAGAACAAGAGAGATTTACAAGGGAAACTCACTCCCAATTTTTTTTTTTAACTATCACCCAAATCCTACCTGAATATAAATGGGCATAATGAATAGTATTTTTAAAAATTATAGAAACATACTCAGTATTTCTATAAAAAATAACATTTGCTTGCACTAAGGTGATAAGAAAACTTGCTTCTTCTTGCAAGATGAACCTGGAAAGTTGGATTGGTTTTTGGAAGACAGGATGCAAAACAAAAAAAAAGTTCAAATGGCTTGCGGTGATGATTGCATGTCTATATAAATTTCCTAAAAATTACCAAACTATATCCAAAATACATATATTGCATGGCATGTAAATCATATACCAATAAGCTGCACAAAGTAAGGGTGGTTTCAACTAGGGAAAATTGCTGAGGACCCTCCCTAGGAAGACAGAGGGCGAACATCAGGGTAACGTTATCATGGGGCCATCTAAGAACCCTGGTGCCCAGAAGATAAGGAGTAAGTGATAATAACAGAGGTGAGAAAATCCAGATCTTACTCAGATTTGCCCACTTTCTGGGACATAACCCATGAGTCACTTTCCTTCCCTATAGCCTCTGCAGAGTCATGGGAAGGGGGCCAATACTGAAATCACCCCAGAAGGAATTGACACACTGATGTTCTTGGCTCCAGGCATTAGTGACCTGGAGCATGGGAGTTAGTAGCACTTTTCATATGAGAAAGGAAGCAAGAACCTAGTAGAGCCAAAAGAGGAAGTGCTGGACTAACATGTTTACATAAGCCAGAGTAGCCTAGGTGATCCATCTTAAGGAGAAAGAAACTTGTCTGGGTAAGTAAACCACCTCAAGGTCACTGAGGACACACGGGCCCACCAGAAGCACACTTCTGAAGGTGCCCCTGACCTGTAGAGATGGGCTTGCTTACCACCCAGTGAGCACGGTTGTTCCTAAAATCCATCTTGCCTTACTCAGGTTTGCTTTAGGTGCTAAGAATTGTTCTCAGGCTAGCATTCAAGTGTGTCACCTTTTCACACTGAAAGAGGAGGATGGACTGTACGTAGGAAAACTTTGTTTTGTGAGAAAAGAGTTCATAGCAAAAATTGTCGATTGATATTGACTCTTTTGACTGGTTATAAAACACTGATACTTTATGCAAGTGCTATCCAGTAAGACAAGATGTTCTCAGCTTCCATAAAGAAGCTCAAACATGGGACGCCTGGGTGGGTCAGAGGTTGAGCACCTGCCTTCAGCCCAGGGCGTGATCCTGGAGTCCCGGGATTGAGTCCCGCATAGGGCTCCCTGCATGGGGCCTGCTTCTCCCTGTGCCTGTGCCTGTGTCTCTGCTTCTCTCTCTGTGTGTCTCTCATGAATAAATACATAAAATCTAAAAAAAAAAAAAAAAAAAACAAGAAGCTCAAACATAATGAATCGATCTTGTGATGACTGATGTAGGGCAGGAGGAGGGAAATATTCTTTGCAGTGGTGGAAGACAGCCTTTAACTTTAATTTGTGCATGGAAAAGGAGTTTCAGAGTAATGAAGTAATGATGCTGTTCTCCCTTTTTGAAAGATTAGTTGCACTTTGGGGAGTGAGCACTTATTATAAAACATAGGGACATTACTGAAATGCTCTGTCCTGACTCCATATCCCTGGCTCTCTATGCCCCCGAGAACCCCAGGCCCCTCATATTTTGCTATTGATCAAAATCCCAGAGAGCACCTCTGTCAGCCTTCTCATTGTATAGATAAGACTATACAGCCCACCCCTCCACCCACCCCCCGCCCAAGAGGGCTGAAAGTGACTTTCCCAAGTACCTGAGTGACCTGATCGTTAGAGATGGAACCCTTCTAGGTCTTTGCCAACACAATCTCGAAAACCACAATTACAGTGAGCAGTGTGCTGGGGAGATCACACGGTCACCTAGAAAAAGTCACTGCCCTCAAAGAGCTTTCGGGTACACCTTGGGCCTTTGTCCTAGCCGACTGCATTGGACAGAAGTATCATGTTAAACGACCCACTAGAAAGTAGAGGCCCTGTTCTCTCAGGCTTTTCTATTGAATGTCAAGAAAGCCTTAAGCAAATTCTTTAAAAAACAAAAAATAGAAAAGCTAAACTCACTGCGTATTGTCTCTCTTTCCACAGGATCATGTGTTTTTACTGCCAGTATTGAGAAATTCATGGAAGATATGTCAGCAGGAAGTGAAAATTTACGGAGAAGGGTGTGTGCGTTTGCTGCTTCCACACATTAATGGCATGATTTTTTTTTATGCAAAAAGAAAAAAAAAAGAAAACTACCCACATTTTAATTTAGCATGAGCCAATTTACAGAGCATGGAAATTCACTTTCATTCCCAGGATTGGCGCGTGTGCAATTAGCAATGCAGTGTATATACAAGAAGCCATGCTGTTAACAGTTTATCTTAAGTAATTTGGTGTCATTTACAAAAGGAAGAAATTCCTGCCGCCAGAAGGGACAGAAGATGGGATGATGAAATCACAGAGAAACACTAAAATTACTAACTCCACAACAGCTCGCCTTATTTTTCTTGGACCCAAACTGTCAGGGTATAAACACTATTTGTTTCTTTTTTAAAACATCTATAGTTTTGCTGTAAATAATAACACTGTATAAATTCTAACAGAAAAATAGAATAAATGTTGATAAGGCACTGCCTCTTAGAACACAAACAGAATATTGCAAATGCATTTAACATACAAGGGGTCTCAAGTGACTTCACCCTAGAAGAGGAGGGAGGGGTTCTGGGGAGGGGGGGATCTTCACTGATTCTTGTATATTAGCAATTATAATGTTTGTATATGCAAAACTGCTAGCTTGATTTTAAAAAAAAAAAAGAAAAACAAATCTTTAAAATCTGCTGCAAATTTAAATAATTCCCAAAATGAGGAATTCTGTAGTTCTGTGAAAAATTTTTTCTTCAGAATACTAATATTTTGATGCATGTGTATCACCTTATTTTGATTAAATCTTTTCCAATTTTGCAAACACTACAGTATACTGCAACACAGAAGATTTTATCTGTAAACACAAAGCCCTTCATCTAATATTTGTTGCTATTGCCAATTTTTCAATGAAATGACCTAAAAATGAAAAAAAAAAAAACCTATACAGTAGTTGCTTTAGGGGGTGGGGGGTGCTGTTAGTGCTTAAAAGGGGGTAATGCTTGCCGCTTTAGAGGTGGATGGTGCTCATAAGAGGCCCCAGTCGGGGGTATTTAAAATGGACTGAACCGAAATTCTTAGCTAGTAGAATGGCAGCACGCTGTACAATTATTACTGTATCGTGTACTGGCTATAAGATGTAGACACCTTTGAATAAGCCAATCATTTGTAACCATTCTAGCAGTGTCATATTAGGTTAATAAGGCTGCTGTGTTTTAAAGGGCATTTTTATTTGGGTTTTGGTGAAATCCTTTAATTTGTTGATTATATTCACATAAAATCAGCATTCATTGACACATAGCTCTAATGACATATGTATGAAAAACCCATACACTGGATGACCTAGTCGATTATTTAAGCATAAAATAAATTGTGTTAAACTCTTCACCTGTCTGTGCTCAACAGTGTCCTTGTGTTCGCTGGCAAAGGGTACCTGTCTATAGACAGACTCCTGGGCATCTGGCCTCCCCTTTTCCCTCCCAAGTCCTGTTCCAGCCTCTGCTTCTGGGGTCACTAGCATCCCCAATATTCAGTTCTGCCCCGCAGACTCCCAGCTTACGGGAATTCTGTGCATTTCATGGAGGAGCCAAGAATTAAAGATGAACTGACAAGGGATCTTTGCCCTCATGTGGTTAGTGCTGCCCCAAGAAAAGTGAGGAATTGAGGCTATTGCAACCACACATCCAGAGGTTGGACACAGCCACTTCCAGCAAGCATCCAGCCTGAAGTGCTTTTGCCCCTACAGCACTCATTCGTTTGCAGTTGGTGTTCACTGTCACAGCTTATAAGTTAGAGATTTCACCTGATAACCCAGATTTCCAACTTCCCCTAAAAACAAGATTTGGCAACAGTAGCCCCCATTTCCAGCCAGCAACAACCTGCTGGGGCCACGTGGTCCCTGCCCTCCAACAGGGTGCGTGGGGTCCAGGCACCATGGAAGCCAGCCACACCTCTTCCACCTGCGAGCCCTCATGAGCCTGGTAGGCACTAGAATTTGCCATCAGCAACTACATGATAAATTCAACAGGGGCAGAGACCGTGGCTATTTTCATGTTCATTCTAGCCCAGAGCCTGGCACATAGTAATGGTGATACTAGCAATTGTTGCTGCAAAAATTGGAACCCTCCCTACGTTCCGGCTGTGTAAGTGCATTGCATGGGACAACTCAGTCCTCATAACCACTTTATGAGGTAGGTGCTGTCTTTGGTAGTAGTTGGCCCCATATCAATATCACACGGATGTTTCAAGCCATTGGACAGCGTCCCATAATTCCAGTTCATTAAAGATGAATGGGACGTCGAGCTGGTTCAGTCGGTGGAGTATGTGACTATTGATCTCAGGATTGTGAGTTCGAGCCCCCATTGGGGGTAGACTTGACTTTAAAAAAAAAAAAAAAGAAGGCCGCTGAATCAGCTGAGTTGTTCCCAGAAAGGATTCAGTATCAGTGCAGAACACATGTACAGAGACTATTCTGCTGGAATAATGGGGCTAGACTATATTTGCATGAGATCCCAAACAAATGGAAAGTGCCTCTATACCTACACCAAAATCATCTTGATGAGCAAACTCAGACCCCTGAAAGATTTTTTTAAAAAGTTCCCCAAAAGCTTCTCTTTGTAAAATTTGGGGTCAGAATTCAGCTATTCTAACTTCCTGTCTGAGAGTTAAGGATTTCTCACTTGCAGTCCTTGACAGGTGTTTGTCCTGAATTAGAAACTCCTTATATTTACCTGGGTATTAAATAATTGTTATATTACGCTTATATAGCTAAAAATTTGCAGTTCAAGAATAAATTCATAAATTTACTCAGAAGTATTCAAAATGGGAAAACATTTTACTTGCATTTATATGTGTGTATGTACATATTTATATATGTGTGCATAGATTGAATAAGGGCATACATTATATATTCCTAATAGTCTTTCGCCTGCTGGCTTATAAAAATGTATTTAAGCTTTTCCTTGATTGAAATTGCTGTTAAAAAAAAAACTGTAATTGATAGATTTCTGATGTTTGCTCTGTTTTTCATTTTATATTTTTAGCAATTCCTGAGTTTGTTAAATTGAAATGTATCATCACTATTGTATTGCCAAATTATGGCAATATACCATGCAGGGTTATGTCACCATTTCTATGAGGGATCCACTTCACTGAACACATAAGCATATGTGTTTCTCCAGGGCAAATAAAAAATTGTTTGTTTCCTTTACTATTATGAGCATCAGGTCATATTTGGCTGTGCAGCAGGACTATGTGGTAAGCCCAGAAATAGAAATCATAGGAATGAAAATTCATTCCTTGAGTATCTGAAGAAACCAGCATCCAAAAGCTAACTTCCTATCTGGGTAAGTCTTACTGGTTTTAGTTTGTTAAGGCAGCCCTAACATAATAAAAGGTGTGTATGGCACTGCTTCTCTTTCACGAAGTCATGACCAAATAATCCATAAGCAAATATTTCTAACATTGAACTAGGAGCCAAACTTCTCAAGAGTTCTTTTAGTAATGGAGACAAGAAGAAATGGTGCGATTTACTGATGTGGTCACTTGGCTAACAGTGTACCAACACCAAATAAAGGACAGAACAAACTCAGAGGAGCACCCTTAGTAATCAGTCCAATCGTTTTTACTTCTTTAGTAGAATTAAATACAGACACTTCAAATTAGGGCAAAGTGAGAGTTTCCACTCTATCTGCTACACTCGGTTACTTAAAGCTGTGAGTAGTAGTTACAATGATGTGAACCCCGGGTGAAGAAATTTTATTCTGTATCCAACAGAGCTTCCTAAGTTAAGGAATAATTACCCCAAGGGTTATGTTTTCAACAGGACATCCAGGGTGTCCTCATCAGTTCCAAAGTAGCCCCAAAGCAAAATAGTGAGGGACATGCTCAGAGGATTCTAAAGGCAATGGGAACCATGAGGCTACAGAAGGCACCCAGGAAGCAAAATCTGCCAGAACTTTTCGTCCAAGACCCCCTCAGAACTTCCTGTGGATATCCCAGGAAAAAAGTGCTCTCTCTGCCTCTTTTCCCCTGATGTCCTTAATTGCCACTTCTCTTCTGACACCTAAGTCAAGCAGCAGCATAACTCTGGGAGCTGGGAAAGAATAGTGATTTACCAGATTTTTAAAAGAGTCCCTGCATGTGAGGCACACCACCAGGTCCTCATGCTAGACTGTGCACCTGCTGAAAGCAGGGGCCTTGTTTTGTTCTCTGCTGTGCCCACAGCACCTAGAATACTGCTTGACACCTCATAAGGAGGTGCACATATTTGTTGAGTGCCCGGATGAATTAAACATAGAGGTCACAGGACAGTAAACAGGGACTGTTATTCCATGCACTGTCTTCACACTCTTTTCTATACAGGTTCAACCAAGTTGGAAATCAAAGGAAAGTACAGCTTTCGATTCTAATGATTTCATTCACCAAGGACTAACCCGCTCTCTCCAGCTGCACAAAGCCCTTGTCAGCCACAAAGTCTTAAGTAATTAGATTTGAGTATACCACTGCCTCATGCATAAATAGCACACTAGTCACAGTGCTGACCGATGCATCCTTACCATGGCCGCAGCTATAAGTGTCCTTATCATGAACAGGCCACGGAAAAACCTGGCAAGAGTGTGCGGACAACCCATCATGAGCCTTCATCTCTGTGAAAGTCAGCTTGGTCTCCTCTCTTTCAGACATGATAGATGTTTTGAAAAAGTCTAGCTACCTCAAGATTCCCACCTCCCTGTTGTTGCATTTGCTGGGTTGGTAAAGGACTAGAAGGTCCAGAAATTATACCCTAGAAATCCTGGAGCCATATACATCCTGCAGAGAGATTTTGTTTGGATCATATGAAGTTTAAGAAGAAAAAAAAAAGAGATGACCAACATTTCTTAAAAATCAGGAAAGTTCAGGGGCACCTAGGTGGCTCAATTGGGTAAGCATCTGACTCTTGATGTCAGCTCAGGTCGTAATCTCTAGGTCATGGGATCAAGCCCCATGTCGGGCTCCATGCTCTGCTGAAGTCTGCTTGGGATTCTCTCCCTGCCCCTCCCCCATGCTCATACACTTGCCCTCTCCCTCTCAAAATAAATATATTTTTTTTTAAATCAGGGGATTTTAAATGAAAAAATGGGTTGTGAGTTCTCTTTAAAATCTGAAGAAGTAAAAAAAAATAAAAAAAATAAATAAATAAATAAATAAATAAAAAAAAATAAAATCTGAAGAAGTGACAGTGCTATTTCTGAAATTCCTTAACCACCTAGAGCAAAATTGTATGTGCTACCTTTGGACAAGCATGTGTTTTACACACGCTCACCATGGCCCTTCCATGTCCTCCTGCCTCTAAACCCAAACTACTTTATTCTTGTCTATTTAGTCTCTGGTCTGACTGGAGAAGGCAAATTGATGTGATCCTGCTGAAATTCTTCCCCCCCCGCCAACTTTTTTTTTTTTTTTTTTTTTTTGGCAAACCAAACATCTACCTCATTTTCATCCTCTCAGATCTAGTAGGAAAATGGAATAAGGGAGTGAGGAACTGAGAAGGGAAATATGGATCATGTTCTCTAAACCCACCCTCCTGCTCCCTTACCTTCCCCCCACTCCCCAACTTCTTCCCATCCCCCATCCCCCCCTCATTTGGCAACAGGTAGTCAGGGCCTGCCACTTTACAGGGGCTCTCCTGGGTGCAGGACACAGCAGTTCCCTGTCTTCCCTGTCCCTGCTTTCAAAGTGAGGAGCACACAGACAGCCTCTGTATGAAATCTAAATATAGGCCCCCTCAGGAAAAAAAGCCCTATAATGGCTTGTGGAAACAAAACAGGTGCATGTCGCTGTAGTAGCATGGGCTGGAGAACAAGGGAAGGCCACGCAGAGGAAGAGAAGCAGCCCTGTGGCCGCTGAGCGTGGCCATGGTGCTGTCGTATCATACCTGCTAGTCATAATCAAATGAGACTCAAGGGCTGATTAAAGTAGCAATTCAATAGAAAACTTTAAAAACATCTCTAAGTTGTTTGATCATATCTACAAGAGACTACAAGCCCATCTCACTTCCAAAGATTCTAGATTTAGGTGAAACCAGTTGAAACTTCAAATTCATGCCCAATGTTTTTCAACTTCCATATATGAAGTTCTTCATAGTTCAGACTGCTTCACAAAGCCTCCCCTGCTGATGCCAACTTGGGTAAACTACATGGGGGTCCCATGATTCAGTACTCAAGTCTCCAACCTTGACAGTCTCTCTGAATGTCTTGCTCTTCAAGAACAAAGACTGTGTTTTCTACAGTCCCAAGAGCAGAACTGGGCATGCAGAAAGCATGGAATACTCAGTTTTGCATGTAAAATTATTTGCTCATTCTCTCTCTTGCCAGACTCCAGCTCTGCTGCAGTACGTACTGATGGCTCGGTATGGGTGCACACCTCACCCGCTGGGAGTCAGTGCTTGGGTACAGTAAAGAGCAGAGGTAGAGCTACCTCACAGCTCGGCTCACTAACACCGTAGAATGGTCAGTGTGTCTTATCTGCATAAACCCTAAAGGAAGAAATAAATAAAGGGTATCTAAGAAAAAGCCTGTTGAACGTTAACCTTGAATGGTCAAGGCCATGTAGGTTGTAAGGTAGATGATGGATGGATGGACGGACGGATGGATGGATGGAGTGGTGATAGTTGAACCATGGCAAGCTTTAGAATAACTGTCCTTCTTCTGGCTATGATAAAACTTTGAATACTCAAGTTCCATAGGCCAAAGTGCTCATACTCTCAAATCTATTGGCACTGGGCAGGTCATCTAAATTAGGCCAAGAGGTTGCAGTAGACTGTTATACATAAGTTATTGTCTGCCATGCAACTTGCTTTGGCCAATGAAAGGAGAGCAGATGCTCTGAGAGCTAGTGCATTTTTCTTCATGCTCCCTCCTCCTGCTCCAATACCAGAGATGCTGCCCAAAGAGACCACTTCCTGCCCTGGTGCTGGAGAGAAGGTGATGCGAAGCAGAGACAAGGTCACCCCACAGTGAACATGCAGTGTGAGCAAGAATAAACCTTTCTAGTAAGCGGCTGAGATTTGTCAGTCATCTGTTACTACAGCATAACCTGTGATTAATACACGAATCAGGGAGAAGACATTAAGGGGTGTTGGGTACTGGGTAAGCATATTCCCCTTCTAAGTTTTTTAAATGTTGGCAATTAATTTTATTTTTTCCTAATAATACTGTGTAGGTCAAACCAAACATATCCGTGAGCCCCCAGCCTTCAACCTCTACCACTGGCTGTTGGCATCTGTAGAGCACACATGTACCTGGACCGCATATATAAATTTACTGATGCGTGATTTTTAATTACATACTATAGAGTTTCTGTACATAGCAAATAGTTTAATTCCTGAGTCAGTCTGAAGGACTCCCTAACACCTCGCCTCCCTGCAGCTCAGGTGTGCTGTAAGGACCCGTTCAAATGCTAACACTCTCATGAAGGGTCTATAGGACTGACTTGGCATTTTACCTTTCGTTTTTATCACTTATTAGTGAAGACTTGATCTTTCCTGGGCCTGAGATGGCTCCTGCCTCCCTCCACAGCCACACCCCATCCATCTCAGCCTTTTCTCTCAGGACCCTGCCGACCAGTGAGAAAGTACAGTCTTCATCCGAGAATTCTCTGTGGCCTGCCCAGTGAGATAAGAAACCAGATCCAGAATGTAAACCAACTGTGTTACTAAGCTTTACTTCAGTTGACTTTAAAAAAAAAAAAAAAAAACATCTAGTGAGGCTTTTTTGAGAAGGAAGTGGTGCACAGATTTACAATCTGGTGTAAGTTCCTTGTTGCAGATTGATGCTCTGCGTAGCACAGCTCTGGCAACACTAGCTTGCTTTTCTGTTCTTCAAAAGTGCCAAGTTCCTCCTCATCTCCTTCACATCTCATTTGTCCTGTGCCAGGGAACGTCTCATTTCAATACCCAAATGTCCCCTTCTCAGGCCTTCCCGGCACCCCGCTCTGACGCCCTGTTACTCTTTACACCATCATATATATTCCCTCCATAGGATTGCCACTCTAATCACCCTTTCATTTGTATACTTGTTCCTTGTCCTTGTCCATTGCCATCTCCAAAGCATCCAGTGCGAGCCTCCCACTAGCTTGCACTCAAATGTTTGTTAAATAGGTAAACGAGGGATTTGACGAGTGACAGAGGGAAGCACAAACAAGAGTGGCTTAGGACACATTCCATAAATACCTGTATGTGACAAGGAAACATAGTAACCCCTGCTGTGACTCGTTGTGAAAGATCAGAAAGACTTTGGCTTGCCTTTGAGGGTTGCTGTGCTTCCACACCCAGTGAAGACTTGCATAGAAGAGTTTTATAACTCCGCTCGCCTTCCACAACATTTTATGAGACCTTTGTTACAGACTGCCAGGTACCAGCATGGTGTTTTTCCATCATGTGCTGCGGACACGTGATGGGATGTTGTTAAAGACATCTGGTATGTGTCACAGCACCAGATCTTCAAATGACTCTTTGAATTACCCAAGCACAGCACAGCCCCTGTTAAACTGGTACTAGACAAATGAGCCATCTTCCTGGATGAAACAAAAGTCTTGCTGGCAGGACAATGACAGAAAAGAACTGCTCAGACAGCCTGAGGGACTACATTGTATAATGGCTACACTCTCCCTCTCCTGGTGGGGCCGACCTATAACTGGAATCTAAACTTTCTTTTGGCTTCACAAGGTTAAAAAAGTCAGATGCTACACAGTCTGATGCAAGCCATTAGAAGTGATAGGGCCTGTAGAAAACCCAAGAGCACAGGCCCCAGCTAAAACCCTGAGAGTGAGTTCTAACAAAATATTACAACACAGGAATGCAGGCCCAGAACTGTCAGCTCTTCTGGTTTTTCCAAGAGAAGCTGGAAATCTAAACGAGAAGATGGAAGTGGGATATGCATTTATAGGAGTATAAGTGTCCATCGGATTCAACTCAAATGCTATTTATCTAGCCCATGCTATGTCCAAGTCACTGTCCTAGATATCTTTATATAAGCTCAATATAGCTATTTATCAAAAATAAAGAACAAAAACTGAAATCCACAGACTCAAAAAGCTTTAACCTTCTCAGAAAAGCAAGATATGTTTTTAACTAGAACAGAAGACAATGTAGGGAATGCTATGTATTAACTAAGTAAATGTGTATAAAGCATATTTCTGGTCCTGACACAGAGTAAACGCTGTGTGCGTTGGCTCTGATAATGATTGTTATGAGTGCTAATGGTATCATTACATTATCCTGACAACCACGATTGCAGGATTACCCTTGATAAAGTGGACTGAGAAGCTGGGCAGAGACTCTTAAATGTGTCAGGTGCTCAGTAAACACCAGCTGAATGGGAGCACCTGAGTGGCTCAGTTGGTTGAGCAGCAGTCTTTGGCACAGGTCATGATCTTAGGGTCATGGGCTCGAGCCCCACATCAGGTTCCCTGATCAGCAGAGAGCCTGTTTCTCCCTCTCCCACTCCCCTGGCTTGTACTCTCTCCCCCTGTCAAATAAATAAAATATTAAAAAGAAAAAAAAAACACCAGCTGAATGAAGGACTGCTTAGCAAAGGAGCTGGGACTTGAGAAATGAGAATTTCAACATGTCAAGAAAGGAGGTCCAGGTGAAAGGAACACAGAGGCTAGAAGGATGAGCATATCCCCGAAGCATGAGCAAAGTTTCTGTGGGTCAGAACTTCAGGAGAAAGAATAGAAATTGAGGGCAGAAGGTGCTACTCACCAGGAGAGCCCCGCAGACTCCCTGTGGATCACAACAGGCTCTGAAAGTCACTGTGAAGCCTGCTGGGCAGCGTAAATGACAACTCAGCCAATAGAGACTAGTTCCCAAGAGCAGCCCCAAATTTTAGATATTTTTAGGATATGGAGAATGGATTCATGGGCTTGCATGCTTTCATATAAATGATATCATGTTGTACTAGTTATATGGCCTCGGGCAAGTTACTTAATCTTTATATTTCTTCATCTGGAAAATGGGGCTGATAGTTTTATCAGCCACAAAGAGTGGAAAGGAGATCATCCAAGTGAAGCACTTCAAAAAACACCTGACAGAGAGGAAAGCCCTCCATAAACATTACTAACTTTTTATTATTTGTGAGGGTATATTATGCTGAGAGGATAAAGAGAGAAAAGTGCTTTGCTCGGGCCTCTGTGGTTTGTGAGTCGTGGTGTAAGTGTGCCATGCCTATGCTCCAGAGACCAGGGGATGGACACCCACTCTGGGACTCTGCAGGCCCACCCCCATCACCCTCCAAGGCTCCAGCAGCCCCCTCTCTCCCCAACCCTGCCCCTGGACAGTTAGGCCTCCATCCCCAACCCAGAGACAGAAAGTGAGCCTCCTGCCAGGAAACCTCTCCCCTCTGTCTCCACCTGCTGCCCTGCCCCTCTGCTCAATCACTAACTCCCTCTCCAAGGGGGGAAGGTCCCCTCTTGACACAGTTGTCTCTAATTTCATTCTTGTTTCTCTAAATCCACTTCCTCTGCTCCACGAGAAAAGAGAAGTACTTTTTTATGTTGTTCACAGAAGCATAAAATGTGTTTCTGGGCTGAGGAGTAGAGGTCAAGTTATGAAAAACTTGTGTCCAGAACCTGTTTTTTGTTTTTTTATGACTCAGGCCCACAGTTACACTAACAGATTAAAATTAAAAGATTTTGATTCTTGGATTTATTGACCTCTCCATCATCCAAAATAATACTAAAATTCAAAGCTTACCAAGTCATAAATGAAAGTGAATGCCCTGAAAAAAATCAAATAGGATATTGGAAGGGCGAGCTGTCTGTTCCATGTACAGGCTGGGCAGTGGTCCAAATGAGGAACTACTGAACTACAGGAAAGACTGTGCCGCATCCAAGATTGGTGATGCCAGCAGCACAGCCAGGGCCGCAGTCGGGACTGGCGAGGGGTTTCTCATGAGGACGCAGGGAAGCTTTTGAAAGCAGTCATCCAGAGGCAAAGATGAGTTTGGCAACCAGGCAGTGGGGATAGGAAGTGAGTCAGGCAATGGGATTCAGGATTGCTATCAAATGCTTTCCCTGTTGCTTGCGTCTATTTCTATTTTACCACCTTCAAATGTGGCAGCTTTCATTCCAGGGACATCAGAAAGCACCACTTGCCTCAGACACCACTCCTTCACAAAGCACCTCAACAACAAAGGTGGGTTTTAATGGTTCTGCTATTAATAGTGAACGGTGGCTCTGATTCATCAGAAATCATTTAAAGTCGATTTGCTTTTCACAGGTGTCTATTATTTTGGCTAAAAGACTAGGCACTCAATTTCTGTGCTTTGTTGCTTTTATTTCTTTGCTATTATGTCATCAATGGGAACAGGAAGGAACATTAGGCTCCAATGACTTATTTTCTCCTGATTTCTCTAACTTTCCAAGTGCTGCAAATTTTCCTTATTTTAGGGGGATAAGTCTGTTTAAAAACAACAGAGTGAGAAAATAAAAATACTGGTTAAAGGGAACTTGTCCTGTTGCCATAAAAGTCTCCCGCACAGGGAAGGAAACCATCAACAAAATGGAAAAGCAATCTACCAGAGCACCTGAGTGGCTTAGTCAGTTAAGCGCCCAACTCTTGATTTTGGCTCAGGTCAAGATCTCAGGGCCTCAGGCTCTGTGCTGAGTGTGGACCCTGCTTAAGATTCTCTCTCTCTCTCTCTCCCTCTTTCTGCCTCTGCCCCTCCTCCTGATTATGTATACTCTCTCTCTTAAAATAAATAAATATAAGCTTAAAAAAAAGCAACCTACCAAATGGAAGAAAATATTTGTAAATCATATATCTGATAAGGAGTTAATCTCCAAAAT
This sequence comes from Vulpes lagopus, assembly GCF_018345385.1. Lineage (NCBI taxonomy): Eukaryota > Metazoa > Chordata > Mammalia > Carnivora > Canidae > Vulpes > Vulpes lagopus. The sequence goes on from NC_054826.1 coordinate 76,381,564, forward strand.
ATATAAAGAACTTATGCTACTCAAAGGCAAAAAAGAAAAAAAAAAAACCCTCCCCAAATAATACAATTTAAAAATGGGCAAAGAATCTGAGTAGAGGGCAGCCCTGGTGGCCCAGCGGTTTAACGCCGCCTTCTGCCTGGGGTGTGATCCTGGAGACCCAGGATCGAGTCCCACATCAGGCTCCCTGCATGGGGGACCTGTATCTCTGCCTCTCTCTCTCTCTGTGTCTCTCATGAATAAATAAAATCTTTTTAAAAAAAAGAATCTGAGTAGACAATTATCCAAAGAAGATGGGCAAACAAGTATGTGAAAAGGTGCTTAACATCACTCATCATAAGGGAGATGCAAATATAAGCCAATGCGGTATCACCTCACATCTCTTGCGATGTCTATTATAGAAAAGACAAGAAGTAACAAATGTTAGCAAGACGTAGAGAAAAGGGAACCCTCGTATACTATTGGTAGGAATGTAAATTGGTTGCAACCACTATAGAAAATGATATGGATGTTCCTCAAAAAATTAGAGATAGAATTGCCATGTGATCCAGCAATTACAGTCTTGGGTTTTTATCTGAAGGAAAGGAAAATGCTAACTCAAAAAGGTACGTGCATTCCCATGTTCATCACAGCAGCATTCACGATAGCCAAGATGTGACATTAACCTAAGTATCCATTGGTGGAGAATGGAAAAAGAAAATGTGGCATACATATAAAATGGAATATTTTTCATAAAAATAAAGGGAAATCTTGCCTTTTGCAACACCATGAATGTAATGCTTAAAGGCATTACACTAAATGAAATAAGTCAGACAGAGACAACTTCCATATGATCTCACTTGTATGTGGAATGTGACCAAAAACCAAACTCACAGAGAACAGATTGGTGGTTGCCAAAGGTAGGGGATGGGCAAAATGGGTGAAGACGGTCAAAATGTTCCAACTTCCAGTTATAAAATAAATAATTCCAATTATAAAGTACAGCATGGTAACTATACTTAATAATACTGAATTGTATATTTGGAAGTTGCTAAAAGAGTAGGTCTTAGAAGTTCTCATTGCAAGAAATGTGGTGGTAGAGGTTAACTGGACTTACTGTGATCATTTTGCAATAAATACAAATATCTGTTGTACATCTGAAGCTATTATGTTATATGTCAACTATATCTCAATTTTTAAAAATCTGAATACATCAAGCAAGTAAAGTCAATATGGAGAAATAGAATAGTCCTAGGCTTCTCAGCACGACATATTTGGGTTCCTGACTCTGTGATCCTGGGCATATTATCTTTCCATATGTACACGGAATACTAACCCTACCCTGCAAGGATATTTGGGGATTCAAGATAACATGTGTAAAAGTTCTTGTCCAGTAATGGTATTATTTTAATCACAGACAGAATTTGACCAGGAATTAAATGATCATGGCCCTGATGGTGTCAGTTTGGACACCGTGCAGACAGCAAATGAATCATTTTAAAGGTTCCTTGTGCTGAATCAGAAATGCAGCATGGCTGGATAGTAACAAATGGAAGGAATATGTGAGAGGCTGGGAACAAGTGGATTGCAAGTCAAAAACCTTCTTTATCTTTAGATATGCCCTATTAGAACTATTCTGAAAACTCTTTGTACTAAAGACATATATTTCACATTGTTTGAGATAAATTAAAAATGTTTAAAAAAATGTTTTTAAAAGAGAGAGAGAGAAAGGTCTTTTCATTCTTGACAAATGAAACTAAAAATGTCTACCATTACATCCTCCCCCAAAAGGAAGAAAAAAGAAACTTGCTTTTGTCTTAGAAAATACATAAGGCTTAAGATAACTTATTATTAAGTACGTTGTCTTGACTTCCAAAAATGAGCTCCGTGGGCCGGCATTAAATCAGAAGTATGCCTATTGCCTGTACTGTAGGGGGAAAAATGGCTTTAAGTATATTTGTATCCCTTTATTTGTCTTAAGTCCTAAACATCCTGTTGTCATGGAAATGCATTCCCCGAGCATCATATATGAGGGGTGTTTGTATTCCGTGTAAAGAGATTTCCAGTATTTGTCACATTTGCCAATCCCATCTAGAAGAAAGCTGATGATCCAGGATTCACATATGATATATGATATCTGAAGCATTCAGCATGATTAATCCATGAACTTGAGCTGAAATGGAGTTTAAAGGACGCATGATTAGCTCCAGAATGGAGCTCCAGAAGGAGGAGGAGGAGAAGAAAGATAAGAATAAAACCAGCAGGTGAGGGGGACTTGAGTAAGAAGTGCCACAGATAAGACTGCATATTTCTTCTCTGTGCTTTTGCAATGTTGATAATCAGTCAGGGTCCTTGGTTGGAAACAAAGGAATCCACCTGACTAACTTGACCAAAAAAAAAAAAAAAAATTTACTGAAAGAATGTCAAGCAGCTCACAGAATCATGGAAAAGGTTAAAGTTTTGAAAAACAGGCACAAAGCAAGACAAACTGGGAGGCTGGAATTGGAGCCAGAGTTATGTCACAAGAGAAGCTTGGCTACGGAGACCTTGCAAATGCCAGCAACACTCAATGCCACCACTGTGCTCACTTTGTTGCAACACTCACTCTAGACGCAAAATTCCGGGTGGGATGGTCTTATGGGCCAAGCTGGGCTGTGTCCTAGTGGCCAGAGGCCAAGAGGATGCAGCCTTTTCAACTTCCACAGTTGCAGATAGGAACCCCTACCTCCTACCAGACTCATCAAACAGAAGGAGACTTAAATGTTGGGCAGCCCTCACAAAAGTACAAAGTTTTCCCACAGAAAATGTCATTTTGCCTTTATGGTTTATATACTCTTCCTACCTTCAGAGAAGACTTAAAGAGGCTAACAGTTAAAGGTACAGATTCAGTGGATATATGAAAATAAAGGAAAGGTATTTAGAAACCCTGGAACAATGCTAGAAAACCCTTAGCAGATTGGGGCAGGGGGATGCTAGAAGAAGTAAGAAAAAAAATGTATCCTATTATTTCTGTCACATTTTTCCCTCACATTCTTCTTGCTGTGTTTTTCTCTCTCCCTCCCTCAATGAATTTTCTTTCATTCCCTGTAGTTTTGAAAAGGTATAAAAAGATATTCCCAGGGCAGCCCGATGGCTCAGTGCTGCCTTCCGCCCAGAGCGTGATCCTGGAGACCCAGAATTGAGTCCCATGTTGGGCTCCCTGCATGGAGCCTGCTTCTCCCTCTGCCTGTGTCTCTGCCTCTCTCTCTCTCTGCCTCTTGTGAATAAATAAATAAAATCTTAAAAAAAAAAAAAAAAGAAAGTTGAGATGCCGTATTCATCCATCCACTCATTTATTTATTTATTCATTGAGCACTTACTTCATGATAAGCCTAGTGAATAAGACACAAGGTTTCTACCCTCAAGAAGCTGACATATTTATAGGTTATTTAAGGTTTGGATAGAAACTCAAATGCCTTCAGTGACCCGAACAGACAAAGCATGAAGCAGCTGTTTTTGTGTCAGTATTGAGTGGGGAAGACACCCTATGCAAGTCCTACCCAAAGACGTTAAGTCTGTTTAAAAAAAAACAAAAACAAAAACAAGAGGGATGCCTGAGTGGCTCGTTGTTTAAGCATATGATTTTGGCTCAGGTCATGGTCCTGGGGTCCTGGGATCGAGTCCCACGTTGGGCTCTGTGCTAAGTGGAGAGTCTGTTTGTCCCTCTCCCTCTCCTTCTCTCCCTGCTCATTATCTGTCTCTCTCTTAAAGAGATAAAAATATTTTAAAAATAAATTTTAAAAAAAGGGCATATGTGTAAATAAGTATTTAAAATACATAATACTGGGACACCTGGGTGGCTCACCGGTTGAGCATCCGCCTTTGGCTCAGGGTGTGATCCTGGGGTCCCAGGGTTCAGGTCCCACATCGGGCTCCCTGCATGGACCCTCCTTCTCCCTCCACCTGTGTCTCTGCCTCTCTCTCTGTGTCTCTCATGAATAAATAAATAAAATCTTAAAAAACAAAATAAAATACAGAATATTGAATGTAATAACGTACAAATTAATACAGAAAAGAATGAAATTTGTTCAGCGTGGGGTGCCAGGGTGTTAATGTTTCCAAGAGAACATGTTCCCTAGAGAGGGTTTGCAAGACCAAAAGAAGACTCCCAGGCAGATGAGTGGGAGGACAGCTAAGGGAAAGTGAGCATCCTGGGCAAAGGTTGTAGGATTGAAACTTGCAGTGTATGGTGGGAATCTACAAGATGTTCAGAGCAATGGAAACCCAGAGAGAAGCAAGGAAGAAACGGGACTAGAGAGAGGGTCTAGGACAATGAGTGGAACCCCTATTATGACCACTTCTAGGCAAATGGGGAACAGCTGATGATTCCAAACAGGGAACTGAGAGGATCTGGAAGCAGTTGGGTAGATAGATTTGAGAAGCATAAAACTGCAAGTGAAGAGAGTGGCTACAAGGGATGGTTGCATCACAGGTGACAGATGATGAGGCCCTAAGTGAAGTGGCCACAGAGATAGACACTCTTTCTAAGGACAACCAAGGAAGTAAGGTGGAGAAAATTTAGTGATTTAGTAAATCTATGAGCTGGGGCACCTGGGTAGCCTGGTCAGTTAAGCATCTGATTCTTGGTTTCAGCTCAGGTCATTACCTCAGGGCCATGAGATCGAGCCCCAGGTCAGGCTCTGTGTCAGCAGGAAGTCTGCTTGAGATTTTCTCTCTTTCTCCTTCTGGCTTGAGATTTTCTCTTTCTCCCTCTGTCCCTTCCCCTGCTCACACATCTCTCTCTCGCTCTCTCTCCTTCTCTCTCAACCCTTCTCTCTCTCTCTCCCTCTCATTCACAATAAATAAATAAATAAATCTTTAAGAAAAAAATCTGTGAGTTACCTAGTGTTAAATGCTTTGCCACTGAAAGAGATCTGTAGGATCAGGGAGGTAGAAACACAACAAGGAAACCACAGTGTCATGAAAGTCAACAAAGGAGACCATTTTAAATTGCCGTGAAGGGATCCCTGGGTGGCGCAGCGGTTTGGCGCCTGCCTTTGGCCCAGGGCGCGATCCTGGAGACCCGGGATCGAGTCCCACGTCGGGCTCCCGGTGCATGGAGCCTGCTTCTCCCTCTGCCTGTGTCTCTGCCTCTGTGTGTGTGTGTGTGTGTGACTATCATAAATAAAATAAATTGCCGTGAATGTCCCCAGTGTGAAATGTTAATGGAAGAGTCAAGTTAACTTAGAGGCAGAAACATGTCTGTGTGCCATTTGTAAGGCTTTCAGACGTTTTGGTAAAAATAATAGAAGCAAATTTAATGAATGGTTACCCTAAAACAGAGAAATGTATCTCAGAAGAGGGCAGGTTAATAGAGGCCACGATGAAGAGGACCACTGGCCCCACATGGTAGACACAGAAAGGGAGAGGCAAGAAGTAACCTGATAACTCCTGTTTTACACCCAGATATACATTCCCCCTCCTTCTAGAGACGGCATCTTGATTTCCCTTTAGGGAACTAATCTTCCATCCCCCAGATTTGACTTGGTTGGGGATGTGACCACCATATAGACACAAGACCCAGGCTTGGTCAGAGGATTCCATTCCCTTGGCCACAACAATGGCTTCAATGATGAGCCCATAACCCGAACCAGACCATGAACACACAATCCTCTGTTTGTTTTTCATATATTTGGTTTGGGTTGGTTTAGTTTGGTTTGGTTTAGTGTGAGCTGGCTTTCAGGGTTTTGTTGTTGGGGAGGGGCAGATTGTGGAGCTTTGTTTTTGGTTTTGTTTTGGTTTCTTTAGAGCTTTTGGTTTTTTCCCTCTGGAATCACTAAGCTTGTAGGAAACAGCCCTGGAGACGCTGGAGGCCACCAGCTGCAGAAGCCTAGCCTCGGAACAAGGCCAGCCCAGAGGAAAGCGGCATGGAGAGATGGAGAGGAAGGCGGAGGAGGAGAGACGGGGAAAGAGACGAGGTTGTCCTGGCATCACCCGTGCACCTGAAGCCAGCCACACTCATACACTTTTCAATAAAATGGGCCGGTAGATCCTCTTTATTTATTTATTATATTTAGCCATTTAAAGTGGTTTTTGGTCTCTTCTATCCTAAAAGCCCGGTCTGAAACAGCAGGCGGAGAGGTGTTAGAGGTAAACCAGTTCTTGCAGCCTGGCCAGCAGCCAGCTCTGATCGCATATCTCCACCTGCCACCCCCCCACACCCCCTCACCCCCTCCAGGCAACCAGGAGTTTAGGGGCCTTAGGACTTCCAACTCCTCCAGGGGACTGAGACAAAAGAACATGTGAGGAAGCTTGCAGGATCTCAGCAGCTTGGCCCTGAGCCCGGGCCATCCTGTTGCTGATGGATCAAGGTTCCTGGGAACCAGCTGTGAAAAACAGAGATATGGTACGATACCAAGGATTTTTAGAACAAGGACCCCAGACGGCTGCTATTCTGTAGAAGTTAAGGATCAGACTGGCCTTTTCTACCAACGTCAGCCCACATCTGAAATGCAATCATTGTAAGAAAGAGAATCCCAAACGCCTGCCACTCGGCATTTAAAGCAGGTATCAGGCCTACTTGGTGCAGAAATGCAGTGTGTATCCCTGGGGCTGCAAACACACTGTAGCTGTGTGAACAGCACCCCCTGGAGTTATGCCCTGTTCACCCTGCACATGTTATGCCCTGTTCACCCTCTGTGCTGATCCTGGCAGATACTCACTGACTAGCTACCTGACATTAGCATCCCTGACCCTACAGTACAAAAAGGCCCCTGCACCCCTGCAGCGCAGGGTGAGAAGAAAGAAGCTGTTTGCCACAGCTTCGAGAACCTTTAGCATTTCAGATCTTCAGAAATGAGCTGCTGGGTTGTCCGTGTGAAATCACCTCATCCCATCCTCGCAGCTGAGTGTGGGGCAGGGTTCACAGCCAAGGTTAACTGAACAGTCAACCCTCATCTGAACCCCTGTATGTTCTCTTTCCCAAGGGGATTCAACTGAGCAAACACTGAATAAAACGGCTGTTCCTCAAGAAGTCACCTGGATTTTTGGCAATAGTGCTACTGAGTCCTTTTATAAGAAATAAAGACCAGGCGATCTAAGTGTGGGGCAGAGTCTGAGTTTGGGGCCTTACTTAAACCCTTTGGATTCCACGGCCAGCTTTTCCCTTCCAGACACAGGACACAGTGAAAGTTCAGAATGGGTCACCCCAAACCTTTGCAAGCCTGATACCGAGTCCACCTTTCATGATATGAATAGTGTGTCCACTGAGGCCTAGAGGCATGTCTTTGCTCACCAACATTCCATGTGGGAAGTCAGGAGAGATTATCTCTCACTTCCCGAAACAGAGAGGGTCTCAAAGACCCAGTAATTGCCCATAAGCCTCAATGACAGCCCCATTCCCAGAAGAGCACTGTTTCTTCCCCACTCAGACTGAAAATTGATTTTTCTTATTTCTTCTGTGAAACTGCATATTAAGAAATCATTTACTCCCTAACTGTAGCCTTCATAGGCAATTTATTTGTACTCATGGGTACAATTTGATTGGAGCTTTTTTATTTTTCTTCTACCAGTGAGAACTTCTGCTCACAGCTAATGATCTCCTTACCTCACCTGCATTTTTCTAAGTAACAGAAACATTCACCTTGGATGATCTGGCCCTTAAAAGTCTGTACTGTGTGTTTCCAAAGAGGCACTGTTCCAAAACAAGAACTGCATTCACAATCGACAGAGGCCCTTGCCTTCTCTCATACTTACCACGATGGGCTCTCCCAGCCCAGCATCAAAGATGCTGCTGGTTTACATTTGTACAAATCAAACAAAAGTCTTTTGATTCCCTTCAGTATTTCAAAGGTAGGGATGATGACTAGGAAATCATAGTGAGAACCTACCATTTATTAAGCACCTATGATGTGCTTTACAGATATTATCTCTAATCTTAGAATAACCCAGCAAAAGAGGTATGATGAGCCCCATACAGGATTATTTGGTGTCACAGCTAAGACTTAAACTCACATCCACTTAGTAGGCCCAAAGATCAGGATCTAAGGCCATGGATTTACTCACTAGATGGGTTCAAGCACAGAAAAGACAGGTGTCCTTAGCTCCCAAAAACTGGAATGTCATCAACTTGCTAGCACACAAAGCACAGTTACTACAGTGACTGATTTAGAGACCCCGATTGTGCCAAGAGAGTGCTGATCATTAGATTTATAATGATCATGCGCTAAGGGATTAGGCTTCATCAGCTTGGTCAATAAACCAGAATACTCTTCACAGCAAGGACAGAGAAGGAAGCGATGGTCTGTAACAGAACAACAGGGCAATAGTAAAGCAGATGCCAATTTTCGTGACAGGATCCATTGTTTGAAGGCATCCAGGTAGACAATATTCAGACGTAAAACATTAATTTGAAGAGTGAAACACCTTGCTTCTAATAAGAAGCAAGATTTAGACAGTCACAAGTGCCTGCCAATGACAAAACACCTTCTGGAAACCATCCTGATAATCCTATCAATGTCATCAGACATCTGTAGAAGATAAAGGGTAGTAAGGAATCCTTTATACCTCCAGTTCAAACAAGTTAGCAGCAATTCACCAAAATATCTGAATAGTTACAGTTCTTATAAAACTTTTAATATACTGCTAGAAGATAATTAGGTGGACAGAAAAATTGGCATTATATTACATGACAAGCAGATTTGTGAAAGTGCATTCAAATTTCAGTTGGAGAAAAATGAGACTAATCCTGGAATTCCCTGGATTTTAGTTTTAAAAAATTCATACAGCTTTTGGAATACAAAACCCATGTGTCTGATTCTAAATTTGAGTTTTAAAATACTAAGTTTCCAGAAAGACAGGTATCCTAAAATAAAATTACAATTAAATCTTATTTTAAAGATACCTAGGAATAAACCTAACCAAAGAGGTGAAGGATCTATACCCTAAAAACTATAGAACACTTCTGAAAGAAATTGAGGAAGACACAAAGAGATGGAAAAATATTCCATGCTCATGGATTGGCAGAATTAATATTGTGAAAATGTCAATGTTACCCAGGGCAATTTACACGTTTAATGCAATCCCTATCAAAATACCATGGACTTTCTTCAGAGAGTTAGAACAAATTATTTTAAGATTTGTGTGGAATCAGAAAAGACCCCGAATAGCCAGGGGAATTTTAAAAAAGAAAACCATAGCTGGGGGCATCACAATGCCAGATTTCAGGTTGTACTACAAAGCTGTGGTCATCAAGACAGTGTGGTACTGGCACAAAAATAGACACATAGATCAATGGAACAGAATAGAGAACCCAGAAGTGGACCCTGAAATGTATGGTCATCTAATATTCGATAAAGGAGGAAAGACTATCCATTGGAAGAAAGACAGTCTCTTCAATAAATGGTGCTGGGAAAATTGGACATCCACATGCAGAAGAATGAAACTGGACTACTCTCTTTCACCATACACAAAGATAAACTCAAAATGGATGAAAGATCTAAATGTGAGACAAGAGTCCATCAAAATCCTAGAGGAGAACACAGGCAACACCCTTTTTGAACTTGGCCACAGTAACTTCTTGCAAGATACATCCACGAAGGCAAAAGAAACAAAAGCAAAAATGAACTATTGGGACTTCATCAAGATAAGAAGCTTTTGCACAGCAAAGGATACAGTCAACAAAACTAAAAGACAATCTACAGAATGGGAGAAGATATTTGCAAACAACATATCAGATAAAGGGCTAGTTTCCAAAATCTATAAAGAACTTATTAAATTCAACACCAAAGAAACAAACAATCCAATCATGAAATGGGCAAAAGACATGAAGAGAAATCTCACAGAGGAAGACATGGACATGGCCAACAGGCACATGAGAAAATGCTCTGCATCACTTGCCATCAGGGAAATACAAATCAAAACCACAATGAGATACCACCTCACACCAGTGAGAATGGGGAAAATTAACAAGGCAGGAAACAACAAATGTTGGAGAGGATGCGGAGAAAAGGGAACCCTCTTACACTGTTGGTGGGAATGTGAACTGGTGCAGCCCCTCTGGAAAACTGTGTGGAGGTTCCTCAAAGAGTTAAAAATAGACCTGCCCTACGACCCAGCAATTGCACTGTTGGGGATTTACCCCAAAGATTCAGATGCAATGAAACGTCGGGACACCTGCACCCCGATGTTTCTATCAGCAATGGCCACAATAGCCAAACTGTGGAAGGAGCCTCGGTGTCCATCGAAAGATGAATGGATAAAGAAGATGTGGTTTATGTATACAATGGAATATTACTCAGCCATTAGAAACAACAAATACCCACCATTTGCTTCAACGTGGATGGAACTGGAGGGTATTATGCTGAGTGAAGTAAGTCAATCGGAGAAGGACAAACAGTGTATGTTCTCATTCATTTGGGGAATATAAATAATAGTGAAAGGGAATATAAAGGAAGGGAGAAGAAATGTTGGGAAATATCAGGAAGGGAGACAGAACATAAAGACTCCTAACTCTGGGAAACGAACTAGGGGTGGTGGAAGGGGAGGAGGGCGGGTGTTGGAGGGGAATGGGTGACGGGCACTGAGGTGGACACTTGACGGGATGAGCACTGGGTGTTTTTCTGTATGTTGGTAAATTGAACACCAATAAAAATTAATTAAAAAAAAAAAACAAAAAAAATAAAAAATAAAAAATAAAAAACCTCAGCTGACTTGACCATCACATAAAAGACAAGGTCACACCGAAATAATAAATCTTCTGTTTTTGAAAGAGAGAGAAATAAATTATCATCAAACAAATGCTTTTAAAAGCCATAGGGAAAATAGCATCTAATATGTTAGATTTGTGGACTTGTGAAGAGTTGAGGGGTTGGGTGGACAGGGGACGCGTGAACACTCTGAAGTATTTGTGTATAAGTGCAGTTGGTGAGAGGGAAGCTCATCACATGATTCTCAGAGGCAGATGTAACCCACACAAGGATTAAGATTGATGGTGGTAAAGTCTGAGAAAAAAAAAATTTTTTTAAGATTTTATTCATTCATTCATGAGAGACACAGAGACATAGGCAGAGGTAGAAGCAGGCTCCCTGTAGGGAACCTGATGCAGGACTCAATCCTAGGATCCTGGGATCAGGACCTGAGCTAAAGGCAGACCCTCAACCATTAAGCCACCCAGGCATCCCCTGAAGCCTGAGAAAAATTTTAAACCTTGTCAATTATTGGAAGCTGTGACTGTTGCTGAGTGGAGCCTAAAATAAGAACTAGCTAAAATACAGGTACAAAATCTCTGAATGCCTAAGTCAGAAGAAAGACCCTCTGAGACATAATAGAGCTGACTCTGTGGCCATGAATAGCTTCCAGAGAGCCAACAGTCCGTCAGGCTATTGTACTGCTCTATCCCCACTACAAAGGACCAAACCCAAAATGCAAATGGGATTCGCTTTGTTTTTCCAACCACAGGTTCCTAGTAGTTCATGGCAGCTGGAGCAGTCCAGGCCACGTGCTGGAAGGGGATGGCCTTGTATTTCATTTTTATAGACCAAATGGCTTCTCAATAATTTATCATCCATATGATGGAGAAAAGTACCAATAAAATGTGATTATAAATCTCCACCTTCTTCCAGGATCAAGAAAAGAACTTAAGGAAAGCTAAAAGAAAAATGGCACACAGTTTTGTGAGCTAAAGATGCATGCCTTCCAAAACCGGAGGCTGCCCTGATTTCTTGAGCTAAATGCCTTTGAAGATGTTGAATTTGAAAAATAGGGAAAAATGGAGTGGGGGAGGGGAGAGTGTAGAAGAATTGTACGTATCTGGGCAGCCTATTGAATGAAATCTCCCTGAGATAGAGTCTGATAAGGATCACCTGTGAAACATTTTATCTGCTATTTCCGGTTAATATGCAGAGCTGCATCTCTGCGTTGTTTTTGAGTCTCTCACCCCAGAAAGGGTTCTTCATAGATGAAGGAAAAGAAATCACACAAATGAAGAGGACGGGGCTGACATTGCAAAGGGCTATGTGGAATAAAATGAAAAACTATAATAATAAACAAAATAATTAAAGAATGTTTATAAAAAAGTAAAACATCATTGGATGGATTTCACTAGAATCTATTTCTGGGATTATTCCTATTTACACATTTGCAGCATTTTGCCCCTAAGAATATATTTTAATTGAATTTTTTTTTCATTTTTCAGCAAAATTCTGTGGCACTGTGCTCTCTCAGATGCATCATCAGCAGTTACCTTGAAAGGTTAGGATAGTTCTGGCCTCTGAGAAGCTTCCACACTGCTTCCCACAAATATAGAAGCCCATAAGAATTCCAGCCTGCACTGAACAACCAGGCTGGAGATCGGGTCCCTTTGCTGTCTTGTCAAAGTCCCAACCAAACCCAGTACACACACGTAGCTACTGCATATTCATAGAACAGCACCAACAGCTAACATATACACAGGGCTTACTGAGTCCTAGGAGCTGTTCCAAGCACTTTTCAAAAACTCTTACACAGTAGGTACTATCATTACCCATTTTATGGATGAGGACATTGAGACATGAGAAGCTTTAACTTTTAACTAAGGCCACACAGTTAATAAGCAGTGTAACCATGATTTAACTCTAATAACAACCTGACAGGATACAGATAATTTTTCCTATTTTTTGGACAAGGATCACGAGCCTCAAACAGGTCAAGTGACTAACCCAAATTCACACAATTAATAAAAAACAGCCAATACAGAGTTAAAACCAGATCAGTCAGTTTTCTTTCCCGATGCCTGTTTGCAAGCCTATATCACAGCTTCAGCAGCACTTAAATCCTGTACAAAACTTCCTACTTTGGTTCTTTTTGACTTAGACAACATCAAAGACCATTCTTCCAGACAGAAAATAAGAAACCTAGAAATAAAGCTCCCAAGAAATAAGAATGTTCTCTAGATTTCCTGTTCTCCCTGTATGTGAAAGATTAATACAGAAGAATAATGTGTATAATTGCTTCAAACTTCACTGGCAAGAGCAAACAAGTTTGAAGATCATACACACTCAAAATATCAATAGCACAAAAAAGGAGATGAAAATACACATCAATGTCCTGTCAAGAACAAAGGAATTTCAGCTTACCTCACTTAAATTCAGCTAAGGATGAGATATACTGGATCTTTATGTCTAATAAATGAACTATTTACCTTGGCAAACATCGAAGAAGAACTTGCTTTCCAAAGCAAAATGTCATTTGTAAAAAATGAACTCATCCCTGCATAATAAGGACATTTGCTCTGACTAGAAGTGTTTATAATCTTAGAGAGAAAACACAATGTTTTTGGCACAATGGTTTTAGGCTTTGAGCTAGATAAACCAGGGCTTAGACAAAGAACTTGCTCTTGGCAGTTCCCTGCGTAGCAGCCAAATGTTGTTGTCAGCACCTCTCTAGCCTACTTACCTCCCCTGCCTCCAGGTGTGTTCCTAGGACTTACATACTGTTCCAAGGATGTTCACCATTAGACCCACCCATGATTGTTAACATTGTCTCCCTGCAAAGCCGGATGTGGCTCTCTTTTTGTACAACAAAGGCTCACTTTTCTCCCTTAAGTCGAGAGAATACAGGGGGATTGTTTTTGAGAGGGGAGAGGTATAAACTGAGAGAAGATATATTGCTAAATATCTCCCCAAAATCCATTCATCCTTTCTATGTTTTTGCAATATAATTGCCCTGCCAGCTAGAAATTACATACCACAGCATCCCTTCCACCAAGCTTGACCATACGACTGACCAAAGTACTGACCAATAGGACATAAGCAGGAGTGATGCATGCAACTTCTTAAAACTCCATGTCTTAAAAGTGAGATGTCTGGCCTCCCCTCCCTTTTCCCTTCCATGGTACTCGTAAGCCAGTTTCAAATATGTGGATGAGGATAAAACCCAGGGAATGGTGAAACATCAAAGCAGAAGGAACCCAGGTCCCTGGATGTCCTCAAGAAATAAAAGGACTAAAACTTCCTATAAATCCAAGACCAGGCAGCCCAGATGGCTCAGTGGTTTAGCGCCGCCTTCAGCCCAGGGTGTGATCCTGGAGACCTGGGATCGAGTCCCACGTTGGGCTCCTGCATGGAGCCTCCTTCTCCCTCTGCCTGTTTCTCTCTCTTTCTCTCTCTCTCTCTGTTTCTCATTAATAAATAAATAAAATCTTTAAAAAAATAAATCCAAGACCATCCACCTACCATCATATCACTGTGAGAGAGAAATAAACTTTAATTCTGACTGAGTTGCTGTTATTTTGACTCTTTGACTCTGTAAAGCGGTCAGACCAACATGCTAAGTAGTATGGGCAAGAAGAGAAAGGAAAGCACAAGACCTCCCCAGAAGTCTCACACACACACACACACACCTCTGTGCTCAATCTCTTCATCTATAAAAAGCACTTTCAGTGCTATTGGGAGGATTACATTAAATAATATATGTAATGTATTAAGTAGACATCCTAAGTTTTCAGGTTATGTTAGCTTTTAAAAAGTTACAGTCTTCTATCAGATGTTCTTTCCTTCCCACATTTCTAAGTTCGAAATATCTTAATCAGAAGATTTTAGAAAGATAACAGAGTAAGAAGTAACAGGAATATTATTTCAATAGACAGAAAAAGCATTTGAAAAAGTACACATCCACTCATGAGAAAGTAGGGTTAGAGGGAACATATGTCGTCAACATGATAAAGGCCAATAACGAAAAACTGAGAGCTAACATCATCCTCAACGGGGAAAAACTGAGAACCTTTCCCCTATGGTCAGGAACAAGACAAGGATGTCCATTCTCACCACTTTTACTCAGCATAGTACTGGAAGTCTTAGCCACAGCAATAAGATGACAAAAAGAAATAAAAGACATTCAAATCAGTAAGAAATAAGTAAAACGTTCACTCTTTGCAGATGACATGGAACTATTTATAGAAAACCTGAAAGACACCACCAAAACACGACTAGAACTGATAAACAAATTCACTAAAGTCACAGGAAACAAAATCAACATATAAAAATCGGTTGCGGGGATCCGTGGGTGGCTCAGCAGTTTAGCACCTGCCTTTGGCCCAGGGTGTGATCCTGGAGACCCGGGATCAAGTCCCACGTCTGGCTCCCTGCATGTGTCTCTGCCTCTCTCTCTCTCTCTCTCGCTCTCTCTCTCTCTGTCTCTCTGTCTCTCATGAATAAATAAATAAAAATCTTTAAAAAATAAAAATAAAAATGAAAATCTATTGCATTTCTATACAACAATAATGAAGCAGAAGGAGAAATTAAGGGAAAAAAATCCCATTTATATTGCAAGAAAAAAATAAGATATCTAGACATAAACCTCACTAAAAAGGTAAAAGACCTGTACTCTGAAAACTATAAAACACTGATGAAAGAAATTGAAGACTACACAAAGAAACGGAAAGACATTCCATGCCCATAGATTAAAAGAAAAACTATTGTTAAAATGTCTATACTATTCAAAGCAATCTACAGATTTTTTCAACCAAATTATTTTTTTTATTTATAATGATTTTCTCAATTTTTAAATGAAATTAAAATGTTTTTATTCACAAAATGAGAATAATTTGTCTCTGATACATAAAGTGCTCGTTTTCCTAACTTAAATGAGGAGAAGTAAATAAGTCTTACTTAGTTTCATAGAAAGCTTTTACTCTATAAGACTTATAGGGGAAAATGGCAATATTTGAAAACAGCTACAGGGATCAAAGCAGAACACAGGAGGGTAATGAGCAGAGTCATGGAACATACTAAAGAGGTATGTTATAGTCAATCTCACTGGAACCTGTAGAGTCACATTCTCATAGACTGATTTATATCTCATATTATTCCATTGGCAGATATTCTTATTCCTCAAAGCACAAGGAATTGCCACTTCTGATTGAGCCCAGCATTCCAGAATTTGAAACTCTTGGTCACAATGCATCAGTAAATCAGAGTTCTTGACCACAATAAAGGTTTCCATCCTTACCATGTAGCCGACGACAGCTGTTGAGCACAAGCAAAAAAGCTTGGAAACAATGCACTGTGAATCTTGTCTGGCATAGATTAGAACTTTAGATCCCTTGGACAAATAATTGGGAACTTCTACATGGAAATTTTCTCAAACCATCACTGCCTCTGTTATGTTTCCCTCTTGTAATGAAGCCAACTCCTATGGACTCACAAAAAGTCCTGTCAGGATGTACCGTTTAATTAAGAGTCAGCTGTTCCATAAATCCTCAATGTTTTCTCCAAATTCCACTTTTATTAAAAGGTCTCTGTGGGAACCATCTTTTAAAACTTCCTGCCTCAAAATAATTTCAGAACAAGTGGCTCTTGTGCCGGGGTTGGCGGGGTGGCAGTGAAAGGATGGCTGGTAGCTCCCAGAGAAGCAGCCAGGCTACTACCCGGACGCTCATGGCCCTGGCAGCCAGGACACTGAAGAACGTGCTCTGTAGAGGAGGGCACAGGTTAGCAATACGGATGGAGGAGCCTGAGCACACCTCATAGAGTGTGCTCAGGGCCACTCATATGCCACTCATAGAGTGTGCTGCCACAGAGGTAGTGACCGCCATAGAAGATTCCGTAACACCACCTCAGGTCCTGCCATTCCCCGGCTCCCTCTAGCTCTGGCCCCTGAAAGTTCTGGTGTTGGGAAAGGCAGCAGGCCCAAGATCCTTATTCACTCCTTCTTTGCCTCTTGCACTCTACACATTTAATGCAATCCCTATCAAAATACCAACAGCATTTTTCACAGAACTAAAACAAACAATCCTAACATTTGTATGGAACCACAAAAGACCCCAAATAACTAAAGCAATCTTGAAAAAGAAAAGCAAAGGTGGAGATATCACAATTCCAGACTTTTGGGTTATATTACAAAGCCGTAGTAATCAAAACAATATAGTACTGCCACAAAAGTAGACAGATCAATAGAGCTGAATAAATCCACAATTATATGGTCAATTAATCTCTGACAAAACAGGAAAGAATATCCAATGGGAAAAAGTCTCTTCAACAAATGGTGCTGGGAAAACTGGACAGCAACATGCAGAAGAATGAAATTGGACCACTTTCTTACACCACACACAAAAATAAATTCCAAATGGGTTGGAAGCTAAATGGGAGATCTGAAACAAACAAACAAAAAATCATAGAAGAGAAGAGGTCACAAGCAGTAATTTCTCTGACATCAGCAGTAGCAATTTTATCTAGATAGGTCCCCTGAGGCAAAAGCAAAAATAAACTATTTTGACTACATCAAATCAAAACCACAATGAGATATCGCCTCACACCTGTCAGAATGGTTAAAATAAAAAACACAAGAAACAAGTGTTGACAAGGATGTGGAGAGAAAGGAACCCTCTTACACTGTTGGTGGGAATGTAAACGGGTGTAGCCACTGTGGAAGACAGTATAGAGGTTTCTCAAAAAATTAAACATAGTATTATCATATAATCCAGTAATTCCATTACTGGGTATCTACCCAAAGATATGAAAACACTAATTCAGGGGCACTGGGTGGTTCAGTCTGTTAAATGTCTGCCTTGGGCTCGAGTTGTGATCTCTGGGTCCTGGGATTGAGCCCCATGTGATGCTCCCTGATCAATGGGAAGTCCTCCTCTCCCTCTCCCGTTACCCTTTCCCTCCCCTTCTTTGCTCTCTTTTTCTCTAAATAAAATCTTTTTAAAAAGTCATTTTTTAAAAAAAGACTCTCAACTATAGAGAACTGCATAGAATTGTTGAATCACTGTATTGTACACCCAAAACTAATATAATATTGTATGTCAAGTATACTGGAATTAAAATTAAAATAAAAAAAACTCTAATGAGATACCACCTCACACCAATTACTACATTTTGGCTACTATCAAGAAAAAAAAAAAAACAGAAAATAATAAGTGTTGGTAAGACTGTGGAGAAATTGAAACCATTCTTTTTTTTTAATTAATTAATTAATTAATTAGTTTTAAGATTTTATTTATTCATTCATGAGAGACACAGAGAGAGAGAGAGAGAGAGAGAGAGAGAGGCAGAGACACAGGCAGAGGGAGAAGCAGGCTCCATGCAGGGAGCCCCATGCGGAACTCGATCCTGGGACTCCAGGACCAGGCCCTGGGCTGAAGGCAGATGCTAAACCGCTGAGCCACCCAAGGGTCCCCCATTCTGCATTTTTGATAGGAATAAAAAATGGTACAAATGCTATGGAAAACAGAATAGAGGGGCCTCAAAAAATTAACAATAGACCCAGAAAATCCTCTATAGATGTACACCAGATATACACAAATCCTCTGTAGATATACACCATAAAGAATTGAAAGCAGGATCTCAAAAATACACTGGTAACTCATGTTCATAGCAGCGTGATTCACAACCCCTGAAACGTGGAAACAATCCAAGGGTCCATTGAAGTACAGATAAACAAAATGTGATATAATTCATACAATGGAATATTATTCAGCCTTAAAAATGAAGAATTTTCTGATAAATGTAACATAGGTAAACCTTGAGGACATTATGCTAAGTAACAGAAAACAATCCCAAAAAGACAAATACTGATCGATTCCACTTATATGAGGTACTTAGGTTAGTCAAAACCATAGAGACAGGATGGAGAATGGTGGTTGTCAGGGAAAAGAGGGGCTATTGTTTAATGGATACAGTTTCAGGGATACAAGATTAAAGACAGATGGTGGTGATGGTTGCACAGCATTATGAATGTGTTTAATACCACTGATCTGTACAATTAAAATGGTTAGGATGGTAAATTTTATCATGTCTATTTTACCACAATAAAAAAACTTGGAAAAAATATATTTATCATCCATCACTAATAGTACTAATCATTAATCCATCATTAATCCTCCCTACTATTGCCTTTGTCCGGCCAGAGGTCATCAACAGACTAGCCACAGGCTGAATCCAGGCCAGAGACAGTTTTTTTTTTTCTTTAATTTGTTGCTAATATAAAAACTGGGAGTTTAGGGACGCCTGGGTGGCTTACTGGTTGGGCATCTGCCTTTGGCTCAGGGAGTGATCCTGGAGACCCGGGATAGAGTCCCACATCGGGTTCCCTGCATGGAGCCTGCTTCTCCCTCTGCCGTGTCTCTGCCTCTCTCTGTGTGTCTCTCATGAATAAATAAATAAAATCCTTAAAAAAAAAACAAAAACAAAACAAGACAAAAACAAAAACAAAAAAACTGGCAGTCTCCAGATACCATTTTCCACTGAGGAGAACCAAGATTCTTTGGACATATGATATTTCCAAGTTTGGGCAGGAAATTGTAAAAGATGACCTGGGACAACTTGTCCAACGAGATAGTAAAGAAGTTACCAACTTCTTAACTTTGGGTTGTGCCAAATGACTCAGGAGCCAACTTGCAGAGGCTCAGATGTATAAAACGCAAGATTGTTTTATCATCAACAAGAACTGCAATACATTAAAAATATTTAAATACACCAAATATATTTAAATCTGTGAGTTCATAAGCATAATACAAATAATTAATTGATAACCAGGGAAGATGCTTGGGAACTAGCTCATTACTTTGAAAATATATAAGTAACGGGAAAGAGTCAAGCATCCCCTGAACAAAGTACACTGTTATGTAACCAATGATGGATAAGGGAAAGTTTCTCTTTAAAGAAGTATTCTAGCTATTAAGTAAAGAGGTCCTTAGGTGCACACACACACAACATATATATATATATATTAGAAAATCACTATTCTGCAACCTCAAAAAACTAGTTGAACCAGATATTCAATAACAAAGGCTGGGGTGCCTGGGTGGCTCAGTAGTTGAGTGTCTGCCTTTGTCTCAGGCTGTGATCCCAGGGTCCCGGGATGGAGACCTGGATGGATACCCGTATCAGGCTCCCCGCAGGGGACCTGCTTCTCCCTCTGCCTATGTCTCTGCCCCTCTCTGTCTCTCTCATGAATAACTTTTTAAAAAAAAATCTTTTTAAAAAATGGCTAATATTACAGAGAGACATCATATTACATGTCTCTGGCATATGAAAGAACACAATGCCACTTATTTAGTAGGTTCACCCAAAAAAGTTGAGCTGAAATTTGATCAAGCCTCTATATCTGACTACCAGTTCACAGAAAATACAGAGGAAAGGTGAAAATATTAAATGATACTCTAAGGATGCAATCAGAAAAACCCAGAGTCTGGGAAAGTTTACAGAACAAATAACCCAGGTTCTTTAACACATGAGAAAAAATGCAAGATCCATGAGTGATTATCTCCTAATACTCAATAGCACTGAGGTTTAAAGTACAGACTTTAAGCATTAGAGTGTCTTAGAGACAAGTACTACCTCTGCCATTTATTAGCCATTTGCATGGAGAAGTTAATTTAACCTCTTTAAGCTTAGGCTTCTTTACCCATAAAACGGTCATACTGATAGCAACTATCTCATAGAGTTGTGAGGATTGAGATAATGGACATAAAACACTTAGCTCATTGCCTAACTTATGGAAACATGCACAATAAGAGCTATGTTTATAATCTTTATCATTAAAGCATGTGTGCCGAATGAATGATTAAATGAATGGCTAGAATTAATAGGTTAAAAATACTGAATATAAACTATTCTTAGCTGATAATGTTGGCTACATCATTTACTCCATATTTATTGGGCACTGAAGTGGTGCAGGCGGTACAAAAATGAGTAAAATGTGACCTCTACACTTGGACTTCTGCCTTTTAAAAAAGAAATCCTCCATGTCTTAACCGCAAGGAATACTACCTAATGAGGCTGCCAAGACCCCTCTAACAGTCTGCTGGGAAGAACTTTTAGAATGGAGGACTATCACTCATCATTTTTTCCTACAGAAGCTGATCAAGGGGTGGATAATGCTCATTGTCACGAGACTGTACTCCCTGTACTCTCCCATTGAAACACTTCAGAATTATTAACATTCTTGTCAGACTTTGGCTTGTTGTCTGGTTCTTTTCTGCTCTTGTCACTGCCACCTGTTCCTCCTTTCTATCCACAAGGTCTCCTTCTGCTACTGACACTGATGGAGGATCAGAAGATAGACATATTCCTCAGTATGACTTGGACATGGAAGAAAATAAGCAAACAACCTTGCCAGAATGTTAAGAGAACAAGTACTTCCTCATTAGAGAAAAGACAATGGACCTACTTAAAAACTGAGATCCGAATGACTAATGCAGTACAGACAGTTCCCACCTTAGAAACACTTGACTTACAAACCACCCAGATACACATTACTGCCCTGCCTCAGCCCCAACCCAGGAAGCTGCTGTTATCATGGGAACCAATGGGTGCATGAAAGGGGGAAAAAAAATAAAGATTTTATAAAATCAAGGGGGCTCGGGCAGCCCCAGTGGCTCAGCAGTTTAGCGCCACCTTCAGCCCAGGGTGTGATCCCAGGGTCCTGGGATGGAGTTCCACATCGGGCTCCCTGCATGGAGGAGCCTGCTTCTCCCTCTGCCTATGTCTCTGCCTCTCTCTCTCTGTGTGTGTGTCTGTCATGAATAAATAAATAAAATCTTTAAAAAAAATCAAGGGGGCTCAAAATAAGAGGGAAAATTTGAGACAAGAATAGCTTGTTTTCCCACCCATATTGTAAATTTATTCATTTAACTTTGTTTTACTGCCTGAAATTCTATATTTATAGAGAGCCATGGTTAGCAAACAGTTCTTTTTTAAAAAGACAACTACTTTTAATGGGAGTTTTTGCAGTACTCTAGTACTTCTGGGCCAATTTTTCACTAATGATATGAGAGATTTTTAATGTCGGGGGGGCTTGTTGGTTTTTTTTTTTAGAATTATTTGTTTGTTTATTTATTTATTTATTTATTTATTTATTTATGAAAGACATAGAGAGAGAGTGTCAGAGAGATAGACAGAGGGAGAAGCAGGCTCCTCGCAGGAAGCCTGATGTGGTACTCCATCCCCAGACTAGGTTCATGTCCTGAGCCAAAGGCTCAACCACTGAGCCACCCAGGTGTTCCAATGGCAGGTTTTTTTTTAAAGTCAGTATTTAAATAAATAAATAAATAAATAAATAAGATTAAGTCAGTATTTTTAATGAGATAGAAAGACTGCCCTGACATCACCTACAACAATAGGTAGTCAGCACCATAGGCTCAGCATCCTGAGCAAGGGACATGCCCTGGTAAGTATATGCCACAGCCACCACATACAGGAAACCCAACTACTGTTTGTACATACAACAGGGAAGGAGCCCCCTGAAGCTTTTATTTTTGAGGGTCTCTAAAATGGATGACATAGACCTGAGACAGTCTCAGCAAAGTCCACCCCGTGGAGGAAGGCCAATTGAAGTCAGAGAGGCCAACACTGAGCCAAAAAGAAGCTGATCTGAAAAACACATTAAGGAAACAGACACAGAGAAAGAGAAAGAGGGGTTAAAAATCCTGCTGAAGTCACTAAACTCCTAGAAATGATGCACTTCCTAGTTACAAAAGCCAACATAGTCTTCATGTACCTAATATACTCTGAATCGTGTTTCTTGTCCCTTATAAACAGAAGCCCTAGAACAGCTTCATTTGCAGACCCACTGTTTTACTTCCTGGCTGGTCTCCTGCCTAACCACTCAGCAGGTGCTTGCCTGGTTTCCCAGAGAAGTGACCTCTCTGCCTCAGGGCCTAGTGTCCTAAGGGCAGCAGCAGAAGCAATACTGGCTAGTGCCCCAGGTCACCTTCTCTCCCTGAAGCTGGCCTATAAGGGGCAAATGCTATACTGTGAGGTGCAGCATCTCTTCCTAAGAATGTGATGCAGGGGGATTCCTGGGTGGCTCAGCGGATTAGCACCTGCCTTCGGCCCAGGGTGTGATCCTGGAGTCCTGGGACCGAGTCCCGCGTGGGGCTCCCTGCATGGAGCCTGTTTTGTCCTCTGCCTTTGTCTCTGCCTCTCTCTCTCTCTGTCTCCCATTAATAAATAAATAAATTCTTAAAAAAAAAAAAAAGAATGTGATCTGGGCCCTCATTTTCCTCATTTCCTCAAGGTGTTGGATACACCTTGAAGAATACTAACTAGAATTTCAAATATCTCTTGACAGCTATTGTGGAGTTTTTTATTTTTTGTTTTTTTTCTCTCAACAGCTTTTGAAAACAGTCGAGATACACTGTGAGAGTCATCAAAGCTGGGGTGCAAATAATTGCACTATAGAATAAGTGCAGTTGAACAGTGGAATACTATGCATAACCAATGGGCATTTATTTCATTTCAGGTTTTAGCTAATTTTATTTCATTGTAGTTTGTGTAGTCATTTCCCAGAAATTACATGACCTTCTCTGACCTTTTTAGATTTTTTTTTTTTACATTTTACTACAAGGGAAAAAAACTAAAAAAAGAGAAAAAGAGAGAGAGGGAGAGAGACTATATTTAATTCTACTTTTCTAAAATAAGTATTTCCTTCCAGTTTGCATGTAATGTATTTCTTTTTTTATTTTAAAGGTTAGAAAACCAACTTTTTTTATTTCTAAAGCTCTACCATAGATTTCTAGTGGGTGCTGATGGTCACCGGCCACATGCATACCAGGTTGTCCGCGTAGCAGGCAAATAGTCTGGCCATCAGCAGACCGGGCCAGGGGGGGTATACCAGGATGGCTCCACCCTGCTGCTGGTACTGATAACTTCCTGCTTCAGTTCATCTACAGTTGTCTTGCCTTCTAAGTCCAGACCTTGGTGCCGGGGCCTGTGGCAGCATAGAGCCGGTATCCGGACTGAAGTACTGGGCACTGATGATGTCCCCACCATCTGGAGTAGAAAACCACTTGCCTTTGTTGAGGTCCCACAGCATGGCCTGGCCATCCTTGCCTCCAGAAGCACAGAGGGATCCATCTGAACAGACAGTCACAGTGTTCAGGTAGTCTGTGTGACCAATGTGATTGGTCTTCTGCTTGCAGTTTGGCTGGTTCCATACTTTGACCAGTTTGTCCCACCCACAGGAGATAATGATGGGATTGCTGCTACCGGATGAGAAGCAGACACAAGACACCCACTCAGAATGGCTTTTATGCTGGACAGTACATTCTACTACTTGGTGATGGAGCCAGAGACAATTTGTAGGGTTGTCAGAGGAGAAGTCCCCACTCAACACATCTTTGGTATGGCCTACAAATCTACATACCAGTTGTGAGATCCCAAAACCAAAAGGTTCCATCACAGGAGTCTGAGAGGGCAAACTGGCCATCTGAGGAGATGAACACGTCACTAACAAAGTGGGAATGACCCGAGGAGCATACTGTGGATGCCCTAATTATTCTCATCTCTGGTCAGCTTCTACATGATGAAAGTCTTATCTTGAGAGGCTCAGTCATGGCAGCAGCGAGAGCGGGTGTCCCTGCAGTGACAAGGATGGAGCTGGATGGCTCAGAGAGACCAGCACCTCAGCTCCTCTGGCCACAGCCCTGCTGAGGAAGAAAAGCTGCATCTGCTGTATTTCCATGTTTCCACATGTGAAATCCCAGTAATGTAAAAGTCTGTTTGCCTTTTCACTTATATTAAAAAGTAAATGCTTTTCTCCATGGCTGATCTTCATAAATATAATTTAATAGCTATATATGTAATATAATGTAACTATAAACAGAAATATGATGTGATAATTCTATCTCTTCCAATAGACATATAATTTACATGATATTCATAATTCATATGATCTAGTCACTAGACACTTTAATTTTTTCCCAATAAAATAGGATTATTGGTCAAAAATCTATGAATAGCTCTTGCTCTGTATTATGTAAAATCCATTTTCAAAAGAATTATTTCAAGTCACTCCACTAGCCAAGTGTGGGTGTATGTGTATGAATGTTTCACTTATTATACAAGAGATCCCATCTTCAGTATTATCTTCTTATTTTTCTTTTTCTTGTATAATATGCATTACATGTTACCTTAGGGGACATCATATAAATTGAAACCTGAATTTCCGAAAGAATAATTAAGACTTAAGAAAGGAGACAAAAATGAAAGCTTGCAAGTATGCAATTTTCCTATTTCTAAATCTTTTGAAAGTTAGCATTATTAACATATACTATTTATAATTCTTTTCCCTATTTTAGACACTGCAGCTTACAGAGAAGAATGTAATCTTGTATGGGCATGCTCTTCTACCAGCAAGGACTCTGGTTTCACAGAGCATTAAAACAAAGATGCAAATCTGTCTTTTTATACTCCACCAAAAAATGGGTATACCTTGTGAAAGACAAACCTGGAAGGAACAGAAGATAGGAGTCAGAGAAGGCAAAACCTAGAGATTTGAGAGGTTTTACAGAGTCACAAAGAAGAGAAGTAAATATTTATGAACCAATACCATTCAAAAATCTTCCATGCTTTTCCGACACATAATGCATCTACCTTCCCTGTTCCAAGGTCTGAGTCTTTCTTGGAGACAGGTATCCAAGCTGCAAATCTCCGGGGTGCCTTCCTTAGGAAGGAAGCTGTGACAGGCTGAGGTGGGCTATGGAGCCCTTGCTAAAGACTCTGGAACCATCTTTAATTCTGGAATTCTGCCAAGAATGAGGAGCAGCTCTGGGCTAGACTTGGAACAATGAAGACCAAAATGACTGAACATTTAAACAGCTGCAGTCAGGCTCCAGAGACTAGCAGTCCTGACACAGACTGCATGCAAACTTGGCGGACTGTTTCCAACTCCTTGCTTGTTTATCAAAGAAATGTATGTAGTCATCGTAAAAGCACATAGCTAGTTATATAATGATTATATCCCAAATGCCATACTCTAAACTCTTGGATTTATACAGTTCACCCATAGGCTTTTGCTGTTAAGTATATGTCACAGAAAAAAAAAAAGGCAAGTTAAAAAAGACAATTTCTGACCCAAATTATTTTACAATTACTCTACAAGAGTATAGAAGGTAATATATGTAAGGTGCTTGGTGCATTCAACCCTTCATTCATTCAACAAATTTTTGCTGAGTACCTATTGAACATTAGAAATTCAGTGATGAATTGGGAACATACATTTTCAGAGCTGGAACAAGAGAGGGCAGACAAATAAATATATCCTGATAATTAATTAAACTAATAAATATAATTTATGTAACAGAAAATTAGGTTAAGTCCCCAAAGATCACATAAGGAACTGAAATGGAGGATGACAAAGTTGAGGTGGTGGGAGGATCCTAAATGAGATGGCTTTTTGCACTTTACAGCATCTATCATTTCCAAGATCTATGCTAGTCCTTCCTTCTTCCTCTAGCCTCTACCAGTCTACAGCTGCTGCAAAGCCCCCATTCCACATGTATACACGGTACATGGTCACACATATGCAGTCCCCTTTTCTGATGACCCCAAGACTTAGCTCAGTGAGACTAGAAAACCCTACTTTAAAGAAACTGCAGGCAATAGGCACTCCTAGCAGCCCAAAATGATATATGGTTATGGAAGTAGCTTGACTTTTTTTTTTATCATCATGTTAATCTCTCATAGCGCGTTAACCAAAACAACCCACTGAACAAAGAGCATTTGGGAGAAAGAGTATTTGACTTTAAACTGAGAGAGAAAAACTTAGGAGTAGGAGAGGATAGTCAGCATTCATGAGGCACTTGTGTAGACTGCTGCCATTCACACTCTCCACTGAAAGTCTCTATCCATTCACTACCAACTCAGCGTGGAATCAATTCTCCTGAGGTTAGAAGTAATCTAACTCTAATTTTCAGGGCAGTCCTCACCATTTCAAAAGAAATTAGATAAACCCCATCTGGGAACTTGTACCTGAAGGCTGATTCCTGCAAGTCTCTGGGAGAAGGTGCAGGAAGCCCAGCCATGGGGATCACACCAACTGCATACATCTTACCAGGCTAAGAGGGTGAGGAGGAGGGCAACTTCCAGGCTTTGACTCACACACACTCCCACCTGTGTGCTTAATTAATGAGTGAGGGCAGGCATACATTGTTGACCAGATGGTCTTCTTGTCTTAAATGAAAACCAAGAGTCATGTTGTAGTTCTGTAACTCTGTCCCAAGGCACAGGTCCTAATTTTTTATTTTGGCAAAATTCAGATAAAATGAAGTCATAGAAAAGAACTCAAAGATGCCATAAACTCTTGTTGGATCTTTATGGCTACAGCTTAAAGAGATACACATGAGGTCTCCTTAATTGGAATCACGTGGGATAATTTAACCTTAAAGAGAAAACAAATGAATAACAGGTTTAGTTTTTGTTTGAAATAATATACAGTCACCAAGAAGGAACTGCAGTTCTATTTAATCCCATTAATTACTTGGAGGGCTTGTTAAAAGTAAGATTTATCCTGAAGCCTCAGGTTCTTATATAGTCTGGCAAATCCATTGGTATAAAGGTACAAAAACCATGTCTTCATTCAAGGAAATAAATGCCAAAGTATGATATTTGGGGCTGTAGATCTTAGTGGGAAAGGTCCTAGTGACAGCTCCTGACCTCACCTAGACAGGTTGACTTCTGTATGAGGTTGGCACTGCTGGTCAAGAGAGTTGATTATGCAGCTGCAACTGACATAAACATTTCTTGATCATTTGTAGGCTATTATGGAACCTGAGTTGGCTTGTGGACAAGAAAAAGACCAGAAATCAATTTATATCTGTGGGATTAAAGTGTAATTAAGAAGACTTTTTAAAAATATGTGATGCCCAAGCACAGCAGTTACCCCAGCGGTGCCTGGCTTATAGTTGCCAGAGGAACTGCTGCTTGTGTCTTGGGCCATGTGGGTGGGTGTTAAAGAGCCCATATGGTATGATGCTCATTTCCTGCATTCTAGGCAAACAGCAGGTGGACTGCCTTCCGATCTCCTAACAGGCAAAACCACTATACAAATTCCAAAATTTGGTGGGCAGTGTAAATCCATGAGAAGAGTGCAAGGGCACTAAAGGAGAAATAAGCACCTCTTATATGACGATGATGTGATGATGATAATACTCTCATGATACAATATTTGAGATTATTAATGCATTTCTATTAATAGTTAACTCTAGTTCCTAACTGACTTATGACTGCATATCCAGAGCCATGTAAAGGGGACTCCTGGGTGGCTCAGCAGTTCAGTGTCTGCCTTTGGCTCAGGGCGTGATCCTGGAATCTCAGGATTGAGTACCACATTGGGCTCTTCATGTAGCGCCTGCTTCTCCCTCTGCCTATGTCTCTGCCTCTCCCTCTCGGTCATGAACAAATAAATAAAATTAAAAAAAAAAAAAAAAAGGCCAGGGCAGCCCGGGTGGCTCAGTGGTTTAGCACTGCCTTCAGCCCAGTGTGTGATCCTGGAGACCCAGGATCAAATCCCATGTCAGGCTCCCTGCATGGGGCCTGCTTCTCCCTCTGCCTGTGTCTCTGCCTCTCTCTCTCTGTGTCTCTCATGAATAAATAAATAAAATCTTTAAAAAATATTTTTTAAAAAAAGCCATGTAAATGTCTTTATCATGTAAAGATTTTGCCTCTCTGTCCTTCAAGTTGAGCAAAGAGGTTTAGTGGCATACATGCAGTCCCTGTAGACAAGAAGCTGAAGGAGAAAGGCTGTCCTGATCAGTACCTAAAAATCGTGGGTAAGAGTGGGGAGGGGAAGTAAGCTATTTGACATGTGAACTGACTGGCCTGGGAAGCAAAATCAAAGGAGTTTTTTACCTACTCCCCATTTAGAATCTTGGAATGAGAACTCCATGCAAAGGAGCCTGCCAACCTCTGGCAAGGTGTTAGGGTGGATGAGCTGAGGAAAAGTAGAAGAAAAGACCTTGCTTTTTGCCCCTACAGTCTGTGCATGGTGTGCAAAGAGTCCAGAAAGATCCTCTGTGTCCTGGTGAGAGTCTGAGGAAAGGCTGTGAGGACCACTAGACTTACAGAGGCCTGGAGTTGGTAAAAGAAGGCCTGCAAGAAGGCCTCCAGACTTCCAATAATTGGAGGCAGTGTCAAGTCACCAACAGACAGCAGTGGGTACCACTATTCACCAGAAGATCAAATGGAATTAGTCTCTCCGTAATGGATGTCAGTTCAGACTAAACCACCCATCTCATCCCAACTATAGTGAAAAAAGATAACGTGAAAACTTCCTCTGTCACCAGGAGACCTCATAAGCTTTTTCTGTACACAGAGAAACCATCTATGAGATAATAGAAAAAAATATATATATTGGCCTCTGCCCTCAATTCCTGGCACAGAGCTCCTAAAATCCTTTTAATCTCCTAAGTGTAATTTCCTAGGAGTATCTTTTGCTCTAATGTTTGGTCTTTGACCTTATACCTAACACAGGGCTCCTAAATCCCTTGGAATTTTCTGGGTGATAGCAATGTCTTTTGTTCTAATGAGGTGACTCTTTATGGGCTCTTGAACGGGTAGCTGGTCACCAGAAAGATCAAGCCATGATAAGAAGCTTAGAATTTTCAGTCCCAACTCCCTTTCCCCAGAGAGGACAGAAGGAATGAAAATGGAGTTTATGATCAATCACACCTACCTGAGGGAAATCTCCATAAAAATCCCCAAAGCATGGGTTTTGGAGAGCTTCCAAGTTGATAAGCACATGGAGGTACTGGCAGAGTGGCTGTCCAGAAAGGGATGGAGACTCCATGCTCCTCCCCACATACTTTGTCCTACACATACATCTCCTTCACCTGGATGTCCATCTGCACCCTTTATCATACCCTTTTATAATAAAGTGGGAAACACTAAGTAAACTGTTTTCCTGAGTTCTATGAGCCACTCTAGCAAATTAATTGAACCCAAGGAGGGGGCTGCAAGAACTTCTGGTTTATAGCTAATGGGTCAGAAGTATAGGTGACAACCCGAGCTTGCAAGCAGCATGTGAAATTGAGTCAGGACAGTTGTGGGGTTGAGCCCTTAAGATCTACCTCCAGGTGGATAGTGTCTGAATCTGTTTAAATTACAGGACTTCCAGGTGGTGTTGCAGAGAACTGCTTGGTCAAGGGAAACTCCCCCAGAGCTCTGTCAGAAGTGTTGAAAGTGAGGCAGTGCTGTGAGAGGAAAAGAGAAGCACAGAAGGAAGAAAGTTTTTCTTTATGCCATCTTTGGGGAAAATATGATAAGGGAAGGGGGCGATAGCTCCATTATGGAGACCTATTTTTGACAGGCTAAACATTTCCTTGGAAATCTTTTAAAACCCAGAGAAGGTAACATGGTTTCTCTCACCCCCAAAAGCAGCCCTCTGCTATCTAGCAGTGGGTTATGAGAAAGATCTCTTACAGGTAGTAAAGAAGCTACATTTTCTTTGTACACTGAGGTGAAATGTATAAATCACTGTATAGTAAGTATTATTACCTGTACCCTTTAACAGTTGAAGAAATTGAGGCACAGAAAGATTAAGTGACTTTCTCAAAATCAGTGATGGGGTGAGAATTTGGACTCCAGCACTCACGATGTAGAACCCACACTCTTAACCCTTAGACTATGTGTTCACAAAGACCTTCCTGTTGTATGGTATATATTTCAAAGAGCTTCCTACATAGACCTCTATTACTCGACCAAGGACAATTTTGAAATTATATTGTTTTCTGACAAAAGAAATTATTTATATAAATTGTGTATATATTCGGGACACCTGCCTTCTGCTCGGGTCGTGATCCCAGAGTCCTGGGATCTAGTCCCACACCGGGCTCCCTGCAGGGAGCCTGCCTCTCCCTCTGCCTGTGCCTCTGCCTCTCTCTCTCTGTCTCTCATGAATAAATAAATAAAATCTTTATAAAAAATTGTGTGTATATTCTTACAGACAGAGAATTATCGTCATGATACCCACCAGGAGATTGAGAATTGTTGACCCTGGGTAGCAGAATTTGGAATGATCTTTAAATTTTTCTTTATTCTTTCCCATTGAATTAAAATTCTGATAAGACCCTGGCTTCACTTTACAAGTAGAAACATACAGTGAGGGCTGCATTAATCAGGAGAGAACTGGCTTCACTACAACGATACATCTCAAAATCTCAGTGGCTTGACACGTGCAAGTTTCTTTCTTGCTGGAGATCTGGCAGTTTCCTTCTGAATCGTAACTTGGCAATTGGATCCATGTCTATCTTACAGCTCCACCACTTCAACCCTTGATCTCTAGGGTCAAAGAGGTAAGGGATAAAGGAGAATGAAGAATTTACACCTGCTAGTAAATGCTTCCACTGGCCCAGAACCAGTCACACGACCCCGCTTAAACTATAAGGGATGGGAAGTGTAGCCTACCATGTACCCCACCAGGAAAGAACTGGACATCGGAAAACACAAGTAATCTCTGTCATAATGTGATTTCCATCTGAAGAACTTAAAAAATAAGAGCACAGCCTCCGCAGTCAGGCTGCCTAGGTTTGTATCCCAGCCTAGGCACTTACGGACTATGTGACTTTGAGCAAGTTATCTGACCTCGTTGTGCCTATTTCCTCATCTGTCCAATGAGGAAAACAATATTGTCGTGCACGTTGGTGAGGCTGTATGCTGACAGGCACAATAGATGGTTCACAGAGATGACTAATAAAACTCCTCCTATCCTTGTATGCCTGCGCATTTGCACTGCGATTTTTCCTCTCCCGCCATAAAAGTGTACAGTTCATCACCTTACCCTTGGATCTGGGTTGTACCTGTAATTTGCTTTGATCAATAGAATGTCATGGAAGTGATATGCAGAATTTCTAAGCCTAGAATTCAATGAGCTTTGCAGCTTCTGCTCTTACCTCTTGAAATTCTGCCCTGAACCCCCATGTGAAGAAGCCTGGCCTAGCCTACTGGAGTGTAAGAGGTCAGGGAAGGAGAGACAAGCTGTCCCAGTGGAGGCCCCTTACACGAACCAATTAAGAGCTACCCCTACCACCAATCGCCAGACCTATGAGAGGGGACAAGTTAGGCTATCAGAGCTGCCAGATAATTCGCAACCACATGCATAACCACAGGCAAGAAAAGCAGAAAAACCATTCAGCTGAGTCCAGCCCAAATTGGTGACTCACAGAATCATGAGTAAATAAAATGGTTGTTGTTTTAAGCTACTAAGTTTAGCACAGTGTCATAGCTTCAACACCCTGCTTAAAACAGTGCCTGGCACATAATATGTACTTAATACATGTCAAGTGGTGTTATCACTATCTTCATCTAATTTAAAGCTCATAATATTTATAGAAGGCAGAAGAGATTTCTAATCTTATTTCACCGATGAGGAAATAAAGGCTCGGAGGTAGTAAATAGTTTGATATCACAGAGTCCTTAAGGAGTCAACTAAGCATTTAAGACTTGACCTTGTAAGTCCTTCTCCAGTGAAGGCCTGTTCTCCACAAATAAACCCTTTTCTGCATAGGAATAGGAACCACAGAGCAGAAATATCTGCTACTACAGTTTTTAATACTAATTTCCCATCAAAGTGCATAAGCAGACTCCCAGTGCTCAAGTATTTCTTGTTCATGACCTTTAGTGCCTACAGCATCAGTTTGAACTTTAGAGAAACGTAATTTTTTTAAATGTCAAAGAAATTGTTTTTTTTGTAAGAAGACTTGAAAAAGATGATCTCTTTGAAATCAGAAATGAGATTTGCAGTGTAACCATCGACAGTGATCAAAATTCCCTGAGAATAAGTTCTACCACTTTAGTGATAGACTCTATTGACCTGCCAATAAGAAGTTCTAAAATCCATTAGTTCCAATTCCTGCCAGCATATTTTTGATCACGTATGGATCTCCATGATTTTCAAAGATTCTTGCCCTCTTCCGGGTGAAGGATGAGTTCTATTCCATTGGGCCAACAGATGTCTATTTCTTCCGCATGTAAATATTTCTTTTTTTTAATTTTTATCTATTTATTCATGAGAAACACAGAGAGAGAGATAGAGAGAGAGGCAGAGACACAGGCAGAGGGAGAAGCAGGCTCCATGCAGGGAGCCCGACGTGGGACTCGATCCCAAGACTCCAGGATCATGTCCTGGGCTGAAGACAGGTACTAAACTGCTGAGCCACCCAGGGATCCCCCCACACGTAAATATTTCTAATTTTTCTACCTCTGCCAAAGTAGACTAATTCAAATATATATAATATTTGTATTATAAACTAATTCATTATAAATGAATATTCAAAAAAATAAATGAATATTCATTATAATTCATTATAAACTAATTAGTAGTATTAAAACTACTAATGCAAATATAACTAATTCATCTCTTCCCTTCATTCCTTCATAAACAATTCATCAGGAAGTCCTGTGGACCTTACCTTCAAACTCTACCCCAAGTACAACCACCCCTCACCATCTCTATGGTTACAGCCCTCTACTCTAAGATATCAATGTCTTTAACTTGAAGTAGCGGTAACCTCTAACTGGTCTCACTGCTTCCACGCTCTCTAGAACAACACTGTCTGACAGAACTTTTTGCAATGATGGACATGTTCGATGCCTGCACTTGCAATACAGCTGCCACTAACCACATGTAGCTATCTGAAATGTGTCTGGTGTAACTTGGGAACTAAATTTTAGTTAATTTTAATTGATTTAAATTTAAATAGCCACACGAGGCTAGTGGCTGCCATATTGGACAACACAGATAAAGGACATCAGGGGCACCTGGGTGGCTCAGTGGTTGAGTGTCTGCCTTTGGCTCAGGTCATGATCCCAGGGTCCTGAGATCAAGTTCTGCTTCTCCCTCTGCCTGTGTCTCTGCCTCTCTCTGTATGTCTCTCATGGATAAATAGATAAAATCATTAAAAAAAAAAAAGATAAAGTACATCAGTCTGATTATGTAATTTGCCTGTTTAAAATCCTCCACTGCAATTAAAATAAAAGACAAAGTTCCTGCCTCGCCCTCAAGGTCCCTCATGGTCTGGTCAATACCTGTTTTCTTCCCCTAGCTCAGTACACTCCAGCCCTAAGGACCTTCTTCATATCTCTTGAACATACCAAATTCACTCTCTCTGGCATTTATTCTTTCTTCATCACTGGATCATCATACAATTGACTTCTTATTCAGGTCTCTGCTCAGAAAGTTACTTCTTCAGAGAACTTTCATCCCTAAAGTCTGTCCTAAGTCCTATTCTATTCAACACATTATAAATCATGTTTGTAGCATTTATCATAAACTGAGACAATCTCACATGTGTATTTATTTCCATGTATTTGTTTCTAGTTTAGATTGTGTCCTCCATCAGAAAAAAAAAAAAAGGCCACTAAATGCAAGAACTTGGTTTATTACCATCCTAGTGTCTTGATGAATCAGGAAATCTGGGCTCTTGAGGTGAGAACCCAATGGCAATACAAGTGGCACAGTTTCTTTGAGTATTACATGTTGAGGATATTACATGTTGTTTTTCCTATGACTTAGAACTTCCTGAGTACAGGCAGCATGTCCTAAAAGAGAATGAACCTGGCCCTGGCAGATGGGTTTAGACTTATTCTGGGAAGGTTTGAGAGCTGCAGAAATCATTTAGCCTTTTTTTCTCTTTCTCCATGAGATTCTGGTTATTTCTTCTTACTAGTGGCCAAAGAGGTACTCACTTCAGCAGCGCATAATACTAGCGGCCAAAGAAATAACCTCTGGTAAGAATGAAATCATGAAGAGTCTTCCACATTCCTTCATCTCTCTGAATACAGTGAGTATGAAT
Source organism: Vulpes lagopus (assembly GCF_018345385.1). NCBI lineage: Eukaryota > Metazoa > Chordata > Mammalia > Carnivora > Canidae > Vulpes > Vulpes lagopus. The sequence goes on from NC_054826.1 coordinate 76,416,068, forward strand.
GAAAGATCTCAGGAAGAATTTTCAAAAGCTTGCTGTTCAGTCACCAACCTTTGGCAGAAGCTCTGGATTGACTGCTGCCTGCAATGAGGTCTCTAGAAACTGCCGCAGCTTTCCAGGTGAGCTCATGTTGCTGGTAACGAGACACTGCTAACACTCAAAGCTGCGTTTGAGCCCCAACACTGACTCACCTGGAAGCTCTTTAATTACCTGAAGGAACTTTCACAGAAACATACCACACTTACTAAATCTTTACTGACCTAAAAAACCTAGAGTAAAGATGAAACCAAATAAAACCTAGGGATTTGATATTTTAGTCAGGTTCTTTCAAGTGTCGGTACCTGTGAGGTAGGTTCACAAAGTGGCCATAAAGTGGTAAAACAGCAAAATTCCTGACTACTTCTGTAGTTAGTGAGAAATGTCTGAGAGAATTTTATAGAATCATGACTTCTCTGCAGAAAGGAAAACATTTCAAGTCAAGGATTCATTCATTCATCAACTCATTCATTCATTCATTCCTTTCAATAAACATTTAGGAAGCTCCTGCTATGTACCAATAACTCCACAGAGGTGGGGGGCGAGGCAGAAGCAAATACAATGTAGCCAGTGGTTTTTGACCTGGGCCAATTTTCCACCATCTTTCTGATAATAGACCAGCCGTTCCCCAGCACAACAGGGTTGGCCAACCACAGTGCTCCATTCTCCCGGCCTTAGCATCTTTCCTTTCAGGAATTTTCATCTGGGACTAATAGCAAAGACTGCCATTTGCCTTTGGGGGCACCATTCTGAAAACCTAGTACCATCATGGCCAAACAATTCATCATGTGGAGGGATAGTGTCTGCAGTAGGAGTGAAGGAAGCCACTACACTGAGTGAAACAGAGTGGGGGTGAAGGAAGAGAAGAAGAGAGAGAAGTAGGGAGAGGAGAGAGGAGGGAGGACAGGAAGAGAGTAAGGACAGTAAGAGGAAGACCACTTAATATTGTTTTCTGCCTAGATCCAGTTATACCAGATACTGCTAGATCCAGTCATGCCAGATACCAGCACCACCTCTCCCTTTTAAAAAGTCAGTTTCATAATTCTGAGATAATAAATATTGCCCTCTTCCCATGCATACTTTTTCTTTTTTCTTCCAATGATTTCAGTTACCTGCAACTGAATTTAGATGAAATCAAAGAATTTGAGGAGCTCACTTTAGGAGCAGATCAATCATATGTATAACTGTGAAACAATTGTGATGTAGGCATAAATACAATATATAGTCTTGGCAGAAAGGGGAGAAGGATCAACTCTGCTTGGATGGTTCCTAGTCCATTGTCTAGGGCTTGGTTTATTCTTTGGGGGAATGTTGCCTTGTACTCAGTAAATGCTAAGTCATTGAAAAAACATCATGCTGTTGCTCTGTCACTCAAGAAAGATTTTGTGACACTGAAGTTAAGTCTTGAAGAGCATAAGTCTGCTAGGGTGAGAAACTGGGGAAGGTGCAAATTGAACAGTATTAGAAAAAATACAGCAAGAAAAAAAAAGCAAAAAGGAAAAAAAAATAGACCTATCGTTCAGTAGATGTGGTACCCTTGGTATGGGAGATTAGAGACATCCACAAATTCTTTGCATACTTAGTGAGATGTGGGATCCAGTTCCTCTACCCTGAATTGACCTTAGTTAATTGCCTGATCAATAAAATGCTGTAGAAATGATATTCTGGGATTCCTAGATCATAAACAGTTGTTGTTTTACGCCACTAAGTTTTGAGATAACTTGTTATGTAGCAATACATAACCAAACTAACATAACCAAAACAGTTGGCGTAAGAGGTGAGTGGTTTTCATGTTGAAGATAAGGCTACACACATTGGCAGATCCTGGAGGTAAAAAGCTTGCATTTTGTCTTGTAAGTTTTGGATTTTATCTTATAACTTTTAAGGATCCATTAAATACCTGCATTCTAGAATAATAATTCCAATGATATTATGGAGACTGGATTGGAAGGGAACCAATCTAGAATTAGGGATACCAACCAGGTATAGATAACTGCAATGTTCTAAGCATGAGATGTGAGGACCTGTCCTAAGATAGATAACAGCAAGGGGGACTGAGAGGAAGGATCAGTTACATGACATGATGGAGGCAGAAACGGGGCACTGATTGAATGAAAATCATAAAGGAGAGAAAGTAAATATCAAGGCTTGGATGACTAAAATGGACGTTACCAGATAAGAAACTATTCAAGGACGAAATGACTTGAAGACAGTGATTAAGAGTTCAGTTTTTGACGCAGTGAACTTGAGGAAATCTGAATCTCCATATCTACCAAATACTTAGTTCACAGCTGCAGTTAAATGATTATTCATATAATGTTTTATTTAGCATCTGTCTTTCCCAGCTACATTTTAAGCAGAGACTATTTTTGTCTTATTGACCATCAAATACGCAGCACCTAACAGTGTGTCTAGAACACAGCCAACCTTCAATGAGTATTTGCTGAATTAATGAATGAATGAAATGATGTCCAGCCGGGGACTCTACCACGGTAGTTCTCAACTTCAGATAAATATAGGAATTATTGGGCAGCCCAGTGGCTCAGTGGTTTAGCGCCACCTTCAGCCAAGGGTGTGGTTCTGGAGTCCAGGGTGTGATCCTGGAGACCAGGGATCTAGTCCCATTATCAGGCACCCTGCATGGAGCCTGCTTCTCCCTCTGCCTGTGTCTCTGCCTCTCTCTCTCTGTGTGTCTCTCATGGACAAATAAATAAATAATCTTTTAAAAAACTATAGGAATTATACAATTAGTTCCTATAAGTTCTGTTCACAAAACAAAACAGAGAAGGAGCCCTTACCAAGGGTATAGGAGGCGGCAGCCCACATTTTGCCAGTAAAGAAACTAAGCCTCCTTAAGTTTGAAAGTTACATGGAATTATCCAGTAAATAATTAAAAACAGCATTAGCTAGACTCATAGAAAACTATAGAAATATGGCTTTGGACTTTAAACAATACCATCAAGAATGTAAGAGAGCCCACGGCCTGGGAGAAAATATTTGCAGAACTATATCTGATGAAGAATTTGTATCCAGAATATGTAAAGAAATCTTACAACTCAATATTAAGAACACAACCTAATTTTAAAAGGCAAACAATTTTATCTATCATCTGTATGGTATTGACTTTTTCATTTGCATCTCCAGTCCAGATCTTTCTTTTGAACTCTAGCCTCATATGTCCTATTAGGTTCTAAAGTCAAATAAATATGGGAAGAAAACATATTATATCTTCCTCTTAAAGATTATTGAAACCACTGGATGGCTCAGTGGTTAAGCATCTGATTCTTGATCTCAGCTCAGGTCTTGATCTAAGGCTTATGAGTTCAAGCCCTACATTGGGCTTCCTGGTGTGGAGCCTACTTTAAAAAAAAAAAAAAAAAAAGATTTTTGAAGATTCACAATGTTTTCTACCATTTCAAATACTATGAGAAGTCTTGCAATAAGTCTTTTTAAATTTGCTATCTGGTTTCCCAAGCAGATTGAACATGGGATCATGTGTTCACACCCTATGGAATGAATAGCCTACAGATTTTTTTTTAGAATGGCAGATCAGTCTATCTCACCCTTTTTTGGAGAAGCTGTTCCCTTCCCCCTACATTGGGATCAGCAAATTTTTTCTGCAATGGGTCAGATAATAAATATTTATTTATTTATTTATTTATTTATTTATTTATTTATTTATTTATTTTGAGAGACAGAGAGAGAGTGGAGGGAGGGGCAGAAGGAGAGGGAAGGAGAGAGAATCTTAAACATATTCTATGTCTAGTGTGGAGCTCAATGCAGGGCTCAATCTAACAACCCTGAGCCAAAACCAAGAGTTGAGTCTTAATTGAGCCACCCAGGTGCCCCAATACTTATACTTTTCTGACCATATACATCCTTGTTTTATTATTCTTCTTTGCTAGTATCCTCCCACACACCCCCAACTTTTTAAAAATACAAAAACCGGGATCCCTGGGTGGCGCAGCGGTTTGGCGCCTGCCTTTGGCCCAGGGCACGATCCTGGAGACCCGGGATCGAATCCCACATCGGGCTCCCAGTGCATGGAGCCTGCTTCTCCCTCTGCCTGTGTTTCTGTCTCTCTCTCTCTCTCTCTCTGCGACTATCATAAATAAAAATTAAAAAAAAATAATAAATAAATAAATAAATAAATAAATAAAAATACAAAAACCATTCTTTCCTCAATAAGTGCACAAAAAAGTCAGATGCTAGAGGGCCATAGTTGCCAATATCTGCCTGGGATCTACATGGTTTCATGAGTTACTACCCTCTTGGCCACAGCTGTTTCATCTGTGGCTGGCTAAATGAACCAAGTTGGGACAATTAGAATCTCTTCCCTAGGAAATTAGAATATGACTAAGAGATATCTGATTGGTCTTTTAAAATAAAAGGAGGGGAACCTAAGAATAATTCGCAGCAACTGTGTCCTGCCAAGTGGCCTGAGAATGGAAAGACAGATCCTATAAGAGATGGGAATGAAGCAGCTGAGAAGGAGAGATAAACAATGGATAGAGGATTGCCTGGGTATCCTACAGTCTCCAGAGTCTGTGTCCAGTTTTTCCTGTGTTTCATTGCAGTGTTACTCTTGCATATCATGAATATCTCTCCCCAACACCATCCTCAAAGTACATTCTGTTCTTTCATCTATGATAGGTGGAGGTAGTTTCTGTCACATGTAACCAAAAGGGATCTAATAAATACACTTTGGAAAATTTAAAAAAAGAAAACAGGCAACAGATTTCAACAAACATTTCTCCAAAGAAGATAAGCAAATTAGTTAATAAATTGAAAAAGATGCTCAACATCATTGGTCATTGGGGAAATTCAAATCCAAATCACAAGATAATACTTTACAACACTAAGATGGCTATAACTGGGGGGGAAAAAACAGAAAATAAGTCTGGGCAAAAATGTTGAAGAACTAGAACCCTCATATATTCCCACCTTCATATATATGGTAATATAAAATGATACAAGCTACTGTTGAAAAGTCTTTCAGAATTGTTAAACACAGAGTTTCCATGTGACTCAGCAATTCCATCCCTAGGTATCAACACTAGAGAAATGAATATCTGTACAGAGACTTATACTTAAATTTGTTCCTAGCGGCATTATTCATAGTAGCCCAAAAGTGGAAACTACCCAAATATCCATCAACTGGTGAATGGATAAACAAAATGTAGTATATATCTATATAGTATAATAACATTTAGCAATTTTAAAAAACCCAAGTAGATTTTTACACCAATGAAAATACTCTGGATGATATTATAATGATGGAGATATATCATTATACATTTATTCAAACCCGTAGAATATACTACACCAAAAATGAATCCTAAGGTAAACCATGGACTTTAGGTGATTGATTATGTGTCATTGTAGGTTTATCCTTGGGGGAAAAAAGTGCATCACTCTGATGAATGATACTGTTAATGAAGGAGGTTATTTATGTGTAGGGTCAGGAAATACATGGGAAATCTCTATTCCTCTCAACTGTGTGGTGAACCTGCTCTTAAAAGTTTTTAAAAATACAGGGGTTCCTGGGTGGCTCAGTTGGTTAAGCAGCTGACTCTTGATTTCTGCTCAGATCATGATCTCAGGGTCCTGGGATTGAGCCCTGCCTCTTGCCCCTTTCAGCAGTGAACCTGCTTGTCCCTCTGCCCTTACACTGTGCATTCTCTCTCTCTCAAATAAATGAATAAAATACTTTTAAAAAAGTTTTAAAAAACACATATAGTTGATTAAAAGCAGATACAGAATAATACATTCTACATGATTCCATTTTTATTATGTTCAAAAACTGGCTAATCTATGGTATTACCAAGGATATTGGTTTCTTATAAGGAAGGGGCAAAGTTGAGAATGGGACATGAAGAGGCTGCTATGGTCCAGCAGTGTTCTATTTCTTGACGTGTCTGGTGGTTTCATGAAGTGTATAAAAATTATACATTGTTAAAATATGTGCACTTTTCTGTACATAGGTTATACATTTCAATAAAAATTATTTTAAAAAGAAAAAAGAAAGTACTGACACATGCTACTATAGACATGAACTTTAAAAATTAAGTTTCATAAAAATATATACTAAATGAAAGAAGTCAATATAAAATACCAGGTCATATATTATTCCATATATATGAAATGGAGACAGAGGTAAATTAGTGGTTGCCTAGGCCTGGGGTTGGAAATGGGAGTGATCACAAACAGGCATGAAGTTTCCGTTTGGAGGATGGAAGTGTCCTAAAATTAGGTTGTGGTGATAGTTGCATGACTTTGAGAATATACTAAAAAAATTTAATTTTACATTGTAAATGAGAGAGTTTATGGCATATTCGTTATATCTCAATAAAGCTGTGAAAAATGTGGTTGAAATAGACAAGTGCTTTGAAAAACACAACTCACCAAAGCTAATACAAGGAGAAATTTAAAAATCTGAATGAAATTAAGTATCAGTGACATTGCATTCTTAATTAAAAACTATCCCACAAAGAAAGCTCTAAGTCAAAATAGTTTCAGTAGTTAATATTCTGAACATTTAAGGAAAAAAGGAAAACCCAGTTTTAAAAAATGAAAGAAAGAAAACCTCTCCCACAGAGTAGAAAAGAGGAGAGAATAGATTCAATACATTTTATAAGATCAGTATAACCTCAGTTTCCTTCTATTTCTAGATTACTTTTTTAACCTATTTTTAGATTTATTTACTTATTTATTTATGAGAGAGAGAGAGGCAGAGACACAGGCAGAGGGAGAAGCAGGCTCCATGCAGGGAGCACGACGTGGGACTCGATTCCTGGTCTCCAGGATCACGCCCTGGGCTGAAGGCGGCGCGACACCACTGAGCCACCGGGGCTGCCCCTATTTCTAGATTTCTAAAAGTTCACAAATAATTGTTTAATTTTATCAATTTTTTTCTGTATCTATTGAGATAATATGAATTTTCTCCTTTATATAAAAAAGATAATAACTATATTATGACCAAGTGGAATTTATGCCAGCAATGGAATCTCAGAACAGTTATAAAGGCACATATTATAAAATATTGTTCAATTAGACTTCATGTCAAAAAATTAACTATTTCTGAATCCAAAAGACAAGATATAACAAATGTTGGTGAGGATAGAAAGAAAAGGGAACACTTGTGCACTGTAGGTGCAGTGCAGCCACTATGGAAAACAGTATGAAATTCCTCCAAAAATTAAAAATTGACCTACCATATGAACTAGCAATCCCAGTTCTGGGGATTTATCTGAAGAAAACGAAAACATTAACTCAAAAAGATATTGCATCCTCCATGTTCATTGTAGCATTATTTACAATAGCCAAGATGTGGAAATGATGTAGGTATCCATCAATGGATGAATGGATAAAGAAATTATCATTGCATATTCAAGTGAATGTTATTCAGCCATAAAAAAGAATGAAATCTTGCCATCTGTGACAACATGGATGGAACTTTTTTTTTTTAACATGGATGAAATTTTATAGCATTCTGCTAAGTGAAATAGAGACAGAGAAAGACAAATACCATATGATCTCATTAAATGTGAAATTTAAATTTTAAAAAATAAATAAAAAAAAAAAAGCAAGCTCATGAATTCAGAGAACAACCTGAAGGTTGCTAGAGTAGGGGCACTAGGGGAGGGTGAAATGGATGTAGAGGTCCAAAGGCACAAAATTCTAATTATGGGACAGAATGGTGACTATACTTAATACTATTGTATTGCATATTTGAAAGTTGCTGAGAGTAAATCTTAAACGTTCTCATCACAAGAAAAAAAATTACAACTGCATGTGATGATGAATGTTATCTAGACGTATTGTAGTAGTCATTTCACAAGATATACAAATAGCAAATCATTATGTTGTACAAATGGAATTAATATAATGCTATATATGTCAAGTATACTTCAGTTTTTAAACAAACTTTAAAAAAAGAAAAGAATGAAAATATGTACAAGGGGGTTAAAAAATAAACCTAATGAAAACCAGTGTAACTTCCTTAATAGCAAACACATATATTTTAAATTTTAAAAGATTGCTAGAAATAGTTGCTGTGTAATAACAAAAGTTTCGATTAATTGAGAAGATATCAATCTTAATACCAAATGTATCTGACATAAAATATACAAAGCCAGAATGACTGTACTACAAAAGCATAAATACACCATTATGTTGACCAATTTTAACCTGGCAAACACTACCTTGCCCAGTGATAAAGGTTAACATCACCATTGATAAGTCATGTTGATGTCAGGTACTTCTAGTATGCTAGTGAGAAACTGGCCTTCCCCACTAAACCTGAAATTCCCATCTAACCATGACAAAAACATCAGACAATCCCAAATTGAGGGGCATTCTACAAAATATCAGAATAGTACTCTTCAAAACCATCAAAGTCATCCAGAACATTGAAAGACTAAGAAATTGTCACCGAACATGAAATACTAGAAGACAGTATTTAGTATAACTAAATTCAGTGTGGTATCCGAATTGAATTCTAGAACTGAAAAAGGACATTAATGTTAGATATTATATGTTAAGTATATGTGAGAAAAATGGGTGAAATTCAAAGAAAATCTGGAGTTTAGTTTTGCAATGTACCAATGTCGGGTTGCTAGTTGGGACAAATGTACATGGTAACATAAGGTATTAATTAACCTTAGGGGAAGCTGGGTGATAGACAGGAACTCTCTGTACTATCTTTGCAACTTTTTTGTAAAGATAAAGCAATTCCAAAATCAAAGTTAAAAAAAAGGATTTGTGTTCATCAAAAGACACCCTTAAGACAAACCACTGACTGGGAGAAAGTATTTGTAATAAACACATTAATAAATAATTCAATTCTAAAAAAAATATGTATATATATACATCCATTGGTGTATTAACGACAGGGCCATAGGAAAGTATGCCCTGGGTGTAGAAAGAGAACATTGTATTGTCTGTGAAGAATATAAAAGCAATAATAAAACTAACTAAAAGTGGGTTTGTACTTTATTACCATGGACTGGAAATTCTAAACAATGTCAGAATGAAACACTCATCTAGGAAAAAAACATCACTTGTTGGTGTACATTCTAAACTTGAAATATGATCCACAAACCTAAAGTAACCTGAGATCCTTTCAGAGAGTCTATGGGGTAAAAATATTTTCATAATAGTGTAAAACATTATTTGCCTTCTCATTGCATTGACTATGTGCCCTGATGGTTCAGAAACAATGGTGAGTAAAATTGCTTACTCCTCAACAAGGGAGGAACACAAATCATAATAGTACACACTGCATTCTTTACCCCTAGACATTCACAATTAACAATAACAAAAACTTAGTTTTACTTAAGAATTTCCCTAATGAAACAATAAACAATTTATTACATCTCAACCCTGAGCATCCATCTTTTTTGAGTAATGAAGTATAAAGCATTCTGCTATCTGAAGGAAGAGCACATTAGTGATTATTTCAAATGTGAGCTGATCCAGCCTCTTCTATGGAACACTGTTTTCACTTTAAAAAAATATATCTGATGGGTCAGCTCAGTTGGTTAAGCATGTGACTTTTGGTCTCAGCTCAGGTTTTGATCTCACAGTTCTAAGTTTGAGCCCTGTATTGGGCTCCATGCTGCACGTGGAGCATACTTTAAAAAAAAAAAAATATATATATATATATATATATATATATATATATCAGATAGACTATAGTTATTCAGACCTGGTTATTTAGTAGGCATTATCTCAAAAATGATCTAAGTAAGCCTAACATTATCAAAGGAAGTAACTTAAATATTCATTGCCTAAAATTTGAACTTTCACACCAAAATTGAATGTTGGAAATTTATATCTGCTACTGTGAACTTAAAAGTTCCCATGAGCATACACTCTTCTGATGAGATCAGTGGTGAAATGAACAAATGTGATGTTTTTGCTATTATAAAAAGAAATGTGTCAACATTTAGAAAAGCTTCGTTTCAGGGAAATAATATTTTCCAAATCACCAATGCCCAATGCTACAAAGTCATACATGAGGAAAAAAATTTATTCAGAACATAAGATAGGCCAACAGATTTTAATGTAATAGAGTATGAAAAGTCTATTTATGTGGTTTTAGAACATGTTATAACTGACCTACAAGAAACTACTTCTTTTGGTGTGGCATCAAAGAAGAATATGTACAATTATTTAAATAGGCTATTAAAAGACCCTCTCTCCAGCTACATGTGTGAGGCCAGATTCTTTTCATATACTTTAACTAGAATAACATATTGTGACAAATTGGATGCAACACATATGAGAATCTGAGAATCTAGCTGCATAAATGTAACATGATGTCATTTTTTATCAAGAAATTTTGTTTTGCTTTAGAAAATAATAATTTTTAATAATTTTTATAAATGTGTATTGTGTATGTTAATAAGCAGTGGATTACATATTTTTAAGATGGAAATTTAGTTTGCAAGTAAATATTTAAATTTTTCTTCAGTTTTAATTTTTTTCCAAGATAGAGGTTTCTTTTATTTTTTTAAGATTTTATTTATTTGAGGGATAGAGAGAGAAAAAAAAAAACAGAGAGCACAAGAGCAGGGAGAGGGAAAAACAGGTTCCCCACTGAACAGGGAGCCCAACTTGAGGCTCTATCCCAGGACCCTGAGATCATGACCTGAGCTAAAGGCAGATGCTTAACCCACTGGGCCACCCAGGTGCCCCTCAGTTTTACTTTCTAATAAGGCAAATATTAATAAGGCAAATATTAATAGATATAACTCACATAAACGAAAGCAAAGAGCTCAATAATTTGTAAGATGCGGTAACATCCTGAGAACAAAAAAGGGTTGTTGTTGTTGTTGTTGTTTTATCTGAGACCAAAAAGTTTGAGTACTGCAATCCTGAACAATGGTAGCTACTATTGTTGAATTTTAGTAATACGTATAAGTATCAAATTAGCACACCTTTGTTACTTTTCCTGTAATAAGCATTTTATTCTATGTGGAAGCTAATTCAAAGAACTTTGTTTCTACAATTAGCCAAATACCCATAGACTCAGCTACATGCATTCATTGCAGAGAGTAAGTTCTTAATTCAGAATCATTCAAGCTTGCTTCATGCATAGTTCTTATCTCCACCTCTGTGGAAACACATATTCCTACATTTAAAGAGTGGACTCAAAATAATGTGATAGAGCAATAATCATAATAAAGACAAACAGAGCTCAAGTTACTTCAATTCTATGATTCTATGTGACCATTTGGAGCTTTTACATGTGTTTAAAATTTAACACAATGAAACAGTGTAAACTGTGAAGTACAATCTTTTTGAAGGGTGGATTTTAGTTCATAAATGAAATATTTTATTAAATTTTAATAGAGCTGAAATGTATTATTTTTAAATTGTTCAGTTTTTTAACCTAAAGAACAAATCAAGAAAATAATTAGTTTTACTACTTATTGCATTGTTATTGTTGAAAAGAATTTTGTCATATCAAGAAGACAAATAACGTTCTCCAGGTGTTGTCTGTACATTAGGTAATCGCTGCCAATACCAACACCGAATGATGGCATATTGGAGACTGTCCTCCCAAGGTCAGCAACTAGGGCTTGTGTTTTAAGGATGCCCATAGAATCTTCATATGTCCTCTTTTTGTCTGATTTTTTTAATCCACTTAAAATGACTGAAATGCATTCATGGTGGATGTACCAGGAGTTCAATTTCTTCAATCTTCTCGATATAGTGTCATTTTCCACAGTGTGCTCATGCCAGTTCCTTATCCAATTAGATACTCCTTCCGTGCTCATTGCCTCTTGTAGGTACGCAATTCAACTAGAGCACTTATTACACTGAAGTTAATCTACTACACTGAAGTTAGGCGTCTCCTTTAAGCTAGAGAGCTGGGGCTCTCAATTCCTAGCGCAGGGTCTATCACGTCATAGAATTGTATTCATTGTATTAGTCAGGAGATATGTATTTAGCTATAGATTGCTGGAGACACAGGAAAGCTGATAGTGTAGTTGCAGCCTGAGTCGAGAAGCGTGGGAAGGACCAGGGTAGCTGATGGTGTAGTTCCAGTCTGAATGTCACCTGGCTTAAAACCCAGGAAGAGCCAATGTTTCAAGTTAAGTCCAAAGGCAGGGAAAAGAAAAACTGATGTCCCAGCTTGAAAGCAGTCAGGCAAGGGGAGTTCTTTCTTAGCCTTTTTGTTCTATTCAGGCCTTCAACTGATTGGATAAAATCCAATCACATTAGGGTGAGTAACCTACTTAACTCAATCTACCAATTCAAACATTAAACTCATCTAAAAACCCCCTCACAGAAACATCCAGAAGAATGTTTAACCAGATATCTGGGTACCCTGAGGCCCAGTCAAGTTGACACAGAAAATTTACCATCACATTTATTAATGTTTCTCTGTCTGCCTTGGTCTTTGCCATCAATAACTCAGGAGGAGAACAACCATGTAAAGATACTACTTGTAAGGCAGAATGAAATTGAGTTAATGAGGGGTATACAGGAGGCAAATTTCGCTTCATCTAAGAGTTAACTTCTTACTGGAGAAGCAAAGATTCTGATAAGAAGAGACTTCTGTAGCAAAGGCAAGATCTTGCAGATTGGAAGCAGCTTCAATGAAGTCTCTTCTACAGTTCGGATCCAGATCACATTTGTAAGGCAGTCTTTGGCAATAGACATTTCCTGAGAGTGGCGCTCAGATAAGTAAACACACACGGTGCTCCCCATTCTAGGGTAAATCCAAAAAATATTCCTGTGCTGAAATAACCATGTGTTAGCCTCAAGGATCAGCCTTGGCTCTGAATTAGTTACCATGGAGACCATCTAAATCTTATGCTTTACCTTAGTGATGTCCAAGAAAACTCAGACTGATAACTATTCAGAAAATATTCTAATATGTGGTTTTACACCAAAGTAGATGATTAGGTCAGTAGAAAACAAAAGCAATTTAGCAGAAAACTAAAACAAAAAAATTCTTGTTTAAGCAAGAATGTCAAGGTCAGAGTTCTCTGAAAATGCAAAACTTGATAAGTAACTATTAATCACTGTTTGTGTTTCATTTCACTTTTCTGATTTCCAAGTAAAACATGTTTATTTTAGAAAATTCAGAAAATACATAAAAACATAAAAAGGAAACTTAAAATCACCCTTAGTCCTTTTTTTCCTTTTTTAGTGGGAAAGAGTACAAACAAAATCTGCAAGACTTTTCCTCCTCTCTGCCAGTCTCACCAACCCCACCCCTGAGATAACCACGTTCATCAATTTAGTCCTTATCAGCCTTGCCAATTTCTCTCTTGCTTATTCATTTATTGATTCAGCAAAAATTTATTGAGCAGCACCTTGAGCCAAACACCATTCTAAATGTAGCTGGTTCACAGCTAAATAAATCTGATAAGATCCCTATTCCCAAGGGTTACATTGTAGTAAGAGAAAACCTATAATTAACCAGTAAACAAATGAATAAACAGAAAAATACTCACTGGTAATAAATGTTATACAGAAAATAAGATGGCAATATGTCTGAGACTAGACTGTGAAGATAAAATCAGACCAAAAGACTGAGGGGAAATATCGCAAGTACAGAGAAGAGTAGGGAGAAAGGCCCTATGGTCAATACAGAAAGAAAGCCAGTGTGGCTGTATAGCAAGGTGGGAGTGGAGGGAGGGAGTTGTGAGTTGGAAGGATGAGCTGGGACATATCACAAAGGGCTTTAGGGAAGAGAATGTCAAAAGAGTCTGGCCTTTAAGTGCAAGAAGTCACTAAGAAGTTTTAACAGGAAGGTGATAAGCTCTAATCTATACATATTTTTAAAACATTTTATTTATTTATTTATGAGACACAGAGAGGCAGAGACAGGCAGAGGGAGAAGCAGGTGTGATGCAGGGAACTCCCTGTGGGACTTGATCCCGGGACTCCAGGACTCCACGTGCTAAACTGAAGGCAGACACTTAACTGCTGAGCCACCCAGGCATCCCACTAATCTATATTTTTAAAATATTCACTCTGGCTTTATTGTCGAAAGTATATTTGAAGGTGAGATTCCCAATGAGGTCTACAGATACTTCCAAGAAGTCCATAGATAGAATTCAAGGGGTTTATTACCTTGAAAGGGAGAAAACTACCTAACCCTGGCACTCTGAGAAGTAAAAATCTCAAAATTATCCTGTGTGTTTATTCTCCAATTATGCTTCCTGAAATATCAAAATGATCTCTCTGGTTTCCTGAGTGCCATAGGGGCAAGATCTCAGTTTGACAGGAAGTCTCTTCTTTTTTCTGTTTTTTTTTTTTTTTCTCTTAGGGGAATATTTAAATCTGAACCCCATTGCAGGCCTACTAATTTAAAAGGCTTAGATTCCAAAAATAAAAGCAAGTACATTAAGAGTGACTTTGGGGTCAGGGCAAAAAAATCCTCACAACTTGAATCTAATACTTTCATAACTGGCGCCAGCTGATCTGAGACTTGCTTCCCTGCTGCTAACTGCAAAAAGGAATCAGACATGAAAAATATCTTGTAATAGGGCAGGTAAATGGGGTGTGGGAAGCACACTTGTAAAGAAAGAAGAAATAAAATGCTTCTTGAAATTGTTTGCTTAGCAGCATTTCCCAAACATGGGCATTAGTTAAAAATGCAAATACCTGTGCTCCACCCAGACGTATTGACTCAGAGTTTCCAAAGGTGGGGCCTCACAATCATCTCTGGTGATTATAATGATCAACCTGTTTGGAAAACACTATACATATCTGTAGGGGAAAATCTACAAGACCCATGGAACATTTGATTAGCAGGCCCAGACTGAGAAAACACAATCTTACTCTCTGACCCTCATAAATGGTTTGTGGCTTAAATAATTGTGGGCATTTTCACTGGCAGATCCTTAGAAGGGTGACTGACCAGCATATTAATAAACCAAACAATTGATATTTGATAAAACCACTGAGATTACTGACATTGAAAAAGAGAATGACTGAATTTATCTTTCATTGTACCCTTCAAGATGTAAAATTATTTCTTTTCATGCTGCCAGAACAAGTGGACTCCATTTAATGTGGCCGAGGACCATACAATTTATTAAATGATACTTGGAAGCCCTCATAAAAATGATTAATATGTGTGCGCTCAGAGCTCTGAGTGTAGTCATTTTTCAGACAGTCTATTGTTTCTACATTCAGAGAACCAACTTGAGTGTGTTTGAGTCTTGTAGGAGGAAGGGCTGTTTTTCACTCCTTATTCTTTTTTTGGGGGGGGGGGATTTTATTTATTTATTCATGAGAGACAGAGAGAGAGAGAGAGAGAGAGAGAGAGAGAGGCAGAGACACAGGCAGAGGGAGAAGCAGGCTCCTGCAGGGAGCTCGATGTGGAAATCCAGGACTCCAGGATCACACCCTGAGCCAAAGGCAGACGCTTAACTGCTGAACCACCAAGGCATCCCTTTTTTTCTTCTTCTTCTTTTCTTTTCTTTTTCTTTATTTCTTTCTTTCCTTTTTTTTTTTTTTTCTGAGAGGAGGGGGGCAGAGAAGGAGGAAGAGGGAGTTGCAAGCAGATTTCATTCAGCGCTGAGCAGGAGCCTAAGGCAGGGCTTGATCCCACGACCCTGAGATCACAACCTGAGCCAAACCAAGAGGCAGACGCTCAACTGACTGAGCCACACAGGTGCCCCAGGGCTGTTTTTCAAAATAATCACAGAATATTACAGAATTACTGTTAGTGATCTCATGCAGTCTCTCAGGGCTGTCCATGCTATTTATACACTGCCAGCTCCAAATCCATATCCCCGACCCTTACCTGCCCCCTAACCTCAGATTCTTATATCCAACCAGTTACTTGCCATCTACACTTACTTTGATATGCATATAAAACTATACAAGGTGACAACTGAACTTCTGCTCTTCCCCTGCACCCCTCACTCTTCTATCTCAGTTAGTAACAACTGTTTTTCTAAGTACTTAGTCATCCTTGATTCTTGTTTTCCTTCCACTCCACATCCACACCCATTAACCAGTTCTTTTTACTTTCCTTTAAGAATACATCCAGAACTCACCCACTTCTCAACACCTTCACCATAACCATTTCAAGCCACCATCAATTCTCCCCCAGGTAAGTGCAGGAGTCTTCTAACTGGTTCCCTTTCCTTCTGCATTTGCCCCTCTTCCATCTACTTTTAACACTGCAGCTAAAGGGTTCTTTTCCATTCCTTTCATTTTTATTATGGAAAGTTTTTTTTTAAATAGGTTATTTTATTTTATTTATTTTTTTATTATTTTTATTTTATTTTTTAAGATTATTTATTTATTTATTCATTCATGATAGAGAGAGAGAGAGAGAGAGAGAGAGGCAGAGGGAGAAGCAGGCTCCATGCCGGGAGCCCACTCCAGGATTGGGGCCCTGGGCCAAAGGCAGGCGCTAAACTGCTGAGCCACCCAGGGATCCCCTTATTATGGAAAGTTTTAAACAAATATAAAAGAAGGGAGGATAGCATGACAAAACTCTGTACCTACTCATCTTGAGCTTCAACAATTAATTATCAATGCATGATCATTCTTGTTACTTCTACATCCCCATCCACTTTCTCCCTGCCACAGTGGAGCCTTGTTTAAATCCACTAATGACTTCCTATCTCATTCAAAATAAAATCCAAAATCTTTTCAGTACCACACAGGTGCATACTCAGTCTCAGTCATCTCTCTGCTGTTGGGGAAGAAGAATTTCCTCTGCCCTTCAAGGTCTTTCTAGCTTGACTAGGAATCAAATTGACATAAGACAGATTAACAGGAGAAAATCAAATTTAAGAGTATAAAAATTTAATAGCATACATACAGGGAGTCTACACAGACATGGAAATTCCAAGGACAGTCAAGGACAGTCAGGGAAGTTTATATGAGGGAAGGAGAGGGGTAGGATCTGAGAATGCAAACAGAAGAAAGACCATTACCAAGAAGGTGAGAAGAGATGTTTGGAAAACAAAGGTTGCCCTATTATGCATGCAGGGACCCCGATGTGGGACTCCATCCCGAGACAAGACGAGGATCATGACCTGAGCCATCTAGGCATCCCAATACTAGTTCTGAAGTACGGGAGTGGTTTCAGAAAGAAAAAATTATTAGAGTTAATTTTTTAAATCAAATGCATGTAATGTGAGGATTTCAACAAAGTATATGACAAGTTGTATTATAATATCAGGTTGGCAGGGCGCCTGGGCGGCTCAGAGATTGAGCATCTATCTTCAGCTCAGGGTGATCCGGGATCCAGATCGAGTCCCACATAGGGCTGCCTGCAGAGAGCCTGCTTCTCCTTCTACCCCTGTCTCTGCCTCTCTCTCTGTCTCTCATGAATAAGTAAATAAAATCTTAAAATAATAACAATAACAATAACAATAATAATAATATTATGTTGGCAAAATGTAGTTCACATTGGGGAACAGAGCAGGGAATATATAACTCTTTGAACAAGTACACTTAAAGAATACTCACTCGGTTTAGTATTGATTGGTTAACACAAACACTTCCTATAGTCTGGTCATCAGGCTAAATGCTTTACCTGCTTTAATACCATTTAACCCTCACTGCAACTCTATGAGACTATTATTACTCTCCAATTTACAAATGAGGAAGTGGAAGTACATATTAGTTAAATAACTTCCACAGTCACATAGCTCCTAATCATGGAGATGGGACTTGAACTCTACCAAATTCATATCAGTACACTCATGTGTAACTGGCATGCATCCTTCCTCAACAGTAATCTGACTGGATTACTCCATCCTTACATGCTATCAATTTTTATTAGTAATTTGGATGATGATATAGATAGTGTGCTGATCAAAAGTAGGCATAATCTAAAGCAGGGAGGAGAAGGTATGGCATTAGAGATCAGAGTCAGGATTCAAAATTATTTCAACAGGTTTGTTTGGTGCTAGAACAGATAACAACTGACTATGCAATTTAATGCATGGTTTCTCAACCTCAGCACTATTAACATTTTGGGCCAGATAATTCTTTTCTGTGCAGAGCTGTCCTGTACATTGTCAGATGTTTAGCAGCATCACTAAGCTCTGCCCAGTAGGCACTAGTAACATCCTTAAGTTGTGACAAACCAAAATATTTCCAAATATGGCCAAATGTCACCTGGGAGGCAAAATCACCCCAGTTGAGAACGACTGATTTAGTCTTTTGCCATAATTGTTTTTACTTAATTCTCATAATCCTGGTAAGAGGCAGGTAGAGTTGACATTGAAACCAGTTATCTGATTCAGGATGCCACGCTCTTTTTTTTTTTTTTTTTTAATTTTTATTTAGTTATGATAGTTACACACAGAGAGAGAGAGGCAGAGACACAGGCAGAGGGAGAAGCAGGCTCCATGCACCGGGAGCCCGATGTGGGATTCGATCCCGGGTCTCCAGGATCGCGCCCTGGGCCAAAGGCAGGCGCCAAACCGCTGCGCCACCCAGGGATCCCAAGGATGCCACGCTCTTGTCAAGAAGAAATTAAGGAGAGATGAATGTGAATTCCTACTCTTAGAGCCAAACAACAAATACGTAAGCCCATGATGAGAGAAGTATGAGCCCATGTGGAAGAAAACATGTTTTTGGATGAGTACGGACTAAAAAATTGTAGCAAACATTTATTAATAGTTTACGCTTTTACAGATTCTAATATGTGCTAGGTACACAAGCTCATTTAATTCTCACTGGTAGCCCCATGAGATAGTATTATTATTCCTGTTTTAAAGTTTGAGAACATGGAAGCTTAAAGAAGTAAAGTAGTAAAACACAGTAGGAGAGGTGTAGTGACAATGCCATGATTTGAATTCAAGCAATCTAATTGTAGAGTCAGGGCTTTTAATTATTAAATAACACACAACAAACACACCACAGATGAATCATCAGTGTAATATGGCTGGGAGAAGAATTTTAGGGTATATCAATAGATGTCCAAAACAAGAGAGAGTAGAGTCCTCTCCTGTTCTCATGGCTAGGTGCACACCAGCTTAATGCACAGGTACCAGCTGGGATTGCACAGGCTCTGAAGAACCTGATCAGATGGCTCTGAATCTATACTCTACCACTGAAGGAGGGTGGAAGTCCCTCCACAAGAGTTCTGTAGATTCCACTGTCTCAAGTTCCCTCTGTGCACAAACTGTATTTTGCACATCAACCCAGTTGAGGAGCTGAGTCTCTTTCTTAAGTTCACAAATCATACAACCTGACCCAAAGTTTTCCAGGGTATAGTAAATGTCATTTAGGTCTGTTATAGAGTAAACAAGGCTCCAGATTCTAAAATCACACTTTTGACTATTCTGTGCTGAAATTCCTTTAGACAGAAAACACCAGGGCCCCAGGACCTGGGGTATTCTTTGTTAAAAACTAACAAATCAGGACCCAAATGAATTATTTTACCCACCCCCACAACAGCAAACCAAGGCTTATTTGGAGGAATGTGACCTATAACCTGTCAATCTGGAATTTCCTGATCTGTATTAGTGGGATAATTTGCATGATAGAACCCCGTTCCCCCTAAAGAAGGTGATCTTGTCTGAAACTATCTTTTCTTTTCTTTTACTAATAACTTCCTTATCCTACCTAGTTGCTGCCTATGAAAGTCTTCTATTTTGTATGACTCCTTCTTTCTACTTGCTAGATGGAATGCTGCCTACTTTATGAGTCGTTGAATAAAGCCAATAAGATGCTCACATTTACTTAGTTGAATTTTGTTTTTAAACACCCTCCTACTCTCTGCTCTCATCCTCATCCTCTCCCTTCTGAACTACAAATAATCCTTCCTTTATTATGGTGAGCAGTCTTCTCTTTCCAAGGTACAAGGATCTTTTGTTTTTCAAATAAAAAAGCTTAAGTCTTTGTTATATTTGGAATTTCATGTTTGTTTGTTTGTTTTGGTGTCTAAAGCAGTAGTTCAGGGACGCCTGGGTGGCTCAGTGGTTGAGCATCTGCCTTTGCCTCCGGAATTCTGGGATCGAGTCCCGCGTTGGGCTCCTGCATGGAAGCCAGCTTCTCCTTCCTCTGCCTGTGTCTCTGCCTCTCTTTGTGTCTCTCAGGAATAAATAAATAAAATCTTTTAAATAAAATAAATAAAATAAAATAAAGTAAAATAAACGAGTAGTTCTCAGCCAAGGGCAGTTTTGTCCCCAAGGGACATATATAGACAATTTTGTGTATCACAATTGGTGATGGGGGAGGGGATGAGGGTGTAACTGGCATCTAGTTCATAAAGACCAAGGATGCTGCTAAACTGCCTACAGTGGACAGGACAGTCCCCCAACAGTAAAGAATTACCTGATTCCAAATGTCAATGGTTCCAAGATTGGTGAACTCTGGGCCACTGAAGAGGCAAAAGCTGCTTCAGAGGAAATTCAAAGATAATAAAAAATATATATATATATGTACCACATGGAGAATGGCCCTGGGGCCACAGCTGTTTAACATGGAGAAGAAAATGGGAGAGCATGAAAATTGCTTTAAAAAATCTGGAGAGTTGGGGCAGCCTGGTGGCCCAGCGGTTTAGCGCTGCCTTAGGCCGAGGGCCTGATCCTGGAGACCTGGGATCGAGTCCCAACGTCGGGCTCCCTGAATGGAGCCTGCTTCTCCCTCTGCCTGTGTCTCTGCCTCTCTCTCCTCTCTGTGTGTTCTCATAAATAAATAAAAATCTGGAGAGTCAAAGGCCATGCTGGATCATGGAGAGGGGTGGTACTTACACAGTGGCATATTTCTTCTGGATAAAAGAAAGACCATCCTAAGAAAGTTGTTTGAAAATGAAATGGGCTTCCCTAATCTTTCTGTTGTGAAAAGACTGGGTGACTCTCTGTCGACATAGAGAAGAGTCAAGTAATAAGTTCCACCACATCAAATTTCTATTTTTGTTGCTCAGAAATGGCCACATATCAGCAATTTCATAGGATTCAAACTAATGTTTTAAAGATCTCTTCACTATGGGGCACTTGAGTGGCTCAGTTCATTAAGCATCTGATGCTTGGTCTCAGCTCAGGTCTTGATCTCAAGGTCATGAGTTCAAGCCCCACACCGGGTTCCACAGTACAGAAGTCTACTTAAAAAAAAAAAAAAAAAAAATCTCTTTGGTCTAGGATTCAGCAAGCTACAATGTTGTCTATGGGTTCTCTCAACTCAGAACCGGCCAGGATTCTCGGTATTTATCTTGCTCAATTATGAGCAAGAGCCATGACAATAGGATCAATTTGAGGGTGGCATCTCAGTCTTGAGGCTGTTTATAGTTATATTCTTGGGTAATTTTAGCACAGTGACGATTTTTTTTTCCTTTCATGGGCAACTGCCCTAAGATAGCATTCTACAAACTACCTCAGTTCAGAGAAGACTTCTGCTTCTATGAGAGGGGATTGGTCCATAGGATGTGTGATGCTAAGAGACTAAAAATTTTATCTCCTTTCCACTTTTTCTCTAGGCTGCTAAGTTCCTACATATTATTAAGTCTCTGATATGGCTTTATAAGTTGTAGAAAATAGTGACCACCTAACAAAATTTGAAGCTTTATGTATCTCACTTATGTTTTTATTATGAAAAAAAGTTAAATGTAGGAGGTTGAAGGAATAGTACAGGGGTGCTTGGGTGGTTCAGTCAGTTAAGTGTCTGACTCTTGATGTCAGCTCAGATTATGATCTCAGGGTCATGAGATTGGCCTCCATGTTCAGTACAGAGTCTGCTTGTGATTCTCTCCCTTTCCCTCTGCCCTTCCCCTTCTCGCGCCCCCCCAAGCTCCTACTGGCACACACACCCCCCCCCAAAAAAAGGGGAAAAAAGAATAGTACAATAATCATCCTATACCAATCATTTATATTCCAAATTTTTTTAAACATTTTATCTTTTAAAAATATATTTTATGTGTATGTTTATATATACGTGTATTTCTTTTGGCTAAACCATTTGAAAAGAAGTTGCAGACGACCTATCAGTTTACCTCTAAATATGGCAATGTGTATCTCTTATAAATAAAATTTTAAAAATCCTACATAACCACAATGCCAGGATCATATGTAAAAAATTAACACCAAATCTCTAAGATCATCCAATATCCAGTCAAAATTCAGATTTCTCTGACAATTCTATAAAATCTTCCATAGTTGGTTTTCTCAAACGAGGATCCAATCAAGTCTATCTAGTGCATTTAGCTGTTATTTCTTTTACATATTTTTAGTATAGAACATTATTTCAACTCATATTTGATGATGTTGAGTATTTTATGAAATCAGGCAGTTGGGTTATAGAATGTCCTACCTTCCAGATTTGATCTATTGTTTTCTTACACTGTGTTCAACTTGATCCTCTGTCACTTGTATTTATAAACCAGAAATTAGATCTAAAGACTTTGTCCAATTCGGGTTAAACATTTGTGGCATATATATTTCATAGATGGCACTGTGTATGTCATATTGCATCTTATTAATAGACTTCCTACTATTCATATTTCTAAATTTGATGACTGGGTTAAGGTGGTGAGTGTCTAGTTGCTTCACAGTAAAGGTACATTTTCCATCTATCTGGGGGGAAAGTTTTGGCATCATGAGCGTATTCTTTTTAAAAAAACTTTTCACCCAATTATTTAGTAACTATTGATGACCCTTGTCTACATCAATTATCTCATGTAACAGGGGGACAAAGAATTCTGACTTTCTAAGTATATTATCTCTTCTACATTTATTAGCAAATATTCTTATGTAAAGGAGCATTTGTCCTCGTTAACTAGGCCTGAACCACATTTCCTTCTAAAAAGATACAATAAATGCTTAATTCTTTCCCTTTAATTAAAAAAACTGAGGGTGGGATCCCTGGGTGGCGCAGCGGTTTGGCGCCTGTCTTTGGCCCAGGGCGCGATCCTGGAGACCCGGGATCGAATCCCACATCGGGCTCCCGGTGCATGGAGCCTCCTTCTTCCTCCGCCTGTGTCTCTGCCTCTCTCTCTCTCTCTGTGACTATCATAAATAAATTAAAAAAAAAAAAAGAAAAAAAAAAACTGAGGGTTTTAAAAAATATTTTATTTATTTATTTGACCAAGAGAGAGCAAGAGAGAGTACAAGCAGGGGAAGCTACAGAGGAAGAGAGAGAAGCAGGCTTCCCACTGAGCAGGGAGCCCAATGCGGGGCTCGGTCCCAGAACCCTAGAACCACGACCTGAGCCAAAGCAGACACTTAACTAAGCCACCCAAGCATCCCAAAATGAGGATTTTTAAATGTTTTCTATTAAGAAGACAGTTCCTACTCTTTGATATAGAGTAAAAATTGTCAAAACTAAAAGCAAGAAACTGTTTCTAATATTTTCAGTGAAAGAAGAGAAAAACAGAATTTTAATTACCGTGTACAAAGTGCAACTTATTTTTGTAATTATTATGTCATTACATAGGAATTAAACTGAAAATTCACCATCTTCAACAACAGTTTCAAAAAGCAATAATTAACTGACTAATAATTAATTATCATATATAACTGCTGCAAACATAAAGAACCATGTTAAAATAACCTTCATTAAAGGAATGAATAACCAATTGTAATAAATGAAGGTTTATTTGCAAAAATGTGAGATTATTACCCATAAAATTATATTACATATATTGTCCTTTTATAGCCTGGTAAAGTCATACTTAAAAAGCCAAATCACAAGGGGTTGTGAAGGAAAATAAAATACATAAATGAAGATTAAAAAGTGAATTAATTTTTCTTAAATAACTGATCACCTCATAGAGTTAAAAATTTTAAATTTCTAGGAGCACCTGGGTAGCTCAGTGGTTGAGCATCTGCCTTTGGTTCAGATCTCAGGGTCCTGGGATCAAGTTCAGCATCAGGCTCCCAGCAGGGAACCTGTTCTCCCTCTGCATTTCTCTTTGTGTCTCTCAAGAATAAATACATAAAATCTTTTAAAAAATTAAAATTTTAGTGCAGAAGCATCTACAGTCTCTAAAATTTATTTTGGAATTGGCTCCAATAGGCATTCATTCCAGAGAATGTCATAAGACCTAAAATCACAAAAAATAAAAACAGGGCAGCCCAGGTGGCTTAGCAGTTTAGCATCGCCTTCCGCCCAGGGTGTGATCCTGGAGACCCAGGATTGAGTCCTACGTCGGGCTCCCTGCGTGGAGACTGCTTCTCCCTCTGCCAGTGTCTCTGCCTCTCTCTCTCTCTCTCTCTCTCTCTCTCATGAATAAATAAATAGAATTTTAAAAAATAAATAAAATAAATAAAATAAAAACAAAACCTGCATAACCGAATCTCCTATGTCCATTTGGCATGGTTTCTTGTACTGCCCCATTCCTTCCCAAATTACAGAAATATGAAGAAACTTTCTTTGTAGCATTGCTATACTAGCAAACTACTGCACTGATATTGCCAACATTATATATGTTCGATCATTTTTATTGTCCCATGGGGAAATAGGGAATGCAAAGCTGTCAAGGACAAAAGAAATGTATTTCTAAATGGTTAGCCATTCCTGAGAAACTTCGTAGAATTTCTTTCAAAATTGATATCTTTGGGGGAAAGAGCAAGAAAATAAATAAATAACACAGTGAACAACCAGAAAAATCAAAAGGAAAAGGCAATTCTTCAGATGGCATAGACTTTTCTAGAGAATTCTCTTTCAGTGTTGATCACATAAAATTAATATCAAATGATGTTTGATTCTACATCATTCTTTCAAACTTGTAGAATTTGATCAATTCATATCCATCAAAGAAATACATCATTCTTTCAAACTTGTAGAATTTGATCAATTCATATCCATCAAAGAAATTCATATCCTTGAACTCCAGCCCAGGAACATCCATAGCACAGAACCTTTCCTGGTGTAGGGAGTGAGTCATACGATCCACCCAGCTTCCAGAGTTTCACAATCTAGTTTTTCACTGCTACTTGCAGGGGAGGTGCAGTTTTCCTTTGCTATCCTGTCAGTTCTAGAATGCTTGTTTTGAAAATAAGAATTTATTCCAGTGCAATTGAGTTATTAGGGAATGATTTGAGCAAAATTAAATTTTATGTTTGCTTATGTGCAGTTTTGTCTGTGAAAATACTAAGTAAATGCAGAAAACTGCACCCAGGGGCCCTGGGGCCACAGCTGTTTAACATGGAGAAGAAAATGGGAGAGCATGAGAATTGCTTTTAAAAATCTGGAGAGTTGGGGCAGACCGGGTTGCTCAGTGGTTTAGCGCCGCCTTCAGCCCAGTGCATGATCCTGGAGACCCGGGATCGAGTCCCACGTCAAACTCTCTGCATGGAGCCTGCTTCTCCCTCTGCCTGTGTCTCTGCCTCTCTCTCTCTCTCTCTCTGCATCTCTATGAATAAATAAATAAAATCTTTTTAAAAATTTTTTTAAAAAGAAAAGAAAAAAGAAAAGAAAACTGCACCCAGCTGCAATGAGCTCTGATAGGATCCATCACCGGTTTACATGGATGCCATGGTTCCTGTGCAGTACTGCCAGCCACTGACTAAGTGCAGTAGAGATCAAAACTGGGCCCATTCCTAGGAGATTGGGGATTTGTTTAACATGTTACCTTAGCTCAAGAATTCTCCATCAGCTTTGCTTAAAGTTTATTAAAACCGCACTGAGGTCTAAAACTTTTCCTACCCAAACTTCCTTCCTCCTTTCTCTTCTCCATTGAGGTTAGACCTTGCATTGCAGTCTGACAGTTCTCCTAGCCTCCTCTATCTCCCTTCCCTCAGAGCTATTTTCCCCAATAAATCTCTTGTCCATCTTATCCTATCTTCACATTTACTTCTCTGAGTACCAAACATAACCCAGTGGATCAATGGGGCTACAGATGAAAAAAAAAAAAATGCCCATGTATTGATAATTGTTGAAGGTAGGTGACAGGTATATCTGACTATACACTGCACTGTCAAACAAACAGGAACTCCATTTTACACCTATTTTAAATCTTTTTCTAAAGATTTTATTTATTTGAAAGAGAGAGCAGGAGCAGGGTGGGGGAGGGGCAGAGACAGAGGGAGCAGCAGGCTCCCCATTGAGCAGGGAGCCCTACATGGGGCTTGATCCCAGGACCCCAGGATCATGATCTGAGCTGAAGGCAGATGCTTAATGGACTGAGTCACCCAGGCACCCCTATTTTAAAACGTTTTTAATACATCCATAGTGAAAAGTTCAAAGTAAAAGAAGGGAGGGAACGAAGGGAGGATGGAAAGAAGGAGGGAGGGAAGATAGAGTAATAAACCTGGATGAGATGCCACTCAAGCTCAATGGAGCCTGCTTTGCGAACTTTGGTTCGTTCTATGAGAATATGCATTTAAGAGACAAACTGTGAAGGCTTCATATGCCCTTAAACAATATGCAGTACATTCAACCCTATTTCTCTCTCCTAAATTCTTGGAAACCACTAATTTACCTTCTGTCTCTATGGATATCTCTATTCTGGACATTTCATAGAATTGGAATCATACAATGTGTGCCTTTTACGTCTGGCTTTTTTTAGCTAGCAAAATGTTTTCAAGTTTCATCCATGTTGTAGCATGTCTAAGTATTTAATTCCTTGATGGCTGAATAACAATCATTATATGGACATACCACATTTATTTATCCATTCATGAGTTCATTGACATTTGGGTTATCTCCACTTTTTGGCAATCATGGATAATGCTGCTATGAACATTTGCATCCAAGTTTCTATATGGACAGATGTTCTCAATTCTCTTGGATATATCCCTAGAAATGAAATTGCTGGGTGATACAGTAATTCTATTTTAACATTTTGAGAAACTTCCAACCTGTTTTCCAAAGTGGCTGCCAATTTTACAGTCCAACCAGCAATGTATGAAAGTTCCAATTTCTCCACTGCCTCGACAACACTTGATAATATCTGTTTTTGTTTATTTCTTTCTTAGTGACATAAAATATTATCTCACAATTTTGATTTGCAATTCCCTAATGACTAATGATATCCAGCATCTTTTCATGTGCTATTAGACATTTGTATATGTTCTTTGGAGATATATCTGTTCAAATCTTTTGCCCCCTTTTTTTTTTCCAAGAGGAGTGACTCAGTTTATCATTTTCAACCTGACCCCATCTTTCCCTTTAGGCTCCAACACTACACAGAGCTGCCCCCTCCCACTCTCTCCCCATAACAGCCAAGCCCCTTAGAGGTGAAGGGGGTAAACCACAAAGTTAGAAGGGCTGTCTGTGAAAAGCCAAGGCTGTACCATTCTCAAACAAGGAGACAAACTATAAGAAGGGCTCATTGACTGGACACAGTAAGTGTGACATAGTCAAATGCCTAAATCCCTGGCTTCTCGGGCTCAATCATTGTCCAAGGTTGAGGCCAGCAATGCTGTGTGAAGGCTTCAATTTCCACAGGATCATGGGGCATCATCCAGGATATGACAGACTCTAGCAGGTTAGAGATGCACAGGGCCCATCTGGTTCAGGGTCCTGATGCCCTCACCAGGGCGTGGGCTTCGGCAACTTTGGCCTCACTCCACCTCATCTTGGAAAACACTCCTGAGACATGGAATAAAAGGTGTAAACCTAAGTAGTTAACACCAGGACTCGGTGCCCACACAGGTCATGGTGTTCCAGTCTGCCTCTGTGGCAGTCCCCTGCCACTAGGCGAGCTGCAACTGCTGCATTAATTGCAGCTGCTCAGGAATCAGCTTCTCCCAGTAGGGCCAATTTGCTAAGCCCAGAGAGGTCTTTCCACTCTGCATCCAGAGGGTCACCAGCTCTGGCACCACCTTGTTGCTGCTCTTCCCTTCTTCCTTTTGCTCATTTTGAATTCAGTAATTCCTTTTTATTATTGAGTAGTGAGAGTCCTTTGCATATTCTAGATGTATTTCATTATCAGATATATAATTTGCAAATATTTTCTCTCCTTGTAGCTTGAACTTTTTGATGGTGTCCTTTAAGGAATGAAAGTTTTAATTTTAATGAATTTCAGCTTTTCTATTTTTTATGTCACTTGTGCTTTTGCTGTCATGTCTGAGAAACCAATACCTAATCCAAATTCATGAAGGTGTTCCCTTCAAAGAGGGCTATAGTTTTAACGCTTACATTTAGATCTGTGACCCTTTTTGAGTTAATTTTTCTATGTGGTGTGAAGTAGGGTTTCAAGTTCATTCTTTTTTTTTTTTTTTTAAGATTTTATTTATTCATGAGAGACACACACAGAGAGAGAAAGAGAGGCAGAGACACAGGCAGAAGGAAAAGCAGGCTCCACCCAGGGAGCCCAATGCGTGACTTGACCCGGGGATCCAGGATCATACCCTGAGCTGAATTCAGATGCTCAAGTGCTGAGCCACCCAGACGTCCCTCAAGTTCATTCTTTTACCTGTGGATATCCAGTTGTCTCAGCACTATTTGTAGAAAAGACTATTTTTTTCCATATTGACTTGTCTTGGCACCCTTGTTGAAAACCAGCTACTATACATGTGTTTAGTGTTTATTTTTGGAGCCATAATTCTGTTTTGTGAATTTATAGGTCTGTTTTTACGGCAGTATCATCTTGCCTTGATTAATGTAGTTTTGCAATAAGTTTTGAAACTGGAAAATATAGCTCCTCGAAATTTGTTTTTCTTTTCAAGATTGCTTTGGTATTCTGGATCCCTTGCATTTCCATAATAATTTTATGATTCCCTGGACAATATCTACGGAAAAGATAGTTGGGATTTTGCTAGGCATCACATTGAATGTGTAGATCAATTTGGGGAATATTGCCCAACATTGTCTTCTAATAGATTGATGTCTTTCCATTTAATTAAGTCTTCTCTAATTTTATTCAATAATGTCTTTAAGTTTTTAACGTATAAGTCTTGTGCTTCTTTTTTAACATTTATTCCTATTTATTCTTTTTGATGCTGTTGTAAATTGAGTTGTTTTATTAGTTTCATTTTTGGATTGCTCATTACTAGTGTATAAAATATACTTGATTTTTATGTATTGATGTAGAATTCTGCAAATTTACTGGACTTATTAGTTCTGATGATTTATCAATGGACACCTTAGAATTTTCCATATAAAAGACTGTGTTTATATGTGGATAAACACGTTTTTATTTCTTTCTTTCCATCCAGATGCCTTTTATTGCTTCTTCTTGCCTAATTGCTCTGGCAAGACCTTCTGGTACAATGTTTCTGAGTCAGTGTGAGTGAGCCTGAGAGTTGACTGGGATGCTCTGTTTCAGGCTTTAGTTTAGTTGTGCTTGTCTGTGTTCAGTTGGATTCAGTGGGGCTTAGCTATCTCTTAACATTTTGTAGAGGCTCCAGACTCTGGAATGCGAGTTTAGGTCTATTTCATATGTCTCCACATTCTCTTTGAACCTGCAGCTACCAGAGATTGGTGAATCACCAAGTCTCTATGCAAGAGACTAAGCCCATGCCATGAAAACACCTTTAAAGCCTTTGCTCTTATCCAGGGGATAGTAAGTACATTCTGCTCATGGGGAGAGGACATTGCAGAGGTAAGTGGAAAGGAGGCAAATATATATTTTTATTAGAGGGGAATGAAAACCTGGAACAATAGGCCCAATTTTTAAAAATCTGGGCATACAGATGGAGTCAGGGACGGGTTAGAGAAAAATGCATTAGATCCATAGAGTTCTATTTTTCTGCTTATATATTTCACGCAGGCAGTTTGTTCCCCCAGACCTACTAATTCATGAAATCAGTTTATTCATTAATTCAACACATATTTACTGCTTTCATCAGGTAACTTCCTTCACAACTCTCCCCTCCAGGTTCCAGGAATGACTCTCTTGCACCCTCAGGTCTAGAGCTGACAAGTTTGTGCTCTAGTCTTTGTGTGCTTCCTTACAATCTGCCCGCTTCTCTATAGGGTTGTTAAGGAGCTCTCCTCAAATTATCCCAATGCCAGAACCACGACTGATACATCTGTTAACAGTTTCCAGCTAATAATGTCAATGTAATGTCTCAGAATAGGACTACTCAGTCTGAAGTTCATTGTACTTTTTTTGTCCTGACCACATATCCCTCCAGAAATATACACCCAAAATATAGCGGTTTACACTGCATTACTTTTCTATTACTGCCATAACATATCACCACAAATTTAGCAGCTTAAAATGATGCACATTTCTCATCTCAAAGTCCTGTAGGTCAGAAGTCCAGTTTGGTTCAGCTGCTTTCTCTGCTTTAGGTTTCACAAAGCCAAAATCGAGATGTTGGCTGGCCTGAGCTCTGATCTGGGGGGCTCTGAGGAGCAAGAATCCACTTCCACCTTCATCCAGGTTATTGCACAAATTGGTTCCTTGTGAATATAAGATTGAGGGCCCCGTTTCTTTGTTGGCTGTGGGCATGTGGCCACTGTTAGCTTCTGGAAGCCTCTACTTAATTTGGGCACATGTGTCTTTCCGTGTCAGTGCCAGCAAAAGCATGTCTAATCCTTGTCATGCTTGCAATCTCTCTGACAGCACTCCCTGCTCCAGCTCTTCTGTTTCCAGCACAGAAAGTTCTCTGCTTTTAAGGGTTTGTGTGAGTTGACTGGACTGACCAGATAATCCAGGATAATTTCCCTATCATAAAGTCCATAATCTTCATCGCACCTGCAAAGTTTCTTTTGCCATTTTAATGTAACGTCTTCAAAGTTTTGGATATTAGAGTGAAGACATCTTTTAGGGACTGTTGTTCCACCTATCACAGGTAGACATTTGAAAAGTCTCCTATCACTGTGCCACCAAATGGTATATAATTAAGACTATTTATTTGGCTAAGTTTTTTTTTTTTTTTAAGGTTTTATTTATTTATTTGAGAGAGAAGGAGAGAGAGAGAGAGCAGGAATAGGAGGAAGGGGCAGAGGGAAAGGGAGAAGCAGACTCGCGGCTGAGCAGGGAGCTCGACACTGGGGCTCCATCCCAGGACCTGGAGTTGGTGACCTGAGCTGAAGGCAGATGCTTAATGGACTGAGCTACCTAGGCGCCCCTTGGTTAATTTTTTAAAAAGATTTTATTCATGTATTTGAGAAAGAGAGAGAGAACATAAGCAGGGAGGAGGGGCAGAGAGTGAGGGAAAAGCAGGCCCTCCACTGAGCAGAGAGCTTGATGCAAGGGTCAATCATGACCTGAGCAGAAGGCAGACACTTAACTGACTGAGCCACCCAAGCACCTCACAGTTAATTTTTTTTTAACGTTTTGTTTCAAAATAATTTTAGAAGAGTTATAGAGAGAGTACAGAGGATTCCTGTATTCCTTTGTGTGAATTAGTTTTTTATTTTTAGGAACTCTTTTAAAAAAAATTAAAACATTTTGCTTTGTTTTTAGTTATGCAAAGCATTTACATGTTTCCTAAATAAAAAATCATATAACCAGGTACATTGCAAAATTTGGCTTTCATACAAGCTCAGCTTCCTGTTTTTTTCTTCCCTTTGATAACTCCTCCTTCCTCTAATCTGCTGACACTCCCCATTGCTGTTACAACCCTCAACCTTTCTTACCTGAGATAATTATTCTTCAGAGGCTGTTCCATCTTTCCTCCCAGGTCCTCCATCAGGAGAGGGGGAAATACAATGATAAAGCTTAATGACACCACTGGCTAAGTAGGGCAAAGGCTGGCAGAGGCTTCAGATGGAATATCCAGGGTGTGTCCCTAATCACTGACCACACACCCACCTCTCCTTGAAATCACTGGATATCAATAAAGCTTATCACAATTACTTAAGTGCACCATATTTACTATACTATAAAACATCATCAATAGTACAACCTACCACCAGTTTATGACATTTTGAGAGGAATAAAAAGAACAATTCCACATTAAACAAACACACAGATTATAGAGTGCATCCCAGCTTCGAAAGTGTAAAAGGTGCAATATAAAAACATATCTTAGAACAAGAACAAGGAAATATAGTCCACATCATTCTGTAGCTAAATTAGCTCCATCTTTTTGAAAACTGTCTTCCTTCTCATATTGACATTTTTTCTTTTCAAATTTATTAGGGAGATACTGCATCTTTCTTAAATGTATATATTTTCAGTTAAATACAGTTGATTCTTATTATTCATGATAGCTGTTGTCTGTACTGTCTCTGCAAACACTAAATTAGTGAATTAGCAAACACTGAAGTGGGAGCTGATGCTTCTAGGAGAAATACAGATTTAGGTTCCTATGAGAACACAAAGTTTTAGTCTACCCTCAATATATAATCTTGTTTTATGTATGTATTTCTGTAATGACTCCTTATTTAATATATATTGTTCATTCGTTAACAGTGAGCTCATGGCCAATAGCACTGCAACTCATGCCTGAAAGCAGCTTCGGCAACAAATGCTGTCTTCTTTCTAAGGCACATCACCGCCTTATGGAGCTTAGGAACAGTAGATAGTACCTAGCACTGCACTTGAGGGCCATTTTAAACTGTGAAATTATCAACAAAAAGCACAAAAATGCAAAACATGAGGTACCGGATAGACCATGAAAGGAACACTTTTTATAGCATTAAAGCTGAAACAAAAAGGTAGTGGAGTGTTCCTTTGCTCTACCTAGTTGAGAACATGTGTACCAGGTGACTCAGATTTTTCAACACCGCACATGTCTGCGAAATACCACAGCAGTACTATATGTATTGATTTGGGAGTTACAAATGTATTTTAGGGAGTGGGCAAATTCACAAATATGGAATTCACAAATAATAATGATCAATTGTATTTGAAACACACAGAAAAGTTTAAAAACAGCCTGCCATGTACAATCTAGTCTTGTCAAATCTTAACATTTTGTTACATTGGCATCCAATTTTATACAGACTTCTTTTTCAAAGAAATAAAACATTACAGACACAATTGAAGCCCTCTGTAATCTTCTCCTCCTTTCTAGAGGCAACCATGATCTTGAAATTGGAGTTTATTGGTATACATGCCTTCTTACATACACTGTATATGTAAGTACTCACAAATGATTATTGTTTTGCCTACTTTCAAATCGCATTATGCACACTATGTTTCTGCAATTTGTTTTGTTTTCCCTTAACATGTTTTGAGAATTATTTGTGTGGATACAATATCGCTCAAGAGAATTTATTTTTCTTGCTATATAGCATAAGTTTATCTATCTACTCTCCTGCTGATGAACATTTATTTGTTCCTAGATTTTGCTGTTTTACACAATTTGCAAAGATTCTTGTTAATGTCTCCTGTGTATGTGTGACTGTTTTCCAGAATGCATACTAAGGAATTGCTGGACTGTAAGAAACATGCATTTTCACCTTTATTAGATATTACTAAACTGTTCTCTAGTTTACTATTCTATCTTCAATGAATAACAAAAGAGGGTTCTCATTGCTTCTTGTTCCCACCAACCATTTGCTATTGTTAGATTTCAATTTTGTTGTGAATTTGGGACACCTGGGTGGCTCAATTGGTTGTGTCTGCCTTTGCCTTGGGTCATGATCTCAGGATCCTGGGATTGAGTCCCACATAGGGGTCTGCTTCTCCTGCTCCCGCTCTCCCTGCTTGTGCTCTCTCTCTCTCTATGTCAAATAAATGAATAAAATCTTTTAAATAAATAAACTTTATTGCCAATTTGAAGGCTATGTAAGAATATTTCATCGTGGTATTAATTTGGATTCCACTTGTAATAAGAGTAAGCATTTTGTCAGTTGTTTCTTGGCAATTTAGTTTTCTGCTTCTGTCGAATTGTCTGATCAATATCCTTTGCCTTTTTTTTTTTTTTCCTTAATGGATTGGGTTTTCTTTCTTATTCACAAGTAGGAGTTGTTTATGTATTCTGAATGCTAATACTTTGTCAGTTATGTGAGAGGCAAATATCTTACTTGCTATACGTAGTCTCATAGGGGTCCAGGCTGACCGGGTTGTACCATCTTGAATTTGTGCTCCCTATGGTGGCCCCGAGGTTACCGTTACAGTTAGTCATAAAGGAAAAGAGCAAGGAGGGCTAGCTTAAAATTTTTTATTCTTCATCTGTGGCAGTGGCATACATCACTTCCATTTATATTCTACTCTGGGGGACACTATCATATGCCCATGCCCAAGTGCAAGTGCGGTTGGGAGGTCTTGTCTGATTAAATGCCTAAAAAAGCAGAGAACAGTTTTGGTGAATACTTAGCAATCTAATAGCCTTTAACTTTCTTTCTTTCTTTTTTCTTTTTACACTGCCCTTTTCTAGTTTTAGGATCAGACTTATTATCCTCATAAAACAGTTGTGAGTTATTTCCTTGTTTTCTATTCTCTGGAACAGTTTGTATAAGACAGGGATTATTTGTTCTCTGATTGTTTGGTAGCACTCTCTTATAAATCTTTCAGACTTCAGAGGAGCATATTTTTCGGAGGAACATTTTTAACCTCTGCTTCAATTTGTTCAATGGTTACATTAAGGTTTTCTATTTGTTCTTGGCAAGTTCTTTTTTTCCTACAAAAATTGTACATTTTGACTACATTCTTTATTTCTTACCTTAAAATTGCATACAGATACTTGCCCCTTATCTTTTTTTCCTTGCTATATCTCACTATTTGTTTATCTGGTATTTTGCTACTTTAGCAGCATCCCTTATGTTTGATAAGTAGATTTTAAATTACCTTTGTTATAAACGTCTGTTAATAATTTTCATATTTTCATATTTAATTCACGTCTGATTCACAATTTATTTAGAAACTTTTAAATTCCTTAAGACACATAATACATATTTTATTTTAGTTATATCTTATTAACAATTTATCATTTAATTGCATTATGATCAGAAAGCTTGATTCTGATTCTTTGATAAGGCAAGAAATCATGTTTGTTAAGAGTATATGTTCTAGGGCAGCCTGGGTGGCTCAGCGGTTTAGTGCCGCCTTCAGCCCAGGGCATGATCCTGGGGACCCGGGATTGAGTCCCACATTGGGCTACCTGCATGGAGCCTGCTTCTCCCTCTGCCTGTGTCTCTGCCTCTCTCTCTCTCTGTGTCTCTCACGAATAAATAAATAAAATCCTTAAAAAAAAAAGTATATGTTCTATAATTAAACATCTATCCTCCCTTTTCAGTAGGAATTATCAGGGCAACCACATAATCCTAGCTACTGAGAAAAGACTCTACAAAAGAATGACAGCTGATATAAGAAATCCCTGGTTGAAACCAGGATCATCCATGGATATTGAAATTACTAGGTCAAGTGATGATAGGAGCAAGATGACAATGTATCCATTGCCAAGATGTCACCTTGCTCACCTAGTCCGTTATTTGTTGGAAGAAATGTAAACCATAGCATTGCAATAGTGAAAACTGGATGTTACCACTTTAACTCAGGGATTAATTTTAGAATCCATTTTTAGTCAATACCCAGACAATTATGTGCTTTCTGTTGCAATGTGAAGCATACAGCATCACCTATGAAATATTCTTGCTAAGAATGTTTAATGGATCTAAACAAGTTGTAGACCTAAATTTTTTGTGTTTAAAGAAAACACAAAGGGCAGAAGGAAAAGTTAAAACAATATCAAAAGAAAGAATTGGGCAAATCTAGGAGTAGGATATTGCATAAGGGTCTTCAGCATTCTAATGATGAAAAGTGATGAAAGGGGCTTTATTAAAATAAAAGACTAAAGAGATGAAGAAAAATGTAGTGCGATGATGTGTGGTCTTTGATTAGATCTTGGTTTTAATAAGCCAGTTGTAAAAGGCATGCTGGGGACAATCAGGAAAATTATGATATCAGTACAGTACGAGGGGTGGCCTGATTGGCTCAGCAGTAGAGCATGTGACTCTTGATCTTGGGGTAGTCAGTTTGAGCCCCACGTTGGGCATAGAGCTTACTCAAAAAAATAGGGTACTATGTCATAGTAAGGGAATTACTATTATTTTATTGGTCATAATAATGTATTATGGTCATGCAGGAAAATTTTTTGGAGGGAGACATTGTGATGTCTCTATTTCACTTTAGAATATCTAAACATACCACTCTCCTCAGAAAGAAAGACAACTGATTTATTTCTTACAGAAAATCCAAATTCATCCCTGTGGCATAAAAAAGTGCTTCAAATCTGGTCATACTTTATATTGTTAGT
Organism: Vulpes lagopus; assembly: GCF_018345385.1. Lineage (NCBI taxonomy): Eukaryota > Metazoa > Chordata > Mammalia > Carnivora > Canidae > Vulpes > Vulpes lagopus. Next base: position 76,452,088 of record NC_054826.1, read on the forward strand.
CACTTGCTCTCTTACAGCTCACATTCTGGCCTCACTAAATGTTTCGCTTTTTGGTTTATTGCTATCAATCAGCTATTTTTCCCGCATCAAAATGACCTTTCCTTCCTTCTCCAAATAACTATTAAAATTGAGTCCCATGTATATGAGCACATTTGCATATACATCCTCACAAAACATAACCTTTTTAATGTCACAAGTATTGGCGGTCATAAATGTGTAAAATACAAATGGGAAGGAAGCATATCTATCATGGAAAAGAGGCATGGAATCAAACTGAGTTGTTGTTGTTTTTATTTTTTCTTATTTTTTTAAGTTGGCTCCATACCCAGCATGGAGCCCAATGGCAGGGTTTGAACTCATGACCTGAACTTCCTGAGATGAAGACCCTGAGATGAAAGCCTCAGCTGAGATCAAGGGTCAGATGCTTAACTGACTAAGCCACCCAATTATCACAAATGGAGTTGTTGATGGAGGAGACTAACCGTTTAGTACAGTGTGTCTTTTAAAAAAAAGGAAAATAATAAAAGAAATATGACCAAATGGCAAAATTTAGTAATTTGGGGTGTTGAGAATGTGTGCCTGTGTGTATGTTATAAAATTTTCTCTCTAAAGGGGAGAAAAGTGCATGTCTACAGAATGTATTTGTTTGAACTCCAGTTTTCATTTTATGAGCTGGGGCAATTTTCAAATTTTTTTCTTTTTAGCCTGCATTTCCTCATCTTAGAAACGGGGAATAAGAATAGTACCACTCAAGTAGGCTTGTTCTGAGGATTAAACAAATTAATGCATGTGAAACACTAAAGCATTTAGCTAGCACCTAGCACACGGTAAGCACCTAGGAAACATGGGATTTTGTGTATTGAGATTTTGCGTGCTGTGTGTGCCCTAGTGCACTATCACTTTTGGTAAATTGTGTGCCTGAATAGAGTGTTTGTTTTATAATTATTGTTTATGGGGATACACACATACACATATGCACTCATACACACAAACACACATTTGATCAAGCCTTTTAATTGTGTGCATATCTTATACATTCCTCTTATTTTTTCATTTGCTTTATCTTTCAATGGAGAGATGTGCTATGATCACCTATGATGATTGTGGATTTGTCAATTTATCCACATGATTCTGTTAATTTTTAATACATATATTTGAGGCTGTATTACTACTGAGTACATAAACATTTTGTTTTATTTTCATGGTTATTTGTTCCTTTAATTATTATATGCTTACTTTCTTTTATATCTTGCAGCACTTTTGATTTCTTTGAGAGGCTTATTTTTTTTTTTTAAACATTTTTGTTTTAATCTTTATTTATTTATGATAGTCACAGAGAGAGAGAGAGAGAGAGGCAGAGACACAGGCAGAGGGAGAAGCAGGCTCCATGCACCGGGAGCCCGATGTGGGATTCGATCCCGAGTCTCCAGGATCGCGCCCTGGGCCAAAGGCAGGCGCCAAACCACTGCGCCACCCAGGGATACCCTGAGAGGCTTATTTTAAGGTGGCTTCTTTGGTTTCTTTTGGTAGGTATTTGTATATCTTCTTTCATTCTTTTAAATTTTTCAATGTCTGACAGGCTTGTAAGAAATATGGCTGGATTTTTCCCCCATTCTGATTATCTCTGTGTCCTTCCTTTAGGTAGGCTCATTTACAGTTTTTATGCTTCCTGAAAAATATGTACAAATTTCTATAATCTTTCTGTGTGATTTCTATTTATTCTAATTTTTTCTGGTTCTCTTCTTTTCTTTTTTTAAAACTTCCTAGTGGATTGAATAAGTATTTGCTGTGCTCTTTTATTCCTTTAACTAATTTTAAAGTTAAATATTCCATTCTATTCCTTTAGTGGTTTACTTTAAAATTTTAACATGCATTATTCAACAAAAACATAAGTGAATCATTATCTCTTCTCTCCTTTTGAACATCACAAAGTCTTTAGAATACCTTAACTCCAATTCCTCTCTGCCTATTTGTTGTTTTCCAGTGTTTTACTTCTCCCTAAAATAGTAATTATTTTTATTATTGGCTTTTAAATTCCTATTATTCATCATCATTTTTCATATTTTTTTATATTTGTGTGGTCAGTATTTGTTTAAATTTAGACACTTTCTTCAGGTTTCTTTGTTTATGGTTCTTTCTTGTATCTTGCTGCTTCTAGAAGAACATTTAGAATGTGCTTAGATTCCTAATAGTGTCATTTTTCTCTTAGCACTTTGATGTTATTATTTTATTGTCTTCTGGCTTCTATTGTTGCCATTAAGAAATCTGTTGACACTCTAATTGTAGACAATTGTCCTTTGAGGTTGTCTCTATTTTTGTCTTTCTCTCTGGTTTTATATAGAATTGTTTTAATTTTTTTTTGCCTTGTTCTTCAGAGTTTTTATTAACATATGTCTGAATTTCTCTAGATATAGCTCTATTTTTATTTATCCTATTCCATTCTTTTTTTGTTTGTTTGTTTTTAAGTAGGCTCCATGCCCAATGCAGGGCTTGAACTCATGATAGCAAGATCAAGAGCTGCACACTCTACCAACTGAGCCAGCCTGGTGCTGCTATCCTACTCCATTCTTATTTTACCTCTTGAATATAATCATTTGTATTTTTCTATCAATTACAGAAAGTTCTTAGCCATTATCGCTTTAAATATTGCCTCCATTCCTCCACTTTGTTCTCTAATTTCTGAATACCTGTTAGATGTATGTTGGGCCTTGCTCTTGGATCCTCTCTCTTATATCTCTGTATGTCTCTCTGCTGCATTTGAATTTCCTCAGTTCTATCTTCTACTTTGCTAATTCTCTCTTCAGCTGTGTCCAATCTGCTAATTAATCTACTCCCTGAGGATTTTTATAATTATTCACTCAATGAAATAAATAGCTGCTCAGGTTGCAGTTTGGGTGTTCCTAATTGAAAGAAGACAATGCTAATAGAATTAAAGCAATGATCAGATAAGGCCCTCCTATGTTGGTGTTGGAATAGGACAGGAAAAAAGATACTCTGCAGCCATAAAACTAACTAATTAATTACTTTTATCCCACTCTTGAGTAATATGACTTACTCCTGCTTCTTTCCAAATGATAACACTAGCCCTGCCTTCATACTCCTGCTTCTTAGATAAAAATTATCAACATACTCAATCACCAAATTTCCTCTACTTTTTGATAATATTTTTTTTACTTTTTTTAAAAATTTATGATAGTCACAGAGAGAGAGAGAGAGAGGCAGAGACACAATCAGAGGGAGAAGCAGGCTCCATGCACCGGGATCCCGATGTGGGATTCGATCCTGGGTCTCCAGGATCGCACCCTGGCCCAAAGGCAGGCGCCAAACCACTGCGCCACCCAGGGATCCCTTTTTGATAATATCGAATTCAGAACTGACCCTTGCTTTCTTAAACCTTGCTTAGAATCACCCAATTCAAGCACCAATCCTTTTTTTTTTTTTTAATTAATTTTTATTGGTGTTCAATTTACCAACATACAGAAAAACACCCAGTGCTCATCCCGTCAAGTGTCCACCTCAGTGCCCGTCACCCATTCCCCTCCAACACCCGCCCTCCTCCCCTTCCACCACCCCTAGTTCGTTTCCCAGAGTTAGGAGTCTTTATGTTCTGTCTCCCTTCCTGATATTTCCCACACATTTCTTTTCCCTTTCTTTATATTCCCTTTCACTATTATATTCCCCAAATGAATGAGAACATGCACTGTTTTTCCTTCTCCGATTGCCTTATTTCACTCAGCATAATACCCTCCAGTTCCATCCACGTTGAAGCAAATGGTGGGTATTTGTCGTTTCTAATTGCTGAGTAATATTCCATTGTATACATAAACCACATCTTCTTTATCCATTCATCTTTCGATGGACACCGAGGCTCCTTCCACAGTTTGGCTATTGTGGCCATTGCTGATAGAAACATCGGGGTGCAGGTGTCCCGACGTTTCATTGCATCTGAATCTTTGGGGTAAATCCCCAACCGTCAAGCACCAATCCTATAATAAACCCCTTCCTACAACTTTTATGGTGTACATTCTCCTTTATTGCAGCAAGCTAGACAAAGCTAGTACTTTGGCTGCAGATGTGTTCCTGTTTGGTTAATTGATTTTAGCCTACTACATATTTTAAGTTCTAAATATTTTCTTTAATTCTTTTGTAATTTGGATTGTTCTGTTTTTAAGTCTGTGTTTTTCTATCTTATGCTTTCTATTCCTTCTTTTATGGATTTTATTTTAAATATACTTAATTTTATCCAACTTTCTCCAACACTTGTCTTAACTGAAATTTTAGAAATAGCATCCTTCCTATTTTTATCATTTGCTAATTTTTATTTGAAAGGGATTATTTCTGTGTGTTTTATAATTTCCAATTGTAATCCCATTTTTATTTTGAGACTGCTTCCAGAGTGAAGTTGGCCTGTTCCTGTCAGGTACACTAGAAATACTACCATCTTTCTGCCAAATATTTTTTGCCAGTTTATTTTCTTGCTTGAATTTTACATAGAGTACAAACAGCCTTTTTCAGTATGTTTGATGAGATTTGATAAATGTATACATTTGTGTAACCACTACCACAGTGAAAGTATAGAACATTTCCATCACTCAGAAATTCCCCAGGCCAACTCAACCTGTAAGATACTATGTCAGCTTGGGGATTTTTGGACCATGTAGGTAGTATGAAGCATATATGTGAAATTCCTAACTCCTTGAGGCTTAGGTTTAGATGATAATTTTTCCAAAGAGATTTTTTTTTTTTTAAACTCTGAATCCAATTTAAGGCAAATAAGCCTCTTAGTTGTCTTCCTGTTTGTGGATAGGAAGACTTTCAGTGTGGTGTAGCTTATCTGGCATTTTGTACATTCCTTAGTTACATCTTCCTGCCTTGAATGGCCCAAGTCCTCAAATTCTGTCCCTGATGGGCAATAATTAAACTTATGATTAACAAACCCCACAATGCTTCTCTTTCAGTTTCAGTTGCTAGGTTGCCACTCTGGTTTGTAGTACCTTACTCCTCCCCTTTTTGGATTCATACATTTTGTTGAAGTGCAAGATGCATATAGTAAAGTACATAGATCATAAATATACAGCTCAATATCGTTTCACAAGTGAACATACCAACATAACAAGTACCTGGATAAAGAAAAAGAACATTATTAGAAATCTTCTAGTATCCTTTCCAAACACTATCTCCTCCCAAAAAGCATCATTATTCTGATGTCTAACCTCATAGATTAATTTTGCCTATCTTTGAACCCTATATAAATGCAATCATACAGCATATACTCTTTTGTGTCTGCCTTCCTTTGCTTATTAATATGTTTGTGAGGTTCACTCATGTTGCTTCATGTAGCCATAGTTTGCACGTTCACATTGCTGTATATTATTCTATTGCATGAATATAACAGGAGTTATATTATAGATGGACTTATAGATTGTTTCTAGTTTTTCTCTTTGCTTTGGAGCCTGGTATTTCCCTTTACTTTCTTTCCAGTTCTGCTGTGTATTTAGTGCCATTTAAGAAAAGCATTTCTAGGTCAGCAATTCAGTAGGATATGTGTCAAGACACATAGGTTGCCAAATCTCCAGATATATGTCATACGTTTCATTTTTTGTTTTTTATTTTTGAAATTCTTACTTGATTCTCATCCAATTTACTTTAGCTGATGACATATTTCTTTTGTGTGCCGTTTGTAGAGATGGTTTTGATTCCTTTGAACCTTTAATGAGTGCACATAAACAGGAGGAAAGAGATGAGATATATAATTATAAATGGGGTGGTTGAAGATAAGCAATGTAGTCATGATCTTTTGCCACGGTGGGATGCTGGATATGCAAGAGTAGTTTGACATCAATAAATGTAAAATGTTGAAAAAAACATGTTAAAGAAATGGGGTGGTTGAAGATAAGCAATAGTAGGAAGTGTGGATATATTTCAACAAGCAAGATATCTTTCAAGATCTTCTACTTTTCAAGAAATGACACCAGAGTGCCCCATTCTTATATGATGCTATCCGAATTCTGGCACTCTGATAGCTAGCTCATATTGGCTCATTCTAAGCCTTTCGAAAACTGTAACGATGGGTCCTGCAACCACCCACTGAAACCATTCAGAGTTTGAATGAAATCACTAGTATGTGACATTAATATAACTAGGTATGTACAGCAATTTATTTGTAGCCATAAAAAATTAAACAAAATTTCCCTATGATCTATGGCATTAGCTTAATCTCACTATTGGAAGGTTCAAGGCCATGGAGCAAATCAGCTGCACAGATGGCATTAGACGAAGAAAGATTGTGATGTTGTGCCTTGTAATTAGATTATAAGGTATTCTTTTCCTTTGTTGTTATATTTTGCAGCTTGAATTTAGGGCAAAGGTAAATTTCATTATTTCTCCAATGGGAGTGATTATCTAAATGTGCCTCTTCTTCCTCCAGGCAGCACACACTGCCTGCCACCTATTCTTCTGATTCATTTCCCCTAGAAAGCTGAGAAGGAGTTTTAAAACGATATTATTGGTTTTGTAACTAGTGTTCCCATTGTAATGCTATTACCGAGCCAATGTTGTGATAAATGGTCTGTTTATAAGGGGAATCACTTTTACAAGAACTAGAAAATTAGATACGCTTCTGCTTTGCAATAACAATAAAAACCACAGTGGAAAAAAAATATATATATTCCCCAGTTTATTCCCATCTGTATCAGCAGGGAAGCTTTAGAAGATGGCTCCCCCCCCCACCCCCCAAAGTCTTGTAAACACAATTACTGCCTACACACGCCGTGTCAAAATACAGTTTTCCTCCAGATTCTGTGCAAGACCAACACATTGTCAAGCTTCCTCTGAAGCGTGGGCCCTTTAAGGAAGTCGGGCGCGTTAGGCCCCGCCCCCGGGCCGCCGTGGGGGAGTCCGTCGGTCTTTCCGAGGTGGCTGGCGGTAAGCGCTGGGGGCCAGCTTGCTCCTTGCCCTGCCTGGAAGGAATGTTTCTGTCGCAATAAGCTCTAAAAGTGGAAGCTTTAAGATACGACGGGATAGGGAACAATAGGAAACTTGTGAAGTATGGAAGCCAGGCCGGCTCGGAGATGCTATCACGGCGCTGAACCGAGCGGGAGGACTGCGGCTCAAGCCGAGTTCGGCCCGTCCGCCGCTCCTTGCGGGCTTCACTCCTCGTCCATTTCGCCCGGCGAGTGAGTCTTCCAGAAGCCGTTTTCTACTTGAACGAGCTGCTTGTCTCATGCACCAGATCCCAGCCCCTCGGACCCCCCCCCCCCCCCACGCCAAAAAAAAAAAAAAAAGTTTTCAATGAAAATCACTCTGGATCACTTCTCACAATTTACATTGGCCATATGTTTCAGAAGAGCAAAGCCAATCCTTTTTCCCCCCCCTGCCACCCCAACAGTGCCTAAGTTCAAAAGTCCTTTAGCACTAAAAAATAACTCGGAGAAATTTGGGGGTGGGGATCCCTGGGTGGCGCAGCGGCTTGGCGCCTGCCTTTGGCCCGGGGCGCGATCCTGGAGACCCGGGATCGAATCCCGCGTCGGGCTCCCGGTGCATGGAGCCTGCTTCTCCCTCTGCCTGTGTCTCTGCCTCTCTCTCTGTGTGTGTGTGACTATCATGAATAAATAAAAATTAAAAAAAAGATTTGGGGGTGAATTGCAGTTGGCGTTTCTCAGCTGTCGGCTGGAAGCAGCCATCTTGGTGAAGGATGATGTCATTCGGAACCCTTGGGGTTTGAGTTTATTCCGAGGTGCCAGTTTCCATTCGCCGCTGAAAGCTTAATCATAAGATCAAACTTAGGTTCAAAGATAGCAGAGGAGTGGGAATAAAAGTCACTAAATCCACCTCTTTAGCCTTCCTGACGCATTGTAAACATTTCCAAAAAGTTCAAAGCAATAGACAATTTTCAGACTCCCCCCCCCCCCCCCCCATTTTCTGTTTCCAAGTGTTTGTTCTTTCCTTGACTAAGCTCAGATAATAACTAGTCTGGTCGGTTTCACTTTCCAATTTTTATACATAAGTGAAAGCTGTTTTGTGTCAACAGTTTAGAGATGTCACCTGCTGGGCGGGTTTCGTGCAGGCCCTTTCTTTGGGAGGGAAGAAGGGGAATAAAAGTTTTCCATCTTAGGCTTCAAAACGAGAACCCTGAATTAGATCACGTTAGGGTCATTAATGTATTATTTTTGACCTATTAAAGTTTTCTAGGAGTGGGCAAGAGGACAGTAAATAAGGGTGACGGTCATCCCGCATTCCCACTTACTCATCATCATTTGTACGGCATAATGCTAGGTCTGCAGTTACTTTGGAAAACTGGCACTTAAAGAGACGGGTTCTAACCCACAGAAAGTGTCTCTCTTTGGATTAGCGAAGTGTTGGTGTCTTAATCCCATTGCGTGACACGTCTTGGCACTTGTTCTCAGGATGCAGAGAGAGACAGAAAAGAGTTGCACCTTGTTTAAACAGTCGAGCGCGGTTTGGTTTACGAGATTGTTAGGACGGGGGTAAAGAGAGCGGCGTGTTCCGCAAATTCTTTCTTAACGAGGTGAACCTGTGGCTGCTGCCGTCCCCCCCGCCCCCTTGGCGCTCGCTCTCCTGGGCTTCCCAGCGAAGCTCACGGAGACGATACGACCGAAAGGGCTGCGTGTGTGTTAGAGGCAGACAGAGGGAGACAGGAGCACACGCAGTCGGCGGAGGGCCGGGGCACAGCTCGGCCAGGGCCGGGTGGGGAGCTCCACGGAGTGACCTTTCCACGTGTCCCCAGCACCTGCGAGGCCAGCAGGGCGCGAGGCTTCCTTCCGCGGGAGCCGGCGCGGGCCCGGAAGAGGCCGGGGCTGGGGGCCGGGTCTGGGGGCCCGGAGGCCGGGAGGCCCGGAGGCCCGGAGGCGCCCCTCGGAACACGTGCGGTCGGCGCGCAGCTGGTGCGGAGGCTGGCCTGGCCTTCCCGCGCCGGCGGTGGCCGCGCGTCCCGGGGCCGCGGGTCGGAGCCCGCGCGGGGAGGCGGGAGGCGGGAGGGAGGCGGGAGGGAGGCGGGAGGGAGGCGGGCCGCGGCGGCGGCGGCGGCGGCGGCGGCGGCGGCGGCGGCGGCGGCGGCGGGCGGGCCCCGGAGCTCCGGGCCAGCTTTGTCGGGCGGCCTAGCGCGCGCGCCAGGCCCGGCTGGAGCGAGCCCCAGTGCAGTACTGCCCGAGCCCGGGCGGGGTCTCTGTTCTCCGGCAGAGGAGGTCCCTTGGCAGCGGGAAGCTCCCTCTCTTTCTCTCGCCGCCGCTCGGAGTCTGCGCCCTGCTGCCCGGCGCCCAGCTCGGCGCTCCCCTGTGCTCGCCCGGCGCCCACTCATTCGCAGCCCAGCCTTCGCCGCCGCCGCCGCCGCCTCCCTGCTCCTCCTCCTCCTCTCCCCAGCCCGCCGCGGCCATGGCGGACAGCGCCAGCGAGAGCGACACGGACGGGGCGGGGGGCAACAGCAGCAGCTCGGCCGCCATGCAGTCGTCCTGCTCGTCGACCTCGGGCGGCGGCGGCGGCGGGGGAGGCGGCGGCGGGGGAGGCGGCGGCGGGGGGAAGTCGGGGGGCATTGTCATCTCGCCGTTCCGCCTGGAGGAGCTCACCAACCGCCTGGCCTCGCTGCAGCAGGAGAACAAGGTGCTGAAGATCGAGCTGGAGACCTACAAACTCAAGTGCAAGGCGCTGCAGGAGGAGAACCGCGACCTGCGCAAAGCCAGCGTGACCATCGTGAGTGCCCCCGGGGGCGCGCCGCGGCGCCGACCTCCGCCCGCCGCCGGGAGAGGCTGCACCTGGACCGGGCAGCCCCCGAACTCCCCGAGGCTCCCGGGAGCCCGCAGCAGGCGCACCCGCTGCCGACAGCTGCTGGCCCCCGGAGGTGGGGGAGAGGGAGGGGTCCCCTCGGGGCCCCGCGAGTCTGGCCTCCCCCTGGGGGTCCGGCCGCTCAAAGCTGCTGGACCACCACGCACGTTCCCTTTTCGCCTCCTGGGAGGAGGCCCCTCCCGGGCGGTGCTGGAGGCTGGTGGCGTGGCTGGGGGGGCGGGGTGGGACTTTTTTTCAGTCCTAGCCTGCCGAGGATCTGGGGATCCCTAGGTTGTGGGAGACGGAGGGAGCCGGAGTCAGGTCCAGGGGCCTGGCTTGGGGTGCTGGGGGGTGCGTAGCTGGGCTGGGCACTTCGCTGGCATCTGGACGGCGCTAGCTTGATCGCCCTGGGAGGGGGCGGGAGAGAGTGGCCGGGAATCCGGGAAGTGGAGTTTTCTGGCCAGGATTGAGAGGGAAGGGCGGCTGCCGGAGCGAGTGCTCCCACCTCCGTTGGAAGTCCTTAGCACGGTCGGGATCGGGGTGTGGGGGGGTGGGTGGCGGCGGCGGTGCACAGTCGGGCCATGCAGCATCTTACACCAGCCTGGGCAGGGTGAAGGCTGTGAAGCGTGGACAGGCTCAAACCACGGTGAAAGGGCATCGACTGACTCCTTTTCCCTTGCCGGGGACGGGGTCAAGGGAACATCTGTACCTGCGTTTGCCTCATCGGTGGTGTTACGTCTAGGGGTGTTTCGCCTCACAGCCCAGATACTTGATGTCTGTTCTGTTTCCACCTAGGCCCCGAGGCTCCCCTGAAGAGGGTTAGTTTAGGTGTTGTACTCTCCTAGTGTATAGCAGGCGATTAGAAAGGCCACTACAGCCGTGATGAGGTGCAGCAAAACTGGCAAAAAGTACGCCGTGTGCTCTCACCTAATATCCCTGCCAGCTAGCCACATCACTAACGTGCAGAATCCCCACACAGACAACTCTGTTCAGATCAAACCAGTTTCCCAGCCTGGAGCAGAGAAGAAAATGTCAAGAAATCAAGGGGGTAAATTACCGTAGTTGCTGCACAATAGCTGATGAGACTGAACCTTCAGATGGAGAAAAAAGCATGAATTTGGGAATGGATCAAAGATGACAGTCTGGAAATGAAATGGGGCGAGTTTAGGATGCCCCTGTGCCAGAAAAAGTCCTCAGCGGAGGACTGAGTGTGTATGTGTTAGTGGGTGTATGCCGCCCCAGTGTTAGCTCATACGTGGGACCTGGATGGCATTCTGATTTTGCTTAGGAAGCAGATTTCCACCAAAGTTTCAGTGTAATTGGCAGCCTAAATAGAAATTGATTGTAGAAAGATACTTTGCATGCTCAGATCCAGTCCTGGTGAATGCAATTGGAGCAACATGCACACGTTTCCAGACTGTCAAGTTCTTGAAGTGCCCTTTTGGTAGGAAGGGGGAGGAATTTGCAGAGGCAGCCACTTCCAAGCCTCCTCTGTAGCTTTCTTGGCCGAGAGAGACTTCTCTGCTGAGTGGGGGTTTGAGAAGAGGGGAAGTTGGTGGAAGCAGTTTATTTAAGGTTTGAGTTAGTAAATGAGAGGGTTAGTCTCTTGGAGAATGTGAACCATGGAAAGTAGTAAAACTTATATGAAGCAGAATCTCTAGCCTCTTGCATACAGTGAGCAATTCAGGCTGTTTTTGTTTGGGAGAGGATTAGGGGGTGGAGGTACTATGAAAGGGTATCTCTTTGACACTTGACCATATTATAAGTAGGCCTGTAAATTGTACACAGACACGTTGGATTTGCACAGACAAACACGTTCATTCCTGGTGTATAAGATGAGAGGCCTTCTGAACACTTGAAGAGTGTTTAAGGTGGTGGCTTTATTTCTTAGCACTTACCCTCAGCTAAAACTGACGTCCGACCAAATATACTTTCTGAAATGTTCTGTGGCCTTACTGAGTCCAGTTTTAAAGTTGTTTTAGATGACAGTCTACAAGTACCAAAAGCCGCTCAGTTGTTCTTTAATCTCTGATTCATATATTCAGGGAGACAAATAAAAATGCCTGTGGTTTACCTGATTCCTTAAGACTTGGCAGGTGGTACTAAAACAAACTCAGAGAAGAGATTCCTTTAAGAGAGAAGAGATTCCATTAAACTTTTGAGAGTTTTGTTAACTGGTCTGGGGCCCAGATTGTGTTGAAGTGGTATTGACCTCAGGTATGTAATTTGGAAGGAGAAATGTGTGTGACCACATGAAATGGGTCTGTGGGTGTAAAGGGTCCATAGTACAACACTGTACTGTGGTTTACGTCAAGGTTAAGCTGCACAACCCATGACAACTCTAACTTAAACTTAGCCCTTGTTAATAGCTGGCTAGAAAGTTTGTGATAAGGCTTATATTCAATTGAACGAAGGCCTTGTTAGATTTTTCACTGTTTTAGTTAATTTGAAGAGAAATGGTGCCATAATCCTATTACTTGCCTTCCTGCCTTGTATTATTTCCTCTACATCTAATACTAGCATTCATGTTCTTGAGCACTGAAGATAATTATAGATGTCTTTCCTTTCCCCTGAGCATGTTAGAAAGATATATTGCTCGACTATACCCTGGAGGAGAGAGACCCTCTCAGTCTCTCTCTCTCTTTCTCTTTTTTTTTTTTTTTTTTTAAAGAAACATTCCTTTTCTCTTTTTTTTTTTTTTAAATTTTTATTTATTTATGATAGTCAAAGAGAGAGAGAGGCAGAGACACAGGCAGAAGGAGAAGCAGGCTCCATGCACCGGGAGCCCGGTGTGGGATTCGATCCCGGGTCTCCAGGATCGTGCCCTGGGCCAAAGGCAGGCGCCAAACCGCTGCGCCACCCAGGGATCCCTCTCTTTCTCTTTTTAAAGTTTATTTTTTTAGGGCAGTTTTAGGTTTGCAGCAAAATTAAAGGGAAGGTGCAGAGATTTCTCATATACTTCCTGTCCTTTGCCTCCCCCATTATCAACATTCCCTTCCAGAGTGGTACATTTGTTACAGCTGATGAACCGACTTTGACAAATCATAATCCCCTAAAGTCCATAGCTTACATTAGGGCTCACTCTTGGTGTTTGTACATTCTATGGGTTTGGACAAATGTGTAATCATACATATCTACCATTATAGCATCATACAGAGTAGACCAAGTGCCTTAAAAATCCTCTATGCTCTGCCTTTTCATCCCTCCCTAACCTGGCAACCACTGATCTTTTTTACTGTCTTCTTAGTTATCCATTAACCTATCGAAGGACTTGGTTATTTCCAACTTTTGGCATTTTTTAATAGAGCTGCAGCAAACATCTATGTGCAGGGTTTTGTGTGGACAAATGATTTCTACTTCTTTGGGTCAATACCAAGGAGTGCAGTTACTGGATTGTATGGTAAGAGTATTTTTAATTTTATTAAGAAACTGCCAAGCTGTCTTCCAAAGTGGCTGTACTGGTTTGCATTCCTACCACCAATGAATGAAAATTCCTGTTGCTCCACATCCTTGCCAGCATGTGGTGGTGTCAGTCTTTTGGATTTTGGCCATTCTGATAGGTGGACAGTGATACCTAAGTGTTGTGATTCTTTTTTTTTTTTAAGATTGATTTTATTTTAGAGAGTGTAAGTGGGGGGAGGGGCAGAGGGAGAGAAAGAGTGCGCCAATCCTCAAGCAGACTTCCTATTGAGTGTGGAGCCCTATGTGGGTCTTGATCCCAGGACCCTGAGATTGTGACTTGAGCTGAAATCAACTGTTGGCTGCTTAACTGATTGAGCCACCCAGGTGCCCCTCTTGTGCCCTTTTTAAAAAATCAGTCCAAAGGCTGATAAAACTCTTACCTGGTGTTCATTTCTGTCTGTTTTGATATATAAGTGCTTATTTGGAAAAGGCTATCCATTTAATAAAGGACTGATTTTGTGGGTTTGTATTCTCAGCATCTGCATGATAGACGTAGGCATTATCTACAGGGAAGAATCCACTGTATGAGGCCCTTCATCCATGTGTCCAAGTCCCTGGTACATCTAGGAGTTACAAGCTTGGGTGTTTTACTTGAGGCTTGCTGATTATAGATCATAATTTCTTCATTGGAGTGAAGACCATAAAAAGCAAATGCTCAGTAACTCTGTTGATTAGCTTTTAGATGTTAGGTCTATCTGGCTTATATTGTGGGTGAAAATATAATTGGGGATTATGTGATTGATTGTAGTGAGAGGTGTCCAGAGCTACTGGTCTCTGAGCGGGTGAAGAAATGTAATAGTGGGCAGTCATTGGATGGCTTCATAGTTGTAGACTAGTTGTGGAATTCTCCGTGTATAAGCAGAGCTTCACACGTGACATGGCTAGCTCTCTAAGGTGTCTAGACTAGTTCAGACCTTCAGCATGTCTAGTTTGAAAATAAAGTCTATTATAAGCCACTAGTGTCTAAGTGTCTAACTATAAAATTAGTCCTTTGTTTATCTATTTCCCTAAACTTCTATAATAAAGAGGCATTTTGAGGTTATAGCAAAAAAAAAAAAAAAAAAAAAAACCAGGTTGTTATGGCATGATTAGAGAAAACCTGGCTATTTCTTTCTTTCTTTCTATTTTTTTTTTTTAACCTGGCTATTTCAAACACCAACAGTGTAATGGTTTCATTAACCAGTAAAAGCCACCATATAATAAATGTGGATTTGGGATTATTTACTCTGGAAGTATAATACACTATTTTCCATTTTTAAGACTTCATTTTGGCAGACTGAAACTGTCAGATTGACATTGCCCGTGTAAAGAGGTGTGGTATGTGTCCTTTTTTTTTTTCCTGTTAAAAATTTTTTCCCCCTTAGATTCTATTTTTTTTAAAGGATTGATCATTCATTCATTCATTCATTCATTCATTCATTCATGAAAGACAGAAAGAGAGAGGCAGAGACCTAGGCAGAGGGAGAAGCAGGCTCCATGAAGGGAGCCTGATGTGAACTCTATCCTGCCCGACCCGAAGGCTGACGCTTAACCGCTGAGCCAACCAGGCGTCCCTTTTTTTCCCTTAAAGATTTTATTTATTTATTTGAGAGAGAGAGAGAGAGAGAGAGAGAGAGAGAGCACGAGTAGGGGGAGCAGCAGGCAAAGGGAGAAGGAGAAGCAGATTCCCTGCTGAGCAGGGAGCCTGATACAGGGCTCAATTCCAGGACCCTGGGATCCTGACCTGAGCCAAAGGCTGCCGGTTAACCCACTGAACTACCCAGGCTCCCCTCCCCTTAGATTCTTTAATGGAAGCACCCAACCTGAGACACAACTTTGAGAAAATGTATGATCTCACAGTTAGGTCTAATTATATGCAAGTTCAGACTTCTTTTTTTTTTTTTTTTTTAATTTTTATTTATTTATGATAGTCACAGAGAGAGAAAGAGAGAGGCAGAGACATAGGCAGAGGGCGAGGCAGAGACATAGGCAGAGGGAGAAGCAGGCTCCATGCACCAGGAGCCCGATGTGGGATTCGATCCCAGGTCTCCAGGATCGCGCCCTGGGCCAAAGGCAGGTGCCAAACCGCTGTGCCACCCGGGGATCCCCAAGTTCAGACTTCTTAAAAAGGCTGTATTATTAGATTTCTTCTACATTTAAAAGTTCTTCATGTTCATAGGTCCCTTCTGTGTGTTTCATGTAATGTATTTATTTGTGTTTGATTAAAAAAACACAAAACATTAGAGGAGATTATGACCGTCTTTTTAGCAGTGTTATCCTTATTTGTTTTGCTGGGGCTGAGGAATAGTTCAGAGAATCACCAGTACCTGTTTGTGGTGACTGTTGTCCAAGACCAGAGAGATTGGCCTACAACAAAAATCTGAAACGGTCATTGCTTATTTAAAAACCTTCAGTGGTTCCCCATTCCCCTCTGGATCCGGGTGGACTTCCTGGTGGTTTGCCAGGCTCTGCTTGGTCTGGCCCCTGTGTACCTTGCTATTGTACCCCTTGTGCTCATACCCCTTGTGTTCTTGAGGCTCTCACTTGGCTGAACTGCTAATTTCTGGAATTTTAATAGGTTTCTCTGACTCCTCTAGGATGTACTTCCTGCCCTTAATCTTATTCCTTCCTCCTCCCTTCCCTTCTACCTTGTAAATCCTAGTAGACTATACTGCCTTTTCCACCCCCCACTGCAGTGTTTGCTGGCATTGCTTCTTTGCCAACCACACAGTGGGTTACACTCCCATTTGTGTGCTCCCACAGGACCCATCTGTCACTCTTTCCACCTCCCCGTCACATGGGTGTTCCCCGCTCCCCCCCCCACCCCCCACCTCAGATGCCTAAATTCCTTTTAGGGGCAGAATTTACTTTGTTTTCCCCCATTTTTGGGGGCCTGGCATGTGATGGATACTCAAGGACATGTTGGCTTGACTCTGGAGGCATTAGGTGGTGGAGCTTTTTGCTTTTAATTGGGGGAGGGTGCCCATACTGTCTCCTGACCATGGACTAAAATAGGCCACTCATCCTGCATGGGTCTGGAATAGCAGCAAACAAGATCTTCACTCTGGATGGTTAAACAGACTAGATGGATGGATGGATGGATGGATACACTGTATACTTTGGGGAGCTACTACCATCAACCTGTGTCTGGAGCTCCCACCTCCTAACCAGAGGGATGTTGTAGGCTACCTTGTAGCCTATATCTAGATGCTCATGATACATTCACCTCTGAAAGGGGACAAAGTGTCTTTAGGTTTGCCTTTCCCAGGGTTTTTGAGCCAGGCTTTTAGGTGAAAGTGTTCAGGTTTACCACCTCAGTTGTGGTGATGGTGAGATCACTGCAGTATTTCCTATAACTTTGGTTCTTGTTGAAATACCCCACAGCTTCCTCTGGAAACAACTCTGGGCTTTCCTACATCTCTGCAGGTACCAGTAACCTGAAGCTCTTATTGGAGAAGTATCTGCAAATAGGATTGGGAGACTTGCTGAATCCTTGTGGATGCTCATGTGTGGCTTACAGAGTGGAATTTCATGGGGTTGATGATAGTGTCACACACAGTGTACTTGCATTCGGTTTTTCTTAAATCATGCAGAGATCATTGCATTTATACCCAGAAATGCTAATCTGACTTTTTAAACCACAGCCGGACTGAACAAAGAGTAACAGTCCTCTTCCTCTTTCCCTCCTGTACTTCTTCCTTCAGTGGGTAGGAGTTGCTTTTTGTTTTGAATCACAGTGTAGCTGCTTTTCGATAGATTGAATTATTGTCAAAGCTGGTGAAGTAAATGTTCACAGGTTCAGTGTGTTCTTGCTTGGTGGTGGTTGAAATTTTCTTGACAGGGAAACTAATGCTCTGGAAAATGTTTCTAATCGGCAGGATCTCCTAGGGGTGTTAGCTTGCAGACTCTTCCTTCTTCCCCAGTACTGTCAAATTTTCTTATCTTTTATGGCTGTCAAGCTCACAGCTAAGAATTTTACTCTACCAAATTACAAATCTTTGTGGAAGCCTTCTTTTTTAGGGAAAAGAATGCTCAAAAGGGTTAATAGTTTGACTTAATGGTTTAGAAAGAACTCATCCTCTTACTTATTGGTCCCTAGATCTGATGTCTGGGGTGCAGTTTAGTGATTAAAATTCATTATAATGCTTTTTTTTTTTTTTAAGGTTTTATTTATTTGAGAGAGTGCTTGAGAGTGTATGAGCGGAGGGAGGGGCAAGGGAGAAGTGGACTCCCTGCTGATCATGGAGCTCCACATGGGGCTGATTTCAGGGCCCTGGGACCATGACCTGAGCTGAAGGCAGATGTTTAACTGACTGAGCCAGGTGCTCAGTTTTATACTTGTTCAGTGATGGGAATTTTCTGTGATTTCTTTCCCCCTTTGCCGCCTCAAAAATAATTTTTTTTATTTTTATAAGGCCCAAAATGACGGGTGATAAATACAGCCTGAAATAGGCACCATTCAGCTTGCAAGTCCTTTATGAACAGCCTACTGTGTGCCAGTACTCTGAAATATCCAGAAGGAATGCAAAGGCTTCTTTAGCAGCCTACCAAGTATTGCACTTGACTTTCATCCAGCTTGGCCCTCGCTTGCTGCTTTAGAGAATTCAGAGCAGAGGGAGTGGTCCTTCTCTCTCCAGCACTTTGCAGTCCAGAGATCTGGGGAATGCAGAGATAACCAACATGTAGGTGGAAGCAAGAAAGGAAGTTCAGTGGACTCTTGCAGGGGTTTCAGGGAAGGCTATGTTACCCTCTCTGTTTTGTTGAGTACTTTTAAGAGAAACGATGTGTCATATTCACTCACAGTTTAATTAGCCTGTAGTTTATTTTGTAAGGCAGAGAGATGGGGAGAGCTGTTGCTCAATTTGTCTGTGTCGAGATGGCACCAGGAGGCTTTCTGTTTGTTTTTAATTTCCTTTATGTGGTGATGATTGAAAAGAAATGTCATTGATGTTTTAATTTTGTAATTTGCATCTGCCTGTAGATTGAAATTATCTAGGTGGTTTTGCCTCTATTCCTGGTACACTCTGAGGCTCAACCACGTTCCTTTCATGGAATTTTGTTGGATGGATCGAATTTCCTGTCTTTAATCCAAAACTATGTGAAAGTAAAGACTTCATATGTTATAGTTAATTAGAGATAGTAGTTTATGGGCAGTTCCAAATTCCAGTTGTTTTTTTTTTCTTTTAAAGCAGTGTTGATTGACGGGATAATCTTCCACGCATCTGTTCCAGATCAGACCAGCCTCCTGTGGGTGCCAGGTGTATGTCCATAGTGATCTGGTTAATACCCTCCAGGGCATCTCAGGGCATTTCAGATCAAATGAGGCCACTTGGTACTGAGGAGCGGAGCTAGGATATTCAGCCAGACATTGGTCATGATTCAAAAAACTTTTCCATAGAAGGAAAGAGGAAAGTGAAAGAATGAAAACATGGAGTATGCATGAGCTAAAGAAAGTTCTTAGAAATCTAGTACCTGCACTAGATTAAACACGTCATGCGTTGCTCTCCTAAGTAGAGTCTTCTCTTTGAGATTGAGTTAGAAAGGCTAAAATGGTCTTGAGAAAAATAATTTATTTGGTGTTTAATTATAGAAAGAGCTTCTCGACTTGTGACATTATTTGCATGGAAGTGGTGTTTTTTTTTTTTTTTTCTGTTACCCTAATATACCAACCAAATAATAACTTTTATTCTATTGAGGTTTTTTTTTTTTTTTTTTTGGGTCTTCACTAGACAGGCCTTAATTTATCTAAACAAAGACATTTGCTGAGAGTCAAAACATTGTGTCTCTGCTTCATTTAGTAGCTCTTGATTATAGAAACACTAAAATTTGAGGGGAAAAAAATTGGCCAGATGATTTTAACATTTTTTTTTTTTAAATAAAGAGTACAATTTAGATATATATATATATACCATAAAGTAGAGGTTTGGACTTCTGGTACAGAGCACTAAGAGCTAAGGTGCCATTTCTTTGTAAAGTATATTAATTATTTCACATCATTCTGAATCTGGAATGCATGTAGCTTTTTTTTAAGATTTATATGAGAGAGAGAGAGAGAGAGAGAGAGAGATTGCGTGCCTGTGCATGAGCAGAGGGAGGAGCAGAGGCAGAAGGAGAAGCCTACTCCCCG
Source organism: Vulpes lagopus (assembly GCF_018345385.1). Classification (NCBI taxonomy): domain Eukaryota; kingdom Metazoa; phylum Chordata; class Mammalia; order Carnivora; family Canidae; genus Vulpes; species Vulpes lagopus. The sequence goes on from NC_054826.1 coordinate 76,471,433, forward strand.
CTGAGCAAGGAGCCCTACCTGGGGCTCAATCCCAGGACTCTTAGATTATGACCTAAACAGAAGACAGATGCCCAACCAACTGAGCCACCCAGGCACCCCTATAGTGTTATTATTGGGAAATACCTTATGTACCCAGTGAAGAGGGCCAATGACTTTTTTGGTATGATTTAAAAAAAAAATACAAAAAAAAATACAGTAAAATATACACAACATTGTTACCAGTTTAACCATTTTTAGGTGGACAGTTGAGTGGCATTAAGTACATTCACAGTGTTGTACAGCCATCACCACCAACCATCTCTAGAACTTTTTTATAATCCCAAACAGAAACTGTCTCTGGATGGTTATTAAACAATTTTTAGGGCAGCCCGGTGGCGCAGCGGTTTAGTGCTGCCTGTAGCCCAGGGTGTGATTCTGGAGACTCGGGATTGAGTCCGGCGTTGGGCTTCCTGCATGGAGCCTGCTTCTCCCTCTGCCTGTGTCTCTGCCTCTCTCTCTCTCTCTCTGAATGAATAAATAAATAAATCTTAAAAAAAAAACAATTTTTATCTCCAGCCCCTGATAACCTGTATTCTTAGTGACTTAAAACCTATTTTTTTAAGGAAAAAAATGTACTCTGATCTACAAAAGCAGCTAGCTGTTTTTTTATGGTCATGGTGTTGAAGTTAGGCATTTGGATCTAAAAACATTTCTTTAAAAATTTTATTTATTTATTTATTTATTTATTTATTTATTTATTTATTTATTTATGATAGTCACACACACACAGAGAGAGAGAGAGAGAGAGAGAGAGAGAGAGAGAGATAGAGGCAGAGGGAGAAGCAGGCTCCATGCACTGGGAGCCCGACGTGGGACTCGATCCCGGGTCTCCAGGATCACGCCCTGGGCCAAAGGCAGGCGCCAAACCGCTGCGCCACCCAGGGATCCCTAAAAACATATTTTTTAAGAAAAGATTTATTTATTTTAGAGAGTGAGTGAGCATGAGTTGGGGAGGGTAAAGGGAGAGAGAGAGAATCCTGAAGCAGACTGCCCTGCCCACTGAGCTCAGAGTTTAAGGCAGGGCTCCATCCCAGGATCCCAAGGTTATAACCGGAGCCAAAACCAGCCATTGAGTCCCAGTCACCCCTGGACTTCAAAACATTTTATTTAAAGTGCTGTTGATACCTTGCTCCATCTTCAGTTTTTATTCCCCTCTGGTTCTTTCCTGTTTCTATAATTCAATGAACAGATAATCTCTACACCCAACATGGGGCTCTACACCCACAACCCAGAGATCAGAAGTCTCATACTCCCCATCTAATGAGCCAACCAGGCATCCCCCCCACCTTTTAAATGTTTTGTAAACTTTTTATTTCCTTGATAGCATTTCAAATAAACCATGGTTTAAGAACATTTGAAGAAAACAAAAGGTTGAAGAAATGAGTAACAATTCTTATCTACCAGCATTGCTCTGTTTCCAAATCCTATTGTGTCACTGTGGTAACTGCTGATGTTTATGTAGTGGTGCGGACTGTGGGGTAGGCACTGCTGGGAGAGGTTTGCTTATAGCTGCTGCTTGAACCCTGGCCACCAGCCTGTGGGATCGGTGCTGCTGTCTGGCACAGCTCCGCACGTGCACGTTTAGCCCCAGTTCATGTAACTTGCGGGCTGGGCCAGATCACCAGGTAGGTGAGAATTTGAATGCAGGCCTGTTCTCAGAGCTTCAGCGCCAGGCTGCACAGTCCATAAGACAGTGATGTATAAATCAGTGTATGATAAGTTTTTTTTTTTTTTTTTAAAGATTTTATTATTCATGATAGAGAGAGAGAGGCAGAGGCAGAGACACAGGCAGAGGGAGGAGCAGGCTCCATGCAGGGAGTCCGACGTGGGTCTCCATCCCGGGACTCCAGGATCACGCACGCCCTGGGTGGAAGGCAGGCGCTTAAACCGCTGAGCCACCCAGGCTGCCCTGTATGATAAGTTTTATCTTAATTTTGTCGTGGACATTTTGCTCCTTCTTGTTTTTATGCTCCTCTATTCCTTCAGCAAGACTGGTTAGGGCTACCACATTACCACAGCAAATTCCCAGGATGCCAGGCCTAAGGGAGTGTCTCCAGGGTAGCAAAGTCCCTGCCTCAAAAAAGAAGCAGTGATAGAAGGTACGTCTGGTCATGGGGGGCAGTCTGCAGCCCTTTCCGGCTTGGTCACCCTCTGGTATTGGGGCTTAGTCTGTCCACCCCTGTTCCCTGTCCAGTGTTCCCCAGTAGGTTGCCCCTCTGCTTATAGCAGAGCCATCTGGGCTCTTCCCTCCTCCCTTCCTTTGCTCCTGTCCCAGTCTGGAGTCCATCTCTGTGCACTTCTTTTGTGACTTCTACTTAAAAATAGTCTGACTAGCACAGTCATAGTGGATTTTCTTTTTTAACGTATTGATCACCTGCTGTATACCAGGCAATGTTCCATATATAACAACTGGGATGAGACAGCACATGGGAAGTTGGTGAAGTGCCCCTGACTCCATCTGGAAGTGGGAACCATAGTCAAGGAGGGCTTTCTCTCTCGGGAGGTGATTTTTAAAGCTAAAACCTGAAGGATAAATGGAAGTTAATCTAGAGGAAGATGGGGGCAGGGGTGATGGCAGGAGAGGCATGCCTCCTTGATTCAGAACCTGAATGTGGGGAAAGAAGGCAAATCCGGGAAGAGAGCAGGACCCTGCTGGGCAAGTCTGGGAGCTCAGGTCCTGGGTTCCATATAGGGACTGGCTGTAGGAGGGGGGTTGGGGGGATGGAGGGGCAGGGGAACAATAGGAGCATTTTTGTGTTTTCATCATCTGCTCAGAGACATTTGGGTTTTCCTTCTTAACTATTTGAAGGCACCTATGAGGTGATCTGACTTATTCTGTGATAATGGTAGCTGCACGGTGCAGTCTTACTGTGTGTCTGGTACAGTTCAAAACACTTTGCTTAGGGGCTCCTTGCAACCCTCTGCCATCTCTTTGTTCTGGGTGAAGAAATGAAGTGTGGGAGTGTCAGCAAGCTCTTGGAGGTCACAGTAAGTGGTAGAATAGGGATTTGAACACAGGCAGTCTGAGGGTACCTTGCATGGTGACTGGTGCGTAAAAAACTCTGCGGTTTGCATCTTTCCATGATGCTGTAGTAGATGCTCAGTAAACTTTGTGAAATTTGTATTTTTTTGGGGGGGGGGATGCCCAGGTTTATTTCTTATAAACTAATGGAATATGACATGCTTACAGTGAAGTGTCAAGATTTGAATGCACAGATTTATGCTGAATGAACTTACAAATGAATTCACCAGTGTAATCGTCACCCTGCTCCAAGATACATGCTATTATCAGCATTTCCTCTGCCAAGCTCCCCTATACTCTGTTCCGGTCATCACGCCCCAGAAAGTCACCTTGTACTACTGACTTCTGTCACTGTAAATGTGTTTTGCTTATTTTTAAACTTCATATAAATGGTTTTATACAGAAGGTATTTGTGTGCTGGATTCTGTTAGCCTAGTTCATATATTTACTAATATTAAACAGTATGTAGCTACATGTAGAGGTAGGTATTTTAGCTGCTGTGCAGAATTCCAGCATTTGCATATCTGTGGATGGGGGGGGGGTTGGGCCTGCCCTCCGGGTAGCGCCCTCCCTCCCCTCCAGCCCTCCTCCTTGATCTCTGGGCTTTAGGATTGTGTGAAAGGCGCGTGGCACCCCAGAGGATACAAGGCCCTATGGGACAGGGGTTCTAATTAGCTACTTTACTAGATAAGTTATATTGCATTCAGAGCCTTTGAACCTTGGTGGACTTACCCGTTAAAACCACAGTCTTTAGGGTTAATACCAGTGTTGCTTCCATCCCACTGTTGTTATAAGGGTGAAATGAGATAATACACATCAAGTTGTCTTGGTAGTTTTTGAATTATTATTCCTGTGGAAAATGGTATTTAAGATAATTAGTATCCACCCCATACATTTTCGTTTTCCAAAATGTATTTCCAAATCAAAACTGTTGTTGATAATTCTGTGAGGTGATGGTATCAAAATGATGTCTGGAAAGCTGAAGGAAGTTGAGGCAGCGAGCTCTGAGCTCTTTGGAGACCTGAGCCTGGGGAGCTGTGCCTCCTGGCTTCCTAGGGCCTAGGGTTCTCTGACACTTGAGGATGCCTGGGAACCTGGCCGATTCCCTGGAGTTTGGTGAGTCAGGATTAAGCCGGCCTGTGTGGTGGTGTCAAAGTAACAGAGCAAGAGGCAGACATGTTTTCTGAAAGATCCATTTTTTTCTTGTAGGTTGGTTGTAGGGCTCTTTCCATTTTTTCCTGAAAGAAGAGCCAACATGTGCCTTTCCCCAGTTTTTCTGTCTTTAGCACGGTGGGCAGTGGACAGTCAAAGCCTGCTTTGTCTGTCTTGCAACTTTTGACCCTGTTTCGAGAGAGTATGGATTCTGGAGGATGGGCTTTGATGGCCGAGATGAGCGTGCCACTCCTGTCTGAAGAACAGAGGCCAGAACATGAATGTCTTTGGAATGGACTTTGCAGGTTTGCAGTACCTGATGAATGAAGGACAGCCCGGCCTATGAGCCAGGGACACGTCTACAGGGGGCCAGTAGTTCTGTTTGCCGGGGCCTCCTCTCAGAAGACCTGTTTTCTTTCTCTTGCCTCTGGATCTCTAGCAACAGGAGTGGTAGCCTTGGGACTTTTTGAAGTTTGAAGGAACACACTTTTCACAGGGGACAATTGTGGTTTTATTGTCCTGGTATGAAGGCTTTTCGTGTGATGGAAGCGGCAAGGAGGACACTCCATGATTCAGGGACTCAGCTGGTGTTGTAGGTTCAAGTAAGCCTTCCTGAGCCCAGGAAAGCCCTTAGCTCTTGGCTGAGGAGGTGTGGCTGGAAGCCAGGACCTCTGGAGCCTTCTGGTCTCTTTTCACTCCGCCTCTTAAACTACTTTGAATGCCTTCCCATTCTTTTTCAGGTAAGGGAGATTAGCACTAATGACTTTAATCCCTTATTTGGTTGGTTCTTACTTGGCCCAGAGCCTCACATCTCTGGGTCTTTGGAATCTCTGTTGGGTGATGTGAAAAGGCAATTGGAATTTACTTGTTAGCCCACAAATGAAAACCATTAGGCTTTGCTGCTTTTCATGAGTACAGTGTATTTTTTCTCTAGTTCTCACATTCCTGTGGGTTCCACTGCTCACCTTCTTTGTTTTTATGCCCTTAATTTTATGAGTTGCATATTAGCATTCTCCATTAGGCCATCTGTGTGAATTATCCCCCCTTTCAGTTTTATTCATTTGCTGCTTTCTGTTTTTCTACCCCAGGATTCTTTGAATGAACTTGGTATGATGGAGAGAGATGTGGAAACCAGATAGTATTGCCAGATTTAGCAAATAAAAACAGGACAAGGAGCCATATTTAAAGTTCAGATAAACAATGAATAATCTTTTTAGTATATATGTATGTTCTAAATGTTGCATGGGACATACGTATACTAAGAAGTTATCTGAAATGGAAATGTAATGGGCATCCTGTATTTTATGTGGCAATCTTAAGTCCCATAGGACTTAAAAACAAGTACCTCAGTTCTGCTTCTTTGTAGTGTGTGATCGTATGGCCATTTATCTAACCCCTAAGACACCATGTCTTCTCTAACCTGAGTCACAGTGTGTGAGCTCTCGGGTTGAGGGATGCATAATGTAATTTATGACAGCCCTCAGGACACAGCACCTGTCTGCCTTCTCCCTCTTTGTCCAGTAATAATGGATTTGCCCATCTTCTTTTTCTCTCCCTCGGGAAGCCAACTCAGAGTCCCTTCCTGAGTGTGACTCTTCTGGGTCTTCAGGACCTCAGCTCCTCTTCCTCAAGTTGCTGTCAGCTTGCTTTCACTTTTCCTACCCCTCTCCCCCCAACTCCTTTATTTCCTCCCTGAAAGCTGTCTCTGACTATATGCCTCAGGTGTCCCTTTCTATTTGGCCACATGTCACCCACCCTCTTGTTTCATTTCTCCTTTCCTTCGAGCCTGAGATGGCCTCTCACTGTTGGTGGGGCCAGGTGGCAATCACAGATTATGTTGGGGCTTCTGTGTTCTCCTCTGTTCGTTGGGAGGACCTGTTCAGAGATCGGGGTAGCAACTGGCAGCCTGCATTTGGCCCATAGCAACTGGGTTGGCCTCGGAGTTTCTGGTTTGTCTTGGGAGCCGTCCCTATGCTTCTCATGCCTGCAGCTGCACATGCTTTTTTCCTTCCTGTTCTGATGGCAGTTGAATTTGAGACCCCTGGAACTGTGCTACAGATAAAGACTAACAGTGCCAGGCTGCACTGTGTGAATTAGCTCTTGAAACCAAGCCATAGGGCACGGTTGTTGTGACTTTACGGACTGAGAGAGCCTAGGTACGGGAAAGTTAATGTGCCAGGGTCTTTTGGCTGGTAGGTGGGGGGGCCAGGATTGGGCAGCCTGCCCGCTGAGGCCCTGTCCATGACTACTGTGTCATCTTCCTGCAGCCGGAAGGGTCTATGGAGTTCCTTGTAGGAGCTAGAAATCTAGCACAGTTTTGTTTGCTTTTTTATTTTTATTTTTAAAAAAGATTTGTCTTTATTATTCATGAGAGACAGAGAGAGAGAGAGAGAGAGAGAGGCAGAGACATAGGCAGAAGGAAAGGAGAAGCAGAGCAGGCTTCCCATGGGGAGACCAATGCGGGTCTCAATTCCAGGACCCCAGGATCATGACCTGAGCAGAGAGCGGACGTTCAACCACTGAGCCACCCAGGTGCCCCTTGTTTGCTTTTTTTTTTTTTTTTTAATTTGTAATCTAAGTCCTCACCCTGGGAAATTGCTATAATTCATGGGGGGGGGGGGTGAATCCGTAGAATCAGTTTCCCCCCAAAAGCCTCTTTCTTCTGTCCCTTAAAGATGTTTCCAAGAGTTTTTCTCTTCCTGTGGCCTTCTTTTATTTATTTTTATTTAAAGATTTATTCATTTTAGAGAGAGCATGCATGGTGGGGAGGGGCAGAAGGAGAGGAAGAGAGAATCTCTGGCAGACTCCGTGCTGTGTGCAGAGCCTGATGCGGCTCGATCATTGCCCTGAGTTCACCACCTGGGTTGAACCCAAAAGTCAGATGGATGCTCAACTGGCTGAGCTACCCAGGCTCCCCTTTCTTCTAACTTTTAAAAGATTATGAGGTATCCTTAGTGTTTATTTAACTCAGTAGTTTTTGGATACCTACCAAGTGCCAGGTCCATCCTTGAGATGTCCTTTTAGGAGCAAGGCAGGGTATGAAGAATAACTGTGTGCCGCCTGCCTTGGGCTAAGGGCATTGAGAGCCCAAGCAGACCTTGGTCTGCTGGGAAGGAGCTCAGAGGCTGGCAGGAGGGACAGATGAGAAAGCAGTGACCATGCCATGGTTGAAAGAAGATGGTGAATTGACCATTCAGGTACTGACACAGGAAAAAGAAAACCGTACAGAATGAAAGGAAGCAGATTTAATCCAGCGACTAATGGTTACCCCAGTGGGAGAGTTGCTAAGAAGCTGACTCCTTAGAGATGCAGTGAAACGGGGGTTTGGAATAGCAGGACCTCATTCCCATCCTCCTGGAGGACGACGGGAGGAGGTGTCATCAGAGCCCCGGGGCAGGGGTCACCCAGAGAAGGCTGGAACTAGGTGGGCCTAGAGACAGGACTGCTGCCCAGGCTGGAGAAGAAAGGGGAGAAACACCCTGGTTCAGCCTTCTCCCACCCTTCAGTCTCTTGCCAGTATGTCTTACTGGCTGAATCTAGTGCAAATGAGCTGGCTTCAGGCACCTGGGAGTTGCAGCCTTCAGAGGTCACTCCTCCCTTGCAGAGCAGGAGAAAGGCTATGGAGGATCGTGGACCAGACAGACCTGGGACTGGCTCAGGAAGAAATGAAAATGGAATGGCTCTGTTTGGCCTGGGCAGCGTTGAACACTTCACAGATGACAGAATGTTGGCAGACTTGTAGGTTTGTGTTTCCCCAGGAGGATGTGAGTGAAGGGCATTCCAGGGAGAAGGATTCACATGGACAAAGGCATGGCAGCTTGAAGCCGCAGGCTCCGCTTGGAGCAGCGCAAGCGCATGCAGCTCCGAACAGCTGAATGGATACTGGAGGTCTTTCTTCGGCCCCAGAAGCCCCTTTCATAGAATGCTCTCTGGTGTGTCCATGTTGTCATTTCTGGCTGACATGAATTTGCTCACAGGGGAGAGCCAGGTGGGGAGCTCAACATCCCAAATACCCTTGGGACTGGCCGCTTCTGACCGAGAGCATGCGGCATTTAATAGTGGCAGGCAGCTCAGGGTGCCGCCCCAGTGCCAGGGAGGACTTCATGGCTGATGGTGCCATTTCCTTTTGGAGCCTGTGTCCCGTCACGGACCCAGGGCTCTGAGGATGCTGATGTCTTGAGAGGAAAATTCGCTGCTCAAGTTAGTGGCTTAGTGGCCTTGTCTCCTAGCAGAATGTCTGGCACTTGATCATGCTGTTAGAATACATTTCTCACATTCTCCTACTGTGAAATTTGTTTTTATGATGTTAGAGGATTTTGTTTAAACTTTTTTATTATGGAAAATTTTTAGCATACACAAAAAGGAAAGTGAATTTATAAACCACCCAGCTTGACCAATTATCAACATGTGGTCATTCTCAAAATTGTTTCACCTATAAATAGTTCAGTTTGCATCACTGATAAGGATTTATAACCACGTACCGTTACATATCACATTTTTTAAAAAAGTACTATTTCTTGTAGTAAATTTGCATTTGAAAGGTAAACAGGAGCAACTTCTCTGGGATCAAATGTGTTCTCCTTGCTTCTCTGCTTTAAGCCTTTACCCCTGTGCCCTGAGGCTTCTGGCCTCGGATCTGAATCTCTTCCTGCTTGGTGTGTCGGCAGCTGGTATTGGGACCTTTTACCTGCTGCTCTGTTTCCTGGTACTAGTCCCCCAAGCATCCTAGTCACTCTGGAGGGTAGGCAGTCTGGTTTCCCAGCCCTCATGATGTATAGTGGTATGGCTCTCAGGTCACTGTCTTGTGCACATGGGGCAAGAATCTTGGCTTCTGCAGCTCTGCTGCAAAGAAACCTGAAGTGAGGCATCCTTTGCAGCCTTCCCTGGAATCCCATTTAGCTGGGAAATGTCTGATGAGCATTCTGGAGGAATCATGCCTTAGGAAGATGGGCTGGCATCTAGGGGCTTCTAGAAAGTCTGACGTGGTGTTGTATGTGAAGCCATGCAGAGCTGGAGAGCACCAGACAGGAAGCTGTGGGCAGTGTGTGCAGACGGATGTCTTCTGGACAGGTAGAAAACTGAGCATCTTTGCCCAGAATCTGCAGCTCTGAAATCTGTAGCTTGTGCAGCAGATAGATACAGAATGGTTTCAACTTGGTTATTTCATTTGGGTCTCACAGAAAGTCTGCAGGGCGGGTAGTGGGAGTCTCCACTGAAAAAGAAAGGATCCAGGACCCAGTGAAATGCTAAGTTATTGGCCATGGATAGTGCTGATCAGTGGGACAGGTGGGCCTGCAAGGCAGATGGCCAGGGTTCCTTCCACTCTGTCAACTCCTTGCCTAAAGTGGGGTAGAAAGTGGCAAGATTGCTTTTACCAGGAGTTAACCGAATCCTTGCTGGACCTCTGCAAGAGGGTCCTGTCCATGTAGTAATGAAGCCTCAGTGGGGGCTGGTGCAGGATTGCCAAGCCCTGAGCCTAGGAAAAGAAATGTGGGAAACCTTGGTCTAGACCATGTTACTTTGCTTTCATTTGCCTAAGTCAGCTAGTGTTTAAAGTGGGCTGCTGTCTGGGGGCTTTGGATTTGGTTTATTTTCAGAGCAGTTGCTCTTTGTTGGGATTAATTCAACCTCTATAGCTAGAGACCCCTCACCTTTCAGTTTTTGGGTCGTTGACTTTCCTGTCCATCTGAATCACCTGGCGAACTTGAAAAGTCATGAAACCTGGGGTTAATACTTCAGGGTCTGAGGATGGGAGTCCCTGCATTAGTATTTTAAAAGATTCCCACGTAATTCCAAAATTACCAGCAACAAAGTTTGGGAACCACTGGTCTATATGTTTGTGAGTATATATTAATTTCACCTGAAGCTTGAAAAAGATGCTGCTGTTAAAAATGTGGTTTTTGTTTCCCCATTAAATTTTTCCATCTTTCTTGAACTATAATTGATGTGTTGCACTGTGTAAGTTTAAGGTATCCATGTTGATTTGATAGTCTTATGTATTGTGAAATGATTAGCACCATGACATTAGCTAACACCTGCATCAAGTCACATAATTATCGAAAAAATACTGATTTTTTAATTGGCATATTTTGAATAGAAAAGCATCTCATGATCTGCACCTCCCCTTCCCTATTACACGAAAGGTAGCGTAGATGATTCCTTGTTCTGTGACTTTTTTCTCTTCCACTTAATTATATGTTGGAAAATTTTCCATAACAGTACATTTATTGCTTCCTCATTCTGTTTTACAGTTGTGTAGTAATCTGTTGTATGGCTGTCTCTTACCACTGGGCATCCAGTTTGTTTTCTGTCTTTGAACTCACATTGTTACAGTGACCTTGAGCATGGATCATTTTGGATGTAGGTGAATATATCTAAGAGGACCCATTACATTTGCTAATGCTTATCTAGTGCATACTATGTACAGGCCACCCTCTTAAACCTTTTCCATATATTTGGTTCAATCTTCACATCAGGCCTGTGAGGTAGCCAGTATTATCTCCATTTTGCAGATAAGGAAACGGAGACTCACCAAGGATTGGGTGACTTGCCCAAAGTCACACCACAGAGAGGGGAAGAGCCAGAATTCACTCCTGGACAGGTTGGCTCCAGAGACATTACTTTGAAACACTCCATTTCTGGGTATATCCCCAAAAGTGACATTGCCGGGTCAGATGCATTATGTATGTGTAATTTGGGTAGATGTTGCCTAATTGCTGTCAACAGGGCTGGCACTAATTTACATTTCCATTAGGGGGATATGAGAGATAGTATGGTGGCCCCTACCACACTTTTATCCAACTTGGATTTTGCCAATCTGGTAGATAAGAAGTGGCATCTTGGTGTGGGCTACACTTTTCTCAAGGGGATTGGCAAGCATTTTCTCCCTTACTTGTAAGAGCATTTGTGTTTCCTTTTCAGCAAATGCCCACTTCACAGTCTTTCTTGATTGTCTGTTGGGATGTTGGTCTTTCTCTTAGCCATTCACTTTGTATATTTCAGAGACTTGCCCTTTTTTCTAATTTTGAGTTGGAAAAAAATTTCCCACTGTCAATTATCTTTATTTTGTTGTTGTTTTTTAGCCACAGTGAATTTTCTTGAGGCTTTCTTATGTCATTTATAGTACCAGGAAATAATACGATGTTTGGTAAAACTGTGTATTTACTCCTTTGGAAAAAAAAAATGTAGGATGGCTGCTATTGTGTTTTTGTTGAAATGATATACAGTGCATTTAAGAGAGATTCAGAAGAAATCATAGAAGCAGTGATGCTAGATATTCTCTTAAATTGCATTAAATGATTTCAATTCATGGCTTAATATTAGAGGCACATCTCCTGGTTCCTTTTTCTCCCTTTTTCTTTTTTTATGCTATCACTTTTTATGCTATTTCATATACAATCCTGAATTAGAATAAATCTGTGATGAATAGATAAATTACTGAGTTGTATGTATCTTGGATACTATTAGTGTAACCTTTTCCTGTCTCTAGAACCTTCTTAAATGGGCTTACATTTGATTGGCATTATTTCTTTCTTCTGGTTAGTTTCAGTCTCTTTTATCTGGTAGTTTTATTTTACTCTGCAGTATTTTCCATTTCCCCTGTTTAAAGATAGACTTAAAGCTCTGAACCTTAAATTAAGTTTAACCTTCCATGTTGACCACTTAGCTAGTCATCTCCATTCGTCTCCTAAGTATTTTTAAGGACATTCTGTGTACCAGGTACTGTGGTAGGGTCTAAGGGACATTCTGCCTCTTAGAGCTTAAATTATAGCTGGGGGGAGAGGGCAATAGCTATCAAGTTGTAGAGTTAAGATTGTGATAGATAGGGGGCTGCTGGGTGGCTCAGTTAAGCATCTGACATCCACTCAAGTCATGATCTCCGGGTCCTGGGATGCAGCCCCACATCAGGCTCTGTGCTCAGTGGGGGAGTCTGCTTCTCCCTCTCCCTCTTCCTCTGCCCCTCCCCTACTCACACACACACCCTCTCTCTCACATAAATAAATAAAATCGTTTTTCTTTTTTTTAAAGATTGTGATAGATGCTCTGAAAATATGCATATGGTTTTCAGGGGACCAATCAGGAATTCAGTTTGGGGCAGCCAAGGAGAGCTTTCCTGAAGTGACATTCATTTAGGCTGCCATCATCTGAATGGTAAAGGAAAGTCAGCCATGGAGGAGATTGGTTAAAAACATGTTCTGGGCCAAGGGAACAGGCCATGCAAAAATCCTGAAAGCAACAGAAGCATAGTAAGTTTGAGGAACTGAGAGATGAGTGTGGTTAGAGTGTGAACTGGATGTTGCCTGAGGAAGGATCTGGAAGTAGGTGGGGCCAGGTTTGACTGGGTTCTAGTCTGTCTTCTGATGGCTACTGTGAATAAAACCTGAACCAGTGGTGAAATATGTAAGACATGCATTTGAAGGGAGGAGACTGTTTAGCTTTATTTCATGGTATCTTCAAATTCTAGAGCTGAGGATACCCTAAGTGTCATTTATTGCTAGTCTAATATACTTGTTTTTACAAATGATAGACCAGGGGAATGACTTACCCAAATCCACACTGATGCCCAGAAGTAGTGTCAGAACTTGAACCCATGTCTCTTGGTGAATAAACTATTCTTTGTACTCTCTTTCCTGAGAAACTTGCATTCTGACTAAAAATTGAAATGTGTTCTGATGTGAGGTATTATCCTGATTTGTACGAGAAATCTTATGAAGGTATAAAAAATCAAATCACTTAAGAATTTTGTTGAGTAATATTTATTAAAAATATCACACAAAAGAGGAGATTGTCTTCAAGAATGTTGACTTTGCCAAGGCCGTGTCCATGCTTCTAATCCTACAGCCTCAGTACAACTTTTAGTATCTAGAGCATCTACTTCAAGGAGCAGTACTGGCTTTTATTTGTGCTTTTAAATTAGGAGTAGTTTTTATTCCAGTGACTTTGTCATTCCAGAACTTTCTTTAGATGAATAAATTTGGTCTGCAAACAAGAATTTTAATCCATTCTTTTTTGGTTTTTCATTAGGATGTGTTTTTGCCAGTAATCTTCATAATTTAAAATCCAAATGTGGCAAAAAGATTTGATTGTTAAGCAAACTTTCTGATTTGGTTGGGAGATTGGAGAAGGAATGAAGATGTCTGTAGACATAGGAGTACGTGTATCCAGAATGGATCCCCCCTCTCAATAGTTCTGTGCTCATTCTAGTTAAAAGGTGAGTAGCCTGTTCTGTATTTTCTTTGTACAAGAGAAAAGAGGAAGATGGTAAGAGGATATGTTTTTCTCACACTTACTAGAGTTTTAGATACTTAGGTGGTAGACTCTTTACATGTCCTTAGTGGGATTTATTGACGTCTTAGTGGTGTGTTGTGGAGAGGAGCAGTTTAACCTACACTTTGAGTGAGTCAGAGGCTTTAGACATTCCTTTATTGGAGCCTGTGCATCTTTGTTTTATGGCTCTCTCCAAAATGTCACGCATGTTTCAGATCTTGACTCTATGTTGGGGATGGAAAGGGAGCCTGGATTAAAAAGGTGGCTTTACTGGTACTACTAATGAGGTAGACCAGAAGCTGGGGCCAGAGGGAAGGTTAAGGTGAATGGGGAGAATCAGTTCATACTAGGGTCTTGGCAAGAGTTAGATGTAGGAAAATATCCTTATACATGGATCACATACCTAGGGAGGTGAATGGAGAACTAGGTTATCTAGGGTGTGGACTGGATCAGCAGAGGGCACCAGGAACCCCACCCCACTTGGCTTGCTGACAGAACAAGTTTGTAAGGTAGAGAGTTTTTTGTGCTTCCCGCCCAAGGCTGTTATGTCTCTGCACATTGGTGGGTTTAAGTCTGTAGATGAAGACAAGCAAGAATATCCTATTGGCATGTTTCCCAAAATGCATTCTGTATTTTTTCTTTACCCTATTCAGTCACTAATATTATTAACTGCTCATCTTTTGTCCCTGGCCACTGAACCCTCAACTTTCTTCTCTTTGTGAAGATCATCTGAGACTCCTATTCAACCAATACAAAATGCGTAGGCTCCATGTTAAAACTGAAAGACATGCTGTTATATTTTTAGGAAAGGTAGGTTTAAATAATTATGTAATTGGTGCATTTGGAATTCAAGCCACAATAAAAATGAAAGATAGTCTCTTATCCTTGACTCTGGGTTGTCTTCATAGACATAACTGCTGTTACTGGTTTCTTAGTCCTTTTCTTAAGAGTTTTTCTGCATGTATTTTATGCAGATACATGTGTGGGTCTATATTGTGCCCTTAAGAAAATACACAGAAATGGGACCACATTGCAGATTTCTCTTGCCCTTTTCACTTAATGAAATGCCTTCATTCTTGAGTTTTGAAGGGATTGACTTTCCTTAGAAATAATTGCCATGTTGCTTATATGTCTGTTTTTCCTGGAACTTAATCAACTTTATTAGCATTGCAAACTCTTCTTTCTGCCTAAATAACTTAGAAGTCAGTGAGAGAATGAAGATACATGGCTTTTATTACTAAATATCTCCTTTTGAGTAGAATCTGCAAATTGGTAGATATTGGGAGTTCAGAACTGCTTTTGGAGTAGCACTAATGCCGTGTCTTTGGCTAGCGTGGATCACTCTCTTGGGTCACATAAGAGGGTGATGGTCTTTGTAAAATGCTAGCAAGTGTTATATGTTTGTTCAAAGTTTGGGGTTCTGTGTTGAGGGTTTCGAACTCTGACAAAAGCACATGAAACTGTTTCTGGCATATACTGTGTTCAGAATCTATAGATCCAGTTTCTTAAGACAGGCTCTTCTCCCAACACCATTGGTTCACATGACAGGAGTCCTAGCCCATGTTCTCAAATATATTTTGGGAATTTAAGAGAAAAGTGGCTTTCCTCATGAAACACATGATCAATTGAATTCACTCCAGTTTATGTAATTGGAACTAGTAAAAGGAACACAAGCTTTTAATATTATGGTCCTGTTGAATAGGATTTATAATTTGAGCAACCTTACAATAAAATGTACTAATTAGTTATGTTTTTTCTATCATTCACCTGTGCTTATTACATGGATTCAGTTGATAGAATAGGGAAGAGCAAAGAGAAGATATAGAGGAGCTTGGGTTTGCAAATACAGAGCCTTGGTGGGGAGCCAAGCTCGTAGCAAGGCTGGTGCTGCCTTTAGTCTTGACCCTGTTAGTGGGATCAGTGGAGTCGTCTGCTGCGTCTGAGTACATCTTACTGTTTGACCCTTTCATCCTTCACAAGGTATTGATGCCATCATCTGTCTTGCTTGAAGCCACAAAGGGGAGAGTTTATTTCTGTTTCCAGTTCCTTGTCCCCCAACTTCCAGTATCACTTTGGACTCCCTATAGTTTAGTCTTTTGCAGAACTGATACATTGTTTGTTACAAAGACACATGGTGTTTAACTCAAAGACTGAAGCTTAGGGCTGCTCCTGGTACAGAGGAAGGAAATGGGAGAGGTCCCAGTGGGCAGTAAACCCAGCCGGTTACTTAAGTGGATGGGACCCTTCAGAATCCCTATTTACTGTGCTTTGGGGGTAACAGTATATCCCTCCTCTTTTTTTCCCTCTGATATAAATTATATATATATATATACACACACACACATATACATATATATTCATATGCGTGTGTGTATATGTGTGTATATATATATTTATTTATTTATTTATTTATTTATTTATTTTTGGTTAAAATGTAGACAGATCCGTGAACACCCTCATACCCCTCACCAAATTCACCAATTCTTAGCATCATATGACTCCACATCGTACACATCTCCCCCCTCCTTCCTCTTTCCTCCTTTCTCCTCTCCCCTCTCCCCTCCTCCCTTCCTCTCTCTCTCTGCCCTTTTGCCCAACCATCTGAAAGTTGGGTTCACATATCAGGTCAGTCAATTCCTAAGTGTTCAGTGTGTATCTCAGGAACAGGGACATAGGAGTGAGAATATTTTTGATGGCCATCTACTCTATCACACTGTGTCTCTTTTATGTGGACTCACAGAAGAAATTGTTTTCTTAGGTTTTAATACCAAGTAAAGCTGTTCAGGTTTTTGGGCAACAAAAACTCCTAGGCTGCCAGGACACTCAGAACTAAAATTTCAAAATGTATAGGACCTGTTGGCTCACATCTATATAACTTTTAGTTTTACTTGGCTGTTAGACATTTTCTTTTTCCCCTCTGGCCATCCACACTTCCTTCCCTTTTAAAATCTGATATATATTTATGCAAAGAACCCTAGTAAATTTTAGAATGAATCGGTCTATAAAAACGAACTCAAAGTGAATCTGCAATTGCAGTAAGCCCTCAGTGGACCCTACGGGGGGAAGAATGGGCCAGAGTTGTCTGACCTTGTTATGCCCTTCTGGGACACCCAGACAAAGCAAGTGGAAATTCCCCTCCCTAAAGCCCCAATACTTTCCTTTTTCTTTTGAATATGCTGCCTTGATACTCATCTCCAAAGCATGTCATCTTAAGTCTTATGGCCATGTTGTACTCCAGTGTATGCCTACACCTCACAGAGGGCCCTGGCCTCACCTTCTCTTAGGCACCTTTGCCTGCTGTGACCCGTGTGACTTTGGGTACCAGGGGCCAGTGACATTGCCGGGGAAGTGAGCAGCCCTTGCATGGTTGCATCTGTGAGAACAAAATGCAGGCAGTAGAAAGGAATTGACTGAATGGTATAGTGCTACTGGAGTGTTGAGAATGGAAATGGGTCTCTGAAACAGTAGATGTTGCTGAGAGGGTCGGAAGGCATGAGTGGCAGGAAGAGTCTGTGAGACCTGAATGGGGCTAGGAGGCTAAGGATGGAGAAGGAGGAGATAGAGGGAGTGTGGAAGGGGTCAGCTGGACATTGATCTGCTGTCTGCCATTTCCTCAGGCTGCGTCAGAGGTGACCATTCCTCCCCAAGTTGTATAGAGATGACATTGGGCAGAGACTGGTAGGCAGGACTCCATGTTTTGTGTATCAGGCATCAGACCATGTACAAGCTTTATCTCCAGCAACCCTTAGAAGAACCCTGTGGAGAATAAGCAGTTAACCTCATTTACAGCTGGACAGAGAGGCTCAGAGAAGTTGAGAAACTGGCCTAAATGGTGGACATGTGCTGTCTCCAGAATCTCAGTCAAATGGGTGCCACTCTGTGACATGCTGATACTTCATCCTTCCCTTTTTTTGAAAACTCTTTTTGAAGCGTAACTTCTTTAATATGCATATATGCTAGATGTACAGCTTGGTGAATTTTCAGAGGTTGAAGACACTTGTATAACTTGTACCCAGATCAAGAAATGGAATGTTACTAACACTCTGGACCCTGCTTTGCCCCCGGTGGTCACCAACCCTACAAGAGTAACTCCTGTCCTGAGTTTGAACTCTGTTTAGCTGGACTCGTACAGTATGTACTCCTTAGTGTTTGACTCCTTTCTGTGTGAGATGCATCTGTGTTGTTGATCCTTTTCCTTCTTGAAATTGGATCTCAGGATCTACAGTGTCTAGAAAAACCATTTAAACTCCAGGGCTATAAAGTCTCCTGAGTGTTCAGTGGGTTTTTTCAAAACTTGCAAATTTGGAAAATGTAGTCTATGAGGTGTCCTTACAGCTTGCCTTGCTTTGAACTTGAGAAAAAGCTGTCTGAATTTTCAGTCCTTGGTGTAAAGGATTCTCTGTATTAATAGCGAAATGCATTTCCATATTTTTAAAAGAATGGAGCAAAAATCTTGATGCATTTAGAGTTTCTGCCAGATACATTTTGTCTTATAGATGTGCTTTTATGCAGTAGCTAGGATTCTGAAAAGTTTGTTAATGAAGTTAAATTTGGTTTTACCAAAATGTAAGCATATGTGGGATCTCAATGGGGAAAGAAACTGAAAATTTGCAAAGTGATATCTGTGCCCTTTAGCCAAAGACCAGCAGGAATACCTGTCAGGGGACAAGTTGAGTACATTACTCACTGCAGTGAGGGAGAGCACTGCCAGGGCAGTAAGAGGGTGTTAGAAAGAACATATTTCTTTGGCTGGGTAATCTTGGGGGGTATCTAGAAAAGCACAGGTTTTCTCTAGATTAGGTGTTTTCAGAAAGCGGGGGCAGTTCTATGATTGGGAATCTCCATGAATCTTACCTATAGAGAGGGCAGATTGGAGTGTTGAAAGCTGTTATTGGTAATAAAAGCTGCAGTCACTCATTTTTTTGAGGGGGGATGTTTGGTATTTTGTGGGTTTCACGAGGATCTTGTTTTCTCTCATTTTGTCATGGTCACAGAGTGACCTTATTTGAAGTGGATGTTCTGTGAGATTGTTTATGCCCTCCAGAATAACATGACCTCGCTGCAAGCGTCCGATGAGTATGTAATAATCTTGAGGTTTAGCTATGAGCATCACATCAGCTCCTGGATATCAGAGGCTGCTGGGTTTTTTTTTTTTTTCCCTTAAGGAAAGTTTTTAAATTTTTTGTTTGTTTTTCATAAATCTACACTTTATAATATGGACGTTCTTAAAATAGGATTGACCTTCAGCAGATACTGACTCCTTAAAATACTGAATATGAATTCTCAACAGAAAGTATATTTAGAACATTACCCTGTAGAACCTTGTTTTGAGGCTTCTTAGGTTCTAGGGTTGCCCTGTGTGGACTGGTTTTTAGAGGTTTTAGGTAATCCTTGTGAAGTCATATGGCCCTTTGGCAATTGCTTAATCACACTTGACCCTTCTTTCCTTACCTGTTGAGTGAGGGTAATTATAACAGTGACCCAAATTTCTTAATGGCCCCTTGTGATGTAATAGTTTGATCTTACCATGAGACGGTACCTAGTTTATACAATACCTGCTTCTGAAAAGGATTTGAGGTGGCCAAGATGATGTGTCTTTTTTCTGCTGGGTGTTGCAGCCACATCTTCTTTACTTTCCCACAAAAATTTTTTCTGCAGGGGGGATTGTCTTCATCTAAGAAAACATCATCAAGGATACTCTGTAGATATTGCAGTGTCTCATTGTGATTGCTTTTTAAAGCAGTGTTTGAGCAGAAGACTTGCACTTTGGTGAGCCCAGCATTCTGGTTATGAAGAGTAAGGGGCTTGGGTTCACATTTTGGGTCACCTTAGACTTCTGATCCTGTCATATGGGCTAGGAATAGGACTTAACTAGCACATGCTTTTCTCATTTTCTTGTCTAACAGAGCATTTAAACTTGTGATTTCTGGCACCTTCTCTTTTGCTACTTGAATGCGTATAAACGTAGCCTTATCTGTGAGCTGCAGCTGTGTGTGAATGCTCATCCGGTTTCATGGAACAGAATGTGAAACTGGCTAGTGAGAATGGTGAGTTTTACCTTGCAACATTCAGCCTGACAATAATCAAGAAAAGGAAGGGAAAAAGATGAGGAGTAGTGTTTGGATTAATTGAATAAGAGCTTCAAACCAATGCAAGTAGGTGAAAAAAAATGATAGGAGCTAGAAAGTAGGTATTTTTGCTGTCAAGTGTAGTACTTTTTGTGCATATTTTGGGGTACTATATAATTTTTGTCTAAATATATGACCATTTATCCCGTTGAAATGCTTTGAAATGGCATCCAAATTCCATAAATACCCAGATTTAGTTATGAACACTCTTTTCTGATTCCTTAATCTCTATAGTCCTGTGTTAATAACTCTATTTTGATTATTACAACTTTATAGTAGGTTTTACTCTGCCATATGGCAAGTTCTGACACATTGTTTTCAATACTGCCTGGCCATTATGGTTTTCCTCCCACATGTCACGTCCCTTAAATCCTGTGGGGATTTTAGGTTGGAGAGAATTTATATCTTATAAATCTCCTGTTTATCCAGTTGTTAAGGTTTGCATGTCTTTATTTTAACCCCCTGGCGAGGCTTTTAAAAATACATCATTTAGCATTTCCAGGCTCAGTGTTTTTTTCATAGATACCCTTATTCTTGCCATTGTGAGCAGGACTTTTTCTATTTGACTTTCTCATATTTAGGAATGATTTTGCTTTGTGTTTTTCATGTGTTCTTGGCCTCTGATTACCAGCCAGTTACCGGTTGGTTTTCTTGCACTTTCTAGGTGGATGATATCTGGAATGAGAGATTTTGTTCTCTCCTTTTCTAGCATCTAATCTCTTACCAGAGAATCAGGTTATACTCACATTCAGATTAACGTGTTTGGCTATTTATACCTGGTAAACAGACAAGAGTACTAATTTAAACAGTGTTGGCTTCCTCGCTCTTACGCTGCGAGTGTTTCTGGGTCCTGGTCAGTCTCTCCTTCCACCAGTTGGCTACAGATCTTTCCTTGTACCTTTCCACTGCTGCATGTTTTGTGGGGCTTTTTTTGTTTTGTTTTTTCAATAGAACAGGGTTCCCTAGACCCACCCTGGCCATATCATAATCAAAGGAAAACTGACTTTATGCCATTTCCCACTTGCATGCTGGCCTTGGAAACTAACCCTAATGTAAGAAGAAGCACCTTGGCTGTATTTCCTTTCTGTTTATTGCATTAGCTAGGACATTCTGTACAACCTTGAATAATATTGATGATTGCAGGCATCCTTTTCTTGTTCCCAACTTTAATGGGAATGCTTCTTGTGCTTTAGCCTTAAATATGTTGTTTGATGAAAGCTTTTGGTAGAAGCTTAGACACAGGATGTTTGCTTTGTTTTGTTTGTTCTCATGAGTGAATGGAGTTTTGTCAAATGTTTTGTATCTGTTGTGATGATATTTAAAAAATCTTCATGTAACGAAATACAATAATACATCATCTAATGTTGAACTAGCCTCTCATTCCTGAGATAAACCCTACTAGTAATTTTTTAATTTTAATACATTACTGTATTCTTATTCATTCTGCTAATATTTTACTTAAGATTTCTGCATCTGTATTACATAAAAGTGGTGTTTAGCTTTCTGTTGTACAGTTTTGGAAGCAGGGTCATTTTTGAGTATATTAGATCCTTTTTAAAAAAATTTTTTTTAAGTAGGCTTAGTTTGTATAACATGGCAGTTATAAGTGTGGTGGGACTTGCCTATGGAAAACATCTGGGGCTGGTATCCTTTGTAGGTGGGAGAGGCTTTTAAAAAAAATGTCAGAAGCTTTCCTACTGGGAGAATAGTGGTGGCAAGTAACCTATTTTGTGAGGCAGCTGGGCACGTCACACATCAGTGATGATGCTTTGAAAAAAATGACAGGTATGCATACACATTTGTGTCTCTGAGTCTATGCACGTTGCTCACACACATGCTTGGGATTGTGAGACTGCTCCTTGGGAGTTTTTAGTGACCATTGCATTTTCAGGATCACAGAATGTTCTTTTAGTATTTTGGTAGGAATACAGAGTATGCAATTATGCCCAAATATCGGTGTTCTTTGCATAATATCATTAAACACAATGCCATGTAGCAGGCATGGAATGGCCAGAGCTTTTGGCTTGGTCTGTTTCAGCCAGTTTGGTGCCTTATGTAGGTCTTAAAACATCACATTGAGTACAGGGGTTTCTGCACTAACATGATAAATGTGTTCCTGAAAAACTTTGCCTTGTGGAAAATCACTGAAAATATGAAGGCTTGAGGGAGCAGTAGCATTGGGGCAGACCACCCACTTGAGAACTACCCAAACAGTTTTTTGTACCTTGGGAGATAGAGTGTGGACGTGGGGAGTTGTGTTGAGCATGTCAGCAACTTCCAGATGTACTAGCAGTGTTTGAAGCACCTGCTATGTGCCTGGACTTGGAAACATTCAGTAAAGGTCTTTGCTCCCGAAGTTCACCTGGATAAGAAATCTTTGTACTGTGCTCTTTGACCCTCTGCCTGTTCCTCCTTACTCCTGTTTGTCCATCCCAGGCTTCCTCTGGTTCAGTCACCAAGGAGCCGGTCACAGCTGCCTGTGTTGAGCAGATCTCTGCCAGACTTGAAGTATTTTTTTCTGATGACAAATAACTATTTATTGCAGAAACTATGAAAAACAGGTTCACTCTACCAATTTAGCCAGTGCCATTCCTCAGAACCACTTCAATTGCTTGTACTTCTGGTTCTTTCTAATGCATCTGAGGGTTGGTGTGAATTTTTTAAGCAAAATTGGGGTCATGTTGTGGCTCCCAGCCTGTTCTTTCTTGTTGAACACTGTATCATGACAATCGTCCCTTGTTCTTAATTATGGCAGCATAATTATTCCATTGTTAGGATGAACTACCATTTATCAGTGCCTGTATTTCCTGTTTCTGCTGTAACAGATCACCACATATTACTAAGAGACTTGAAACAGCATAGATATATTATCTTCCTTTTGCCTAGGTTAGAAGTCCATCACAGGTCTCACTGGCCTAAAGTCAAGGTGTGGCAGAGCTGCCTTCCATTCTGGAGGCTGTAGAGAATCTGTTCCCTTGCCTAGTCCAGTGTCTAGAGGCCACCGGTACTTCTTGGCTGTTGGTCCCTTCTTCCATCTTTAAAGCCATTGATGGCAGATGAGTCCTAGGTGATCCCACTCTGCCCGCTTCTCTGCCTCCACTTAACATTTTAAAGGACCCCTGTGAGGACCTTGAGCCCACCCAGATATCCCAGAACTGCTTATGTTCAGTTAGTTGGTTAGCAACCTGAATTCCATCTGTTTTGTCATGTAAGTAATATAGGCACAGGTTCTTGGATTTAGAGGGCATTTTTCTGCCCATGCTATTCTGTTGTTGATGAATTGTGAATTGGTTGTTTGCATTCATATGGATGACGACTCAGTGACCGCCTCCGCATATTAACCTCTGTATATCTCCGGGTGATCTGTGGAACACCTTTCTGTAAATGGAGTATTTCAAAGTGATTGTTTTAATATGTTTGACAGAAATTATCAAATTACTGAATTTTCCAGTCTTGAGTGGTAGGAGAACAGAAGGCAAGTTTAGGTTTAGAGCCAAAGACAAATTTTCAGAACTGGGAGGAGACCAATTTGTTCCTTTGTTGCATTCCTTCTAGAGTGTAAGGTTCTGTCTCTCATTATAGCTTTACATTCCCTGTGCCTTCTGGCACATGTCATACACATTTATTGGCATATATTTGCTAGATAAATGAGTAAAGGAAATGAGTATATACACTTATCACACACACACATTCATGCACATACACTTTACTGTAACTCTTCTTTTACCTTTTTTCCAGTATTAAATACAATAGTTCTCTGTCTGAATTAGTAACCATGGTTAATTTTGCAGCATTTTGGATGTTGACAGCTGTTTTGTGTTTATTTATTTTTTTTTTAATTTTTTTTAAATTAATTTTTATTGGTGTTCAATTTACCAACATACAGAAAAACACCCAGTGCTCATCCCGTCAAGTGTCCACCTCAGTGCCGGTCACCCATTCCCCTCCAACACCCGCCCTCCTCCCCCCTTCTACCACCCCTTGTTTTGTGTTTAAATGTAATACTGCCTCAATAGCACTGAAATCGGGAACATTTATTTTTGCAAAAAGCATTTAAGATACATTTGGATGCTTTTAACTGTTCTGTCTTCCTAATTTTGAAGGCTAAATACGTGTCCTATGTATTCTGTTTCTGCTTCTGCCTCTCCCCTTCTAATACAAAAAAGTTTATTACAAAATCTTCACATATTTATATAAATCCCAGTTGCCAGAAACAGTGAGTGAAACCTAGAGTTATTTTAAAATGAGCAGAATAAAATGGCACCTTAAAATACAGTCCCCCAGTCTCTTGTCCATGGAGCCCGATGTGTTTCAGAATTAAGATTGTTTTGGTGGTGACTACAGAGGTGTATTTGTTTCCTAAGGCTGCTGTAACAAAGCACTACCAACTTGGTTGCTTAAAACAACAGAAATTTATTCTCTCACATTCTAGAGGCTGAAAGTCTGAAGCTAAGATTTTGTAGGGCTGTGCTCTATGGAAAGCCTGCAGGAGAGGGGGCTGCCCTGCCTCTGCCAGCTTCTGGAAGCTTCTGGGGGTTCCAGGTGTTCCTTGGCTTCAGGTGTTGTGTTTCAGTCTCTGCCTCTGCAGTCACATCCTTGTTCTGTCTGTGTTTTCCCTTCTTATAAGGACGCCAGTCCTATTGGATTAGGGCCCACCCTAATGACCTCCTCTTAATCTGATTTTAACTGCAAAGACCCTATTTCCAAATAAGGTCACATTCACAGGTACTTTGGAGAAAGGACTTCAACACAACTTTGGCGGGGGGCAGGGAGGGCACAATTCAGCTCATGATGGGGTGGGGTATGGAAAGGCAGTGCTGGACACATGCCACATGTAACGCCTCTGAATGGGTTGGAACAACAGTCCATCAGCAAACACATCGGCAGAACGTGTGTTCCATCACACTGAGTGCGATGATAAAGCCGCACACTGCCTTGTGTCATTTTAAATCAGGCTTTGCCACCAGGCCAATGCAGTTCAGGCTGCTGGGCTTCCTGCCCAATGGTTGCAGCTTTTGGTTTGCAGACTCTTGTGGATTTTGGAGTTCTGTTTAAAAGATCGAGGACCTATGCTGGGTTTTCACCTTCATTCCTAACAGCAGGTTAGTGAGCTTTCTTAGAAGTTCTGTCCGGGGAAAGTTACTACTTGTGTGCTACTCAAAAGTTACATCTTTGGCCCAACAAAACAGACTTAGACCTGGATGTCAAGGAGGTAATGTAGTTTGACCACTGTAACCCTATGTGCAACCGAAATAGAAATTTTATGTTGAACAGTAAACCCTTGCTAGCAGTTAAACTGTCTCTTTCTCCTCCCTCACAGAAAAACAGAACTTTCGTACATCAGCCCACAAATCACAAAGCCAGTCTTCCATTGTAGCCAAAGTATCATGCCTTTCTGCTCTTAAGAGGAGTTGGCCTCCATAGAAAGTCCGTGTGGAAGCCAAACCCCCAAATACATTTGTACCACCAAGCAGATGATGAATGGTGGAGTAAATTGGCTACCACTTTCTCATCTGCAGCTGCATGGGAGGCAGAAAAAGCTTTGTAGCTTTGAAGAATGTCAAAAGCTGTTTGCTTTAAATGCCAATATCTTAACTCCATACTGAAACCCAGCGTTGCAGAATCTGCTGGAAGGAGTGTCCAGCTAGTGTAGTATCAGATACTGTTCAAGCATGTTCTCTGTAACAGTTCTTACAGTGGAAGTATTGGAAACATCTGGAGCGTCAGGGAGATTGGGCACATCAGCGAGATAGGATATTTCTGATATCAAAAATCATTGGAGGCAATTGAATTATAGAGAATACTTAGGATATAGTAAGTGGGGTAGAGGGATACAGTGTGCCTATAATATGAACCAGTTTTCTCAAATGTATAGGCCGACTCTGGAAGGCATAGATAACAGTGTTAGCAATGTTTTGCCTAATAGACTACTTATTTTCCTGGGAGTCTTCTACTCTTTTGTAATGTTTCTTTTTTCACCCCCACTCCCCACCCCCTAGCCTTTCTCTCCCCTAAGTCCCTTGACCCAGGGGCCTTTTACTTTTGGGGGGAGAATTGTATCCCCTTATATTTAATCAGAGTCCTGTGCCTTTCTGCTGCTAGTTGTCCACTGAGTTTGGAGGATCCTTTGTTGCTATACAAAGCATGTAAGACCCCACTGCCTCTGGAGGCAGGAGGAGGAGGATGTAGGAAGAACACTGAATGGGGAATAGCGATATTTGGGTTCTCTTTCCCACTTCCCATGGACTAGCCTCAGTGTCCTCTGATGACAAAAGGTTTTCCCTAGAGTTCTGGATAATGTAGCTGATTTTTGTGTCATCGTAAGGGACTTTGGATTATCTCACATTGTATAGAGAAAGAAATGTGGGCTTAGGGCAGAGGGAAGCTTGCCAAGGAGTTCACAGCATAACCAGGACCAGAGCCCCAGCCTCCTGAGTGCTAGCGCACTGGTTTCTGGCTCACCAGCTGGCCTGGTCAGGAGCCTTGGGCCCCACACCCCAGAGCTGCCCTGCTGTGTCGAGAGGGGGGCCTGGCATTGGGCATTTACCTTTTTAACTTTTTTTTAAAAAATGAATATTAGGTGATGCTAATGTAATCTTGATTTTGGGTTTGTAGGCAAGGCAGTCCTCAGGGGGGTGTGCGTGTTGTGTGTGTGTGTGTGTGCGCACGCGCGTCTACACACACAGATGCAAAGCGAATATTCATATTTACAAAACTTAGTATGCACAAGGCAGTGTTCTCAACATCGTGGATGTTTTGTGACAAATTAGCCCTTAACTCCAGAGGCACTATTAACATTTCTTGGGTGCAGTTCTATTAATTTTTAAAATATTTACAGGGATTTATATGCATGATCCTTATATACATTTATACAATATAATAAATGTAATTTTAATTTATTACTAGATGAATGCATTTATCTTTATTAATAAAACTTTACTAATGGGATCGTAATACACATACTCTTCTTGCCTTTTGCAATTTTAATTTACTGTATCTTGGGGGAGCTTTTAATTTCTAAACTTATTTCTGCCTTTCTTATACTGATGAATTTTCATCTCAGGAATTGTACTAGGACAGAAGCTAAACTGAAAGGGAGACCCAAAATATGGTGGCTCTGAGTCTTTCACTATCTCTCACCAGTTCCAGGCTCTGTGATGTTCGCCGGCCTAGGATCTTGCATCTCACAGCTGTACCATCTTGTTGTGGGGTTAGCTGCCTCTATGCTTCATAACTGCCAGCTGTCAGTCAGGAGGAACATGGGTGACGATGCTTCCTTTTTTTTTTTTAAGATTTTATTTTAAAAATTTATTTATTTTTAAAGATTTTATTTATTCATGAGAGACACACACACAGAGGGGGTGGGCAGAGACACAGTCAGAGGGAGAAGCATGCTCCATGTAGGGAACCTAATGCGGGACTCGATCCCGGGATTCTGGGATCATGCCCTGGGCTGAAGGCAAGTGCTAAGCCGCTGAGCCACCCAGGGATCCCTTATTTATTTATTTGACAGAAGAGCACAAGCAGGGGGAGCAGCAGCCAGAGGTAGAGGGAGAGGCAGGCTCCCTGCTGAGCAGGAAGCCCGATGTGGGGCTCTGTCCCAGGACCCCTGGGATCATGACCTGAGCTGAAGGCAGACACTTAACCAACTGAACCACCCAGGCACCCCTGATGCTTCCTTTTAAAAGATGTGACTCCACAGAGTCTCACACTGCTTCCTTCCTCTGTTCACCTCCTCTAGACCAGATACTGATCTCAAGGGTCACCTCGCTGGCAAGGAGGTAGGGAAATGCAGTCCAACTGGGTGGTCATGAGTCCAGATAGAGCATGAGGGGATCCTGTTGTGGACAGGAGAAGGAGAAAGAAGGTTCAGGCTAGAGTTGAGTCACTTTCCTTGGCTACTTGTGAGCATTATGTGGCATTGGTGATAGGAAGAAAGAATGGAAGTCAGAGCTACCAAGTATAGATAGGGCTGTGTTGTGATATTGCTGGCATCCGTGGAAGCTGACATAGGGTGGGAGAGGCTGTGGTGGATCTGGAAGTCCTGGACTAGCTATGCCAAGGGCAGTGACAGAACTTTACTCATTTTTCTGTCACAAGAACTTGACACAGTGCTTTGACCATCAGCTAACCAGCAGAAGAGCAAAGTGGGAAAGGCTCAGAGATTAAGGGAAGGCTTTCCTTGCCTCTCAGAGAGTGCCTGTGTGTCTAGTATTTGAGTTCTTGCCATATGCCAGGCACGGTTCTAGACTCCGAAGCCGCAACAGCCACCAGCAGATCTGCTCTACTTCCTAAACCCACGTGCTGGTGAGGAGTGATAGGGAGACAGAGAAGTAAAAACAACCCCACAGAAACATTCGAGGGGGAATGTGTCCTCTGATGGAAGGGAAGCCATGGGATGGATGACTGAGGGCTGCCTGTAGACTTGGTGGCAGGACCCAGGTAGCCAGCCTGCCATGCAGTGGAAGGTCTAGCTAGTGCCCAGGTCCCACACAGGAATTATGTGTTTGGCATGTGTGGGGGTAGATGTGCTGGTGTAGCTGGCATGCCATGAGCACGGCGGAAAGAGGCAGGCAGAGGCAGGCAGAGACTCCATCATGAAGGGTTGGTAGATAGCAGGAAGGAGTCAGCATTTCTGAGTATCTAAGGCACTGGAGGGCTTGATGTAGGACAGTGAAGTGGTTAGTTTTCTGCCTCTAAAGTCACTTTTGGATGCAGAAGGGAGCATCTCATAGATTGTATGAGAGCAAGAGGGGAAAAATCAGGGCTGTCTGGGTAGTGGTTGTCAGCTGGATATAAAATTGTGGTGGCTAGAACAGAGGCAAGGAGAAGAATTGAAAGAAACATTCTAGATCTATTTCAGTTAAAGACAAGGTGTTCCGATGGCTCGAATGGGCACAAGGCTGCAAGGCAAAGAAAAACAAAGGTTTACTCAAGATGTGTTTGATGTTGGTTATGTTTGAGGCTCCTTCATGATCTCCAGTTGAAGCTGGTGAGTAGGTAGTTGGTTAAGAACCTGGAGATCTGGGGAGATTTTTCTGGCTTAGTAATCTCATGGCCTCTTAGGGTGCCACTTAAATTCAGACTTTGGGTTATACCTTATACCCCTACACTGAAATCATTAGGATGTGATGGGTATGAAGTGTGCTCCTTTCTTTGGCTCTCATGGTTTTTGAAAGCTAGATGAAAGGGCATTCTTGCTGGATACAGGGTGAGTCAAGGGTCACCAAGACCACCCCCTGGAGACCTCACATCATCCATATGTGGTGATGATCATGGCTGAGATTTATTATAGCCAGAGGCTACAAAGCAAAATCAACACAGAGCAAAGGTACCCAGCACGAAGTCTGGAGGGAGCATGAGCTTGTAAGAGTTCTCTTACACTATTCCTACAGGATGTACTTTCTTCCTCCTGGCAACAGGTTGTGATGACAACACATGTGAAATGTTGTCCATCAGGGAAGCTCAGTAGAGACTCAGCACCCATGGTTTCACTGGGACTGACCACGAAGGCACCCTCTGTTAGCATGTACCAAAATCCTAGACTCCCAAAGGAGAACATTTTGTTTGCAAAGTTTTGACACAATGAGCCCCTTTAATCAGGGTGGTGGGAACCTTTCCCATATTCAGATTCCCAGTCAAGGACTAAGCTTTGTAAGCAGCCTTTCAAAGAAGGTGGTTAGGCCTACTATACGTTAGCTCTTTTACACACAAGAGAATGTAACTTCCTTATCCTGCAGTTTCCTGATGGACTTGAATCCAAATCTTGACTGGCTTGCTTGTGTCAGACCTGCTCTCATGGTTTCTTTGACCTATCTCCCCTCAACCTGACAGATACACCTTTATTCACTCTGCAAGAGCAGGAGAGAAGAGCATGTGGAGTAAAGCTGATTTGCCAGAGTGTGCTGTCAGGATGCCTGGGAACAAGTGTCGCACACCATCAGGAAATAGGTGGTCTCCCATTTGGAGCAGTGGTAGTAGTGGTAGCAAAAAAGTGGCTCTTGTGCAGTTCTTAAAGATTACCTGTCAGTCATCCAACAGTTAGTTACT
This sequence comes from Vulpes lagopus, assembly GCF_018345385.1. Lineage (NCBI taxonomy): Eukaryota > Metazoa > Chordata > Mammalia > Carnivora > Canidae > Vulpes > Vulpes lagopus. The sequence goes on from NC_054826.1 coordinate 76,501,091, forward strand.
TTGTTCGGGAAAAGAAATTATAGGGTATCCCCTCTGGCAGATGAGCTGCTTTGCCGTGCTCAGGCACTGTGCAACAGTACCTGGTAGCTTTAAGGTGAGCTAGTGGATTTGGCTTCTTTCTGGAGCATCGTGCTACATTCCTCACACTAGGGGAAGACCTTGTTATTTGGAATGGTGGAGTAGGCCATCAAAGGACTTAGGAACTTTGGAGCTAGTCCAGAGCTTAGGTTTGAATTGCAGCCCTGATACTTACTAGCTTGGGTCCTTGGGCAAGTTGCTTGACCTCTCTCAGCTCTTTTTTTTTTTTTTTTTAAAGATTTTATTCATTTATTCATGAGAGACACACAGAGAGAGGCAGAGACACAGGCAGAGGGAGAAGCAGGCTCCATGCAGGGAGCCCGACATGGGACTCCATCCCAGGTCTCCAGGATCACACCCTGGGCTGAAGGCAGCGCTAAACCCTTGAGCCACCTGGGCTGCCCTCAGCTCTTATTTTTATGTGTGGCTGAAATGTGTGAAGCCCATATATTGATCAAATGAGATGTGTGGAAGGAGCCTCCTACTGTGCCAGAAATATAATCAATACTTTTATCATATAGTTTGGAAATACAGTCCATAGAGTTAATGATTCTTTTATAAAAACACACATATGTATATTTGTATATACTATAACAGTTGTATATTTGTTTATGTTTATATTATTCAGCAGTTGTTTGAGTGCTTGTGTGCTGGGCCATTTCTTCTGTTACTGTGGTGGATAAAATACTTACCTTTTTCTTCTGTGCCGCTTAATCTCCTTTTAAATCCCTTGATTCTTCAGGCTGTTTTATGCAGCCAAGATCACTCCAAGGCCAACAGCTAGGTGTACAGATTAATGATGTTACTTTCCTTTAATTGCTAGGAGGATTATATACCCCTTCAGGGCAGGAGCAATGTCAGTGATATTCACTGGATTTGCTGGATAGTGCTTGCCATGTAGGAGGTTCTCTGTCATATGTATTAAGTTACATTTAAAAGATCTAATCACTGTAGTTGCTGCTTCTACTTGTCAGCTCTTCTGGTTGGGAACTTATTGAGGGGGAAGCCTAGTATTGACAAGGGATGCCTCCTGGGTGTAGTGCTGAGATGCACCCCTGCCCACATCAGAAATAGTGGGGACATGGTTAATAATGCAGGGTTCCTGGTTAGGGAAGTTATGAGTTAGGCACATTGTGAATGGTGCCTGACCAGCATTCAATCTGGAATAATAATTGTTTGTCGTCAACTCTTCCTCTAGGGTGAAAATGACCAGTGAGATTATTAAATATTTCCTCGAGTTTTGGTTTTGTCATTCCTAATTTTCTTCATGATGCTTCTGTCATCAAAGTACCTTTTGGGGAGGAGGATTCATGTCTTTTCTGTCTGGCCTGCCTTCCTGTTTCACTGGGGTCACTGTACCACAGCTCCCCCTATTGATCATTTGGAGTAGTCCGTGCTTGCTGGATTCCTTTGCTCTGCACAGTAGGCAACTGAGTGGTAATGCTCATTTTCCAATCTTGTCGAGCTGTAGAGATTTCATATTCCTGTTTTCCTGATCTCAGTTAGTGTCCCAGCACCAAGTCTGGAAACTTCAAGGTGTTTGGGGATAAGTAAGGCATTAGTGGTTTTCTTGTGAAAAAATGGTAGAGGCCTCAGTTTTTTTGTTTTTTGTTTTGTTTTGTTTTGTTTTTAGATTTTATTTATTTATTCATGAGAGACACACAGAGACGCAGAGACACAGGCAGAGGGAGAAGCAGGCTCCATGCAGGGAGCCCAGCGTGGGACTCAATCCCAGGTCTCCAAGATCAGGCCGGGAAAGAAGGCGGCGCTAAACCGCTGAGCCACCTGGGCTGCCCAGTTTTTTTTTTTTTTTTTTTTTTTTTAAGGCATTTTTAAAAAGTAATCACTGTACCCAGCGTGGGGCTTGAATTTATAACCCCGAGATTGAGAGTCACATGCCTTACTGACAGAGCCAGCCAGGCGCCCCTAGAGGCTTCTGTTTTAAGAGCTCATCTTCCAAGAGCAATGGATATTTAACTTTCCCCATGGCTTCTGAGCTGAGGTGTACCCTGGAGGTAGTAATATCATCAAGGTGAAGAAGATGATGCATTTAAGTTAATGAGTGATGAGAATCACAAACACAGAACACTGATGTGCTCATTTCTCTCTTTATGTCTTTAGTCTATCCAGTTTATGACAGTTCTTACAGATGTGTGTGCCTTGAGACTCTTAGGCACAGTTGTTGTCTGATCTCTTTTTATATATTGCATATAGATCCGAGGAGGTTACCTTTCATGATATCGCAGGACCAATGCCTGTGTTTATAGTTGGGAAACGTTGTTATTTCCACTGTGAGACTCTACATCTAGTGCTGTCAATAGGTGAGGAAATGAGTTTTAGTGGTAGGAATTGCTCATCGTATGATCCAAAAAAAAAAAAAAAAAAAGAAAGAAAAAAGCTTCTGACCATAGTTAATAGGTTCATTTTCATTAACAATGCAGGTGGTCTTCCTCCTCACACTGACCTAAAGTATTAATCAAATTCTAGAGTTGTTCCTCTCTCATGCTCATCATTTACAGAGATTTTAGGAAATGTGTGTCTTCACAAGAAGGGAAGAAACTCTGAAAAAGAGAAGTATCCTGATTGAGTAGCATTTTACTGCTTCTCTCATTAAGAAATGAAAACTTTTTCCTACTCCCTTGATCTTGGATCATACAAGCTCAACTGAACTTCCAGCTGAATGAAGCAGTATGAGGGAGCTCAGTGAAACTAGCCAAGGGAATGCCTGTAGAATGAGGTCAAATAGTTCATTGTTATTTATGGACATTACATTTTGGGGTGGTTTGTTACATAGTGATAGATAACTGATAGAATGAAGACACTCAGCCAGGGATCCTATTATGCCCTCCTGTCCTCATAAGAAATCATCAGGCTTGGGAAAATAGTCTTTCACATTTTAGTATAATTTAGGTCAGTCTGATTGCTTTTCAATTGCCAGTTGAAAGGGCTGCTAGGTGCTCATCACTTTGTTTTATAAGGAAAAGAAGGTAGGCGTGATTGCTTTTGGGGAAAGGATTGTTTGGGTATTTTGCTATACTGGGGTAGGGCCTTTAGAGTACTTTGAGTGTACTACCAATTTGGTAAGGAGATAAATAATTCTGTGAGGGAAGATGAGGAAATACCAAAGAAACTTGTGAAAACTATGCCTTGAATTGACTCCATACTAAAGAAGGGGGAAAGAAACCTCCTTTATCCTACTCAAATAGGATGTTTTTGCTTTTATTATTTTTAAAGGAATCTCTACACCCAGCATGGGGCTTGAACTTAGAACCCTGAGATCAAGAGTCCTACACTCTCCCAATTGAGCCAGCCAGGCACCCCCTCATTTTTCTTTTACTTTTGACTGACTACAGACATTGTGTAACGAAGACTGAGATGAATAATACCATGACCAGAAATGAGTATGTCTCTTCTGTTGGGCCATCAATGTGAGACTGAGTCCGTCTAATCAGTCTTTGAACTGGATTTGGGTTTTGTTGGTGGTGGTTTATCATTTTTCCACAAGCTTCAAATCCCTCCACTACCTTATATATAGAGTGGGGCCTGTGGCACTCCATTTTCCTTATGTTCTTGCTCTGCCTTCTCAGCTTTTAGCAAGTTCCAGGGCCTGGGCTACCATAATCTTCACGCCTTTGCCCTTTCTTGATTGAGCCTAGATCACCATGATTGTTGCTCATTCCCAGGCTCCTTGTAGAGGAAGGTGGTTCTCTCATTCATCTGGTCTAGTCTTCGGTTTGTGTGCCTGGGCCATAGAGACACCATGTTCTCTGACTTGAATCTCTTCTGTGGGTCTTCAGGACAGAGTTTCCCGCCCTTTCCCCAGAGGCTGTGGATCTTTGCTTGAGTCCTGGGGGAAGGACCCCTGTCCGGCCTCCGGGGTCCACACACACACAGACCAGTGCTGGTTTGGCATCTGCCCTCCTCTTGAAGCCTGGGCCCTGGAGACTGAAGGGTTTGTTGTATCTCCCCGAGTGGCGTAAGCCACCCAGCTCCCTTTTAAAATTGAGATCTAATTCACATACCAGAACATTCACTCTTTTAAAATATACAATTCAGTTATTTTTTAGTAAAATGAGGTAACAATCACCACAGTTTAATTACAGAGCATTTTTATCACCCCAGAAAGAAAGGTCATACTTTTGGTGGTCATTTCTTATTTCCCCCACATTCAGCCCTCATCATCCACTAATGTACTTTCCATCCCTTCGGATTTGCCTAATTTGGACATTCCATGTAAATGGAATCATACATTCTGTGGCCTTTTTTGTCTGGTTTCTTTTACTAGGAAGGATATTTTCAAAGTTCATCCATGCCGTACTGTCAGGACTTTATTTTTGTATGGCCAGACCACATTTTGTTTCTGTTCATCAGCTGACGAACATTTGGGTTAGTGCCACTTTTAGGCCTAATGATAATGCTTCTTGGGACATTTGTATACGAGGTTTTGCATGAAGAAAAGTTTTCGGTTTTCTTAGGTATTTACCTAGGAGTGGTTTGAGTAGTATGGTGACTTGAGGTTCCCCTTTGGGAATCATCCAGACTGTGTTGTAAATGATAGGAGCACTCTGCACTCCCACAGCAGTGTATGAGGGAATAGCTCGAGGTTTATAGTGAGTCTCTTTCTGTGTAGGGCAGGTTTCTTCCTGATATTCTTCGGGAGGTCTGCCTCTTTTTGGCCCTTGTGCTTTAAGACAAATTTTAGAATCAGCTTGTCAGGTTTCTCAAAAAACCCCGTTGATATTTTAATTAAATTGCATTGAATTTATGGGCGATTAGGAAAGAATTGGCATCTCTACAGAAGTAAATTTTGTATATCTATTCATGTATTTTTCTTCATTGAGTATATTTCAGTCCAGACTTCTTTTCTTCATAGAGATCTTTGATATCTTTTGGCTGATGTATTCTTAGGTGCCTTAAAATTTTCATGACTGTATTAAATAATATCTTTTTGAAATGTGTGTTCTGTTTATGGCTGGTACATACAAAATCCATGGTCTTTATCTTTCTTTTAATTACTTCAATTTCCAGGAGAGTTTTATAGTTTCTTTTTTTTTTTAAGATTATTTATTTATTTGAGAGAGAGAGGATGTGTAGGAGCAGGAGGAGGGGCAAGGGGAAAGGGAAGATCCTCAAGTAGACTCCCTGCTGTGCATGGAGCCTGATACGGGGCTGGATGCCAGGACCCTGAGATCATGATGTGAGCTGAAATCAGGAGTCAGATGCTTAACCGACTGAGCCACCCAGATGCCCCGAGTTTTATAGTTTTTAAAATGCTGCCAATAATGATAGTTTTGTTTTCTCTTTACCAATTATCATACTTTGAATTTTTATCTATTTTTTCTGTGCTTGCTAGAACTTCCTAAAAATGTGTTTTGTTACAAAATCTGTTTAAGACAGATATTAATATAGCCTTGTAGTCCCCCAGTTTGGGGGATGGGTTATTGTTTGTATGGTGTATCTTTTTTCACCTCTGTACTTAAAACTTTTATATCTAATATGTTTTAGGCGTTGCTTCTTCACCCTCTCCCCAATCTCACAATCTGTCTAGGTTAGTCTATTTGTGTTTATTATGATTTACTGATATAGTTTCCTTCTTTCTACCATATTTTTCTTTCTTTTGGACCTTTTTAAGTATTTTTTCTACTGGTTTAGAATTTCTCCATTTCTATTCATTTACTAGTTATCCTTGAAATTTTACCTTGCACATTTAAAATATGAGGACCGTAAAATGTTTTAATTCTCACCATCCCCTTTGACTGACACTATTACTACTTAGTATTTTAGTGCTAGTTCAGTATTTTTGTTTCTGGATGATCTAGCGCAGCCACCAGCTCAGGACAGAGCAAGTGAGTCCTGGCATCTTGCGGTGGCCACCTGCTCCACCCAGGCAGTCCCAAGGGGGCCCTGGCTGGGTTTGCCAACACTGTTACTGGATAAACTTGTTGCCAGAGAAGCCAGTAACTCAAGAGGGATTTGGAAAACAGAAAGGGAGAAATTTATTTTGGGTGCTGGCAGCGGTGGTGAGGTGGCAGGATCAACAAGCCTTAACAACTGACCTCACACAAGGTAGACTCCTGGAGTTTAATTGGAGGGGTTCAGAGGGGTCCTCAAGAGAGCCGCCAGGGAACACATGGTCATAGGTGGGAGTTGGTATTGGTGCAACCCATGAACCTGGGCAAGGAAGGAAATTTGGTGGGGTGTGGTCTTCTAGGCATACATTTCTAGTCTGGAGGTTGGAATGTTCACACACTACAGAACATCTTTAGTGCCTAAAGAAAGTGTGATAAATAAACACTCATTCTTAGAGCATGAGTTAAGTGGGCTTGTCTCTTTCTGGTTTTAAGGATTGGGGTCTGTTGTTGAGCAAGAGGGCTCACTGACATTTTCATCTCACAGACTAGATGTTATCTTTGTTGAGATTATCCTTCATTTTTATCAGTTTGTTTGCTCATCAGTTTTTTGTGCATTGTAGACATTTCTTCTGGAATAATCCATCCTGTAGACACCTTCTTAGTGTAGGTCTATTGGTGATAAACTCAGTTTTGGTTTATGTTAGAAATGTGGTCTTTGTTTCTTTCTTCAAAGACAGTTTTTCTTGATATCCTAGTATAGTTTGCCAGTTGTTTTGTCTTAGCATTTTGAGAATATTCTGTTGTCTCCTTTCCTTGTTGATGTTGGGAAGTGATTGTCAGTCTGTTTGTTTCTTTATGGATCATCTGTTTTTTCTTTAGACTATTTTTAAGATTTTGTCTTAATGACATACAGTTGGGTTAAAATGTGTCCAGGTACCAATTCTTGGTTGCTTTTTGTATCTATAGATTCACATCTTTCATTAGATTCTGGGAAATTCTCAGATGGTATTTCTGAGATATACCATTTCCATTTGAAGCCATCATCTTCAAATGTTTTCTTCCTCTTAATCTTTAGTGAGATGTATGTCAAATTTTTCATTTCCTTCCTGTCTCTATTGATATCCTTCCCATTTTCCATTTTCTTGTTTCTTTGGTCTACATTCTGGATTAATTCTTCTTTCTTTCAGTCTTTGCTATTCAGCTGTGTCAAATTTGCTATTGAAATACAAAATGCATGATGAATTTAAACATTTCTTTCAAGAAGTTTTGTTTTCTTTTTCAAACCTGCCTGATCTATTTTCTTGTTGTTCATTCACCATGTTTTATTTCTTTGTAATGTTTCAGATAAAATTCTTTTAGAGTTAATGAGAATTTGAATATCTGAAGCCTTTGCTGGTCCTGAAGGTGGGGTAGTTAGTGTGTACGTGTGGAATTGTAAGTAGATTGTTTCTGTTCATTTATTCATATGGCATTGTGTCCTTGGTGTGTGATTTTTCTGTGGAAACCCGGCATAGGATCCTTCTACTTTTGATATAAACATTCAGTTTTGGTATTTCAGTTAATCATTTGTTGTTGGATATCTTTTCATGAGAGTAAATGCAAACCATATATATATATTTTTTGATGGTTCTACTGTGTGTTTCTAAGGATGTACCATAATTATGTCCTTTTCAACTTTTAGTTAAATGAGGGGAGGCTCCATAAGACTTCGCTGTTTTCTCATTAATCCGCCTTTACATGCTTCTTCCCAGGCCTTTTGGCAACCATCTTTTGAGTGCTTCCTTGTGCAAGATACTATGCTCAGCTTTCTGTGAATTATGTGGGTTTATCTTCACTCCAATCCAGAGGGAGGTACCATTACTTTCACTTTACAGAGGAGAAGGCAGTGATTCAGAGAGGTCACATCGCTTGTCGGGGTCACACTGCTGGAGGTGGGCATCTTGTGAAGGAGGCAGTCTGACACCAGAGTGGTAAAGACCTGTCTTTCACTGAAGCTGGTTTGACAGGTACAGCAGGTTGATGAAACTTGGTAGCTGTTGGAGTTAGTCTTAACCTTGAGATTCTCTGAGCTCTTCTGGCCCTGCAAGTTACGCTTTCTGGCTGTTTCTCTCTTGCCCTGCAGTCCTGCAAATGGCCTAGGTGTAGTATCTGGGGCAGAATAGCACAGTTGCAAGGGCTCACAATGATTCTCTTCTGATCCCTGTATACTCACACTCAGTAATTTGCTGGCAGTACTGGAATGGAATAAATAAGTGCTTTAATTTACTGATTATTGTTTTTGCCATAAGCCTAGTGTGCAGTATGTGGAAGAAACACAAAATAACCGAGCGCTTCCACAGACTACATGGAAAATTCTGATTCTCATGCATGTAATTGAAATCATGTCTCTAGTTCTTCTAATCAAAGAAATGAAGGTACTTAATGGGCTTATCTTCTGTGTCAGCTGCTGCCCACCCCTGTAGTATTGGTACTTAAATGTTAAACAGACCATGCAGGACCATAGTGGGCAATGGTTTGTGTTCATAAACCCATTGGTATGACTGATGATCAGGAGACTTCCCCCAAGAGGCACCAGCCATCAGGCATGGGTTCTGTTGAACTCTGAGCATCTCCGTGGCCAGTGCACATATGCTGTGGTGAACCTAGTCAGTGACAGTGGAGAAAGCACGGAGTTTCATTCACTTGCCTGGTTTCGTGTTAGGTGGTTCCTGCTACTGTAACAATTTGGTTTCTAATGCTATTTCAAACTGAAATGTTGAAATCATTAGAATATGGATTGTAAGTGACTAGGCAACATAATAGTGAATTTAAATAATATATTTAAATAAATTCCTAAATGTAAATAATTAAAATAATAAATAGAGCTTGCCTGAACTCTTAAGCATTAGAGCTTCAAGGTAATCTTTTATGATTTTTTTGTTATTAAAACAAGTCAGCAATCAAAAGTAATTTTTAAAAACAAATGCCAGTGTGTTATCTTGGTGGTCACTTGTATCTTCTCTTGATTATATTTTTTACCTATGGCTGCTATCAAATATTGCCTGCTCTGGAAAACTTTTTTTTCCTTATGCTTGACAGATCATGAATTGCATCATCCTACATGATTTTGGTTTTGGCACTTGAATTTTCTCATCAGCAGTGAGTGCTGCTGTTGAGAGTTTTGAATTCTTCTTTCTCCACCCACTGATCTTCAAAATACTGCTGGATTCACATTGGAATCTCCTGTCAAATTTGTGCCCTGGTCATCATAGCAGTGGGTCAGAGTGAGCTGTGTTGTCTTTATTCACAGAAAATTGTGCTCAGTTAGAATATGGTTGCCTAAATATGTGGTGACTCAGGAAACAATAATTTTTCTAAGAATTTGGCTGGTGTTTATTTTTGCCGGAGTACTTGGTAAATTTCTCCTGTCCTATTCCTATTACTGTCCCCCCCCCTTTTTTTTAATGTTGGATTTTTGATAGGATGTGGAGTGATGGAGAGATGCTTTTTGCTCTAGTCCTCGTATTTATAGACCTCAGACGATTTCTGCTAGGGGAGGGGCAAAAATAGCTGATACTACTAGGTGAGTACGGTTAAACCAGAGTCACTGAATTTCTGAACACAGCATCTAGAACATATTGAATATGCAAATATAATTATGGATATTTAAAAAAATCTTCCCCAGATTTACCAATCTTCAGCTCTACAGACATAGGCAGAACACAAGTTTTCCTTTTTCAAAGCATTCCTAATTTTTTGTTCACATTTTCAAGTTACAGTGAACCATGATTCATTTATTTAGCTTTTGATATAATTTTATTTTTGAGTTTGGATGTGTTTAGGTGTGCTGAAATTTTCAAGCATTTCAGATAAAAAGGGAACTAGATTGATCAAACTGATGAGATTTTTAAATGATAGCTTGTTTCATCTTTGCTCTGTCCACTTGTTTTTCTAAGTGCCAGTGCTGGCAAATGGTGCCTGGGGCTGGCTTCTTTGCTCCTAGGCCCACTGTCGACCTGGCTCTTGGCTTCTTTTGGGGCGGGGGTGGGGTGGGGAGGATAAATTGGAATGATAATTTGCTTACAGCTTAAATAAAAGACTTGTCTTAGAGTTAGGGGAAAAAAGGCCAGGACTAAGACTGAAATTGGGCCCGTGATGCACATGGCCTGGGAGAAAGCTGTGGGGGGCCGGCTGAGGGGAATAGCTTTGTGTGGCGCTCAGTTCAGAGTTTGATAATCAAGTTTAGCCCTGGTTGTCAGTACACTCTGTCTAATCTTTTAGGAAATTTTCTCTGAGGCTATATTGGATGCAGAATCTTATCTTTTGTCCTCATTTGTGTGCTAATTCCTACAATGATCTGTGACCAGTTAGCAAAAGGGTGAACTAGGTTTTACATTTTGGGGACCTGGAATTTTGTCCTCCCAGTGGTTTTCCTCTGGATGTCACATTCCGCTGGAGGCAGAATAACAAACAGCCCCGGGTTCAAACTAAAAAGTGGCAAAAACTTCAGCTAAAGGAGGCCTTTTATGAAGCCTGTGTGAGGGCCTGTTCACCCCTGCTGAAGTTAGAGAGGCTTTGACAAGCTTCCACAGAGCAGTTCCGCGTGTTATTCAGGGGTCCTGAGAGCGGCATTTTCCATTAATGGGCTTTGCCTAGAATTAAGTGGCTATTCTAAAATGGTGAATAATTTTGTTAGCTAAAGCCTCAGCCTCTCACAAGCAGTGATGTGTCACTTACTTGGGAAGGCACTTCAGAGCAGATCTGGTGCTCTTCAGCGCCTCCCCGCCCCCATCCTTTTAAAATTTTTCTTGTTTTCTCTGGGAAGAATTGCAAAGGAAACCAGGTGCTCCGCGAAATACAAACCCTGCTAATTACCAAAGTGCTTTTTCTTAATCGAGGTATAATTCACATATGATAAAATCCGCCCTTTTAAAGTGTACACCTCATTGATTTTTAGTATATGCACAAGGTTGTGTAAACCGTTAGCACTAATTTCAGAACATTTTTATCACCCCAAAAAGAAATCCTGTACTCATTAGCAGTCAGTCCCCATCTCTCACACTCCCCCTTCCCCCACTCACCATCCCCCCCTCAGCCCCTGGCAACCACAAATCTACTTTTTATCGCAGAGTTCTGTTTTATATTACACTGAAATCTGTTGTCCCTGTAACTTAATGGTTCGATGAAGGGGGAGGCAGGGGTGAACAAACATGAACAAACACTTAGGGCTTATCCCTTATTTCCAGCTTCTTGCTTCCGCACCCCAGTGCAAAGGGGAGGGTATTCTGCTGAGCCTGAGTCTGGCTTTCTTGACTGCTTGTGATCAAATATACAACTTGTCTAAAATTCTGAGTGTGAGGCAATGTGAAAGAAGTTGAGTCTGGCTGGACAATGAAAATAATTTATGGCAATCACCCCTTTGAATAAGTGCAGAATCACTGGCAGAAGCATTACAGCCCCTCTCTACCTTTCTGTTCTGTAACTTTTAGAATAATCAGAAATCAAATCATGTAGGACGTTGTCAGTCAAAACCAGAAAAACAAGTAGCTTGAACAGATTGCGGGCTTGGATATATGTGTCAAGTGTGCCTCCATAAATACTTTGGATTCCTGCCCGTTGCACTAGTATGACACCTGGAAGTCTGTGGGTTTTAAAGGGCAGCCGTGGATTCTTTGACAGTGGGGAGGGGAAGCACTGCCCCTCAGCAGGTTATCTGGACCCCTGGGGGGAGTTCAGCACTAGGAAGGGCTAACAAAATCTCATGTGTGAGGGAGCCACTGAAGCCTAGGGACCTCTCCCTGGGTGCTCTTGCATGGAAATACAAGTTTATTTGCTGAGAGGTGTTCCTACGTGCTCAGTTCTCCTTGCTTATCCCAAATGGTTTCTTAAAGAATGGGAGTGCTGGACCTTCTCCCAAAGTTTCTACCTTTTGTAGCTCTGTTTTTCAATTGAAGTACTACATGGGGGTGGGGGCCTGGATGGTTCAGTGGTTAAGTGTCTGCCTTGGCCTCAGGTCATGATCCTGGGGTCCTGGGATTGAGTCTTGCATCGGGCTCCCTCCTCAGCTGGGGTGGGGGCCTCTGCTTCTGCCTCTGCCACTCCCAAGTACTATACATGGCTCTCTTTTGTAGAATTGCTTGACAAGCAGTTCTGAGGACTGGTGTCCTTCCTTCTGGCCACAGAGGTAGAGAGCACAGAGGACGGACTCCCCAGAAACCATGGCTGTGAGGGTGCGGGCCCTGGGGAGCTAGAGAGTTAGGTACAGAAATCTAAACCTCTGGACTTGGGAATGCTGGTCAGAGGTTTTACAGCAAGGTGGTAATTATTTAGTGCTGGTGCCCTTTTGTCTCCTGCCCTCTGGCTTTAGTATTATTATTATAAGTGACAGGTGCTAGAGGCTTGGAATTGATGGAGCTCTTTCTGCCTCAGCGTGGCTGATAAAACAGGAGTGCAGGGATCCCTGGGTGGCGCAGCGGTTTGGCGCCTGCCTTTGGCTCAGGGCGCGATCCTGGAGACCCGGGATCGAATCCCACATCAGGCTCCCGGTGCATGGAGCCTGCTTCTCCCTCCGCCTGTGTCTCTGCCTCTCTCTCTCTCTCTGTGACTATCATAAAAAAAAAAAAAAAAAAAAAAAAAACAGGAGTGCATTACTTGGGATGAGTGCATCAAAATGATGCAGTTTAAAAAGTGCTTTGAGTAGAGTTGAAACAAGTTTCCTCTTTCTTAAAAAGATTAATTTCCTTCAAGGATGGTTAGATTTTTCTGTTTATTCTGTTAAAACGTAGGTTGGTGGGGGAAGCTACAGAAGAATATTTTCATCTCCATTGAATTATCCTGACCCTCTTTTCTTCTGTTTTTAAAATTCAGTAATGGCTGTCCTTGCCCTCACCTCCAAAAGATTCCCAGTGGGAAGTTAATAAAAAAATAAGCCTTTTCATCCACCCTTACTTTTCACTGGTTGGATTCCTGCTACCTCAATTCTTTTTAGCTGCCTGGTATATTTCCTTACAATGACTATTCATTGAGCATGGAAACGAATCCCTGTATATCTGCATTGATTTTAAAATTGCATATTCAAACCCTTTCAGTAACATCCTAAAGAGGTGACATGATTTTACTTTCTCTGCTTCAGTAAAACATGTTGTCCATATATTTTAACTATAAACCTTTGGGATATAGTGACTTGCAGAGAGTTACAATGAATTGATGACCATATCCCAGAATTGGACCTGTCTGCCATATGAAGGGTCTCTGTAGTCTAGTGATTGACTTGGGATTGATTAAAAAAATTGTAAAACAATCTTTATTAATATCTTTGAAGCATCACTTTAAGAAGAGGAGCCATATGTAGTACAGGGGCTCTTTGGGGAAAAAGCCAGATTTGCTTTTAGGGTTGCTATTCAGTCCCTCTGGTTTATGTATCTTAGTGTGCATTGGTTCACAGTTAAAAATAGAAATCTCATTAAAATGGGTGCCCTCTCTGTAAATAAGAACTATTTCAATTGTAAATTTCCTGTTTCTTTAACATATTGTTGCTGTTTTTGTTCCTCTCTTTATTTTTTTCCCCTTAAACAGCAAGCCAGGGCTGAGCAAGAGGAAGAATTCATCAGTAATACTTTATTCAAGAAAATCCAGGCTTTGCAGAAGGAGAAAGAAACCCTTGCTGTAAATTATGAGAAGGAAGAAGAGTTCCTCACTAATGAGCTCTCCAGAAAATTGATGCAGGTAAATTTATCTTTTCTTCCCTTACATCTTCCCTGCCTGTTTTCCTCTTTAGGAAAAAATGACTTTGATAGAGCACTTTGCTTGAAACATTTGCTGATGAGGTTGTAGCTAAAGTCCTTTGAAGATTAAAAATACCAGGTAAAGATGGCAGTGATGTAATACTAAAGACTGGCTCTGAGACTCATCTGCTTAGATAAGGGAAGATATTTTATACTGTGAGCACCTCACCAAGTTGCTGATGAGCCTGAAGCCTTAGCACAGGAGTAATTGCTGTATGTAGTGTTTTGGAAATATGAGGATTAACACTAAATGTGGTACTTCTTCCTTCTTCTACATTGAATCTGTAATGAATGCATAAACATTTTTGCAGCAGAATTGGGTCTTTTGCACTAAAGTATGAGGATATAAAGTGAAATGTCAATTTGGGATGAAAATAGTAGGTATCTATGATCTGTCGTTAAAATTACATCCAATATGGTGTGCTCAGATAAGTGGAGTAATATGTTCCTAAACAAATATCAGACAGCTATTACAGCTTTTTTAATAATAAATTTATTTTTTTATTGGTGTTCAATTTGCCAACATACAGAATAACACCCAGTGCTCATCCCGTCAAGTAGCTATTACAGCTTAATGTTAATCACTAATAGTTCATAGAACACACAACGCAAAACATATAGGAAGGTTTGATTTTTCTAATTCAGAGGCTCCTTTTTTTCCCCTCAAAGCTTACTAGTAAATTACAAAAATTAGAATTCGTTTTAGGGCCAATACTTTGTGGGTCATGTAATATGAACTTTAGAATAAGTAGGATATTAAGTTTTCATTATATGCCACAGCTTGTCCGAGATCATGGGCAGGTATAGAATTATGCCAGGAGGAGGACGAGTGATTCCACTTCATCTGGTGACTAAGAAAAGTAGATGTGTTTTCCTCTTCTCTTCCGTTCAGGGACATCACTAACCATCCCATTCATTGATTTGACTGAAGAATACATTTTAGTGAGGTTATAATAAAAGGATACTTGAGATTTAAAAAAAAAAAAAAACTTTCTAAATCCTTTTCTTATCTTCCAACATAGACAGTCCTTAAGAGAAGGCCAGAAGCTCTGGGATAGAAACTTTAGGGTTAAAACCATACAGTAGTCCAGACAACTGGGATCCCATCTTTTTTTCATCCTCATTTTCCTAACTAATTACCAAATAAAGATACTATTCCTCTCTTGCAGAAAATTTGATTTAGTTGGTGGCTGTTGAAATGTGAAGAATAGAGGTAGCCAGGCATTATTGTCCAGCAGAGATTTATGGTAGAATTTTTGTGCGGAAATGCTTTTTTGACTCATGTGCGTTCTGATTTAGAGGGAAAAAAGGGGAGAAGGTTAGTTTGACCTTTGGGTCTCTCTCACTTTGGCAGTACCAGACTGCTTATTCTGCATGCTGCTTCTAGAACTATAGGGATGCAGTTATGGTTTGTTTTTCTGGGTTCAGAGTGTAATCAGGTGGTATAATTTTTAGCCCTGCAAGAAACATTGTTTGTTTTCAGCTTAAATGGTTGTTAGTATTTAGAATCTTTTACCAAATTATTTATA
Organism: Vulpes lagopus; assembly: GCF_018345385.1. Taxonomy (NCBI): domain Eukaryota; kingdom Metazoa; phylum Chordata; class Mammalia; order Carnivora; family Canidae; genus Vulpes; species Vulpes lagopus. Next base: position 76,516,313 of record NC_054826.1, read on the forward strand.
AAAGCTGCCCAAGCTAGATCATGCTAGCTAGCTAGATCATGCTCCTTTTCTCTATAAAGACTCATCTTCATTGTGAGTGGTCGCATAGTTTTATTATTATAACCCACCTTTCCCCAAAGACACTGATGTCCTTTAAAATAAGACACTAAATAACATAAGAGCCATGTGCAATAGAAAAGGAAGTGAATTACAATAATACATGACATAAGAATGTTTGAACTTAAAAATTTTAGTTCTGAACATCCTATAAATAAAGCTGTAACCTAGAGAAATATAGTGATTTTTTCATAATTGTTATATCTAAAAAAAATAATAGTTTTACTTCGTCAGGAGGAAAAATTTTCATATATTAAAAACCGAAGGACATGTTGGATTTTTCTTAAGAGATTGAAGAAGGTACGAAGTGAACAATGCAATAAATTGTTTTTGCCAAAAGTAGTATATAATATGTAGGAATGGTGTCCACGCAGCCAAGTCCTAGGTTTGCCCTCTGTGAAAACAAAGGATATCATATTAACATATCATATTGATTGTGCTGTTGGGAGAGCTCTTGGTGAGGCCAGCTCATTCATGGTCTGACGTGCAGAATCTGGACAAATGAATGGTTAGGATGTCTCTGAGACAACCTCTTACAAATCCCAGCTGTATATATTTATACAGACATACACATATACATGCATACGTTGTAGCAAAATATACATAAAATTTTCCCTTCCAGCCAGTTTTAAGTTTGTAATTCAGTGACATAAAGCATACTGATGTGCAACAACCACCACGCATTCATCCCAGGACTTCTTGAAAACCAAAGTCTGTCCCCATTAAACAGTCACTCATCCCCCCTCCTGGTTCTTAGGCTCTTGAAAGGAGATGATGTCAGGGAGTTTGAGGCTGAGATCTCTGGCAAGTTCTAGAGCTACATCTGTTCTGTGGTATGATAGGTGGTCTTTCACTTCAGACATCAGGTGTCACAACATGCCCTTCTGTGCAGAATACCCTGGCAGCCCTCCTGTGTTTTGGGCTGGTTGGAGAGCTGGGACAGCTGCGAGGAAGAAGGGCTGCCACCACCCTGTGGTACTCACCCCCTAGGCTTGCCTTAAGGATTTCAACCAGTCCTTTGTGGAAGGCTCATGTTTTCTGCCACCCAGTGTGGAAGAATGGATCTCCATCTGGAGACTTTTAGAGTAATTGGTACCAATAGACTTTTCTAATTGTGTAATCACTTTAATATGGCTCTCTAGGATGGTGCTTCTAGATCGAAGAGAAACCTCATGCAGGTGTCCCTGATAGACAAATGAGTGAATTGACCGCTCACCATGAAAATGTTTGGTTAGCATCTTTCACCCAAAGGCCACTGGGAGGCTACATGTGGAACAATTTTGGTTTTGTCACCACACTTTCACTGTTGTCTCTCATAGTGATTGGACAATGCTTTTATGTGCATTTCAAAGGAATTCTTTGGGTCCGAGAACAAATTAAGATTATTGCTGTGGAGGAAACATTTCCTATCCTATCTGCCATGACAGAACTGGTATCTAATACCTTTAAAAACAGAAGTTTATTTAAGTGTGGATGAAAGGAAGTCCTTTTGTCTTAGAAGATCCTGTTTGGGAAGTAGCTCAAATATTTTCAAATATGTTAATCAGTACTGAAACACAAAAAGCATGCTTTCTCTCTTGCTTTTTTTTGTGTGTGTGTATATATATATATATATATACACACATAAATATATATTAGGTAGCCAGAAAAGTATACTTTCGTTTTATGAAAACTTCTCTGAAAAATCTGCATCCTTTTGAGCCATGGGCTTGATTATCTGATTAACAACTGTATTAAAAAGAACCTTCTAGTACTTTTGTAAGTCCAGCACAAGCCTGCATCAAAGCTAAATTCAGCTCCAGAATGCCTCAGAGAAGTTGTATTTAACCATAATTTATAATTAAAATTTACAAGAAATATTTTGTAAGCAAAGTCTTAATCAGCTTTTTTTGTTAAGATTTTAAAATTTATTTATTGATGAGAGACACAGAGAGGCAGAGACACAGGCAGAAGGAGAAGTAGGCAACCTGTGGGGAGCCTGATGTAAAACTCCATCCCAGGACCTGGGGATCATGACCAGAGTCTCAACCACTGAGCCACCCAGGCACCCTCTTAATCAATTTTTGATATATAACATCTACGTTAGGTAATATGTTTAAAAGACTATTTTCCAAAACATTCGTTGTAGTTATACTTGGGTGCTAAGTTTATGGGTATGTTAATTTTCTAATATCCCTTTCCTTTGGTAAAAGAAACATGCATTGCTTTTGTAATTGGATAGTGTCTTATTTTCTAAAAAGGAAATTTTAAAAAATTCTAATACCTGTTTTGTCCTTACCTTTTGAAACCTTCTGTGTCCCTGTCTTTTGGAACATAGATTCTACTATCATAGTTGTATCATAGTTTTTTTTTTTAATTTCAACATTTATTAGGCAATGATATTAAGGAATTCTTAACCACTTTCTTTAGGTGTGTAAAGTTTTGTGATTATGTCTTTAAGAGCCCTTTTCTTGGAGAGATGCATTCTGAAATACTTAAGAAATAACCCACTGTCTGAGTTCTGCTCTCAAATAACACAGGAGGGCGCAGGTGGGTTGTGGGTAACTGGTGGTGAGAGCCGTGAACAGAATCCACGGGGTTCACTGGTGACCCCTACTGTCTGTCCGGAATTCTTCCTAATTCAGTATCGTAGAAAGAGACTCGGCAAGGTCTGAGCTCCTGCTTCTACTTTCCGTACAACCCTAGACTTCTCCCAGTTCGAGGAGCGCTCATGTCTCAGTTGTCCCAGCTCCCCACAAAAACAAGAGCAGGAGAGGTTCCAGGAAGGAGAAATGCTCCAATGGGGCGGGGCCGTGGGGGCGGGGTAGGGTCCCGCCGGCAGCTTCCAGCTTCGCTCAGTGGCTCAGCGGCTCAGCGGCCTTTGTGCATGCGGCGAGGGATGACCTGGACGACCTGGACGCGGCTGGCGTGCTCAGGCGCCGGATCCAGCCGTGTTTGTGCTCGCGTTTGATGTTGCTCGGCTGATACTCGTTGCCACGCGCCTTACCCCCGGTTCTGCTGTTTGTCATGGACCTCCGTGCACAGAAGCCCACTGCAGACTTGGACGCATTTGTAGGTGATAGAAGATACTGGAATGCTCAGATCATTAAGTAGTATCAGAAGGCTCTAATAACTAGCTTACCTGTCTTGTCAGTCTTGATATGATTTATTCCACTGGTCCTCAGTCTTAAATTTTTTTTTTTTTTTTAAATAATGGCTAACTCCTCTGTTCATTACCAATCATTAGTGCCAACTGAAAGACCTGACATCACTGAGATTGATAGTGGTTTTAGCAATTGTGGATTTTTTTCACTTGGCTTTTATGTAAGCCTGATGCATCAAGTTTACTTCCTGCTCTTTGGGAAGTCCTGTTCTTGTCTGCAATCTTCTCTCAGCCAATACTGCTGCCAAGAGTTAATGAATACTTTTTCTTTTTTTAAAGCCCTGGAACAGGACTGAGATAAGGGTATTGAGTATTACATATATGTCTGAATCTTTTCAATCTAATCCAACTTTTAAATTTTAGACCTTAAAATAAAAAATAGGTCAATAGTTTTGTACTTTGATTCACATTTGAAACTGGATCTGATCCTCAGAATATAATACCACTATAGCTATAATAGAAATTGTTATGTCCTTATGGGAGGGCGCATTCTTATTGGTGATTCAAAATATCTAAGAATAAAAGTCATCTTCTGGATATCTTGTTTAGTGCCAGGGTTTTATTGTTATTGACTTGGTCCCTGAGATTAGAATGTGTTCTGGAATGCACATAGTTGATGTTTCCTTGCATCCAGGGAAAGGTGATGAACAGAGAGGGCAGGAAGGAAGTTAAGGGCAGATGCCACTGTGGAAGCTGTCACTACCAAATGACTTACAGCCACGTAGTGCAGGAGGACGTCGTGCAATGGCATTATTCTTCCCCCACTGTTGGCACAGGAATAAAACCGAGAGGTAGATTTTGAGTAAGTCCTTGAATCTGTCTATTCATCTAGACAAAGGTATCCTGCTTCATTTACCCTTTCCTTCTCCTCCCCTCAATTCTGGAGTAGTTTCTCCTTCCAGTTCCATTTTAATGGATATGGCTTTCTGGAGTGGGTGCTGCCCCGACCCCAGAAGGGCTATGTCTCTGGGTAGTAGGCATGCCTGCAGACATAAGAAGTGAGCATAGAGTGTCAGGTCCCCTGTTCTCAAGCATGTGCACCAGAATCTGAGGCTGCCTTTGACCCTGACTTTGCTCAGTCCCGGGAGGCCATGCAATGATTTTGTTTGTGCAGGCAGCAACATCACATGTCCCAGCAATAAATATGTATGAAATTCTCTAGTTAATTTTAAAGGCACCTAGGCTAGGATGCTATTGCATCCATTCAGATGAAAACTGTTTCTGCCCTCCTGTGACAGAGGAGAAGACACCTTGAAGTATGTTCATTAAGGTAGCCAGAGCAGTGGCCTTTTTTAAGGGCTATTAATGGTGGTCTGAAAAATTTGCTATTACCTATAGCTTACAAAACAGTTGGGTTAGAGGGTATGTATGTGAGTGTGTTGTTTTTATTACAAATTATCTGCACCTCTGCTTTGTTCTTTGTTTCTTTTCATGGAGCATTGTGTTCCCAATACATCTGCAGGGGGCTCGTGGGATGTTTTTAATGCATTTTAAATGATACAGCCTCCGGAGGCCAAATTATGAGCCAGAATTTTCCTGTTTAGTAGCCTGCCAAAAATCTCTGTCCAGCCTAATTTGCATTATGATTAGAAAACACAATAAACTTGATGCAGTTGTTGAGTCTTCAGAAATCACGGAGTTTCCTTCCAAGTGTGCGTATGTGTGTTGACATTAGGGCTGGATTGGATGTACCAGTACGGGCTCCCAAAAATGTCAGAGCAAGGGCAAGGGCTTTCAAGCTTCCTGTGCTAGAGAAAAGAAAATGCTTATTAAGAAAATGAGAGAAAATACCTTTACAGTAGTGTACTGTGTTTATTGGGGGAAAAAAACCCCACCCTATAAGTAGATTTCTGAGGGAGAAGCACTGAAACCAGAGAAGACAAGAAGGTACCTAGTGGGATCATGCTTCCATGCTGGGGGACCAGCAGAGAGGTCAATGTGGTTGGAGTGGAGTGCTGGAGGAAGAGGAGTAAGAGATGAGATTGGGAGGTAATGGGTCTGGGGGTTTGGTGGCCAGCATGCAGATCATGTAGAGCCTTTGAGCCATGGTCAGGAGTTTGACTTTCACTCTGAGATGGGAGCCACAGGAGGGGGGTGGCAGGCAAGAAAGGGATTTGAGAAAATTAATGAAGTGATCTTGCTTTGATTGCTATGTCAAGAAGAGATTATGAAGTGGAGGCCACGGTGGGTTCTAGATGGTCTATTAGAAGGCTATTCCATAGTCCACACCAAGAAATGGAGTGGGTTGTTCTAGGATGTAGTAGTGAAGATGGTGACCATTGGATCCTAGGTGCATTTTGAAGGAATATCCTTTTAGGATTTAAGGATGAATTAGAAGTAGGTTTGAGCCAAAGAGAGGATCAAGAAAGACTTTGAGGTTTTGGTTTCAATGACTAGAATAGTTACCATCATGTAAGATGGGAAAGGTAGTAAGTCAGATAGATTTACAGTGAGAAGCTCAGAAGTTCAGTTGAGATGTCTAGACATCCACATGGAAATTACAGATAGGCAGCAGTATAGAAATTCTCCCAAACGAGACTTTCGGGAGAGTTGTCCTTAATTAATGCCTAGAGAAGAGCAAGTACATATCATTGTAAATCACATAAAGAAAATGCAAGGACAAGCTACAGCGTAGGAAAATATGTTTGTAACCTATATAACCAACACAAAACTACAAATCAGTAAGAAAAGTGGACAGTCCCAAAGAAAAATGGATAGAGACTTGACCAGACTCTTCACATAAGCAGATAGCCAAATGAGCAATAAACAAATGAACAAGTACACATTGAAAGGCAAAATAAACCACAAGTCTTCTCTATGCTGTCAGAAAATAGAAATGGTTGCAATTGCTTAGAACAATTTGGCATTACCTAATGATACTGGAAATATTCACTGTCTGTGACTCAGCACTTCCACTCCTGGATTGATTTCACAGTGGGTGCACATGTGCACCAGATGTATAGAAGAATGTTTTTTGTGACATTGTTCGTAATAGTAAAAAAACAAAAACAAAAAAAACCCAAAATGACCAAAATACCCATTGTCCAGAAATTGTATAAATAAATAAATTGTATTGTGCTCATCCAGTGGGATATTATAAGGCAATAAAAATATTGTTAGACTCAGTAATGTGGGTGAATGAAATCACAAGTTAATTTAGCAGAGGGTGCTAAATAAAAGGCAAAAAAAAATGCAAAACTAACGTTTAGAAATATATAGGCAAGGAACAGTTTATTTTAAAAGAAAGAATGCAAAGAATTCTTACTGTAAGTAAGAATCAGGAGAGCGATTACCTCTCAGGGATGGAGGGCTGTGATCTGGAAGGGACACACCAGGCTTCGGGGGAGCAGGCAATGTTCTGTTTCTTGATTGGGTGCTGGTCTCCTGAGGGTACTACGTATGTAGTAATGGGACCCTTTATACTTGCCTAGTTGTTTCGTTTTATCCTGAGACTTTTAATCTAGGAAACAGTATGAAGGAAGTGAGGCTTTTATCATCTTTCCAGTCAGTATTTGCCCAGACAAGACATTTTCTACATCATCTGGAGTGGAATTCAGTACATCCTAGGCACTGCTGTTCATGGAACTTATAATCCTGTAAGGGTGATCGAGAATGTACACAGTTGCTCATATCTGGGGGAAAGACAAAGGCAGAGACCTGAGTTTTTATCCTAGCTCTACCCCTCCTCAGCTGTGTGACTTGGAGCAGGTACTTGACTTTCTAAGCTATGGTTTTATTTTTTGCAAAAGGCAGATGGTAGTATCTGCCACAGAGTTATGGAGGTAAAATGCTTGGTACATAGTAACTAGTGCCTTGAAGTGTTAGCTGCTTTTGGAAGTAAGTGATGATAGAATATGAAACACCATGAACTAGACATTATAATGCACGGAAAGTACAGTGTGCTCATCACAGCTTAAAGGGAGGAGGGCATGTGGGAAGGCGCTGTGAAAGATGTTTTCCCAGCCCTCCCCACACCTTCAGTAGGTTGGAGGGAGGGATTCCAGCACTGTACCAGAGAGTACAGCCTGACCAGGGTGGTGGGGGTGGGGGTGTGCAGCTACTTGTGCTACAGTGTTCCCATGTGACTGGCAAAGCTTGCCATGTAAGGCCCTGGGCCAGAGTGGTCTCCACAGGTGTTTGCCTCGCATGATGGGTTTCAGTTTTTTAAATTTATTTTTTAGGGAAAGAGTCTTTAGAGGAAGACATGAACTTGGCCTTTAACCACAGTTCCAGCCACTCCCTGTACCGAGGCCCATCCCTTCTTTGCTAGATGTCTGGACCCTGAAGGAATTTATGTTTGCAAACCTTAGACTATCACTTTCGGCAGAGTGTGAAATATCATGAGGAGAGCATGGGAAACTTTCATAGGGACTGAATCATGGAAGGACTGGAATGTTATGCCAGTGATGTTGTACCTTTTCAGGGAATAGGGAGTCATTGAAGGGTTTTGAGTGGCTTACTGAGGTATTAGGGTTTGTGGATGATCTACATTGGATCTGAGGAGATGTTTTGGCAGTGGCCCAGGGAAGAAGAATGAAAGACTTGAACTAGATTGGGGCCGTGAGCACAGGAAGAAGAGGGTGGTTTGACAGCTGTTAGGGAGGCTGATTTAATGCCAATTGGTAACTGATGAGATGTGAGGTGTTGATTGAGAATGATGGTTCCAGTAACAGAAGGGGTTTGGAGGTGGAAATAAGTGTGGGCCCAAGAGGCATTTAGTGGTGACATAATGCATTTGAAGTAGGAGGCTGACTTTCTGCTCAGGCTGCTCAGTAGAGTGGTTGAAAACTTGGTTCATAAAAGACTCAATGCTGTGAGAGATAGTTTTGAACTTTTTTACAAAGCTTATAAGGATAACATGATAAATTGTTTTTGACAACCTACTGACTCAGTGTAGTTACTGCCCTATGGTGCTCTCTACTTAGTCTGGTGCAGATATTTCTAGTGCTTGGTGGCTGTCAGTAAACCCAGGATGTTGGTTGCAGGACTGGGTAGTAAGTACACAGAAATATTTAGCATGGATTGGTGAGAACCGGGGAGGGAGCATCTCGGGCTTACTCAGAAGTTGCATTAAAAGCTGGGTCCCGGGGCTAGTGGCTGGAAGGCTTGCCTCACTTGGCATTGGCTAGATGACAACAAACCCAGGCTTGCACACACACTTCATCCAGACTGGAATTTGGCAAACCTGCTGCATTCTGGGTGGGAGGCCTGGCTCAACAGCCAGCCTACCCGTGCACCTGTGGTGGTTTTCTCAGGTGAACAGTTTTCAGGCTCTCTACCTGCTAGAGAGGATTTTGCCCAGAATAAAAGGCATTCAGTGAGGAGTTCTTTTTTATTTTATTTTATTTTATTTTATTTTATTTTATTTTATTTTTATTTTTATTTTTATTTTTATTTTATTTTAAAGATTTTATTTATTTATTCCTGAGAGACTCAGAGGCAGAGACATAGGCATTAGGGAGCCTGATGCGGGACCTGATCCCAGGACCCTAGGATCACGCCCTGAGCCAAAGGCAGACGCTCAACTACTGAGCCATAAGTAAGTTCTTGAATCTCTTATATAGGAGGCATGGTTCACAGAAGTGGCTCCAGAAAGCCTTTGTAAATTATAAAAAAGATGGCATTTATGTGTGATTGAATTATGCTTAAGCCAGCCTGTTTTAGGTCAAAATAATGTTATACTTGTATTTTTTAATGGGCTGGACCTTTGCTTTTGGGCTCAGTATATAATGAGTAGATATAGTAACAAAATGCTCAAGTTTAAGTCCTTAGAATTTTAGAGGTTCGGGAAGCCTAGGTGGCCCAGTGGGTGAGCATCTGTCTTCGGCACAGGGTGTGATCCCGGGATCTGGGATCAAGTCCCACATCAGGCTCCTTGCAGGGAGTCTGCTTCTCCCTCTGCCTGTGTCTCTGCCTCTCTCTCTCTGTGACTCTCAGGAATAAATAAATAATAAAATCTTTAAAAAAAAAAAAAGAATTTTATAGATTTACAGTTTGTATCTTTGCTAATGGCTTTCTCAGTTATGTTGATTTTTTTTTTTATTAATACTGAATCCTAAGGAGCAAGCCTTTATTCATATAACCCTAATTCCATTTGCTGCTGATTATCTGTTATATAACATAGTTTCCATTCTACAGGGTTTTTTTTTAATGTTAATATATTGCAAGAGTAGGAGTTATAAAACTGTTTCATAATCTTTGTGATTGACTTTATAAAGTATATTTATAGAAAAATCTGATTAAAAAATTTTTAATCTACCTAATAATTTTGCTTTGGATATATTTAAGGCAAACACATGAATGTATTTCAAATGTATTAATAAAATTTGCTTGTCTATTTACTTTTCAGTGTGAATGATTTTTTTTGTTCTAGTTCAAAATCACTGACCTTGGAAGATTTAAAATTGCTCATAAAGTGTTAAGACCTTTGATTAGAACTTTAAAATCATGCCTTGAGTTTTATGCCCACCTTGAAGATGCCACTGAAACTGGAGTTTTTTTCTGATAGCAGGTTTTGTGTCGGCCTATAAGCCAGGCTCCATTTAGAGTGTTTGTGGTGTCATGAACTATGGGTTTAACATGGGCAGGTGGATTCAGGAGGTCATCTCAAGCCCTGTTGGAGCTGAATGGCTTGAATTTACATGGTATCTGTTTAAAACAAACAATTTCTGGATTTTTGTTGGGTAAATTCTGTGGTCGGTGAGTTACTCAGGATCCCTCCCTTGCTCTGCTACCTGCTTATCGCTCATCTTAATTCTCTCATGATTTTGAAGGGAGGGATGTTTCTGTATATCTGTGGTTCTCTTTGTATTGTGGTTTCTTTGTTCCAAGGAAGAACCCTGTTTTCTGCTCAGAAACTCCATGCTCTGCTCTGAAATTGCCTGTCACCTGAGGGATGTCAGAACAAAGCAGGCAGCAGAGCTGTTTGTTCCCACTCTGTCTTTTGGGGATGGCGAACACTGAATCTTCGGCAAACAGTCTCAGGATGGCTTGATCTTTTCCAAATGGGTTAGTGTAACCCAGGGACCTTACTTGAGTTATGGTAACAACAGATTTACCATCAAATTCTCCTTAGGGTATAGCTCTTGAGAGGAAAAAGCCTCTTAAAATCGAGAGCTTTTATGGCTTTTATTATTAGTTTAATCTGTATTCTTAAGGAAGTACCTAATCAGATATTGACAATATAGACCATCTGTCTAAATAGGAATATTTTCCTGTAAACCAATGACAGCCTTACCTTTTCTCAGATTAATATTCTGTGACAAATGCGGCTTCATGGGCCAGACATTTTTCAGCGTTAGATTGAATCCTTTATTGTTTTCATTTACTTCAGGGCAGAAGAATAATGCTAAAAAAACAAAAAGGGGGGTGTTTTTTCAAATAAAATGGCAGCAATTGAAAACATATTGGAGGAAAACAGCTAATATTTTTTTTAAAAACTTGGCAAAGAATTTAAAGGTTTCAAGACTAGAGTTCATTTTTCTAAAACCAATAGATAACATTTAAGCTTAGTGTCCATAAACTGTTTTAGGGCAAAGATAATGTCTTCACTAGTGATGTCACCTATGTCTAAGGTGGGACCTATAGAGAGAAGACACACAAGTCATGTTCATAGAATAAAAAGGTGGAGACTTGTACGCTTTGCTGTTTTTTCCCCCATGAGTGATATTTGTCCCATTGGGGTCTTTTGTCTAAAATGCCAAGATCTCTTCTTGTTCTCTATCCATTTCTCTTATTTCTTTTAATTACTGCTTGATCTTGCAGAACCTGAGTTTTAAAGAGCCAGCTAAAAATAGACTTGTCACTGTAAGCACCACCTCGCATCTGCTTTTTTCCTGGGTCCCTGCAAGGTTGACCAGCTTTTTTTGGAGTTGCACATGAGAAACAGTTGGAGGAAAACAAGCATCTGTTTAGTCAACGTTTCCAGTGTTAGAAGACTATGTCAGATTAAAAAAAAATTTTTTTTTTAACCAAGTATGTGCTTACAGAGCATTGGAATTGTGTCCAGTGTGGAGAGGTTTCGGTGCAGCTTTTTGAGGTTGCTCAGGGCCAGCTAATCTTTCTGTTGCCCATCATACCATATACAGGATTTACAAAGAAACAGCATCCTCCAGGCGAGCATGCATGGCTTACTGGTTTCTGGTTGATCATTTTAAACACCAAGGATGCAGTGACCACTGGAGGAGTCTGAACTTGATTCCTCTTAGGTTTGCTCAGGATCCAGTGGAGAACCCTGGCTTGGTGTTCAGAGTAGGAGGTGGGTCCTAGACTCTGCTGCCTTCCAGCTGAATTATCTTGGTCTAGTCACTTGTTTTGTCACATATAAAATGGGGGTGACCATGCCTGCCTAATGCATATGAAGATTGTGGTACACAGTGTTTCCCTGAAGAAATGGTTTTGAAGGTAAAATTAGGGAGCAGTGTCAGCTTAGACCCCTACATAAAACTGTGATTCCTTGTTTATAATAGCTTTTACTTACCCTCCCCTTGATTTTGAAAATATTGGACCCTGTTGGTATCATTCTGTCCAACCTCTGCTATGGATCAACACAACCTCCCAATTGAGAATGTTAGAAATAATGCATAGTTCTTATTGAGAACCCCAGTTGTCATATGTCTGATGGAATTCCTTTATTCCTTTTTTGATTTCAATGGTTGGAGTAGGTTTTTAAAAAAACTTTTCAATGACACCATAATTCTGTCTTTTACTTGTATAAATAAGAAGTCTCCTCCCCCCCACCTTGATTTTTAGGAAAGATGTAGGAGGTGTAATGTATGGTTTCATTATAGAAAGATAATTAATTATACTGATTTTTGCCAAAGGATGCTTGTTAGTATATTGGGAAATAGCATTCAGAATAATTTACTAAGTATACTTTGTGATTGTGACATCTCTTCCTTTTTTACACACACATTATATAAATCTGAGTAAATGAATTCATTTAGTAAAAACTAACTGTAAAATTTCTATTTTTAATTTAATTTTTATGATAGTATATAAAATTTGAGAAGTACCACAGGGTATGTGTATATATATGTTGGTATGTATGTGTGTGTGTGTGTGTGTGTGTGTGTGTGTGTGTGTGTATGTATGTGTGTGTATATAGATGTATGTATAGATGTGTATGTATGTGCATATGGTGTATGTGTGTGTGTATATTGAAAAGCAAGCTTCCTTCCTTACCTCATTCCCTACTTTCCCATTTCCTCCCTACAGAGGCAACTTCTTATGAGTTTTTTTTTTTTAAGATTTTATCTACCTATTTATGAGAAAGAGAGAGAGAGGCAGAGACACAGGCAGAGGGAGAAGCAGGCTCCATGCAGGGAACCCGATGTGGGACTTGATCCCGGGACCCCAGAATCACACCCTGAGCCGAAGGCAGACGCTTTAACCACTGAGCCACCCAAGCATCCCTCTTACGAGTTTTTAAAAACAGAAATTTGTGTTTCATCATGGTTTGATGCTGAGGTTTGTCTGCCCTGCCATTTTCAGCCTTTTGGCTCAGGTCAAAGGTGCCTGTGTGTGTGTGCTATAATTTTTGGTTTTAAGTTAGAGGAACCGAGGAACAGGTTCCTCACAGTTACACTTGGCAATCAGCAGAAACAAGGATTGTAACTTCTGTGTTGATACCTCTTACTCAGTGTAACCAGCTCTTAGAGCCTGTGTTTCCCTGGCTTGTGAGTATCTAGATTTTCACGTGTGTGTTTTTTTTTCCATTTTCCAGTTGCAGCATGAGAAAGCTGAGCTAGAACAGCATCTGGAACAGGAGCAGGAATTCCAGGTCAACAAACTGATGAAGAAAATAAAAAAACTGGAGAATGATACCATTTCTAAGCAGCTTACATTAGAACAGGTAAGAATCTCTAGTTCTCTCCATATACTTTTTTCTCCTATAATCAACATGTTCTTTTAGGTCTTCAGACAGCCTGAGGAATATAAGTGAAAAATACCTTCCAGCTGTTTCTTCCCATAGTTGGAAACTTCATTTCTAAAGTAAGCGTCAACTGATCTGCAGAGCACCTGCTCTCTCTCACACACTTTCTCTGTTTTTAATCCAAATTAATAAAGTTTCTGGAGATATGTTGTGATGTACTGATTCACAGGCAGGAAATGTCAGGTTCCCTTTACAAAGGGCGAACAGTGTGTATGTAACCCAGGATGGGTTCTGTGAAGGTTCCTGAGACAGTGTTGGCGTGGACTAAAACCTTTCTCAGGAGTTCTTCAGAACAAACAATTCACGTTTTTCTTTGAATTTTTAGCAGTATTATTAGCAATTATTACCAGTATTATTTGAACCATATCTTTTCGATTTGTTGATATGGATGTGGAGTCATAGACCTGATTGCTTATCCTGGTTCAGCCACTAATTAGTTGTATGACCTTGCATTAACTTCTCTGGACCCAAGTTTTCCATTTGTAAACAGAGAAGGACAAACAAATCAGTCATGGGAAGCTCTCTAAAAGGTGGAGATTAATAATGTCCATCCGTCCCTATGTCTGTTGTCCTTGGCAGACATTTGTGTTTGAGCATGGGCCTTGCCTGGAGAGTCCAGACTGGTCCTTGTGCTCCTTCGACACACACAGAACTGTGGGCAGCCACCATAAGCCCATCTAAGTCGGTATGTCAGACAAAAGTACTTGTTATCCCTAGCCTAGGTACTCCCTAATGCTTTTTTCTCCTCCCTAATGCTTTCCCTCCTGCCCCTCCCAAATGCTTTTTTACTTTCCCTAAGATAAATTATAAGAAGCTGACCATCATGTACTGTGATCTGGCTTCCGTGTAAAATTCAGTGTATTGATGAAGATCTAGCTCTTTGTAAGTTTGACCCTGATTGCCAATTCGATGGTTTGGCTACCTTTGATGTGAAGTGGTCTGATTTATCTCAACGTGAGAGTCTTTCTGTATGTCTCAGTCCGTGCTGACTGGTTTGGAAATCACTCCCAAGGCTGTTTCATTATTGTTCCTGAGAATGAAATGATGTAAATGTCAGGTTTGAGAGGAAGTCAGGGTTGGTTTTAACCTGACTTCTGTTTTCCATGTTTTTCTTGAATCTCCGTATATCAAAGAAAGGAATGTCACTGAGTTCTCTAAGACTGTGAATAATGGTCCTAAAAACATTTCTCTATCCCTTCCAGGTAAAAGAAAGTTCCATTTACAAAGGTTGACTTTTTTTTTTTTTAAGATTTTACTTATTTATTTGAAAGAGAGAGAATATGAGTGAGGGGGAGAGGGAGAGGCAGATACAGACTCCGCATTGAGCAGGGAGCTGGATACAGGACTCATCCCAGGACCCTAGGATCATGACCTGAACCAAAAACAGATGCTTAACTGAGCCACCCAGGCATCCCAAAGGTTGGCTATTTTATACATATCCAGAGTAATCTATACTTACCATTTATCTTCGAAATTCAGATGCGTATCTAAATTAAGAAAACTCCTACCATACACAGTTTAAAAACATTTTGTTCCAAAGTTCACCTGCTTAATTCCTAAGATAGACAATAACCAGTTCCATTCAAGTTAAAACTTTGAAGATTCTTGTTTAAGCTCCTGACACATCAAGTATTTGTTATTGGTATTTCTTAATCAAGAGCTAACCAAGTGACCAAGTCAGACGTTCATGGTGGTTGGTGTGAGAACTTCACTTGGTCACGGACTTCCTGGTGATGGCTGTCAGTAATTGACACAGCTTCTCTCTTGCATTTGTTCAGAAGCTCCGAAGGGGATCCTGGGACTGGGGCTGTGGCCACAAGGTGGAGGTAGTGGCCTGGCGTCTGAGAGAGGATGGTCTGATCTCAGAGTCCATGGGGGAGAGGAAGTGGGTTGTTGTACCATCTTAAGACTCCTTGGGGACTTTAGTAACTGAAACCCTTTAAAATGATGTCCAAGGCATACATTCTCACCAGGTTAATGACAGAGTGCACTCTCAGGGTTATTTCAGACCTCAGCCCATTAAGCAATGGATTTCTACAGTGGAATCTATGCACTGTAAAGCTCTATTCTGGAAATAAACCTCAGATCTGGGGTATGAAGTTCCTATTTTAATTAAGATGGATAAATTTATCATCATCCTGAAACTCCCTTCCCCCTCACCCTTTGTTTTAGATATGTCCAGGGTGATTGAATGTTGGGGACCTTATTCTGTATTTTGTTTAACTATAAATAATTTTAGTAAGTGCTTTGGGGGAATGTTTTTTTTGTTTTTGTTTTTTTCTCCCAGTAGAACCAAATCTCTTCTGTGTTTCCATGAATGTGGTCTGATCCTCTCTTCTGGTCATCTCGTGATTATCATCCATGTGATATGCTGTATGACACAGTCCATGTTACAGAATATATCCTTTATTATAGATCATTATCAAGACCAAAGGCATGTAGTACATTATGTATTATAATGATTTGTATGTAGTACATGCCTATGCTCATTTATCTGACAATAAACCTATTTTTTAAACTGTAAGCCATTTGAAGTTAATTATCTCACGTGTCTTACAGTATACCACTGCTTTGTTGGAAGAGTTTAAGTGTAGATTTGGCCAGGTAACTGGAGAGTGGTCATTTGTGTTTTGGAAGGATGTACGGTGTAGTGTTTAGGGATTGAGCACTGGATTCCAAAGGAACTGGATGTGAACCTGGTTCCTCTGCTTAATACTCTAAGTCACTTTTTTTTTGTTGGTGGAGGTAGTAGCTTTATTGAGATAAATTCACATACCGCAAAAATTATCCATTTAAAATGCACAGTTTATTGATTTTTAGTATATTACGAATTGTGTAACCATAAGCACCATCAATTTTAGAGCGTTTTCATCACCTCAAAAAAGATACCTTGGGGATCCCTGGGTGGCTCAGTGGTTTAGGGTCTGCCTTCACCCCGGGGCATGATCCTGGAGTCCCGGGATTGAGTTTCACATCAGGCTTCCTGCATGGAGCCTGCTTATCCCTCTGCCTGTATCTCTGCCTCTCTCTCTGTATCTCTCTTATTTAAATAAATAAAATCTTAAAAAAAAAAAAAAAGGATACCTTATATCTGTCAGCTGCCACTCTGAATTTCTCATTCCCTTTAAGCAGCCACTGTTCTACTTCCTGTTTCTGTATTTGCCCATTCTGGATACTTCATAAAATTAGGATCCTATAGTATGTCATCTTTTGTGAATGATTTCTTTCACTTAGTATAAGGGTTTTATCCATGTTGTAGTATGTAGTATGTATCAGTACTTCTTTTCCTGACTGAATAATGTTTCACTGCATGGGTATACCATATTTTGTGAATCCATTCATTATTTGATGGACATTTGGGTGTTTTAACCTTTTGGTTTTTACAAATAGTGCTGCTCTGAACATTCATGTACATTTTTATAAAAAGGTTTAGGGAAAGATCATAAGCTGTGTTGGGGAAAGGGCACAGAGAGAGAGCAAAAGCAGACTCCAGGCTGAGTGTGGGGCCCATTGTGGGACTTGATCTCATGACCCGGAGATCGTGACCTGAGCTGAAACCAAGAGTCAGATGCTTAACTGATTGAGTCACTCAGGTCACCCTTAGGTTCAGTTTTTCATGTGGCTATATGTTTTCATTTTTCTTGGGCACATATCTTGGAGTAAATTTGCTGGATTTTATGGTAACTCCATGTTTACGTTTTGGGGAGATTGCTAGACTGTTTTTCTTTTTTCCTTTTTAAAGATTGATTTACTTAGTTTAGAGAGTGTGCCCAAGTGTGAGCTGGGGGAGGGGCAGAGGGAGAAAAGCTGACTCCATGCTGAGCATGGAGCTCACTGTGAGGCTCAATCCCAAGGCCCTAAGCCCATGACCTGAGCTGAAACCATGAGTCAGATGCTTAACTGACTGAGCCACCCAGGCACCCCTAGACTGTTTTTCAAAGTGGCTACACCATATTGATTATAGCCATCCTGGTAAATGTGGAGTGGTATCTCATTGTAGTTTTGTATTTTCCTGATGACTAATGATTTTGAGAATCTTTTAGGTACTACTTGGCCGTTTTTGTATCTTTAGTACAAATGTCTATTAAAGATCATATTCTTACTGAATTGTAAGAGTTCCTTATATATTCTAGATGGCAGTTCCCATATCAGATATATCATTTGCAACTCACATGCCAGGAGGCTCCCACTGTAGACTAGGATTAGTTTAGTCATCTTGACTTTTGTGTTGTTATGAGCTTTTTTTTTTTTTTTCAACTGGTGGTCACTTCTTGCAAAACCCTTGTTTGAAAATTTTTGTTCAAACATGGTCATTGTTAGTCTCTTATTTGGTATTCACATTTTCTGAGGTGACAGTAAGAACATTTAGAACTTGGAATATTCTCTTAGTGTCAGGAAATCTTGACCTTGAATGTTTTCTGCCAACCAGGAAGGATTTTTCTTCTTTCTCTGGAGAAGGATAACTAGTATTAAAAAGCAGGCAGCATTAGCTTATTTATTAAGTGAAGTTCAAGTCAGCTCTGTGGAGGGCCCTCTGTACACTTGGCATAGAAAACTGTGGGAAAGGAGGAAACAGTGGCCATAAGCAGGTGGACTAGAGGAAGTACAAGCAAGTGAAATGAATTAATGGAGAATTAGTCCCATAATTCAGCTAACACTTGCATCACGAACAGGATCACCTGCCACATACTGACATCCTTTCTCTGTTGTCTAGCTGGCCCAGCAAGTGTGGTTTTCTCTTATGTTTGGAATGGGGGTGTCATCTTTTAGCTGAGATATCCCTGACTCCCCAAAAGCTGAGATCCCCTTGTCTAAAATTGGATTCAGAATTGGATGGTAATTTCATTCATTAGCATCGATTTATAACAACAGTATTAGCCCACATAGTTAAGGAAATTTCTTCCTTGGGTTCAAATCTTCCTTCCATCTGAATAACCTGTATGGCATCAGGCAAGCAATTTGAGCTCTTTTGTGAAATAGACATAGACACCAATACCTAATTTGTAGCTTTGTTGGGAGGCTTACTCTTGCACCCTGCCTCTCCTCACACTTCACACATAGCCATGTTCTTTCATCCTTCCACTCAGAACTGTTCCAGTGTGGACTGCACAGCAAGAGAGATGTTAACATGGCAACCCAGGACACTGATGTTTTTGTAACTGTGTCTGTGACGGGCACGGGTTTCCTAAAACAATGCTTCTTGTGCTTTGCACTGATTTTCTGTTGAATTTTGTTTTCATTTTTTAACAAAATGTAGGTTACAGCGGACTGATTTTGCAGTCCCAGTAATGGTTCATGACCTGCAGTTGGAAAACCATGCTCTGCTGTGGGTAGTGCTTTTCTGCCCTGAGATCTCCCTGGACGTGTTTCTCCGACAGTTAGGGATGTGTGCCTGTGTGCCTGTGTGCCATCAAGTAGTTACAGGATGATCAGTACTTCTCCTGTGTTACTGGGTACACAAACAGCAGTTAGCAAACAATTAAACAAAATGTTTCTTCCCTATAAATTTTCTAATAAGTTAAAGGAGGAAAGGCACAATGTCGACCTTACCACCATGTCCCTCTGACTCACATCTAGCAAGCCCTCCAGAAATTGTAGCTGCTGCCTTTAATAATGGAAGTTTCCACTTAATTTCTGCGGTACTTTGCCCTACCCATTTTCCAGGAAAGTGAGCATGCATACTCTGAGCCTCCAGTGTCTCCCAGCTTCCTTGACCTGGTCTCCTCAATTTATGAATCAGTATGTGCTCA
This sequence comes from Vulpes lagopus, assembly GCF_018345385.1. NCBI lineage: Eukaryota > Metazoa > Chordata > Mammalia > Carnivora > Canidae > Vulpes > Vulpes lagopus. The sequence goes on from NC_054826.1 coordinate 76,535,235, forward strand.
GATGTCATCTGTCACCCAGCCCTTTTAGCTTTCTTCTGTGCTCACGCCACAGTGCATTTGTATGGCACGTACCCTGTATCCATTCAGTTTGTTATGTGCCTGCTATCTGCACAAACTCTGCTAAGAAAGATGATGTTAGGTCCTTGGCCTCATGGAGCCTGGTCTCCTGGTCCAGGGAGACCAGTGAATCTGTGGACAGTGAGGAGGGATGCTGTGTGTGTGGCTGTGGTGCAGGGGACCAGTGACACCTCTGCAGTAACTTCCCCCCAACTCCCCAACCCCCCAGCCACAGAAGATTCCTTGAAGCTTCCTGGCACCTAAGGTTTAAGTATTTGTTGCTTGATACACATGGTTGGATAGATCTAAGTCCAGCCTTGTTGCAGGGAAGCAGGGATATGGGAGAGAAGACCTGGGGGGAAAAGTGGGTGCAGGCACCACATGGAGCAGAGATGCTGTAAACAGAACAGAGCTGGCCAAGAAGGTGTGAAATTGAACCCGTCCTCTTTGTTCCTGGGCAAGGAAAGAGAAAGGTTATGGCGGTCTACATCCATGGTGCTTTTGAGGGTGTAAGCTGGTCTGTACAGGCAGCATTTTGCCAAAGGCAGCCACATGGCTGTATTAGGGTTCATAGAGACCTCAGTGCTAACTGGTGCTAGGTGCTTCCCTTAAGCCTCCTGCCAATATCAGCTGACGGCAGACGCTTGACAAGACCTCAGCTTCAGGAGCATTGCAGAGGTGACACCCACTTATCCTGGGGTCTCTCACCATCTGTGACTGTTACAACTCACAAGGCTGGGATTCAGAGTGATGTGAACTCTGAGTTTGTGGGGTTTTTTTTTTTTTTTTTGTACTTTATTTTTTTTAGTGAAACAAGGAAACATTTAGTATATTTTAAGGGCTATTAAAAGAAAAGAAAGTTTTAGGTTTCTAGATCTTAGAACAATGGTTCTTAGTTAAGCGTATAAGAAGGCCTTTCTGCCTTACCTGTGTGCCAGGTAATTTGTTCAAAATACAAACTTGTTTCACATCTTTGGTTGGTCTTTTTAAATGCTGTGGAACAAGGTATTTTTAAAGTTCCCCTTTAAAGGGGAAGAGTGGCCCTCCTGGGTTTGTTACAATTCCATTCATGCTACCAGCCACCCTTGGCAGATTCTTGGCGTGGGTGGAATCTGCTGCAGGGGTTCTGGGGAGTCCCTGCTGGTGGCTGTGTGCCGTTTTTCCCAGAAGACAACAACCATATTACTTGAGGGCCCACTTCTATTAAGGAGATGAAATTTAGTGACCACTGCATACTTTGAAATTTTATTTCAAATGCTAATCTCAAATTATGGAAATCTTGGGAGTTTGTATTATAAACGTGATCCATTGCTCTTGCAAGAAAAATTGGAAAACAGAAGTACAAAAATGAAAAAAAAAAAAAAACCTAGACTACAATCCACCCCCTAAACAACTGCTATTCATATTTTTTCTTCATCTTTTGCCTTTTCCTCTTTCTTCCACTGCCTTTTTTTAGCCATATTAATGGGTATTATAATTTGCTGCCCTGCTCTTAATTTTTTTTTTAAAAGAAAACATTGTAACCTATGCCTCCACATTGAGGCAAACTGCATCAGGGCACAGCCAGACATAATGATCATAGTAGATCCTAGACTCAGCTAGGTGGCGATTTGATTGTAGCAAATCCTTGAGCATGTTTGGATTGCTTAAGAAGCTTGGGTACAAGCATCTTACCTACTGCTTATTTGGGAAAGGTGGGAAAAAGCCTCAGAGCATAGTGGAAACATGAGTGGGATTTTGTGCCTTGGAAGTAGGCAAGCTAGGGACGATCCTCAGCATTCAAAGGAAGCTTTAGCAGGCTCTCTTTTCAGTTGATTGTTTTGTAATCCATAAGCTGTCAGGATGTCATGAAGCCAACTTGAGAGGTCCTGACTCCAGACCTGGGAAAGTATACTGAGCTCTTTCAGGGACACAGATAAGTAAGTCTCTCTACAGGATATGGGGGGAAAAAATCCCTCAGAATTCCTTCACTAGATCTCATTTCAATTAAGTAGAAAATCTCACTGTGTTCCATCTTGTCAGACTTTATTTTGAAGCATCAGATAGCACTTGCCATGTGGATCAATTGGTGCAGATAATGTTACAGGGAAAACATCCAAAATGTGTTTCCTGTGTAACAAAAGAGACGCCTCATCACAGTTCAACAGTGTACATTTCTGGTCATGCACTGGAGGTAAAGATTTTGCCTACAATAGGGCAGTAAAATCCAGAGATACTGTACTCAGACTTTCTAGTTGCTTGTGATTTTAAAATGCATGAAATCTGTTTCATGACTAGAACAATAATTTGGTTGATGACTTAAGAAAGAACTTTTTCCTCCTTAGCTAAATATGCACAGCTAATGAATAATGGCCAAGTAAACCCAACATCTCCGTGTAAGGAAGTGGGATGGATGTGGTAATGATTTATCACGGAGACTTCATTTTGGAGAAAGCGTATCAAGAGAAGTGTCCCTAATGTTATTTTCTTAAAGAAGCTTATTTTAGATAATGGATTGGTGGAAACCCACTAGTGTGATAGTGTAACTGCAACATACACTTTGATAGGACTTCTTTCCTATGGACTTCTCCATAGTGGCCTTGATGTAGCAAAAGAATGTGCACTCAGTTCCATTGATGGTACATATTTTGTAAAAGTCCCTTAGAATTATAAAACCACTATGCAAATATTTATAGTATTAGGCCAATGTTAAGTGATGAAAACTTAACTCCAGAAAAGAAACCATGTAAATCTGAGTATGTTTTTTTTGTTTTTGTTTTTGTTTTTTACATAAAAGGCCTTAATTTCTCAACATCATTGAACAAAAGCAAAATTTTTTGAAGTGGTAAATGATGAAATAATGTCATTTACACATGTTAATATCGATGGGATATTAATATTGTCCTGAAATTATGTTCATTTCAAAGAACAAGTCTAAGTTTTATAGGAGCACAGTCTGAGAAAAAATATGGAAACTATGGTAAAGAAGGTTGACTCTGGGTTATCTGCAAAATTCTGAGTATTTCAAATACCTAATACTTTATCCTCTGAGAATTTGTTGGCTTATTCTGGATTTTGTATGTGTAAATTAACCTCCTAAATTAATGGAGGTACTGGTAAATTGTATTGGGAAATAGTTTTTAAAATTAGATATCTTTAAATTTTTTGTTACAAAAATAGTAAATGTTCATTAGAAAATTGGGTGGGGGAAGGAAAGGGCAGGAGGATCAGTTATTACCAATATTCCTTTCACCCAAGGGGGAACCCTAATTAGCTTGCTATATAGTTCTTTATGATTTTTTTTAGTATCTTTTTCCTTTTTTCCTCTATCAGTATATCTCTGATACACATAGATAAATTTTTTGATAATTTTTTACTTCTTAGACTTGAAAGTGAGCATCCCTTCTCTTATTTTACTTTATTTATTTTATTTTATATTTTATTTTATTTTATTTTATTTTTTATTTTATTTTATTTTATTTTATTTTATTTTATTTTATTTTTTTTATTATTTTATTTATTTTATTTATTTATTTATTTTATTTATTTTATTTATTTTTATTTTTATTTATTTATTTTTTATTGAGTGATAGTAAAGTTCCCCTTCTCTTTTCTCTTGCTCTTCACTGACAAACTTCTTTGGCTCCTTCTGTGCTCAGTATTGCATGAGCAGTGATGACCTAGAACTTGGTTTTGGTTTTGAAACCAGCTGCAGCTTGGTTAATCAGATAGGTAGCTCAGGGCCTCTGCGGTCTGTGAACACCTGTCTCAACTCGTCTGTAACACAAATTGGCTGTTTGATTTCTTTAAAAAATTTTTTTTTTTTTCCAGAAGGCAAGGGTCAGATATTTTCCAGCCTAGGAGGAGAATTGTCAGGGCTGAGCAAAATTCCATTGCGCCTGAAGAGACACCGACAGAGGCACCGACTTTTGACCAAGCAGCTTCTGTCTCTGTTGCTTTTTTTTTTTTTTTTAAAGATTTTATTTATTTATTCATAAGAGACAATGAGAGAGAGGCAGAGAGTTAGGCAGAGGGAGAAGCAGACTTCCCACAGGGAGCCTGATGTGGACTTGATCCCAGAACCTCACCTCTGGATGATGACCTGAGCCAAAGGCAGATGCTAACTACTGAGCCACCCAGGTGCCCCCTCTTTGTTTCTTTAATTTGTGAATAAGACTTTACCATAAGGACTATGATGCATTGTGCTCAGCTCTTTTCATGTCAGTTGCTCATGATCTATTTTAATAGCCCCCTCATGAATCCTGTTCTTTCCTATGGATATATAAAACCATAATTAACTCAAGATATGTTGGCAAAGTAGGATGGGATGAGGTAAGATCTTTTATTGGCTCTACTCTTGTAGTAGAAACAAAAATTGTCTTATCCCATTTGGGCTGCTGGAACAATATAGATTGGCTTATAAGCAATAGAGATTTATTTTTCATTTCTCATGGTTCTGGAGGTTGGAATTCTAAGATCTGGGTGCCAATGTGATGGAGCTCTGCTGAGGACTCTCCTCCAGGCTGCAGACTGCTGACTTCTCCTTGTGTCCTGTGTGGGGGAGAGCGGAAAGCCATAAGCTACAAGGTCTGTCATGACTCTTAGAAATTCTAAGGACCTGAGTCCCATCACCACAAGGGATGCTGACCTCATGACATCAGCTAAACCTAATCACCTCCCAAAGGCTACATCTCTAAATTCCATCACTCTAGGGGTTAGGGCTTCAACATAGGGATTTTTTTTGGGGGGGGGGGGGACACAGACATTCAACCATTGCAAAATGTTGATTTTTCTGATTGTAATTTAGTCATTTTCTAAATATCATGCTTTTATCTTCCCAGGTGCTTCTGTATCTCCAGGGTAACTACTTTGAACATCTAATGGTGTTACATAACAAATGGATAGGAAATTGGACTAAATTATTGATAGTCTTCAGATACTACCTAACCTGGAAGGGTGATTTGGGTGATTGTTATGTTAATCCCCAGCACTCACTTGTTTTCTTAGGATTTATGCTATTCTCTTAGGGAGAAAAAAAAATCTAGTGAACTAAGAGTTTGGTTAATATAGGTCTTTGAGGACTCTAATTTCTTTTTTAAGCATTGGTTGCTGTCCTTGCATCATCACCATCTTAAATGCTCTCTACTGTGTGTCATAACAAACTTTGTTTCTGTATTCTGTTTTTATGGTAGCCCTTATTTCATGGGTTTTTCCCTCTCTTATATTATCTTGGATTAATTGTAAGGGGCTGCCTACCAAAACTTTTTAAGTCAGAGGTCTGGGGTTCAAAATATATTTTCCTATAGAAGCAGAGCTTCAGAGTGGCTCAGTCAGTTAAGCTCCCAACTCTTGGTTTCAGCTTAGGTCATGGTCTCAAGGTCCTGGGATTGAGCCTTTCATCAGGCTCTGCACTCAGTGGGGAGTCTGCTTGAGGATTCTCTCTCTCTGCCCCTCCCCTTGCTCACACACACATACAGTCTCTCTCTCTCTAAAATAAATGGTAAATCTTTTATTTATTTATTTTTTTAAAAGATTTTATTTATTTATGAGAGACAGAGAGAGAAGCAGGCTCCATGCAGGGAGCCAGATGTGGGACTCAATCCCTGGACTTCAGGTTCATGCCCTGTGCTGAAGGCAGGGGCTCAACCACTGAGCCACCCAGGCGTCCCAATAAGTAAATCTCTCTTTTTTTTTAAATACACACACACACACACACACACAAGATATACATAGTGTATGTATGTATACGTATGTGTGTGTATATATAGATATATATATGTTACCATTGGAAACAATATGGCTACACTAAAACCTTTCAATGTAGGTTGAAAATATCTACTAAAACCTTCCAAAATTCCATGGTTGAGCACAGTGGTTAGGCTGAAGTTGTTGTCAGGGTTTTTTGGTCAGCCATTTCTTTCTCACACCTCTGCCTCCACCCCAGTGTCTCAGTTCTCTTTAGACAGGAAAATGCTACAGGCAGAAAGAAGTGTAGTGGTGTTGGGAGTGACCTCTCAGCCGCCTCCCACCTTTTGCTTTTTTGGTGATGGGTCAGTATCTATCTGTCCACTGAGAAGATAGAGCTAGGATGGGCTGTGAAGTCAAATGAACCAGCTAGTTTTTATGCACTAAGTTTATCTACCGAAGTTTCTGCATTTATTTTGGGAACATAATAAGAACTCCTGGTCTGACATTAATTAACTTGCAATGGGAAGAAGAGCTACTGAAGAGAAGAAAAAAAGAATTTGGCAGTCCATTGAACTGACTTAATTATAAAGCAGGCTTTCAAATGAATACTACACAAATCAGCAATATCCATTGGTGCTGTGTGCTTGTAGAATAAGCAGCTGGAAGGGATTTGGGTACCTGGGTGGCTCAGTTGGTTGAGTGTCCAACTCAAGCCTCAAGTTGGGCTCTGCAGTCACTGTGGAGTCTGCTTGTTTTTCTCCTTCCCCCTATTCCCCTCCACCTGTTGGCGCATGGCCTCTCTCGCTCTCTCAAATAAATAAATAAAATCTTTGGGGGGGATCCCTGGATGGCATAGCGGTTTGGCGCCTGCCTTTGGCCCAGGGCGTGTTCCTGGAGACCCGGGATCGAATCCCACGTCGGGCTTCCGGTGCATGGAGCCTGCTTCTCCCTCTGCCTATGTCTCTGCCTCTCTCTCTCTCTCTCTCTCTCTCTCTCTGTGACTATCATAAACAAATAAAAATTAAAAAATTAAAAAAAAAATCTTTGGGGAAAAAAAGAAGGGGTTTGGGTTTGCCTGAGAATGTGACGTTGGTGATAGGTGTGTGGGTGCCTGTTGCACGAACACTGAATGAGAAGAGCCATTAGATATTATTAGGAAGGAATGAGGAGAGGATGACAGAGACCAACATGATGAAAGTCCTGTGTCACTGGACTGAATTTTCCATTGGCAAAAGTTGTCTTACTTACTGCTCTGTAAACTCAACATAACACTGTCAGATTTGAGGATTGTCTGATACCAGGATAGTGTAAGCATGGAAAATCTACTTCTGTCTGAGTCGGCAGAGCTAATGTGTATGCTTTGGCTCTAAATATAGAGGTTGTGGCATTAGGCAGGCACGTGATGCAGGGGCAGCTCTGATAAAGAACTCAAGGGGGAATTAATCCTAATCATAATTGATCATAGTCCCAATGCCATTTTTTCCAGCTTTTTGCCCTTCAGTGTCCATGAGAAATCCTCAGTGATGCAGAAAAGTTGGGATTTTTCATTGTTTTAGTATGTATTTATTTTTAGAAAAGTCAAGATTTTTTTTTAAAGATTTTATTTATTTTATTCATGATAGACACAGAGAGAGAGAGAGAGCGAGGCAGAGACACAGGCAGAGGGAGGAGCAGGCTCCATGCAGGGAGTCTGACGTGGGACTCGATCCTCGGACTCCAGGATCACGCCCTGGGCGGAAGGCAGGCGCTTAAACCGCTGAGCCACCTGGGCTTCCCAAAAGTCAAGATTTTTGAAACTGAAAAATCAAGACAGCAAGCCCCATTCTTTCTAAGGCTAAAGATTAAATGGACTCCTATGGCAATGCCAGCCCGTGTAGTGAAACCCCCACATCTGAGCTGTTGAGCTGGGGTCTCCTGTGTTGATGGCTTCATGGAAATTAGTTAGTAAGCATTGATACAGCAGTGGTGCCACAGGAAGCCTTGGTTCACTGAATCTGGCAGCAAATTGATAGCTTGTAGCTCTACCAATGGTGCCACAAAGAACCTGGGATTCATGTATGTTTACAGCCTGTTTTCCTGCTCCTTTACCTGTGTTGGCAACGTCTCAGACTCTCTAAGCCACCCGCTCCCTGCTCTGCTGCTCCCAGGAATTATTGGCCTACAAACCGCAGCATAATTTACCCCAAATCCTACTTTTTCCTCAAGATCCATGTACTTGCTGGTTGGATAGGACCCAGCTCTTTCAGCCATTACAGTGACTGATCGCACTCCCATCTTGGTGGTATCACTTTGCCAGAATCACACCATGTCCCAGGCCAGTGTTATCTCAGCCCTAAAATGAAAGCCTGGGCTTCAGTGGCTCTCTTGCTGCTCCAGGCTCTACAGATATGTGCCTTACTGAGCTCAGAGGTTTACTCAGAATTCTGAAAGCTGCTCCAGAGTTTCTCCTCCTTGTTACAGGTAGGAGGTGTCTGATACTGCAAAAAGCATTTGTGCCATTAGTGTGCTCCTAGCTTCACTGCACAACATGCTTCTGACTTGTTCTGAGTCCTGGCATCGTCCCCACCACTGTCCCCACCCCCTACCATTGTCCCCACCTCTATGCAGGGAAATATTGCCAAGCTGTATTTTCATTTGACCATGTGATCTTGGCATATTCACTGTTAGGAAGGTCTGCTTTGGTTGCCTTATAAGACTACAGTTTATACGTAGTAGTGGTCTCATCTTACTGTATATGCAGAGATTTTTCTTTTTAAAGATTTATTTATTTATCTTAGAAAACAGGGAAGGGGCAGAGGGAGAGAGAGGGAGAAGCAGACTCCCTGCTGAGCAAGGAGCCTGATGTGGGGCATGATCCCAGGACCCTGAGATTGTGACCTGAGTGGAAATCAAGAGCCAGCCACTTAACTGAGCTACACAGGCACCCCATACAGGGATCTTTGGTCAGTGGGAAGCTTGCCTCTATGACCTGCTGAGAAAGTCAAAATAGCTGTGCAATCAAAAATAATTTGTTGACTCAGTGATTGAAAAGGTGAGTTGCTATTATAAGAGACAGCATAGGGGCAGTACCATAGCCTTTCTTTCTTAAAAAAAAAAAAAAGAAAAATTCTGTTAAAATTATTTAATATCTCAGACATGCAGAGAAGTATCAAGAGTGACGTAACACATTTCCTCTGCATGTTGCTGTGAAATTTTTTTCTTTTTCTTCATATCTCTTTCACTCTCTACCAAAGTATGTAATTTATTTCATTTACTGTCTTGAACCCCACTAAAATGTGTCATAAGGGTAGAAAATTCTGACCTGTTTCCCTGCTACACCCCTATTTAGCCAGTGGCTGGCATTGTTCACAGTATTTGCGTATTGCCCAATATTGATTGATTTAATGAAGTTTCCCATTGCTTCTGCTCTTCATGAAGTAGAGTGCATTTTGGGGCTTACAACTGCATACTCCCCCCCCGCCCCATCAAACCTTCCTTTTCCCTACCTCCTCAGGGGTAACTAGTATTGTGCATCCATTAATCAATATGTAGAATTGTCTTCAGGTATTGAGTTATTTATATAAATGGTAATATAAGCTTTCTGGTTTAACGTGAACTCCATGCAGGACTGGGGTCAGGGCACAAACCCAGAAAAGTCCTGGTATGAGTGGTAAGCCGAGTTCCCCCAAACACTCTTTAAGGAAGACTTTGCATGTGCCTTGAATAAATGCTGAAACAAGCAGTGTGATTCATGTACCAGACAGCAATTAAGCTTTAACATCAAAGAATGAACCTGTCTCGGTTTTCTCAATTAAAGTTTAAGAACTAGATGCACTTAATGTGTCTGCCAGGAAATTGGCCATTTCTTTGCAGTTTTCTCCAGTAAGGGGGTCCTAACGGTCCAATCAAAAAAATCTCATTAACAAAGTTTAAATGGCTTGCTATTCTCAGTAAAACTTTTTTCCTTCCTTTAGTTGAGACGAGAGAAGATCGACCTTGAAAATACTTTGGAACAAGAACAAGAAGCACTAGTTAATCGTCTCTGGAAAAGGATGGACAAACTTGAAGCTGAGAAGCGGTTTGTTTAGTCTTCCTGTTCAGTGTGGGGCGCGTGCACTTCTGGGGTTTTTCTCTGGGTGTGGCTGATGAATAAGAAAGGGGTGTTTTAATTCCTTGGGTAATTTGCCAAACCAAAAAAAAAGTGGAAAGCTTTTGACCTCGTCTCATGTTGGTTACCTCTTTATAATTCTCTCTTAAAGTCCCAGTACAATTTCCTTTCATTTGGGGTGAAAGCTATGGGGAAATTAGTCAAGATGCTGTTGTTCACCTTTAAAATGTTCGGGAAAGATAACTGCAACTTAACTTTTTACCTTACTGAACTGGCTTCCCCAGTCTTCTCACGTGCTTAGATGTGTACTGTGTACAGTTAATATGACACATCTCTAAAATGTACTTCATTGAGAAGGCTGAGATTTTAATAGGAAAATCTGTTAACTTTAAAACTTACTGTAAATAGCTGTCCATAGTTAAGGTTAGGAATCGTACTAAATATATGTACATGGATGTGAAATGTCATTCAACAGCAAACATTTCTGGTACCTAATTTTTAAGTACTACATATATTGGGGATGATGAAGCAGGACTTGAAGAACGTGGGATTCTGTATGTAGGATGTGTGCGCATGGGTGTAGAAAGGGAATTTTTAAAAACGTTCATTAATCTATTTCACTGGGATCTTTTGTTTGCTAACCAGAGTCCTTTTGCCATCAGTATTTGGTTTGGATGAACATCCGTAAGTTATTTTGAGTTCATCTCTAAATTTGCAAAATATAGTCATATCACAGGCTTTAAGAAAAGTGAAAATTAGAGCTTTATCTCTAGGGAAATATTCAAGCTGTATGTAGTTGAGTCGGGTATGTTTTGCATTATGTAGTGGTACTAATAAATTGAATTATGAAAAGTTATTTAATAAAGGCAGGGACCATTACAATATTTAACAACCAATTTTCTCAACAAAGGCAGGCTTGAAGGTAATTCACAACTTGCATTTGTGCAGACTTAAAGGTAAAGAGTTAAAAGCCAAACCAAACCAAGACCCTAGCGGCTTATAAAAAGAGACATAGAGGTCCATAGCCAGTTTGTCTTCCTTTGCAGAACACAGCTGGAGTTTTTATATGTGTAAGTATCAAAGTATTGTGGTAAATGATATGAAATAATCATTCAGTCGGTGAAAAGCTGTTGAATATTCACATTCCTTGTGCTCCAAACTAAAAATAATTGGCAGAGAAGTGGGACCACCGATTACTAACCCAGTGATTATGATTTTGTTTTGTCTTCTTTTTACCTGTGCTGTGGCCATAAGCATAGGGCCTTCAGCCTGGTTTGCCGGGCCTTCAGGATTGGTTTTTCAGGAGGGAATTTTAGAAGTGGAGTCTATATGGTGTCACCTTCCAAGGGGAGATCCTAGTACATAATTTGGAAGTTTTTTTTTTTTTTTTTTAAGATTTTTATTTATTCATAGAGGCAGAGAGAGAGAGAGAGAGAGAGAGAGAGAGAGAGAGAGAGAGAGAGAGAGGCAGAGACACAGGCAGAGGGAGAAGCAGGCTCCATGCAGGGAGCCCGACGTGGGACTCGATCCCGGGCCTCCAGGATCACACCCCAGGCTGCAGGCGGCACTAAACCGCTGCGCCACAGGCGTTGCCCTAATTTGGAAGTTTGACCAGAAAATGTCAAGAGTGAAATTTCTTAAGTATCTGTTCCCGCAAACAACGTAGCGAGCATTTAGTCAGCAGACAATTCTGAGCGCCTACTGTATGCCAGGCATAGTAATCGGAAGCAAATGTTGGAGACTTTTTCACTAATGCTTAATTACCAGTGGTCATTTAAAAGAAAAAGAAGAGGGTGGATCCTTCAGCTTTGCCCTCTGCCCTAGACCTGGATACCAGGAAAGGGAGACCAGAAGTACGTATAAAATAGGCAGAGTCTGAATTCGACAGCCCCATGAATTCCGGTGATTCACAGGAGCTTGCTATTAAAACAAACTCTCCTGCTAGTATGTGGTTTTGTCTTCTAAGGCAAACTGTGTTTCATTGTTGGAATTTTTCTTTCCACGGAAGAATCCTGCAGGAGAAGTTAGACCAGCCGGTCTCTGCTCCTCCGTCGCCTAGAGACATCTCCATGGAGATCGACTCTCCAGAAAACATGATGCGCCACATCAGGTTCTTAAAGAATGAAGTGGAGAGGCTGAAGAAGCAGCTGAGAGCCGCTCAGCTACAGCGTATGTAGCCTCTGGTTTCACTGGTCTTCTGTGTACAGAATTAATCTGTTTACCAAGCGCAGGGTTTACTAGTATTTACCATTGAACTTGCATAAATCAGATACATACTGTACTTCATTACCAGTACATATGTATAGGCATCTTTCTATCATCCTGGAATCAATTATTTTTGAAAGTATTATATAGTAGGACAAGCAAATAGTTTAGAATACTTCTAGAAAAGCAGATAATTTCAGGAGGGTTCAGAATCGGGTACCATATTCTCCCTGTGTTTATCTCTAAGATTGTAGGAACAAATATGCTTTCAGGGAATTAAGGCAGAGAATAGAGTGTTTATCGTTCTTACTACTAAATTTTAGCATCAGCTGACATTTGTTCATCACACTTGAAGAAGAAATGCTTTTAAAATGTATGCTTATTGTTTGGGTAAATGTCAAGATGTGGAGTTGGGAATCAAAGGAACTAGATTTCTGAACGCTTGATTAGGTCACTGTGCATTTACTTGGGTTTTTCCTGTTCCTGCTTCTAGGCTGCTCAGATGCATTTGAATAGATAGTGCAGGGGAAGTGGGGTTCTCCCTCTCACCCCTGACCCCCAACCACCCATTTTTCACAGTTACACGTTTTTTTAAAATCCATTCTCCCAGGTACACATATGTGTCTACGTAAACTTATTTTATACAAAAAGCAGCAGAATGAACACACTCCTCTGTATTTTTCTGTTTTTACTTTCTATATCTTGTCCGTTTTTCCTTACCAATACATACAGAGAGCTGTCTGATTCCCTTTTTAAAAGCTGCTTAGTATTAGGTTGTATGGATACCTCTTACCCACAGTTTCACTTTCAACAGTGTCAGTTACCTGTGGTCACCTGCAGTGGGAGACTGGTGATCCTCCTGACCTACCGTCAGAGGGTCAGTAGTGATGATATGTCACCAACGACTGTGCCGTTCCCCTCACTTCATCTCCTTACATAGGCATTTTATCATGTCACCTCATCACAAGGAGGGTGAGTTTAGCACAGTAAGATGTTTTGAGAATGTTGGGGAGGAATAATTTCCCTTGCCCTTCAAGGACCTTCTGGCCAGACTAAGAAACAAATTGACATGAGACAGATTAACAGGAGAAAACCAAATTTAATAGCATATGTACAGAGAATCCACACAGACGTGGAAATTGCAAGAACAGCCAGGCACCAGAAAGTTTATATGAGCAAGGGAAAAAGGTAGGGGTCTGAGGATACAAAAGGAGATGGACCTTAGTGGGAAGGTGAGAAGAGATGTTTGGAAAACAAAGCTTGTCCTATTACGTAGATAAGTTTTCTAGATAAAGAGGAATCTCTGTCATAGGTCTCTTCCTGATATGGGCAGGCAGTTGAAGGGGAGGTAAAGAGCTCTTTCTGAATCTGCTGGGTGTGGAAAGCTTTTACCTCAAAATACTGTTCATGCCAAAGTGGCTCATCTTGGAGTGGCCTACCCTGGGCCCCTGCAAGGGAGACAGGGACCACTTAATAGAACTTTATTACACTATATTGTTATAATTGTTCTCTTTTAATATTACTTTGTTAACCACTTACTGTGCCTAATTTAGAAATTAAACTGAATCATAGGGTGTATATTTAGGAAAAAACCAGTATATACAGGGTTTGGGGTCATCCTCAGTGTCAGGCATCCACCAAGGATCTTAGAACGTATCGCCCGTCAGTGCTGTATACCAGAATTTATTTAACTAGTCCCATACCAGTGGACCGACCCGTTTTGGTTGTGATGCAACCACAATAAACCACAATAAACATCTTTGTCCTCACATTTGACACCTGAGGAAGAACATCTTCAGGATAAACTCCAGAAGTGGATTTGTTGAGTCAAGTGACTGTGCATTTAAAATTTCAATGATTTTTACCTGTATGTTTTCCTCTCTAAAGTATATTGCAAGTTCTAGTCCAGTAGTACATCTGGGATGGTGACTCAAGATCATCCTGGGAACCTGAACCTATAAGAAATAGTGTTAGTTTCCTGTTGTTGCAGTAACAAATGACCACACACTTAGTCACTTAAAGTAACACAAGTGTATTAAAGTACAGTTCTGGAGGTCTGAGGTCCACAATAGGTCTCCTTGGGCTAACATAAAGGTGTCAGCACGGCTGGTTTCTTGTAGAAGGCTCTTTAAGAGAGGCTCTGTTTCCTGGTTTTGTCCAGCTTTTAGAGGCTGCCTACCCATTTTGGCTCATAGTCCCTTCCCTGCTTTGGCAGCATTCCTGCCTGCATCAATGTGTGCATCGTTCCACTCTGACCCCCTGCTTCCTTCCTACAAGACCCTGTGATTATATTTGCAAGTCACATAATCCAAGGTAAATTCCCATTCCATGGTCCTTAACTACTTCACATCTGGAAAGTCCTTTGGCCACGTAAGGAAACTTCATCACAGGCCTCAGAGATTAGGATGTGGACATCTTCGGGGGCCTGTTGTTCTCTCAAACCTGAAACAGGATTCTGGGCTTACTCTGGGAGTAATGGTTCTCCATTTTTTTTTTTTTTTTTTTTTTTAAATACAAGGGCTTCTGATGTGTACCTCAGGTTGAGGGCCGTCACATACATGTTATGAAAACAAATCAGTGAGTTCTCAAATACTAGATAATGTTAGGATATTTTTTGAGTTTTTGGTGTGCCGGACAGATAGGTCTTTAAGTGCCTTTCAGAGCTGTCGGTTCACGTATTACTTTGTATACTTTTCTTGTGCCTTAGATACAGTTGTTAGAAGAAATGGAGGGAGAATTTTTTATTCTAGTTACTCTTGTCCTGTGGCACTGTTTGGTCTTGGGAGAGACTGCAGATGTGAACAGAAGCATCCATAAGTGCCATTTTGTGAGGGCAGAGAAGGCTGACTGGCAGAAGGGACATGTGGTGCCCAGCTGGCTCACTACAGGTCTGCACTGGTTTAGAGGATGAGTTAGTGACTTTGCTTCCTCCTCCCGAGTCAGGTAGCCTGCCCCCCAGGCTGCTGTTGGGTGCTTGGCTCCTCACTCTCCAGGTATGTCTGAATCAGCACTCGAACCTGTTTCCCAATAGTTCCCACCTTGGGTTAAATGTAAGAATCACTCGGGGACTTTCCAGTATACTGATGAAAAGGCCTCATCCTCAGGATTCTGGTTTGGGCTGGGTTCTGGGCATCAGCATTTTCTAACCGTATGCTTAAAAGAATGCAAAATCATTCAGATCATATGAGACCCACCTGTTTGGAGTCTGTCCAGAAGTCCCCCTCTGTCGATGTGGTTTTTGACTGAGATGGCTGGGGGAAGCATCAGCTGTGGCCCTAAGTCTTAGAGAGCTCTGTGTAAGAGAGGGTGATAGAGTGACCCTTTCTTACATCATAAGTCACAGTCACATCAGGTGACTGATGAGAGTAAATCCAGTCTTGAAATCAAGTGTGGGGATGTGCCAGCAGAGGGCACCCAAGGAATACCGCCGTGTCAGCCATCTGTGGCTGGTCTGTCACACCCAGAGGTGTTGGCCTGGTGCCTTCTCTGTCCTCTAGCTTCTGGGTTAATTGTCCAGATGCCAGGCAAGTCCTCCAGTCATCACTCCTGCTGACTGATGTTCTTGTGTATAGATTATTGTTTAAGGAGTCCCCTGCTGATTTCCCCAGATGCTAAAGGATTGCATCTCAAAGACAGTGTTTTCTCTTAAATGATTGTTCTGGAAGCCTCATGAATCCTCAATTCTCTGAAGCTTTCCTATTTATAGAAAAGAAAGGCAGCTTGCTCCAACAGCCGCCCCTCTTGTTCTAGAAACAATAATACTCCAAGGGGCCAATCTAGTGCTTCCTGTTGAGCTAGTGAAAAATTCTGCAGGTTTGCATATTTGGGGTGAAATAATTTAAATCGCTTATATTAAAAGTGTACTTTGTAAATATTTTCCCAGCATGCCTTCAATTAAAGAGATTTTTGCATCTGGATTAGACAGCAGGGTTTCTGGTTCTATTAAAACAACTGAAGGATTTAGTGTTTAGTGCACATAATAGTGTTTAATAACTTAGTGTTTTTGGTATTTTTATTTGAATTTCTAAAATAAGGATGTTCAAGAAGCTTTTATATATTCTATAATGATGCTGTCTGGGAAATCATTGAATATTTATCATCAGAAATCATTATTTGCTAAAACATCAGACCTTCATAAAAAGGTCTTAAAACAAACTAATTGGATGGATTAGGAGTTGGAATAAGGTCACTTTGTGGGAAAGAATGGGTCAGTGTGGAATTCCACTCCTTCCTTCATTCTTAAATTTGGAGTGGGCTAATAATATGGAGCAGTAACCTGTAGGACTCCCCCTTAGATATGATCATGACCACTCACACTTTGTAGCTGTTTTTCAGAAAAGAGAAGTACATGGAGATTTTACTTTTTCCAAGTTCATTGGCTGAGAGAGCAGAAAAAGGAAGGAAGCAAGAAGATGGGCAGATACTGAATTTTATATTAGTATTATTTTGGTGACAACATATTCTGTCAGAAGTAAACCAGCAAAGGGGTCGGAGAGGGCCATGTTTTATTGTTCATTGGAGTGGTGCCAGAAGGTACCCCGCAATCCTGCACAGAGTAACATCAGAAAGGCAGAGATTGTGAAAGCTCTAGGGAACTCAGTGCAAGGAGATCCTAGGGCCTCATGAAATTGTCAGTCCCACATTTCAGATTCCTGAAGAGAGAATCTGATGGGCTCAGCCAGCTCCAGTGTTGAGCTCTGAGGCTGTTCGGCTCTGGCCTAGGAAACCAGTAATTGTAGCAGAAGCCTCGTTATACGGGGCAGCCCCTGAAGAACAGTATTTGTCATCAGCAAGACTCCATCCCTGGAGCCCAGCTGCATAGGGGTCTTCACCTGCCATCTTGACTCAGGGAGGCTGTGCGCGAGGCAGAAATAGAGTCTTATAGACACACCAAAAGTTAGACTTGACCTATGCATCTGAAGTTGTTTACTGTGTCAGTTTTTATTTTCATAAACAGATTCTAACTTTCCAACTGTGTTGTAGTGCACCGGTGCACAGGTATGACAGCCCCCTTTGTGCCTAGAGCTGAGGGCAGCAGGATTGGTCCCTCCTTGAGGGATACCTCGGGCCGAATCATTCACCGCAGCTGGGCTCCCACCTCTCTGCTCTAGCAGCATAGAGAGCTCTGGTGGCTGCTAAGTCCTGACTTTGCTATGGCTCCACCATTCATTTCCTCCTCCACATATGGCACTTCAGAAGGCACGTCAGTGGGAGTGAAGATAGCTAACCTCGCAAAGCTGCTTTCTGTATTTTTTTTCTAAATGCAAATTGTTGGTAAACTTTGGTACATGGGGTAAACTTTAAATCCAGATCTCCTCATGCGTGGGAGAACGACCACATTCTTTGTAGCATAGGAGCCAGACTGCTGTCTTCTTAGTTCACATTGGAGTATGATTGCATGAAACATGGTTTAATGGAGGATTCTGGCCTTTCAGATTCTGAGAAAATGGCACAGTATCTGGAGGAGGAGCGTCACATGCGGGAGGAGAACCTGCGGCTGCAGAGGAAGCTACAGAGAGAGATGGAGAGAAGGGAAGCACTCTGTCGACAGCTGTCCGAGAGCGAGTCCAGCCTGGAAATGGATGATGAAAGGTGTGTGCATGTCTTATGAGCCTTGTGAGAAAACCAAATCAGACCAGGCTCCAAGAGTTCTCCTCTCACATCTGGCTCGATGTGGAAGGAGATGGCTCCTACATTTGCTTGTGGTGATGACAACCACCACCACATCAGAGTAGATACTGAGCATGGGGAATACGGAAGATTGACCATTTTCTGTAAACACAAAAGACCAAGAATAAATTGCCTTTCTAAAATTACTTGGTCAAGAGAGAAATGGAGGGTTATGTATAGAGAGACAGAGTTTGCAGAGTTGTTGAGTTTCTCTTGTCCTGCACTGTGTCTGTTCAAAGTATGGGAGCATCTTAAGTCCTAGATGTGGATGAGCAAGCTCCATGTGGGTCTGGGTTGGAAGGATCATCAGGAGACAGGTGGAGGGTGCTGAAAGGCAGAGGTCTTATCTTAACAACTTGGAAACTGCTGAGCCTTATTGCAGCTACTTTAAAAAAATAAAACCAGCGCAGTGCCTTTAACTGCTGAAGTGTCTATGACTAACCCTCTCATTATCCCACCGAGAAATGGGCTGAAATGAGAGTCATCTGTGGTTAATAAGTAGAGGCAATGGCCCCAGCATTTCTCTCTTATCCAGTTGTCCAGAATCCACCCATTCCCACACCACCACCCCCCGCGACACCCCCGCTTGGGAGTGAGGTGATTGTCAGGATAAGCAACAGCAACAAATCCAACTTAAAAAAATTGCAATCAACAGAGAAACCCAGCATTTGGGAAATTGGGCTTTCTTTGAACCAGATCATTTCTGCAAGGAAATTCTGTGTTCTGGATCAGGGTTGCCCTGGCCTTATGTGTTGGTATCTTAGTGTGAGGGGTCAGACCGAGCTCCCTTGGGCATCTCCTCCAACAGGATTGGGCAGTCAGTGTCGGAGACCAGGATCTCCTAATGATCACGATGAATCATGTTGACTGTCAACACCAGAACACTTCATAATCACTTCCTTTCTCTTTCCATGACTGGATAGATCCAGAGGGTTATTAACAAAGCTTTTGATCAATTTCCTGTGTTCAGTGGTATTATCATTTTAAGAAAAATCTGAGGTTTTCTATAACGGAGGTCTATATTTTTATAATAAAAAAACTTATAATGGCTTATCATATTTAAAATGTCTGTGTATATGCTTCCTCATTTGAAAAGAATAAATATTTTTTCTCAGAAGTTTATATCATAAACTTTTTTTTAGCCTTGAATTTCACTGATTTCTTTCCAACAGTGTTCCCCTCTCACTAAAAATCCTTGTCCTCTGAAAGCCATTTGACTAAAACCATCAGCTAGAATACTAAACTATTTTATAAACTATCTTAAGACATAGAGCAGATCTTGTATTAACACCACATGGTGCCCTGTACCTGATTTTGAATGCGGCACACTCTGAGGGGCAGCATCTTTCCACCATGGTGAAAATACTGAAGCTACTTTAGGCTTCCAGATAATTTTTTTTTTTTCCAGAACTGGTATTTACTCCAGATGTTTGCCTTATCTTTTCATAGGTCACATTATCCCAGCTAGAATACAGTGGCTCAATAAAGACTCCTCTCCCTGTTATAAATGATGATGTCACATTGGGGAGAAAGAAAATAGTTGGAAACTTAAGGTGTCTACAGGTGTGTTTATTCCTTAAAGACCAAGAGGCAGTTTTGCTGCCTGGTGGATGTAGGTTACAATAAATGCAACTTGGTGCCACCTTGGCAGGCTGCCCTCAAAGGCGGGCATAGTTAGGAATGGGGCTCTAGTTGAGAGATGCACGTCAGATTTGGGAGCCCAGTTTTCTTTGAGTCAAATGAACTAGTGTGGAAATGGCCGTGTTAACGTTCTTGTCGTGAACTGATTGGCAGTCAGGGCTGAGATCTTCCCCGGGATAAAGAGGCCTGCACATGTGGCCGAAGGTTAGCTTGTTGGGAAGTCTCTCAAGCAGAAATTTCTCCTTGTCAGCATTCTGTGCTTGTTCACATAGTGAAGGCTGACATTCCTGATGATCAGGCCTGAGTATTCTCAGGTCCAATGTGACTTCCACATCTGGGATGAAGTCCGAGCTGGCATGGTGTGGCCAGGTGGACCACAGTAGGTGCACGGTGCTATGTCTTTGCTACATTCTAGTATGTGGCTGTTTATTAAGCAAGGCTTACCTTGTAAATGATTGATATCCACTTCACAGGAATACCATTACCTTTAAGCTTTAAATATTCAATTCACAGGAATACCTGTTAACTTTAAGCATTAATTTGATGACATACATCTTGCAGGGCTTGCTTGAGTTTGAGTTTCAAGTAACAATTTAAGTGTAGCCATCAAAACATGGATGTGCCAATAATCCTTGGGACAGTGGAGGTAGATTTCTACATAGCTTTTATTATCTGATGAAGAAAAGCCCAGTCCTCTCTGTTGAATGGCACAGCTGTTAGTAGGCCTCCACCTGGAGCTACAGTGTTCCATATTTCCCTACCCTGTACCCCTAGGGAGAGGGGTGTTTACTAAGCAGTGGAGCTTTGTGACACCTGAGTCTGCTTTATGCATGTCTCTTAGCTATAGCATCACTCTCTCAATACCCAGTTTGACCTCAAGATAGGAACCCCAAACCTTGTCTCTTAGGAGTTCTCTTAAGAACTACTGAAATGCATGCAATTCACAGGGCACCTGGGTGGCTCAGTCAGTTAAGCATTTGTCTTCAGTTGGTGATTTCAAGGGATTGAACCCTGCATGGGCTCCCTTCTCAGTGGGGAGTCTGCTTCTACAACTCTGCCCCTCCTCCTGCTCATGCTTGTGAACACCCTCTCTCTTGCTCTTGCTCTCAAATTTATAAAATCTTAAAAAAAAAAAAAATAATGCATGCAGTTCTGATACTTTCCCCCCCTCTCCTTTAGGTATTTTAACGAGATGTCTGCACAAGGATTAAGACCTCGCACTGTGTCCAGCCCGATCCCTTACACACCTTCGCCAAGTTCAAGCAGGCCTATATCACCCGGTGAGTACACATTCTCAGCTACTTCTGTGGATGATTTCTGGTATGTTTCATAGGCATCCCCAAATATGCTCCCCTCTAGCATATAAAAATCTTGTAAACAGAGGGAGAACAGTCATGTGTTTTTCAGAAACATGAAAAACAAATCACTATCAAGACAGAGTTTTAGCCTGAAATTTTTAAGCATAAATGTTACAGTGCCAGCTGGTGTTTTTTCATTTTTTTGTTGTTGTTGAAAAGGAATTTTAATCCAAAAATCCTTTTTTAAAAGACTGTCTTTGATTTTTAAGTGCCAGTGGAGTGACAGAGCCTTGCATAGATGTCTAAGATGGAGCATAGCACACCTCCTGGGGCTTCTATTATTTTATTTTACATACATTATATCTCATTTCTACTCTCAGAATAATTAATATAGGCATCATTTTCCCATGTTAAAATTGAAGCAGTGATTTAAAAGTACAGTGGCTGTTGGTCACAGGTCCAGGAGGTGGCAAGGCGGGGAAGGTCTTGCTTCCCAAAGCCTTTGTCCTTTGGAGCACTAAACTGCCTCCTGAGATTACTGGTGGCTGGGGAGCTGACTGGTGAGCCGACTGGTGGGTGAGCTGACTGATGGTGAGCTGGTCAGCCAGCTGGTAAGCTGGACTAGTGAGCAGACTGGAGAGCTGCCTGGTGAATAGGACTGGTGAGCTGACCGGGTAGCCGACTGGTGGTTGAGCCAACTGGTCAGTGAACTGACTAGTGAGCCAACTGGTGAGCTGACCCGTGTAGTGTGACTGGGCCCCAACAGGCAGGCCCTGCATGAAGAAACTGGCCTTGCTTTTGGCTTTGCTTCTGCATCTGGCTTTGCTCCTCAAAAGCCTTTCCCTCAAAGGCGTGCTTGTCTTCATCTGACCCCAAAAACCAGCCCCCCAGGCCTCCCTCCCGGTCTCTGGCTCAGAACCAGCACAGCGTGGGGCTCTCAGGCCAGGAGGGCAAGTCAATGATCCAGCAAGGATGAAAGAGGAAGCAGGGGGCCAGGGACCTGCCAGGGGAGTGGAGGGAGGGAAGAAAAGGTAGGCAGCCAAGGGATCGCATCTTGTGACTAAAGGGACAAGTCTGAGTTTCTTGTGCTTGCTGGTAAACAGATTTTAAACAGAGCTGGGGAGAAAGTATGTGTGTGGGGGAGTGGAGTTTCACAGCAGAATAAAGTGAGCGCCTGCTTTTAGAAGGATGGCGGCAGGAAGAGGCTTTGTGGGTTTGGAAAGTAAAACAGCTGTGTGTTAGGGGTTCTATGACTTTGTATGTTGTGACAATTGTGACAATGGACAACAGGGAATGCCCTTCAGGTGGACCTTCAGGTGGATGAGGGGAAAGGCCGCAGTAATGCACATTCCGCACATGCTGAGGTTAGATCCTGCCCAGTGCTCTGCTGCTGGGACCTTCCTTTCTTTCTTTTTATTTTCAAGAGGAGAAATCAAAAGAACATCCGGCACAAAGCATAGCAACTTTTGTCCAGTTCAGGCAGGGTAAAGAGGAGTTGTTCACAAACCAAAGGGCTTCGTGTCATGGAGCAGTGCATGACCATCTCCCCTTGTTCTTTCCCAAAGGATGTTCTGGAATCTGTTTCTCCTGTTCTCTGGTGGCCTTTAAATCTCTCCAAAAGCTCCCTCTTTCTTGCTGCCTCTCCATTTTCCCCAAACAGCACTTCAGTTTCATTACCACGATAAAGTCCTTCTTTGCCTTCTAACTTATTGACATAAAAGGAAGGCATGCTTCAGGAAGGAGCAATATGGAAGATAGTTTTTATAGTTGATGGTGATGCTGATTCATATTTAGTATAATTTAGCCTTCTGTTTGATTTATTTAAACCTAAAGAAATCCTTAGAGGCATGTATTTTCCAATACATTAAGTGTAATGTTGTGGACTTTGAATAAAGCAAAAGCAAAAATCAGACCTTAGTTGGGAATATCAACTTCTGTTGTAATAGATACTCAATCAGAAGATCTTATTCTGTGTACGTAATTTTGACTTTCACTGCACCTATCCCTGTATGGGGGACTTTCCTGTAGAGATGAGGCATTTGCTTTTCCCTTGGACTAAGTAATAAGTAACACCTAGATTTTTTTTTTTCTTTCAGCCAGCCTAAGTGAGAAGAACCTTTGTGTCTTATTTTAAAGTTGTGTAATATCATTAAAGTAGATTTTATCTCATATTTGGCCAGAGAATTACTCCTTATCTAGTCCCTTGCAGTTCTATACATAGTATATCAGCAAAACCTGAATTTTCAAGTTTGCCTTTCAATTTAGTTTTTATTGGAAGAAGTTGTGGTTCTTGGTATTAAGAATATCTAATCACTTTCTTAGTGGAATTATGTTGTGTGTGTGTGTGTGTGTGTGTGTGTGTGTAGCTTTTATTTCCATTTTAAGCATGGTGAGTGCTTATTTGTTCCCTTACCATTTCTGATTAACATTGACAGTCTTGTATTTCATCAAGTTGTTGAAATACTTCCTCTTTCAGTTTGAAAGTTCTATTTCCTAGAACTTTTGAAGGATCCTTTTCTTAATAATGTATCGACATGGGGCACCTGCGTGGCTGGGTGGTTGAACGTCTGCCTTTGGCTCAGGTTGTGATCACGGGGTCCTGGGGGATCTTTAAAAAAATCTTAAAAAAAAATGTATTGACTTACATATGCAGATCATATTTGGGGAGAATATTACTTATCAGCAATAAGGTTGCTGATTTCAGGTTGTCCGTTATTTTAGGCAGCCTAACAACAAGACACTCCCAATTAGCATATTTTGATGTGCCTAAATCATAGATGGGGTATAACAAAGTTTGAAAAAGTGTCTACACCCCACTACCCCACTAGCAACAAGCATACCCACTGCCCAGATCTGGGTGTTTTGTTTTTCTTTTCTTTTTTTTTTAAGATTTTATTTATTTATTTAATGAGAGACACAGAGAGAGGCAGAGACATAGGCAAAGGGAGAAACAGGCTCCCTGGGGGGACCCTGATGCAGAACTCAATCCCCAGACCCTGAGATCACTATCTGAGCCAAAGGCAGATGGTCAACCGCTACACCACCCAGGTGTCCCCAGATCTGGGTTTTTAATTCCATTCTCCAGTGAAAAGAGCTGTGAACTCCTTGGAGAAATGGATGTTGGAGGGTTTGGAGCAGGGAACCTACAGGACGAACCCAGAAAATCTAGTAATGCTGCAAAGGAAGGAGGTGCTCAAAAAACAGCAAGATGAAGGTATGTGAAAGAGACACAGGAGCCCACCAAAAATGCTCCCAAAAGCCAAAGCTGAAACAATCTGAGCAGCGAAAGAAAAAAAGTGTTAGGTTATAACCCAAACATAAAATAAATATCCATGAATTTATACTAGTATAAATAAATGACTGAGTAAAAAACAAGGGAGGAGAAACCGATCTCTCCTATGAAAGAATTCCAAATAATTTATGTAGCTGCTCTGCTCTCAAGGAAGTGGAAATAACTCTTTACTCTTTAAATGTGGGAGGACATAGTGTCTTCCTTCCAAAGAATGTGTGGAAAAGCGGGGGAAAAAAAGAGTAACGTTACAGTGGAGAAACTTGACGAACGTGGCCTCAGCCAGGCCATCAGGGTCCGCGTTGACAGTGGTGAGCTGTATCTTACCCTACATACAACGAAAATGGCACTTCACATCTGTAGACTTCTCCCAAAAAACCCATAACCCTAGTCTAACCACGTGGAAAACATCAGACAGACCCCAGTTCAGGGATAGTCTGTCTGCAGAATATCTGATCAATACACCCCCAATGGGACAAGCTCTTCAAAAACAACGAAAATTGAGGAACTGCCGCAGCCAAGAGGCACCTCAGGAGACCTGACAGTTAAATACTAAACTGGTATCCTATATGGGATCCTGGAACAAAAAAGAGACATTAGGTAAAACTTCAGGAAATCCAGACAAGTTGGAACCTGAGTTAATAATAATGTGTCAGTATCAGTTTATTAGTTGTGACAAATGTGTTATACTAGCATAAGATGTTAATAATAGGGGATTCTGAGTGTGGCCATCCTGGAACTCTCTGTATTACTTTTGCCACTTTTCTGTAAACCTTAAAGTATTCTAAAATTAAAAGTTTATTTTTAAAGAAAGCCACAGAAGTAGAGATCTCACCAAGTCATAGTAGATAAAGGGAGCAGAGAAAAGCCCTCCTGTCTGATCCTGATGCAGCTGCGATATTTAGAAGTCAAATACAGGAGGAAAACCTAGCGAACAAGATTGGGAAATGGCTCTCAGGGGAGTGGAAGGAAAATTGGAATATGATCTCATACAAAGCCTTTCACCAAGAAGAGGGTGGTCAGCTTTGTCACACGGCCTCCAGGGTCAAGTACAGTGAAGAGTGGAGAATGGTTGTTGCAGCTGGCAGCATGGAAACACCGCTGACTTTGCAAGAGCAGTCTTGATGGAGTGATGGGGATGGAAACAGATAAGGGAGATTTCAAGAGGAAATTGTGTCTATATTTGACTTTTTTGCGAAGACAGTGGTCTTACGTGTAACTTATATAATTATCATAAAATCATAATTTAAAATAATCTTAAAAGGAAGCAAAGGTATCTGCCTTTAGTTTGGTTCTACATTTTTTTTTTCATTAGCAAAAAGATACTAAAGAAAATTTGGGGACAGTCAGAAGGGGATAGGCAGAAATAAAGTCATCCTGAATCTTTCTATCCAGAAGTGGTGTTAAAATGTTAGTGTTTTCAGGGGCACCTTGGTGGCTGAATGGTTGAGCTTCTTTGGCTCAGGTCATGATCCCAGGGTCCTGTGATTGAGTCCTGTATCAGACTCCACAGGGAGCCTGCTTCTCCCTCTGCCTATGTCTCTGCCTCTCTCTGTGTCTCTCATGAATAAAATCTTAATAATAAAAAAAAAAAGGTTACTGTTTTCTGAGGTCTCCCCCACCCCAGTGTTCTTTTAGATAGTTGGGTTCATACAGATGATACACATTTGTACTTACTTCATTTTGCCTTGAGCTTGTGGATGGTGAAATAAGTCTCATTTTTATTGTAGTTAATACATTAACTATATGAGAGCAAGAGAAATTTATTGTAGCAATAGCTTTGAAAAGCCATAGTATTTGATTTATTAATAGACTGGTGTTTGGGGTTTGGCATTTTCAACCTAGGTATTTTTGGTTTCTCATCCTGTATTGTATTTGTGCGCCAGAAGGTCTGGTGCATGATGATAACTTAAGGGAAAACAAAAAGCACTAAGACAGAGTCTGTGGCCTCTTAAGAGCTCATCATCAACAACAAGGCTGGGGGAGGTGTAGGAGAGAAATACAAGAAGCAAAACTCTTTACAAGAAACTTTTGTAAAATTTATTCCTGAGAGACACAGAGAGAGGCAGAGACACAGGGAGAAGCAGGCTTCATGCAGGGAGCCCAATGTCGGACTCGATCCTGGGACTCAGGATCACACCCTGGGCCAAAGGGAGGCACCCAACTGCTGAGCCACCCAGGCGTCCCATCTTTATAAGAAACTTTACAAGGCCAAGCATAATGAATTTTATGCAGAAGGTGAAGTAGCTAAACTGTTGGACATCCACTCCTTGGAGGGTTATATGCTGTACGATTTCGTTTATAGGACTCTCTCAAAGTGACAACATTACAGTGAGAGAATAGATCAGTCATTGCTGGGGCATAGGATGAGTGGAAAGGTGTGATTAGTGAAAGGACTGACACAAGGGAGTTTCTTTGTGGTGACAGACCAGTTGTGATGACTGTTAACTTGAGTCTATACATGTGATAAAATGACTGAGCTGTATACACATGTGGACACAGGAAGAGTGCAGTGCAGTAAACCCTGAGGAAGTCCAGTGCAAGTCTGGGTCTTCGTCACTAGGAGGCGACCTGTGTCAGTTTCTGGGGTTGACACTGCTGTGCTTATGGAAAAGCTTGTTGGTGGAGGCTGCCTGCAGCGTCCAGTAGAACTCTGTCATGTGTTTGCAGCTTCATGTGAGTGGTAAACGGTTTCAGAATAAAAGGTTATAATTGTAAAAAATTGAAATAGTTTTAAGAAGAGATTCGAAAAAGAGAGAGCTATGCATAGAGCACTTTTGAGATTGGCCTTAAAGGAACTTCATGAGCTGAAGCTTAATGAGGCCATCGGTGGCCAGGCACTCTCCCAGCACTTTGTGACAGTTACTCATTTCATCCCCACAGCAACCTTGTGAGGCCACTACAGTAATCTCATTTTACAGTTGACGGATCTGAAGTCCCCTGTCACTCAGTGCCAAGTGGCAGAACTAGAGTTGGAGCTAATGTGGCATTCAGCTCTAGGGGCTCGTCTGTCTGCCTTCAAAGGCTAGTCGAGGGCCCTCATGGCCAGGGAAGAAGGTAGAGAGAAGCCCAGGACATGCTGGGAACTGAGCAGTGGAGGTCAGAGTGAGAGTGATAAAGTCACTGTGGTTTGTACACTGGCCGCCCTGGGGCCCTGCTTCCATAGGTTCTGATTTCATCTGGTTTGGGCCTGAGTGAGGGCTTTGATACTCTGTTGAGAATTGCTGACCCACAACATTAAGAGATAGGTTGGAGCCAAGGACAGAGGCCTTTATAAGAGTCTTTGGATAAGGATCCACTTTCATAGCCTTTCTCTTAAATTTCATCACTTTCATAAGAAACAGAATTAGGGTTGTATTCCTCAGAACTATTTAAATAAAACCTCTTCTTTCCTCCTCCAGCTGAACGAAGTCCTTGTGGTAAAAATAAACATGGCCACTTAGTTTCCAAAGACTTTACTCCAGACCTCCATTTTGTAAATGTGAACCCCAGATCCACAATTGGAATGGAAACGTGCCAAATAGAAAGCATTAATTGACAGTCAAATCAAGAACTAAAATAAACCCTTGACTTTTGATGTTGAGGACACAAATTCTGGGACAAGACAACTAAAGGTAGGCTTGGAGGCTGCAAGTCTCAGCCATGGAAGCCAAAAGAAAATAACAGCTTCTTATTTTTATTGTATTCAGAAAAGAGTTCAAGTGGAGTTCATGTTGCTTGGCATCTAATAGCTGATCTTAGATTCAAAGTGGTTGAAAATTGCACTCATTTCAGCAGAACATACACTAAAATTGGAATAATACCAAGATTAGCATGGCCCCTGCACAAAGATGACATGCAAATTCATGAAGCATTCCATATTTTTTTAACCAAAGCAAATTTGAAAAAAGAAAACAAATCTGGTGGTACCAAATTCTAGACTCAAGTTACAAAGATGTAGTAATCAAAACAATATGGTACTGGCACAGAAATAGACTCATTGATCAATGGAACAGATGAGAAAACCTAGAAGTAAATCCACAATGGTCAATTAATCTTCAACAAAGCAGGAAAGAATATCCAATGGGAAAAAGACAGTCTCTTCAACAGATGGTGCTGGGAAAACAGGACAGCAACATGAAAAAGAATGCAACTAGACCACTTTCTTACACTGTACACAAAAATAAATTCAAAATGGATTAAAGACCTAAAAGTGAAACCTGATACCATAAAAATTGTAGATGAGAGCACAGATAGTATCTCTGACATAGGCCATAGCAACTTCTTTCTAGATAGATGTCCTGAGGCAAGGGAAACGAAAGCAAAAATAAACTTTTGGGACTTCATCAAAATAAGTTTCTACACAGTGAACAACAGAGTTGAGAGGCAATCCTCTGGAATAGGGGAAGATATATTAGTAAATGACATATCTGATAAAGGTATAGTATCCAAAATACATATATAAAAAACAAGTAATCCAATTAAAAAACGGGCAAAAGACATGAACAGATGTTTCTCCAAAGAAGACATACAAATTGCCAACAGACACGTGAAAAGATGCTCAACACTACTCATCATCAGGGATACAAATCAATTGCAAATCAAAACTACAATGAGGTATCACCTCACATCTGTCGGAAAGGCTAAAATCAATAACATATGAAACAACGGGTTCGGGAAGGATGCAGACAAAAGGAACTCTTTTGCACTATTGGTGGGCATGTACACTGCTGTACCCACTGTGGAAAGCAATATGGAAGTTACTCAAGAAGTTAAAAGTAGAACTACCGTAAGATCCAGTAATCATACTACTAGGTATTTACCAAACAACAAACAAACAAAAAAACAAAAACAAACAAACAAAAAAAAAACACTAATTCAAAGTGATACATGCACTTCTATGTGCAGCCTTATTTACAATAGCCAACATAGGGAAGCAGCCCAAGTGTCCAATGATTGATGAATGGATAAAGCAGATGGGTATAGATAGATATGTATAATAGAATATTATTCAGCCATAAAAAATGAAATCTTGCCATCTTCAATGACATAGATGGAACTAGAGAATATAGTACTAAGGGAAATAAGTCAGGGAAAGACAAATACTAAGTGATTTCATTCATGTGGAATTTAAAAAACAAAACAGATGAGCAAAGGAAATAAGGAGAGAGAAGAAACAGAAAGACTTAACTACAGAGAATGAACTGATGGTTACCAGAGGGGAGGTGGGAGGAGGATGGAGGAAATAGGTAGGTGATGGGATTGAGGAGGGCACTTGCTGTGATGAGCATGGGGTATTGTGTGTAAGGGGTATTGTGTATAAGCGTTGAATCTGTTACATCTGAAACTAATATAACACTGTATGTTAACTGTGTGATAATTAAAACCACAACAATAAAACCAGAGTGATTGAAAATACATAGTTCTATCCAAACTCCTCAACTTGCTCCTGTGTTTCCATTTTCATTCCATTCATTCACATGGAACTTCTCTGTGATAGATGCCCTGGTAGATGCTGGGAACTCAAAGATATAAAGATCACTGTATTTATTCAGTGATAAATAAGCATCGCTCCATACCACTGGACCAGCAGCATGTAACTTGCAAAGACCAGGGCAGCTTAGCTTGAACATGTTAGACTGTTTGAAAAATACAACTATTTGAAGCCCAACCCAGACCTATCTAATAGAAAGGAAAGAAGGAAAGTCTGGGCTTGAGTATTTTAAAAACACTTTGGAGGTGATTCTTTGGTCCTAGATGAAGACTGTATAGATCATTACAGTGGGCTTGGGGTTGTTTCTTCCTTAAATACCAGTTTCTTTTTGGAAACAGTGGCATATATAGAGCTTCTGTTTTCTTCGTTGAGTAACCAGAAGTTGCAAAATTATCAGTAGTGATTTTTGTTTGCCTTTATGACAAGTATACATACACACAATACACACAGTGGTTTTGTCTCATTGTTAGTGTCTCTTTTGACACTTGTCTTGCATCTGATGTTGATCCCTTTGCTCTAATTTTTTCTACATGACTCATTTCTTCTCATGTCTTTTTACTACTCTGTATCTCAGTTGGACTCCTGGAAAGGTCTGATTTTGTTTTGTTTTTTAATAGGGGGAAATCTCCTCTTTTTAAATATTATATATTTATTCATGAGAGACACAGAGCATAAGAAAGAGAGGCAGAGAAACAGGGAGAGGGAGAAGCAGGCTCCCCATAGGGAGCCTGACGTGGGACTCGATCCTGGGTCTCCAGGATCACATCCCAGGCTGAAGGCAGCACTAAACCACTGAGCCACCCAGGCTGCCCTGATTTTGTTTTTTTAATTGGGATAAGAACATTTGACATAAGATCTACCCTCTTAACAAAACGTTAACTCCAACTAGAGGCACAATGTTGTACAGAAGATCTCTAGAACCTACTCTTGTATAATTGAAACTTTATGCCCGTCAAACAGTAATTCTCCCCATTTCTTCCTACCCCTAACTCTTAGCAACTACCACTGCATTCTCTGTTCCTATGAGTTGACTTATATGCCTCCTAATTGTATCATGCAGTATTTGCCCTTCTGTGACTGGCTTAGATCAGCATGATGTCCTCTATGTTCTCCTTAAAAATAATTTTTAATGGCTGAATAATATTCCCTTGTGTGTATATATCATGTTTTCTTTACTACTTTGTTGATGGACATTCAGGTGGAGTTTGTGTGCATAGTTTCAGAGGTAGAATTTAGTGATTCATCAGTTGCATGCAACACGCAGTGCTTATTACTTCAAGTGCTCTTCTTAATGCCCATCACCCAGTTACCCAACCCCCCCCCTCTTCCTTTCAGCAACCCCCAGTTTCCCATAGTTTTCTCTTATGGTTTGTCTCCTTCTGTTTTCGTCTTATTTTATTTTTCCTTCCTTTTCCCTATATTCACCTGCTTTGTTTCTTAAATTTCACATGAGTGAAATCATATGGTATTTGTCTTTCTCTGACAGACTTATTTCGCTTAGCATAATACCCTCTAGTTCCATCCATGTCATTGCAAATGGCAAGATTTCATTCTTTTTGATGGCTGAGTAGTATTCCATTGTGTATATAGATATACCATATCTTCTTTCTCCACTTATCTGTTCATGGGCACCTGGGCTCTTTCCACAGTTTGGCTATTATAGACATTGCTGCTATAAATATTGTGGTGCAATTGCCCCTTTGGATCACCATATTTGTATCCCTTGGATAAATACCTGCTAGTGCAATTGCTGGGTCATAGGGTAGCTCTATTTTTAATTTTTTGAGGAACCTCCACACTGTTTTCCAGAGTAGCTGTACCAGTTTGTAATTCCTGCCAACAGTGTAAGAGGGTTCCCCTTTCTCTCCATCCTCACCAACACCTGTTGTTTCCTGAGTTAATATTAGCCATTCTGACTGATGTAAGGTGGTATCTCATTGTAGTTTTGATTTGTATTTCCTGATGCCCAGTGATGCGAAGCATTTTTTCATGTATCTGTTGGCCATTTGTATGCCTTCTTTTGAGAAATGTCTGTTCATGTCTTCTGCCCATTTCTTGATTGGATTTTTTTGTTTTTTGGGTGTTGAGTTTGATTTAGGTGGTTTATACATCTTGACTCTTGTGGATAATGTTGCATGATGTTGAGCATCTTTTCATATGCCTGTTGCCTATTTCTAGGCAAAGAGATGTCTTTGGAGAGATGTCTGTTCAAGTCCTTTGCCCATTTTTTAATTGGGTTATTTGTTATTGAACTGTAGGAGTTCCTTATATATTTTGAATACTAATCCCTTATCTGATACATGGTTTTTAAATATTTCCTCATATCCATAGTTTGCTTTTCTGTTGATTATTTCTTTTGCTGTGGAAGCTTTTGAGTTTGATATAGTCCCACTTGTCTATTTTCTGCTTTTGTGGTTGTGCTTTTGGTGTCACATCTGAGACATTGCTAAGATCAATATCATGAAACCTTCCCTCTGTGTTTTCTTCTAAGAGTTTATAGTTGTAGGTCTTATGCCTGAGTCCTTTAATCCAATCATTTTGAATTGATTTTTGTGAATGGTATAAGGTAAGGGTCCAGTTGCATTCCTTTGCATGTGGATATCCAGTTTTCTCAGTACCATTTGTTGAAGAGGCTACCCTTTCCCCATTATGTATTCTTGGCACCTTTCGATTGTATATGTGTGGACCTATTTCTGGGCTCTCTGTTCTATTCTAGGACTTGACTTTTATATCCCCTTTTACCCAGCAGGCCATTTGATGAGCCCACCACACTTTTCATGTGTGTTCATTTTTTTTGGTGACTGAAAACTTTTGCATTTTAAATTCTTCTCGGTGGTTGAAGACACTAGATAATGGAATCTGAAATAATATTTGTTGTTATATTTCAGGTCTATCATATGCAAGTCACACAGTTGGCTTCACGCCACCGACTTCATTGACAAGAGCCGGAATGTCTTACTACAATTCCCCGGGGCTTCATGTGCAGCATATGGGAGCCTCCCATGGTATCACAGTAAGTATTCACAGGGGAGGAAGCCACACTGACTCCTGATGGTGGTAGCAACGGCTTCTTCTTAGGAGAACAGGGGTGATGCTGTTAGACATTTACTTTTTTTCTCCCTCCCACCATCAGTTCACCTTCAATCTATAGAGACTTCCCAGCAGTTTGATACCAAATTCTGGTGTTGAAACTAAAATCCTTCCCAGGAGACAAAACTTCAGCTTCACTTTCTGTGAAAAATTATCCTTTGTGAAATGTAATTTGAACTCTGGCCAAGGCCGTAATTAAACTCTGGCCAGCTCTTTGCTATAACGAGTCATTGCTGGTTGCCACAATGTCTAAAATATTTATTGTTGGCATCTTCACAGTTCACTTATCTTCAGTATTCTTCTTGAAATTAGCCTTATTTCTGGTTTCACTCAGAATTTTCTCTCCTGGAATCAGAAGGAGTCTTAAATGCTTTTTGTTCAGACTTCACTCGGAGTTTTTCCTTGAGAGCTGCTTATTAAGTTGACTAATAGAACAGTTGAAAACGTAGCACACAGGAGTTTGAGAATAGTGAAGAAGGGAGGGTACTAGTTCCAATAAGGAAACCTTCAAAAGAAGACTCTTATCCTACAAAAGCGGTAAGGTATTTCTGAAGCTGTTTTTATTGGTTTGTTGGGAAACACCTGGTTGAGCTGCAGCTTTTGGGATGTTGATAACTGAGTAGAGCAATGGAAGCAACTCGGTGACATACAAGGGACAGAGGAGATCCAGTTGGGGGATGTGGCGCTGTTTTTGATTCTAGGACCGCCCCGTGGAAGGGCCCGAGTCCAGTAATTTGGTCAGTGCAAGTTTCATAGTCACTTTGTGTGGCTTTTTCACGGGTGTCGGTGCAGACCCCAAGGAGTTTACGTCCCCACTCGAGGGAGCGGGAGGGGCAGGCCAGGAACTCGCTGGCCTCTGGTCTCTGTGGCCCCCCAACCCCCTTCACCAGCCCCCACTTGTCAGGCGGTTAAAAAGGAGCGGGCCGCCCCGGACTGACCTGCCCTTCTGTCCTCTCTGCAGAGGCCTTCACCGCGGAGAAGCAACAGCCCTGACAAATTCAAACGGCCCACGCCGCCTCCGTCTCCCAACACACAGAGCCCCGTGCAGCCGCCGCCGCCGCCGCCGCCGCCCCCCATGCAGCCGGCGGCCCCCCCCGCGGCCGGCGCGCCGCCCGCCCCCTCGCCGCAGCCGGCGCACCCCCCCTCCCAGCCTTAATGCATGTGCTTGGTCTGCAGCTCACGTGGGGACTCGGACAGTGGAGCCGCCTGCTCAACGCCAAAGGCTTCCTTCCCTGGCAGTTCTGGATCTGACTTATTTGCACTGACGTTATCTAGGCTTCACTATTAATTGTGTTGTAAGTGTTTGTCGGAAACGCAGCCAGTGTTGTGTGTCTACGACACTACGCAGACGACTTTTTTCCATCAGTGTTCTACTTGAATCTCCGTGTACGTCCATTCCCTGGCTGGAACATTTGCTATTCGATATTTGGTAATTCAGCAGCAGCGTGCAATTTTTGCTTGGCCCCAGAGCTTCATTTTCCTGGCTTTTAGGTTTGTAAAATAAAAAGGGATATCTTTTTTATATTTTTTTTTCATGAATTTGCAGAAAATTACTGAGCTGATCCTCCCCCTTGCCCCCCGCCCCCGCCCCCATTATAATGGTGTTTACCAAACGTAACCCGTAATTCAGCACTACAGTTCGGACCTTTGAAAATCTAGCCTTCCGTGTAGAATGGAAAGCTAGATGGATCAGTGCCCGAGACAGTGTGCTCTGGCCTAGAGCTTTCTACAGATACACTTTGTGTAGGTTATTTTCAGTGTCAACATCCACGCCTCCTGTGAAACAAGACAGCCTAAGTCATGGACCGCGTGGCTCTACCTTTTCCACGTCCACGTGGGGTGGACAACTGATGTGTATTCAGGTGTGATTCTTTCCTTATCTTTAGTGGTAATCTCCCCAACCCGGCCCCTCTAACACCAGTCCATAAATGCTGTCCTGCCCACCAGTGGTTCTGATGGCCAATTAGAACACACGCTCTTTGATTTCTGCTGCAGAAGGCAACGTGATTGTAACAAAAACAGCTATCTTCCCTTTCCCGTTCTTCGTGTTCCCCTAAAATAGAGTTTGAACAAATATTTTAAAGGTGCAAAATACTATTAGAAAGTACTATTTGAAATGAACATTATAGGAATATCTTGGCATAGCGGCCTCAGAATACTTTATTGCTTGGCAGAAAAGAAAAGAGGTGAGAAGACGGTAGCACATGAACATCGATGAGCACTTGTGTTGCCCAGTATAAGCAAGTGCAGTGTACAAACAAGTATACTCTGAATACATTATTTCCATTCATTTAGCACAAATAAATCATTTGGTTTCACTTGGAAGTGGAACACTGTGAGTCACTCTTTTCTTAATACTTGCAACATCTTTATTTTTGCTTTTCAGCAGTTACTGTTTTGTACTTTGGTAGTAAAGTGATTTTTACCACCTGTGTTTGCATATTTATATATGCTGTGGACGAAAATAACTTACTAGAGAATGTATATTTTATGATGAGAATGTGTATCTGTTGGATATAATCAGAGAACTGAAAATTAATTTATCGGTAATTTTTAAGAGTCCATGTTTTGTGACACCCATCTCTAATAGCTAGCTCTTTATTGAACACACTCCTAAAAATAAGGAACCGTGACATTGTAGATATTTAATAGTGTACAGTATAGAAACTTCCATTTTTGCCTTCGAATGCATATTTAAGAATTACAGAATGAAACAAGTCTTGTTGGATAATAGTGTTTGACTAGCATTTTAAGAACTCGAGAGTAAAAGCAACAATAGGATTTTTCACCTCTTCCTGCTTTCACCCCTGAACTTCACTCCTCAATTGGTCTATATAAATTTTATTTATAATGTGTATGTAATATACATAATCATAGTACAGTTCTCAGATATGGGGAACAAGTTTGGCATTTAATTATTGAGGCTTTAGATTTTTAATTCGATCGGATGGGGTCTTAGCAAACCCAGGGATCTCACCAACAGCCTGCCGTCCCTCCTGGTACATTGCCATTCCAAGGAATTCTGAGAGGAGGCAAACAAATTTTGCCTTCATGGTACAGTTCTTGGTTTCTCTCATAGGAGAAATATGGTCTATGTTTACAAGAATCTTTCGCGAGATGATAGAATTCAATGCTGTTGGGATAGTGGCTTGCACTCAAATGAGAAAGTCCATAATGTAATGAGCTTCCCTCTGCTTCCTGTCAATTGAGTTACCTCCCGAAAGCACAAAAGTCAAAACATTGCCATATGGTGAATGAAAAAGCACTTGGCGTGAGCAAACCGTTCCTGATAAATGCCTTCTAGAAATAGGTTCTTGACTTTCAGACTTTGCAGAAATGTAGTGCTGGTTCCCCTAGTCATTTCATTTTAAAATAAAACACAGCTCCTTCAAACAGCACTTTTTCAACATAAATCTAGTTGCCTCTCCCTGCCGACATTCAGAATTGATAGAACAAACACTACTATTTTGAGTCTGTGCTGTTTCATGCCCTTCTAAAGTGGTTTCTGACCCTGTGTGGAGCCTGTCACACATGGGCAGGATACCTGCCAGGGCCGTTCTTGGTGATGGTTTAGCCACCAGGGACCCATAAAATCCCGACCCCGAGCCCTTGGAGGCAAGAGCCCCTTCATCCATGGGAAGCTGACTTACCTCGGGCTCTTCTCACGGGGGCCGACTATGGTTACTGCCATTCCTGCGGCCCACGTGCTCAGGGTCACCCTGGACCGACTTCCCGAAGGAAGGCCTCTAAGATCAGGAGCTGTCCCGAGGGCAGGCGGGAGCAACAGTAGCTTCCTTTCCCTGTCTTGCTGACAGAGACCCTTGGCTACCACTGTGCTGCTAATAGGATAAGTACTCTGTTGCCAGATTACCATGCCTTTTATACAAAACCAAATTAACTTATCTAATACCTGACACCTCTCTGGGCTCTGAATTGCTTTCTCTCAAGCATGCTGGCATTTCTGGACAGAATTCTAGAAATTTGGCAGATGATGGAAGTATTTAAGATGTAATTCAACTTACTCCTTTGTTAACTGAAGGGAGTTTTAAATTCTGAGCTCCTGAGATACCACAACCGTGGGATGAATGCGCGACCAGAATGTGGCTTTGACACCAAGTGCTGCCGCTCCTTTGTAATTGGCTTCTAACTGATTTGACCAGAGATCATTGATAATGTGAACTTTTGTTAACTGTTCAATTGTAGGAAAATAGACTATGTATCGCCCTCTGTTAGGTAGACATGAACTTTTCCTGCACGAAGCCTTGCTTATAGAGGATGCCCAATAAGGCGAGAACAAGCATCGTAACTTGTGCTTCAAGAGCGCAATATTTTTCTCTTACCAGTACAGAAGAATCATTTCTGTGTAACTTGATCTTCTGTCCAGTACTTGTCTTGTAGGTAACCAACACTGACAACTTTGTAGTGGTAACTACCAAAGAAATACATAGTAAAAGAATCTTTTATTTCCAAATTTATTAAAGAGCCAGCCATTGACGCTGCTACATGAGTTCCATGCTCAAGAGCCATTGTAAGAGATTAAGGGGTTTTTAGGTTTTCGTTTCTGGGTGGTTGTTTTTTTTTTCTACTTTTTTTTTTTTTTTTAACATACACACACAGCTGTTAGCATGACATTATGGGGAGCATTTTCCAGAATGCTCAGCAGTCGTGGTTTACTGCCAAGCCCTAGTTGCCTCTCGGGAGGCGGTAGAAGGAATCCTACGTTCGTGATAGCGCGGGCGCTGTGTGTGTGCACGTGTGTGTGTGCATTCATGCCTTAACTCGGGTTACTGCTCAACTTCAGTTCTCGACTCGGTCTGCACCGTCATCGAGATTGTATTGTACATCTTGATCTGAACTTCATCCTGGCAAAAACAAGGTTGCAGGCACAACAGTTTAAGAATGCATTCCTCTGGAAGAGTTTTTGGTCAGGTTGACCTTGAGCCTTTGGACTTTATTTGGGACTTAGCATGGAAAGCAAAAGTGGACCGTCAAATGGGAAGACATCAGCAAGGAAGAGAGGAGAGCCCAGTGCTAGCATGTCTTTTGCCTCTGCATCTCCGTGCACACTGTGTGTTGTTCATGATAGCTTGTTTACAACTTGACTATGTTGGAGTTCTGGTAATAGTGGCAATCTTGACATTGGTCAGAGTTTAGAGAGATGTAAGACTTCCAATTAATGTCTTATTTACTTCTTTATGTTGATTAGTCTTTGATACATGTGCTGAATCTGAAACCTAAATAAAGATAATTTTTTAAAATGCACCTCTTGAGCCTTAAAACCTATCTCTTTGTTTCTGGTCTTTGAGTCAGAAAGTGAACATTGTTTCCCCATTTTTCTGCTGTACATCTGACTTTGATTTTAAATCCTAAAGGCTGCCTTAGAAGGTAAACTTAAGGACAGGACACAGAAGGGCTAGTACCATTTTTGCTTCTTAAGTAGGGTGCCAGTTACCTGGATGTATTGAATTTTTGGAAATTCATCTAGCTGTATGCTTTGATTTGTGCAGTGTTTCAAATCTGTGTCGGATTTCAACTTAAAAGCACAGACCTAGTAGGCCTAGTACGAGAACAAAAGTGACACCCATTCCCGAAATTGTTACATATAAGTATATGCCTATGCGTACATACATGTGGGCGCACACGTCTGCACGCACACACACACACTTAGGCTTTGGCTATGGCGTCCAGTCTCTTTGCCGGCTTACTCTTAAGTCCAGATTTGTTGGTTTCCCCTTCTACTCTGTAGGAAGCATGACTCCAGGATCACTGCGAGGTTTGAGTAACAGTTCTTTCACTGCCTGGAGGTTTCTTAGCCTGCCTGGAGGTCCTGTTCCTTCCCTGTGAGACACGTTATCTCCCTTGCTAAAATGAGAACCTAGGGGATGAGAGCCTCCAGTGCAGCCCTTCACAGAGGAAGATGCACACAGTCCTACATGCATGTCTTTGGGAAGACACTCAGAATGGGCATTTGGGATGATGGGTTATACACGTTCAGGGACTGTGTCTTTGTCAGCTGCGTATTAGTAAGCCCCTAGCGTCTGGTGGGGAAAAGCGTGGTACTGAGCAGGATCCTGTGTTTGGAGCACAATCTTCAAGAAGACTGTGTTACAATCTTACGGGGGCAGACTTTGAATCCAGGCCCTTTTCTGCATAAAAAGTACTAAATGGATTTTGAGTGACTCTTGACCTCACTCTGGCTTAAGCCAGATTCCATGTTCACTATTAGTTAATGAGTTTTTAATGTGGCTAGCCCTTTGTTAAAGGCCTCTCTAGTCCTGGCCGCTAGGTTTTAACGGAAAATGTTGCCCAAGAAATTGCATTGCAAACTGAATTGAAGTCTTGGTTTCATTTTCCAGCCTCAGTTTTCTAACCTGTATAGTGAGAATAGCCATTCTGATTTCAGGCAGAGTGTAATGAAAACAGGATTTTTAAATAAAGTGCTTTAACAACAAGGTTTAAGCGACGAGTGTACCCCTTTTTTTCTTCTAATACCTTTTAGAGGCAGTGTGTCCACCTGGTGTGCCTAAAATTGAAACAGTTGAAACAGTTGATGGAAATTTTGTGTTTATGTAAATAAAACTAATAAATCTGGGTCTTTGTTTTAATGTTTTGCTATCTAAAGACTCGTGGAAATGCAGTCCTATTCAGTCACCAGTATCTAATCCAGGCCCAAACTTTTTAACATTCTCTCTAGAAATAAAGGAAGAAGTCAGTGTGCAGTAAGTTATGTTTTGTCTCTAATTTTGATGTTGACATGAGAGATTGGATTCCCTCCTTGGAAATTTTCTGATACCATCCCTAATTCTGTATTACATTGAATGCTGTTGAACTACATATATTTAGAGCTTTTTCTGAAGATGATATTTTCTGATACCCTATGAATGATTTAGTGCAACTTTCAAGATTACTAATTAGCCCCAAAAGAGATTTTAGTAATTAAATTTTTTTTCATCTTAAAGAGGAAAAGCCAGACTCAGAAGTGAAATGGATGATAGAATTAGTAGACAGGGACGTGAAAACATTCTCTGTGCATTCAAGAAGGCAGAAGAAAGTGTGAGCATGATGAGAAAACTTGAAAATATAAAATAGACCCAAAATGAACCTCTAGAGACAAAAAAATGAAGTGTCTGAAATGTAAAACAAGGAAAATGTGCTACTTACATCTTTTGTGGGTTTCTGTGCTCTTTATTCTAAAAGGCAACTCCTGGAGTTGGAGGTCAGTCCAGTTGACCAATCTTTCCCCCTCTCCCCGCGGGGTTTGCTCTGCCCGGGTGCTGCTGAGCCATTGCTGGCAAATCCTCATCCCTGGGAGCTAAATACTATTAGTCACTGTAATGTTGGGCACGAAGCTTCAAGTTGAAAGCAGCCAGTGCCTGGGAGATGTCCTGTGAGTTCAAGTCCAGCCTCTGTCGGGTTTCCTGAGCTGGAGTCTCCTCACCTATAATACACGGATGGGAAGGGGGTCAATAGGACCCAATGAACATGTTGAAACTTCAGAGAGTATCAGGTTCTTTGTATGATAGCTTCTTAATGGTT
Organism: Vulpes lagopus; assembly: GCF_018345385.1. Taxonomy (NCBI): domain Eukaryota; kingdom Metazoa; phylum Chordata; class Mammalia; order Carnivora; family Canidae; genus Vulpes; species Vulpes lagopus. The sequence goes on from NC_054826.1 coordinate 76,575,248, forward strand.
TGCAAGTAGGTTTGCAAGTACGGGAGCCAGCAAGGTGGGATCCCCCAGCACTGGAAGAGATAAGGGTCAGGAAAGACTTTCAGAGGAACTGATATTGAAGTAGATTCTTTTTATATATTTTTTAAGATTTTGTTTATTTATTCATGAGAGATAGGCAGAGGGAGAAGGGGGAAGAGCTCGATGCGGGACTCGATCCCAGTACCCCGAGATCATGCTCCGAACCAAAGGCAGACTCAACCACTGAGCAACCCAGGTGCCCCTTGAACCAAATTTTTGAAGAACCATTCAAGAGTGCTCAGGACAGAGGAAGCAACATGTGTGAAAATCTGGAGTTAGAGCATCCACCCGTGTGGTTAGGGTTTGGGTTCCCTGAAAGCAAACCGAGTAGAGGACTTGGGTGCAGGAATCTTGCTTGGGGGTGACTCCAGGGCGTGGAAGACCTCAAGAAAGTAGAAACCACTGAAGGGTGTGCGGATGAGCTTTTCAGCCTGGTGGGCACCTGGAGTTGCACCCTATGGGGAGGGGGGGGGGGGATCCCTGAGGAATCATTTAGAATTGCCTCAGAATTGTCCCACCAGAGAGTAGGAATGGGGGACTTGGATTCACCAACTCCTTTCACCTGTTGGCTGTCTGACCTGGGGAGAACCACCTCCTCTGAATTTTCTGGGATTGAGGCTTTCTCAAATGCCTGAGGCAGCAAGGCAAGAGTGACCTCTCCTGTTTAATGAGGGATGCCGGCAAGGTGCACGAGTGTTTGTGGGGAATTCAGGCTGGCTGAGAGGGTGTGAGGCCTTGTCTTGGTGGCCTAGGACCTAAATACCACTCACCCTCCGTTGTTCTAGCCTGGAGTACTCATGAAATAAAGGGCTTTACCCCACAGGAGTTGAAAAATGCCATCTGTTTTATTTACCCTTTTTTTCCCTCCAGCTTTATAGAGAAGTCAACATACGACAATGTGTAAGTTGAACATGCACAACGTAGTGATTGGATATATGGATGTATGTTGTGCGATGATTGCCACAGTAAGGTATAGGTTAGTTGTGTCCACCTCACACAGTTACAATTTATGAAAATGTGAAATCCTTTTTAACTTGAAATGAGGGAATTTTTTATTTTACAAAGACCCATATTCCTAATTTCTCTTGAAAAATAAGATCACATTGGGACACCTGAGTGGCTCAGCATTGAGCGTCTGCCTTCGGCTCAGGGCATGATCCCGGGGTCCGAGGATCGAGTCCCACACCGGGCTCCTTGCATGGAGCCTGCTTCTCCCTCTGCCTGTGTCTCTGCCTCTCTCTGTGTGTCTCTCATGAATAAATAAAATTAAAAAAAAAAAAAAAGATTACAGTAGGGCCTTGTCCCTCCACTGCACAAGCAGATCGGCCTGAGCAGTGGCTGTGTCAGGCAGCAGGGGACACCTGGCCTTCTTTGAGGGCTCTGGGGTCCCCTTGCTTGTCATACAAGTCATTACGCTGTGGTCCCTGCGGGCTTCTGGATTTGTAGACCCAGGGTATAGAGTATTTAAGGAGTGAAAGAAGTCTGATCTGGCTAGAGCTGTGTCTGTGCAGAAGAGAGAAGGGCAGGGAGTAGGGGAGTGGGAGGTGAGCACTGAAACCCCCTTTGGAGAGAGGCCACCACCGGAAGTTCCTGGTACAAATCTGGTTGATTATTAAAGGTGGGGTCTGGACACCCAAGATTGACTGTGGTCAATCAGTCTTTCTTGTAAGTCTCCTAGGGAGGGTTGGCCAAGATTGGGTTCCCGACTTCTCTTAGTTGTGGCTCTATCTAGTTTGTCCCTGGCTGTCTTGAAAGTCAACACACAGCACACACTTGAAATGTGGGTTTCAAGCAAGCTGAGCTGAGGATGGAGTCTGGAGTCCTAGAGCTGAGTCAGATAGAGGTGTGTTGGTAAGTGGTCAACATTCTGCTATCTTGAGACTAAACCCTTATTTCTTTTGCTTGTCGATTTTTGTGGGGCACATACTCCCCAGCAATGTGATTTCAAGCCCCCTGTGAAGTCACTGAGCTGTGGCGAGATATGCTGTTGTGCGCCATTCACATAGTATTTTCACCATGGAGACATGTTAGTTGTAAATGACCTTAAAAGCATAATAATAGTAAAATGTGGTAAATTAGGATATATAGTGTTTTCAGTATTTATTAGCTGTTTTTAATCTTTTCAATTACAAATTTATATAATTTAATTTTTAATAGTGTCTGTGTTTAGCAGCCAGCTGACACAATTCCTGGAAAATTTAACTGTAAGGTCTTGGGAGCCTGTTGATCCTGTTCCCTGTGCCTCTGGCTGGGAGCAGGGTGGGGTGGGAGTGGGGGAGGCTGCAAGAGGCTCTCCTATCAGAAGGCCTCTGCTGTGTCTGCGTCCTGTTGCAAAGGACATGGTGACAATGGGGAAAGTCTTTTATTTGAGGGACCTCAAACCTAGAGCCCAGCTGCAGGCTGAGAGTAGGCTTGGGTCTGGACTCAGCAGAGGACAGGAGGTGGGTGAGACTTCCTCACCGTGAGGCAGCTGCCCTTACTCTCATGGCAAGGATCCCATGTGTCAAGTGCACGACCTTTGCTCAGACCTGGTGCGCTCACCTCAAGAGCCTGGTGGGCAGGTTCTCAGCATGAATTTTCTACCAACTCCACCTTGACACCCCCCCCCCCCCCATCTGCAGCCTAGACAAGGGCCGGGACTTTACCCCTCAGAAGTAGATGCATCAAAAGGGAGGCCAAGTGGGGTCCTGCTGGGAACTCGCGTTCTTCCTGCTTGGGAGCCGGTCTAGAACATACAGGCTGCCCAGCATCTCCCTATTGCTGGACTATAAACCGACACACGTTTAATGACCTTGGGCAAGGCCCAAGTCAAGCGGCAAGGCCCAAGTCATCGGGCTCTAGAATGTGGGATCTCTTGATGGAAAAGAACTATGGAGACAAAGTGAACTCATCATTGTGACCCATGCCTCGCAGATGAGGAATTCCAGAGCCTGGACCTTGGCCACTGCCACAGAATCCTTGGGGAGCTGTTGGAGAAAGAGCAGCAAAAAAGGTGGAGATTCAGACTGGAGGGAAGAGGAAGCTGTGAACTGCCTTTGGTGAGGTCCCTGACTGTCTGTGTGTCTGTGTGTCTGGGGACTGTGCTCTCCAAGCAAGGCCGCCTGTCTGTCTCCAGGCTGCATCCAGCATCTGAGGGACCAAATGCTCGGATGGAAGGGGAAATGGGTTAACTCTCCCCGGTTAGTTGCTATGAAAGATGAACTGTTAATTGTTCTTCTGGCTATGATGATGGTATCATGGCTATTTTCTTTTTTCTTCTCTTTCCCTTCCCTTCCCTTTCTTTCCTCTCCCTTCCCTTCCCTTTCTTTTCTCTTCTTTCTTTTTTTCTTTTTTTTTTTTGTTTTTGTCCTAGTCAGTAGCTATTTCCCTGAGAACTTGGGCCCCAGATCCCTGAGAAGTGTCAGGACCCTGGAATGAAGGTGCCAGGGACGGCCACAGAAACAGAAACCCCTCTGGGCAAGATTCTGGGTTGACCATGAGACCTTTCTCCAGGGCCTTAGACAGATTATGTGCTGAGCAGAGCTTTCGCCTTAAATCTGAGTCCAAAGGCTTACTCAGCAGAGCCATCCGGGCAGTGACAGGTTGCCAGAGACGTCACAGAGTGCGGCTGGAAAGGGCAGAGCTTGAAGCAACAGAAGATGTGGTTTTGAGGTGGACTAACTCTTGCCTGACTCATGACTTAATGGGAGTTTCTAGATCTCTTCAGTCTTGCTTTGTTATGTTTTCCTACTTCTCATTGATGTATATAATACATTCAGCCTATTTCTTATCCAGAAATAGATATTTCTGAAAGATCTACATCTTATAGAAGTCCATAAATAAAATATTTAAAAATGCAATGATAGGATATTTTGGTTTTCCTTAAAATAACTTTTGGGAGGAGGACGAGGAGGGGCATGTGAGTGTAGATAAAACAAGATGGGCAGCATGCTGATTGTCTAAATTACATGACAGATGACTGTATTCTCTACTTTGGTATGTGTAAGATTTTTCACAATAAATTTTTCAAAAACAGAAGGGAAGAGATCCAGAGATTTTTAAGGCTGGACAGGATAAAGGGAGTTTTGAGACAGTGCTAGAGTGGCCACCACAGGAAACTCTAATATTTGCAAGAAAGTGAAAGTGTTTCATGCATCACTCCCCAAAACGCAAACCATGGCAAGAAGTTCTCTGTCCGGAAAACAAGTTTATGGCTTTGTGAACTGTGGACTCTGAGCAAGTGACTTGACATCCTGGTAAAGTTAGACACCTGGCATGTTCTCTCCTTTATTCACATTTTTGTTCCCATGGACACGTTTCCACTGATAATTGGGCTCACGTGGTGGGGGCTTCCCTTTGCTTGGAAAAGGCTACTGCTTGCAGTTGTCCAAGGGTGTTCAAATTTTTAGTCGGGATGTGATGTTGTCATGTCTTAGGATGACCTTATGGAGCTCTGGGACCATAACTGGCCCGGGAGTCCTGACCAACATACATCAGGAACGAGGTTTCTAAAGAACCAGTCTATACTTGGTCACGTATCGAGAGACCCCCAGCAGTCGACCTAGGTTCAAGAATGACACGACAGAGAGGAAATCACTGGGCTTTATTTCACTTTTGCTTTTCAATCCTTGTGGAAATATGAAGCTAAACTTTCAGGTGCTTTTAAAATCGCTGGCTTTTCTCTGTGGTGAGTGTCTGTGACTCACTGGATGAGCCCTTCAGATTATGCACGTATAACCCCAGGTGGATAGCTCGACGGGGCAGAAATGAAGGTGACCTGCCAAATTCTCTGAGTGCCTGGCTCTCAGGTGGGCTTCATACCCAGTTTAACAACTTCAGAGCTTTGCAGAAGCTTCTAATTTTCTTGTCTCACTAGTCCTAGGTCAGTGCTTAAGAATAGTAATTTGAAAGAATTTTCAATGGCCACATGGATGTGGGCAGCCCATTTCTGATTCTCTGGGCTCCTTCTCTAAAGGGATCATCACCTATTTTGTCTTGGCTGTGAAATCAAATGGTTTACTAAAACTAAATATAAAGAAATGTGGGGTGGAGGAAACCTCTAATATTCTCTACTCTCCTAACTTCTCCACAAGGGTATAATTTGTTGATTTGACTGGGTTGGAGTCTCGGACAGTGACCACTGAGCCACGAAGCACAGAAGTTGGATTAGATTCTACTGATACTCAGACTTCCAGTCACTTTCCTAATGTGAGGAACCCTGTCTTCGAGGTGCATCCCGTCATCTGAAGAGGTCCGAGGTTTCCTTGGTCCTAAAGAATATCCTTCAGAGACCAGTTTGGCTCAGTGATCCAGAGCTGCATCACTGAGATGGGAATTATAGCAGCTTGGAGGAAGAGAGGAGCGGTTTTATTTGTAAGGCATTTAAAACCAGGTTATTTTTTTATGTTATTTATTCTCTGTGTGCTTTAGGAAAACAAGCGCCTTAAATTGGCCTCAAGATGTTCACTTGTTAGATATTACTACCATTCAGACAAAGCACAGATAACTCATGTTTTTGTCCTTTTTTATGCATTGAGAATCCCTCCAAGGGTTACAGGGAAAATACTTACCTTTCAAACCCTGAGCCAGCTTGACCTGAAATATCCATGAACCCATACCCTGGGTTGCACTCATGTTTGCTTTTGCATGATAAATGGAATTACCTATAAGCTTGGATCAGCCCGTTTATGTTTCTGAAGGAAAGCCGAGCCTACCTGAAAGAGGGCGCTAGCAACTCATCCATCTCAACCTCTCCAGGTTAGTCCGTTTCTGAGCATTTTCCTTCTCCAGGATTTACTGGCTTGTCCAACCTGGCAACAGGGAGACAGATTAAACAATTCAGTTGATATGAGAGGTGGCTCCTTTTTTTCACTTTTTTTCTTTTCTTTGTTTTGCATCAGAATGTGTTTTTGTTTTAGCTACTCATGTATATCTTGAAAACATAGGTGAGAACATCAATGGGAACTGGGATCTGAGTGCCTGATGTCAGACATTGGATGAAATTCTGGAGCATCTGAGCGGCTCAGATGGTTGGGCGTCTGCCTTCGGCTCAGCTCATAATCCTGAGGTCCTGGGATCGAGCCCCATGTTGGGCTCCCTGCTCAGCTGGGAGCCTGCTTCTCCTTCTCCCTCTGCCCCTGCTTGTGCTCTCTCGGTCTCTCTCTCAGATGAATAAATTTTTAAAAATCTTTTTTAAAAAAGGATCCCTGGATGAATTGCATAAGCACTCTGCATCCATTTCCTTATATTCCCTCATAGATTGTGTGGGACAGTTATGTTCCTCTATGTGAAGCTCTCAGAACAGGGACTTGGAACTTAGGCCAGTACAAGCCCTCAAGATATGAGAACTGTTGCTGTGATTCCTCCATCCTGTGGCTTCATCACTGCAGGATTGTCATGATACTGCGTGCTGAGGATGGATGTCCATTTAGCTTGCCGTATCTCTAAGTTTTTCTTTTCTGCACATGCAATTAAAAAAAGGCAGCTGCTGTCTTCCAAAGCCACTTACTTTCTGTTGGCAGTGGTGCTGTGTGAATGCTACGTCCAAAATATGTAAGATTCAGGATCCTTCTGAGTCATTTATAAACTCTGGAGCGCTGTGCTTTCTTAAGGAATCGGGTAGGTGCTGGATTCTTAGGCCCTCACCGCCTTCAGAACGTGGTGCAGCAGTTCCAGGCCCGGAGCAGACCCCCGCCCCCCACTCGCTGCTGCACCCGCCACCTAACTTCCCCGACGTGCCCAGAAACGGAAACTGGGCCACGCGGTGCTGCAAAGGGCAGAGACCATGGGCAAAGCTTTTGATGGCTGTCACTTCCTCCCCGCGGCCCCCCACCGTGCCCAGGCGGCCTCCGTGCTTTAGGAAACGCGGGGCTCATTAAGGACAGGAAGTGAGCTTCCTGGCAAATGTTATCAAGGACGTGCGGGCAGTTGCGTGTTGCCAGTTACCTGCACCCACATGAAGCTTCCTGCAAGAGGCCCCTCCCTCAGCGCGGCCCCTGTGCGTCCTGCTGCATGAGGACACCAGCGCGGCCCCGGGGGTTGGGAACCTGCAGCCTGATGAGCACCCCCTTCCGGGGCTCCGAGCCCCCCCCCCCCCCACCCAGGGCCAGGGGCTTGTGGGGAGGGTCGTGCTGGTTCTCGAAAGGTACTGCTGCAAGATTTGCTTAGTTTTCTTACTAACTGCACTGACTCCTTCCTTCAAGATATGTTTCTCAAGCCAGGTTCTCTCCTTAATAACAAAAACCCAAATAACTTCTTGAGATAAAATTGGGGAAAAGTACTTGAAAAACAGCTCAAATACATAATTCCAATAGGATTTCTTTTCTTTTTTCTTTTTTTAAATTTATTTTTTTATTGGAGTTCAATTTGCCGACATAGCATAACACCCAGTACCCATCCTCTTTTTTTTTTTTTTTTTCAGATTCTATGTATTTATTCATGAGAGATACACAGAGAGAGACATTGGCAGGGGGAGAAGAAGGGAGCCCTGTAGGAGACTCAATCCCAGGACCCTGGGATCACCACCTGAGCGGAAGGCAGATGCCCAACCACTGAGCTACTCAGATGCCCCCGGATTTATTTTCATTATTTCAGTTTTAAACCACAACCCTTTTTAAAATTTAGAAAAGAAACATTAGAGATCTGTCCGCAACGATAAAAAATGGGAATTAGAGGCAAGGTTTATGTAACATCTTTGCATCAAAATGCATGGAGTAAGAGAGATTCGCCGGTGGGAGGTGGCTGGAGGTAAGCCGCTTTCCCTGTCTTGGTGTGGACCCCCCCTGGCAGCTCTGCAGTGCCCCCTCCCTACTCCCTCTGTGTCTGAACCTTCCTCGTTGGTCCTGCAGGATTAAGAGCTGTGATGTGTGGGTCAGAAATTGTATCCCTGGGAAGGACCCATGTCTCAGATTGCATAGGGTAGTGTTGGGAAGTACATAACCTGAAAGAACTTCAAGTCTCCTTTGGCCACTGGCTGGCTCCTTGTGTCCCAGGACCAATTCCTCAGCATCTTTGGCATCAAAATCTAGCTCTGGGTCTGATACATAGGAGAGACTCATCAACTCCTTGAATTTTTATATCTTACTCACCCAGCTGCCTAAACCAGGAATCTGGTGTCCTGGACTTCCTGCAGTCTCTCCCCACCCAATTCTAGCCAGGCCCTACATCTGGCCAACCATATACCTGCTGCATGCGACTCAAGCATGCTTCTCCTTTCCACTCCCGCCCCAGGTCAGATCTGTCTTGAGTGTCCACGGGGCTGTTGTAAGAAATGGTTTCCCAGCTGCTTTTCTGGCCTCCCGTCCTGATCCCCCAACCCCTCCTCCCACACCCCTTCACCTCATGTGCCCAGCCCCTGAGCCCTCAAGTGTCACTTTCAGGTCTGGCCGCCTCTGCCTTGTCCCATATCCTTCAAAGAAGCAAGCTGCCAGCCATTGCTCCCTCCCCATACCCACTCCCAGTTGTTCCCAAGCTTCTGCTCCTCTCCAGAGCTCTGCCTCAAACACCCTTCCCCGTTGACTCATTGGCAAGTTCACTTCTCCTTTGGGACTTGCCCCCACCCCCCCATTGGCCAAGTCTTTCCCCTCTGAGTGGCACATCTCCAAATGTCAGGGGGGCTGCTTTCGGTTAGGAACAAGACAACAGAGACTAGATCTAGGAGTGGTCCTCAGGGTCTTTTGATTACTTGAGGAAAGAGGCAAACGACCCTGGCACAGAACAGTACGCTCAGCCCTGGAAGGGGGGCACAGGGCACTCTCTGGGGACATATGTGTGTTGAGGAGGATGGCATGTGTGGAAGGTCTTCCTGGAGGTAATGCTGCAACTAGGAACTGAGGGGTGAAAGGGAATTCACAGAGAGGAATTAGGGAAAGGAAAGGGACTTTAGAAGGAACAGCATTTATGAGCTCAGAGCTGAGGCAGTGCATGGTAGGCCCAGGAAATGAGTAGTGTGTTTATGTACTCATGTCACCCACTGGCTGAGCTCCTTAAGGACATCCTGTCCCTCTACTGCCTTAAGGAGGCCTCAACAGAATTAGACCTAAACGCTGTGATCTCTGGGCCTCTCTCTCCCCATCTGTTACATATAAGGGCCATGCGAGGAGACTGCTGAAGTCCTTTGGATTTTCTGAGATTCTGTGAACCACATAAGAAATAGAAACTAAGTAGGAGGGTCTTCATCTGTGAATTGTCTGTGAGCCCTGGAAAGCCAAAGATGATGCTCAGGCCCTGCTTTTCAACTTTTATTTTAAAAAGAGACAATGTGGGGGAAGGTAGTTGAAGCGAACTTAGCCACTACATGCCTTTCTCCTACGCAAGCGGAAAGCCTCTTGCCGCCCTCCTTGGCCTGAGTGTGGGATCATCTGCAGGGCTGGTGCGAAGGCCTCTTATGAATGTAGAGTCCCTGAGAGATGGACGGAATGAATATACAGAGATCAGACTATACATAAAAACAGAACCCTGACCCACAACCTGCTGCAATCCGCCCAGGAAGCCAACCTGCTCGCAGCAGTAACCAGTCCAGAAAGCCAACCCATAACCCCTGTGGCAAACAGCCCCAAACAGCCAAGACTCAGTAACTGACAGCTTCCCTAGTGTTTTCATCCACTTCAATTTAGGACCAGCAAGAGAAAGCCATACAATCCCTAAGCAGTCACATAGGACTCCCCACTTCTAGTTAGCCTACCTACAGCTTCCCCAGGCCTCCCAGTCAGGGCACATTTGAAGCCTTCTTTTTTATCCACTATAAACCCTTGCCAGTCTTCTGCCTGCCTTTAAGTCTCTGCCAAATGTAAGTGATCGTGGCCTACTCCCTCCCTAGAACAACCTCTGAATAAACAGCCTTTGCTTGTTCTCATCTGGATGGTTTTCATTCATTTCCACAGACTGAAAGAGATTCTTTTGAACTCTGGGTATCCTGTTTATTTTTTTCACTCTTGGATTCATTTCCCTTTCCTTGGAATATTGGAGAATGTTTTCATCATCTGCAAACACTGACCAAGATTAGGCACGTTTGTGCTGGAAAGGGCACTGTTTTGTCTGCGATCAGAGCACGGATTCCCACTCCGTCATGATGCTGTGACTGCCAGCACGTCCTCACCTTCTAGCTCCACCTCCTTACCTATAAAATGGGATTAAGAAATTATTATCCGCGTCAAGGCTGGGACTGCAGCCATGGTCCTCAAAGTTTGCATCTAGTGGTACACCTCTCAGCACTTTCCCACTAACCCCAATCAAATAAGAACAAATCCAGACTAAGATACGGAGAGATTTTATTTGAAAAGACTATTGCAATGGGGAGAACATTCTGAACAGAAGATCTGCAAGAGTCTCAAAAGTTACTGCAGACTGGTGCAGTCAGGAAAGGCTGTTCTGCATTCTGACCTGAGGGTCAGAGTCCAGAGGCTATAGGTAGGGGAGAAGCCTGACTAAAGTTTGGTTGAGTCACATTAGTCATTATTTCATCCAGATCGGTTGGTGGGGACAGACAATTCAGCTAATCATCTGATGAGACAAGGAAGGGCAAGTTGGAGAGTCTGTGTCTGCTCTTGTCTTAGGCAAACAGACGGGCATCCATGGGTCATATCTAAGTCACATAAACTGGTTCTTTGCAGAAAGCCATTTTGAAGCACAAAAGTGTAGGGGGATTTCTTGACTACTGTTTCCTAGGAACATAGGGCTCAGGTAAATTTCAACATTATCATCTGCTGATGGATGAGTGGATAAACAACACATGATTGATGCATTTAATAGAATATTTAGGACATTGTGCTAGGTAAAATAAGCCAGTGGCAAAAAGATAAATACTGTAGGAGTCCACTTACATGAGGTATCTAGACTAGTCAAAATCATAGAAATGGAAAGTAGCACAATGGTTACCAGAGAGAAGAGAGGGAAGTTGTTTTCAAATGGGTATAAAGATTCAAGGATGCAAGACAAAAAAAGTTGTGGAGACTGGTTGTACAACAGTGGGTATGCAAAACTGAACTGTACTCCTAAAAATGAATAAGATGGTATATTTAATGATGTGTGCCTTTTACTAGAATCAAAATTTTAAAAATATTCAACATTGTCAGGGCCTTCTTTTTTTTTAAATAACTTCTTTTTTAAGAAAAGGTTTTATTTATTTGGGGGTGGGGAGAAGGGGCAGAGGCAAAGGGAGAAGCAGGCTTGCCACTGAGCAGGGAGCCCAACAGGGACTTGATCCCAGGACCCTGGAATCAGGACCTGAGCCAAAGGCAGACATTTAACTGACTGAGCCACCCAGCCACCTGTCAGTCCCTTCTTTTGTTCAAGATGAATAAATATCATTTATCATTGAACAACTCAGAGGTACTCTTAAATCTCCTGAGTGGAAAAATTATCTAAAAAAATAGTCTCCTGAAGACTCTCATTGGTGTTACTTCTGCAAAATCAGTTAAATCATCTACTGAGAGGTAGTGGCTAAGATCAGTTGATGTAGAATCCTACTGATCAGGCTTTTTAAGGATGACTAGAGTGAAATAGAGAAATATTAATATAAATAGTTATTTTAGGTAAAGAGCCAGGAGTTGCACCCTGGGGGTGTCTATTCCAAGAAGATTCCAAGAGGCAGGAGGTAATCCAGCACTGCTCATTGAATTTGTTGAAGCTGACAACGCTCTTGGAAATGCTGTCCATGGTCTTGGTTGCCTTGTATTTATATGCAGGCACACATGACCTGATCATTTTACCAGACTTCTTTGGTAGCCCAGACAGTACCTTTTCCAGGGGGAATCTGGTCTGTGCATGGGCTGCTGCAGGGATGAGTCTTCTGAGGTCTACAGAAGCTTTAGATTGCAGTACTTCCTCAGATGCTGGGGGTAAAAGCCAATGACAAGGCAACCTAAAGTTCCAAGGAGGATCTAGTCAGTCATATTTTAGTTCTTGGCGATGCCAAGAGAAGAGAGAAGGAGATAAATTAGAAATGTTAGTTCAAATGGTTGTAGATAGATCCTGAAGAAAAATAAAAGAATCAGAAATTTAATAAGGTTTGACAATGTGTAAAAGATGATAGGACCTAGTTCAGTTTGCAGGAGTTTATATCCATCAGTTATCTACAAAGAGACTCAAACCAGCTTAGAAACAATGAAATGGGCCAAAATCTGGTAACCCACAGGATGTGCTACTGTTTTCCACTGAAAAACAAAAATTCTCTCCAGAATTATCCCTCTTTTGATCAAAGATAATCACAAGGAGAGATTATTCTGGATCATAAAATAAAGCTAGTCTCATTATATATGACCTGATTATTTACAGAGGTGTAGCAAGAATGGTGATTTAAAATCCAATTTGTGTTGCTGGAAGTTTTCATAAGAAATCTCAGAATGGACTTTTTTTTTTTTTTTAATTTTATTTATTTATTCATGAGAGACACAGAGAGAGGCAAAGACACAGGCAGAGGGAGAAGCAGGCTCCCTGTGAGAAGTCCAATGAGGGACTCAATCCCGGGACTCCAGGATCATGCCCTGAGTCAAAGGTAAGTGCTCAACCTCTGAGCCACCCAGGCATCCCCCAGAATGGACTTCTCAAAGCTTCTCGAGGCTTGAATGCCACGCCAAGAACTCACCATCAGATTTGACCTGCATTACATAGATTTGAGTGAATTCCTCTCTTCTCAAGGTCCGTCAGCTCATATCCTGAGCTTGTCAGGAAGAGAACATAGTACTCCTCTGTAAGTCTGGGAACACTGTAAGCCAGGAAATGTGCTGGTTTTCGCAAAAGGGTTTCATAAACATTGGCTCTAAGAACTCAACCTTATTTCTTTAAAACTAACAACTGCTTACACCTAATTAATTCTCAGATGTAACATTCTGGACAAAACCTTGGTTGTATAACCAATGTTTCCTATTATATCCTATCAATAAAGAGGTCAGATTCTTATTAAACCTATGCAAATAGTTCTGTTGCCATGAAAATAAGAATACTCAGTAAGAGTTTCCAAATTCTGGAGGAATCAGACAAGAGAGAGAAAGATGTGTTTCATTTCTATGTTTTCAAAAACACAGACTTCAAAATTTTTATAGCTGGTTAAGAGAGAAGAAAAAGGAGTTCCTTATGTCCAGAAGACAAAATATTAAAGGACTAGTAAATTTTAAAACAAAACAAAACAAAATCATCCCTCATCAGCTCACTCAGCTCTGGGTAATGCTTGTTCCGCTTCATCTTGGATTAGCAATCTCACGAACCCATTAATTTCCTTGTTAGTGCTGAAATCCTGATCCAGTTCAGTGGTATGGTCTCCAAATTGTTTAAGCGATGACATTAGAAATCTGTGCTCAAGGGTACTTGGCTGAGCCCTTTCCCTTGTGGCTCTGAGACCATCCTTTGTCAGGGTCAGAGCACTCTGGCCTGTAGCTGGTTTGCAAATGTGTTAAGGGAAGCATTAGAATAGAACCAACCATCTGTAGAACACAAAAGCCTTAAAATGGTTGTGATTAGTTTACTAATGATAATTTTCAAAAGTGAGAGATTTGATTAGAGTTCATTAAAAAAAAATAATGCAATTGGCAATGAAATGTGTTTGTTCCTGTGGCAGGGAAAATAAAATAAGATCAATCTAAAATTAAAATGACAAAAAAAGATTAAAAAATAAAAGGTTTATGGGGCACCCGTGTGGCTCAGTCAGTTAAATGTCCAACTCTTGATTTCGGCTCAGGTCATGATCTCAGTGTCATGAGATCGAACCCCGAGTAGGGCTCTGCGCTGGGCATGGAGCCAGCTTAAGATTCTCTCTCTCTCTCTCTCTCTCTCTAAAACTAAATGAATAATTAATTAATTAATTTTTAAAAAGGAAATAACATGATCATAAAGAACTTTAGCTATTTCCCAAAGTAGGACAATTTCATGCATTTAACAGAGACAGAAGTTTAGTTTTGCATTAGTATAATATCTGATACTAAAGCTCTTTTAAAGAAAAACTTACAAATAAGACCATCAAAACTTTGGCCAACATTGACCACGACAAATACAATTCCCTCTCCGTGAAACTTTCTGTACACAGAAAGTTCTTTCTTTCTGGATACAACTTTCTGTATCCATTCAGATTTTGCCCTACACATTCCTCTTCCTCATTCTTAAACACCCCGTCATTACTTTAGGACAAATCTACTCTCCTTCCCATAACAAGTGTACATCCTGGACACCTTGTATTCTCTTTGCAATTGTTTCTCCCAGAGAGCCTCATTCACATGTATTGATCTTAACTGTCAACCACAGTAAGTTCTATTTCCCGGAGATAACTGTGAGGTACATAATCGTGAACTGTTCTACATCAACATTTTGTAGCAAAGCTTATGAACATCTATCTCCTAACCTTTTTTTTTTTTTTTAAGATTTTATTTATTTATTCATGAGAATACACAGAGAGGAGAGAGAGGCAGAGACATAGGTACAGGGAGAAGCAGGCTCCATGCAGGGAGCCTGACGTGGGACTCGATCCTGGGACTCTAGAATCATGCCCTGGGCTAAACCGCTGAGCCACCCGGGCTGCCCCTCTCCTAACCTTTTATAGCCATATACATCCTTACAGTACAGCTTCTCAATGTGAGCAAAAATCAACACATTCAGACCAAAATATAGAAAGTCTTAAAATTATGCTTAATAATTAGTATTTCAATGTTTTATCTTGTTAAGAATGATCTGGGTAATCAAGCTTTAGATTCCCAGAAGATCTAGAGACTATCTCATGCCCCTGCAACTGCTCTCCCTCCTCCTGAGACACAAGTTTCTGAGTGGTGAGTGAATGCTCCACCAAAGTTGGCGAGCCCCCGTCCTCACTCATAAAGCTTCCATAAGTGTAACATGCTATTGTTAGCATGTTCCCGGTGCCATGCTGAGGACACGGCATGCCTTATGTCACTTATTTCTCAAAACAACCTGATTACATCAGCAGAGCTTTCAAATGCCATTTTACAGATGAAGAAACTGAGGCACAAGGAGAGTAAATAGCATTACCAACATCACGTTGCTAATGTCACAGAATGAATATATTCTCTTTCTAGGGCTGCAGTAAAAGTGACCACAAACTTGGTGGCTTAAAACAACAGAAATCTATTGTCTCCATTTTGGAAGCTAAAAGCCCCAAATCCAGGTGTCCACAAGGCCATCCTGTCTCTGAAGTCACTAAGGGAAGATTCTTGTTCTCTCGTCACTTCTGGTGGCTGCCAGCAGTGCGTGGTGTTCCCTGGCTTGTAGACGTGCCATTCCAGGGTCTGTTTCCTCTATCACATGGTGTTCTTGCCGTGTGTCTCTCTGTGTCCGAATTTCCCTCTCTCCTAAGGACACCAGCCATTGGGTCAGGGCCCAGTATACCAATCTTCATCCAGTAAGAGCTCATCTTAAAATTGATTACATGAGCAAGGTCCTATTTCCAAATAAAGCTACATTCACAGGTACTGGGGGTTGGAACTTGAATGTATCCTTTTGAGGGACACGATCCAACCCACAGTACTTAGTAAGCTAGGGCTCTGAAGCATCCCCAGATATCTGCAGAGTGGGATCTTTGTGCCCCCAGGGACCTTTACAAATGACCCTTGAGGAGTGTTAAGACACTATTAGGGGGGCACCTGGGTGGCTCAGTGGTTGAGCATCTGCCTTTGGTTCAAGTCGTGATCCTGGGGTCCTGGGGTCTAGTCCTGCATTGCGCTCCCCACAGGGAGCTTGCCTCTCCCTCTGCCTGTGTCTCTGCCTCTCTCTCTGTGTCTCTCATAAATAAATAAAATCTTTTAAAAAACTGTTAGAATGTCCATTTTAAAATTTCATCTTTTAAAAGTTTCCACTAAAAAAAAATAAAAAAAATAAAAGTTTCCACTAATGTTTTATGATGTACATAATGTATTTACAGTAGTACATGCATGTTGTGTTCTAAATCTTTTTTTTTTTTTTTTAATTTATGATAGTCACACAGAGAGAGAGAGGGGCAGAGACATAGGCAGAGGGAGAAGCAGGCTCCATGCACCAGGAGCCCAACGTGGGATTTGATCCCGGGTCTCCAGGATCGCGCCCTGGGCCAAAGGCAGGCACCAAACCGCTGTGCCACCCAGGGATCCCTGTTGTGTTCTATAAAGCTACGTATATTCAGTGGGTACGCAAGAATTGTAAATGGTCAGTGGGCGATTAAACAGTTTTAGGCCCTGTTCTCAATGCCACTCCTTCTCAACAATCTATTAAACTGGCGGTCACTGGTGTATTACTTTTTCTTTTTAACAGTTGCCCTGGCAAAATAGCAGTCCACTGTCTCTAGTGAGGTGTTTTGATCTCCCCATCCTCAGGGTTTGGTGAAAAAGGGTTTAGTTTGGAAAAAAAAGGCAGTTACCAGGCTTGAGCCAAGGTGACAGGGAGCTAGACTTTTAAGAATGTGGTGATTTGACAAGATTTTTTCACTTAAATTTGTATCCTTCTGTATTTCCATAACTGTCTAATGATCAGTTTCCTTTTAACGTTTCAGACAGGCAGACCCTGTGTTTAATATAATTTAGGTCTGAAAGCATACTGTTCATGATCCAAACACCATCAATTGTTGGGGACAAGGGAGGTGTATTGTTTTGGGGCTTTTTTGACATATAATTTTTCAAAACCAGCAGCCAGGTTGTGATGCGCTGTCAATTCTTCAGACCTTGGGATCCCTGGGTGGCGCAGCGGTTTGGCGCCTGCCTTTGGCCCACGGCGCGATCCTGGAGACCCGGAATCGAATCCCACGTCGGGCTCCCGGTGCATGGAGCCTGCTTCTCCCTCTGCCTGTGTCTCTGCCTCTCTCTCTCTCTCTCTCTGTGACTATCATAAATAAATAAAATTAAAAAAAAAATTTAGAAGTGGGACGCCGGGTGGCTCAGTGGTTGAGCGTCTGCCTTCAGCTCAGGGTGTGATCCCGGGATCCTGGGATCCAGTCCCGCATCGGACTCCCTGTGGGGAGCCTGCTTCTCCCTCTGCCTGTGTCTCTGCCTCTCTCTGTGTGTGTCTCTCATTGAATAAGTAAATAAAATCTTAAAAAAAAATAATTGCTCAGAAGAACAAAGGATGGTATAACATTAAATGAGTCATGGTGTTTTCCAAGAGAGTCAGATGACATTTATGTTAGTTATTGTTTAATTCTCAGAACATTTGACATAAGGGTCTATTGATTGCTGGGGCAGGGGAGCTAGTTGTTTGAGCTCTTGTATGGGCCTAAGGATATTTTTGTTATAATTTATCCCACCTGTGCCCGTCAGTTCCTTTCCACTTGCCTCCTCCCGTGACAGTCTGGCTCATGTTTCTTCATCAAGCTCTCAGCCAGTTATTAATAACAGCCCAGCGAGTCTCCTGATCCACCTAGAGCATATGGTGTTTTTCACAAAAGAGAGATCTTCTCCTTGACTTTGGACTTTGCTTATTGAGCCCCTGAACAGTAAGTTTCGGTTTTTAAAATATGTGACATTTAAAAATGTTGATGTGGGAGGAAAGTTTAGTATAACTCCTGTTTGCCTGTGGTAGGGGGAGAATATAGTAAGCTAAAACTTAGACGCATGCAGCCAATTTCCCCTCACTGGGTTTCAACATCCCTCCAATTTGTACGAGGCTGGTTGCACAACAGATTAATGAGTTGGAATTCTATTCCTCTCATTTCCTTCTGGCTAAATGAAGGTAGGAGAAGAAGCTAGGATTCATAATTCCTAAATTACTCGGCCACGCCTGGTGGTAGGCTTGGTATGCCTGTCACTGCAGTGATTGCAAAGGGAAATCTCACACAGGGCAGGTATATTCATGGGGAGCTGCACAGGAGGTGTGGGTCTGGTCTTTCTACCATGTTTGAGCTTTGGTTCAGACACGGCACCTGTCTTGTTCCAGTGATTCATTGCCTTCTTGTTTTCTTCCAGCTGAAGGCTTTGTCTTTGCAGCCTCCTTTATAATGGTTGCTTCTGAGAGTCCTGAAAAGTAGGTCACTGTGTTTTCTGTCTGGAAAAGGAGGACCTTGAAGCTCAGAAAGGCCAATGCCCTGCTCCGTCCTCGTGAGCTCAGCTGAAACCAGACAATCCAATCATTCTTCAGGACCAGGGACTAATGCAGCTTCCTGCTTTGGTTACGTATATTCATTGCTCCTGAACAGGTGCATCACACTTCTCAACAGAATGTGGAAGGGAGGTGTTACCACAAACGGGAATGAGGTAGATGCTATCCTAGTGTTGAGCCCTGGCTTGGAGCACTAACAAATTGTGTGAGTTTAAGCAAGTACCTCTCTGAGCCTCAGTTTCCTCATTTGTAAAATGAGAGTCATAAGCTCTTTTAGAAGGGATTGGGTTGAACTCATAATGTGTATAAGTAGCCAAGTATAGTAACATTATTTATGAAATCCCTCACTGGAATTTGTCTTTAATCTTCTATTTTTTTAAAAAAAGATTTTATTTATTTATTCATGAGTGACACAGATAAACAGAGAGGGAGAGACAGAGGCAGAGGAAGAAGCAGGCTCCATGCAGGAAGCCCGATGTGGGACTCGATCCCAGGACTCCAGGATCACGCCCTGGGCCAAAGGCAGAGGCTCAACTGCTGAGCCACCCAGGTGTCCCCTGAATCTTCTTAATTGCCTCTTGTTTGTTTCAGATTCAAACCTAGAGCCCCCAGTGTGGTCTTTGATAGAAAATAATAATCTAAATGGTAGAGACAGTGGAGGGAAGTGTGGGGGATGGGCAAAATGCTAAAGGGCATGAAGGAGGGCACGTATTGTGATGAGCACTGGGCATTATATGGAAGTGATAAATCACTAAATTCTACGCCTGAAACCAAGACTATGCTATATGTTAACTAACTTAAATTTAAATAAAATCTTGGGAAAAAAAGAAAGAAGAAAAAAAAAGCAAATGGTAGCAACAATAATTGGTTTCATCTTTAGGCTGAGCAAGCTGTGTGGGTGGTGAGGATAGGCATTGGAGGATGGCATACCTAGCAGTTCGGGACATTGGGCTATAGCTAAGATCAATGAAGTTGGCAAACCTCCCAAAACAATTTCAAAGTGTAAGTTAGTATTTTCATAAACTGGCCTGTTTTGCCAGTATTCTAAAATTTTCCCTTTGGTTGTGTGCTTCTGTGGCTAGAAGGGACTGGTTCCTCCCCATTGCTGACTGAGCTCATGCCTAGATGAGAGTTCCTGCTTCCCAAAGTGTCCCCCTATCATTCAGGAGATGGGATTTTTGCTTTGCTCTACAAGCTTTCACTATGCACACATTTATTTAACTCCTACTGTGTGCAAGACATAGTGCTGGGTGAGCAAGACATCAATAAGCTCTGAATAGGGCAGCCCGAGTGGCTCGGTGGTTTAGCACCACCTTCAGCCCAGGGCGTGATCCTGGAGACCCAGGATCGAGTCCCATGTCAGGCTCCCTGCATGGAGCCTGCTTCTCCCTCTGCCTGTGTCTCTGCCTCTGTGTGTGTGTGTGTGCCTCTCATTAATAAATAAATAAAATCTTTTTTTAAAAAACCTCTGAATATAGTAGGAGAAAGAAGTCAGTTCATGAGTAACTCTGATACAAGTCATAATGGGCTTGTTCCATGGTACGTGAGAAGTACAGACAGGGCCCAGATTTCACAGGGTCTTCACACCCAAGACTGATTCACCAAAAACAGGCATTTTTGATTAGGCTTCCCCTTGGAAGGCTATAAATTCTTGGAAAATAGTTCAGAGATTTTCAGGGTTCCTCCTTTGGTCCTTTTTTGAGTAATGAGCTGGTGAGGCGTAGAAGAACAGCACCTTAGGGCTGCATCTCTCTCTTTTTTTTTAAAAAGATTTATTTATTTATTCATGGTAGACACAGACTGAGAGAGAAAGGCAGAGACACAGGCAGAGGGAGAAGCAGGCTCCTCTCAGGGAGTCCGATGTGGGGCTCGAACCCGCATCCTGGGATCAGACCTGAACCAAAGGCAGGCGCCCAACTGCGGAGCCACCAGGCGTCCCAAGGCTGCATCTCATCCTCACCTTTCTACCCCCCTCCTCAATCCCCACCTTTTTTAAAAAAAAGATTTTATTTGAGAGAGAGAGCGAGAGAGCGCATGCACACACATGAGGAGGAGGGGCAGAGGAGGAGGGAGAGGGACAAGCAGACCTCAACTGAAAGGGGAGCCTGACGTGGTGTCTCAGGACCTGGGATCATGACCTGAGCTGAAGTCAGTCACTTAACCTACTGAGCCACCCAGGCGCACCCCCCGCCATTACTTATTATTGAGCACTATTTTGTTCTAAGTCCTGTGCTAAATGCTGGAAATATATTTCTGCCTTTAAAAAGGTCACAGATGTTCATTTAACTTGAAACTCTGTTCTCCCACCCAGCCATCTACCTTCTCAAGTTAAACTTGACTCCAAACAAATACTTAACTGGTTTCAGAAATCAAATCTGCACCTTCATGAATCAAAACTTGCCACTGGTGAATGTATGCAGAGTGTGTGTTGCAGAAAATAGATCGAAAGATTTTGCCAGATGCTTTTTAGAACTCCAAAGGGCCCAGACATTCCCCACTCTCCTCCACTCACCAGCCCCCAGCCTGGAGTGGCAGTCTGTTGGCCACTATATGAATTCTGCAGATTAAAAAAAAAAAAAACTAACTAACAAACTCCCTCAGTCTCACTCCCACTACCTCACACCATAGGGGCACGAACACGTGTCCGGGCTTCTCCTGAAACCTTGCAGTTGATCCCTGGCCAGGCTCAGGGCAGTTCATCTGGCCTTGGGTGAGCGCACTACAGCTGTGATTCATGGAGAGGGCTGGGGAACTTGACAGGGAGAAGCTTGATAACATTTTGATTATTTTGGTGCCAGAAGATTTCCTAATGTTAAGTGCCTATAAACTGGGCGATTTATATCTTCTTGGGGGTAGCGCACAATCTCCTATCTGGGGCACGAATGTGCCAATGGGAAATCTCAACCTTCAGAAGTCTTGGTAATGGATGATTAAGAGGAGATGTTTATGTGTAGAAAAAATAGTTCATTTTAAGGCCAAGATATTTACTTAAACCTTTCGAGGCAGGGTCAGTTGTGGTCAGGGGAGGCTCACAGCGCAGAGGCCTTGACATAGAAACAGAGCGTCAGAGGTAGAGTTGAAGAGAAGTAGAGTAGATCCACGCACGTCTGGGGACCCCTCCATCCCCCTGGCGGGCTGGGTGGACCCTCCGGAGTGCTGCCAGACAAACCAGCCCACATGCCTGCATGCCTGCCTCCACTTCCAGGGCTTTCCACCTCCAGGTCCATTTGTTTCCTCATCAGCCTCTTCTCCCCATGGCTGGGCTGTGGGGAAGGGGCCATCCTTCTGAGCCCCCAGCCTCACTGTAACACCCACAGCCCCATCAAGCGCCAGGCAGCTTGCTGGGCCCTCAGCTTACCTCCTTACCAGTCCTGAGACACTGTAGTGCCTCAGGCTGTGGAGCCAGAAGCCCTTCACTCAAGTCCTGGTTATCCCTGGCTGTGTGACCTTGAATAGTTGATTTAACCTCTCTGCTCCTCAGTTTCTCCAACCAAGGAAATAGGAGCGCTAATACTCACCGTATAAGATTATAGGAGATTACAATCTAAGCGTTTGTAGGCCTTTCCTAATGATAGTTATGAATAAAATCCTTTCTTTTTTTTTTTTTTAAGATTTTATTTGTTCATTCATGACACACAGAGAAAGAGAGGCAGAGACACAGGCAGAGGGAGAAGCAGGCTCCTCTCAGGGAGTCCGATGTGGGGCTCGAACCCGCATCCTGGGATCAGACCTGAACCAAAGGCAGGCGCCCAACTGCGGAGCCACCAGGCGTCCCAAGGCTGCATCTCATCCTCACCTTTCTACCCCCCTCCTCAATCCCCACCTTTTTTAAAAAAAAGATTTTATTTGAGAGAGAGAGCGAGAGAGCGCATGCACACACATGAGGAGGAGGGGCAGAGGAGGAGGGAGAGGGACAAGCAGACCTCAACTGAAAGGGGAGCCTGACGTGGTGTCTCAGGACCTGGGATCATGACCTGAGCTGAAGTCAGTCACTTAACCTACTGAGCCACCCAGGCGCACCCCCCGCCATTACTTATTATTGAGCACTATTTTGTTCTAAGTCCTGTGCTAAATGCTGGAAATATATTTCTGCCTTTAAAAAGGTCACAGATGTTCATTTAACTTGAAACTCTGTTCTCCCACCCAGCCATCTACCTTCTCAAGTTAAACTTGACTCCAAACAAATACTTAACTGGTTTCAGAAATCAAATCTGCACCTTCATGAACCAAAACTTGCCACTGGTGAATGTATGCAGAGTGTGTGTTGCAGAAAATAGATCGAAAGATTTTGCCAGATGCTTTTTAGAACTCCAAAGGGCCCAGACATTCCCCACTCTCCTCCACTCACCAGCCCCCAGCCTGGAGTGGCAGTCTGTTGGCCACTATATGAATTCTGCAGATTAAAAAAAAAAAAAACTAACTAACAAACTCCCTCAGTCTCACTCCCACTACCTCACACCATAGGGGCACGAACACGTGTCCGGGCTTCTCCTGAAACCTTGCAGTTGATCCCTGGCCAGGCTCAGGGCAGTTCATCTGGCCTTGGGTGAGCGCACTACAGCTGTGATTCATGGAGAGGGCTGGGGAACTTGACAGGGAGAAGCTTGATAACATTTTGATTATTTTGGTGCCAGAAGATTTCCTAATGTTAAGTGCCTATAAACTGGGCGATTTATATCTTCTTGGGGGTAGCGCACAATCTCCTATCTGGGGCACGAATGTGCCAATGGGAAATCTCAACCTTCAGAAGTCTTGGTAATGGATGATTAAGAGGAGATGTTTATGTGTAGAAAAAATAGTTCATTTTAAGGCCAAGATATTTACTTAAACCTTTCGAGGCAGGGTCAGTTGTGGTCAGGGGAGGCTCACAGCGCAGAGGCCTTGACATAGAAACAGAGCGTCAGAGGTAGAGTTGAAGAGAAGTAGAGTAGATCCACGCACGTCTGGGGACCCCTCCATCCCCCTGGCGGGCTGGGTGGACCCTCCGGAGTGCTGCCAGACAAACCAGCCCACATGCCTGCATGCCTGCCTCCACTTCCAGGGCTTTCCACCTCCAGGTCCATTTGTTTCCTCATCAGCCTCTTCTCCCCATGGCTGGGCTGTGGGGAAGGGGCCATCCTTCTGAGCCCCCAGCCTCACTGTAACACCCACAGCCCCATCAAGCGCCAGGCAGCTTGCTGGGCCCTCAGCTTACCTCCTTACCAGTCCTGAGACACTGTAGTGCCTCAGGCTGTGGAGCCAGAAGCCCTTCACTCAAGTCCTGGTTATCCCTGGTGTGTGACCTTGAATAGTTGATTTAACCTCTCTGCTCCTCAGTTTCTCCAACCAAGGAAATAGGAGCGCTAATTACTCACCGTATAAGATTATAGGAGATTACAATCAAAGCGTTTGTAGGCCTTTCCTAATGATAGTTATGAATAAAATCCTTTCTTTTTTTTTTTTTTTAAGATTTTATTTGTTCATTCATGACACACAGAGAAAGAGAGGCAGAGACACAGGCAGAGAGAGAAGCAAGCTCCACTCGAAGAGCCCGTTGTGGGACTTCATCTGGGGACTCTGGGATCACACCCTGAGACAAAGGCAGATGCTCAACCGCTAAGCCGGCCACCCAGGTGTCCCATGAATAAAATCCTTTCCATTTCCTGCAAGACAGGCATTATCTTTGGGTGGCAGGTGAGGTTAAGTGCCAGGTCTAAAGCTACAGGGTAACACCGACTAGAACCAGGATCTAAAACCAGTTCCATCCAGCTCTAAAGCCAAAGCTCTCTCCTTGCTCCGCTTTGCTGACTGACCATCTGTGACAAAGCATATGTTTTTGTTTTCAGTCGAAGTCCACTTTGTCAAGTTCTGGCCTGCCAAGTGTTTCAATTTTCACTTGTGACTTACTTTATTTTGGACTCTCTGGTCTGACCCTGGCCCGAATCAAAGAAACTGGGAGGTGATGAAGGTAGCATATCTCCAAATATCCAAGCGAAATGCAGAATCCCATTTATCTCAAATGTCAAAAATTTGCTGAGGCAATTATGATGGTAGTTGTGAAAAAAAGTAGCTGTGGAACCTCAGACAAGTTGCTGTACTTCCTGTATTTCTCTGGGCCTCGTTTGTCCAATGGGAAGTTTACAAAATAGCAAATATCTTTTCCAGTGCCAACATTCGTGTCGTATTTCAGACCTTTTACTACTATTGTTTTTCTTAGCTGGAAAGAGAAAAATCTCTTTGAAATCATATCTTAAGCAGGAAACAAGGTACAACAATCATGCTGGCAGTCATTTAAGTGTAAAGCCATATGCCATTTATTATGATTCTCATTCAACAAGCTTTCTCTCACACAAGACACATACCATTGATGAATTAATTTCTCAGATGTGTGTTAAATTTCCTTTCTCACATAATTCAGCTTTGAGTGAGTCTAATGGAGCCATCACTAGTTCAAAAAATGTAATTTGAACTCAAATTTTAGAAACTTACATAACACACAAAACCCATTTATCATTGAATAGACTTGAGTTTTTAGTTAACTTCTGAATGACTCAAATTTGAAGAGTCTCCTGCTCAGCCACACCAGCATCCATTTCTGGAGTCCTAAGGGGACAAATCTCCATTATGCCATAGAAACAGTAGCCATCCTAACAGGACATTCCTATCCTAAAATCCCATATTGCTGATGCCAAATTTTTGTTGCCTTCCAACAACTTGACATGGTTCCCTAATTACAAGGAAAAAACCAATACAGAAGCAAAGACATCAACACAACATAACACCCATATGATTTCTCAAGTTTCTAAAAGATAATTTTATTGAACATAAACTTTATAGGAAAGAGACATTTTCTGTATAGAGACAAAGAGAAAGCACCCAACTTTGGGATTTTACTTTTTAAATATTTGCTGGAAAAGGTTGACTTAATATATGTGTTTTTCTTGCTGTAATTATCACGTAAACAAAATGAACTTTCAGTCTTCCGAAAAAGCTCTTACTTTAAGAGCAGTTGTTAAATCAAAATTTGTTGGAAATGAATTGGTGTCAGATACTGTGAGGTACTGGCAGCCAGGGTGGATAAAGCCATCCTTACTTTCTAGTAAAATAACAGCAGTCTATGGGGTGTTCTATGCAGACAAACATAATACAGTGTAGTGAGTGGAAATATTATAGACAAGCTGGCTTTAATTTTGCCTGAGAAAGTCAGGATGAATCACTGAGGAGGTAATTGCATTTCAAAGGTGTGTGACAGTTTTGTGTTCAGGTGTTTAAAGAGAACCCAAGAATGATTCATTCAAGAATACCATCTAGGAGGTAATACACTAGATTAGTTACGGTAATATTTACCAGTGCTTAATACAGGTACTTGCTAGGCACAAGTATCATCTCATTTAATTTTCATACTGTCCTAAGACATAGGTACTATTATTTTCATCCCCATTTTGTAGAAGTGCTAACTAAGGCACAGAGAGTTGATGTAACTTGTCCAAGTTCTCATGGAAGTAGCAGATCTGAGTGAAATACCATCAGTCTGATTCCAGACTCACCGCTCAACCACCATGTCCTGAAAACATTCTTGGTATTTTTTTGTCCAGCTAACATTAGGAGATCAAGGGGGAAAAATGTGTCAAAGGTTGATCACTGGATAGATAAGTAATGATAAACCGGAATAAAATTGCAAATAAAAAAGCTAGTAGGATTTTAAAAACTTCTACTTTCAGCAAACCTAGTTGCTAGATAGTAAGCTCACATTGGTGGTCTGTGAATGTCCCATTACAGATTATTTCGATTTGGGTAAATGAACAGCTGGTTGTTGTATAGCTATCTTGGCAAATTCAGGGTTATCTCGCCCAGAAGGGTAATTGCAAGACTGTCCGTTGCATTATTGACCAGTAGTTCACATAATGCACAAAGGAGCCAGGACCAAAGGAAGAGAGGTCATTAATAATTACATGTGGATATTTGCATTTCAGTATGGTCAATTTCTACCTTAATATAGATCTTTTCAAAAGTAACTTCTTGTTTGAAAATATTAATAAATATATGTAGTTGAAAGATGGTGCCATCTGGAATCCTGGGTTAGTAGAATCCAAGATCCAGCACAGAATACTTAGTGGCCGTGGATAGTTGCTCTATGTTTTAATAGCATATAACCACAGCCTAACACCTGCTAGACCCTCAATAAATGGTAATTATTGTACTTTAATTAAGTGACCTATTAAGTAAAAATGGACAGATTTCAATTTTGTGTCATTTTCCAACTTATGTCTCTAGGGAACTTTGCTCAATATTATCTTGACAGTTAGATACTGATGGAAACAGGAGTAGGATTAGCACATTCTTGTCAAAAAAGAAAATATTTTTGAAGTATGACCCAAGAGATTAAGACTATAAACTTGAATCCAATGAAAAGTGTTTTCTTTTGATTAAAAAAGAGACTTTACAAAGTATGTTCTGTTCTTTGTCTTGACCAAGAATCCACACCTAATAAGGGGAAATAGTAGAGGGAAAGAAATTGAAAAAATTGGTGAAGTCTTACTGGGGGGCCAAGCCATTTAGCAAATCCACTCTTATGGTTGCAGAAGTCAGAGTTGATTTGAGAAGCCCCATTTTACATAAAAAAAAAAAAAACAACAAGATTGTAAAGGTTTTAAAGGCAAGAGCCTACAAGATGATGGCAGGAGGAAGAAGATGGAATACAGTGAAATTCAGCTTCCAGAGACTACTTTCCATTTGTCCAACTTACTTTCTGAGATACCGCTTTTCAACCACTCAAGAAACAAGGAACAGATCACTTTGAATTAGATTATTTGGGCTTTTCCTGGTGTCAAAAGATAAAATAAGTACAAATTAAAAAAAAACAACTAGATAAGACAGCACAACATTCGATAAAATAATAAATTGGTTCCCAGTGCCTCCTGGAAATAGGGAAAAGAAATATAGGTAGAAACATTGCAAATGAGATGATAAATTATTTGCAGTCATCTGAAATTTCAACATGAAGTATTATTAAGCCCAAAGTAATCTGGGATGTCTTATATCAGAAATTGGAGGTTATTTTAATTATGACTTTTAAATACCAATTCAAGATAAGATCATGGTCTTGAGACAGTCACACTCAATATGTTCTAGCATACTCTTAGAAGTGTCCTACTTTGTTTGAAATTTATATTCTTGGTACATGTTGTATCCAATAAAAAAGACACTAGGAATCATTTCCCCCCTAAAAATTGCTGGTGTTAAATAGCTTTTCCCCAAAAAAGAATGTCAGTCCAATCCCAAAGAAAAAACACCTGATTACAAAGCTTCTAGTTAAGTAAGAACTAATCAAAATGTAAATCAAAGTGTAATGACACTCATAATTGTAATCCACAGTAAAATCTGAGCATGTTAGTAAGCTTGTGGTGATACAAGTCTGTGTCCTTCCAAGGATTACATCTAGAAGCAGATCTATCATCAAGTAGAAGAATCAAACAAGAACCACCCATATTCCTGTTGATCATGAGCATTTTGAATGAGACAAGAACATGTTCTTTAGCAAAAGAAATTTAAAATGAACTCAAGGAAAGTTAATTTTATTAATGAAACTTTTTAATTGAAATAATGTGATTTATACTTTTTCACAAAAGCTACATATTTTCGTTAAAATGTTTCAAGGATAAATCTAATTTTTCCCAAGTTCATATTTGTTTAAATGATTGGTTTGGCAAAATAAAATCAGTATATGTTACTTTTCAATATATGGAGAAGGAAGAGGCCTGGCAGTTTTGAAACTACTTTCCTTATTTTCTAAAATTATATATGAGCAAGTAATATCCTTTTAAGTGAAAATGTGAGAAATAGAAACAGCAAGAATAAAAAAAAAAATCACATATAGTCTTTCCTTCCAAACTTGGCCACTGTGATCATTTGCAGATATTTCTTAGTTTTCTTTTTGTATTTCAGTTGTGAAGGTTAATATACACGTAGAAAAGCACATAAAACTTATATATACAGTTTAATAAGTGATTAAAAACTGATTGCCAGCGTAACCACCACCCAGAGCAAGGAATAAAACTGCTGGGAGTGCCTCAAACTGACTATCCCTTCCCTTACCCTCACTGAAGTCACCCCCTCCTGATGTATGGTAGCCAATCCCTTGCTTTCCTTGATAAATTTACCTTCTACACTGTTGCCATCCACATACGCACCCCAAACTTCACACTTTTTTAAAAAAGATTTATTTTATCTGTTTTAGAGAGAGAAAATGTGGGGAGAGGGGCAGAGTGAGAGGAAGAGAATCTCAAGAAGACTCCATACAGAGCACAGAGCCTGAGGTGGGGCTCAATATCATAACCCTGAGATCATGACCTGAGCTGAAATCAAGAGTTGGACGCTTTAGCCAACTGCGCCACCCAAGCACCTCTTTTGTGCCTTGCCTTTTAAAAGTTCAATATTATGATTGTAAAATTTATCCCTGCTTTTGCATGGAGCTGTAGCTTAATTTTCATTACTGTGTAATATTCCACTATATGTATGAATTTATCTATTTATCTTGGGCACCTGGGTAGCTTCTAAGTGGAGAATATTATGAACAATGTGTGTCCTGGTGCAGATATCCCTGCATCAGGTGTATACTTAGGAGTGTAATGGGTGATCATAAGGTATGGGTTTTAATCATATTTGAATATTTAAACATAATTTTCTAAGTAGCATTTTTATTATTTCAGAGTTGTAATCACCATCATTATATTGAATAAATAATTTCCATTTGTGACCAAATATTATAGCCTGGTCTTTTGTAATGAATTTACTCCTTTGGACACCTGGGTGGCTCAGTGGTTGAGCGTCTGCTTTTGGCTCAGGGTGTGATCCTGGAGTTCTAGGATCGAGTCCCACATTGGGCTCCCTGCATGGAGCCTGCTTCTCCCTCTGCCTCTGTCTGCCTCTTTCTCTGTGTCTCTCATGAATAAATAAATTTTAAAAAATTAAAAAAAAATTTACTCCTCCACTTTCTAATTTGCTCATAAAAGTGATACAAAATCTTAAAATTTATAGAATTTATAGCAGACATACGATCACATGAACTATGGTCTTATGTAGACAGAGAAGTTTTGTTTGTTGTCCTAGAAGATATTGAAGCAAATATATTCTAAATAATTTTTAAGGAAGTTTTTTGATTGAGTTGTGTTTGACCTACAGCATTGCATAAGTGTAAGGTATAGGACACATTGATGTGATACATTTATATTGCAGTATGATTGCCATAGGAGTATTAGCTAACACCTCTATAACACCACATAATTATCATTTCTTCTTGTGTTGAAAACAATTAAAATCTAATCTCTTAGCAAGTCTAATGTTTATAATAGTTTTGTCTATAACCACTGTACTGTGTATTGGGTCTTTAGAACTTACTAGTTTCAAGTATGTGTCTTTAAACATTTCTCCTCTTCTCCCACCCCTGAGAAATGTTGTTTTAAAGACATGGTGAATGTTTGCCTTGCCAGGAAAACTCTAGAATCCAGCTTAATGTTTCTGTTAAAGGTTCAGTGTTTAGCTGTACAAATCTGTGATAAATTAAAATTAAACTGTCATACTTTCTTTCCAAAGTCCACTTTTCGACATCTTGCTGATTTCGTTGGAAGTAGTTTTAGAGTTTCTCCAAGCAGGCTCTCTGCTGCTCCACTTCGTACACTACCTCACTTTCCAGTAAAACCTTTTAATGTGCTTTGACACAGGGACCAAGGTTGCTAAGAGACCACCGGTGCTGAATGCCCTTTGTCCTAGCAAGAGCTTAGAGTTTACCGAGAGAAAACCAAGGAGCAGGGTTATCTACCGCTACCTGGGATTAAGGCAGGTGAGAAATGGGTTTCTGCTCACTCATCAGTCCTTGCCAGCTCCCTGGTTTCTCCCGAACTTCCTATTTTGGTCTCTTTCTGTTGTTGGAGGAAAGTAGAGGTGCCCCTCAGGGCACAGATTAAACAAACATAAACTGGAGGCCATGGCCATCACAGCAAAGGAGAATCACTTTGCAAACCCATGAATTATTCTCACTCCTTGTTTCTGAAACATAGGCCAAAGGAATTGTTGAAAGTCCGGGAAATTCTAGGTGTTTACTGTGCCAGTGCCTGCTGTGTAATTTGGGGCATACCATTCCCTTCTCCAGGAACGGGGCTACTTATTACAGAAATTAACCAAGATTGCTTAAATGGGAGAAGACAACACTGTATAAACCTCATCTGTTCCCCTCTTACAACTCAACCTGCCTTTTTGGTTTCTGGGTGAAAGTAGCAAAAAATATTCTTCTACCCCAATATTGCTTCTTTTTAAAAGTATTGACGGTCCCTTTAACTTGACTGTATTAAAGGAACTTTGATGCAAGTCTTTGAAAATTACTTGATTTATTTGACCTTGAATTCCTGAAAAAGGAGTTCAGAATGGTTCTAAACCCCCTACCTGACAGGCATTCGGTAAAATGTTCCAACAGTGTGCTAAACAGAGCTCACATTAATACATAACACTTTTTGAAATTCCTGTTATTTAAAAAACTGTTTAACACAGAAATGTGGAGGAAATTAAATGTTTGATATCTTATTAAGTGACCAAACTAATGAGAGGGGATCCCGAGGAAAGATCAAGAAAAAGACCTTTTGTTTGTTTAATTAAAAAAATATTTATCACCTGCCTTCTTCTGTGTCTTCAAATTCACATTTCCTGGTGATGTTGCCGATACAGGTTGGAAGAATGGCAATTTCACTGATGCCAACAGAAATGGTAAAGGACTTTGCAGATAAGATTTGATAAGCAATTACTGATAATGACAAGAGAACAGTCGTTTTGATAGTTCCTTGAGTTGTTTCTCTTCAGAAAGCAAGCATATTTGACATGTAGAAAAATGTATGATTATGACATAAAGTGGTCAAAATGAGTAGGTGGGAAATAATTTAATTCATTAGAGGGGAAAGTATTTTACTTTATTGATGGGTTACAGGTGTGTATAGATGTTCCCTCATCACTATTTCTTTACAGTGCAAATATTCCATTGAGTTTAAATAATCAAGATTATAAACATGTTTATTTCAGGGTACTTTTCTTGTTCTTTTTTTTTTTCCCCCAGGAAGCAAGAGCATGTTGGATATGATGTGTAAAAACTGGATATTAATATCTACTACGATTCCCACAAGTCCAGAAGATGAAATTGTTGGAAGACTTCTAAAAATTTTGTTTGTTATCTTTGTTGACTTTATGTCTATTATGTATGTCATTGTAACTTCCTAAAGAGCAGAATTCTCTTGCTTTACATGTGAATTTCACATTAATTCTGCTGAATAAAAATTTGTAGTTTAATTTGTTGAGTGATATTATTCTGATCTCCACTTATTCTAGAAGCTAAAATGACATTTCAATAAAAACAATATCATTCATTGCTTAGTACCTTAGGGTTTATAAAACACCATAAAAATTGACATTTTTTTCCCTATAAATCTACACAACTGAGTCCTAAAACTTCTTGACTTTTAAACATGATTGTAATTTGATAGATTGACTAAAATTTATAGGTATAATTATGGGTGATTTTTTTCAGGATGCATACCTACATGAAATTTTATATGGTTCTATTTTTAACACATCAAGCTTAACATATGATAATCTTTCCATACAATATGCCAGTAGTTTACTTCATTTTCTTATACACCTATCTGTGTGGAAGTGGATATGTTTTTCTGAACCCTGGAGAATTTTATGTTTCTAACAACAAAAACATAGAGTTAGGAATAAAATACTGTAAAGAAATCTTTTAAGAAAACAGAACTTCCACATTTAAAAATCTTTCGTGAAAAAGAGAGATTGTTTACCCTGCTTGACAACGAATCCTCTTTACTTGTTTTCTTGATAACCTCCTTTTCTGACAGTGTTAATATATAACTGTTGAACTCCTGCTTTTTAAGATTCTGAAAAGCAAAGGTCACTCTGTCCTTTAAATTCTCTGACTTTTTACATTGAACACACCTGCTTCACAAAAGTGATTTTTTCATGTGGTGCCCATTTTCTCAGATTTGGCCCAATCATTAATGCAAGATTTCATAAGAGGCCTAATGAAGTGTGAAAGGAATCTAGGACCTTTGAGACTTATTACTGAACTGACTCTTACTTAACCTTTCAGTGGTGTTGTATATTTAACCATAAGCCAAATAGAGGCAAACTATTTGAACATTTGCTGTCATAGAAAATCCTACTTCTTCTACGCTATATATTCACAGCCTTCCTTTTGGATATAAGGGTCATATACTGTTGATGCAATGTGTTTCTCCCCGGTCCTCTGATTTGGAGTTTGTTGGAGCCTAGTACCAGGCTACTGACAAGAGAGTAAGTCACTCTGTCTTCTGAAAATTGTTTTTTCCCCCCACTGTGTGCTTCCAGGCAGTAGACAATGTGGTTAGAAGCATTGACTCTGAAGTCAGACTGCCTGAATCCAAATCTTGGCTTCACCTCTTACACTTTAAGAACCCCATGTCTCCCTTTCCTTCCCTTTAAGACATGTGCCTGTATCATAGGTTTGTAGAGAGGATGAAATGAGATGACTAGTGCAAAGCACTTAGCACAGTTCTCAGAGGATGAAAAACCTGAAACCGTGATAGATACGTGTTATTGGCATCCTCAGTGGGAACACAAGTGACTTGGCTTCCTTTAAGCTGAATGGTAGCGGATCTCAGTCACCTGCTGTTCTATGCTTCTCCTGTGCCCTTAGAATGACCTCATATTAACCCATTCCCTTGGCCTGAGAATGTGATTGTTTGCCACTAGCATAATTCTGGGCAAAGTGTAGATCTAAATGGGTTGACACTGCAGGGCTGACTTTTGATTATGTTAGTTTGGGACCTGGCAATTATGACTAGATACAATGTGGCTTGAGACAACAAAGGAAAATTGATAAATATCTTTTTGCAATAAGTAATCAGAGTCTTGGCTATATAATTAGAAATATATTGCTTTTTTTTTTTCACTGTTCAAAAATATTCATTCAATTTCTTTTTGACAGGCATGGTGCTAAACAGCCAGGTAAAGGATTGAGCAAAATGTGGTTCTTGCTCTCAGGGAGTCCACAGTCCAGTGTGTGAGGAGGGAATGAATGGATACCCAAGTGGTGCAATTGCAGTTGGGTAAAGTAGTAGGCAGGACACACCAGGGATGTTCTGGAGGGTGTGGTGGAGGATGTTCTGGGTACTGCCAGAAGCAGCAAGTCTTGGGATCCTATTAGACATTGCAGAACCTAGTTCCCCTTCTGAATTCTGACCTACTGAATTCAGAAGCTGCCCTGTAATCAGATCCCCAGTGATTCATATGCATGCTACAGTTTGAGAAACACGTTTATGTGGAAGGAAGCTCACTGGATTAAGAATTCCTACTGTCTGGTTAGTGGACAGATATGTGACCTCTGGGCAAGTTGCTTAACCTCTCTGGGTCTCATACCCCTCCTGCATTAAAATAGAACAGAATGAAGAAAAACCAAAAAATGGCTTTATGCTTTGCATATCACATAGATACATTGTAAATTTTAAATGAACTGAACCGAAACACATAGAAATGCATAACAGAAAATAGTTATGTAAATCTAAGAAGTTATAAACATCAAGAACACAGGAGTGACTCTGGGAGGTAAGGGATCTGAAATTCCCTTTAGGAGAACTAGAAAATAATTGTTTTCCTAAATGGCAACAATATCCACTGCATGGATGTGTATCTGCAGCCTGGATTAGGTAATGTGTTTTCTTGGATGAATTTCTGTGGAATTTCATAGAACTTAATGTCCACAAGCACTGTTATAATCAATCAACCCACTGACTGAACTGGATGGTGTTTTCGAACTTGTGACTAATACATATAAATTGTTTGGCCATGCCTGAGCTCTCTGTCTACATGCTCTTAATTTCATAATCTTGGTATCAACTCAAGTGGCCTTGCATCCTTCCTAGTTCTGTGGTCCATGAAGACTTTCAGAAGAGAGGTCAGAAGCTGCCTGCTAGAAACCTCGTAATTCATAAATGGCAGTACCTGAAGCTGTGGTGACAGCTGAAAATGAGAAAACCAAGACCTTGGACTCAAAACAATCTGCCTCAACCATTCAGTTATCTTCATGTCAAACCAGGCAGGTTAATCGTCTCACTGGCTCTTCACTTGGCAGAGCTAGAAGTTTGTGCTAAATGAAGCATCCTAATCCTATGCTCGGCATTTACCAAGGAAAATGCAACCTGTTGCGTATAACCTATTGTGAAATCTTGTAATGTATTGCCTATCTCCTGTACCGGCATCTGTCTTTTCTAAGGCTTCCATCTGTAATAAAATGGCGTATGAATCCATTGTTCATCGAGTCCCATTGTTTCATGGTATCCAATTTGTAGACAGTCTATAAAAAGGAAATCTTGGATGATTGTGCTGCACTTAATATACAAAGAAATATATGAGCCGTGTCCATAAAATCATGTAATGTCAATTTTTCTATAATTGCAAAATCTCAAATGCCATTTTGAGCAATTTGTTCCCAAAGAATTCACAAATGACATTTTGGTAGATGTGGTGATTGCTTGGGCTTAATTAATATAACATCTTTCGGGCGACAAGGACTCTATAGTTTATGCAGTAATTCAGCATTCACTTGAATGAAATGACTTATCAAAAAAAAAAAAAAAGCCAGATAGCCATTTGGAATTGGAATGGAAGGTTGCTAACTCTGGGGTAGGACTGGGAAGAAGTGCTTCTGTGGAGACAGGGGTCGAGGTTTGAAAGAGAATCTTTAAGGTGTGGTGTTTTTGTGACCATGTAGAAGAGGTTTTGTTCCAGGTTGCTGTCTGCATGATGGCTATTTGCTAACCTTACTGGGAGCGGTCCTACTAACTGGGCAAGCTGAGGGCAAGTTGCCATGTAGGCCAGTCTGGGATCAACAGTGAGCCCAGACTTATTTATAAACCTGCAGGAAGGGCCCCTTGACTGTGCTCTGCCTTCTGACTCAGGATGATGGGGAGAGATTAGTGAGAGAGCACGGGAAGTCCTTGATGGCCAACTGGGTTTCTAGCCTGAACCATTTGCCCTTTCAGCCAGGAGCTGGCTACAGACTGTTTTCTGGATGGTCAGTGTCCCTGGACTGGTGTGATCTCAAGGTACTGGACTGACCTTTGGGTGTTGTTTACGAAGCTCATTATGACTTGCACTATGGAGCTCATCTGCTCAATAAATATTTGGCGAGCACTTATTGCCTATCTGGTAGTGCTGCAGGCCTAGGGAAAGACTGTGGGCCCTGTCCTCATGGAGCTTGCTTTCTGGTGGGTAAAGCAGACAACAAACTGATAAACTCATGAGAATTTCAGATAGTTCTAAATGCTGTGAAAAAAGGAAAACAAAGCAATGAGAAAGAGAGAGTTTATGTGGGGTTAAAATGGAGGCCTGTTGGTAAAGACTTCAGGTAAAGAGAATAGTAGGTACAAAGGCCCTGAGGTAGGCAGGTAGAGGTCAGCAAAACATTAGGAAAGCCAGTGTGACTATAACTTAGTGAACAAGTAGAGAGTTAGTTTTACAGGTTTGATAAAAATCAGCTTCTATATGACTTATTGAATATTTGTTGCACCACCTGGATAGTTGGTGAAACTTTCTCATGGCAAACTGTAGAAAGAATGTGAGCAGATCTCGCGTTCTGTGTCCTTTGCACTGGCACACATCCCACAGATAATGAACCCTCTCTGGGGACTGTGATTTTTCCATGGTTATTCTAGGCTGGTTGTATCTGGCTCCTAACTTGTTGCAGTGTGAGGCAGCTTCATTGCTCTACTCATTAATTTTAAAAGTTGTGTTTTTAGGACAGCATTTTAAAAACCACAAGCAGGGGATCCCTGGGTGGCTCAGAGGTTTAGCGCCTGCCTTTGGCCCAGGGCACTATCCTGGAGTCCTGGGATCAAGTTCCACGTCGGGCTTCCAGCATGGAGCCTGCTTCTCCCTCCTCCTGTGTCTCTGCCTCTCTCTCTCTCTATGTCTATCATGAATAAATAAATAAATCTTTTTTAAAAATTAAAAAAATAAAAACCACAAGCAGAGCAAAAATTGTATCTGCTGTAGTTTTTAAAATAACAGATTTATTATTATGATTTATATACCATACCATTCATCAATAAAGTATACAATTCTTTTAGTATATTTTGTATGATTTTTAGTATATTTACCAAGTTGTGCAACCTTCAGCACAATTAATTTTAGGACATTTTCACCACTCTAGGGAGAACCCCAATTAGTACCCATCAGCAGTTATTCCTATCTGCTCCCAGTGACCCCTCCCCCAGCAGCCCTGGGTGACTACTGACTCTCTGTCTCTGTCTCTGTCTCTATAGATCTGGGCATTAAATATATGTAGAATAATGCACCAGATAACATTTTGCATTTGGCTTCTTTATGGCCAAATAATATTCCATTATATGGATACATCACAGTTTAGTTATCTGCTCTTCAGCTGATGGACATTTGGATTGTTGCCACTTTTTGGTTATGAATAGTGTTTTTAGGAACACTCATGTGTACATTTTTTGTGAAAGCATATTTTTTCATTTATTTTGGATACTTAACCAGTTAGGTGAGGGAGGTTACATTGGGTTATACGATAACTCTATATATGGGGTTATACGACAACTCTACTTTTAAACATTTTCTTTTTTTTCCTTTTAAACTTTTGAGGAGCTGCCAGACTATTTTACAAAAGCAGCTGCCCACATCTATAGTTTTTTTTTTAAAGATTTTATTTATTTATTCATGAAAGACACAGAGAGAGGCAGAGACATAAGCAGAGGGAGAAGCAGGCTCCCCGCAGGGAGCCAGATGTGGGACTCGATCCAGGGACTCCGGTATCATGCCCTGAGCCAAAGGCAGATGCTCACCTGCTGAGCCACCCAGGCATCCCACACCTGTAGTTTTTTTTTTTTAAATTTTTTTTTATTATTATTTATTTATGATAGTCACAGAGAGAGAGAGAGAGAGAGAGAGAGAGGCAGAGACACAGGCAGAGGGAGAAGCAGGCTCCATGCACCGGGAGCCCGACGTGGGATTCGATCCCAGGTCTCCAGGATCGCGCCCTGGGCCAAAGGCAGGCGCCAAACCGCTGCGCCACCCAGGGATCCCCCACACCTGTAGTTTTTGAAAAGGTTTTCTCTTGATTTCTAGGGGGAGACAGAACATTATATATACATATATTATTTATATACATATTATTTATATATATTATATATTATATTATTTATATGTATTTATATATTATGTATTATATTATTTTATTTGAGAGAGAGCAGAGTGTGAGTGGGGGAGGGGCAAAGGGAGAGAATTCCAAGCAGGCTTCAATGCTCAGTGTGGAACCCCATGTGGGGCTCAATCTCATGACTTTGAGATCAGGACCTGAGCCAAATTCAAGAGTCAGAGGTTTAACCATCTGAGCCACCTGGGTGCCCCTAGAGAACATTTTTGTCACCTTGATAATCCTCAGGATTTTATTTTATTTTATTTTTAAATATTTTATTTATTTATTCATGAGAGACACACACACACACACAGAGGCAGAGACACAGGCAATAATCCTCAGGATTTTAAATATTAAATAGGTAGATTATGAAATAAAGGCTAAAGATGAAAGCTCTGCCCCTTCCTCTAGATCTGAGCTTTAAAACCTTCAATTATTATATTATTATTTTTAAAATATTTTTTTAAATAATATATTTATTTTTTATTGGTGTTCAATTTGCCAACATACAGAATAACATCCAGTGCTCATCCCATCAAGTGCCCCCCTCAGTGCCCATCACCCATTCACCCCTACCCCCCATCCTCCTCCCCTTCCCAATTATTTTTTTTAAATCTCTATTTTATGCTATCTAGCAATCACAAGCTATTATTTGTGTTCCTTATTACCCATTTCAGTTCAAAAAGTTAATTATGTAAAAAATTCCCGACATTTCCTTCAAGTACTTTAGGTCTGATTAAAAAAAAATCCAAATTAACATGAGATACTTTTTCATTGACGGAGGTTAGATTTATTTGATTACCATTCATTGGATACCTACTCTAAGCCAAGCATGTTCAGGATGCTGGATATTTTCCTCTCTGCTTTCTACTTCAGAAGGTTCACTTTATTAGTTACATGGTTGGAGGAATACTGTGTAGTACAAATTATTCTTTTTTTTTTAAAAAAAAGATTTTATTTATTTACTTGAGAGAGAGTGTACAAGAAGACCATGAGCAAAAGTGGAGAGGAAGGGCAGAGGGAGAGGGAGAAGAAGCAAGTTCCTCACTGAGCTAGGACCCCAACAATGTGGGGTTCAGTCCCAGGACCCCAGGATTATGACTTGAGCTGAAGGCAGATGCTTAACTGACTGAACCACCAAGGTGCCTCACAAATGATTCTGTAGTTCATTTTCCATCAGCAGACCCTTTGCAGATTGAATTTTTGGCTCTTGGTATACATTAGCTGCGTATTTCCTGTAATGTATAGTATTTAGGCTGCACATAGTGAGTCAAATTTGTTGCAGATTATCTTGTCAGTATGACAAGAGTTCCAATAGGTGTTTCTTTATCTGCCCTGCAGCAATATTCATTTCTTGATTTATCTGGTGGTATATTGTAACACTACTGGCTAAAGAATCTGTTGGAAAATAATCTTGACCAGCCAAAGAAAAGTTGAACTAACAGCCTTTCCAAGAATTACATCTAAGCCAGAATTCAACCCTTGAGTTCATGAAGACCATGGTTGACAGAGATTGGATCCAAGATGACCTCTGAGGAATGATTCAAAGTCTTGGTTAAAAGACAAATTTTCAGACTTTGTTGCTGGACTTTGTTGATTTCCTGGACTTGTTATCATGCTTGATGGCCATTATGGAAACTCTTCTTAAATGAATTTCAAGAGCTCAGACACAGGTTTTGATAAGGCATTCTGAAAAGATATTACACATGGCAACCATTCATAATCATTGTAAATTTGTCAATGGATAGAAGTTCCCTCTTTTAACGATGTACAGGAGAGGTAAGATCAGAACCCTCGCTGGGTTTCTTTAGTGTACACATGAGAAAAAGCACTTACATAGCAGTTACTATGTGTTGGGCTTATTCTAAGCATTTTATTTGATTTCATTCACTGAATCTTCACAATACCATATGAGATTACTCTCCTCGTTTTACAGATGAGGAAACAGGCAACAGGAAGGATAAGGAACCTCATCAAGGTTACAAAGCTAATGGAATCTTGGCTTCTGCTCCTGTTCTCTATTCCCTTTGCCTCTTATTATTCAACCCCTTGGAGCTTCTGTTTCTTCATCTGAATAACTAGTAGATTATTGAGTGTGAAGTTGTACCGGCAAATCTCCAAGGCCTGTTCCAGTTCTGAGACTCCGGTTCAGAGCCAGCAGTCTCAAAAGGTATATTTATGATCATGTGTGACTAAGAGAAATATTCAAGTCACAAAGTATCCTGGTAATGTTAAAATATTCAGGAGCAGCCTCTTTAAGCCTCCAAGGATGTTTGGGGGACCAGGTTCAATGGAAGGAAATGCCCATAATTATCATTGTGCATAATCTTGAGAACTAATTCAGCTTTTCCTTGGTGGCAAAGTCTGTGTGTGATCAATCCGGGTATTTATAGTGTGAGTCATAGCACTTTAGGTTTAGAGATGTAATGATTTTCCTCCAAGTACAGGGTGCTGGATTTGTGGGTCATAGGGCTGTTGGCATGCCTCTGCCTGAGCCAGCTGTACACCTGGGATTTGATTGATGTTTGCTTGTTCCTGCCAAAGGATCTGGTTTTCCTCTCGGGTCTCTAGCCAAACAATCAACCCTGATTCTTCTTATTCAAGTGATGCATATTTCTAATGAAACTTTAGCATTTTCTCTGCAGGCACCACTACTCACCACTACTCACCATACTGGTTCTGCATAGGCTTCTCACTTTCTGTCTCTGTTGCTTATGCTCACCCAACTATGACCACATTAACCAAACCAAGAATTAGAAACTTGAATCTGACAAAAGAATTTTATACATTTCAAATTGCAAAATAAATCTTGGAGATATATCTTAGATTTGGAGTTTTGGGGAAATTTTTTTATGTTTTATTGGAACAATGGTTATAATATTTGAAATTTGGACTATTGTGGAGGATCCTGCAGTATGAAGCTCACTTCCCGGATTTTCCAACAATTTCCTATAAAGCTCTTATGGGAAACCTGGAAGCCATCACAAACCTTTCTTTTTTCCCAATTCTTGTATGGTACTTCTTAATCTCTCAAATTGGTTCCCTTGTCTTTTTATAATTGCATAGGCTTTACATTTTTATAAGTTTTTTCCTTGGCTGTTTAATCAGCCTCCTAACTAGTCTTCCTCTCAGTCTGTCCTCCAATGTGTTTTTGAAGGTTGATCATTTTGAAACACAAACCTAACCATGTCACCCCTCTGTTTAGAATCCTTCAAGGCTTCCTCTTTGCTGCCTGGATAAAGCTTTCATATGGAGGCCAGAACTCACATGGTCTAGCCCATTGGAGAAGACATTTATTGTGTTTTGGTTAGTCAGCAATCCAATTTGCTTTTGGAGAACTACCTCTTCTCCAATGAGTATTCTCAAAGTGCTCCATTTTTCCCTAATTGAGAGATGGTTATGTTGCCCAAGCGAGGTCAGTAACACTCTTTCCTCTGGGACTCTGAATTTTGAATGAAATCTTGCAAGGATGGAGCAAATGGTCAGAGCCCATTCATTTGCTGATGAGACTGTGAGTCCATGCCAGCTAGATCTTTAAGTAGACTTACGTCCTCTTGGGTTCTCCATTTATGCAATCCTACCAAGAGATGGGAACTGTTGTTTGCAATCAAAAGCTCCTGTTTACCTTCTACTTCCCACAAATACTCTTATCTTTAATCCTTTGTAGTTATCCATTGTAGTCCTCAATGTAGTCCCTAACATAAGAGATTTTTGTGCCATTTAGACTTGGCAAATGTTCTTTCCTCTCTGTCTTGGGATGCCTCCCTCTCAATCCAAGCTGTGTTTATGTTTCCGTGTTCCCTTAATGCAGCATGAGTACCTTGACTGAGGTACTTAAGCACATTCTAGTAACTATCTATCAGTATTCCCTCCTAGATTGCAAGGCCCTTTGTTTTCATAATGCCTGGCACAAAGTATATGATTAAGAATTATTTGAGGGATCCCTGGGTGGCGCAGCGGTTTGGCGCCTGCCTTTGGCCCAGGGCGCGATCCTGGAGACCCGGGATCGAATCCCACGTCGGGCTCCCGGTGTATGGAGCCTGCTTCTCCCTCTGCCTGTGTCTCTGCCTCTCTCTCTCTCTCTCTCTCTGTGTGTGACTATCATAAATAAAAATTAAAAAAAAAAATTTAAAAAAAAAAAAGAATTATTTGATGAATGAGTAAAAAAGAATAAGAACTGGAAGTATATTTTGTAGTTCATGCACGGAGACTTGGGTTATAGACAACACAGATTTCAGAAAATGGGTTGCAAGTTGTAGATCATAGAATCAATATAAATTACATGAGACTAACCGTAAGGTAAATTGCCGATGAGATTAAGGCAAATTTATCAGAATAAGGGTGGTCATGATCACTAAATCTTGTAACAAAGACAGACATAGCATTTGTTTCACTAAGGTTTTTTTTTTTTTTTTTTTTAAGACTAGGTAATTTTTTTTTTAAAGATTTTATTTATTTACTTGAGAGAGAGAGTGAGCAAGAGAGAAAGAGGACATATGAGCAGGGGCAGAGTGAGAGGGAGAAGCAGGCTCACCACTGAGCAGGGAGGCTGATGTGGGGCTCCATCCCAGGACCTCTGGATCGTGACCTGAGCTGAAGGCTGCTGCCACACTAACTGAGCCACCCAGAAGCCCAAGTAGGTAAGTAACTTAAAAACTATTTTCGTTAAAAAAAAAACAAAACTATTTTCAATACAGCTTGGTTAAATAGTGTAGTAATTAAGAGCAGAGACTCCAGAATCAGACAACCTTGGTTTAAAATTCATATCTCTGTTTTTTCATCTGTAAAATGGAGGAAATAGTACCTACTTCTTAAGTGCTTAGTACAACGTCTAGTGGGTCTGGTCGACTCCGTTTGCCACTCTCTCCCACTCAACACCATTTCTGCACTTCTTTGTCCTGCTCTGTGCCCAGTACGCTGAGTACTTGTGGACAGCACCTCTTGGGCTCCCTCGGTACCTTGGCCAATGATAAGCACCATCAAGAGACTTGAGAACAAAGAAAGAGGCAGAGGTTTTCTCTCTTCACTCATTTTGGCACTTGTCTTTGACTCAAACTACATCTCTTCCCAATTCCAGCTCCCTTTGGATGGTCCCTCCTTTTCAAGTTCTGCTTTCATCGGTACTGGTAATGCTAGGTCTTCTCTTTGTTACTTAGGATCCAGCAGCACCAATCACTTCCCATTGTCTGGTCTTCAGGTGCCTCTTGTTTATTCCTTTAACTCTGCCCACAGTGCTATAATTACTTTTTCCCTTTAGATTCCTTCCCTTGACTCACTGGGATGTATTCTGTTTCCTGTCTGGACCTTGACTAATCCACCGTATATATAAATGGCTTAAAAATGTAAGCTCTTATTATATTTATTAATATTAAATGTTTATTTACTAAACTTAAAAATTAATATTAAATACCATTAATGGAAAATAAAGTAGGTAATTATATATATTAGATATTGTTATGATCTTAAAACACATATGGCTATCGAGTAGAAAGCAGGAGTCACGTACATCTTTAAAATAAAGCAGAGGACTTCAAACACATTTCAATTCTATGGATGGTTGTTTTGCCTGCAGTTTAAGAAGCTGTACAGTGTGGGGGTGGGAGGGAGCCAGCACAGTCTGGGATTAGGGGTGTGCTGTTAGGCTGATTCCATCCACACATTTTCTACCCATGTCCGAACTCTTACAGGACATGCTTGACTGTACACTTTTGTCCCTCAAGGCTGCATTTTTTTTTCTTTATACCTTTTACTTTCACAAGTGGGCTACCATGTTCAATAACAGGTTCAACAAGCCAAAGGGGCAGCATGTTGCCTAGTTCTCTGGTGACCATATTTTCAAATGAAAAAAAAAAAAAAACTTGAATGTTTGCTTGTGGAAACCACGCAGTAAGCTATTTGAATTATCCACAATTTTGGACTGCATAGATCTTGTGCACAGAGTAGAGGTCAGGCTTTTTCACCTACATCATGTCGTGGAGAAGAGAAGGCTAAAACTTTACATTTGGAACTGAAATGTTGTTTGGGGCTGTCTGAAACTTTGTTATGTACTGCACATGGAAGTCGACAGTTAGGCAGAGGCACATGATAAAAATTGGCACTGTTTCAACAAAAGATTCAATTCAACAGTCTTATGTTTATTTTAAAATAGCATTAATCAGGGGCATCTGGGTGGCTCAATGGTTGAGCGTCTACCTTTGGCTCAGGTCTTGATCCTGAGGTCCTGGGATCGAGTTCTGCGTCAGGCTTTGCACAGGGAGCCTGCTTCTCCCTCTGCTTATGTCTCTGCTTCTATCTCTCTCTGTGTGTGTCTTTTATGAATAAATAAATAAAATATTTAAAAAATAAAATAACATTAATCAATTCTACCTGTATTAAAAAAAAAAAAAAAGAAATTGAATTCATTGGTACATTTGAACCCGACAGCCTGTCTTTGGGATTAAACCTTTCTCTGGTGATCTATTATCCAACATGATTACATCGTAGATCATATGAGCTGGATTTGTAACATACACAATTCCATGAGTGAATTAAGATGTGAGAGGTGGCCTGAGACTGTCCTTCAGGGAATTTTGGGAATTTTGGGAATTTTGTTCTAACCTTCTTCAATACACAGATGGAGAACCTCATATGTGCAAGCTCTGTGCCGGGTCCTGAGGTAAGGCCGTGGGTGAGGACAGGGAGAAGGCAGAAAGCTGAGTTTCAGAGGTGTTACCTCTGCACTCATGCTGCCTGTTTGCTTCCATTTCTCTGCTTTGTTGCCCTCTGACGTTGGGCAGCTCACTGAATCTCATGGGGCCTTAGTTTCCCATCTGTTAAATGGAAACTCTAATTTTTAAAAAAAGATTTTATTTATTTTTCATGAAAGACACACACACACACACACACACACACAGAGAGAGAGAGAGAGAGAGAGAGAGAGAGAGAGGCAGAGACATAGGCAGAGGGAGAAGCAGGCTCCATGCAGGGAGCCCAATGTGGGACTCCATCCTGGGACTCTAGGATCACACCCTGGGCTGAAGGTGGCGCTAAACCACTGAGCCACCCAGGCTGCCCGAGAAACTCTAATTTGAAAAAAAAAATCCCCGTGTTCATCACAGTATTATTTACAAT
This sequence comes from Vulpes lagopus, assembly GCF_018345385.1. NCBI lineage: Eukaryota > Metazoa > Chordata > Mammalia > Carnivora > Canidae > Vulpes > Vulpes lagopus. Next base: position 76,619,622 of record NC_054826.1, read on the forward strand.
AGTCAAGATAAAGAAGCAGCCTAAGTGTCCATCGATAGATGACTAGATCAAGAAGATGTGGCATATATACACAATAGAACACTACCAACCCATAAAAAAGAATGAGATCTTGCCATTTGTGACAATGTGGAACCCAGAGGGTATTATGCTAAGTGAAAGAAATTGTGCAGGAAAAGACAAATACCATTTGACTTTACTTATACGTGGAGTCTAAAAACAGAGCAGACAAAACAAAACAGCAAGAGACTCATAGATACAGAGAACAAATGGAGGGTTGCCAGAGGGGAGAGGGGTGCTGGATGAAATAGGTGAAGGTGATTCAGGGGTACAATCTTCCAGTAAGTAAGTAAGTAAGACATGGGGATGTAATGTACAGCACAGTTGTTGCAATATCCTAACAATTTTGTATAGTGACAGATGGTAACTAGATTTAGTGTGGTGACCATTTCACACTGTGTATAAATACTGAATCACTATGTTGTACACCTGAAACTAATACAATATTATGTGTCAATTGCTGTTCTGTTAAAAAAAAATAGAACAGAGCTTGGCAGAATAAGGCCACTCTTGCAGCAAAAAAGTCACTAACAGTTTGAGCGCACATTCATGTATTCATTGCTCATTTGGCCATTCATTCATTCAACAAAAGTTCAAAGCAAAGTGCTACCCTATTGCTGCCACTGTGCTCTAGGGAGCACTGATGAACAGGACGGACCAGGTACCTGCTTTCAGGATTTTATAATTTCTCTGTGAAAACAATGAGTACATGATAGGGGTTGGGAGTCCTACATGTGGATGTGTGTTAGATGCTTTGGGAATTGGTACATATAAAATGGTAGTTATCTTTTATTATGGCCTTGAGGCTGTGCGATGCAAGTCAGAAGGATGTGAAGTGGAAAGTGTATATATGTATACACACACACACACACACACACAGAAGGATGTGTATCCACATTCTATGTACTTCTATGTCCCTGATTTCCACTTTCATGAGGATATATAATGGTTCAGAGCACGGTTCTCTGTAGCCTGGATGTCTAGATTAAAATCCTGGCCTGTCTGTCATTAACTGTGCTATTGGGGGCAAATTAACTGTGCGATTGGGGGCAAAAATTTCTCTGTAGTTCATTTTCATTAGCACCCAATGAGGATGATTATATTAGCACCTACTTCTTAGGTTTTTTGTGGATTGTAGTGAGTTTACTGAGCTGGCACTCCTCTTACGAGCGTTTAATCATTTTCCTAAAGTAGAGTGGAAAGGGCACAGGCTTAGCAGCCAGTCGGACCACAGCCTGAGTCCTACTCCATCATTTACCAACCAAGCAAGTAAGTGAACCTCTGAATTCCAATTTTCTCATCTGTAAAACGAAGATAACAATATGTAATCCCATGAGATCGCATAGCTCTTGGCAATTACCATGTGCTCAAAGATGGCATTTCTCTCTCTTGTCCCTTCCCCTAAGATTAAAAAGCATTTGAGCCCAATAATGTGATGAAAGTAAAGGCAAGAAAAAGATGAAACAATATTCTGGAGAATTACAAGTAAAAATATGATGAAGTATGTCTTTAAGGTCATTTTTAACATTTGAAAATTTGTCCTTTTAAACAAATCTCTGTAAGTATGTGAGAGAATGACTTATCCACTTCTAGCAGTTTTTAACCTTTTATCTGTTACAGTGTGAGTGAATGCAATGGAATTTATAGAAGGATCACTAGATGGTTATTGAAACTTATCTGACCCCCACCTCACTAGCAAATCTTGCTTCTTCCAGTCATTGGGGATGAAAATTCTAGATGGTAGAGAGAAAGTTTTATTTTTATCCCTGCCAACCTGCTCTCCACCCCCCTCTGCCCTGCTGGTGGTTAGGGGTGGGGGTGTGATCAGAACATCCCGCTTCTCGGGGTCAAATTCCACTCATAGGTAAAGTGTCAGGGGTAGGCTAGATTCCAGAGTTCTCTCGCATGTCTAGTTGCTCTACTGAGATATGACTGAACAAGGAACTTTCACAAGGGGGTAGGGTGCTCCTCGCACACATGGCTGCGGCTCCCTAAGCCAGTGGCTGCTGCTCCCAGAGCTACCTTCCAGACTCCCTAAGTGCTCCAGGCTGCTTCTGCCCACACCACTCATTACAATATGAGTCTGGATCCCCAGCCATTTGAGTTTTTGACCCCTTGGGATCCAGTCTTACTTTAAAGTTGGGACATGCTCCTGTGTGTAAGAATGAGCTCATTTTCAGTTCTTAATTGGTAGGTGTGGGCTGGCTGAGGAGACACAGGAGTGCTGATCTCTGTTAAAGAAATCTGGGAGAGGTGCCTGGGTGGTGCAGTCTGAATAAGCCACCGACTCTTTCTTTTGGCTCAGGTCATGATCTCAGGGTCCTGAGACTGAGGCCGGTGTTGGGCTCTGTGCTCAGCACAGGGGCTGCTTGGAATTCTCTTCCTCTCCCTCTGTTCCTCCTGCTGGTAGTCTCTCTCTAAAAATAAATAATTAAATCTTAAAAAAAAAAATCTTTAATGTCCCCTCCCCCAACCAAAAAAATCCAGGAAAAAGTTGGTGGAGATGAGAACAGGGACAAAGCACCTTCAGAAACCAACGGGTGAGCACAAGTATTTTTCAAACACAGTTTCCTTGTTTTCTCTTATATTTTTATACTTTTATATACGTGTATTTGTTCAATCAACTAACTATCAAGATGACACCGGCTTTGGTGGTTAGAGGGTATTTGAATCAAAGAAAAAGCTTTCTAAAATGTCTTTAATCAAAACATACAGAGAAAAGTACACATCCTATCAGTGCACAGGTCAATGCATTCGAATAAAGTGAACACACTCGAGTAACCACAGACCAGCTAAAAAATAGAACATAGTGAGAAGCCCCTATTCTATCCTCTCTCTTTCTCAGACGTACATTTTTGATGGTGTTGACAGCATCGCCTCTCCATTTTCTTGTCCAGAAACTATTCCTGGGACCACCTCCCTATCATTCTTACTGTTACTTCACCACTAGCCACCAACCCCCCATCTTTCTCCCTCTTAGGACAAAACAAAACACAAAACATCAACTAGCACTGGCTATTCTCTTCCCAATAGCCTGAAAGTCAGTAAATTGGGTTCAAAGGAATGGTGTGGAGCAGAAGGAGGAACCGCTGCTTTCCTAGCTGTAAAAACTTGACGTGCATGGTCGGGTCCTCGAGAATTTTGGGGCTCTCATTTCATGTAGACTCCACCATGGAGAGCAAACAGAGGCTCGGGAAGGGGAGGCAGCTTAGTCCGGACTTCGGAAAACAACCTTTTTTATTTTATTTTTTTAAAGATTTTATTTATTTATGAGAGACATAGAGAGGCAGAGACACAGGCAGAGGGAGAAGCAGGCTCCATGCAGGGAGCCCGACGTGGGACTCGATCCAGGGTCTCCAGGATCAGGCCCTGGGCCGAAGGCAGGCGCTAAACCGCTGAGCGGCCCAGGGATCCCCAAAACAACCCTTTTGGAGTGCGGGGTCTTTGTCTCGGTCAGAACCGGAGGCTTCAGTGTATAAAGGGATGTCCCAGCGATGGGCGTGGCCTTAGGCCTCTTTGAGGAGCTGGTAGGAGCAGCGGGGCCCCTTCCCAGAAATATGTATACACCGAGAGTGCGTGTTACTTTAGGGGTCCCCTCACGCAGCGAGCCCCAGTGCCCACGAGCTGCCCGCAGTCTGCTGCAGGGGCCCTCCCCAGCTCGGCTCCCGAGCCCCTGCGCCTCCAGCCAGAGCGCCCCCTGCGCGCCTCGCCGAGGGCGGACTCGGACGCACCGGCTCTCGGCGCCCTGGCCGCCGCGGGTCGCCCTCCTTCCCATGGGGCTGTCACAAAGGACAGCACTTGGCACCCGCGCTCTTCCCTGCCCAGGAGCACCGACTCCACTAGGTTCTGGTGCCCGGCTCTCTGGGATCCCTGCCAGCTGGGGATGCAGCTCCGGCCAGAAGGGCGCCCGGCGGCCCCGGGGGCCCGGGAGAGCGGGGGCGCCTCGCCCTCACCTCCAGACCCGGCTGCCCCCGACGCCCCGGGTCTCGGGAGCCGCGGCGGGCGGGGGCGGGGGCGCGGGGGCGGGGGCGCGGGGGCGGGGGCGCGGGGCGCGGGGGCGGGCGCGGGGGCGGGGGCGCCTGGCCCGCGCCGCCGGCTCTCCCGAGGCCTTTCGGGGCCCCGAGCACCGCGGCCTCGGGGTGCCCCCCCCCCCCCCCCCCCGCCGGCCGGACCCGCGCCGGAGCCGCGAGAGCAGGAGCAGCGCCCCTACCGCCGGCTTCTCCGCCTCCATCTCCGCCGCCTCCTCCTTCCCCCGCCACCCGCGCAGTCACAACCGGTTCAGACTGGCCGGGGTGCCCCGCAACGGAGGGAGACGGGGGGAGCCGGCGGGGAAGAAGTTCGCGGGAAGGAGGTGCGGGAAGGGAAGCTGGAGCCGCGGCGCGGGGCTCGGGGGGGCGGAGGGCGGCGGCGGGCGGCGGCTCCCGGGGCCGCGCGTAGCGGACCGATTGCCCAATACGCTGGCAGGGGCCGGGGCCGGGGCCGGGCCGGGCCGGGCCGGGCCCCCGGATAAATAGCGCCCGGCGGGCCGGCGCGGAGGGGAGAGCGGCGGCCGCGGTCCTCCCCGCACCCCCGGCCCGGCTCGCCCGGGGCTCTGCGCCCGGTGCCGCGCCCCGGAGCCCCGGCCGAGGCCGCTCTCAGGTAAAGGGCTGGGGCTGGCGGGACGGCGCCGAGGCTCGGCGGGCGCCTCCCGGAGGCGAGCGGGGCCCCCGTGGCCGGGGCTGCAGGCGGCGCCGCTGTCGCCCGGGCAGGCACTTCGGGGCGGGCTGCTGCCTTGGGATGGGCACCGGGGTGGGACTCGGGGCGCCTGGCGCAGCCCGACACCGCGCCCCGGGATGGGAGCGTCCGCGGGCTGCCGGGCTGCCCCAGCAATCGAGGGAGGCATTTTGCACGGAGGCGGGAGAGAGGGAGACAGACGGACAGACGGACAGACAGAGGGTCTCGGAGGAAGGATCGGGCGCAGGGCGGAGGTCTCCCGGGGAGCGGGCGGCGGGCGCGGAGGGCTCGGCGGTCCCCGCGTGTCCGCGCTGCCGGGGGGGGGGCTGGGGCGCGCCGCCGCCCCGGGGAGGGTCTCCCGGCGCCGGGCTGCCCGGGGCGGGGACGGAGGCAGCGCGCGGGGCTGGCGGGCTCCGCGCCGCCGCGCCAGGCTCAGCACCACCGGGTCAGCCCGGGCGACGGCCGGGAGGCGGCGGCACCTGGGCAGCCCGGACCCCGGGCGCGAACCTGCGACGACCACTTAGAAACTTGGTGGTCAGACACCAACCCGCGCGCCTGCGGTCGCCAGGTCTGGTTCAGTACAGGTCAACCCACCCGGGCTGTTGAGGCGGGATTCACACTAGATAATGTGCTTACACAGTAAGTTACGAAAATCACCAATTTCCTGGGTCACAATTAGTTTGAGTGTTTTTTTTTTTTTTTTTAATCAAACTTAAACTATCTGCACAGTAGCTAGATTGCAGACGGGTCCCACTATCCCCGGAGTAGAATATTTAGTTGTTCCATCAAATTGTGTTAATTTGGTATGTCCTGACAGTTTCTAAGATTCACGTTGGTTTTAGCTCTGAGAAATTGTTCTGGCTGGTCCAGGGGGAAGACTGTGGAAGCTGTGGGAAGGTTCCGCAGTGAAAGTATCAGTATTCATTACGTGATCACACTTTCTTTTAAAGAACGTGTGAATGAAAAGGAGAGGGTTAGTACCGATATCATTGCTAGAAATAAGGTGTGTTTTTTTTTTTTAAGGCCCTGGGAAATGGAAATTGCATGATAAAATAGTTCAACCTGCAATTTTGAGACAACTAGTTTTAACAGCGTTAAGAACATCCTCTGTTGCTTCCCTTTTGTATGTAGGCTGGTGGGGGGTGAATATAGGGGAGGACAGGTAATACGGGGAAGTGGACCAGGATGCTAGGAAATCTCCTCCAGCTTCTGGCTGTGACTGAAGAGATGGAGGTGACGGTGGAGGTTGGTTGGTATTGGAATCTGTACCAGGACAAACCAGACCATGGTGCTTTCGGTTGGTGCTGGTCATGAAACTGGGGCTAGAGGAGGACAATTAAAAGATGAGGTCAGATATTCAAGCTTTATTTCCTCATCTCAATCGTTTGAAACCCCAGTTTCTGTGATCTTTTACTCAGGTGAGATATCTCTTGAGTTTATAGAATACCAGTATATTGAGTATAGAAAGCCAGTGGGAAGGTGCAAAAAACCACAACGTCTTGCTTGTATAACTCTAGGCTTTCAAGAAAATTTCACCTAGTGACTTTAATTTAATTTATTTAATTTTAATTTTAATTTGTTTTAAAGATTTATTTATGTATTCATGAGAGACATAGACTGAGCAAGAGAGGCAGAGACACAGGCAGAGGGAGAAGCAGACACCTTGCAGGGAGCCTGATGTGGGACTCGATCCCGGATCCCGGGATCAGGACCTGAGCCGAAGGCAGGTGCCCAACCACTGAGCCACCCAGGCATCCCGTGACTTTAATTTTAATTAAAGATTGCAAGAGTGCATATATCTTAAGGCAGTTGGCCTTTACTTTGAGAGGCTCTTTGCAGATACCAAAGTATTCCTGTGGATGATGAGATTGAACTAGAATTTACAACTGAGTTCAAGCAAAGAACACATGGTCTCCGCCTTCAAAGAGTTTAGTCTAGTGGGAAAAATGGGTATGTTTACAAATATCTACAATACAAGATAGTATAAAAGGACTCATATGGCAGTAACATCAATAGTGTGCTATTGAATGGCAGAGAAAAGGAAAGGTTCATTCAAGGTTAAGAACTAAAAAAAGTTACATAGCAGGTGTAGCATTTGAGCTGGGATTTGAAGAAGGAAGAGGATTTCCTCCATTGAAACGAGCCTTGCTGGAACAAGCAAACAGCACAGAGTTCTGGAAGTCCGATGTATCCAAAGGAAGCAGAGTAGTTTGGAGTGGCTAGAGCCTGAAATTTAAGATGATAAGACTGGGAGGTAGGATGGGGCTAGGCTGTGGAGAATATGGCAAGCCATGCAAAGAAATTTAAAAATGTTATTGAACATCATCATCATTATTGTTATTATTATTGATACCAGCAATGTTAGCATCCTTAACTGTAGTTTATACCTTGAAGTTCAGTTTTGTTTATACCCTAAAATAAATAAATGGATGAAATCTCAATGGTATTGGTTTCCTATAAATGTTACTGTAAAAGAGTAATGTGTTTCAAGTTTTTCCCCCAAATCTGGTCTTATGGCATACCAACTCTTAGTTCAATGAAAACTCTGGATAGAAAGACACTTCTACTTCCCTGGGCAATATGCAGAGTAGAGCCATTGTCTATTCTCTGTTTCAGTTGCCAGTAATAATGATAATTATTATTAATGCTTATTAAACATGATATACCATGTGAGCCACATACCTTATTTCACTGAAGAAGGCATAGTTTTGGTCTTAGGTTGATAATTTTAATAAGGTCATTCAGCTAAGTAGATGATGGGACCAGGATTTGAAGCCAAGAAAAATGTCTGTCAAAAGCCCATCCTTTGACAAGTTGTTGAACTATCACGTACAAGATAACTTGTTAAAAGAAATTAGAAATTGAGCCTGCTACCTATAGAAGTGTTTCTCTGTTTTAAAATTTGCGTCTTCATTCCTATCATTCTGATTTTATTTTTTAAATTGAGTTATAATTGACCTTAATAGATTATCAACCTAAGATCAAAAACATTAGCGAATGTGACAACATTGAATACAAAGACTGGCTCTGCCAGATTCTCAGGGAGAGTGTCCATTTCAAATCTTCTTCTCATTATTTCCAATAACTCCCCCCTCAAATGCACCAGCTCTTTTTGTATTTCAGCATCTTGTGTATGTTGCATTGTGTCTTGAGTTTTTACTCTGAAAGTGACGTAGCAGATATACTAGTTTGTATGTGGCATAGTCAAATGCATGTTCAGACAACAGATTGGACTCTGCATAATCATGTACAAGTTATGCAAAACCTACAATAAGCAAAAAACACACCAGTGTGGATATCATCATCACACAAGCCATATCAGTGTAGATATCATCTACTGGAAAAGAGAAAAACTGAAACAAGAGCCCAGTAGCATAGGGAACATGATAAGAGTATCAGATGCAGGGAAATGATTATAACAACTGTCTTTAAGTGTCTGGCCCTTACCTTATTTTGCCTATTTTTTTTAAAAAAAATTATTTATTTATTCATGAGAGACACACAGAGAGAGAGGCAGAGACAGAGGCAGAGAGAGAAGCAGGCTCCATGCAGGGAGCCTGATGTGGGACTTGATCCTGGGTCTCCAGTATCATGCCCTGGGCTGAAGACGGCGCTAAGCCGCTCTGAGTCACCCGGGCTGCCCCATTTTTCCTTTTTGTAACTCTGTTAAATCTAGATCTTTTCTTCTCAGGCTCTAAGTGGTTTCCAAATTCTGCTACTTTCTCTTCTGAGCCTGAGAGTAGGACTGGAAATGGGTGACTGCTCCCTGGATTGGTCAGTGAGGACCCAGGTACTGGTCTTGCCTATAGCGTGACATCTCGAAACCTGTGTCTTCATACAGAGGGGCAACTGAGGAGTTGATAAAATCAGTGGTAGCAAGTTCACAAGGTTCACCCAGAGGAGACCAACAAAGCAGATGAGGAAGGGAGAGTGGAGAGAGCACAGGTGAAGCTCTAAAAGCAGGTCAACCTTGGTCCTGTGTCAAGGAGATGTTAGAGAGTGGAAGGAACTGGAGAGAACATGTTCATTCAACGAGGGTGAAAGCTATTCAGTCCCAGCCAACTGTTATGTGGGAACAAGGGCCCAGTGTTGCCAGATCTTCTGATGGATTTTCAAGAGAATCCAAAAATTCAGATTTTTACGTGAAATTTTCCAGTTTTAAAACTTTGGCAATTCTGAATGAATAAAAATAAGACAAAAAGAAAAAGAAAAGAAAATATATATTATGCAGGCCAACAAAATGCCTCTAAGAGATTTAGAGATCAGATCTGGCCTGAGGGCTGTCAATTTGCTAGAGGATTCCCAAGGCTTCTGGCTTTATTTATTTATTTTTAAAAGATTTTATTTATTTATTCATTTATGAGAGACACACAGAGAGAGAGGCAGAGACACAGGCAGAGGGAGAAGCAGACCCCATGCTGGGAACCCGATGTGGGACTCGATCCCTGGTCTTCAGGATCACGCCCTGGGCAGAAGGCAGGCGCTAAACCACTGAGCCACCCAGGGATCCCCGGCTTCTGGCTTTATGCTTCCATGATCCCACACTCAGACCATGTTATCTCTAACCTATTTCTTCCATTTTGCTAAAACATAGGCCAGTACTCACCATATATAAGTTGTGCTTTGGAGGATAACTTAGCTTTGGAGGAGCTCTTTGCTAAGTGCTAAACGATGATAGATCTATAAGGTCTTACAGAGTCAAAGGATGTCCTTTTTGGATGGCTATGCTATTTTCATAACTCAGAGGCTCCAGCAGTTAATTACTTGTGTTAATTATACCTTTTGGGGACAATTAGTGTCATTTAATTCCAGGGCCCAGGGTTATTTCTCTAAAACATTTTCCTTCCTGCTCTCCCTTCTCACCCCAATGTGAGATAATAACCAGTTGCGAAATTGATCCTGGTTCCCACTTGGGCAAGTTGCATTTGTAGCCTGACTTATGGTGCTCAAAGAAATCTTCATTATCTTTACTCTGGCAGAATTTCACCATGTGGTCTGTCTCTCTCTTTAAACTTGGAAGTATTTCGGAATGTTCTTGAACTGCAGACAGAATTAAGGTTTGGCTTTTGAGTTGTGTTAATACAGCAGTTTAAATTTTTATTTTTTTAAACATATTTAGATGGACCTCAAAGTAAAAATGAAAACAAAAACTAATGGATTTGTGTATGATTCCAATCGCAAATTATTTTTAAGAACTCTGGTTCCTCTGCAGTGAAGTTCTTCAATATAAGATTTTTTTAAAGCTCAGTTTATTGTAAAGATTTGACTGGCTAAGATGTGTTCCTCATTTTATATCAATGAGCTCTCTTACAAACAAGAGAATCTGACTCTAACTGAAAAGTTCAGGGCAGATGTTGACAATAAGAAGGAAGCATTTGAGTAAATAAAATAAGAATGGCATGTTTAGAGAAGCCACATACATATCTTCTTGTGACTGAGCTAATTTCAAGAGGACGGACATCATTTCTGGATGATGGCTCTAAACCACAGTGTGTCCTTGTCCTGGCCCCAGTAATGAGTCAACGCCCCCGTTGCACTTCAGAGTGTGCCAAGCATGTTTAACATTTAAAACCAAATCTGAGAGAATCAGGTAACTTTCTGACCAGTAAAGACATACCATTTGACGTTGTATTGGTAAAAAATTTAAATTAAGAAAAAGCATAATTTCTTTATTTTTACCACGTATTTGGCTAGTCCTTCAGATGCAGTGATAGAAGCAGGCTGTAAGCTCCATGGAGGCAGGGACACATTGTCTTCATTCCACAGAGCCTTCTAAATGCATTCATTTCATTTTCTTCTGAATAAATGCACAATACCTTCTAAATGCACTTAATTCATTTTGTTGAATGAGAGGTGTTTGATTACTTCTTTTGATATATAGGAGAGTTAGGTAAGTAGGTTTTCTAGCTTTCATTAATTTCCTAAAGATTTACTGACCTTTTACTATGAGGCAAATACAATTCTTAGTACTTGGGATACTGGCCAGGCTTGTAGGTTAAAAAATAATAACAAATCATAACAATATATTGTGATGAATGTTATAATAACAAGGTTGCCCAGACTGGTGTGAGATCTTAGAGGAGGAACTGCTGACTGTTGCAGAGTCAGGATGGCATCAAGCAGGAGGAGACAGGAGAAGGAGAAGTTTGTCGAAGCAAAGTGGAGACATGCATCTGGCCCCTCTCTAGAGGAAGAAAGGAGCGTGGCTCAAGTGCTGAATTGCGACAGTTGCTTGGGGACCACAGGTTTAAGGGACATCCTGGAGGGGCTGGATTGTTGCAAATCATTAGAGGAAAACAAAAGGAATCTAGTAACTTGCTGGGCATTTGAAGATGTAAGTATCTAATATATGGACAAAATATGGATTTGTAAAACCAATTTTTCATTTTCATTTATAAGTTTTGAATAATGTTATTCATTGATGGGGGAGTGTAAGCGTTCATTCACTCTTTGCCAAGCTCTGGGCCTCGTGTTTCATAGAGATTGTTTCCTATATTCCTCCTAAAATAAGAGGAAGGAATTCTAACTATTTCCATTCTACAGTTGAAGAAACAGAAAGTCACTAACTTGCTTAGAGTCATATGCTTAATGGCAGAGTTCAGCCATGACCCCAGAAGAAATGACGCCAGGATCCGTGTCCTGGCCCATGGACTTGTGGTTTCGACCGCGACCTTTAGTGAGATGTGTTTGTGGGCCTGGCCCTGCACAAACACACACAGGCAGACACACAAATCCTGGAGCACAGTTTCACAGACTAGTACTGAGCACTTACCACAGTGTAGGAGCTGTTCTTACATTTTAGATTCTTACCTATTTTATTCTATTCTAAATTCCAGTTCTAGAACATGCTACTCACAATCCACAGTTGATTTCATGACCCGTGATGCAGTGCAAGGTTTGGACAACACTACTCTAGCCCACTGCTTGACATTCCTTTCCAAACTATAGCTTAATGCTCTTTCCTGTTACGTTCAACAAACATTTATTGAGTGCCTATTGTATGCATAGATGCAGAAAGAACGTAAAGAATATAAGATGTCCCCTGACAACGGAAATTTTTTGTTAGTGAAAAGAAAGGAAAGAAGATGAGTAAATGACTAACTATAATGCATGCCAGAATGGAATAAGAAAAGAATGCTGGGGGATCCCTGGGTGGTGCAGCGGTTTGGCGCCTGCCTTTGGCCCAGGGCGTGATCCTGCAGACTCGGGATCGAATCCCACGTTGGGCTCCTGGTGCATGGAGCCTGCTTCTCCCTCTGCCTGTGTCTCTGCCTCTCTCTCTCTCTCTCACTGTGTGCCTATCATAAATAAATAAAATTAAAAAAAAAGAAAAGAAAAGAATGCTGCTCCCAACATATCATGGGAGCATTGAGTGATCAGTCCTGGCTCTAAATGTATATGAATTTGACTAGTAGTGATTAGTGTTTTTTTTGTGCTATGATAATATTAAAACTTTTATGAAATTAATAGAAATGTCTTTAGTAAAGACTTTTAAGAATAAAGGCCAAAGGAGATTTGAAGACCATGATAATCTGTATATTTTTCTCAAAGGTGCTGAAGTGGTTAAAATACTATTATTATTTAGTCATCAGTTTGTTCATGTAAGCCCCTGGAGGATATTAGCAAGCCCAGTCATATTAAAGTATACCCATTAAAAGGGAACCTGGGTGGTTCAGTCGGTTAAGTATCTGCCCTGCCTTCAGCTCCGGTCCTGTGGGATTGAGCCAGGGAATAGGAGCCCTGCCTCACCTCATTCTGTCTCTCAAATAAATAAAATCTTTTTTTTTTAAAGATAACATTCAAAAGTCATTGGTACTCTGTCTGATAAATAGAAAGTGTTAATAGAAAATGATAATTTAAAAAATATTATTTATTTATTTATTTATTTATTTATTTATTTATTTATTTATGTATTTGACAGAGAGCACGAGCGAGAAAGAGCATAAGCAAGGGAAGGGGCTGAGGGAGAAGGAGAAGCAGACATCTCGTTGAGCAGGGCTCCATCCTGGGACTCTGGGATCGTTACCTGAGTCGAAGGCAGATAGATGCTTAACCGACTGAGCCACTCAAGTGCCCCAGAAAATGGTTAATTAGAAGTTATTCCATGATATGGTTAGGTAGTACTGCGTTTAAACCTCAGAAAATTTTCTTAAGTCCACTGTTTAGGGAATTCCTAAGAAATGGACATTTCAAATATTTCTCCTTTGCCATGATTGATTGAAATGGGTAAAAAAAAGAAAGAAAATAAATTTAAATAAAAGCAGCCAAGTCTTTCATTTTATGATTGTACATTAGGACGTGCAATTATTGAAGATGGCCTGTAGTGCTCTTGTCTCTTCTTTAGCTCAGTGACCACATGATAAAATCACCTGGAGCCTCCTTTCCAGAGATCCTGTTTTCATTGCTCCAGGGTGGGCCCAGGCACTGGTCATTCTTAAGCTCCCAGGGTGGTTCTGTGGTGTAGCCAGGTTTGCAATCCCCTGCACATCTTACTGTGCTAAGTGCTTAGGTATGTATGTGCTGAGTAAGCAGGTTAGGATGCTTTTGATGATTAGAAATAAGCTCAAGTGGATATACAGCCTCAAAATGGGGTTCTTCATTTGCCCATTCAATGCAATTGGAGTTACCACCTTTTCTTGAGAACTGGTTTAGAAAGGCAGATCTTAAGAGTCTTTGGAAGAAGAAAGGGGGAAAGGTTAAAAAACTGGGGCATTAAGAATACAAAGACGAGCGTGAGTTCATGTAGCGCTTTAGGAGACAAAGTAGCTGATTTAAAAGTCGCTTGTATGTTGGCAAATTGAACACCAATAAAAAATAAATTTATAAAAAAAACTTTAAAAAATAAAAAAATAAAAGGAATTCAAAAGTGATAGCGTGACGTAAAATATGAGTCACTGCTAAATCTATCTTATCAATGGAAAATACTCTCTATTTCAGGATCTAGTTTCAGACATCAACTCTGTCATTAGGGTTGGTGTGGTCAGTGGGTGAGAACCATGTCTCACAATGTTTATGTGTTAACTTACTCTGGAGCTGATACTGAAAAATATATATCCGAATCTGTTAATTAATCCTTATTAAATGTTTATGGGTTCCTAAAAAAATAAATAAATAAAAGTTGCTTGTAGCCTGCGTCAACTCTGGTGGTCAATGCTCACCTCCACTCTACCCACGAATACCCTATTCACTGTACCGCAACTGTGTGTGTGTGGGCGGGGGGGGGGGGGGGGGGGGAGGTGCTGGAAAGCTGTGTGGCTTCCTGAGGTGGAAAGAAAAGGAAGGAAGGAAATGAAAAGGAGAAAGAGAACAAAAGAAAGGAGATGATAGCAAACCTCATTTGGACTTCAGCACCTCTTTGTTTTTGTTTTTTCTTGACAGTTGGTGACCTAAGAGCAGACGGTCATTGTCCTTGTGTTCTTTCCTCACTGAACCTTCCCTCTCCCCATTTGCTGACCTTTTCTTTTACTGTCAGGAATTATACGAAATGTTGAGAATGTCATTTCCATATCCCTTTTTTTCCAGAGAGGAATTTGGTAGTGTGTGTGTGTGTGTGTATGCGTGTATGCGTGCACATGCGCACTGTCGTGACAGAAGGAGAGCAGTCATGAATGTTCTGGCCAGCTGTATTTGTAGGGATAGTACTTTCAGATTTTGAGAGGCTCTCTGCCAAGATATAAAAAGAATATTTTTATGACAAGCAGTTGCATTTAACAGGATAAAAAATAATAATTTACATTGAGATTACAATGTGCCAGGCACTTTGCTAAGTGCTCTACATAAATGAGCTCATTTCATCATCACAATAGTCTGATGATGTAAGTGCTATATCATTCCTTCCCCTTAGGGATGAAAAAATCGAGGCACAGAGATATTGCAGTAACTTGCTGAAGTTCACACTCTTAGCTAGTATCAGACATGAGATGTACACCCAGATTGGCTAGGACTCAAGACCACACTCTTATTCCTTATGCTAAATTTTCTAGAATATATGTCTTCCTGTATTTATAGATATAAATATCTGTGTATGTACTTGTATGAAGCTATAGCTTTTGACATAACAGAAACGTGGAAATTCTACTAATCATTTTTTTGGGACCACATAACACCTTTACTAGAAGATCTCAGTTTCTTTCCACCTACCTTCCCCAACTGGGAGATTGCTTGGCTAATTTGGACAAATTAATAAGTGACTCCATCATTATGTTGACAGCTTTATTATAATTATCACCATCAGCAGCATTATCATCATCATGATAATCTGCTCAGAGTTTTACCTGCCGCAACATGCTTGCTCTGTTGGGGACTGCAGAGCTGAGGACTGCAGATACTCTCTGTTGGGGCATGTAACTTGGACCCAGAGAAGTGGGGTGACCATTTTTGCACTGACTTCCTGGAGATTTATGGAGCTGCTTCTGCTCAGGTTTTTCCTGGGCTCCTGTACAGCAGTAGGATAGCATTATGGGTGATTGAATGACTCTCTGGAAGTAACGTGTCCAGGCTTGGCCATTGTGGACAAAGGGAAAGAGAGGAAAAAACTTTTCTCTTTTCTGGCTGGCAATGATGTGTACTTGCTCTCTCTGGAGCCACAAGGGTGGAACTCTGCTCATTCTCCAGCCGGAAACCAGCCAACAGATTTTGGGGAGTTGCCACATCAAAGTGTGGGGTTAATAGCATTGCCACCACCAGTGGGGACAGAGCCAAATGTCACAAATGAAGAGAGAGCGGGCAACCATCCATTCCTTTGTTTGCCCTCTGTGCTTCAGGGTGGTTAGAAAAATAAAAGCTGTGCTCTCCTGAGAAGGTCCAATTATTCTGCTCTCTTGTTTTGTAAAGTTAGGATTCTTTGGAGAGAGATGCTTACTTGTTTATAGCCTTCCAATTCACTGGGACGCATTAATATGTTGGAGGTTTTTTGAGTTGATACACTTTCTGACACTATTTTCTCCTATTTTCATTAAAGAAGCTTTTGCAAACTTCAGATAAATGGATGTAATCATCTTTTAAATTTTGTATCAGAGATAGTATTCTCCTTTTGCATTTTCTCAAACATTTCATAGAAAATCAAGAAAATAACTTCATCATGGTCATCACTTCTATAGGAATTTTTACTTTTGATCAATAGAGATCTGGGGGTAAATAAGCTTTGTCCTTCACAATATTACAGACAATAGGGTTGAGCTAAAAGAAGAGCAAAATTCTGGCTGCTGCGCTGGGGTGGATGGGTTCAGGTAAGAATTTTCACATGCTCTAGTCTCCCTTTTTATCCTCAACTCTTAACCCCTTCTCTCGTTTGCCTGTATCCCTTTTCCACTGGGAGAGATGTGACAGTTGGTCAGAGGCTGTTGCTCCTAAAGGACAGTGATTCTTAGCCCTGGCTGCACATTAGACTGACAGGAGGGTCAGGCTGTATCCCAGAGCAGTGTGCAGTGAGACCTCCATCATGGATATTTTAGGCTCCCCAGATGATTCCAGCGTTGTCAACATCAAGAACCACTGTGGTTGGGCAGCTGTTTTCAGAGTGCATCTGTGCATGACCTCCATCAGAATCACAGGGTGATTTAAAAAAAAATATATAATTTCTGAGATTGCACTAAAAATTCTTAGGCCTTGAACCTGTAATAAAAGGAAACCAAATCTGGTAGTAAACATGATTTTTGAATTATCCCAAATTGGAATCTGGCAATAACCAGATCTTGGTTTAAATTTTCTAAATATTAAGGAGTAACTAAAGATGAAAAAGTCTTTTATAAACCATAGGTTTAAATATGATTCAGTAACTAGTTGCTATAAAACTCTGGCATGAGTAACTACTACCTACTCCTTAAAGAAGCTATCAAGTTAGCAGAAATCCTTTATGATTTTTAAAGTAATAGCTAACATTTATTAAAATGTTTTACTGTGTGCTAGGCACTGAGCTTTGCACTTGAAATTCACTGTTGTTCCATTTTAAGACAAAAGAAATGTGGTTGAGAGACATTAAGTAGTTGACTCAAGAACAAATGGTAAGTAGCATAGACTGAATTGGAAGCTAAATATATATATATAAAATATATATGCATTTTATTTATTTATTTATTTATTTATTTATTTATTTATTTATTTATAATATAACAAAGCTCCTAAAATTCTGGAACCACCTACTAGAAAAATCTCCCTCTTCCTCTCTACCCCATCTTTATGGTAAAATTAAGAAGGATAAAAAGAAGCTATTAAACAATTGAAAATGCTAACTTGCTTCGCATCATTCTTTTTACGTCCTTCTGGTGTATATACATAAAACATCCAAACACCACTGATGTACTTCAGAAATCCTGAATTTATGTTTCATTTTCATTGCTTAGATTCTTCTCTTATGATGTGTGGTCATTCCTGCACCTGAATAGAAAGCAGCTTTGCTTTCTGTTAATTCTTTGTTTGAGGAGTTACACATCGAAATAAGCAACTCATCATCTCCTGACTTCATTTCCTTAGTATAACTTGTTTCTAGGTTAAAAGTCTGGACGTGTGTGTTGGGGCAGTGTGTGTGGACATGGCTGAGGAGAAGTACTATTGGCCTGGAGGAGGGGCCTCCCATGGCTGAAAGACCTCATACAAAGATTGTAAGATCAGGCCCCATATCTGGTCATTGTAACTGTGTGTGTGTTTGTAGAATTAATTTTTTTCCCTTTGTAAAGTCAGCTTTATTGAGGTATAATTTATATACAGTAAAATTCAATAATTATAAGTGTATAATATAATGAATTTTGACAAATAGATACAGTTGGAGTTTACATTAACTTAATAAGCTTTATTAAAATATAATTCACTACTCTATAATGCATCTGTTTAAAGTTTGTTTGATTGTTTTCAGTATATTCACAGACTTGTGCAACCATCATCACAATTAATTCTAAAATATTTTCCTCATGCCCGAAAGAAACCTCATACTCATCAGCAGTCACTTCCTGTTTCTCCTCAAATCTCCTAGCCCTAGGCAACCACTGATCTGTTTCCTGTCTTTGTAGATTGCCTATTCTGGAAGTTTCATATAAATGAGAATCATGTAATATGTGGTCTTTTGTGTTTGGCTTTTTTTTGTGTTTGGTCTTTTGTGTTTAGCATAATGTTTTTAAGATTCATCATGTTGGAACATGTACCAGCAGCACTTCATTCCTTTTTATTGCTGAGTAATATTCCATTGTGTGGCTAGACTACATTTTATTCATCCAGTCATCAGTTGATGAATTTGGGTTTTTGCACTTTTTTGGCTGATAGCATTAATTTTTAAGGTGTAAACTTCAAGTAGATATCTTTCTAACCTCATTTTAGCTTCTTTTTCTTCAATATTTAATATACCAGTAGTCTGAAATGGCTTAATTCTCTCTTAACTTCTGAGATAGTCCATTTAAGGCCACCACAATTGGACTTATGGTCATACTAAAATTATTATTTGGAGTTCACTTCCTTTTATAGCTATGTCATATTGTAGAAAATACTACAGAATTGTAGATATAGAAATGTGTATTTATATAAAATCAGAATATCTTAATATGATTTTTAAAAGTTTTAATAGTTTATTAGAAGGACATTTCTTTTAAAAATGATCTTGACCTATAACTAAGTTTATTTTACTTCAGAAGAGAAATCAAAACTGTACTAATTATGAAATGTCATTGGAAAGTGACAAAATTAATTCAGTGACTTTTACTTTTAAAGGACTGACATTGGTGTTAATGTGACTATGTTCACTAATATAGAATCACCAAGTGGAGTAGCTTCACTTGAAAGTTTATATCATTGACCCAGAGGGAACTTACACTATTTTAAATCCCTGTGCTACTCCCAAATGATCAAAAATCAGTATGTTGACTCTTTTGCAATTGATGACTACACATGTTGCACTTTTTACTTCTCAGACATTATAGAATGAAGCTACTTGAGAAATAGGAAAGTGAAAGTAGAAGTGAGATCATGGCTGTAGTGGAGGCGGACTCCAGCGCCAGTGGCAGGCATAATTACTTGTACTTCTGAACTGCTTCTCTTGTGCTTGCCTCCCATTAAGTGGAATTTAATTAACTTATATCTGAATTATGAAGCTCAGTATATGCTAAAGGGTATTTTTAACCTATATTTTATTAGAATTTCCAAATAATTATTTGCTTATATTAATTTTTGTTAAAACACCCAAAGAATGATTTGTTTATATATATATTTTTTAGAATTCCCTCTAGTTTTTTTTTTTTCTTAATTTCCAGTATCCCTGGACCCAAACTGAGGTGGTGGAGAATTCATGATGGATGCTTGGAGTGCCAAAAGTCATGGTCAGGAAAGAGTAGTTATCAATGCTAGAACTGCTTCTGGCAGAGCAGGTCTGCTGTGTAGTTTGTAACTTGTTACCGACGTTGGAGTCAGAATGAAGCCATAAGATCCAGTAACTTTCGAACATGTTGTGCTGTAACACGTTTAACACATCTCCACTTTGTGGAGATATAATTAATCTATGATAAAGTTCATCTTCTGAATGTGTACATTTCCATGGATTTTATTCAGGAGTTGTGCAAGCTGTACCATAATCTACTTTTAAAATATTTTTAAATAATTTAAAAAGATTTTCATTACTTCAAAAAGAAACTTTGTGCCCTTGACAGTCTGCGCTCATGCCCACCATCAAACTGTTCTTCAGAGTGACTGCTGTGTTTTCATCACCACCAGTGACATGCCAGGGTTTCAGTTTGTCTCATCTTGGCCTGTGGTTTTAGAGCCTTTCATTTAACAAGAGTAGCACCCGTGTAACTGAAGGAACTCAAAGCCCAGGATGATTTAGACTTTTGACACACCTGATGAATGACCAGGTCAAGACAAAATCAATCTGGAATCAACCGCTTCTTTTCCTAGGGTGTATCACATGATCTTAGGCTCCTAATTAGAATAAAAACAAAACCAAAAATCAATCAATAAACTAAATAACAAAAACATGCTTCAACACCAGCTAATTTGGCAGTGATGGAGTTTTTTTAAAAAGTTATTTTTACATCCTTTGATTTGAGTGAAAAATGTATCTAGAACTCTTTAGTAAGATATAGGTAATAGTCAAAAGGGGGTTATTAGAGAATGATTATTGTCTTATTAGAGAATGTTTATTGTGAGGGGAACAAAGGCAAGAGGAACCATGGACTGAAAGTAAGATCAATTGTAAATCACTCTCAATTTGGTGAATAACAGTATAGCACATATGTACACACTTCAGGGATAGAAAACTTCGTGTCAACAGTGAATGTTCATAAATGTCAAATATGCAGTTCTGGGATCCTATACGTGGAGAACAGACATTTTCTGCTGGTTGTAGACTTAAGGAAATAACAAAGGACTGGCATTATTTGAATAGAACTAAATGCAATCTAAGATATTGGAGCTTAATCATCGTGAGTAAAATGTCAACTTTCATCAAGAGTCCCTTTGATTTTCCAAAGAAAGTATCTTGGAATTTGCCCTTTGACAAAACAAATTCTGGAATTAAGAGACATACTGTCCCTTTTATTATGATAATCTGATAATTGCTCCTTGACAAAACAAATTTTAGCATTGAGATATATTGTCCTTTATACTATGATAATCTAATAATACCATGTTATGGTTAGTTGTATTTCATACTGCCCTCTCTCTCCACTCCAAACAAGGTTTATAATATGTAGAACCTATTTAATATTTAAATTAAGAACAAGAAGTACACTTAAAGTATAAGTTAATGTTAATTTTGTGATGTTCCATTAAGTTGTAGTACAACAAGCTGCCCCTAATTACAGTGCTCTTCAAATGGTCTTCTCAAAATGGCTTGTAATTTTGAGTTTTATAAGGTGTCTTGTCATTCATAGTCTGGATTTGTGAACACTCTGGTTAAAAAAGATTCCAAATTGTCAAAGAATGTACTAGAAAATACTACAATGTACGTATTTTATAGAAGCTTATCTTCATACAGTTATATGAATAAGAGCCCCAAACTATGAATATACTTATGGAACACTATTCCAAATAAAAGAGCACTCTCTGATATTTATAGATCTTATTATTTTTTAGGACAAAATAGTTCATCACTTAGATAACATAAATGGATTATTAGTGCCAGCATATATTATGTAAATATGAAAAAAAATACTATCAAGTATAAGCTTCTTGAGACACTTTCTTCTTAAATTTCAAATGAGAGTGCTACCTTTCTAATTTTGTTTTCCTCTGTGACCCCCTCGAAGATCTACCTTCTTTGTTTTCCATCAAACCTAGTAGGCCTATCCTGATTCCACACCCACATTCATGTTGTTTTTCCTGCCAGACCCTCGCTTTCTTGAATCTCTCCATTGTTCTTTAGGACCAAACTTCTTCATAATGCCTTCCATTCCTGCTTTCATTTCCCTCTGACTCCCAAACCAGCCACCTTTTTGGGACTCAAAGATTCCATGCCATCTTACACCCCTCACTGGATTATAAGGTCTTAGTGGGCAAAGGCCATGTCTTATACTTCTTTTGACTTCCCCTGGTATCTAGTGCAATATAATTTAATTTGTAAGTGACCAAAAACTTGTTGAATAAAGATAACTTTTATAATACTGTATTTTTGTAAATATTAGCATAAGTGTGCTTAGTGGAAATTTCAGTTAATTTGAAGTTTTTATTTAAAAGAATGGAAGAGAAGAGATTTTTTTTTATCATATTGGGATCATAAGATACAAAGAAAGGATAATTAGAAATTTCAGAGAAAAAATATGGCATATCTATATTTCTTATATTATGTGGTCACAGATTATATTCCTAAGTTTACCCTTTAGCCCAAATGGAACAAAGTGGGGTATACAAAGTTAAAATAATCAACTTTAAATTACTGCACACTCAAATTTGTTAATTATGTTTCAAGGAAAAGAAACAAATAGCAGCTAACTTAACCAGCTAATTGGGTTTGCTCTTAGAGTGAAATGAAAGGCTGGAGAAACCAATTTTGGGTATCCCCTAGGTAGTAAGGTAGTAGGAACTGCCAGAGAGTCTCTTCAAAATGTACTACCTTTGGTATCAATAAATATCTATTTTGTTATTCCTTATGGCATTTTTCTTAAAATTCAGAATCCTGGGAGAGAGGTCCTGCTGACCTTGTGTGGGTCAAGTACTACACTATGGGTCAAGATCAAGGAATCTTGATCAATAGTCCTACCAACTGTCTATCCATATGACCCTATGTCTACCCAGATGACCCAAGTCCCCCAAGGGAAGCTGGAAACCATTGTAAAAGGAGGAAAAATAAAGATTAGTCTATTTGTGAAGTCACCTAGCATATATAATCTCAGAGAAATAGCACCTAAGGAATAAAGGAAACTATGAGAAAGGTACTCATTATACTGATAGAAAACAAGAAATCACAAAATGGTGTTTTCCACCATGTTTTGTTGAGACTACATGTATATCAAACGATGAGACAATTAAAGGTCAGAAGCTGTTAGCCAACTCTATAAAAACTTGTCTTTCTAGTCAGAGTTGATATTAACGGGAGCTTTGTATTTCAAAGGTTGTTCTCCCAAATATTTACTGTGAGAAGAATTCTCTGGCTCTTGTCCTATGTGTTGAAATGTCACCCAAGGCAAGGCAAAGTAAATCAAGGCCAAGGTATTTTATGTGTAAAGGCATTTCTGTCTACTTAGGTCTGCAAACTGGCAGGGGAGATACTCCTCACCCATTCACAACCCCCACCCTCCAGAAAATACTGACTTTCTTCATGATTCTGGTGCTTTGCCTATGTAATTGTGTGCTTTTCTTGAAGTGCTATAATTTGAAGATTTAAATGAAGGACAGTCTCATATGCATTTGTTCTTATACAGCCTTTTAGTCTTTTTAGATGTTTGGCCATTGCTATCATATATTATTTAGTTTAGGAAATCAAGATTATATTTTCTTTAAAAGGGATTTTGAACAAGAAAAATTACAAAGTACCAAATTGTCATTAGAAGGACCAGAATTACATTGCTTGCTTTTACAGCACAGTAAGTACTAGAGGGAGTTAATTTCTGATGAAGGGACATATCTAATTATTTCAAAGGATTTAGACATTTGGAAGTTTGCAGTATTCTGTCTACTAACACAATCTTTTGGTCTAAGAGACTGGCTTTTAGACTCTACAGTTTTATGTACAAATTGTAACATCTTCCAGTTTTCAGTTATGAAATACTGAAAGTTGATTTATACAAAGGCCTGTGGCAGGTGGTGAAGTGATTTCTGCCTAGTGTTTTGAATGTCCAAGTGAAGAAATTCACTGAACCCCAGATATATATTTTTTTTTTTGAACCCCAGATATATTGATGGGTGTAACTGTATTCTCTTAAGGTAACCAAATGCTCCATTATCTAATTAGGGATGTGCATGAATGGATGGATGATGATTTCCACTGTTGTTAGCTATTATCTGATGAAATCACAGCCAAGGGAATGGCTTAGAAAAATCTGTGGTCAAAGAAGACTCTGTCGAAACTAATTGTAAACATAACATGGTGCAGAGACATAGGAGGTATGGATTAAGTGGGAAGCCTTGTTGGAGGCAGGGAGATCAAGGCTTGGGCCTCCAAATCCATTGCCATGTAAACTGTTTTAGAACTTTGAAAGTAGTATTTTCAAATTCTTTTAAAATATCATTTTGATACCACAACTTAGTAAAAGTTAAAACCAAAAAAGACAAATATAACTTATCAATTTAAATCCTTCCCTTTTCCCCCAAAGAGGCTGAGATAATCAAAATAGTGCATGAACCAAGGATGATTTAATGCAATAATTCAAGGATGGTTCAATAGTAGAAAATACAGATTTTATTACATTAAAAGTTATATGGAAAAAAATCTTAATCATCTTCTGCACCAGAAATGCATTTGATAAAATATAGTAAGCATTCTTTATAAGAATACTCAAAAATAGAGACATATAAATGTTTTCTTAACTTTGTGAAATTAAATTGATCTAAGCCCCAGAGACAGAACCTTGGCATTTGATAGTGTTCCAACTAAGTTAGGAACCAAAGACATAAACCTTACCTATTATTTAACATTATTCTTTATACCCTGTTTGATGCAAAGGCAAAAGAAGGAAATCTGAAGTATAAAAATTCAAAATAAAAATGTAAAACTATCACTGTTTGTAGATGATTGTGTAGCTTTATTGTATTATATATTGTATATACTCAAGAGAATCATCAAAAAATCTATAGCAAACAAGAGAATTTAGTAAGGTAGTGGGACACAAAATTAACATATAGACATCAATAACTTTTACATACACAAAGAAATAACCCCAATTATAATATTAGCAAAAAGAATAGAATACTTAAAAAGAAATGTTAGGGAAAATTTTAACATTAAGAATGCAATAGTAGACTTAAACAAATGCAAAGGCACGCTATGTTCTTTGATAGAAAGACTCAGATCCTTTGATAAAAGGATCAAATTGCCTTAAATCCACTTACAAATTTAACTCATGGAACAGTTAAATTTGTAATTAAACTAATATGGAAATGGTGAGTGAATAGAGAGATCAATGGACCAGAATGGAAAATTCAGAAATACACCTATGTATATATACCCGAGAATTAGATAGGAATTACAAATGACTTTTCACCTATGAAAGGAACACAAGATTCAAGGAATGCTGAAAAATGCACTATAAATCTATAATCAAATAATGTTTTACAGTTACCACACCAGCAAAAACCCAAAAGTTTTATGACACATCCCATATTGCTGGGGATAATATAAATTGTTTTAATCCCTTGAAGCCAATTTCATAATGCTGGTTACAATTACAGTGTACATGCCTTTTGGATTTTACCTAACATATGCATATATGCAGAAAGATATATGTATATGTAAGGTTATTCACTGCAGTGTTTTCATTGTAAGTCACAGGGAGCTGGTTGAATTAAGAGAAAGTCCTATACTGAAACACAGTGCAGCATGAAGAAGAAAATAAGGAAGGTCCCTGTGCATTGATGGTAAAGATCTTCAGGATATTTGTCAAGTGAAAAAAAAGCAAGACATATACAAATATGTGTGTGTGTGTGTGTGTGTGTGTGTGTGTGTGTATAATGTATGTATATCATACTATTTTTCTGTGTAAAAAATAGAAGAAATCTATATTTGAGTTAGCAATATATGCATAAGCAAACTCTGGAAGAATGTAAAGGAAACCAGAAGCATTGTTTTCCTGAGGAGGATATGGGGTTAGGTGGGAAATAGATAGGTGTGGGCTGTATAGCTTTCAGCCTTCTTTTTCATTTTTGAACTAGATAATAGCTAATAAACTAGATAATATAATATATTATGATATATATATTATATATCATATAGCAATAGCCAAACACCTAAAGAGACTAAAAGGCTGTGTAATGTTTGCCTATTCAGTAAATAAACAAGTGTGTAGCCATCTGGTGAGATACTTTATGCTTATTAAGAAAAAAAGACTAAGGATGCTGTCTATATATTGATAGGGAAAAATCTTGGGGATGTTACGTGCATGCGACAAGGTCTGGAATAGAATGTACAATATGCTACTTTTTGTTGAAAAAGAGGAAAATCTAAGAACATTTGCTTGGTTTTCCTTGTATATTCATGAAGAAAATCTGGAAGGATACTCAGATTGGTGGACATTGTCATATGCTGCCAATTCCTCTCCAGACTCCCTCTGTGAATGAGATATTCCTTGCCCCAGCTGCTAAGAGTACTGCCAGCAGGGTGCCTTCAGTTGACAGCCCTAAGGGAATGACTGACTCCTTTGAAGGGAGCCCCCTCACCTAAGGTCACGCCCTCTTCCTGGATGGCCTGAATCTGGTGAATGATGGGGATATGATGGGTCAGCTCTCCATGCCTAACTCAGGGCAACTCTGAAGGGCCATCTCAGCTTTAGAAGTTCCCTTTCTAGGTGCACCTGGATGGCTCAGTGGTTGAGCGTCTGCCTTTTGGCTCAGGTCATGATTCTTGAGTCCTGGGATCAAGTTCCACATTGAGCTCCCTGCAGGAGTCTGCTTCTCCCTCTCCCTTTGTCTCTGCCTCTCAATCTGTGTCTCTCATGAATAAATAAATAAAATCTTAAACAGAAGTTCTCTTTCTTGACACTACATGTCAGCTTACCTTTTTCCTCTCCTGCCTGTTATAAAAAAACCTCCTTCTTACAAGAGTCTGCTTCCTGGGGAAGCCAACATGTGACAAGAAACCAAACTTGGTGAGTGGGGACAGTTTTCACTCTGTGCCTTTTTATAATTAAAAAAAATTTTTTTTGAACCATGTGGATGTATTCCCTACTCAAATCATCAGTAAAAATTTTAAAGTTACTTGTTATGTCAGTGATATTTAATGCTTTTCTGTGTGTATTTTTAGAGAAGCTTTTCATGATTTAATTTAGGAGGAGATATTTTTAATCCAAAATACTGTGCCCTATCATGCTCTAAATATGCTTTTCTTCTTTTTGTTTTTTCTTAGGACCTATAGAGGAATACCTCACGATCTTACCTTACGATGGAATTTAAAAAGTCACCTGATGGTGGATGGGGCTGGGTGATTGTGCTTGTCTCCTTTTTCACTCAGTTTTTGTGTTATGGATCACCATTGGCTGTTGGAGTCCTGTACATAGAATGGCTGGACACCTTTGGTGAAGGGAAAGGAAAAACAGCCTGGGTCGGATCCCTTGCAAGTGGAGTTGGCTTGCTTGCAAGTAAGTGGATATATTTATGCTTCTTCTCACCCCTTTATCATTTAATTAGATTTGTTGCATAACTAATGTTGTGCAAGGCATAGGAGGATATTTTTTAAAGTATATTTCCCTGCCTTCGTTGAGATCGTGGTCCCTTTCTCTATAATAAACCTGTGTGAAAATACAGAGTTCCATGAGATCTTCATTCATTTATTTATTCATTTTTTTGCTATTATGTGCCAGGCAGTGTGCTAGATGCTGGATATAAAAAAGATGAACAGTAAACACATTGTTTCCGTCCTTAAGAGACTCACAGTTTAGTGAAAGACACACATGAGAAAGAATGACACAGGGAGATGAAGACAGATCCAAGCATGTCCAGTGAATGATGGTGACCAAAGGACTGTATGATGTTAGGCAGTCCTGTAAGCAGTTCCTGTATGATTCAAAATTACTCCTCTCAGATTAGGTACACTGTGATCAAATTGTATGAACATCATTTGTGTCACCTTCATAAGAAAGTCCCATTTCACACTGGTGACATTGGTCAGAATTTTAATATAGTATTATATATGATACAGATGTGAGGTATTTTGTCTCCAAAAGACTTCTCATAATGTCTCCAAAAGTAATGTTCTTCATAAATATTTATATATAATAGTGACTCCTGTCATCTTTAGAAAGAACAGTAGAGGGTTTTTGTTTACCTTTAAAGGATAAAAATCATATGGCACTTTAGTTTCTGAAGTAATAGTTTGAACTCTGCAGCAATATTTAGTGGTCATCTAATTTACTTGGAACTATTTAAGCACAGGTGTGCTAAGATGGTTTGGGATCAGTAGCCCTGGGGTCTCTTTCTGTGTGCTATGACATGGTTCATGAGTAAATCACAATCTCTATTCTGTGGGTATATAAGGAGAAAATAAGGACATTGAATGTGGTGCTTTGTAAAGTAATTTTCAGCTTTGAAATGATTTCATGAAAACAAAATGTATTAGCCATACCTTCTCCTGAATATCACTAAAGAGAATTTCTTTAAACAAAACAAAACATTTGCTTCCAACTAATGTATTACCTTGTTTAAAGTAAAAGCAAGACTTGAAAAACAATGCTGGATCATCTGGCCATGCCAGATAAGATAACTAAACATAACTAAACAAATGAAAATAATACTATCATTATGAACTTATGAGAAACAGGAAGAGTTTGCTCAAGATATTTTTGAAAGAGTTTTTCAAAATGTGGATTGTTTGCAAAGCTGTCAAAGTACAAATGGATGATAGGTGATATGTTAATATAGGGGTTTGCAAGTATTGATTTCTAGAAAATGATCTGGTATGAGGAGGACAGAATTTTTTGATGTTCTCCAATTAGTTACATTTCTATTACCGAATACTAAGTAAAACAAAAGTGTCATTACTTTGTCTTCCAGCAGGGGTCAAGGATAATGGAAATGATGTCTCAGCACACACTCAGAGAACAAATTTTTTTCACTAAGTCTGTCCAGGTAGAAGTTGAGGGTTCAGAGAAGCTGAGAGCTCTTTAGGGATGGGTGGGGCAGAACTCAGGCTGAGACTCTGAACTGCAGCTCTACACTTTCACCAAGCTCCCTCTGCTTCAAGGGTCATGAGTGGGCCCCTTAGCTTTTAGGAGGTCCAGCTACATAATTTGCAGGCTCCAGTACAAGATAAAATGCAAGACCTCTTGTTAAGAATTGTAAGACAGCAACAGCAGAGCAGTAAATCAAGTGCATGACCCTTCTAAGAGCTGTGCTCTGTGAGGCCAGAGTAGGCTTAAGCCTACAAAGCCAGGCTTGCTTGTAGGAGCTGTGGAAATAGAGCATCCCTCCAAAGTTCAGGGGAGAGAACAAGTATTGGGGCGGGGAGGGAGCATTGGATTGAAGTCAATGGCTAGTTCAAATCCTGATGCTAAGACTACTTAGCTGAGATACCTTGTGTAAGTCCCACTTCACTTCACCTCAGGGTCATCAGCTAGATTAGGAGGCACTTGGACCAGCTGGTCATACCCTTTGAAAGTGAACATGGAATAAAGAGACCAGAGTGTTTTTGAATGAGGGAGTGGTAGGAAAAATATATGGCTGAAGAGCGACCCCTGATAGGTGTGTGTATGTGCACAGGTGTGAGCACTTTAGTTGATATTCACTGAACATGCATGATATTGGCCTCCCCTGGCTCTTCATAACATAAATTAAAGGACAAGCCTGGAAGCCATGCTAGTGAAGTATTAGCAAGAGGTGTCTAACAGCATGTGAACCATGTCAGCCCTTTGTTAGCAACTTTGTTGTACAGAGAAACAAACACATTAGTACTACCTTGAAAATGGGAAAAGTATAGCTTATTTTGGTGACCCAAAAGGTTATCAGCAGTTCCTAACCAGGGAGGTAGCTAGAATCATCTATAGAAATGGTTTAGCATATAAAGGCCTTTAGTCGACCCTCAGACATTCTAATTCAGTCAGTCTATGATAGGGCCCACATATGTGAATTTTTATAACCTGAGAAGTGATTTTCAGATGGGAACTACCACTGGCTTAAGCCCTCTTAACTTAGATTTCAATCTTGCAGTTTTTCGATAATTCTCTAATGTATGATTGGCCTTCACTTCTTTGTAAAGGGAGCTACTGTAGGTTTCTGCTTGGTTGTAGCAGTGCATATGCCATGTAAAACATGAAAAATAGTGCCAACTGATTCTGATTTGGTGAAAAAAACACACATAAATGGACTTCTTTGCATGTTTTTTGATAAAATATAATTTATATTTGTGTGTATATAGTTATATTCATACTTTTTTGGGATAAAGATGGACTTTACATATATACATACATATATGCACACATATATATGTATGTGTGTATATGTGTGTTTGTGTATATTTACTCTTAAATTCAGGAGTATTTATGAATTACTCAAGTTTGTCTAAAAAGGCACTTTCCTACCTATCAGTGCAGTGGGGTGGAGATGGGGGGTGAGGATGGGTGTATTCATTTTAACTAGCTACCCAGATGATTATGATGCAGGTAGGCCATAATATTTCTGAGTACATGAGTTATTTTCTTTACTCAGTTTTGTCCAGAGAAGACATAGTAGGTCTCTTCTACAATCCAGCTCCTGGGGCTTTATAACTGAGGCAGACCCAGAAGAATAAGTACCTCTGCTAAGCTGCTTACATTTGCTTGTCCCTCCAGTTCACTAAGAGCCCCTTCTGTGCCTGGCTCAATACCAGCCACTTTCACATACTTGATCTTAATTGATCCTCCCAACAATGCTCTGAAGTAGACATTATTGTCCTTAAGTTTTAGGGGCCAAGATGCCCACATGAAGATGAAGCCCAAGATAAAGCCCATTCTCTAAGAGGAATAGTGACAGCCAAGCTCCAGTTTTTCTAACCTGTTAAGCCTGTTTCTTCGTTTTTAAATTGGGGACAATAAAAGTACTGCCTAATATGATTGTTGTATAGAATAATTGAGGAGGTGCTTGTATATGGTGAGTGCTCCACAAACATTAGCTATTTGAGAACAAGAATCAGCCACAAATAAAGTAAAATCACTTTCCCAAGCAGTTCCAACCAGACTGTGGAATCTGCAAAAGAAAGGGACCCTTCAGAATGAAAGACAAAGATATTTCTGGGGCGATGGGCTGAAGGGAGAACTAGAACTTGGTAAGATTGTCCCCAAGCATCTCAAAGTTTAAGGCCCACCCCTTTTCTCTGGCAAAATTAGACTTGGACAGTAGCTCACAGTAGCATATTAGAACAATGCAAGACATGTACTTCTTTACATTCTTCATAATCTTAATTTTTCATTCCTTCTCTTTGAAACTTGAATAATTGAGGAGAAAATACTTCTTCCTCTTGTCTGAATTATTTGCTTGTCCAGGTGATCCTTGGGATGAATAGTGCTGGGAATTTGGGTTACACCTAGTAAGTGAGTTCACTTCCATTACATACATCCATAGAGTCTCCTCTGTGCTCGTGATTCCAAGACAGAAGACATTTTTTTGTGCTTATAAGAGATTTTAGTTTCAGGGAGGAGACAGAAAAAAAAGCTTACTAATTTGAGACTTCAGAAATGCAAGGGCAAAGCAGTGTCTGGAGTTTTATATAGGTTGGTTGTAAGGTGGGCCAGATGGGAGGATGGGCTGTACATGGTGGACCGTTGAAGGAGAAAGCCATCCATATGGATTCCCTCTATGCAGAGTCTTGGAGCCTGCACTGGTAGGATAAATCTGGTTGCAGAAGGAAGCAGTGCATTGGGAGACGTGATGGTCAATGTTAACCTTAACCAGGTTAACAGGCTGTATTTCCCCAGTTACTCAAGCAATAGTGTGTTTCTGTAAAGGTATTCTATAGATGTGCTCAAAGTCCATAATCAACTGACTTTAAGGAAGGGAGACTATTCTAGATAATTTGGGTGAATGTGATTCAATCCATTAAAAAGATTTAGGAACAGAAATGAATTTTTCCAGAAGAAGAAATACCATCTTCGAATGATAGCTTCCACCTTTGCCAAAGAGTTCCAACCTGTCCTCCCTGATGGCCTGCCCTAGGGGTTTCGTACTTGCCCAGCCAGGTCTCACAATTGCATAAGCCAGTTCCTTGCAATAAATCTCTCTTAACATGTATCTTCTGGTTCTGTTTCTCTGCCTGAAACGTGACTGATGGAGGAGAGATGAACTTAACTCAAGGGGGATCATGGCTCTGCATTGGTTTCAGATGAGCTAAAGTGCTTCTTGGTTAGACGTCATTTTTCAAATTTAAGAAGGGTGGTGCCGTTTTTCAGACAACAGAGTTGCTGAAACAGCAGGGAGACCTTTTGTTCTGTATTTTTGTACTCTAAGCAGATTTAACAGTCTCTCCTCCCTTTTCTTCTTAATTCCTCCACAGACCTGCAGATTGATAATGAGTCAGTAAATCTATCCTCAGATTAATATAGTAAGTCAGTATAGCCATTTGGGCTTGCTGAATGAGTTGTGACTGCTGACAGAGTAGCATTTGAGGATTATCTGGACGATTTTACTCCCAAGCTCTGTTAACTCCTTCAAGTAGGACTGAATTTCTGCCTCCTACAAGAATTCTGTTGCATTGGCTAGTTCCCAGTATGCTAGGCATTTCCAGGATTGGTGAGAATAACGCTGGATTTTTGAATTAGCTTTCTGTACTCTCTGTATATCACCAAACCAATCAATAAGCAAGGCAGTCACTCTGCACGAGATCAAGGATTTGATTGGGTTTGGCTCCTTAGTGCCTTTCTTTTCCTTTAGGGAGATGAATTTGAATTTCTGGTCTCAGCAGGAACAAGGGGTGAGAAACCTATAAGAATTTGCTGGGCTGCCTGCATTGTGGGTAGAGGGATAAGTCTCTCATGGCCCAGTCATCTGCTCTATTAGGAAATTCTTGCTATGCTTCAGTTAATACAGCATGGTTACTGCTCTATTTTATTTCTCACTCTATTTATGAGTCAGCCTATTTATGGCTTCAGTGCTGTAGGCCTGGCCATCCTATCACTCTTAGGATTCTGAAACTGTTTAGGAGAGCTAAGTGCATGGAAGTTGATTTATTTCCCAAAGGGCATGATTTCTTTCCCAAAGCTATCTTATAATAATGAGAAAGTGGAAAACCACATTGTGTTTCTATTTCCTCCATTTAGCATTTTCATCCCTTTTGTTGATAAAACCATACTTTATGGCCCAGTGCAAGGCTCAGTTTTTTTGGCCCAAGGTGCTCTCTCTTTTCTGAAATCCCAAAACATATGAAACCTTTCTTTGGGTGCCTCTTGTCTGTGACTTTGGATTTTAATTTAACTCGTGTGTGTTTATTTTGTCTTCTGGTTTAGGTCTTGGATTGTGTGTATTTCTCTCTGTGTCTTCTATCATAATATGAGACTCCAGTGCTGTGCTGTCCAGCCACATGTGGTTATTGAGCATTTGAAATGTGACTAGTTCAGGCTGAGATGTGCTATAAGTGTAACAAATTCACACTGGATTTCAAAGCTTACCACAAAACAAAAGATTATAAATGTCTCATTAATGATACTGAAATGATAATGTTTTAGATGTATTGGATCAGATAAAATGTATTACTAAAATTAATTTCGCCTCTTTTTACTTTTCTAACATGCCTACTAGGTAGTTTAGAATTCCATATGTGGCTCATATGTGTGACTTCTTGTATTTCTAATGTGTAGTGTTACTCCAGTGGACACTTGTTAAATAGTGAAGGAGTGACAGTGGTCAAATGTTTAGTCTTTTGTTTGATTGATGCAGACTTAAATATAATGTTACTAACATACTTTTAAATTTTAAGAAGAGGATTCTTCTTCCGTGCTAATTTTAACAGCCAGCAAAACTTTAGCTCTGTTATTTTTTCCTAAATTACCCTGAGGGCTGAAGCAAACAATTTCATCACTTACTTGGAGATCATTCTGACTTCCTTATAACAACCCATTCTTCTCATTTTCTTAATTCACCCATGATCACAACAACAAAACAATTTTTCAGTTAGAATTTTCATTTTCATTTCCCTTTTTATTCCCCTCATTGCTGAAAATTACCTCAATAAGCACAAAATGAAGCAAAAAATATAAAACAATTTGTTAATAGTCATCTGCAAATCAGACTGATTGAGGTAATCCCATCCTTATCTTCCTTTCTTTCTTTGCTCTTGACTTTGGTTTGTAGGGCTACTCCCTGGGCTCTTACCTTTTTTTGAGTGAATGTGTCTCCATTGTGCCAATAATGTTGCCAGGAGAATAGAATATCTTTAAGAGCCCTGACTCTCATTTGTGAGGAAGGTTAGAGCTGTTCACCTGTCAGTGCCCCACACTGCCATCTCCATCCTTAGACCATTCTTCTGTGCTGACTGCCAGCTCTGCTACTTAACAGGTAGCCAAGGACTTTCAGTTCAACCAATCTTCAGGATTAATCTCCCAAACAGAATGTAGTAATGGTAATAATGGCTCCCAAACACCATATACATACAGCTGTAGTTCCAAGAAACATTTTCACTGAAGGTAAAATGATTATAAAGGCACTGATACTCTGTGTGTGTGTGTATAAGGTTCCCATTATCTTCTTACTATCTTACATTTATTTTATTCTCAAGTCCTATCTTTCTCATTATTTCCTAATTAAAATCCTTCTTCCTCTTGAATGAAATGGCAGCAATAATAGATGGTTGTTACATTTTTAAAAAGACTTTATTTGTTAAAAAAAAAAAAAAACTGGCACCAGATGAAGCTTTCTGTCTTCCTTTCTGTCTAAAATTTCACAGCTTTCAAGAAGTAGAATCACTGGCTCATATTGTGAGTTAACTAACTCTTGTTCCAAAGACCCCTTCTGCAAAGTAGGAGACCCGAAGCATTATAAGAAATCTCCTCTGAGAGTCGTCTTTTTATTGAATTTATCTCTTGAAACTGATCCAGTACTGAGGAGTACTCTATGGTTTCTCATCTTGGAAAAGTTGCCTGAAATTGCTAGAGCTAATAAGCATGTAAATGTGTTACGTCTTGCAGATGTGACTTAATGGTCAATTCCAGTTATACTTTGCCCTAATTGTTATTGATGAAATATGAAGCCGATGTGGTCTAAATCTATGTAAATAGAATCTAGAGATACTTTAGTTCTGCAGATGAGAATAAAATAGTTTGCTTTGAAATTTTAAACACCAAAATGAGCATGAATGTTACATTTTCATCTGCCATCAATTCACAGAACTACTTAAACTGTAAGATATTAACAAAAGTATATTGGCATTCTTTACTAGTATTTTGATTTTTAGGAAATAATTAATATGTCAAATGAAATACTTCTCAGTTGGGAAAAACGCTAAGCTGACTTTGGCTTTACCCCTGTCATTGATTGGCTATGGATTCTTAGTCAAATTACAGGGTCATTCTGAATTCCAGTTTTATCATTTTAAAAATGAAGTGTTTGGACTCTTTTCAAGGCCTCTTTTAGTTCTAAAAATCTGCTTTAAATCTCTGACATCAAGATTTTTTTCTCTAAGTAAGCAGCAGATGGCAGTATGAAAGTAGATAATTTTTTAAAAAGAGCTCTCAATTTACTGTTTTTATCAAAGAATTTCTGCTCATTTTTCCCCTAAGCTTAATTTTTTTCTCAAAAGTCATATGTTAGCCCAAAATGATTTATGAACTTATCCCATAATTGATAATGGTTATGTACTTACTAGCATGTAATAGTTCTAGTGTAAGTGTACATGCTATGAAAATTATTACCCTTCATCTACATCCCTAGTTTCCCATACTTTGCGTCTCCTTGTGGAGTTATCATGCATTAAGGAGCGTACATTTAAAGTCCTTTTTTGAGGTTGGAACTTGAAACTCTTCAGGTATGCCAGTAATTATCTCTGTGTTTTAATTCCATTGTGCTTGTTAAATTTGTTGACACCGAGTCTCGATGTCAGTGCAGTTTGGTAAACAACACAGAAGGGTCATGCTTTTATGATGTTTTATGAAATTTGACCATTAAAATCAGTTCTATTTTTGAAGTGTCTAAGTATTTCCCATTGGTTATATAGACAGCTCAACTACTGGATAATAAGTTTGGTCTTTCAAGTGGATTTTCCTTTTAAAACACTGGCACAGAATATTCCCCTTTGTTTATTATATAAACATATCAGTCTGCTTTTCTATACCAGCTCACATAGAAGGCCTGAAATGTCAGGGGCCAGTTCATGACCAGGGAGAAATGTGGGAGAGCTGTACATGTGGAGAGAGCTATGTGCTATCTCAGTGGTCATATCCTGTTCTTAAGTATGCACTTGAGAGATTCTCTGGTATTGGCAGGAATGTTGGACTTGGAGTGGTAAGATCCTGGCTCTATCACTTACTTACTAACAATGAAACTCATTTCTCTGAGGTTACTAAATGAAAGATATATACAGAAAAGTGTGCATATCATGAGTATAGCTTGATGAATTTTTTACAAACCAAGTTACACCTGTGATAAGCGCAGTCACATCAAGAAACAGAACATTGGTAGTACCCCGGAAGGTGGGCTGTGCTCTCTTCTGGTTATAACTCCCTAGCCATTATTAAAGATGACTGTTATCTTGACTTCTAATCATAGATTAATTTTTCCTGTTTTTGTACTTTTTATAATTGCAATTATGCAACGTATACTTTCTTGTGTTGAGCATCTTTCACCCAACATATATTTATGAGATACTTCTATATGTGTATCTATAAATCATTCGTTCTCATTGCCACGTAATAGTCCATTGTATGACTATACCAGAATTCACTTATACATTCTATTGCTGATGAACATCTGGGTTTTTAGGCTACTGTGAATAGTTCTGCTGTGAACATTTATGTACTTCTGAAACAGGTATTTCTATTGAGTGTGTACATGGGAGCAGAATTTCTGGGCTATACAATGTGCTATGTTCAGCTTTAGGAGACAATATGAGAGTTCTGATTGCTTCATATCCTTATAACACTATCGTCTGCCTTTCGTCATCCTGGTGATTGTGCTTTTTAAAAATTGGGGATGATAATTTGTACCTGAAAGGTTGTTGGCAACTTAATTAAGGTGTATTTCTCCTTGCATTCAAAGTCTGGGCTCTTTCTTCTGCCATGGGCTTGGATAACCTCTCTGAGCTTCAGTTTCCTTCCATGTAAATGAGACTAATGGGCTGAATAATCCTTAATGTCCTTTCGTTTCTGATACGCTCAGCTCTGTAGCTGTAGGTGTCTTTTAGGTATCCTGCTATTGGGAAAGAATTTCACTATCACTTAAATCCCATTACTTGAGTAGTTGCCCACTTACCCATAGAACAGATCCAGGTAGTGTCACTGTTACCTGTCATTCGATGGTGTACTTCCTCCCACAAGTTCCAGGTCACACATAGAATGTAGGACCATGGTACTGACTGACTCATACCCAAATGGGTAGGATGCTTTTCCATTTGACCTCACCTGCCAGAATAGTCTCTAGGGAGTAAATAACCACCACCATCCACATCTCTCTACAGGGTCACAATTGGTTGTGTTCAGTCAGTCATCAAGCTTATTTTCTCATCAATTATATGACCACCCTTTTGCGGGGTAGGAAAAATGCATGGAATGTGCAGGAGGCAAAAATCCTCAACATAGTATGATGGTTAAAATGCTGGGCTCAGGAGTCAGACTGCCTGTGTTTTTACTTCTTCCCCTGTTACTACTCTGGTGGCTGCTGCTGCCATTCTCATCACTGAAGAGCTGGCATTGATTGGGGACTTCCTGGTGTCAGGCCTTGTGATCAGTTTGACACCTGTGCTCTCATTTGTCTTTGCTGTAATGCTGTGCGGTGGTACTTTTATTACAATCTTCAGATGTGGAAACTGAGGCACAGAGAGATCAAAAAAGTTGCCTGAGATTGAATCGCCAGCAAGTAGCAGAGCGCCAAATTTGAGTAAGGTCTGACTCCAGAATGCCCATTTCTTAACTATGTGGCCTTACCATCAGGAAACTCTAATTTCCTTATCAAAAAAATGAGGTTAACAGTAGTATCCACCTACCAGGGCTGCGGTGAGATTAAAATGAAATGTGATTGTTTATGGGAAGTATCTCACAGAGTGTCTGGAATATGGTAAATACACAGTAGATGCTTATTGTTAGTGTTCTTGTGTGGTGGAAAAGACCATTTTAAATTTATGATGGGATTGTCAAATAAGTGAAGGTTTCATTTATTATTTTAGGTCCTGTCTGCAGCCTCTGTGTCTCGTCTTTTGGAGCAAGACCTGTGACAATCTTCAGTGGCTTCATGGTAGCTGGAGGCTTGATGTTGAGCAGTTTTGCTCCCAATCTCTACTTTCTGTTTTTTTCCTATGGTATTGTTGTCGGTAAGAAAGCTGGTCACTAAATTTTTTCTAAGCTTCAGAGTTAAACATCATTTTATCAATGTCAGGTTTATTATTCCATTAATATAAGGCATGAAAATGATCAAAAATAATTTACTTTCAATCACCAAATCACTGAAAGCTACTGCCTTAGTAACATGTCTGCTCAGTGAGTCAAAATGTTTGAAAAGATAAACATGTTTTATCAATGCATATTATGTTCTCTTGCGAGGCACAAGATTTTTCATGTCAGCACTGGTTTCTAAAGCACAAAAAAGGAAAAAAGAGAGCGGGGAGCGTGAGCTTGACAGCACTTCCCACTGACTTAGGAAATGGTCATTGTCACATTTGCCAGTTAAGCAGGGCTCTGCTGAGCTATTTGTATTCTAAACATCCTGTCCTTCCAGGGTGCACAACTCAAAGTTACAGCAGAAATAAAAAGTAGATGTTAAAACACATCATTATTATTGTTTTTTAAAGATAAGGCACAAGTGAAGAAAAACTGAGTGGTAGGGATAATTGATGATGATCCTGGTTACAAGAGAGGGTCCGGAGCCTGAGAGCACTGACAGTTAGTTTTGGTGCAGATGCCTTTGTGATGTATTTTACTAATTGTTTTTTTTAATATTTTATTTATTTATTTATTTATTTATTAGAGAGAGAGAGAGAGAGAGAGAACAAGCAGGGGGAGCAGCAGGAGGAGAGGGAGAAGCAGGCAACCCGCTAAGCAAGGAGCCTGATGTGGGGCTCCATCCCAGGACCCCCAGATCATGACCTGAGCGGACCGTAGACGCTTAACCAACTGAGCTACCAAGGCACCCCTATACTATACTAATTGTATTCAATGTTCAGCATCATCAGACTATTCCTAGAGGCTGTTGGTAGGGAACTTGAAAAAGATGTCCAGCAGTCAACGTTTTTCCTAGTGTCTGAAGGAACCTAATTTTGTTGACTAGTAATATTCCTCTTTTTTTTTTACTTGGGACTGTTTCCCAAATAAACATAATAGAAGTAATAGCAGCTAATATGCACTGAGTACTCCCTCTGTGCTTGGCTCTGTGCTGAATGCTTTATCTGACCTCAGTTAATCTTCACAAGAACCCAAATTACAGAGAGGGAAAGGGAAGCTCAGAGAAATTACTAACTGAAGATATATAACTAGGATATTTGGTGTTGAATCCGTTCAGTCTGACACCACATCCTGACCCCGTTCACATTTTTGTAACTATTTTTGTGCTTTTTGAACACTTAAAGTCTATTTTAAATTTAACTACATACTCTAATATTGCTGAGATCTGAATCTAAATAAGCAAGTCCCGTGTTCGTTCTTTGAGAACATGCAATATATTTTTGGTATTTTATATTCCCTATAGTGCTTAATACAGTTTTGGACTGTGGGTAAAAATACATTAATCTCTTGCGTAAAATTTGAGAGTATCCATTGAATAATCATTTTGCATTGTTGTCCTAAAGCCATTAAAATAAAAAGGTAGATATCTGTGTTTATGCATGACTATTGTATTATTCCTTTTAGGACAAATCCCTTTTTACATAGAAAATTGAATTATTATGTCATTGATATGATTTGAGCATTTTCCCCAAACTCTGGACTACACATTTAAAATTTCATGGGATTTTCCTCCTTCACATGGTTTCAAGGTTAATCTAGGCATACAGAGTTGTTACCAACTTAGAAATTGATGCAGTGAGTGATACCATAGCATGCATTACTTATAGATTAAAATGAATTTTTAAGAGTTAAAAATTGGCTTGCAATATATACGAGTTATGTACATTTGATTGTGTTGGAAGACTGTCTAATAATATACAGAAAGAAAAAGACAATATTAACTAACTCCGATAACTAAATTTTAATTTCTGTAGCAATGGAGGGAGCAATGTGAAGTTATTTGGCTTATGTTGTTGAAACCTTTTGAGAACTAACTGTGCCCTTCCACTTCCATGAATCTATGATTATCAATTAATTAAATGGGATCTGAGATTGGTCTTGATTGACACTTTTGGCTGCTGGTAGTATTATAGGACCTCCACTTGGCTTTCCCCACTATGATAACTCTTACTCCATTGGCCAAGGAACAATGTAGGGGGTTATACCCACCATCATGAATGTGTGAGCCAGTGAAATATTAGGAATTTGGTTGGGTCCATGGACTCAGTGAATCCATTGTGAGCCAGAAGTGGGCCATGATCCTGTATATTACCTGGCCCCCACATGACCACACTCTAAGGGAAGGCCATGTAAATACTTCAGGCCCCGAGTTAACATTGCCAGCTCATGTCCTGTGTCCAACAATGCTCAAAGGGTATCCCACTTTCCCTGGTGCACAATTACCTAAATAAATGGCCATAGTTATCTTTGGGGAAGTATTTAGGGTACTGTTATCTATATTTGTCATAGCATTTGTTGCCATGTCCTTCCTCCTTGAATCCCAGGCTGTCCTTCACTTAATGTTTCTGGGTCAGGAAACAGACTCAGGTCTGAAGACTCTGATTTGACAATAGGTTCTTATTTAATATATAAAAAGATATATAAAATATATCTTCTTTATATTATATATATATATATATATATATATATATATATATATATGTAATTGAAGTTCGATTTGTGAGAATAGGTTCTTAATCCCTGCAACTAAGAAGCAATTGTAAGCTTGTGGAGAGAGTGCTGGCCTTAGGGTCAGGAGATAGAGATTTTGTGAACCTCAGCAAGCTTGATGACAAATAGCTCCCCCTTCATCTGTGAAGGCACATTGGGAAACCCACCTCACAAGGTTTTGTGAGGACTAAATAAAGTCAGGTGAAATATAAATAAAAATAAAACAAATAAAAGAACTGAGTTGGATTTCAATTAATAAAAAATCACTCCCCCTGGTAATTATTGAGGCCCTGTGAGCTACTCCTAGCCAGAGATAATTAATACTTATTACTGTGGTATATGTCTTTGTCTTTCTTTCTTCTTTCTTTCTTTCTTTCTTTCTTTCTTTCTTTCTTTCTTTCTTTTCTTTCTTTCTTTCTTTCTTTCTTCTTTCTTCTTTCTTTCTTTCTCTTTTTCATCAGTAGGTACATAGTCCAGGGCTCATTGAATATTTTGGGGATAAATAAATGAGGTGATAGTGAACAATGATTCTTACATTCTATCACAATTTAGAATATCCAGTTGAAAAGGAAGTGACAGGAAATTATTATGGCCTAAACTCATTTTCCTTTTTGTATTGAGTTTCTTAGAAAAAACAAGAAAGGTTCATTCTAATGATAATATTCATTGAGCACCAATTCTGTGCAGAATTTTATACTAAGCATTTTCATTGCTAGAGTGAACTAGATGGTCTCTTACGAGCAACAATATGGGAGGGAAGGAGCAAGCGCCAAGAAGCAGGCTCTGGGGTCTAACCATCTGGGTTAACCCGATCTTATTCACTTGCCA
The DNA here is from genome assembly GCF_018345385.1 of Vulpes lagopus. Lineage (NCBI taxonomy): Eukaryota > Metazoa > Chordata > Mammalia > Carnivora > Canidae > Vulpes > Vulpes lagopus. Next base: position 76,660,379 of record NC_054826.1, read on the forward strand.
GCTGCGTGCCTCCAGACAAGTTACCTAACTTCTATTTTCTCATTTTTTAAAAACAGAATGTAATAATGACATCCACCTTCAGGTTTTGTGAATTGAAGATGTAAGGCAACACCAAATACTAGCTAGCATAACCATTATTATCAGTTTTGTGACCTTGGAAAATTATTGAATCTCTCTGAGCTTCTATTTTTATTTTTATCAAAAGACTTCACAGAGCTATTATGCCTATTTGTGAAATAATGTATACACAGAGACACAAGAGGTGTTGCATACATCCTCTCCCCTTCAATTCCTTTCTGACCACTTAGTTCAAGACCACAGCAGCAATGTTTTGCTACTGAGGAAGCTTTGTTGAATCAACAATATTGACGTAATAGATTAAGAAGATAGATAAAGAAATTAAAGCATTTTAGTATGTTTAATTATAATACACAATATCAAAAAGGTTACTAAATTGTACTAATGAGCATAATTCTGTTTTGCCACTTAGTTGATGTTTTAAAAAGTACCATCATGAAAATATGATGTTATCTCGTTTAGTTTTTCTATCTAACATAAAAAGGCAGTTTCCCCTTTGTCAATTGACTGTAAGCCACACTGCCAAACCTGGTAATTCAGGCTTCTATTTTTTCAATTACTTCACTGAATCAGGAAAAAGAAAGTGGGGTGCAGGATGGGGGTAGGGGTGGAAAATATGTGCTGAATGAGTTGCTCAGGCATCTCTCCAGTTATTTGTTTTTGCTTTTCTGAAAAGCACAACTCAAAATCAATGTCTTCCATTCTGTTTTCTTCTGAGTATATTGTTGTTTAGTTACCTGGTTAGTGTTTTCTTACTGTTCCTTCTTGGTTTTTGGAAAAATTCAATTTTCGCTTTCTTCATTTTCATGATAATATCTGCTTGTAGACTGAATCTGCACAGCTTCTTGAGATTGGGGAGGGTAAGAAAACACCATGTTTACAGAGAGCCTGATTCTCTTACTCAATTATGGCAAATGAGATAAAGGTCATTTCCTCACGTTCATTTTAGCAGTTAGAGTTTTATAAGCCTTTTTGTTTAGTTTAGTTTTTAATGGTTATATCATTAAAGATAGTCTTTTTTTCTCTCATGGATGTTCAATTGTAATAAGGAACTATGATTTTCTAATTAGTCTAAGGCTATTAGTGATATAATGCTATAATACTCAGGTGAAAAGTGAAAACATGCCAAAACAATGGTTATTTTTAGTACTTATTATATTCTAGGCACAGATACTAAATATTTTATATTTTTTATGTCTTTTAATCTTTACAGCTATTTTGTGAGATTGTTTTAAAGATAAAGAAACTAAAATTAGAGAGTTTCAGTAAACTCTAGAGTCCCCAGAGTCACCCAGCCAGTAAGAGATGGAGCTGGGATTTGAATCCAAGCCTGCCTTATTTCCAGACCTTAACTAGTCAGTGTCATGTTCAGAGTACTCATGAACATGACACTGTTCAAGCTACAAAAGTCAGAGCCAGTTTATTAAAAAAGCTAGCCAGTCACTTGCATTTTTAAGCTTTCCAGGTAGATGTTTGAAGGTAGCAACATAAAAGTACCTGCATTTAGGGACGCCTGGTTGGCTCAGCACTTGAGCGTCTGCTGTTGGCACAGGGCATGATCCCGGAGTTGTGGGATCAAGTCCCGCATTGGGCTCCCTGCATGGAGCCTGCTTCTCCCTCTGCCTGTGTCTTTGCCTCTCTCTCTCTCTGTGTCTCTCATGAATAAATAAAATCTTTAAAAAAAAGTACCCGCATTTAGATACACTAAGCTTATTTATCTTTCATGGTGCCCTAAGTTACCTTCCCACAATTTCATTTCTGGAAGTAGATATTTCTGGAACACCACATGCAATTGCCTATCCTAACCTTTGGTCAGGATAGTAAATCATCTTGTCTCAACTATTCTAAGAGGTGGCTCAAATACTTGCTTTGAAACACACAGAATGGGAATTCTCTCAAATGACCAAGAGACAGGTCCCTCCATTACAGTGACCACTGTCCTGGTTTGCCCAGGACTGACGGGTTTTCCAGGATATGAGACTTCTAGTAGCCAAACTGGGAATGTCCAGGGCACTGCCTCTTCTCCCCTACCCCACACAGTGTCTGGATTCTGTAGCTCACTCATATTGTTTTTTAAGATTGCCATGTTAAAATGCACGGTTACTAAAATGTTTCCTTTTCATAAAATTAATAATTCAGGGAGAAGTTTTCATATGTAAATGTAAGGGCTTGATAGATATCAAAAATATGTATATGATATTTAATGCATGGAGGTTGTAAATTAGTTGTATCGTATTTTCAAACCATATAATTCTAATTGTCTTTCTAATGATGCTATCCTAGTAAATTAATTACTGTGAAAGAAAAAAGTTCTTTAATATTTTTTAAGCTAAGATTGAGTTGAATCATTGAAGCAAGGAGCATATATAAAGATACTATTTAGGGGATCCCCGGGTGGCGCAGTGGTTTAGCGCCTGCCTTTGGCCCAGGGGGTGATCCTGGAGACCCCGGATCGAATCCCACGTCGGGCTCCCGGTGCATGGAGCCTGCTTCTCCCTCTGCCTGTGTCTCTGTCTCTCTCTCTCACTGTGTGCCTATCATAAGTAAAAATTAAAAAAAAATTAAAAAAAGATACTATTTAAAAAGTATATACACACATATATACATATATTTGTATTTGTTATATGTATAGAGATACAGACAGGAAGAGAAAAATGCAAGAACTCAAATGAGATTTATGGGAAAAGGTACTAGACTAACTTCTGTGGGAAGGTTCATCCAACAAACTTTTAAAAACACTTAACTCTGTGCCAGGCTCAGACCTGGAACCAGGGTACTTGGATGAATAAAACACAGCCTGCCCTCAAACAGTTCATTGTCTAGTTGGGGGAATAAACTTGTAAATTTGCAACTTGTAACACAGGAAAATAAGTGCAATAATAAAATGAAACCAACATTCCGTGCTGGTGTAATATGTACCTGTGGGGGAGAGGGGTGCTGAAGCTGGCTTCATGCCGAAGTTTATGCTTGAGCTGGGTCTGGAAAGACAGGTAGGATGTGGTCAGGTGGGCACCTGACCACAGGGTTGGAAAAGAAGTGAGGGGGTAGAAGGAGGTCTCTGCAGGAGCTCAGATGCTCAGAAGTGTGATATACTGCGGATAAGAGTATTTGTTGAAGGACTGCAGAAGTCATGTGGGGAGGTGCAAATACATCAAAGCATGGTATGCACCAGAGGCAAGATGACAAAATGTTTTTATGTGGACTTTACTGCAGGCATGTGATGGAATGAGAATTGTTGGACAGCAGCTTAGAAGATAGATTGATGGAAAAGGAAGAAAAAGGAAGATAGATTGGTGGGAAAAGTACTGGAGGCTTGAGACAGTGATCAGGAAGCCAGAATTCAGCTCAGAAAAGATGAGATGAGTGGAGGCAGTGGTGGTGCCGAGACATAGGAAGGTTGAGATAATTTAGTGGGTGTGAAAAAGAGCTTGCATCTGGTTTGATGGGAGGAGATGAGAGAAAAGAGGCCTCTGAAGTGGTAGTCTTGCCTGGAGCTGTGTGAAATGGAATGTAAGGTGTGGAAAGGAAATGTCAGAACATGAAAATACATTTAGTTTTTACCTATTTAAGTAAAGGGAAACAATAATATTTTACCAATGTTTGTGCTTTGAATTGTTATTAATACAGGTTTTCAGTTTAAAAATTATACTGCATGGGATGCCTGGGTGGCTCAGGGGTTGAGCATCTGCCTTTGGCTCAGGGTGTGATCCTGGAGTCCCAGGATCGAGTCCCACGTTGGGCTCCCTGCATGGAGCCTGCTTCTCCCTCTGCCTATGTCTCTGCCTCTCTATCTCTCATGAATAAATAAATAAATAAAAGATCTTAAAAAAAATAAAATAAATAAAAATTATACTGCAGGCTGATGCTCAAAATTCTTTTTCACTGAATAGGAGTCTGATCAAAAATGACTAGAGTCCAAGGGATGCTTTAAAACAGTGGCTTCCAAACTTCATAGTCTTGGGACCCTTCACACTCCCTTTACGTAGGACCCCAAGGAGCTTTTGAATATATGGATTATACTTATAGATATTTATTCTGTTGAAATTAACTATATTAAAAGCTGACAAATTTGAAAATATTTGTTTAGTAATTCATTTAAAGGTAATAAACAAACCTAGTACACATTAAAATAAATAATGTACTTATTATGAAAATAACTCTATTTTCCAAAGGAAAAACAGAAGTTAGTGAATAGAGCTGCATTATTTTACAGTTTTGCAAATCTCTTCAATGTTTGGCTTCTTAGAAGACTTCTGGATTCTCATATTGGCTCTGTACACAGTCATTGCAATCTGTTTTTTGATTGAAGTGTGTGAAGTAAATCTCATCACACACGAAGATGTAGTAGGGAGTAGTTTTTAATAGCCTTTTCGGGTAATTATAGATATTCTTCTTTGATGCTGTACCAAAACTTGATGAGTAATGACTTTCCAAAGTTAATTGTAATATGGAACCTGATGTCATGTCAATATACTTTTCATATTCTGTTATATTAAACCCACTTATTTATTCTTTTCTTTCTTTCTTTCTTTCTTTCTTTCTTTCTTTCTTTCTTTCTTTTTTTTTTCCTTCCTTCCTTCCTTCCTTCCTTCCTTCCTTCCTTCCTTCCTTCCTTCCTTTTGTTCTTTCTTCCTTAAATACTTAACCTTTATTTTTTCAAATTTTTACTTAAATTGTAGTTAGTTCACATTTGGCACAATATTGATTTCTGGAGTAGAATTCAGTGATTCATCACTTACCTACAACCAGTGCTCATCACATGCCCTCCTTAATACATATCACTTAGGTAACCCATCCCCCATCTACCTCCCTCCGTCAATCCTCAGTTTGTTCTCTATAGTTAAGAGTCTCTTAGGGCTTGTTTTCCCAATCTCCATTTTTTCTTTTCCCCCTTCCCATATGTTCATTTGTTTTCTTTCTTAAATTCCACATATGAGTGAGATTATATGGTATTTGTCTTTCTCTGACTGACTTATTTTACTTTGTATAATACTCTCTAGCTCCATCTACATGTTGCAAATGGCACATTCTGCACTTCGGATTGTCATTCAAGCCTGGTTGTGTACTATCGTGAATTGGTTATTTGAAAAATATTGGTTCACTGAGTTATGACAGAACTTATAAATTTCAACAAATTTCATTATACAACATCAAAAATCGCTTTGGTTACTATCAGCAACAGACTCATCAGAAAATCTTTATGTATTGGGAAGTTGTCCAAATTCATGGTCATGGATACAAGTTTCCTAAAATTCTATTTTTTTTTTTCTGGAATGTTTGGATTTTATCATTGGTAACAATTACTGCCAGTTGTCACCCTTAGTTTGTTTTCAAAAAAAATTTTTGCCACATACCCAAGTCTAAGTAACCATAGTTTATCTGTCGGATATTCTTTCAAATACGAACAGGGTTACATGGGAGAAGAGAGGCTGTTTGAGCTGGCTACTAAAACAATTGTTTAAGGGCTTTTCCTTTTAACAATTGTTGTCATCCAAAGGAAGCATTTTTTAGAAATTTTGTTCGTTTTTTTTTTGTTTTTTTTTTAATTAATTTTTATTGGTGTTCAATTTACCAACATACAGAAAAACACCCAGTGCTCATCCCGTCAAGTGTCCACCTCAGTGCCCGTCACCCATTCTCCTCCAACACCCGTCCTCCTCCCCTTCCACCACCCCTAGTTCGTTTCCCAGAGTTAGGAGTCTTTATGTTCTGTCTCCCTTCCTGAGATTTCCCAACATTTCTTTTCCCTTCCTTTATATTCCCTTTCACTGTTATTTATAATCCCCAAATGAATGAGAACATACACTGTTTGTCCTTCTCCGATTGACTTATTTCACTTATTTCACTCAGCAAATTTTGTTCGTTTTTAATGTGAGTATATGGCTATGCAGCATATTTTGATACCAAAGTTTGGTACCAAAACCTTGATTTGTGCCAGGGCCCTTGTGGTTTTACTCACCATCTCTTTCGCTTGGTCAGCGTAAATGCAAACACAGTGAAAGAGATGGCCAGTAATACTAACAAAAGCAGAGATCATGTTAGTATTACAGTAGTCCCCACTTATCCATGGGAGATACGGTCCACGATCATCAATGAATGTCTGAACACGTGAATAGTAATAAACCCTATGTTTTCTCCTATACGTATACACCTATGATAAAGTTTAATTTATAAATAAGGTAGAGTAAGAGATTAACAATAATTGCTAATAATAAAATAAAACAATTATAACAATATGCTGTAATAAAAATTAGGTGAAGTGGTATCTTTCTCAAAATACCTTATTGTACTGTACTCACCCTTCTTGTGATGACGTGAGATGATAAAATGCCTGTGTGATGAGAGGAAGTGAGGTGAATGGTGTAGGCACTGTGACATAGCATTTGGCTACCACTGACCTTCTGACCACATGTCAGGAGGATCATCTGCTTGTGGGAATGGTTGACTGCAGGTAACTGAAATCATGGAAAGCAAAACTGTGGATAACAGGAGACTAATGTCATAACTAGGAGACCAGTTATGAAACTAGTTTGACTTTATGCACTCTAGAAAATATCTTGGAGATTCTAGGGATCCTCTTTGATAACTTCCAGTTTAAGGTTGGCCTGATAATGATGTAGGAAGGCATCATGCTACCTTTTTGAAAAGCTTAAGAAGAAAGCATTTCAAATTTCTGCTACATTTAAAAATAGTGAAATAACCTTAACTGAAATCCATGGCCTTGAAATAGTTTTTAAAGATGTCTTTTTTTGGGTCTCAGGCTAAAGTTTAAAATTTGCTGTTTCAGCTTTTCTGACATTGACATTTAGCAATCAGAAATGCCTTTTTTTCCCCCTTGTCTCTAATGCCTGACATTTGACAGAGCCCTGACAAATAAATCACAAAAAAGTAAATTCATTCCCCCTCCAAAGGCTTTCTGAAGTATAGTCTCAGTTAAGGGTGACATTTTTTGGTTTCGAAATTGATTGTTTAGAAACAGTTTTATTTCATATCTTGAAGTGTCCTATATATATGTAGTAACTGTATAATCAATGCAACTCATGTTTTAGTTGATAAGATATTTTTTCCCTTAAATCATATAAGAAAGGCACTTTATTCTAAAAGGTTTCCTTGAAAGTGTAATTGTTTTAGTCTATCTCATTTAAGAAGACTTTTTATGGGATCACAGATGATCCTCTGAGTCTTAGATTGTTTAAAAGTGTTAATTTCCTAAAACTTGCAGTATATTTGTGAAGCCCATGTATTCTTTCTTTTTTTTAAAAAAAAAATTTTTTTTAAATTTTATTTATTTATGATAGGCACACAGTGAGAGAGAGAGAAGCAGAGACACAGGCAGAGGGAGAAGCAGGCTCCATGCACCGGGAGCCCGACGTGGGATTCGATCCCGGGTCTCCAGGATCGCGCCCTGGGCCAAAGGCAGGCGCTAAACCGCTGAGCCACCCAGGGATCCCTCTTTCTTTTTTTTTTTTTTAAGATTTTATTTATTTATTCATGAGAGCCACAGAGAGAGAGAGAGGCAGAGACACAGGCAGAGGGAGAAGCAGGCTCCATGCAGGAGCCATACGTGGGACTCAATCCCAGGAATCCAGGATCAGGCCCTGGGCCCAAGGCGGCGCTAAACCGCTGAGCCACCTGGGCTGCCCTGTAAAGAGATTTTTAAACTAAATTAAAGACGTTTTGCTCCTAAATGGGGTAGCTAAGCCACCCAGGGATCCCCCCATGTATTCTTTCTAATCATAGTTTAGGTACTAATTAAAAGTAATGAAAATGATCTTATTTCATTTAATGGGCTATGGTTAAATCTGGTTTTTAAACTAGGGCTTATGTGTTGTTTATAGAATGATCCTCAAGAGCAGATGCTGTTGCAGAAGAAAGGCAAAAAGTCATGAGTTAAGAGCCAGAGGAAAATTTTATGAAAAACAAACTGTGTTTATCAGGTGCTATATAGAGAAGAAAAGATTAAGCTAATAAACAAATAGCTTAGAGAAATCTGGAGATGAATATTGTCCTTGGGTCTCAAGAAAGGAAAAATCAGTAAGGTATTTTTTTAATTATAAAAGAATTTCAAATCTACAGAAAAGTAGAGAGGCATAGAGCAAACAACTGTACACTTCACTTAAATAGTTGCTGATATTTTATTGTATTTGCTTTTTTTGTTTTTTGGGTTTTTTTGTAAAGATTTTTTTTAATATTTTATTTATTTATTCATGAGAGACACACACAGAGAGAGGCAGAGACATAGGCAGAGGGAGAAGCAGGCTCCATGCAGGGAGCCCGATGTGGGACTCGATCCTGGGTCTCCAGGATCACGCACTGGGCTGAAGGCAGCACTAAACTGCTGAGCCACCTGGGCTGCCCTGTAAAGGCATGTTTAAACTAAGTTAAAGACCTTTTGCTGCTAAATGGGGTAGTTTTTTTATCTCTGAAAGAAAAAAAAAACCTTATGAATATATATTTTGCTGTGATGGGATGATCTGCGAAGCCCAGAGGACCTGAGGGGGCGCTTTTGTTTTGTAGACTGGGGTGTACAAACTATAAGCTCTCACAAAATAGCTTGGAAGGGTGAAGGGAACTTTCTCAGATTGTTTAGAGCAGTTTGAGGAGGAAGGACACTGAGCTGAGGGCAAGGACATGGAACAGAGATAGAATGGGCACATATGATTAAATTTTACTATTTGGTGACTTAACCATTTTCTCTATCTGCCCTTAATGTCTTGATTTAAATTTTAGAGTATTCATTCATGCTTCAGAAATTGGACTTTTTTTTGACTTGAGCCCAACCTTAGGAAGGGTGTGGAGTGAGAACTGAGTCTACCCAAACATGTTCATTGTTGCTGCACAACTGACATTAAAGGATCTGGGAATTCGAACTCTAGAGTTTTAGCCAGTCAGTAACAGAATGACCTATTAGAGATACCTAATTATTCTTTTTTCTCTTCTTCTTCTTTCTTTCTTCTTCTTCTTCTTCTTCTTCTTCTTCTTCTTCTTCTTCTTCTTCTTCTTCTTCTTCTTCTTCTTCTTCTCCTCCTTCTTCTCCTTCTCCTTCTCCTTCTCCTCCTTCTCCTTCTCCTTCTCCTTCTCCTTCTTCTTCTTCTTCTTCTTCTTTCTTCTTCTTCTTCTTCTTCTTCTTCTTCTTCTTCTTCTTCTTCTTCTTCGCATCGAAGTAATATTGTCTGTCTTAATTTATGTAATGTCTTCTTATGTTTAGGACTCGGATGTGGTTTACTATACACGGCAACAGTGACCATTACGTGCCAGTATTTTGACAGCCACCGAGGCCTTGCCCTTGGCCTGATTTCAACAGGTACTTTTCAAAATAAGTTAGCATTGTTACTATCCAGCCTTCTAATTAAAATCAAACAGTTACCAAACAGAGATATGTCTAAAACAACCACTTCCCGGCTGCCACTTAGGTAGCACAATTTTTTTACTCTAGGCTGAGAAGGAAATTTTATTTTCCACTGTAAATAAGGGTATAGCTTCCAGAAAATCTTAGGATACATATACAAAAAATCTGGGGCATTTAATGACCAAAATAATAAAGGAACGAAAAGCTTATAGGCCTAGTCAATTGAGAGTCACAAGCTGGTGAGGGCTTGACTCAAAGAAGCAGAGTGGACTATGTAAGTCACCTTCTCTTTGAAAGATGTAGGAGAAATGCCAGGAAAATGGAGCTGCGGGCACTGTCATGAAGCCTGATGCTGACTTCTCGTTGTCTCCATTTACTGCACAGGGTACAATTTTTCTAAAGTACTGATTTATGAATGCATCTCACTGGCCGTGTGCATATCCAAATGTCAGGCTGTTTACTCTTGTTCTTCCCTTAATAATCAAGAGATGATCACTGGTGGGAAATGTAAATATAAAGGCCTTCTGGACTTCCTCCACTGTTTTATTTTTATTTTATTATTATTTTTCCTCCACTGTTTTAAAGTAGGGTTGCACTTTTCAGATGGGTTTTTTTCCTAAACAGTTTAGGGAACTTATCAAAATTTTCTGCAGCCAATATCTTATGAGTTTGCTTAGGAGACAGAGTTGCCAAGTTTAATAAAAGTTGTACGTTTATATATGCAACTCACTTGTTAATAAGCACGTATTCCTGGGAGGTCAGACTTCCAGATAACTGAATAAGTTCAATGATCTTTCTGGCAACATAATCCACACTAATGTTTTATTCCTGAGACCAACCCAGTGGCGACAAAGTGATTCCAGATTGAATTAAATGGAGCAGGATATTTACTAAAGGTGGTTGAAGGAAGCATTGCCAGGTGCGAAATGTGAATCATGGTCTGAGAGGAGACAGGGCCAGAGTCTGAGGACATGGTGAGTTTGAAGCAGAAGTGGGAGAAGAAGTAGCAAAAGCAGAAGACAGAGAATCCAAAGCAGTTGGGATACAATTCAAAGAACCTTCCAGGATCTCCTGCATATGTGGGAGGGAGCGGAAGGGTAGGCATGAGCTTGAAGGACAATAGGTCTTACCTGCACTGTATTTTGCCTTTTTTTTTTTAAAGATTTTTTTATTTATTCATGAGAGACACAGAGAGAAAGAGAGGCAGAGACACAGACAGAGGGAGAAGGAGGCTCCATGCAGGGAGCTCGACATGGGACTTGATCCCAGGTCTCCAGGATCACACCTCAGGCTGCAGGCGGCGCTAAGTCGCTGTGCCACCGGGCCGCCCATGTATTTTGTTTTTTAAAGATTTTATTCATTTATTCATGAGAGACACACAGAGAGACAGAGACACAGAGAGAGAAGCAGGCTCCTCGCAGGGAGCCTGATGTGGGACTTGATCCTGGACCCTGGGATCATGCCCTGAGCCAAAGGCAGATGCTCAACCGCTGAGCCACCGAGGCATCCCTGCACTATATTTTTGTATAGGCATTGTAGTGTAACCACAAGCACAGACCCTGGAGCCAGACCACTAACCGGTTTTGAATCCTGCCTGTATCACTCACTTGCTCTCTGGTGACAGACAAGTTATCTAACTGTTCTGTTAAGTGTTGAGTTAAGCCTCAGTTGTCTGAACCATAAAACGGGGATGATAATAGTACTCATCATATCAGGTTATTGGGAATATTAAAGCAGCATATGTGTAAGGCACATACCAAGGGCTCTAAAAGCACAGAGTATTATAATTATGACCTAAGTCTCCCCTAATGTCCAAATTTATGTGTGCTGAAGATGCCAGAAATTGTATGCTGTATGCTTCCACTGAGTCTAGAAAGGAGGGCATAAGGACCTCGGCCATGGCACACTGAAGTAAAAATGGATCGACTGCACAGTTAAGATTTGGAAGAATTAATGAGTTTTTAGTTTCAACTCACAGGGAGCTAAGGGAGACAAAATTAAGGAGAACCATGGATCTGCTTCGTCTTTTTGGTCTGTGGTAACAGAGTACCATAGACTAGGTGGCTAATCTACAACAGAAATTTATTTCTCAGTTCTGGAAGCTGGAAATCCCACATTGAGATGCTAGTGTGTTGGATTCTGTGATAGACCTCTTCCAGGTTGTATATTACCATATTCTTGCTGATTTCTTACATGGTGGAAGGGGAGGGAACCTCTCAGGGTCTCTTGGATATGGGTGCTACTCCCACTCATGAGTGCTTCATGGACTCATGACCTAATCACCTCCCAAAGGCCTCACTTCCTAATACCATCAAATTGGGGGTTAAGATTTCAACATATGAATGGGGGGGCATAGACCTATATGAATGGGGGTTTGACCTATAGCATCCACCATCAGTGAAAGATGACAAGCAAAACAAAACTCAAAGGAGAATTTTTTAAAAATTGAAAAGAAACCAAAAATAAAAATATGTGAAATATTGTGACCTCACTGAAAAAAGGAACATGGGCATGAAACAAAGGTTTTGGGGAAGTGATCTTGTTCCCTGGTGAAGAAGGGTTGGTAACTAATGTCTGTGGGCCAGATCTGGTCTACTGCTTGTTTTTGGAGAGCTCCTTAGCTAAGAATGATTTTTACATTTTTATATAGTTAATTTAAAAAATGAAAATAAGGATATTTCAAAGCATATGAAAATTATGTGAAATTAAAATTTCAATGTACATAGACAAAGGTTTATTGGAATATAACCATGCTCCTTGGCTTAAAAATCTTTACAATTCTTCTGTGACCTATATTAATAATGGTTATTATGAGAGTCCCAAATTATAAGAGATTAAGATTAAACAGCTCCCATTTCCTTTTTAGGTTCAAGTGTTGGACTTTTTATATATGCTGCTCTGCAGAGGTTGCTGATTGAGTTCTATGGGCTGGATGGATGCCTGCTGATTGTGGGTGCCTTAGCTTTAAATATATTAGCCTGTGGCAGCCTGATGAGACCCCTCGAATCTTCTAATTGCCCTTTACCTGAAAAAACAGCTCTGGAAAGTATACCAGATCAATACTCCATTTACAGTGAAAAAGAAAAGGACCTGGAGGAAAACGCAAACATTCTTGGAAAGAGCTACAGTGCGGAGGAAACATGCAAGAGCATCTTAGCCAGTGGTGGCCGGAAACAGGAGAGTCTGCTTCATAAAAACCCAACAATAATGGCACACGCAAAAGAGGCTGAAACGTACAAAAAAAAAGTTGCAGAACAGACCTATTTTTGCAAACAGCTTGCCAAGAGGAAGTGGCAATTATATAAAAACTACTGTGGAGAAACTGTGGCTCTTTTTAAAAACAAAGTATTTTCAGCGCTCTTCATTGCAATCTTTCTTTTTGACATCGGAGGATTCCCACCTTCGTTACTTATGGAAGATGTGGCAAGAAGTTCAAATGTGAAAGAAGAAGAGCTTATTATGCCTCTTATTTCCATTATTGGCATTATGACAGCAGTTGGTAAACTCCTTTTAGGAATACTGGCTGACTTCAAGTGGATTAATACCTTATATCTTTATGTAGCTACCTTAATAATCATGGGCCTGGCCTTGTGTGCAATTCCATTTGCCAAAAGTTATGTCACATTGGCAATACTTTCTGGGATTCTAGGGTTTCTGACTGGTAATTGGTCCATCTTCCCATATGTGACCACAAAGACTGTGGGAATTGAAAAATTAGCCCATGCTTATGGGATATTAATGTTCTTTGCTGGACTTGGAAATAGCCTTGGACCACCAATTGTTGGTAAGATATTTCTTAAAGCCAACCTATTTTACTGTTCTTTGTAACATCTCTGGATATAGAAATCCAGATTGAATAGTGGCACATATTAGCACAAAATAAATCTGCAAAGATGTCTCATGGTAATGATTTATTCACAATCACTTTGATATAGTTGAGAAGGCCAGTATAGTTGCTCCAGGACTTGTGTTCATTATTTTATTTGAGAGAAACTCAAAATGCCTGTTTATCCTTGTCCAAATTATTTGGGAGGTTCTCCTCTGCTAACCCCCAGTAGTTGGTTGTAGAGTGCATGGGGTAATATATATCCTAATCCTTACTGTCTCTAAGATTGAGGGAATTAGTGAATGGGCTTCCTCTTCATCCTATTTATATCAAATTCACTTTTTTCTTACCCTCTTTTCAGGTTGGTTTTATGACTGGACCCAGACATACGACACTGCGTTTTATTTCAGTGGCTTCTGCGTCCTGCTGGGAGGCTTCATCCTGTTGCTGGCCTCCTTGCCCTCCTGGGACACATGCAACAAGCTGCTGCCTAAGCCAGCTCCAACAACCTTTCTGTACAAAGTTTCCTCTAATGTTTAGAGGAATATTGGAAGGCACTACAGACTATTTTCTCATAGCAAAATTTCGCTGTGGCTGATTCTGAATGAATTTTTTTTTTTAACAAATCCTATTCTCTATGTACTGTATATATGGCTTCTATTTCCTGTATATATATTTTTCCCTTTTTTCTTTTTTCAAGAAGTGGGACTATTCTGTTTTGCTATTACTCCTGAGTTCTTGATGTCATAAAAATTTTGGCCCACCTCGGAAGGCTATCTCTGTATAAAGAGATATAATTTCTCTGTAGGATCCATTAGTTCCACTGCAAGGCACCCAGAGGGGGCTCTTCTATTTTAAACCTGATGCAGGCAGCATGATGAGATACATATGAAGGCCGCTATGGGCCTAAATCCGTCTCTTCTCTATAGTAGACCTGCTAGTATGTGAAAACATTTACAAAAATGGCATTAAGAGTTCCAGTGGAGCAAGCCGATCTTTCTTTTTCAAAGCTATTTTAAATTACAGTCACTAGTTTTCACTATTTGGTTTTATTTACCTTGAGGCAGCACCCCATGTTTGGACCCACTGAGTTTAAATTATTTCAGTTCCTAAGGTGTTTGCTGAGAGGGAGGCAGTCTCCAAGCAGGAACACTCACCACAGCCTTGCTTCATGATTGGCTGCCATAACCATGCTCACTTTTCTGTCAGCATCCACTCAACCGATGTTTCTCAGAAAGTGCTGATTTTACCTGTTTCCAAATTGGAAATGTGTAAACCATTCCGTTCTGGCAAATGGGAAACATCCATCTGCTTTGCGCACAGTGGGGATGAGTCACAAATCCTTGCATAACTTCTCAACAAAGTGTTTATTTGCCACTATCAGATTTTACCACTATTAAATTTTAATTCAAGGGCAGAACTAAAATGTGTGTGTGTGTGTGTGTGTGTGTGTGTGTGTGTGTGTACTCCAAGTCTGTATGAGACATAGAAAGAGAATAAGGAATTGCAATAAGAAACTGATACCCTGATCCAACTTTATTCAATCTGAAGAAAAACTTTTTGGAAGAAAATCAATGTTTAATAAATGGACATTTTTCTAAAGAAATATTTTTTGAACTTTGCTATATGTTGGCATCTTCTGGATCCTTTAAAAAAATATAGTTGCCTGAGTACTACTCATAGAGATTTTAATTCTATAGGTCTAGGCTGTGGGCCAAGCAACAGTATTTTTAGTGAACTCTTGAAGGAATTTTAACAGCACAGCCAGGTGGAGAATGGTAGTTATAAGACTGGCAATGGGAAAACAATCATTCTCTTAAATACTAACAAAAAAGCAGTTTATTGAGGTGAGGAGGGTTTTATAAATAGCCAACTGTGGTTCTTTAAATAGGACGCACTTTTCTTATTGTGCCAAAATTGTCTTTTCATTTCTTTTGAAATATGTAAGATTTTATACTTCTATGTTGCCTTTCTTGGAAGGCACCTGAAGCACTTTATAAGCATGAAGGCCCACCACACCTCAGTGAGGTAGGTAGATAGTGCTTTTCTATGCAGTAAACCCGGAGTGTGGGGCAATTTCACAACTGAGTTAACCCTATTCAATAATGCAATAATGGGACTCCAAAGTGCCTTGGACTTCTACACCGTACTCAGACTTCTGGAAAGTTTTCTGTACCTCATTCTTTAGTGACTGTCAAGGTTAAGAAATAAAAGAAGTGACATTTTTAAAAAGTTAAACTAAATATTTTTGTGTTGAAAGTTCCTTTGTGCCAACATTATATTCAGGACATCCTATAGCCTGAAAAATTAGTTTAACTTTCATGACATCCCCACATTCATCAATGTTGATAATTGTCCAAATGCATCTTCACTTTGTCTACTAATGTCATCCAGTGTGTGCATTTTCCATTGTCTAGGGAATGAATTTTTCATTACAATAAAATATTTCTTTGGTTTGTTTTGCATTGGTTTGGTTGCTTTTTTCTCTTCTTAGCCGTCCTCCCCCTGCAAATTGCAGTGACATTTCACTTGAATGTAAAAAAAATAATTATCACATGTTCACTCCAGGCCCAGAATTTGGTAAGTGGACCTCAGCTTATTCAAGTCGATCTGCTATATTATTTTGACCGCTGCCTTCCGAGGAGCTGTCATGATATGGGCAACATATATAAGTAACTTCCAAAAGCAAAATGAAAAAAGCTTCTAGTAATCCCTTGATTTCGTTATAACATGGCTAGGAAATGGGGCTTAGGTGGGAAGGTTGCAATAAAGCCAGTACTTTATTAAATAGATAAGTCATGTTTATGTGAATAATTATTCAAGAGGTGCCCATTTCCTAAGAATTAGCATTTTTTTAACTTTATGCATTTGTTTATGAAAGGGGCTAAACTCATGACTCTGGGATCCAGAGTCCCCTGCTCTTCCTACTGAGCCCGCCAGATGCCCCAAGAATTAGCATTTTAAAAACACACTTAATGAAATTATATTGATTAGAATACAATCTTTCTTTTGTGACTCTAAAGGTATATTTTGACCTTCCAAGTGCCTTCTGCTGAGCTGGGGAAAGATGTGAAGTAAGAAACTTTTGTTAGCTCTCCTCTTTCCCTTCAACCTTCTGCCTTACTCTGATTCTCTCTCCATTTAGCCTCCTGGGAGCCAGTTGCTGAACTAATTTTCTCGAGGGTGACTCTGTCATCAGGAGAGAAGTTTCAGCCACCAACTTTTAAAAGCCCCACGAGGACCAATTCCCAAGAACCAGGAGTTGCAGCACTTCGAGGTCATGACCTCACGGTCTTCCCTAGTGTTGTGGGGCCAGAAAGTCTCCTGACCTCAGAAAGCCTCAACTTCCAGCAGTCAATCCAGGATTATCTAAACTCAAGATGTTCCGGGAAATAAAGGGGAGCTCGCTTTTGAAGGAAAAAATGCCTCACTTTTTCCCCCCTCTTAGTTAGGAGTATTATTTTAAACGCATAAAGTACACAGTTTACATTAGCAGTGCCATAAAATTTCTCCTTCATGAATAACTATCTTGGGAACTTTTGCTCCACAGTCCATTGTCTGAAGGATGCCAGTTAATAAAATGCCTCTTTGAGTCAGGAGTTCAACTACAGTCAGTTAAAATGATCAGAGATATTTGGACAATATTGACAGAGATAAATGGACAATATTCAGAGATGCAGTATGCTTACTTGTTAAGGCTCTGATTTCTAGGTTCAAATCCTAGCCCAGGTCCTGTGCTAGGGTGATGTGAGCATATCACTGAGCCTCTCAAAGCCTTAGTTTCCTCTTCTGTCAAACTTGCCCCAGAGCTGTTAGGGGAATTAAATAACATAACCCATATACATTCCTGGCACCCGTTCAGTAAATATTAGCTATTATTTATTTTTGTTGCTATCATTATTCCTTAGTGTTGGCCTCTCAGTATCCAAGGCAGATGTCAAGTGTTCCTGGGCACAGGTATGGGGTAAATGTTTCCTTCAAAGGGCCTCATTTAGAGGAAGAATGAGTCTTCTGTTATGCCAAACTTGTACAGCTCTCACAGCTAATGCCCTCCCCCACGCATGTTCTTGTCAAAATCTTTTACCCTTAGGGATTCATGACTCAGCACATTTTTTTCTGGAATTACCATTGAGAGGCTCTGACACAAAACAAAACACAAGCTGTTCTTCCACAAATCGAATAAAATTCACTTTGTAAATTGAATTGCTATGGGAATTTGAACCTTAATTTCCTTAAGAACTCATCATCTGAGCTGTTAGGAAGGTGGGCCTGAAATTAGGCAGAAAGCAAAATGCTCACATTTGTTTATTGAACACTAATTGGCTTCAGCTCATGGCTCTTGCCTCCCTCTCCCTTCCTGGGACATCTTTCAGATTGACTCTTGGGGGAGTGTAATTCCTTACCAGGTCTTCTGGGATTCTATTCCTATCAGGTCTGTCACATTAGTTGCTTCTTACTACATATATTCTTTTCCCTAATGAGTGATTTACTTTTATTATCTCTCCTTGCAAAAATAAAAACAATATATATTTAGAATTTATTTTTTTTTCTAAATGATAGTCTATGAACATTGGCAAACAGCGTATTTTCTTTTTTTTTTTTTAAGCAGATTTTTTTAAGTGGGGGAGGGGCAGAGGGAGCAGGAGAGAGAGAATTCCAAGCAGGCTCCAACCCAGCCCAGTGAGGGCTCTCACAACTCTGAGATTTGTGAACCTGAACCGAATTAAGAGTTGAACACATAACCAATTGAGCCACCCAGGTGCCCCCAAAGCATATTTTCTATAATGAATAATTAACTGTGGTCAAGGTGTGCCCTGCTGTAGGTCACCTTAAAACTATAAAGCCCCGGAGATGTGAGTGCTTTTCCTTCCTGAAAAATGCCTCATGTGATAAGGCAAGCTGTCATTCCTCCAGCTTAGATCTGAAAGCTCCTCCATATCTGTTCCTTTAATAGGGCATTTGCCAGCATAGCCTAAATGACTCTAGAACCATAATAACCAAGGAGAACAGATGCTACTGGCTGTATTAACCTCTAAAAGATGAAG
This sequence comes from Vulpes lagopus, assembly GCF_018345385.1. Lineage (NCBI taxonomy): Eukaryota > Metazoa > Chordata > Mammalia > Carnivora > Canidae > Vulpes > Vulpes lagopus. Next base: position 76,678,677 of record NC_054826.1, read on the forward strand.
GGCCAGGTTCAACAGTCCATTTTCATGTAGTCACTATGGCTGCTGGGAGAGTGGCATTTTGAGAATTCCTAGGCAGGATCCCCTCCTGAAGGAAATTCTCCCTGAAGGTGAGGTGTGAACAAGGCCTGATGGAGAAATCAGCCGAAGCCAACAAGACTGCCATGCTGCACACAGAGTCAGGATGAGTTCACATCCCTGGACAGAAGTGTTGAATATCAGTTTGATAAAATGGGATAACATAGCAGACCCTCCTCTGCTCAAGACTGAACACAGCTGCAGCTTCCAAGTGGCATTTTAACTGTCACTAGCTGAAAGGCACAAGTGAGGATTAGAGCTGGCTCTCTGGTTCGTTGTCAAAGCCCTGGGTAGTGGTGTGAACCAAGGAAAGGTGTCAGCAGAAGCATGAAGAAAACCCCACTGGCAGCTCTGATGGAACTGGGAATGGATGTTGCAAAGAACTCTGAAAGTGTGTGCATGTGTGTGTGTGTGTGTGTGTGTGAGAGAGAGAGAGAGAGAGAGAGAGAGAGAGAGACAGAGAAAGAACTGTAAAACTGTGGGTGTTTGAGAGAGATTCTCCTCATTACTTCAGCCTGCAGTCCACTGAGGCAATAGTTATGAAACTTCTCAAGAAGACCTTGTTTCAAGACCTGAGGCATCCCAGGCTTTCCAGAAACACCTGAAAATTGAAAATCCCCAGGTTGTTTTTAGGTAACAGGAAGCCTCCTTTAGCTGGGCTTCTTCAGGAAGTTGGAGATAAACTTCCTTTGTGGGATATTGGCTTTGCCTTAGGGGACTTTGCCCACTGGGGAGAGACCCTCCCTGACAAATTTTTGGGAGGGATGGGGGTTCTCAGTGGAGGAGACAGAAGTTTAGTGCCTACTTAGCTGGGATTGTTCTGTGACTAGGATCATGCCCAGGAAATCCATGGAGCAACAACAGCTGTTGTAACTACCTGGGGTCTGGTAAGCTGAACATCCGGGATAGATACTAACAAGAAAGTAGCCTGGCATAGGGGGAAAAGCATGGGATCTGGAGTCCAACAGAGCAGGCATGAGTTCTGAGCTCCTCCAACTACCATCTACTAGGTGAGTAATCTCAATTTCATTTGTTAGACTCTCTTAGCTTCATTCTTGTTATTGGTGAACTATATTGTTGGAAGATTTAGAAATAGTAGATGCAAAATGTCCAGTATGTAGTAGTTTCTAAAAACATAGAAAACCTTTTTAACCTCTGCTCCCATAAAGTGAATCTGGTAGATTGGATTCTTATCTCACTGCTATGTAATGTGGGCATATTATCAAACTATTCAGCAAACAATGTGTGCATAGTGGTGGTATGGTAGGGGAGAGTGTATCACTTGCAGGGGCCATTCTAGCTTCTAGAAATACAAGAATAAATAAATAAATAAATAAATAAATAAATAAATAAGAATTTTATGTTTCAGTAGGACCAACTGATATCCAGTAAAGTATAAATACAGAACTCACTTTTAAAAAATTTGCTTTTAATTTATATATTCATTCAACAAATTTTTATCTACTACACACCATGTGGCAGGTACACAGGCATTAAGGTAATGGTGTTAAGACAAATGTGGTCCTTTTGTTCACAATGATTTCTTTTCTTTTTTTTTTTTTTAAATATTTCGTTTATTTATTCATGAGAGACACAAAGAGAAAGGCAGAGACATAGGCAGAGGGAGAAGCAGGCTCTCTGCGGGAAGCCTGATGTGGGACTTCATCCCAGGTTCCTGGGATAATGTCCTGAGCTGAAGGTGGACGCTCAACTGCCACCTAGGTGCCCCCACAATGATTTCTTATAGCAAAAGTTAGATCCCATGGTACTCAAATTAGTAATTGTGCTTTAAGGCCAATTCTCTCTGTAAGATTGTCCTGGGGGAGGAAAAGGTATACATGTATGTTTGCTGTGATAGTAGATGCAATAGTGTGCCACCTAGATACCCTTCAGTACCCGGGCATTCATTTCCCTAGGGACTGGGATTGGCTACTGAGGGCTCACAGTGGAGTCCTGCTCTGGGAACTGCCTTCAGCTGGAAGGATCCTACTACCTCCTCAAGGAAGACAGTGTCTAGTGACCCTGGACTCAGTGGCTGATGAATGGCTTCTTTGACTAAACTTGGACTACTCCAGAGAGCCATCCCAGCTATAAAGCTTCCTCTAGAACCGAGGCCTCTGTTGGAATTGATTCATAGCTTAACTTCTCCCTCTGCCCCATCTTCCTTCCCTTACCTCTTTACAGGTGCTTTTCTGGAAAGCACTTCCCAGTAAACTTCCTGCCATGCAAATTGCATTGCACAGTTTGTTTTCACCAGGAAACCTGACAGAAAACACCAGTAATTTCAATACAGTGGGATAAAGCCCTGCACACAGGGTGTTCAGGCACTCTCACAGGCACCAAAGATATAGCTGTGTGCAAGATAGACAAGGTTCCTGTCCTCTTGGAGCATGTCAGGGCCTCAGAGCTAGTTGCAATAGAAGCCTCAGCTCCTATGGGAAACTCTGGAGCTGGAATGATCCTTCAACATTGTCCCAATTGAGTTGTCACCGCTGACTCACGCTAAAATTCCTAAAAGAATATATATATATATATATAGGAGCCAAAAGGCCAATCACTGATTTGTATGAGCAATATAATAACCAAGAGGACTGGACTTTCCAGTTCACCTGGTAGTCTCCGTTTCCATATAGTTAAGTTCAACGGGAAGCCAAATACCACTAATTGGAAAGTATTTGAGGTGCCCGGGATCAGTGCCATGGTAGCTCATTGAGTGATGTGCTAATAGCATCATGAAGAGACAGCTTGGTTTAAACTTTGTCACTCTAAGGAACTGCCTCTAGACAGTGCATAGTTGGGCACAGACAGTATTTGCCCTCATGACAATCCTTTTATAAAAGCACTGTGGCTAACCAACCCCTGTTCTCTCCCCAGTATGCTACAACTTCTGATCAGGTTACTGCCAAGTGCTACTGGTCATAGCTTCTGGGCAAATGTCTACTCAGAGGCGTTATGCTTCATTGCATATTTTATTGCTCAGAAGGTAGTCTGCATGGGCAGAACTTTTGCTTGAGGGAGCCACCATCACCATGAGACAGATGAGGAAACCAAAGAATCAAATGAGCCAAGCAATGTGCCCAAGGTCACCCAGCCAGTGTCTCAGGCACAGGCCTACTCCCTCCTGTCTATTTATGGTGATGGGGAAGTAAATGTGCATCTGGAAATGATCTGATCCAACCCCATGACCTCACAGAAGAAAAGTAGGCCAGAAAAGAGACAGGGTCCAGAACACAACTACATGCCCAAATTTTCCTGTTAAGTTGACTCTTAAGTACAAATAACACAAGATCATTGTCTTTGCTAGTTTCTTTACTTCCTGATGTGACAAAATGTTTTAGGCTCACCGATCTTGTATATTTTCTACCCCATATCTGGAGTTAGCCATTCCTCTAAGGAGAATAAGGGGATGATTTTTAGACCACAATCTAGGTACTTGGGATTCTCATTGTTGGTGGGTTGGGGATTGTTTCTACAAAATAGATATTTTTATTTTTTCAACAGAAAATGCAGCATGTGCTAATATTGATAATTCTTTTTTTTAATTTTATTCATTTATTCATGAAAGACATGCAGAGAGAGAAAGAGAGAGAGAGAGAGGCAGAGAGGCAGAGACACGAGCAGAGGGAGAAGCAGGCTCCATGCAGGGAGCCCGATGCGGGACTCGATCCTGGGTCTCCAGGATCACGCCCTGGGCTGAAGGTAGAACTAAACCTAGCCACCCAGGCTACCCTAATATTGATAATTCTCATTTAAATTGAGGATCCTGTCATTTTTTTAAACCTAACTTCACTGATTTTATGTTTATACTTATATTTAGACTATTTGATGTTGAAAATTCCAATTTGCATGACAATATTTGCTTTATCCTGTCATGTGTATAACATTTTCAAAATAATGATATTACTATTATTACTGGTAACACAATTACTGAAATACTACTTTACAGGTCTTTTCATCCTAAAGTAATCTATTCAGGATGTGCACTCAGATTAGTATATTTTAATCCTTTGAAATAGTTCCTCTCTGTGTAATTAAGTCACCAACCTGACCCTTGTAAGTTGTATTTCTTCTATTATGTGAGCTTAAACATCTTTCCATATATTTAAGGGACATTTTATTCCTTGTAAACTGCTTTTCTATAGAATTATTGATGTTTTATTCTCTACTTTTAGAAACTTCTATATATTAGGGATATTTGCCCCTGTACTAAAAGTTAAAATTATTTTTCCCAGTTTGTCATTTGTCTTTGTACTTTACGATCTCTTTTGCCATGTTGAAACATTTTTAGTTTGTATTTGACAGATTTTTTATTGAATGTTTTCAAGATGATTTTAAATACAAATTTATATATTTTAGATACTTGCTATGTGCCTGTTTTAAACTTGTATTACCTTCCTTTTTTTAGGATTTATTTATTTATTTATTTATTTATTTATTTATTTATTTATTTGAAAGAGAGAGAGCACACATACAAACTGGAGCCGGGTGAGAGGTGAGGGGGGAGTGGGTGGGGGGCAAAGACTCCCCACTGAGCACAGAGCCCCCTGCAGCATTCCATTCCAGGACCCTGAGAGCATGACCTGAGCCTAAGTCAGACACTTAACTAATTGAGCCAACCAAGTACCCCAAACTTGTATTAATGTCCTGTAATCATAATATAAAGTTTTAATGTTATAGGGTGAACTTCATGAATACTTTCATTTATGACTTTTGTGTCACATTTAGGAAGGCCTTCACAACTCCAAGAAGATAAAAAAAAATGCATCAGGATATATTTGATTATAAGCTATAGAATATCAAGCTAAAAGTTGTGACTATATTAAGAATATTTATTATTTTGTATAGCAAAAAACATCTAGAGGTACAAAAATCCCAATATTCATTAATTTTGTGGCTCGAGAATGTCATCAATTGACACATGCTCTTTTTATCATTTTATTTTGCCATAATAACAGTTTACCTCTCAGGCTGGCCTCAGAAGGCCACCACTGTTGCAGGTATCACAGACAAACAACTACAGATGTAGACGCTGGAGATACCTCCTTATGGTTCTGGAAAATCATTCTCAGCAGTCCCATGGTGAATCTCAAGTCCCAACTGTGTCTTACACTCATTTCCAATGTAATCCCTGGCCATGGAGATGGAATCAGCAGGAGTGACTAATGAAGATTTATCCCTGGGACTTGGGAAGGATTTGAAACAAATGATCACCACATATCTGAGCATAATTTGGATTTTGTGAGCAAGAAAAAAGGAAGAAACCACTAGTGGGTAGTTTTACAATTTCTTTCTTTTTTACATATAAATCCTTGATCCACCTAAAATTTATGTTGATATAAGCAGTGAGCTAGGGATCAAACTTACTATTTTTTCCTAAATAACAAGCTATACATCCTATTTATTAAATGCTTTATCTTTTTAATCAGCTCTTTTATGAGAGTTTTGAAAAGGAAACATTAAGGAAAAAAAATTGCTGATCCCATTGGAATTTTTGATCAAGTCTTTTGAGTTCATACTCTAACATAAACTCCTGTGAGATAGTACCTGAAACTGCATTGCTCACACATGCCAAGTCCATACTGTGGGAGCTGGAGATGTGATTTCTCTCTCCATCTGAAACCTAGATAAACATATGGAATATAACTAAGAAATCATGAGTCTTATGCTGAGAAGTCATGTGAAATGCTAGCCATATTTTTGTTTTGAAAATTGAATGCTTAAATATACTTGTATCTTATTTATTATAAAAATAACCAAATGCCTACTATCTGCCAGGCACATAGTATTCTTTAGAAGCTAAGATTTTTAAGTAAAGATGAGAGATAAAAGCAAATATATTGTGTGTGTATGTGCATACATGTGCATGTCTATGCATGCATTGACATAAATGTGTGCATGTGTACGCTCATGTGTATGTATGTGTGGGTAGGTATGTGTGTACATGAGTATATGCACATGCACACGTGTGTGTATGTGTGTATACATGTACCTGCATATGTGTACATATATACATGCAATGGAAGAAAGGCAGTTAAGAGGGATGGGAGTGTGAGGGCATGAGGAATTTTTAAAATATTGTTAGGAAAGATTTTGCTGGTGAGGTGACTTGTGTGTAGAGGCGTGGTGCAAACAAGAGGGTGAACTATGTGGCTGTCTAGGGAGTCCCAGGAGGGGAAGCAAGTGCCAAGGCCCTTAGCAGGAGTGTGCTTGGCACTGGTGGGTGCAGTGGAGAGAATAATGAGGACATGAGATCAGATTGAAGGTGCTTATAAGCGTTAATATGGGGCTTTATACACCATTGTAAAGATGTTGGCTTTTCCTCTAAATAGGATTGATAGTACCTAGTGATGAGGGTGAGAGAGGGAGAGAGGCTGAGTGAGGGAGGAATGAAGGGAAGATGGTAGGAAGGAAAGAAGGAACAAAGGAAATAAAGAAGGAAGGATGATCTGATTAATGTTTTAAGAGGATTATTCTGGATTTGGGGTGATAATGGACTACAGGAAGACTAGGGAAAAAGCAGAGAAACAAGGCAGGAAGCTACTGTGGTAGTTTAGTTGGTAAATGAGGGTGAATTGGAACTGATCAGGGGTGATGAAACGTAACCAGATTCTGGATATACTTTGAAGGTAAGTAGAGCCAGGAAGATCCATTGACAGGTTTGACATTGGGTATTAAAGAGAGAGGCAAGGATGGTTCCAATGCTTTTGGCTTCAGCAACTGAAAGGATGGATTTGTCATTTGCTGAAATGAGAGCAATTTTGCAGGTTGTAAAATAAAAGTTCTGCCATGGATATGTTAAGTTTGAAATATTCATTCCACATTCAAGTAGTGATATTGAACAGGCGATGGATGCACAGAAGTGAAGTTCAGGGTTGCTGTCCATGCATTTGGGAGTCATTAGTCCCATAGAAAGTGAAACCTCAAGTCTGGTGAGATCACTTGTTGGTGATTGTACATAGCGGGGAGAAGAGGGGCAGAGACTGAGTCTGGGCATTCCACCATTTAGGAATTTGGAAGATAAGATGGAACCAACAAAGGAGGCCAAAAAGGAGCAAGCAAGGGGATAAATAGGAGGAAAAAGAATGGCTTCTCTGAAGCCCAGTGGAGAAAGTGATTCAGGAAAGGGGGATAGTCACCTGTACCATCTGATGGATGGGTCCGGTAAAGGGAAGGCCACAAACACTGTTGGTTTCCCCAGTGTGGAGACAATCTGGTGCTTGGTAAGTGGGATGGAGGAGCAGTCAGTACATGAGTGTCTTGTTTAGGTTCAACAGGGAATGGGGAAACGTGATAGGGAACCATGAATACAAACAACTCCTAAGCAGTTTTATTCTTATGTATGATGAAAATATCATTAACTCTGTTGACTAGTTGACTTGGGGCTGTGCTAATTAGCCAAAAATTACTACTTCTGTTACTCTGTGAGGTTTAAATACAAGGTCAGTTTGTTTTGCTTTGTCTCCTGGGTAAAAATGAATTCCTGACTTTGGTTATCCAGAATAATCACTTCTGGGGATGACCTGAGAGAGTGTAGACAGATAATTACAAGCTTATCCGCAGTCCTGGAAGAACAACTTGAGATGTCTGATCCCTGGCTTCATTTCCTATGGAAGTTATCTTTACTGCATTGAGCAAACTGGGACAACCCATTCCCATTGGGCCTATAGGATGGCAGGTGCTATGAGTGAGTGGGGAAATAAGAACTCCCCTTGATTCTATAGCACTGCTTGGCTTACAAAGTGATTTTTTTATCCAGTATCTCATTTGATCCTCATAACACCCACACTATTTAGGCCAGGAAATGATGTTAGCCCCATTTTATAGTGGAGGAAATTAAGGATTCCAGTGACTGAGGAACTGCTTTATGGCATAGAACTAGGGTGGACACCTAAAACTTCTGACCATGTATCTCCTATTCAGTCAGATGCTACTGCCACTTGGCTTCAGCGAGCAGCAGCTGGTCTGTTGCCCCTGGGTCATGTCTTCCTGGTCATATGAAGGGAAAGAAGGAGAGAATGTAGGCCTCACCATGGCACTTCTGCAATCTGAGGCACCACAGTCTGCCTCAGTTTCTGGAAGTCAACTCTAGCCTGACCTCTGGCCCTTTTGGACAATATTTTTCACAAGTTGTGATTCAAAGTTTGATGAGAGGTGCTTGGCACTGGTGGGTGCAGTGGCAGATTGTGCTGGATGACCTCTACTTCTATTAAAATCAAATGTAGCTCCTTTTAAAACCAAGAGATTAAAGCATTAGATGAAAGGACAGGTGTCCCTTCATTTTGTGTTCTTGAGATTATATAACTTCTCTTCCATTTCCAAGAATGTTCGAGAACTAATTTTAGAGAATGTAGTTCACATACTAATGTTCCTAGTCAAAACAAATGAAATCTATCTATATTTTAGGCTTGGATGAGAGGAAATTAAAGGGAAAATTTGGAGCTGAGGTGATAGAATTGATGAAGCTAAATTTTATCTGAAAGCTGGTACTCCTTTGAGACATTGTAATGGCTTTAAAAAGGTGTCAAGGTGGGGCATCTGGGTGGTTCAGTAAGTTAAATGTCTGCCTTCATCTCAGGTCATGATCTTGGGGTCCTGGAATTGAGCCCCATGTCAGGCTCCCTGCTCAGCAGGAAATCTGCTTCTTCCTCTCCCTCTGCTCCTTCTTCTCTCCCCCAACTTGTGCTCTCTGCTCTCTCCCTAGTGCTCTCTCTCTCTCTCTCAAATAAATAAGCAAAATCTTAAAAAAAAAAAAAAGAAAGATGTCAAGATGAGATCATTAGTATCCTCCACCAGCAAACACATACTGAGTGTCTGAATGTCTGCAGAATGGGGGTCACTGGTCTGATTACTGATTACAGAGTAAGGTGAATTCACATACGACAGGGTTCATTTTTCTAGGTTAACCTCCAGTTTTATGGTTCTTGACACTTAATGGAATTACTAAGGACATCTCAAATTCTGGAGGGAGAGAGGACAGATAGAACATCCTCCACTGGGTCGTCTGAGTGGCTCAGCGGTTGGGAGTCTGCCTTTGGTTCAGGTCATGATCTTGGATGGGGGGATCAAGTCATGCATCGGGCTCCCTGTGAGGAGCCTGCTTATCCCTCTGCCTGCATCTCTACCTCTCTGTGTCTCTCATGAATAAATAAATAAAATCTTAAAAAAAAGAACATCCTCTACTAATCACACTTGCTACTGTAGCCCTGAGAGCCAAGTAGCATAAGACCATCTACATGAAGGACCTCTTGAAGACCATGAGGGAGATAAGATGGTGAAGGCCACATAGTCTAAGAGAGGTCTTCTTCCAGGCCAGCAATAAGTTTGTATCCAAAGAGATGTGTGCATGTGTGGTGGGGTGGGGAGAGGTGAGAGAGAAGGGTAAAAGGACTGCACATGCTGGGGAGACCTTGAATCAAACAGACTACTTGGGAAGTAGTGAACATGCATCTGGTCAACAAGTGCCTATATAGTCTTACATTCTCACCATGATACTAATAGGTAATTTGACAGTATTCATCAAAATTAAAATGTACATACTCTTTGATCCAGCAATTTCACAACTAAGAATTTATCTTCATCTTGTAGATGTATGCAAAGATGTACACAAATACTCACTGCAGTATTGTTTGTAAGAACAAAGCTGGAAACCACCTCAGTGTCTAACAAGGGAACTTGATAATTGCATCCTATTATATTGATATAGTGAGTTACTCTGCAGCCATTAGACAGTAACTGACTGAAATGGAATGTGTTTCAGAACATATTAAGTGTGAGTATAAGGATATGTGTGTGTGTGTGTGTGTGTGTGTGTGTGTGTGTGTTGTATATATGTTAGTCAGGATGCCATTAGGAAACAGAATTTGTCCATGTGGAGCAAATGAGTGGGTGCTATACAGAAGTGTGGGCAGAGGCATCTAGAAACTAGTACCAGTGGGAAGGCATTATCATCCTGTAGTAGAAACTGAGGTTCTCCAAGCAGGTCTCTTTTTCATGGCTGATGCACACATTCAGGGGGCTGAAAATATGAACCGTGGTTGGCTCACAGATGACTCCTCTCTTTGTTGCCCTCAGCCTCTATAGGGGAGAGCCTCATTCAGGTTATGTTCCCTCTTGGGGGCAGCCAGGGCCAATGATGTAGGCATACAAAAGCCCAGCCCCTTCTTCTCAATTCGGGACAATTCTGAAGGGCCATCCCAGCTCCAGAACTCCTTGTAGCACCATCTGAGGTCTCACTGAACTGCATTTCATGTTAGCTTCTCCTTCTGGTCAGTCCCACTTTCCTCTCCTTATAGGTGTGTATCTAAAGGGCATTCCTCAATAGGCCATCTGCATTCACTTCACCATCTTGGTGTGTTTCCAGGAAACCTAGGTCTAAGGTCTATCCCTAGATCTGAGGGGGCTGAAGGTGCTGGTGCCTGGAGTTGGTGTTTTATGTAGGAGGTATGATGTGGAAGGGTGCAGCTACCACCAGGGATGTAGGGCCAAAGCAAAGGAAGAAGAGATACTCAGACTTCTCTCGCCTACCCTCCAACCCCCTTCATTGTCTCTCACTGGATAAACCCAATAGGAAACCAGCCAGCAAAGAAATCTGGATAATGAGGCATACATGGGCCACCTCCAGGGGACAAAAATAGGACATAAAATAGGTTGGGAATGGGAGTGTCAAAGGGGGAATAAGTGACACAGTATCTCCCACCTGTAAAAACAGGAGGAATATATAAATCTATGTACATATACGCACAAATAATATATACTTGTCTAGCACAGAACATTTATGGAATGATTTCAAATAAAACATAGTGGTTACTTCTGGTTAGGGAAACTGTGCCCTTCATTCTCTTCTGACCATACAAATGTTTTTTATATATACATATGTGCTTAATGTTGTATTTGAAAAAAAAATTGTGCTTCTGGGTAAGGAACTAAGGAGAGAGGTTAGACTGAACGATTGGTTCCTTCACTCATGGTTGATACCAAGTGACTTACTTTGTCCTGCATGAATACAGAGAGGAAAGAAAGGTCCCTGCCCTACAGGAATTTATAGTTTACTGTGGTGTAGACAGTGACAATAATGCAACAGGACAGTGGTATCATAGAGGTAGATTGTAAGATATAATGTACCAGAAAAGACTTTTGGTCTACATCTCTTAGAAAGTCTTCAGCTTCTAGGAGACAGAGCCAAAGCAGAGGTGAAATGATGAGTAGAGGTTTTATCACACTTGGCCTGTAGGGCTCATGAAGAATAATGGAAGGATAATGGATAAATAATGCCAAGAGAAGGATGGACCTTGTATACTATTGTCAAGAGTTTAGGTATTGAGAATCCATGGAAGATAGTTGTTGTTGGGTTTTTTTTTAATTGAGGTAAAATGAAGTATATGCAAAGTGATGACTTCTGTCAAATGTATGCACCAGTGTAATTACTTAGCCCAGTCAACATTTCTAGTACTCTAGAGGTTCCATTGGTTAATCTCCACCTCCCACCTCCCAGAGGCAACCACTATTCTAATTTCTATCAGCAAATATTAATTTTACCTGTTGGTGAACTTCATATAAAAGGAATCATTTACGGGATGCCTGGGGTGGCTCAGCCGTTGAATGTCTGCCTTCTACTCAGGGCATGATCCCAGGTCCAGGAATCAAGTCCTGCATAGGGCTCCCCACAGGGAGCCTACTTCTCTTTCTGCCTCCGTTTCTGTCTCTCTCTGTGTCTCTCATGAATAAATAAAGGTTTTCTTTTTAAGGAATCATTTAGGATCTACTGTTTTGCATGTGACTTCATTTACTTAACATTATGTTTTTTGGATTAAGCCCTGTTGTTTGCAGATAAAGTATACAATGCTCAGCTAAATCTGAATTTCAGAAAAACAACAAATAATTTTTAGTAAAAGTATGTCCCATGCAATATTTATATTTAATTTGCTAAATCTGGTAACTTTGATCCATATCGTGTTTTTAATAGTTCTTTTTAAAAAAATAGTTCTTTTTTTTTAAATGCTGAGTAGTATTCAATAGTATGAATGTACCACAATTTGGTGATATTTAGGTTGTTTTTGGTTATTATGAATAAAGTCCCTATGGATATTCTTGTATAAGTCTTTTTGTGGGTGTATGTTTTATTCCTCTTGAGAGAAATACTTAGAAGTAGAATAGCTGGGTTGTGAGGTTGGAAATGCATTTTTTTGTTATAAGAAACTCCCAGTTTTTCTAAGATTTTATTTATTTCGGAGACAGAGAATGAGCAGTGAGGAGGGGAAGAGGGAGAGAGAAATAAATGCAGACTCCCTGCTCAGCAATTCCAGGATCAGGAGATCATGACCTGAGCTGAAGGTAGATGCTTACTGATTGAGCCACTATGTATCCCAGAAACTCTAAGGTTTTCATTTTATATTCCCTGGAAGAATTTGAGCAAAGTAATGATGGAGTGATGGGCACTGCAGGGCTGAGGGACTGAGTAGCAATGAAGATACAGGAAGGGCTTGGGGACTAGGGCAGTGGTATCATCCGGCTGGTATGGAAATATCTCAGTATTTTATTATTTTATTTTATTTTATTATTTTTTTAGAGAGAGTAGGAGAATGCATGGGCATGTGGTTGGGGGAGCGGGGTTTGGGGTAAGGGAGAGGGAGAGAGAGAATCTTAAGCAAGTTCTATACTCAATGTGGAGCCCAAGGTGGGGCTCCATGTCATGATCCTGAACTCATGACCTGAGCCAAAATCAAGTCAGACACTCAACAGACTGAGTCACCCAGATGCCCCCAAAATATTTCAGTATTTTACAAGTGATGTAGTTGTGCCAGTGTCTAGCTCCTAGAACAGCAATGTCCAATAGAAAAACAATGTGAGCCACATATATAAAGAATTTCTAGGAACCAAATAAGAAACGGGAAATTACTTTTAATATTTTATTTTACTCAGTAGATCCCAAATGTTATCATTTCAACATATAATCAATTTATAATTAATGAGATCACATTGTTTTGAAATCCAGTGTGTATTTTAAACATACCTCCCACCTCTCTTCAGGAAGTAGCCAATGGCCACAAGTGGACCATGCCATTCTAGAAACTGTGGGGAAGCCTGCCTCCTTACTCTCTCTTTGCTCCTTGGGTTTTCGGGAGGTGACAAGCTGTTTACAATTTCCTGCAGGGCCTTCCTGGGGGTTCCTTCACTGTTTAGCTCACCTGTAAACACACACAGCCCTTAACAGGCGTAGAATTTACAACATAGACTTGGTGGCTTTTTCGGCTCTGAGCTCAATTATATTCATTAACTGGCCCATTGCTTAATGCTGGCTTCATTACTGAACCAAAGTGTGATTTAATTGCTTTTTAAGCTCCTTCGAATTTTCAGACCTAATTTACCAGCAGCCTGGAGCTCCAGACACTCAGGCATCTGTGGGGTTTACTAAGAATAAATAGGAATTCACTATGCACTGAGGCCTTCCTTGTAGGGCCTTCCTAGGCCTGTGATTTCCTTTCTTATTCAGCTGCCCAAGATAAAGGATCTTTGCCTTCTCTTTTTGCCTTTTCCAAGCTGGCAACACCTGCCCGCTTAAGAAGCATTTCCTGTGCTTCAGCCCCACCTTGTGGTATAGGAGGAAAAAGTCCAGAAGTAGGCCGCATCCATCTTGGGATCATTGAGCATAATTAACAGCCGTGAAAGGCCATCTGGCTTTTGCTGTCTTCTTCAGTCTGAGAGGAAATGAGATTTGTTGCTGGGCATGGAATGTCTCCTACAGGCTAAACTGCCTGCTGAGAAATCGGGCGGTGTAGTGGGTCCAATTTGAATGAAGCAGAGAGTCACGCAGAATCACAAATCCAGGCTGCTACTGTTCTATTATTTGAATTGAATTGTGTCCACGTTTCACAGATGACTTGGCTCAGCTAGAGAGCTTGGCATCTCCATTAGCTGTTACTGTAAAATGTTGAGTTGATGCCTTCAGTTACTCCAAGTTAGGAATTAGCTTCTGGCGGTGGACGATACACCCTGGAAATTGCACTCTCTTCGTGGGTCTGCAACCCAATCTGCAGCTGAATTTCACTAGCAGACATGTTGGCTTGGGCAGCGTAGGTTGAAAATAAGTGGCATTAGAAAACCAGGAGACAGAGCAGAAGCTTTACTGATATCCATAACCTCACATGCTTCCCTATTATCTCGCACCCATATTCCTTAATCTCTTTATCCGTTGCTTCTGTTGGAAAGATGTGAGCTTGCAATTTCCTTACTGGTCCAGAAATGCTGATTGACTCACTTGTGGTCATACTGTTAGGCACTGGGAGAACTTTATTGATTAACTTACCGTTCTTAATCATTGCTTCATCCCACAAATTTCCTATTAAAAATAAGTCATCAGATTTTTGCAGAGATATGTTTGTAGTCAGTGCTGGATAGAGTCAATATCCTGAGGCTCCCAGTTTCCCAACATCAGAACCTTAGCTTGATTGTGGTAATCATTTCATGATGCATATGCTTGTCAGATCATCACATGACATCTTAAATATACACACTCTTGAATTTGTCAGTATCTCAATAAAGCTGGGGAGGGAAGCACAAACCTTAGGGGACCTGTGTATTGTCAACAATTGAAATCTAAGCTTTACCCTTCATTAGCTGTGTAGCTCAGACAGGATGTCTATTGATCCCATTTCTGTGACTCCATTTCCTCTTCTAATTCACTAAATTAATAACATATACAGGCCTTAAGCAGAGGCCTGCAACCTAAGTATTTACTGATGAGTAATTGGTGCTGGGACTAAGTGAAGGTTCAAGATGAACCTGACATGAGTGCCTCCCTGGCCTCCCTGAAATCCTTGCCATGATGGTGATGCTGATGCTGATGATGATGCAGCTGGTATGAAATGTCCTTTGCCTTAGTCAGTTTGGGCTGCTATACAAAAGTACCATAATCCAAGTGGCTTATAAACACAGAAATTTATTTTTCATGGTTCTGGAGGATGGAAGTCCAAGATCAGGGTGCCAGAATGATTGGATTCCAGTGAAGACCATCTGGTTTACAGATGGCTGACTTCTCGTTGGATCCTCTGCTGGAAGAGCAGAGAGGGAGAGCTAGCTTTCTTCCTCTTCTTATGTGGACTCTAATCCCATCATGGAGGCCCCACTCTCATGACCTGATCATCCCCCAAAGGGCACACCTCCTAATGCCATCACATGGCGTTAGCATTTAATATATGAATTTTGGGTGGGCAGAGGGGTACCCAAACATTTCAGCCCATAACAGCATTATTCAGAGTGTTAATGTCATTGTGTCAAAAAGAGGGTCAAGGAGGCATTCTGAGGAGCAGCTGGACAGCCCTGATCCCATCATTGCTGTGCTCACCTTCTGGGATTTTACCCTAAGGGCTTTGTTCCTAGGATAAGCATGAGAAGACCTCAGGAGAACACCACATTAAGCTCTTATCCTGTCTTATTTTATTTTAAAATTTTTTATTTATTTTTTCATGAGAGACACAGAGAGAGAGAGAGAGAGAGAGAGAGAAGCAGAGACATAGGCAGAGGGAGAAGCAGGCTCTATGCAGAGAGCAGGATGTGGGACTTGATCCTGTGACTCCAGGATCACGCCCGAAGCCAAAAGCAGACACTTAACCACTGAGCCACCCAGGCATCCCTCTTTATCCTGTCTTAACATTTTTCCAGGATTTAGCTGAGAGGATCTTTTAATGAGGACTACTGGGGAGAAAAACAATGTAAGAGATTTGAATAGATAGCAGGCTTGGAATTGAGAGGAGAGCGGACAAAAAGGGGTTGACGGCAGGTCCTGGACACAAGCTTCCCTGACTCCAGGCAGTCGGCTGAGCAGGGCCTTGCTGACCCTTTCCTGTCTGACAAGTGAGCTGGGGATCCCATGACCCCAAGTGGAGATCCTTCCATGTTGAGAAACGCACATCTGCCTATAGGATTCTAATTACATATTCTGACCAAGGCAAGCAATGGTGGTGGTAATTAATAGGGCCACAAAATATATTCCTCCAGCCTCCAATCCAATAGGGTCAGATGGCACTCGCAATTCCGATACTAAATAAAAATAGAAACAGCTCCCTACTTTGAATGCTCCTTAATCAGGCAACACTGTGGAGTCCTGTTCTTAGCTCACTGTTTAATTTTTTGCTAAAGCTTGCAGACTACCATACCAGTCACAACTGTGTCTGTGGGAGGGAGGGGAGTGGCACAGGAAAGGAACCTCAGAACTAAAAATTTCTTCCCACCAGGTGGCCTCAGTACCTCTGCTTCCTGTGTGACTTTCTCCTTTGGGTTAAGGCAGTGGAAATCCTTAAAGTACAATCCCGCTAAGGGAGTAGATTGAAGCTTTTATCTGTCACTTTAACCTTAGTATTAAAGAAAAACAACAACAAACCAAAAAACCAACAAACAAAAAAACCCTTAGTATAAAAATACATTATATGGACTTTGTGAAAGGTGAGCTTTGATGGGGGGTAAGTAGTATGCACTTACTTGCCAATACACTCACACACACACATATGAAATATGTATAATTATATATATTAGTGACATATATATATATATATATATATATATATAACATGGAGAATAGATAGCAAATCTATGAGCAAAAAGCTTAGCTACATGGCCAATAAACTTAAGACTGAAAGTATTTGCTCAGCATTTATTTGTCTTGGCAGGCAACAGCAAAGTTCCTCTGTTTGCCCTTGAAGGTATGAAGAGGTTTAGTGCTTGAGATGCTTTTCTCAGAGCTGGATCCTAAGGGCATGTTCAAACCTCAGTGGAGGGGCAGACTTGGGACCCACTGTGGCAGTAAGTTGCAGACCAAATCATTGGAAAATAAGTCCTAGTTCAGAAAGAGACCAGAGTCTTGTGAAGAGCTGAGTGTCACACCACATGTTGGCAAGCAGCTGGGGAGAACTTGGCATGGAAGCAGTTTGTGAGTCTCTTCTGATTTCACGGGCCTAGAAACAAACCAGGAGAACCAGGGACTTGAAATTTCTATCTTCATAGGAGACAGAGTGGGCTTCAAACTCTCACTCTTTGCTTTCCTAGGTGTATTAATAGGCTATTTAGATGATATTTATTATCTCATGTAACAAGAGGTTGGAATCGGGGGGCAGTTCCAAGGCTAGTAAGGTAGCTCAATTGATTCCATCAGGTACTCAGTTCTGTCTGTCTTTCTGCTTTGCCATCATCAGTATACCAGCTTTTGTCCTCAGGAATATTCTCTTATGGTAGCAAGATGGCCACTGTAACTCCAGGTATTCTCTCATGATTATAGCTGAAAGGGAAAAGAGTGGAGAGGGGCAGTTTCTTTCTATGAGGCAGGAAAACTAATCTCAGAAGCCCCTTGAACACTTCTTGAGTATCACTGGCCTGGATAGGTCACATGCCCATGCCCTAGTTGTGACATTTTTAGCCTATGGAATGGGGGTAGACTATCAGCAGCAATGAAGTGAGGGCAGTGTGGTCTGATAGGCAACTAAATGAAACACAGGGCAAGAATCTTAATATTTCTATCCTCAGTTTCTTTTTCTTTCTTTCTTTCTTTCTTTCTTTCTTTCTTTCTTTCTTTCTTTCTTTCTTTCTTTCTTTCTTTCTTTCTTTCTTTCTTTCTTTCTTTTCTTTCTTTCTTTCTTTCTTTCTTTCTTTCTTTCTTTCTTTTCTTTTTCTTTCTTTCTTTCAGATTTATTTATTTATTCATGAGAGAGAGAGAGAGAGAGGCAGAGACACAGGCAGAGAGAGAAGTAGGCTCCATGCAGGGAGCCTGATGTGAGACTCGAACCCCAGACCTGGGATCACGCCCTAAGCCAAAGGCAGATGCTCAACTGCTGAGTCAGCCAGGTGTCCCATCTATCCTCAGTTTCTTTAGACATAAATTGGCATTTCAGAATTATGTTCTGCTCTACACAGAATGTTTCTGTTCCCTCAGAATTCATATGTTGAAACTTAATCCCCAATGTGATGGTATTGGGGGGAGGGTGCTTTGGGAGGTGATTAAGTCATGAGGACAAAGCCCTTGTGAGTGGTATTCATGCCCATACAGAAGAGGCCCCAGAAGAGGCCCCAGAGAGCTTCCTGCTTCTTCCACCATGTGAGGGCACAGTGAGAAGTCAGCAGTCTGCGGCTTAGAAGAGATCCTTCACCAGAACTTAACCATGTTGGCACCCTGCTTGCAGACTTCCAGCTTCTAGAATTGTGAAATAAGTTTTTATTGTTTATAAGATACCCACACTGTGGTATTTGTTATAGCAGCTTAAGCTATGTTCCTTGTGGGGTGCCTGGTACACAAGATGAACTCAATAAAACTGTGTTCGTTCCTTTCCAGCATCCAAAGCTTAAGAATTTCAGGAACCTATCATCCCAACAACAGTCATGTATTCTGAGGTCATGGGGGCCAGATAGGACAACTGATGGGGGCAAGTGAACTTGGCTTGGATAGGATTGGCCTCTTCCTACTGGAATTCACAGAGGAGCCTGATGGTAAGTGATGAGGAAGAGGGAGAGGAAGAGGATAAACCTCATAAGGAAAAAAACCCCAACTTTTAAATGCTTCCTATGCAAAAGCAAAGCACTTTGCTTTTCAAGTGTGTGTATTTTCAAGATCTATTTCATGACCCCACTTTGGAAATGGTCCACCCCAACTTCCTTTACACGGGTGTCATTTCAAGTAGTGTTGTTATAAAATGGAGAAACATCAAGCACATTTTCATGAAGATGTGACCAGGGTTAGCCTTTCCCATGCTAAACAGCATGAAACAAATATGAACACTTGTACTTTCATGTATGGTCATCATGGCAGGGAGGTGATAGGGACCATTGATGAGGCACCCTGAGAATCCACAAGTGACTGGAACAGTTGTGATATTCAAAGGGAGAATGGACACTTAATGTGCAAAGAAGGAAAGAAATAGGGAAATATTATTTTGGAAACAACAATGAAAGTATTGACACAAGTAGTCATGATTAATATGTTAAAGATCATTAGGCAGATAGTTGAAGGATGACTGAACATCCCTACACTGCTAGGATAATACCACATAGTTATGTGCTCAGATGCAAAGTGAACACTTTCTACTACAATATAATATGAGACCATCATCACTCTAAGCCAGGGGTCAGGCTAAGCATTCCAATATTATAATGTGATACAACTTGAACCCACCAAGCCTTTACTTTATTTTTATTTTATTTTATTTATTTGAGAGAGAGAGACAGAAATAACAACAGAGAGCACAAGCAGGGAGGAGAGAGCGAAGCAGACCCCTGTTGAGTAGGGAACCCAATGTAGGGCTCGATCTCAGGGAGCAACAAATCCAAATCCAGAAGGTGGAACCTTCTTCAGGATATTTGGGGCCACCTAGTTCATAAGTCAGAGGAGGGCAGTGAACTAGGCTAAAAGACACTGAAGGGAAAAAATTAAAAATGCAATTTTATCACCATCCTGTGTTGGATATTAGTTTGAACAAACAAGCTAAAGGAGATTTTGGGGTCAGTTGGGAAAATTTGAATAGTGTCTAGATATTAGTAGAGATAATGTAGAGACTGTTGATTAAAAAATAAATCATAGATTTTACTTGTTTGCATTTATCATATATCCTGTTTCTGCAATAGCAGTTTATTTTAAAAAAACTTTTAAGGGGCATCCCGGGTGGCTCAGTGGTTTGGCGCCTGCCTTCAGCCCAGGGCATGATTCTGGAGACCCGGGATCGAGTCCCACGTCGGGCTCCCTTCATGGAGCCTGCTTCTCCCTCTGCCTGTGTCTCTGCCTCTCTCTATGTGTGTGTCTCTCGTGAATAAATAAATAAAATCTTTAAAAAAAAGACGTTTAAAAATTATTAATCTTAACACGCATAGAGGAGAGAGAATGAAAAAGCACAAACTGTTTAATTTTCAATTTTGCTGAAATCCAGCTTAATTTAGAGAAATAGCTATGAAGAGTAGTTGTATTATTTATTCTCATCCCCCTTTTCATCTCAGGAGCAATTGTTGAAGCTGCTGGAAGTGGCTGCCTTAAACATTTTTTGTGACTGTCACACAATTGTAATCAATCTGGCTACTTCCACCCAGCAAAGGCATTTTCTCAGTAGGGTTCCTGGAACATATTTTAAGCCTAAGAACTTCCCGTACAAAGTATATCGAATGCTTTTGCTTTTTAATAGTTGGAACAAATAGTCTTTCCTGATCCCTGCCCAAGAAAAACTGAGACGCAGAGCAAGGATGTGATTTCTCAAGGACAGATAGCCAACTAGAGGCCAAGGAGGTGGGGTCTGCTAATTTCCTTCCCCTAGTTAATTAATTAATACATTAATTCATCACATATTTACCTATCCTTCATTGTATGTGGGCACTAGGGGTGCATGTGCTGTTTCTGCCCACAATCCTGACCCCCCTCTTAGAGAAGTGCTTTGTTTCTCTGGGAAGGCCATCCCCTGAGTTCAAGAGACCCCAGTCTTTTGGTAATGGACTAAAAATCCAAATGTGCATATATGAATTTTCATATGAAAGATGTGAAACTCTTAGTTCAACATCAAAGTTCAATCGCAGGAGCAAAAGTGTGCCTTCCCCCTCTGCTGGAAGAGGCAATAATCCAATGGCTACATGTGGGAAAATAAAAGAGAAGGAATGTTATGCAGAGAAAAGGCTTCTGTCTGGACTGCATGCAGTACATCTTAGGGAAAATATCCTTTACTCCATTCTCTGACACTCAAACAGCCCTCTTAAAAGATGTAGGGCTTCACTCTTTCATTGATTAATCATTATGCAAGTACTTTTTAAATGAATGTTGCACGCAGAAGCCACAAGTCAGGTGTGGCTGGAATGGGAAAGGCTGGGCTCAGCATTTCACTTTTAATCCTTTTTATTTTCCATAGCAGAGAACCATCCCGAGAGGGACAGAGCTGGACCTGGAAATAGATTGTTCCAATACAGAGCATCAATTGTTTGAGCAGCACAGGCAGGGCCTATGTTCCTCTGGAACACTATTTTATAGCTCTCTGAAAAGTGCATTCTCGTAGAGCCTCTAATATGGGATAAATATCCAATGGTTAATGGATAAATGATTGAATGAATTAATAAATGGGGCAGAAGAGACAAATGTTTTATACAGAAAGATTCCAAATAATCTCTGTAGATACCCCACTCTCAGTGAGGTGAAGCAAAACATCCCACTCCTTAACTGTGGGATGTACACAGTGACTTTCTTCCAAAGAGTTCCGAATGTAAAGGGAGAAGGACAAGAGACTAACTGTACAATGGAGAAAACTGCCAAATTCTACTTTAGCCAGTTGATCAAGGTCAACATCAATAGTTATATATCATTTTAATAGCATATACTCTTGATACAATGTGATGAAAAAATGCTACTTTATCCCTGTGATACTCCTCCAAAAAAATTTCATAATCCTAGTGGAATCATAAGAAAAGCATCAGACAAATCCCATTGGGACAACCTACAATATACTAGACTAGTACTCCAGACTATCCCAGTCATCAAAACAAGGAAAGCCTGAGACACTGTCACAGCCAGAGGGAGCCTAAGAAGATATAATGACTAAATATAATATGACATCCTGGATGAGATCCTGGAATAGGAAAAAGACGTGAGATGGAAACTAAAAAAAGAAAAAAAAATTGAAATACTTTACCTTTAGTTAATAACATATCAGTGTTGGTTTATCAATTATAACCATCAACTGTAACCATCCTAATGTAAGATGTTAGTAGAGGAACCTGTATGTGGGGTGAGTGTATGAGAACTTTGTATTATCTTCTCAATTTTTTTTTGTAATATAAAGTTACTCTAAAATTAAACTATGTTTTAGAAAACCAGGCAGCCCCAGTGGCACAGCGGTTTGGTGCCACCTGCGGCCCAGGGCGTGATCCTGGAGACCCGGGATCGAGTCCCACGTCAGGCTCCCTGCATGGAGCCTGCTTCTCCCTCTGCCTGTGTCTCTGCCCCTCTCTCTGTGTGTGTCTCTATGAATGAATAAATAAAATCTTAAAAATAAAATAAAATAAAAAACCAACAAGATTTGGGAGATCTTGTATTAGATCTTATAGATGTGTTGTGGGTCAACTACTCTGGAATAGATCCTACATACTTTGGTGGCCATAGAACACTGTGCATGGTGACATAGTCACTTTTTAAAAATATATTTATTTATGAGAGAGAGAGATAGAGAATGAGAGGAGAGTGGAGAGGGAAAAGCAGGTTCCTCACTGAGCAGAGAGCCTGATGCAGGACTCAATCCCAGGACCTGGGATCATGACCTGAGCTGAACACAGATGCCCAACCCACTGAGCCCCACCAGGCACCCTGACATGGTCACTTTTTTTTTTAAATTTTTTATTTATTTATGATAGAGAGAGCGAGAGAGAGAGGCAGAGACACAGGCAGAGGGAGAAGCAGGCTCCATGCACCGGGAGCCCGACGTGGGATTCGATCCCGGGTCTCCAGGATCATGCCCTGGGCCAAAGGCAGGCGCTAAACCGCTGCGCCACCCAGGGATCCCCGACATGGTCACTTTTTAATGGCTACTTCTTTATTTTTTAAGATTTTATTTATTTATTCATGAGAGACACACAGAGAGAGGCAGAGACATAGGCAGAGGAAGAAGCAGGCTCCCTGTGGGGAGCCCAAAGTGAGACTCCATCCCAGGACCCAGGGATCACTCCCTGAGCTGAAGGCAGATGTTCAACCACTGAGCCACCCAGGTATCCCTTAATGGCTATTTCTTGAGAAAAGTAGCCTTGTGGGATGACATATACATAATCTAAATAGTGCACATGAAAACAATGGGCTCTTGTATAATTCATATTTAAGTAGTTTTTTTCCTGCTTACAAAGGTAATATATGTTTATCTTAGAAAATTTGAAAAATATGAAAAAGCTCAAAGAAGAAAAATTTCTTTTTTTTTTAAGAATGTATTTACTTATTTGATAGAGAGAGAACAGGCGGGGGGAGCAGCAGGCAGAGGGAGAGGGAGAAGCAGGTCCCCTGCTGAGCAGGGAGCCCAATGTGGGGCTTGATCTCAGGACTCTGGATCATGACCTGAGCTCAAGGCAGATGCTTAATCAACTGAGCCACCCAGGTGCCCCAAGAAGGAAAATTTTAAGCCTTCTCAAGAAAAGAAGTCTCAATGCACAAGACATTGAAAATATTTGATAGGAGGCTGTAACTCTTTCCATGGATGATTTCCATCTGAAGCAGCTGCTGCATGTGTCTTTTCTCAAAGGTTGGGGATGACAAGATGGCTAGCAACTCCAGTGTGTGAAGGTCCTAGTTCCAGCTCTCACTGCCACTTCCCTCGCATCAGAGGAAGAATTGCTAGTTAAATTATTAGCAGTTAGTTTTACCACAGGCCTGAGAAGGTCAAGAATTAATAACATGATTGGCATTTGCTCTTCCTAGCAAATGGAATATGTGAAAATTTTAGTAAATAGATTATTATCATATATTGTACTAAAGCCCTGTTCTTATTTGGATATTTTTAAAAAGCATGCTTTTTCCTCCTTCGGGGTTATTGTGGGAAAACCAAAAAGAATATATTGATAGATCAATAGGGCTATATATATGAAAGGAGTTTTAAGCAGTTCAGTACAAACAATGGGTTATTTTTTCTTTTCTTATTTTTATTATTTATACTGGGGGCAGCAAAATATGTATTTTTAAAGATTTTATTTTTAAGCAATCTCCACACCCAACATGGGGCTCAAACTCACAACCCCAAGATCAAGAGTTGTATGCTCTAGTGACTGAGCCAGCCCGGCACCCCAAAATATTTCTATAAAGATTAGATAATAAGTATTTTAAGTGGGGTGAGGTGGCAGGAGCACATGACCCCAACTCTTCCCAAAGGTTTATTTCCCTCTTGGGATCATATCCAATTCCCACTGCCATCTCTATTCTCCAACCATTTTTTGGAATTCCAGGCCACCATTGAAAATTGACCCTTCCAAAAAAAAAAAAAAAAGGAAAAAAGAAAGATGAAAGAAAGAAAGAAAGAAAGAAAGAAAGAAAGAAAGAAAGAAAGAAAATTGACCATTCCCTTTTCTCTCACAGTCCCTGTAAAACACAGCTGGGATGGTAAGAGAAAGGCTTTGCCAAAATCTAAAGGATTGCAAAAGGGAAATATACTATAGACAGCACCATGAATCTGGGCACTGATGTGTGTGTAATTGTGCTTAGCTGTTGGCATTTCTGCACAGTTCCAACTGTGGGGCCTTCAGGAAAAGAAACAAAGCCAGGACATCCAAAATATATAAAGAACTTATACAATTCAATTCCAAAAAAAATCTAATTTTTAAAAATGGGCAGAGCACCTGAATAGACATTTTTCTGGAGAAGATGTGCAAGTAGCCAACACCACATGAAATTATGCTGAACATCACTAATAATCAGGGAAATGCATATCAAAACCATTATAAAATATCACCTTTCACCTGTCAAAATGGCTAAAGCAAAATAGACAGGAAATAGCAAGTGTTGGTGAGGGTTTGGAGAAAAAGGAACCGTTGTGCACTGTAGGTGGGAACATAACTTGGTGTAGCCACTGTAGAAAACAGTATGGAGGTTCCTCAAAACCTTAAAAATAGAAATACTATATGATCTAATAATTGCACTACTAGGTAATTGCCCAAAGCAAATGAAAACACTAATTTGAAAAGATATATGCACCTATGTTTATTGCAGCATTATTTACAATAGGCAAGATGTGGAAGCCTCCCAGGTGTCAATCGATGGATGGATAAGGAAGATGTGGTATATTTACAATGGACTATTACACACCCATAAAAAGAATGAGATTTTTGTCATTTGCAACAACATGGTTGGATCTAGAGGGTATTATGCTAAGTGAAAGAAGCCAGACTGAGAAAGACAAATACCACATGATATCACTCTTATATGGAATGTAAAAAAAAAAAAACCCAAGTGAATAAATATATGGTCAAAAAGCAGAATCCGATCTATAACTAGAGAGAACAAGCTGATGGTTGCTGGAGGGAAGGGGGTCTTGGGCAAAGTAGGTGAAGGAAAGTGGGAGAGACTTGGAATGATATGGAATGATAAGTCATGGGAATAAAAGACGTAGCATAGGGAATAGAGTCAATGGTATTGCAATAGCATATGGTGACAGACAGTAGGTACACTTGTGGTGAGCATAGCATAGCATAGAGAGTTTGAATCACTATGTTACACGCCTGAAAGTAATGTAACGTTGTATGTCAACTATACTTAAATTTTTAAAAAAGAAATAAAGTCAGGCAATTATTTCTTTACTTCTTCACCCAATCTCCTGTTATTATTTATTTCCGAGCTATTATTTTTGACATGGAGAGGGGTGAGGAATGATGATTTCAGTGATGAGAAGATTAGACAAGAATGACCAGAAATGTCTATACACATAAATGTCTCCTCTAGTAACATAACTATGTCTGTCTTTTACCCCCATAAAGTCCCAGTGCTGAGAACCCCAAGAAGCCTGTATTGAGGAAGTAATAATCTCAAACAGGTTAGAATCACCTGGAGGCTTGGTGGCATGGAAACATCTGGGTAGTTATTTATTTGCTTTTTCTTTGTATTGGCTCCTTCAAAATTTTAGACCCATTCTTGGCCAATGCACCAAAAAAAAAAATTTGTTGTTATTATTGTGTTTCGGACCCTTCAGACCCCATATTGTGACTTAAAAGTTTGATTTCCTTTATGATGATAGCTTTAAAATGTTGCCTATTTATACAATTCTATATAATCTTCAATCTGATTTTGATCTTCAGAATTTAATGATCACTTCGTAACTACCACCTCTTACTCATAAATTTCAAATGGTATTTGCCCAAGTTCAAAGCCTGCCACCCCTTAAAGAACATTTTCCACAAATTATTTTAATACAAATATTCTCTTGGAGCAATAATCCAAAGAGAGTTCTACTAGATTCTCTTTTTATTGTCTATATTTGCTAGAGATGGCCATATGTTTTTCCAAAGTTCTTTTATTTTTTTTATTTTATTTTTATTTTTTTTATTTATTTATTTTTTTAATTTTATTTATTTATGATAGGCACACAGTGAGAGAGAGAGAGAGAGAGAGGCAGAGACACAGGCAGAGGGAGAAGCAGGCTCCATGCACCGGGAGCCCGATGTGGGATTCGATCCTGGGTCTCCAGGATCGCGCCCTGGGCCAAAGGCAGGCGCTAAACCACTGCGCCACCCAGGGATCCCTCCAAAGTTCTTTTAAACCTACTTGACTTGGGGGCTGCCTGGGTAGCTCAGTGGGTTAAGTGTCTACCTTCAGCTCAGGTTGTGATTCCGGGGTCCTG
The DNA here is from genome assembly GCF_018345385.1 of Vulpes lagopus. Taxonomy (NCBI): domain Eukaryota; kingdom Metazoa; phylum Chordata; class Mammalia; order Carnivora; family Canidae; genus Vulpes; species Vulpes lagopus. The sequence goes on from NC_054826.1 coordinate 76,705,055, forward strand.
GGATTGATCCCCATGTTGGGTTCCCTGCTCAACAGGGAACCTGCTTCTCCCTCTCCCTCTGCTGCTCCCCCTGCTTGCGTGCACTCTCCCTCCCTCTCTCTCTTTCTCTCTCTCAAATAAATAAATAAAATCTTTTTAAAAATTACCTGATTTAAAATCACAAACAAGATGTATTGGAGATAGGGGCCTCCACATTGCAATGTTTTTCCCTGACATTGCAACAAGTTGATTCAACATTCAAGAGAGAAAATAGTATCAGTCACATATGTATTGGAACATGAACATAGCACCGGAAACCGTAAAAGTCCTTGAAGAAAGCACATGCAGTATTTTCTCTGACATCTCTGTAGCAACTTTTTTCTAGATAGGTCTCCCGAAGCAAGGAACACAAAAGCAAAAATAAACTATTGGAACTATATCAAAATAAAAAAGCTTCTGTATCCGTGAAGGAAACAATCAACAAAACTAAAAGGCCACCTATAGAATGGGAGAAGATATTGCAAATGACATATTTTATAAAGTACCCAAAATATATAAAATGAATCAACACCCCCAAAATAAATAACCAATTAAAAATGGGCAGAAGACATGAATAGACATTTTTCCAGAGAAGACATACAGATGGCCAACAGACACATGAAAAGATGCCCAACATCACTCATCATCAGGGAAACACAAATCAAAACTACAATGAAATACCACCTTATACCAGTCAAAATGGCTAAAATTAACAAGATGGGAAACAACAAATATTAGTGAGGATATGGAGAATGGGGAAACCTCTTGCACTTTGGTGGAAATGCAAACTGGTATAGCTACTGTGAAAAACAGCATAGAGGTTCCTCAAAAGTTAAAAATAGAGCTACCCTATGATCCAGCAATTGCACTACTAGGTATTTACCCCAAGTATATGAAAATACTGATTCAAAGGGATAGAGGCACCCTAATGTTTATTGCAGCATTACTTAAAATAGCCAAATTATGGCAACAGCCCAAGTATCCATCAATTGATGAATGGATAAAGAAGATGTGGTATAAGTATCTATCTATCTATCTATCTATCTATCTATCTATCTATCTATCATCTATCTCTATATATACCATGGAATATCATTTAGCCATAAAAAGAATGAAATCTTGCCAGTTGCAACAACATGGATAGAGCTAGAGTGTATTAAACTAAGTGAAAAAGTCAGAGTAAAACAAATACCATATGATTTCACTTACATGTGGAATTTAAGAAACAAAACAAATGAGCAAAGAGGGAAAAAAAGAGAGAAGCAAACCAAGAAACAAACTCTTAACTAAAGAGAATAAACTGATGGTTACCAGAGGGGAAGTGGTTGGGGGGTTGGGTGAAATAGGTGACGGGGTTTAAGGAATGCACTTGGTGTGACGAACACCAGGTTGGAAGCGTTGAGTAACTATATTGCACACTTGAAACTAATATTACACTGTGTACTAACTGGAATTTAAATTAAAACCTAAAAAAAAAAGAATGTGGACACAGCAACATTAATTGCAAGATAAAATCACGGATTGGCATTTTTAAAGCTCATAACTTCTTTGTCCAGATATAAGCCAAAGACAAAAACAAACTGAAGACATGTCAGTATGTGCTTCCTTGGCTATTTTCATCACACTATGCTCTTGCTGAGAGGTAGTTATATCAATGCATAAGCTAATAAGTGTTCTTATATTGACACAGTTATTTGGAATGAATTCAAGTTTTACTTTGACTGAGGAGGATACAAGTTATTGGGAAGAGTCTGCTCTACTAGGTTGGCAGTAGCATATATAAGGAATGAGATCTGCTATGAAACCAGAGTAGTTCTGAGGTTCTAGCTTGGGGACATTTTGCTATTTGAACAGATGTCTAAAATTTTATGAATATGATTGAGGTCCTCCACGCATTTGTTAAAAAAAAAGGTTGGATCATAATATATAAGTTAACTAGGAGAAATATGAGAAAAATTGTTCTTGCCTGCTTTAAGATACTTTAGTATCAGTAAGTATTTGGCAAGGAGGGACATTCCAAATACTGATGTTTTAAAGGAAATTATATTTTGTTGTATTATTACTAAAAGTCAAACTGCCTTAGGCTCTGAAAGAGTGTAGGGTCCCTAATTCCCATGTCAAGAGCATTTCCACTGTATCTGGTATTTTAACCATAAGCCTCTTTGCTGCAAACATTTTATGGCATAGCTAATTGGCTATAAGGCAATTTTGCCATAAGAGATAAGTGGTTGACAGTTTGATTTCATTTCTCCCTGATGCAGTACTTCAATTTTTATTTTATTTTATTTTATTTTTTTAATTAATTTTTATTGGTGTTCAATTTACCAACATACAGAAAAACACCCAGTGCTCATCCCGTCAAGTGTCCACCTCAGTGCCCGTAGTACTTCAATTTTTAAATTGTGTAAGTCTTAACCCTCATAGTGGTCTATACAGTAGCACAGAATTTTAAACCCCATTTCCCATTTAACTTAGGAATGGCTTTGACAGACATGTGACAATATGCCAAGAACAGCTTTCATAACACAATACAAAACTCAGATAGAAATGTGCATGTTAGTATCTGAAATGGATGCCTCTCTTTATGAAGGAAAAAAATTTTAGCAAAAAAAGAAAAAGTGAAATACCAAAGGAGGAGATGAATCAACAACCAAACCGCCCACCCCAAAACCAAAAAAGAAGTATGATACTGTGAATGAAAGACTTTGAAGGTGAGTGCTTAGGTACAATCTGCAGAATAAAATCAGCTATTTGTGCAGTATTACCATGAGTCTATATTATACATTTTGAATATATTCAAATAATTGATATTTTGCAATAAAATCTTTTTAATTTTGTTATTCATTTTTTTCTTATTTCATTATGTTTTTAATGTCCTTTGATTTTTTGTGATTTTATCTTTTATGGTAAAATTGCCTTATGGCCAATTAGTTTTGTGGAGAAAATGTTTGCAGCAAAATACTTTTGGCAAAGACACTTATGGTGAAACTACCTAGAGCAAATTTCTACCACTCTTGTGTTGACATATGAGGTATGAAAAACTAAGAGTTCTTTTGATCATCCACATATGCTTTAATTCAGTGCTGGATCTCTTTTCTCTATTTACTTAAAAGAAATAACTGATCAACCTTGGCATCAAAAATGTAAATAAGCTCCCCATCCATTATTTTGTAAAAGTAAAACTCCATTTTAATCAGCATATAAACAAACATAAAAATTGCTATGTTATATAATCCAGTTTCATTGCGTTTAAAACCTTTTTATTTTGAGATAATTGTAGATTCATACGTACTTGTAAGAAATATTACAGAGTTTTCATATATCCTTACCCAACTTCTCCAAATGGTGACATCTTGCACAATTATAATACCATATCTTAACCAGGAAATTAACATGGATACAATCCATTGACCATGTTCAGATTTCAACAGTTTTATATGTACTATTTGTGTATGTGTGTGTGTGCGCATGTGTGTGTGATATTTTGTTCCATACACTTTATCATATGTGTAGAATAGCAGGATTACCACCACATTAAAGATATAGAACAGTTCCATCACAAGGCACCCTCATGCTACCCTTTTATAGCCACAGCTGCTTCTCTCTCTGTCCACTTCTTAATTTCTGGCCAACACTAATCTGTTACTCATCTCTACATCTTGTTATTTCAAGAATATTTCAAGAATGCTATATAAATGGACCCATACGTAAACTTCTGAGATTTTTTTTCACATGGCATAACTCCCTTGAGATCTATTCAGGTTGTAACATGTATCATAGTTTGATGGGTTTTATTGCTGAGTATTATTCCATCATATGAATGTACCACTGCTTGCTATTCACTGGTTGAAAGATTGCTTCCAAATTTTGGATATTATGAATAAAGATGCTGTGGACATTTGTGTAAGTTTTCATTACTCTGGGGTAAATGACCAAGAGTAATTGCTGGATCACATGGTAAATGCATGATTATTTTTGTAAGAAACTGCCATACTCTTTTCCAGAGAGGCTATACCAATTTTACATTCCCACCAGTAATGCATGAGCAATCCAGTGTCTCCATATTTTTGCTAGGAGTTGGTGCTATCACTGCTTTTTATTTTAGTCACTTTGATAAGTGTATAATGATAGTTCATTGAGGTTTTAACTTGCATTTCCAGAGAGGCTGACATTGAGCATTTTCAGGTGTTTACCTTCCATCTGTATAGCCTCCACAGTGAAATGTCTGTTCATGTCTTTTGCTTATTTGCTAATTGTTTATTTATGATTTTTTTCTTGAGTTTTGAGTGTCCTATATGTATTCTAGGTGCTGGATATGTGGTTTTAAAATATTTTATCCTAGTTTGTAACTTTTCTTTTTATCCTTTTCACAGGACATTTCACAGAGCAAAACTGAGGTTTTTGTTTTGTTTTTGCTTTTGATGAAGTCCACTTAAAATTTTTTAATAGATTTTTTTTCTCTAATGAACCATATTTTTTGCGTCTCACCTTAAGTTTATCCCTTTCTATTTTTCCAAAGTGTGCATATTTGTAGCTAAAAAGAAAACTTTTTTTGAGTGGAACACTGCTGTGAATTCCCTATGTTTTCATGCCAGGAGCAATGTACTCATGTTCGGTGAACAGTTTGCTTCACTGTTGCTGCACAGTTTAGCAGTATAGGCAATAACCGAAGTCCTGGTAAGTACAAACTGCCTTTATTAAAACATTTTCCTCCTTGTTCTCACAATTGATAATCTTTCTCAGGGTTTTTACTGGTTCTGGTTTGGGGGATTGCCCTAGTTGGTGTGTACTCCAGACTCCAAGCACAGTAGATGTACAAAGTCTGTTTTATTTTATTGAAGGGGGTTTCTATAGTGGATTGGAAAGCGTATGCATGAAATTCTGTGGTAGCCATGCCCAAAAGTGAATATTCTGATATAGGAGCACACTGTTCCATCTTCTCACCAGTAAGGTGGGGATAACAATCCTAAGTATTCCGTAAAGTTGCTGAGAAAATAAAGTGAAATAATGTATGCAAAGCACTTTACAGAAGATCTGATGTACTGTTACCTGTTAAGATTATAACCTTTTCATTTCTAAGTGCATTCACTCTCAGATTATTTCCACCTAAAGTGAAGAATTTCAAAGTTCAATAGTTACTCCTGTCCTCTCATTAAGATCCATAGGAAAACATGAAGTTTTAAGGGAAAAAGTACTGGCTTTTTAAAATCCCCTAACAGGGGATAAAAACAGTGGGTTTATCCTGGGAGAGGAACATATCTTTGCTTATTTACAGGAGAATTATTATATAGTATATATCCCTTCTTTTGCAATTATAAAGCAGAAAACACATTTCTGGTAAGTTGTGTTCCTTCAAATTTGAGGCAAGGATGCAAGTTTATTTGAAATAGGGTCAAAGAAGTCACTAGAAGAGTAGGCAAATGAAACAGGAAGAAAAGGCGACCATAAAAGGATGTGCTACAAAAGGATGTGCTAATAACAAGCTACCTCTATAGCAACAGGAGTTTAATCCCTCTGAGAAGTCTGGGAGACAGTGTAGAAGACATGACTCATAGTTATCCCACTGGAGGGAGCAGGGATCAGGATATTCCTCTACCAGTTCACTTTGCCATTGGTGGATGGGTGCTGCAAGGTGGAGTGGATTGATTCCTTGGCATATCCCATCAGCTCCAGGACAAAGAGAGACCTTGGCAAATAATTAAAGGTGCTGGCTGTTGGAAACTGAGCAAAGAAAAGATGAAGTATGGAGGGATAGAGGCAAAGCTCTCATGGTTTCTGCTGCAATCTGTTCCTAGCCCCTCACACTTCCACTTGTGCCCCATGTTCACTTTATCTCATACTATTTCTTCAAGTTTGGGGCCAGTCACAAGGGCTTAGCAGACAAGCTACAGCCCCCACTGCTGTGACGGGTTTCAAGGATATCATTGATTTTTATCATCTCTTCTCTCCTCCATCCATTCTAGATCTCCCCACTCTCAGCTGGGACTTTGGTGTGTGGAGGCTGCTAACTCGATGGGATAAGCCACACTTTCATCTCCAAGGGGCCTGGGCCCCTGGTTAACATTTTAGCGATGCTGTAGTTGTTACTATGGCTCATGTACAGTTACAGAAAGGCATGCAAACATCAATAAGAGGGGCTCCAGTGAATTCTCTGGGTTACCCAAGCCTTACCCCCTTGCCTCACTCTATAGCTACATATTTATTTCCTTGGAATGATCAGAGACAATGATTTCTGGCAATGTAACAATTCGTTTCTTTACTGGTCCAAAATGAGAGCTTTTAGTAGGACCCCTACTATATTCTTGGGTAGAACCTTTTGCTCACCAAGGTGCCATCCACATTCTTATGCCCCAGACATAAACTAATGTAGGTATTCTATCTGGGGGTAAGAATATCATCTTAATTATGCATCTAGGGACTGAGAAAATGTCCCCTGAGGGGCAGACTTGGGCCAGCTCTCCATTTGCCACTCAGTCTTCACTTCCGTCACTCTCATAGGTGTTGTGCAGTGATTTGCTCAGACTCTGCACCAAATAGTCCTCAAATGGCGTGGTCATTCCCTTCTCTTCCGTGTGCAACTACATGGGTAAATGGCCAGCGATTCTTTTGGAGTAGCATTAGGGGAACTCTGCTCTATGTGCTTGGTGGTGCCACAGGGAAAAGCCTTCAGTGGCTTCAGTTGATTGGCTCTGGATGTGAGAGCTGATTCTGGCCAGAGTTGGAGTGGCTGTTCATCAGTTCTTGTCAGTCATTGGTTGAAGACCATCCTGGGAGCATCAATTCCCTGGTGTTCCTGATCAGCCCAGCAGGAACAGAATGGGTTTCTGGCTCAGACAAAGTCCTTAGAATGAGCTGCAGGTACTAGCAATGGGAATTTGGGCAGATATGCACAGAAGTGGCAAGAACCAAGGAATCACAGTGCAGGGTCCACGAACCACATTGTTGACAAACCCACTAGTCTGAAACAATTTGGTTATAGTATTACCAACTGGTATGGGGGAGTTCAGTGGATTTCTGCATCAGCTAAATGCAGGGTTTATTTTTCCCTACAACTTTTTAATCAGCTAACTGTGGCTAGTATTTATTTTTCCCCTTTAAATTAAAAAAACAAAGCTCATTGGTGAAAATCATTATCCAAGCAACACACACGATCATTGAGAAAATGCTATAATACAAGTCATGGAGTAAGAGCCATAGGAACACTGAAGAGAGAATTGCTATTCTAATGGGAGAGTTAAAGAGAAGGAAACAGGCAGAGATCTTGAGCATCTTTGCTGACTCCCTTGTCTTCTGTCTCATCTTTTGCAGCATCAGAACACCCCCATGAGATAGATACAATTTGAATATCATTCTAACTTCATCAAAAAGGAAGCTGAATAATTAAAAAAAATTAACATGTTCAAGGTTACACTGAATTTTAGGAATACAACTGTGCCTCTTGATTCCCATTTAGTATTCAGATACTCCCTAAACTACTCTTTATCTCACTTCAATTGCTATCTCAAATTATACTGTTAAGTTCATACTCCACAATCTGTTTTCTCTAGGGGAATGGAGAATGACAGCCTATCTATCATCCATCTTTGCTTTAGAATGAAATGTGACTTTTATGTAACTGCAGTAATATATGTATGCTGTAAAAATGCCTTGCAGTCTAAAAATGCTACAAATAAATTGGGAAATGAAGACTAATGTGCTGCTGAAAGGTTATAATTTTCAACTCTTAGCATGAGTCAGACTCCGTGTGCCAATGCTCCCTTGAAACGGGATTGACAGTTCTCCAGCATTAAGCAGAAACACAGTAGAACTCATCTCACACATTGTAAATGTCTTGAACCCAACCCACTGCCACAAATGATACATGGAACTTGGGACCTCTTGTTGGAGGGGTAAACCCAAAGACCATGTAGCCTGACAATAATATCTTCCTGTTATTTTCATTCACACCCATGTATTCTTTCTGAAACTTCTCTTTCAGGGGTACATCAAATGGCCTTGTAATGTACTTTCAGTTATATTCCCATGCAGCATGCTGGCCGATTTTTGTACTGAGGGTGTCTAACCTTTATTCTCAGTATCCAAAGCATGGATACTGGCAGGAAGGAATATACATGTGAATAAAAACCTGATTTTTCAAGTAGTTCATCTACTGTGTACTTTACTTGTAGAGGAAGGATTGAGACTGAATACTTGTAATCATTCAATTCCCAGAGAGTTTCGGGTGCTCATTTTATGAATCTTTGCTCCAAATCCTTGCTTTTTGGTCAAGAAGCACAAAGGTGAAGTTTCCTGGGGGCAAAGGAAAGGGTGTGATTTCTTCTGTCACCTCCCAGCCAGCCACACATCCATTAACACCACCAATAGATTGCATTAAGCCTTCCACTTCTCCTTGGATATTTAGAGCTTATAGAATCCACTTTATTCTCTTATTTTGTGAGGATGGGGATTACAATTCTGATTTTCTTCTCTCTAATTCTTCAAAGATGACTAACAGCAGTTCTCTCTGCAATCCCTGCACTTATTTTCTTCCAGATGGAAATTCATTTAAGGACTAAGTCCCCAATTACAACCTCTTTATCTATCTCTGGCTTCAATTCCCTCTTAACAATATTAGTTTCACCTTCCCAGTGTGACACCAATGCTTTTAGACAGAGCAGATGGAAGTAAAATAGAAGCTGAAAACACAATCATTTTTGTAGTTTGTTAGGATTAAATCTTTGTCCCTAAAGCAGATTTCATAAAGCTTATATTATAACCTAAAACAAAGCAAGCTACAAAAAGTTAAAAATATAAAAATAAAAACATTATCACCAACATTGTCTCCCTCTCCACTCTCAGTACCTCAATTAAAAATAAGTCATCATTAGCTATGTTAGATATTTTCTTCATTTTGGGTTTTAACTCTTCTAATTTATAAGTTATAGCTCTTAATAAGCCACCCCCAAATCATGCATATTTTAGTCTTTCCATTTTCCTGAAGAATATTATACCATCTTTATTTTTAAATATTTTCAAGGCCTGACACTGACGTATTTATTTTGAATGGTGATTGGTGAATTGAACTTGCACAATGGTTAGGACTTCATTATTTCAGAAAGTGTGGGCTTTGGAATCTGAAAAACACTATCTTCCCCATTTAAACACTTGGATGACCTTCAGCAAGCAGATTAATGCCTTTGAACTTTAGTTTCCTCCTCTATAAATGAGCTGTTAGGATTAAGTGTAATAATATTTGTGAAAGCCCTGAGTCAGGTGCCTGATACATGACAGGAAATCTGTAAAGGTTCACATGCCCCCTCCTTTGATGAGTTGTGTTGGGATTGAAACAATTGATTTTGGAGCATTATAGAAAATTAATTTCTATAGATCTTTATAAAACTAAGGCAACAAGAGTTAAGGAAAATTCATTAATCAGAGTTTTGAATACTTTAAGAAGCCTATTAGAACTTCAGGCTCTCAGGATGTAGTTCCCAGTCTTTTCCCAACAAGATTAATTTTTCAAAGATTATAATTTATGATGACTGATATCAATACTGTACAATTTGTCAGAGAATCTTTTAACCTTTCTCACAACCAATACATACATCAGAGACTCAAATACTTAAGGAAATAGTTTTATCTAGTTTTACACAAACTAACATACTTCACCCTAAGAAATTTTTTCAGAAGATGGAGAGTGGAGATTATTTTTATAAGTTAGGCTGGAAAGAAAAGTCCTTAATCTAATATTTTACTTCCATTATGGAATGATAAGAAATAGCCAGAAACTTAACACAAAATGGGACTCTTTTGAAATAGAGAACAGAGTGGAAGATTTGAGATTTGAAAATCTCAAATTAATTTTTCTAAAGCAAAGGCAAGTTTTATTTTCTGTAGTAACAAACATTTAAGCATCAAACAAAATAATTGGACCCTGGGTGCCCAAGGGCCAGTAGAGGCAGAAGATTAGACCCTCAGAATAACGTGGCAGCTACTGCAGGAATCACTGCCCTACGAAGGGACACAAGGTTGGGCCGTAGCCCCATTTGCAGCTAGTGATGTGGATGGAGCTAGAGGATATTATGTGAAGTGAAATGATTCAATCAGAGAAAGACAAATACCAGATGATCCCACTCATATATGGAATTTAAGAAACAAAACAAATGAACATGGGGAAAGGAAGAAAAAAGAAAGAGGGAGGCAAACCATAATAGATTATCAACTGTGGAAAACAAACAGGGTTGCTGGAGGAATGTGGAGGGATGTGGAGGGATGGACTAAATGTGTGATGGGTATGACGAAAGGCACTTGCGATGAGCACTGGGTGTTGTATGTAAGTGATGAATCACTAAATTCTACTCCTGAAACCAATATTACACTCTATGTTAACTAAGTAGAATTTAAATAAAAACTTGAAACAAACAAAACTCAACATCTGACTCCAACTCCTATGCTCTTAACCACTGCCCTGAATTGATTCCTTTGTTAACAGCTCCCACATAACAGAATGGAATACCTAGATTTCACAGACCTCAAAGTCTATATGACACTAATTTTCCAGGAAGGAAATCTTCCTGATAATATTTGTACATTGGCCTATAGGTTCTTAAGCAATTGAACAAGCTGACAAATTCTTATTCTTCCTAATAGTTAATGAAAACATGAAAAATAAAATTAGCAATCATAGTTTAATCACAAGGGAGAAAAAGAAAAGTTATCAACTGATTAGTCATTTGTCGAAGCTTGTTGAGATTCAATAGGTATAAATTATGCAGGAGAAAAAAATCTGCTGGATCCTATGATTATTTTCATTCTCTGGTTTTATTATGGGCATAAGAAATTTCCCAGAATTGAATGAGTTATCAGTATCAAATGGTTCTTAATTTAGAAAGAATACCATAATCACTTAGGTTTTTTTTTCATTTGCTCTATTCTGAGTTTATGTTTTCATATGACAAGCTCCAGGTGACACCTAATTATTAAAAGTTCTTCCAATTCTACACTTAGTTCATTTGATAGCAAATTTGTCCTCAGTAGCTTTCTTAGAGGCAAGTTTCTCATATTGTCCTCTGTTCTGTATATACTAAGAATTCAAAACAGTTGTGTGACAAGTGAAAGTGTAGCCCATCATTCAGATGGCCTCTTCTTGGTGCTGGATGTAGAATCCAGCTGTAGATTAAAATAGACTAATGATTCTGTTATTCACAGTGACATGCCATCATATAAATATGGAAGCTAAAGATGGGCATGTGAAGCTGACTTCCATTTATGTATTAATATTTTTAACTGTGCTCATTTCCTGATCTTATAAACCACAATTGGATTTTTTAGTGTAATTTATTAGAGCCATAATTCTTTTTTAAATTTAAAATCAATTATTTAACATAGTGTATTAGTAGTTTCTGAGGTAGAGGTAAGTGATTCATCAATCTTATATAACACCCAGGGCTCAATACCACTAAGTGCTCTCCTTAATGCCCCTCACCCAGTTACCCCATCCCCTTAACCTGCTCCCCTCCAGCAACTCTGTTTGTTTCATAAAGTTAAGAGCCTCTTATGGGTTGTCTTTCTCTCTCTCTCTGATTTTGTCTTATTTTATCTTTCCCTCTCTTTCCCTATGTTTTGTTTCTTAAATTCCACATATGAGTGAAATCATATATTTATCTTTTAGAGTCATCATTCTTGATGAAATTGCCACAAGCACAGCAACTCTGGTAAGTCAGAGTGTGTTCATGTCAATGTTTAAGCATGTGAAAAACTCATATTTATTTATTTATTTTTTAAAGATTTTATGTATTTATTAATGAGAGAGAGAGAGAGAAGAGAGAGGGTGCATGTCTCATATGTGCAAAGGGAATAGAGGGAGAGGGGCAGAGGGAAAGGGACAGAGACAAGCAGACTTCACGCTGAGCATGGAGCCCCATGTGGGGCTTGACCCTCAGCTTGATCTCAAGACCCTGAGATCATGACCTGAGTGGAAACCAAGAGTGGGACACTTAGCTGAGTGAGCAACCCAGGTGCCCCCAGAGGTAACTTTTATTAATATTCTGCTAGTTTTTCTCTTTTCATGTGTAATCATGTATATCATACATTCTTTCTGTTTAAGATGTATATCTTGCAATAATCTTCTCTGGTAATCTAGGCAGTGTTTACTTGAATATATCTCATTAGAACTTTATTTTAACTCTAACCTATTCCAACTGTGCATTAAATAAACTTTCTACCATATTCTAGACTTGTCTTTCCCATCTGTTCCCTATATCACTCTCAATCCCATCCTATGACTTTTGCTTGGGGTGAAACTCTCCCTTCAAATCTTAATCTTCTTTTCCACCAACCTAAATCATATATTCATTCTTTATTAATTTATTTATACAAATATTTATTGAGGACCTACAATGTGCCAGGTACTGTTCTTGGGGCTGAGGGTACTTCTGCATCACTTGAAACTATATGATGGAATTTAGCGTATTCAGTAGTGAATATAATGAAGTCCCTAATCTCATGGATTTATATTCTCTCCACAAATATATAAAATGTAAGATGATGAAAGCCTGGTAAGTGGGTAAGAGTCATGGCAGTGAGTGGACTGTTATTTTTAAATACTGTAGTCAGGGAGATCTAAGGAAAGACCTGAAAGAGGTCAAGAGTGAACAATGGGATATCTGGAGGAATCTTTATGGCAAAAGGTATGGCAGGAAAAAGACCCTGACACTAGAGTGTGCTTAAAGAATCCAAGGAATAAGAAAGAGACCAGGGGTGGCTTGAACTTACCCAGTCTGTAAGGGATAGAAGGAGACAGGTCAGTGAGATCAGTAGGCATCATGGTAAGGACTTTGGGTATTCTGCTCTGAATGAGATGAGACATCATGGAGGCTTTTGAATGGAGGAATTCCATGATCCTGTAGATATATTTAATGGTTACTCTGGCCTAGAGGGAGCCAGGAGTGGGAACAGGTGGCTGGTCAGGAGGTCACAGAGGAAATACTGGCAGAGGATGATTTCGTTAGTGAGAAGTGGTCAGATTATGGATTTGTTATGAATATAGAGTCAAAAGGACCTGCCCTTGGAAGTGGGGATTGAGAGAGGAGAGGAGTCAAGAGTGACTCCAGGGTCTGGAGCCTAAGCAACTTGAAGAATGCATTTACCAAGATGAGAGAGATTGTGCAGGAACAGGGTTGGCAAGTGTGGTGGGTGCTGGAGTATATTAAGGGTTCAGTGATGAATGAACTCTACATGGAAATGTCATGGATGTAGTTGGATATATGAATCTGGGTTTTTCAAGGGAATTGTTGCCTGGAAATAGGAATGTGGAATTGGTATAATATAGATGGTATTTGAAGTCATAAGACTGGATGAAGTTACCAAAGAGTGGTTGTAAATAGAGGGGAGAGGAGAAAAATCAGGAACTAGAAGGAGAGGGGAAGAAGAGAAGCTGTCTATGGGCTTAAAATTCTTAAAAGCTCAATGTAAGCCTTATTTCCTTTTCAAAACTTCTCTCATTATTTAGGTTAAATTTATCTATTTCCTGGTCCTTCTGCATCACTTGAAACTATATGATGGAATTTAGCATTCAGTTACATCTTGTGTATTCTGTAGTATTATAGGAATATTCACTGTGTGGCTACTATTTAGGTGTCAGTTGCAGTACTAGGGACTGGTCGCATTATGGTGAATCAGATAGACACGGAGCTTCTCAGTGGGAATTTTTGCCCCTGTTGGATAACTGTAGTGAAATGGTGTATGGTCTATACATAGAGTGTAAAGTGATGTGCTATATACATATATACATATAGCATATAGTGACATAGTATTATTGACTACTAAATATGAAGTCCATATTCTCTCCTTCCTCTTTCTTGGTATTTCTTCAGTGGTGTTAAATCTTAAGAACAGAAGTTCAGCAGTGATAAATACATCATTCCTTTGATTGCTCAAGGAAATATTTCTATTTTTTATTTTTAAATTATTTTTTAAAGATTTTATTTATTTTTCATGAGACACACACACACACACACAGAGAGAGAGAGAGAGAGAGAGAGAGAGAGGCAGAGACACAGGCAGAGGGAGAAGCAGGCTCCATGCAGGGAGCCCGACATGGACTCGATCCCGGGTCTCCAGGATCACACACTGGGCTGATGGCGGCGCTAAACCGCTGAGCCACCAGGGCAGCCCTCAAAGAAATACTTTTAAAAATATATAAATGTTTGGAAATTTGATCTGAATATTGCTTATTTAATCAGTGCATAACATGTATTTTGTTGTAATATCAAGTAGCATCTGTTAAAAATGATTCTCCATAATGCCATCTCAGCTTGGCTAATTCTGAATAATTTTCCAGTATATTTCTTTATTTAAAAAATATGTTTAAATTCAATGTAGTTAATATGTTGTGCATTATTAGTTTCAAGGGTAGAGTTTAGTCATTCATCAGTTGCATATAACACCCAGTGCTCATTATAGCAAGTGCCCTCCTTAATGCCCATCATCCAGTTACCCCATCCCCCAAATGGCCTCCCCTCCAGCAAGTTTAGTTTGTTCTCTATGGTTAAGAATCTCTTACAGTTTGCCTCCTTCTCTACTTTTATCTTATTTCATATGTTCATGTGCTTTGTTTCTCAAATTCCACATGTGAGTGAAATCATATGGTATTTGCCTTTTTCTGACTGACTTATTTCACTTAGCATAATACTCTCTAGTTCTATCCACATCATTGCAAATAGCAAGATTTCATTATTTTTGATGGCTGAGTAATATTCCATTAGATATATCACATCTTCTTTATCCATTCACATCTTCTTTATCCAGTCTTCTGTCAATGGACACCTGGGTTCTTTCCATATTTCGGTTATTGTGGACATTGCTGCTATAAACATTGGGATGCAAGTGCCCCTTTTAATCAGTATTTTTGTATCCTTTGAATAAATACCTATTTGCTTTGCTGGGTCATAGGGTAGCTCTACATTTAACTTTTTGAGGAACTTCCATACTGTTTTCCAGAGTGGCTGCACCATTTGCATTCCACCAACAGTTTAAGATGGTTCCCCTTTCTCCACATTCTTGCCAACATCTGCTGTTTCCCAAGTTAATTTTAGACTTTCTGACACATGTGAAGTGGTATCTCATTGTAGTTTTGATTTGTATTTCCCTGATATCAAGTGATGTTGAACATATTTTATTCTGTCAGCCATTTGTATATCTTCTTTTGAGAAATGTCTGTCCATATCTTCTGCCCATTTCTTCACTGGATTTTTTTGATTTTTGGCTCTTGAGATTGATAAGTTGTGTATAGATTTTGGATAATAGCCCTTTATCTGATATGATATTTGCAAATATCTTCTCTCATTCTGTAAGTTGGATTTTAGTTTTGTTGATTGTTTCCATTGCTGAGCAAAAGATTTTTATACTGATGAAGTCCCGAGTTCATTTTCACTTTTGTTTCCCTTGTCTATGGAAATGTGTCTTGCAAGAAATTGCTGTGGTTGAGTCCAAAAAGGTTTCTGCCTGTGTTCTCCCCTAGGATATGGATGGATTCCTGTCTCACATTTAGGTCTTTCATTCATTTTGAATTTATTTTTGTGTATGGTGTAAAAAAAAGTGGTCCAGATTCATTTTTCTGCATGTGCCTGTCCAATTTTCCCAACACCATTCGTTAAAGAGACTGTCTTCTTTCCACTGATTATTCTTTCCTGCTTTGTGGAAGATTAGTTGACCACAGAGTTGAGGGTCCATTTCTGGGTTCTCTATTCTGTTCCATTGATCTTTGTGTCTGTTTTTGTGCCAGTACCATACTATCTTGATTAGTATAGCTTTGTAATAGAGTTTGAAATCCAGAATTGTGATGCCACCAGCTTTAGTTTTCTTTTTCTTTTTTTTTTTTTTTAAATTTTTTTTTTTATTTATTTATGATAGTCACAGAGAGAGAGAGAGAGGCAGAGACACAGGCAGAGGGAGAAGCAGGCTCCATGCACCGGGAGCCCGATGTGGGATTCGATCCTGGGTCTCCAGGATCGTGCCCTGGGCCAAAGGCAGGCGCCAAACCGCTGCGCCACCCAGGGATCCCTAGTTTTCTTTTTCAACTTTACTTTGGCTATTCATGGTCTTTTCTAGTCCATACAAATTTTGTTCCAACTCTGTGAAAAATATTGTTGGTATTTTGATAGGGATTGCATTGAATGTATAGATTACTCTGGGAAGCATAGACTGTTTAACAATATTTGTTCTTCCAATCCATGATACCTTTTTCTATTTCTTTGTGTCTTCCTCAATTTATTTCATGAATGTCCTATAGTTTTCAGAGTATAGATCCTTTATCTCTTTGGTAAGGTTTATTCCTAGGTATGCTATGGTTTGTGGCACAATAGTAAATGGAACTGATTCCCGAATTTCTCTTTTTTCAGTCTCATTTTTAGTGTATAGAAATGCAACTGACTTCTGTGCATTTTGCAACTGACTTCTTGATTTTGTATCCTGACACTTTGCTGAATTCCTTTATGAGTTGTAGCAATATTGGGGTGGAGTTTGGTTTCTCTGTATACAGTATGTCATCTGCAAAGAGTGAAAGTCTGACTTCTTCTTCACCTATTCAGATGCCTTTTATTTCTTTTTGTTGTCTGATTGCTAAGTCTAGGATGTCTAGTAATATGTTGAAAAACAGTGGTGAGACTGGACATCCTTGTTGTGTTCTTGACCTTTGGGGAAAAGTCTCTCAGTTTTCCCCATTAAGAATGATATTTACTGAGCTATTCATATATGGCTTTTATGGTATTGAGATATGTTATGTCTATCCCTACTGTTAGGTTTTTTTCCAAAATGAACAGTGGAGAAAAAAACAAAACAAAACAAAACAAAACAAACAAACAAAAAACAGCAGAGCCAGGCAGTAGGTTCGAGAGTGCTTTAATGGAGAGCACTCCTGGGTGAGGTTCTGTGACTTGGAGAGGTGGCCTGAGTCAGGGAAGTCGCACCGGGGTTGGGGAGTGTGGGGGTTTTTAAGCTTTATTGGTTCCGGGTCTGGATCCGGGTTGGTCCCTTACCAAATTAGGCAAGGGAACATCATGATTGGTTGGGGGTGGGGATAGTACAGAGGATGGGGGGTGGTCCCTGGCTGGAAAGTCCTGGATGGAAAGTTTCAGTTTCCTGTCTAGGCTTTGATTTACTGGAGATGATGTGGTGGTCATGGCTGCTTTGGCGGCAAGATCAGCCATTTTGACCCAATTTGAGATGTCCGCCATTTGGGGTGCCCCTGTCTCTCAGCCAGCCCAACACCTATACTGTGGAGAGTTTTAATTAAGAAAGAATGCTGTACTTTGTCAAATGCTTTTTGGGCATCTATTGAGAGGATCATCTAGTTCTTATCCTTTCTTTCATTAAGGTAGTGTATCACATTGATTGATCTTCAGATATTGTAACACCATTGCAGTCCAGGAAGAAATCCCACTTGGTCTTGGTGAATAATCCTTTTAATGTACTGTTGGGCCCTACTGGCTAGTATCTTAGTGAGAATTTTGGCATCCATGTTCATCAGGGATATTGGTCTGTAATTCTCCTTTTTGGTGGGATCTTTGTCTGGTTTTGAGATAAAGGTAATGCTGGCCTCATAGGAAGAGTTTGGAAGTTTCCATTCCATTTTTATTTTTTGAAACAGCCTCAAAAGAATAGGCATTAAATCTTCTTTAAATGTTTGGTAGAATTCCCCTGGGAAGCCATCCAGCCCTGGACTCTTGTTTATTGGGAGGTTTTGGATTACTGTTCAAATTTCCTTGTGGCTATGGGTCTGTTCAGGTTTTCTATTTCTTCCTGTTTCAGTTTATATATTTGTAGGAATGCATCCATTTCTTCCAGATTGCCTAAGTTGTTGGAATATAGTTGCTTATAATATGTTCTTATGGTTGTTTGTATTTCTTCAGTGTTGGTTGTGATATCTCCTCTTTCATTGCTGATTTTATTTTATTTATTTTTTTTCATTGCTGGTTTTATTAATTTGAGTCCTTTCTTTTTTCTTCTTGATAAATCTGGCTAGAGGTTTATTGATCTTATTAATTTTTTCAAAGAACTCCTAGTTCTGTTGATCTCTTCTACTGCTCTTTGGTTTCTATTTCATTGATTTCTGCTCTACTCTTTATTAATTCTGTTCTCCTGCTGGGTTTAGGCTTTATTTGTTGATCTTTCTCTAGGTCTTTTAGGTGTAAGGTTAGGTTGTGGATTTGAGACTTTTCTTCTTTTTGAAAAATGTTTGTATTGCTATGTACTTCCTCTTAGGACTGCTATTGCTGCATCCCAAAGGTTTCGAACAGCTGTATTTTCATTTTCATTTGTTTCCATGAATTTGTAAAATACTTCTTTAGTTTCCTGGTTGACCTGTTCATTCTTTAATAGGATGGTCTTTAACCTCCATGCATTTGTTTTCCTTCCAAATTTCCTCTTGTAATTGACTTCAAGCTTTAGAGCTATGTGGTCTGAAAATATGCATGATATGATCACAATCTTTTGATACCAGTTGAGACCTGATTAGCATGATAAATGGTCCTCCACCCCCTCATTATCTTTTTTCTTTTTTAATTTTATTTATTCATTCATGAGAGAGAGAGAGAGAGAGAGAGAGAGAGGCAGAGGGAGAAGCAGGTTCCATGCAGGGAGCCTGACATGGGACTCCATCCTGGCCAGGATCAGGCCCCTGGGCTGAAGGCAGAGCTAAACCGCTGAGCCACCTGGGCTGCCCCACACCCCCTCATTTTCAATCTGGAGGTGTCTTTAGGTCTAAAATGAGTTTCTTGTAGATAGCATATCAGTGGGTCTTGCTTTTTTATCCAGTCTGTTACCCTATGTCTTTTGATTGGAGCATTTAGCCCATTTACATTCAGAGTAACCACTGAAAAATATTAATCTAGTGCCATTGTATTACCTGTAAAGATCTTGTTTCTGTATATTGTCTCTGGTCCTTTCTGGTCTATGTTACTTTTGGGCTCTCTCTTCACTTAAAGGATCTCCTTTAATATCTCTTGCAGGGCTAGTTTAGTGATCACAAATTCTTTTAGTTTCTGTTTGTCCTAGAAGCTCTTGATCTCTCCTTCCATGCGAATGACAGCCTTGTTGGATAAAGTATTCTTGGCTGAATATTTTTCTCATTTACACTCTGAACATATCATGTCAGTCCTTTCCTGCCTGCCAGGTTTCAGTGGATTGGTCAGCTGCCAGTCCAATGTTTCTACTTCTGTTGGATAAGGACCTCTTGTCCCGAGGTGCTTTCAGGATTTTCTTTGTCTCTGAAATTTGTAAGCTTCACTATTATATATTGAGGTGCTAACCTATTTTTTTTATTGATTTTGAAGGGAGCTCTCTGCCTCCTGAACTTGGATGCCTATTTTCTTCCCCAGATTAGGGAGGTTTTTAGGTATAATTTGCTCAAATGTACTTTCTGTCACACTCTTTCTTCTTCATCTGGGACCCCAATTACTCTAATATTGCTTCATTTTATGGTATCTCTGATCTCTAGAATCCTCCTCTCATAATCCAGTAGTTATCTTTTTCTCATTTTCTTTATCTCCATCATATTATCTTTAATATAAGTGATTATTCTGCCTCATTTATTCCAGCAATTAGAACCTCTATTTTTTATTGTATCTCAATAATACCTTTTTTTAAATTTTGACCTGATTAGATTTTAGTTATTTTATTTCTCCAAAGGGATTCTCTAGTGTCTTCTATGTTTTTTTCAAGCCCAGTTACTATCTTTATAATCATTATTTTGAATTCTAGCCCTGACTTCTTACTTACATCTGTATTGATTAAGTCTCTGTCAGTAAGTACTGTCTCTTGTTTTCTTTTTTTTTTGTCTTGTCATTTTGTCCAGAGAAGAATAGATGAACAAGAGAATGACATACAAATATATCAACCATGATCCCAGCAAAAAATACACTAAACAAATAAGAAGATATCAGAACCCAAAAGAGAAAAAAAAGGAAAAAAGAAAGAATATAATCAAACAGATGGCCAGAACAAAATAACACACTATGTTCTGTGTGTATTTTGGTCAGTTTGTTAGAAGAAGCTAGATCCTAAAATTGAAATGAAAGAAAAATTGTGTATATATATATATATATTAATATATATAAATATATGTAATATAGAATTGTATATAAAATGTATGTAAAATATAATTGTATATATAAATATATATCAATATATCTAATTATTGTATTATTTATTATTATTTTATTTATATTTATTATTTAATTATTAATGTAAAAATTATTATATTTATATATATAAAGTTGAATATAATGAAAGAAAGTTGAATACAATGAAAGAAAATTGAAATGAAAGAAAAATTTTATATTTACATATAAAGTTGAATACAATGAAAGAAAGCCAAAAATGAAGAACATATATATATAAAATTTAAGTGTAAAAATGAAAATTAAAAGGACTTAAAAAAGAGTTAATAAAATAAGAAACTAGTTGAAAAGGTAAAAAAGAAAAAAGAAAAAAAATTAAACTGAAAGATTAAAGAATTATGAGAAAAAACAGTGCATTCTATATACTATTTTCCTCTAGCACTGTAGTTTTGTAGTTCTGTGTGATCAGTAAACTTGGTATTAGCCAAATGTTCTTGCTGTTTTTCTGGGAGAGGGGACTATTGTACCCATTCTCAGATGTCTTTGCCCCAGAGGAATTGCACTTCCTTTACCAAAGTGCAGCGCCCAGTGTAAGTGGCATCAGATTGCTCTATGTAGCTTTTGTCCCCTGAAGGCTTTCTGTACTGCTTTAGAGGATAAAAATGACTATGCTCCTATCTCTAGCTCTGGAACTGAAAATTTGCATACACCTTCCCCCTTCGCTCCCCCTTCAGCAAGCCCACACAGAAAAGCAGTCAATCACTCTTGTCTCCCTGGTTTCTATCCACACTCTGGGTTCACCCAGCCTGTGACCGAGTGTTTTTTTTTTCCTTTTTTTAAAATTTTAAAAATTTTAATTTATTTATTTTAATTTTTAAATTTAAATTTAATTTAATTTAATTTAATTTAATTTAATTTAATTTAATTTTTTGACCGAGTGTTTTAATTTCAGGCACTGATTCCATTTTGAGTCTCCAAACTTTATAGAGTCTTGTGGCCACACCCCTTGGCTCCTCCCAGGGAAGGACGAGGGGGGGTCTCATCACAGTTCTGCCCCTTGGTGGACCCCTCCCTGGAGAGCAGTCATCTGACCAGGCCTCAGTTTGTGGTTTATGGCAACACTGAGCTGAAAGCTCACTCCTGGGCTGCCTAACGGCAGCTGGCTTCCCTGCTCTGACACGTGGAAATTCTGTCACACTCAGGCACTCCTGTTCCTTCTGTGACCCTGGGGATCCTGAGACCACACTGTTCTACCTAGGATTCTGCCCCGATTCACCAATCAAGCACCCTTTCAGGCAGGAACATTTCTCACTGGAGCAGACTTCTAAAATTCCAATTTTGTGCTGTGCTGCTATATCACTTTCCAGTAGCCAGCTTCCAGAGGCTTTCCGCCCCCTTGGTGTATCTCATGATATATCACCCCAGATTCACTTCTCTGCACCTCCTACCTTGCAAAGAGTGGTTGCTTTTCTCTTTGTAGAATTACAGCAATTCTTTTCTTAGAGCTCCAGTTGAGTTCACAGGTGTTCAGAATGATTTGATAGCTATCTAGCAGAATTCCAGGGACCAGACAAAACTAGGGTTCCCTATTTCTCCACCGTCTTCCACCTCTTAATTTTACTAATTCTTTCAAACAGCCAGCTCCTAGCTTTGTTGAACTGTTTTTTTAAGTAAAAAAATTTCTATATCATTGATTTCTGCTTTAATCTTTATTATTTCTCTTCTCCTGCAGGTTCTAGGCTTTATTTGTTCTTCTTTTTTCCAGCTCCTTTAAGTGTAAGATTAGCTTGTGTATTTGAGACTTTTCTTGCTTCTTGAGGAAGCCCTGTACTGTATATACTTCCCTCTTAGGACCACCTTTGCTGCCTCCCAAAGGTTTTGAGCTGTCGTGTTTTCATTTTCATTTGAATTCCATGCATTTTTTTTTATTTCTTAATTTTTTGGTTGACCCATTCATTGTTTAGTAGGATGTTCCTTAACCTTCATGCATTTGTTTTCCTTCCAAATTTCTTTTTTGGTCAACTTCAAGTTTTATAGCATTGTGGTCTGAAAATATGCAAGGTATGATCTCAATCTTTTTGTACCAGTAGAGACCTGATTTGGGACCCAGTATCTGATCTATTCTGGAGAATGTTCCCATTACACATGAAAAGAATGTGTATTCTGATGCTTTAGGATGGAGTGCTCTGAATATATCTGTGAAGTCCATCTGGTCCAATGTGTCATTCAAAGCACTCATTTCCTTGTTAATCTTTTGCTTAGATGATCTGCCTGTCCATTGTTGTGAGTGGTATGTTAAAGTCCCCCACCATTATTGTATTATCATAAATGTTTTTCTTTAATTTTGTTATTGATACATTTATATATTTGGCTGCTCCCAAGTTAGGGGCATAAATATTTACACTTGTTATATCTTCTTATTGGATAGACCCTTTTATTATGATATACTATCCTGCTTCATCACTTATTAAAATCTTTGGTTTAAAATCTAGTTTGTCTGATATAAGGATGGCTACTCCAGCTTTCTTTTGATGTCTATTAGCATGATAAATGATTCTCCATCCCCTCACTTTCAATCTGGAGGTGCCTTTGAGTCTAAAATGAGTCTCTTGTAAGCAGTATATTGATGGGTCTTTTTTTTTTAATCCATTCTGATACTCTATGTCTTTTTGATGAGATCATTTAGTCCATTTACATTCAGAATAATAATAATTATTCTTTTAAGATTTTATTTATTTATTCATGAGAGACACACACAGAGAGATGTAGAGACACAGGCAGAGGGAGAATCAGGCTCCATGCAGGGAGCCTGATGCAGGCCTCAATCCCAGGACTTCAGGATCACACTCTGAGCCAAAGGCAGATGCCCTACTGCTGAGCCACCTGGGCATCCCAGAATAATTATTGAAAGATATTAATTTAGTACCATTGTATTACCTGTAAAGTCACTGTTCCTGTAGATTGTATTTGTTCCTTTCTGGTCTTTGCTCCTTTTGGTTGTTCTTTCCATTCAGAGTCTCCTTTAATATTTCTTGCAGGGTTGGTTAGTGTTCACAAATTCCTTTAGTTTTTGTTTGTCCTGGAAACAAATTTTCTTTAGTTTTTTTTGTTGTTGTTCTGTTTATCTCTCTTTCTATTCTGAATGACAACTTTGCTGGATAAAGTATTCTTGGCTGCATTTTTTCTCCATTTAGATTGTTCAATATATCATGCCACTCCTTTCTGGCCTGACTGCCAGGTCTCTGCGGACAGATCTATGACAGCCTAATATGTCGACCCTTGTAGGTTGAAGATCTTTTGTACTGAGCTGCTTTCAGGATTTTCTCTTTAAGTTGTAATTTGCAAGTTTCATTATAATTTGTTCAAGTGTTGACCAAGTTTTGTTGATTTTGAGGGGAGCTCTCTGTCTCCTGGACTTGAATGCCTCTTTCCTTCCCCAGATTAGGGAAGTTCTTAGCTATAATTTCTTATAGTTCTTAGCTATAATAAGAACTTATATTATAAGTTCTATATATATTACTTATATTATAAGTTCTTATTATAATTTATAATCAAATAAACCATATTCCCCCTTTTCCTGCTTTTCAACTTCTGGGACTCCTATAATTCAGATATGATTTTGCTTTACAGAATTGCTGAGTTCCCTAAGTCAACCTTCATTATCTAATAGTTTTTTTTCCCTCTTCTTAATAAGCCTCCTTATTTTCCGTAATTTATTTTCTATGTCACTAATTGGTTTTTCTGGTTCATTCAACTTTGTTTTTATAGCCTCCACTTGGGACTGCATCTTGGTAATAACATTTTTAATTTTGGCCTGACTAGATTTTTAGTTCTTTTATTTCTATAGTAAGGGATTCTCTAATGTCTTCTGTGCTTTTTTTCAAGCCCAGCTAGTATCTTTATAATTGTTTCAAATTCTAGTTCAGACATCTTACTTATATCCATGTTGATTAAATTCCTGGTTGTGAGTACCACCTCCTGTTCTTTCTTTTGGGGTGAATTTCTCCATCTTGTCTTTTGTCCAGAAAAGAAAAGGAGGAAGAAAGAGGAAAGAAAACCCAATAAAAACAAAAAGAATAAAGCAACAACAATAACCTAGATCCTGGGTGTGTTTTGGTCTGCTTATTAAAAGAAACTAGATCTCAAAATAAGGAAGAAAATTTTAAAAATATATAAAGTATATAAAAAGATAAAATTTAAAAAAGAAAAAAGAATTGAAAAATAAGATAACTGAAAAATAATACTAAAAGACTAAAGAATAAAAATACAAAGAATGGTATATAGTTTCCTCCAAGGGCTGAAGCTTTGCAGCTTATAATCTGTAATCTATAATCAGTAATCTTGGTGTGAATGAGTTGTCTGTGCTGGTCTTCTGGGGAAGGGGCCTGTTGTGCAGATTCTCATGTGAACTTGCCCTAGTGGAAATGCCCCTCCAGTGTTCAGGGAGGCAGGGCTTGGTGTAAGCACCTCTGGATTCCACTAGGTGGTGGTGTTTTGCTCCCTGAAGGCTTTAGCACTGGTGGGCGGGATTAATGTGATAGTGCCCTGCTCAGCAGCCCTTACAGAAGAAATTTCACACCTCTCACTCTTTAGTGAGCCCTCACAGAAAAGCAGTCAATCACTCTTGTCTCCCTGGTTTCCTTGAGAACCCTGTGTTCACACAGTCTGTGATCAAGTGTTTTTATCTCAGGCAAACAACTGAATTGCAAAACTCCAAATTTTAGGGATTCTCACCACAAGGACTGTGTTTTCTACCCGAGGAGGGTCTTGCCCGCACACTTTTGCCTTTTGCTGGACCCTTCCCAGGAAAGGGGTCACACGACTGTGCAGTGGTTTGCAGTTTATGGCAACACAGCAGAAAGTTGGCACCTAAACTCACTGTTCTCAGCTGGTTTCCCACGCCCTGCGCCATACTCAGGCACAAGCCATTCTTGTAACCCTGGGGATCCTCAAGCCACACTCTGACACCCGAGATTCAGCCCTGAGATTTACCACCTGAGCATCGTTAGGCCAGGCACATTCTCCTCCGCAGCAGACTTCTAAAAGTTCTGATTCCCTACTCTGCTGCTTGTAAGACTCTGCAGTGGTGTCCTTAAGCCAGCTCCCTCCCCTCTGTGGTATGCTCAGCTATATCACGCTGGATTTGAGTCTCCTCACTTCTTACCTTCTGAACAGTGGTTCCTTTTCTACTTGTAGACTTGCAGCATTTGTTTTCTCAGGTGTTCAGAACAATTTGTTAACTAGTTGTATTTGAGGGGCGAGACAAACATAGGAGCCCCCAAACTCCGCTGCCATCTTCACTCCTCTATATAAGTAGCACCGTGCATTCTCTATGGAAAGAGCCAACTTGGTTATGCCACCCCAGAAGCATGCTGTTCTTGATTTCTTGTCCCTTCAGTTTCTCTCTCCTTTCTCCTGAGTGACTGTGCTAACCTTCCCTCTCCCTATTTCCAGGTCTAGCCATGGCCCTGCTCTCCAGGCAGAGGGGTTAATGTCAGAGGAGAGGGCAACAAAGACCATCCCAGGCCAAGTGAATCCTAATTTCTTAGGGTAGGTCCTTAGGTATCTGAATTTAACAAAGACCTTTGGGGTGATACCGACACAAATTAATGTATGAGAACTGCTGATGAGTTTGGCAAGATGGATATAGTGGCTGGCCCAGGCTGGCTAGGCACAATACTGTGAAGAATGTCAGGTTCGCTTCACTAGATTAGATAGGTTTCTTGGGGCTGGCCTACTAAGCTTTTTGTAGCTCCAGGTGGGTACCTCACTTGCCTCATCCTAGTCCTGGCCTGCTTAGAATCAGTTCTTCCAGGGATGCCTGGGTGGCTCAGTGGTTGAGTGTCTGCCTTTGGCCCTAGGTCATGATCCTAGGGTCCTGGGATGAGTCCCGCCTTGGGCTCCCTGCGGGGAGCCTACTCCTCCCTCTGCCTGTGTCTCTGCCTCTCTGTGTCTCTCAAGAATAAATAAATCTTTAAAAGAAAAAATCAGTCCAAAAAGGTAGTATCAAACACTGGTTAAGAGAATATTGGCACTGCCCCTTCTTAGGTGTTTAATCTTGAGCAAGTTATTTATACACTCTGAACCCTCATTTCTCCCTCCAAGAAATGAATAATAATCACATCAACTTTATAGAATTTTCTGTGAGGAAGAAATGGAATAAATCATGTGAGGGGCTTAGAACAGTGGCCCCTTCAGAGCAGGGGCGCAGGAACCAGTGGCCATCACATTGCTCATCCTATGGACCATTTCTTTTCCTTTGTGGAAATGCTTGGCCTGACTCTCAAGTGAAAAATTCGCATGTCTTCAGAATATGACCCATTCAAAACTTGGGGATGTCCAACCTGAATGGCTTTGGCTTTGCCATTGTTTGGAGGAGTTTTTCAGCCCTCAGAAGCCACAGCTATTCTAATGCTAATTAAAAGAAGAAAGCCCCAGGCAGCACACCAACCCTAGTTCCCTGTGATTGCTTTTACATTAGTTGGCATATTTCTTTAGAGGAGCTCTAAGCACTTGGTTGATATTGTCAACTTAATAAACAGCCTTCACAAAGTCGCTTTGAGGAAGATGTCTAATTAAAATGGGATTGTTTAAAAACAAAGCCTCTTTTCAAATAAGGTAAAACATAAAAACTTTTAAAAATGCACCAAGGGAAGAGAGCAAAATCAAGGAAAACTTATTTGAGAATACAGGATCAGTGAGAGAAAAACGAAAGGTTTCAACTTAGTTTCTTTGTTATTTGACTGTCACAGGTAGAAGGAGCAGTAGGAAACTGCAGATAATTTTAGAAAGCACGTAAAAGGGAATTGTGGATTTCTTATTTCTTTTTGTTGGAGACTAGAGAAGTCCTTTATTTTATATTCCCACAGGTCACCCCTAGAATCTGCATCTGCCTTACTTAACTGGAGACCATCTCCCCAGACTCTCCCTGTCTCATACTGCACAAGCCCACTGAAGATCTTACTAATGCCTGTGGAAGTCACTTTCCTACTCCAGAACCTTACCTGAAGGACATTCTCTCTGAATTCTCACCTCTGTGGCTTCTGCCTTCTCTTTCTGCCCCAGCGCTTTTCCTGTAACATCATTTATCTTGAATGAATTCTAACATGTGTGTTACTTTTCTCTCTACTGAAGCACCTTCGGAGCAGGAACATGGCTTCAGGCTTCTTTGTATTCCCAGCATCTAGTGTCCTAGATGCTCAATAAACATTTGTTGATGGTGATGATAATGATGTTGACTAAAAATTGGATTGATTCTCAAGGCTCTTCCTGTGATTAGATTCTGAATTAATTTCGGGTCTATTACAACAATGAATAAAGCCTAAATTGCTCCCTACTTCAGGGAGCAGGGCTGTGATCACTAAGAATAACTCCCAAAGAAGTTTTCAGTAAGTATCTCCCTTTCCCTGATGCTAGTTGGTACCATTGCCAAGATTTTGAGAAAAAGCATGGGCAGTACCAGAAACCTGCTAACAAGTTACTATTTACTACCATATGCTTCTAGCAGATGATTAAACAGATCTATTTCTAAAGGCCTCCCAAGAATTCCAAATTTCTTTTTTTCCTTAAGCTACAGAAGGCCACTGGGTTTAACTTGCTGGTTTCCCTCACTGCTCCTTGATTCACAAGGATATATTTAAGAAAGGGGCTGGCAGGGACTGATTTCTACAAGTCATCAAGGACATATTATTAAAAGTTAATGTATTTCCCTAGCTAGGTTTGGGACTAATGTAGCAATAAATTGAATGAAATGGCTTAGGCTGTTTACATAATGAGAAACCAGCTAATGTGGGACTAAAGAAACTTCTGGTTTTCTAGAGGGAAGGGTAAGATTGAGTGGTACTCAATTGTTGCTTCCAAAGCATCTAGTGGCACAAGAATTTAAGGAAGAACGTTGCCTTTTCAGTCAAGCTATCTCAAATCACATCTCTCCTGCTCATAGTCTCACTGCTCTTTCTGGGTATTGGGCCCAGTGTGGTCATGCTCAAGCTGCCATTTCTGGGCACCTGTGTAAGTCTGTGGTGAAGGGGGAGAGAAATTCCTGGTTCTTGTGTTAAGTGAAGGGTATAGACTTTGGGCCAGGGTTTGACTCTCACTTGTGACTTTGGTAGGTTGTTTACCCAAGTCTCACTTTCCTCTTTCTGGAAGTTTATAAGAATTAGGTAAAGTCCTGGCTGGAGAATGCTTATGAGTGCCCAATACACATTCACAGTAAGTGGTAGCTGTTTTTGCTATTACTATTGAAGTATTTTAATTAACTCCACTCCTTTTGGATTGGTGAGAAGCAATTCAAGGTTCTTTTTGTATTTTCTCCTTCCTGTCTTTCATCTTTCTTTCTGTCTGTTTCTTCTACTCCTTCTCTTTAAGCCTCTATAGTTCTATTGGACATCCTAGACATGTAGGACACATTGTAGGATTTTTGTTGTGGTTACTGAGTGTAAAAAAAATGAATAAATGTCAATGTTGCAGGATATAATAGAATGGGCTAAAATTTCATTTCAAAGGACTTAGGGCAACCATTACATAAATCTCACAAGAAGAAAGAAAATGGACTTCCCCTTTCTGGACCTCACACCACCCTGCTGTAAAACGAAAGGCTGAAAGTTTCAATGTGACAGTATTTTCCTCAAACCAGAAGTGGGTCAGATATAGTGATAAGTTGATAGTACTGAGCTAGCTCTATCTGTCTGAGAACTACTTCACTAGTGCCCTGAGATCTAAAAAGTGGTGGGAAAGGGCAGGTCCCTTCCTACAGAGCTTTCAAGTGAGGCTGGGTCTTGAGGAATAGGTGTGACCAGTAACCAGTGCTGAGCTGGTGGTGGATGTACTGCAGAGAGTACACGGTGGGCCATCAGCAGGCTGCAGTCCTGGGGCCTGATGTGCCTCAAGCCTCACAGGGGTAGATAAATGGGACGCACTGAGGCCAATGAGAAACTGGGCAGGAACAAGGAATTCTTCAGAGTCAACTGGAGGGAGGTCATGGAATACTGCTTGTTGATTTGTCCATGGAGTAACCAATTGAGTCAAATCAGTGTTGCTGAAGAGCTGAATAAATCCCTCAGGTCATTTAAGACGCGACATGGAGGAAAGGAAAAAGTATTAGCTTTTATTTATTTCTTTTTATAAATAAAAGATTTTTTATAAAGATTATTTATTTATTTATTTATTTATTTGACAGACTGAGAGAGCACAAGCAGGGAGGAGAGGGAGAAGCAATCTTCTTGCAAACAGGGAGCTCAACTTGGGGCTCCATCCCAGGACCCTGGGATCATGACCTGAGCTAAAGGAAGATGCTTAACTGACTGAGCCACTCAGGTGCCCCAAGGTATTAGCTTTTGGTCATGTAGGGAAGGTCTATATCCTGGACCAAATGCTTATTAACTTTGTAAATGAGGAAGCTGTCTACTAGCTCTGGCCTTAGTTTCCTGGTTTGTAAAATGGGAGCCTGAAAATCAGCCTTTTGGGGCTGTTGTGAGGGTCAGGAGCAGTGTGTGCTTGCCAACGTCTTCAAATTATTAGTGATCCCTTCATTTCTTCAGGTAAGAAAACTAGTACTGAGGATGGCAGGTGACTGAGCTCTTAGTTTCCTGAGCTACATCAGTGCTTCTCCGGCTGTTAAGTACACAAAAATCCCCTGAGGAGCTTGTTAAAAAATCAGAATCTGGCCTAGCAAGTCTGGGGAAGGGAGGATCCAAGACTCTCCATCTTTGACAACCTCCCAGGTGAGGTGAGGCTTATCCTGCTGGTCCTTGGGCCAAATTTTGGGGAGCAATAACCTGCACAGCATAACCTTCCTAAGGTTGAGGTAAGATTTAAACAAAGTAGAAGAGATGAAGTTCATAGCACATAGCCTGACTCGAGGTTGGCCTCCAAGAAATTGTAACTGATATTATTGATGTATCGAGTTGTCTTTCAACTCCCAGACCATCCTCTCTGTAACCCTAAAGGACAACAGAATGACAGCTTTTCCGGAGAGGCAAGAGCCTTTTAACAAAGTGTTTGTGGAGCTGTGCCCCTTTAAGTCTGAGCAAGGCAGGGAGGGAAGTTCTGCAAAGTAAAAGGAAGTTGGCAGAGACTCTCCCAGGCGGGGCCCCTAGGCCTTTTCTAGCTTTTAGTTATGTGGGGGAGTGGTTGTTTAATGGGTTTATCTTTAGCATCTAGGGGCTGCTAGGGGACCAGCCAGATATTGGCATCTAGTGCTGTTGGAGAATCCTTCCTGAAGGTGGCCTCAGAGAGGCCAAGGAGGAGGCCAAAGGAGAGACCTTGCAGGTCCCAGCCCTTCGCCTAGCAGGTTTATAGCCCAGGAAAGTGCAGACTGTTCTCTGTGGGCCCAGCAAGCACAAATTTTCAAGTTTTATGAGAGCATTCCAGCACTTACAAAGATATTAAAATTTAATGTCTGTGCTTTGTTTAGCTAAAAGTATTCTTTTAAAGATGGAACCAAGATTCTCAGATGTCTGCTTGTCAGGCACTCTGGGTAAGCCTTCTTGCACTGACAGCTGTCCCTGGCTGCTTTGGGGCAGACCCACCTTTGATATCTCTGTCATCTGATTTTATATGGCCTTTACTCTCTGCAGGTATGTCATAGAGCTTGGAAATTCCTTCCAAGGGTCAGCTTATGGAATAATTTCCCATCATCAATCTTCTATCCCAATGTCTTAATGGAATTCTTACTCTGCTGTTCTTCTCTTCTAGCTTTCTGTTAGATTCACTGCAGGATTAAGCAAAGATTTTGTGTAACTTCACATTAATAAGATCAGATTCCAAGGAAATCTATGACATAAATGGGAGAGACTTCTTGCTTTTCAAGGCAATTGATGAAGATTTAAGCAAAGGCACTAATTATACAAAAACAGGTTGATCCCTGAGCCAAATCCAAGCAAAATTATAAAGTCAGTAAACCCAGGTTCTGTATTTTGTGCTCCTATCTTTAATACAGCCAACCTTAAGAATTAAATTCCTTTTCATTTATAGGAATATCCTATGTCCATATTTCTCAAAGAGTTACCAGAGGACCCCCTAAGTCAGTCACCTGGGCAGATTGAGAATGATGTATATCACTTACTACCCATGTCACCTGAACCAGAGGTTATGAAGTAAGTATCTCCAGATCTGCATTTTTAACAAATTCACATGGTTTAAAAATAACAGACTTATTCAAGGGCAGTAGTTGGCATGGTTAAAAGGAAGTTGTATGAATAGGCAGCTAACTGTAAGTGATCTTTTGGGGGTCTACATAAAATTTTATTTGAAAAAAATATTTCTGTGACTCAAAAAAGAATTAGTAGACCTCCGGTATAGTTGACAGAGAATGTCAGTAATTTGAATGTCACCTTAGCCTGGTATTCACCCCCTTAGTACAATAGGATGAGCTGAGCCAATTATATTCTTTCTCAAGAATATACACCTAGAAGACAGGATGGTGGGACCTTTCACCAGGGGTTTGAACTTTAAGAGGATTGTGAAGAGGGTTGTGGTCAGGGTGGGCTCTGAACAAGACTAAGATATGAGGAAGTAGAGGCTTCATGAGCTGCAAACACTGGAGGACAGGCAGGAGATGGGGCTCATACAGAGAGAAGCAGTGACACTACAAGAGAGGGGACATAGCCCAGGACAGGGACAGGGGAGCACTTGGTCCTGGGATCCACTTCAATCATTGGATACTTTTGGTTCTATTAGACTCTCTATGGATGCCTAAACAAAATTCCGTTTTCTTGAAGGAAACTGTTCTTAAAATAAAAATCAGAGAGATAAATCAGTCTGGTTTCAAGCCAAAAGTCATTTATTCCATTTAAACTAAACTGCAACAAGAGACTCATCTAGATTGTAAAATCTATTGTATGCAGCACTCCACTGCAGATCTCTTTGATGGCATCTGTGTGACAGGCTTGGGTTCTAGGAGGAAGAAGCTAGCCCCTTGCTGTGGTGAGGTTAGACAAGGTTACCAGCTGATGCCTAGAAGCCTGAAGAATGCTCTCCTCTCTCATTACTGGCCTTGATTCAGGACTGCTGCCCAGGAGTGTGAATTATCCCTTCTAATAACCAAATGGACACTGAAATGGTAATGGGGATATTATGATTTTCCAAATGAAAAGCCTCAATCTAATACATTTTTCTTGAGAACACTAATTTGAAAATAAAATCATAGTCAACTTAAACTGAGTTAAATACAAGGAACAATGGAAAATAATCATCAAATACCATTTATATTACTGCTTCTCTGGGGTCACATACACCTCTATATTGTTCATCTGTAGTTTCCTGGGAAACTGAGGACAGTTGGCAAGAGATCTGTCACAGCTGAATCTTTTCAAGTGATAAAATATACTGGAAGCACCAAAAACTGAAAGATGTGAGAAAATTTTAAGTTAATAATGTTGGTAATAGGCAAAACTATTCCAGGGCTTATGCCAGAAGTGGAATATCAAGGTGATGTGACACTCAGGAGAGAAAAATCTCTTACCTGAGATTCAAAGCCCACTATACCTCTTCACACTCTGCCTTCTTTCCTCCACAGTCTTTGTGACTTCATCTCATGGACGGTACTGGAGTCACCTATCTCACTGTCTCTGCTTTGCTTTTCCCTTCTACTAAGAAAGCCTAAGTTGGATGGAAATTCATTCAGTCTTTCAATTCCCACACCCTCACCCTTTCCCAGTCTCTATTCTACTCTGAATTGTCATAGCATTTTGCATGACCTCTTGGCCCATGACATTTAAAACATAATACTTTGGTTTCCAATATTTGAGTAACATATTCTTTTACTATTAGACTATAAGATACCCAGAGCTTTTGCACATTCCCGCCCCCCCACTGTATACCTGAAATATATGTGTCCTACCCTTCCCTGCCCCCACCATACCTAGATAGTGGCTTTTTAAAGGATATTTTTCTGGGGACCCTTTCTGGACTCCTCAGATTAAGTCAGGTGCCACATGGCTCCTCCTTCTCCTTTTGACATTATCTCATGGCACTAGATATTATCCAGTAAAAGTCCATCTCCCACTCCAGACCAGTGGGATGATGTGAAACATAAGGACTCCCAGGCCCTGGAGATTCTGCTGATACAGTGGGTCTAGGGTACGCCCTAGTAGGGGCTGGAAATTTCTACATCTAACAAAGACCCAGGCGATTCATATAATTGAGAACACTTGGCAGATCTGCTGTAGTTCCCCAGAGACTCAGACTTACTTGGTCTGCAGCAAATCCTTGGCAGACTGTGAGAACAGACAATATTTCTACGTCCAATTTCTGTTTTAGTTTCATGTCTCTTGAAGGCAGCCTTGCCCTTTTTTCATAATATGTGGCTTTTTAAAATCCAGACTGTAGAGAATATCTGACTTCTGGGTGAGGAAGAGAGCTCACAGCAACAACCTCTTCT
Source organism: Vulpes lagopus (assembly GCF_018345385.1). NCBI lineage: Eukaryota > Metazoa > Chordata > Mammalia > Carnivora > Canidae > Vulpes > Vulpes lagopus. The sequence continues at coordinate 76,738,550 of NC_054826.1, forward strand.
CACTGAGGTTCTTGATCACACCTCTTTTTCTCAACATTCTCTTCTTGCCTCTGCAAACGATGCTGGCAGGCATCATCTGCATTAGTTGAGTCTGTTATGGCTGAGATGCTTCCTCTTAAACCTCCATGTTGGGCATTCAGGGAGCCCTGAAGCAACAAATCAGACAGGGAGGCTATTGACCAAAAGAATTTTAGGGAGAGTTTATTGGTCACAGAGTATTTTGCAAGAAATGAGCACCAACCATTAGACTGGGCTAAGTAGGAGGCAAAGAGACAGGCTTTCAGGGTGATTTGAAAAGCTCCTACAGTCACTTCCCAAGCCTCCTACCATTTCCATCCCTTCAGGTGAGTGAACACATGTGATGAACAAATGAAAGGGATGGAGAAGCACACCAAGGCAGGCTTGCTGACTCCAAGATTTGCCTTGGAGGCCCTTGATATCATCTCCCCTTTACAACATTTATATTTCCTCTCTTCAGCATATACTCATACTGCATCCAGAAATGAGTTTCAAAATATTGAGAAACCAAATTACAATACTCTCTTCTAAATTTTTTTGGTAATACTTTATTTTGAAATTTATGTGCATGATGACCTTGGAGGTCATTTACCTGAAATAAATATTCCTTCAGGAATCACCTCTACCTTTTACATAAAAACTTACTATTGATAAAGAATATGACACGTTTGTTGCTTCTAAGCCCCTTTTGAGCTGAGCAGTTTTGTCCTCACTGTGATATTTCTCTTCTGTCACAACCTGGGGCTCTCACATCTGGACAACTCAAGTGCCATTTAGATTTCATTCCACTTGAGGGCAGTATTGTGCTCCTGATCGCTGCTGTTTTCTTGTTTTTGTAACTTGAAAAATGTTAATTTGGGAATCTCAATGGAAATATCCATTTAGTAACAATATTTGAAGATGTCAGGGCCATCTAGTCCTGGCTGCTGCCGCTTCCTTGATTGCCAGTTGCAAGCTCACTTTGTAGCAGACTTGGTGGGCAACTCATTATAACTCCTTTGTCTTGGAATCTTCTTTTAATATTACTACCTTCTGAACCTTTTCATCTTTCTGAAAGCTTTAGAGACATGACTTGCGGTGACAGCTTAGCATCACGCTATATTGACAAAGGATTAGCCAAAAGAGGGCCTGGAAAGCAATATTTTACCTCCAGCTGCTTCTTGTTGCTATTAGCAGAATCCACTGGATTTTTAAAGAAGAAAGATTACAATTGATTGAGGTAGAAGACATAAAAACAGTGATTCTCATCCTTGACTGCATATTAGGATCAGCTAGGGAGCTTATATAAATTCCTGATGCCCATGCTGTAACCTAGAACAGAGATGGAAACTGCTAGAGGAGGGAAGATTTAGGAATAAGCATTTTTAAAAAGCTCTTCAGAGAGGTTCAATGTGTAGCCAGTCTGAGAACCACTCACCTAAAGGAAAATTTGGAGTGCTGGAGCTAACTGTATATACAGAAGGATTCTAGAAGTAAAATAGATTTAAAATGAGCCAGAAATTAGAAAATCTGGTTTTCATTTCCTCCTATTTTGTTGATTATTTATTCATATGCCTTTGGGCAGATTAATCATTACTTTGTGCTGTTCTGTAAATGGCATAAGGATGAAAGGTCATGGAATGTGATAATCATTTTAAAATAGAATGTGCTTCACAGATTTTTGTTACAGTGATCATTCACTTTTGTTGTATTTATGGGGCTTAAACAGTGTCCTATTGCCTCTTTCTGGATTTGACTTCTTCAGTCAAAACTGAAGCTTCATGCTGATGTAATGGAACAGAATTTCCTAGATAGGTCCTGGGGAGGAATTTTCATTTTAGAAAACAAACTGTAGGACTTCCAATTCTGGACAAATGGAGTATGTGCATCTCTCTCTCTCTCTGGCTTTCACTAAGTAGAGCTAAAAATTCTGGACATTACATGTAAAGCAAACACAGGAAGTCTCTGAATGACAAAAAGAAGAAGATGCTGGACATAGGGAGCCCAGGATACTGGAAATGACATGACACTGAATTTTCTTGGTTTTCTTTTTGCTTTCTGTATGTCCCAGACTGGTTGCTGGAGAAGCCAACAACCCACAAATTTCAATGAGCATGAACAAAGTCCCAATAAAAGCCTGCTCTCTCTTGTCAAAAGACCAGGAAAAGTATAGTCTAGCAAGATAAACTTATTCGCAATAAATGCTCTATTCTACACCTCAGGGAAGAAACCATGTCACACCCTCACCTTATGGAAAAGGTTGAGAGGTTTAGTTGGAGGACCTCGACCTCCACCCTGGACTGGAGGTAATGAGATGCTCTCTCCTTTCCATGCTGAAGCAGTGTTTGAGTAAGCCAAATAGAGAGCCTGGAAATCTATCCCCACACTGTAGTGATAAATCATCCCTCCCTCTACCTTCTACCTCACTGTTTAGTGGAGGCCACTGAAGAAGCTTGAACTTCCATTTCTATCTGGTAGTAATGAGTATCTCCACCCTCTCAGCCATGGTGATATTAGTAGAGGCTGAGAGAGGGAGTCTGAACTTCCAATCTAATTTCAATGGTAAAGAGAAAGAGGGTGTGTTTCTTCCACCACTGGCCCAGTTTCAGCATAGGCTTGCTGAAACAGCAACAAAAAATTAAATAAGGTCTAGAGTCTTAAAACCTAATATCCAAAATGTCCAGAATAAGGTAACAAGATCATCACACTAAGAGCCAGGAATTTCTCAACTTGAAGGAGAGAAGAAAATCAACAGATGCCAACAATGGAGATGACACAGATGTTGGATATATCTGAAAGTATTTTATTTTATTTATTTTTTTATCTGAAAGTATTTTAAAACAAGTATCTTCAAAACATTTTATTTTTTAGATTTTATTTATTTATTTTTAAAGATTTTGTTTATTCATGAGAGACACACAGAGAGAGGAGAGACATAGGCAGAGGGAGAAGCAGGCTCTCTTTGGGGAGTGTGATGCAGGACTTGATCCCAGGACCCCAGGATCATGCCCTGAGCTGAAGGCAGACATTCAACCATTGAGCCACCCAGGGGTCCCTAACACATTTTAATGAGCATGTATGAACAAGCCTGGAATAGCCAAAAACAATTGTTCAGATGATTTTAATGCATTACAGCATTTGAAGATCACCAGTGCAGGGAGTTTAGGCTTCTTTGAAGAGGTGAGGCAGCTGGCCAACTAAGTCTTTGTTTCTTAAATTATAAATATTTCTGTGAGGGCCTAAGCCTCCTTAGCCTTAAATATCTCTTGAATGCTTCCAACTTATTTCTTGGCAGTATCAGATAAACCTAGAATGAATAGTGGCAAACATAATATTCAAATAGATTGGTCCTTATGGCTAAAGTTTTTAGGATCCAAGAAGCAACATCCCTTGGTGGGCCTGGCATCTGATTATGCAGTCCCTGACTAGCTCATATTTGACCTAAGCTACAGCTTTTACTAGGGATCACAACTTCTCTTTCACATTGGAGCTTGATACCCCTCCACCTTCTGCTTACTTCTTCACCCCAGTATCAGTAGAGGGAAGTTTGGTTGGTGACTCAGTGGCAGTCATTTCCATGGCAGCTAATGAAAAATGCGGCAACAATGGGGTGTGTGTGGGACGGAGATTGAGTGCTCCTCTTTCTCCTTCTACTGTTACCACTTTTAGTGGGAGCTCCAACACAACATTCTTTCCTTAGCAGCTTCCCCAGTTTCACTTCCACCAAAATCCTCCATCCACCCCCACTTCAGACCCCATCCAGTGACTTTTCTCAGAGATCCCAAACTCCTACAATAAAATGCCCAAAAAAGCCTGAGGCTAGGTTTTCTTTTGAAATATAGATCAATATTATTAGACCATTTTAAGCACAACTCCCATTAAAAAAAAAAACTCTCCTTCATCTGTTCTCCTTTATCTTTAGGATCTTATAAAAAAGACAGAAGGGAATGAGTTTCACTTTTGTTTCCCACCATTGACTACATTAAAACTGAGGTTTAGAGAAAGGGCTCTGTGCTTGGGGAAAAAGGGCAAAGCCTATCATAATGCCTCATAGCTTCCTCCTTTCCAATTGGGACAAAGTCTTGCATTCTGGCTTCTTCTCCGAAACCCACAATACTTTTGAATGAAAAGATTTTTTCCTACCCTTCTAAGGGAGAAGTGGGGAGTCACCAAGAAATACTAACATTTGCTGATGTACTCAGGCCAAGTTGCTACGTGCTACCCCATTTTCTCAACATTCAAAATTCCTGCTCATCAGATTGATGTGGCCCTAACCAAGTATTCAGTTTCAGGATGAAACATATTCAAATAAAATCAAAATTGTTCTAAGTCTTGTCAAACTCTATGATGATTGCTAAGGCCACTATTCTACCATTCAAAATTCCCTGGACAATCAGCTGTTCTCTAAAAGACTGTGAGATCTTCCAAAGAAGAAGTTGGAGGTCAGGTCCGTTCCATACTGATAATGTTCCTCTATCAGGCTCTTAAGTAAGTACAGGGAGTTGTTTGCTGGCCTCATTTATTCATATACATGTCATTTTGGGGAAAAGCCTATTTTGTTTGCTCATAGGAGCAAGGTAGGGTTTAGGAAGGAAAAGAGTAAACAACAGAGTTGAGGCCTTTTGGTCTTTTTTTCCTGGTTTCTCTATATTTCTTTGTGCAAAGATGAATGACTACAGTGATTCTTCTTTTGTAACAAAGGGCTTCATGTCTTGCTGAACCAGTGGCAGCAGTAACCGCGGGTTCCCGGTTCCGTGTCTTCTCTGACACTATTGGGGGGATAGTCAAAGAATCAGTAGACTGGAGGAGATGTGTGGAATGCTGTGGAGTTTAAAATGTCAGCTGTAACTTCAAAAATGGGGTAGAAATGAATTAGGGGATGTAATGATACTGGACTTAATGGGAAATGAGAGAACCACTGAGAGGTGAAGATGTTGCCGGCTGATGTTGTCTCTGACACAGGAAACAAGGGCATGGATGATGAGCTACATGAGGAAAACATGATGCTCCTGTGGTCTGCACAACTCTCATTCCATTCTCTCTAACCAGTGGGAAAGTGATGCCTTAACTGTCCACACCACCTCCAGCCCAGGAAATTGTTTTTGGACAGAAAATGTGATGAGATCAACCAACAGCTGGATTAGGATTTAGCCTGAGGGATTTTCCAGGTGAACAGAAGGAAACATGTAAGTTAGATGGTCTGTTCCTGTGCCCCCCATCAAGACTATGTGTTTCATGCTTATAAATAAATTGCTCTCATGGGCACTCACCCCAGCACATAAACCATCACTTCAGTGCATTTTTTTTCTTCGTTCTTCCACCTTTGTGAAGACTGGTTTCTTTTCATTTGAGGGGATAGAGAACAGATGATCATTCCCTTGTGAACTAATAATGTACTATCCACAACATTCTTAGCAAAACAATGCTGAGATTCTGCTTCTCCAGTCTAAACAGTCACTTTCTCTTTGTCCTTATATTAATTATCTCTGTTACTGATATTTGATTTCCTTTAAGATCAAAAAACCAGACTGAACATTAGAAGTGGCATAGGGAAAAAAGAAAAGAAAAGAAATGGCATAGAAGGGAACTGTGCAGAAAAGAAAAATAACCTTTTGGTTTTTCCTTTCTATATTTCCAGATATGAGGAGTATACGGACTCAATTTTTAGTAGTACCATGTGGAATTTACTAATTTCTACACAGAATCAATCTTAGTGGGATATTCTGATATTCTGAACTGGTCTTTTTTTTTTTTTAACTAATCTTTTTTTAAAGATATAATTGCCATACAATGAAGTGCACATATTCAAACTATAAAATTTGTTAAGGGTTAACAAACATATTTTTTGATGACATTGTCAATGGTAATTTCTAAATTTCAATTTTAGATTGTTGCCGGCATATAGAAATATAATTGGCATTTCTACATTTCCTTGGATCTTGTAATTTTGTTTAATTCACTCATTGGTACTAGTAAGTAGCTTGTAGATTCCACCAAAATATTCTACACAGACAATTAGTAAATAGACAATAAATCAAGAGAATTTCATGAAAAAATTTCAATGAAAAAATTCAGTTTTTATATCTTGTCTTGCTATTTCTTGCTCTATTTACTGGCTGGCATCTCTAGTATAGTGCTGGTTAGAAATACTGAGAATGAACATTCTTGCCTTCTTTGAGATTTTGGGGGAAAACATCCAATCTGTCACCATTAAGTGTGGCATTGGCTGTAGAACTTTCAGAAATGCCCTTGGTCAGGCTGAAGAAGTTCTTTTTGATTCCTGCTTTGCTCAAAGCTTTAATGAAGAATGGGTGTTGGATTTTGTCAAATGCATTTGCGCTTGTATTGAAATAATCATACAGTTTTTCTTTTTTTTTAGACTTAATTTGGTGATTTTCTTGATTTTCAAAAGTTGTATCATCTAATCCCACATAATTATGATGCATTAATGTATTGTTGGATTTGATTTGCTAACACTTTGTTAAGAACTTTTGCCATCTATGGTCAAGGGGGTTATCAACCATAGTTTTCCTCCTTGTAATACATTTGTCTAGTTTTGTTATCAGTGTAATAGTGTCTTTGTAGTATGGGTTGAGAAGTGTTCTTTTCTCTGCAGTTTTCTAGAAGGGTTTGTAAAAACTGGTATTATCCCTTCTTGTGCTGGAATTTACCAGTAAAGCCATCTGGGCCCATAGTTTTCTTCATAGGATATTTTTAAGCCAGAAATTCAATTAATTTAATGGATATAAGCCAATTTAGGTAATCTAATTCTTCTTGTGTCACCTTTGATAACTTGTGCTTTCAAAGAGCCTGTTGATTTCATCTATAAGTTGTTGGATTTACTGGCATAAGGCTGTTCATATTATTCCCTTATTATCCTTTTAATATCTCTAGAATCTGAAGTGATGTCACTCTCTTATTTTTGATATTGGTAATTTGTGTCTTCTCTGCTTTTTTCTCGAACACTTTGGCTAGACATTTATCAGTTTTATTGATTTCAGAGCTTTTAGTTTTATTAAGTTTCTCTACTATGATTGTTTTCTATTTAATTGATTTCTGTTTTTATCATTATAATTTCCTTTCTTCTATTCAATCTGAGTTTTATGTGCTCTCTTATTACTAAGTTTTTAAGGTGGAAGCTGAGGTCATTGATTTGAAACCTTTCTTCCTTTCTAATATAGGCAGTTAGTGCTGTAAATTTCCTTCTAAGCACAGTTTTATCTGCGTCTCCCATATTTTGATATGTTATGTTTTTATTTTAATTCTGTTCAAAATAGTTCACAGTTTCTCTTTTATTTTTACTTTGTTACGTGGGTTATTTACCAGCATGGTTTTTAAGTATCTGAATATTTACAGTTTTAAGTAATTTGTGTATGATATGTCTGGTATAGTTTCTTTCATGTTTCTTTTGCTTGGGCTTCATTGAACTGCTTCAATCTGTAGGTTTATAGTTTTCATCAAATTTGGAAAAATTTCAGCCCATTATTTCTTCAAATAATATTTTTTCTGTTCTTGCCTCCTGTGGTGACTCTAGTTGCACATATTTTAGGTGAGTTTGAACTCCCACAACTCACTGATCTTCTGTTTTTGTATTTGTTTGTTTTGAGTCTTTTTTTTTTTTTTGGTATGTGTTTTATTTTGGATAGTTTATATTGCTATGTCTTTAAGTTTTCTAACTTTTTTTTCCTGTAATGTCCAATTTGTCCTTAATCTTATCCATTATATTTATCCTCTCAGACATTGTAGATTTCATGACTAGATTTTCAGTTTGGATTTTGTTATATCTTCCATGGCTCTACTTGTTCAGTCTTTTCTCTGGCTTCTTGAACATATGGAATGGAGTTCTAATAACAATTTTAATGTCCCTATTTGATTCCATCATCTGTGTCATTTCTGGATCTATTTTGATAAACCGAGTTTTCTCCTTTTTTAAAAAAGATTTTATTTTATATATATATATATATATATATATATATATAGAGAGAGAGAGAGAGAGAGAGAGAGCAAGCACAAGTGGGAGAAGGAGAAGGGGCAGAGGGAGATGGAGAGGGAATCTCAAGCAGACTCTTCACTGAGTATGAGTCTCACAACCCCAAGATCATGACCTGAACTGAAACCTGATCATGACCTGAGTCAGTCACTCTACCGACTGAGTCACTGAGGTGCCCCTAACTTTTCTACTTCTTATGGGTCATATTTTTCTTCTTTGCATGCCTGCTAATTTTTTATTGGATGCAGATATTTGCAAGGACACAGTTAAGTTGAAAATGGTTTGATGTTTTTAGGTATTGCTTTTTAAGATATTAGGTGGAACCAAAGCAGTATTTATTCTAGATTTTTTTTTCTAAAAAAGCAATATTTGCTTTTGAGTGCAATGGCCAATGTTCCGTGGGCTAAGAAGTTTTCTACTCTGACTTTTAGGAACAGCCTCTATTCCTGACCCTATGTGAGTGCCATGGATTATTCTCTCTCATCTATGTGTTTTTTTTCCCTCCAGAGTCAGATAATTGTTCACCTTCATGCACTGATCAGTGCTTAGTGAATACCTGAGGCAACATTTTCCAAGTATATAGAAGCTTCCCTTTGTGTTTTTCTCTTCTGCCTTGTACTGTGACTTACAAACTGGAGCTGCTATGGTCTTTGCAGATCTACTTCCATCTTCCTAATTCATAGATATTGTTCTCCTCTCTGCATTCTGACCTAAAAGCTTTCCCCAGGTAATAAACTAGGACAACTGAAATCACGGTCCTTTGTTGCCTAATATCAAATATCTTAAGAACCATTGTTTCTTTTATACTTTTTTTTTTTTAGTTTCATATGGAAGGGCTAATCTTATCTCTGTTGTACCAGAAGTTCACAAAATACTGATCCCTGTTAAAGGTTCCAAGCACATGTATACGTATGAGACAGAGAGACAGAGTGAGTGAACCCAGGAGTGAGCAAAAGGGGCAAAATGCAAACAGTTAGTGTGTCTGATAATGGATATATTATGCTATTCTTACAACTTTTGAGTTTGTAAAATAAAATGACAAAAAAATTGTTCTGGTTGCAGCATGTAGAATAAATAGATCACCAGAGCCTACGGAATGCTAATGGAGAGATGATTTAGGAGACTGTGTTAGAAGGTGGAAGGCGAGAGAAGCCTTGGGGCTTGGGGTACTGAGATGGCGGCAGCACTAGAGAAATCAGTGCAATGATCAATGCTGGTGGAGGGCCTGTGAAGCTGAACAAGTTGGTGTGGCTTCAAGGAACAGGGTAGGAAGTGGGGAGGTAGGTAAGTCAGCAGCAGTCAAGAGGAAGCTTTTGATGTCTTGGTCCTTGCATTTGCTATAGATTTGCAATCCCTAGAGGGGCATGAGCAGAGTTGGTATAAGGCCCAGGTCCCTGAAGAAAGAGCGTTAGCATTGTTTACTCCATACATTTGAAACATGTTAGTGCAAGCACTTCTTTAAGTGAGAAGAAAGCATAATAATAAGCTTCTCATAACTCGCCTTCATTCTTCATGCTGCTCTCTCAGCACCCTGCCCTCCCTTCCCCATGGCCTATCTCAGCTGCTGCAGGACACAGTGAGTTTCTCCCATGTTCTGAGAATTTGCCTCACCATGTAGTGAGAGCCAGTTCCTTGCAGAGGTTGCTTATCACTGGCTTTGATACTTCTGGGGTGATTTATGTGGGACAATACACTGTGACCATTTGTGGTGAGTCTTATTCAGTGGTCTCATGAGACTTTAGTCCGTGCACTTTTAGCCACACAGACTCATAATTTTTTCATAACCCTTTTTATAAACCATCTCCTTTCATCACACTTTCCATTGAAGTTAGGAAATTGAGGTTTAAAACACATTTTAGTGCCACCAATATCAAGTGTATCTTGTTATTTTTTTTATTTTGAATTGATGTGTAGTAGTAAAAAGTCTTTTGTTTGTTAGTGACAGAAACTTAATTCAAACTAATATAAGAAAAAAGGTAAATATTTTGGCTAACATAGCTGGGAAGTCAAAGGTGCATCTTGCTTAAGGCATAGCAAGATCCTGGGGTTTAATGGATGACAGTAAAATACTCTCTCTCTCTTTCTCCCTTGCCCCTTCCCTTTATTTCTTGCCATGAGTTTCAGATTTTGAGGCACCCTCTCCTAATGATAGCAAAAATGGCCCACATACTCTTTATATTTTTAAAAAATTCTATATCTTTTTTTTTCATCTTTGAAATTCTAGTCTTTTTTTAGCTTCACAATAAGGGATCCCAGAGAAATGAAAACATGTGTTTACATAAGGACTTGGAGTTAATTGTTATAGCAACATTATTCATAATAGTGTCCAAATAGGAAAAAAACCTCTCATAAATATCCATCAACTAATAGAAGGACAAATACACAATGGAATATTAGCAATAAAAAGGAATGAAGTACTGACATTGCTACATGATGAACCCGAAAAACATTATGTTAAGTGGAAAAAATACCCAAACATTTAAGACTACATATTATATGATTCCATTTACTTGAAATTTCTAGAGCAGATATAATAAAGATCAGTGGTTGCTGAGGGCTAGGGGTGGGAGGAAGACAGATCACAAATGAGCACAAGGCAACTTCCCGGGTGATGGAGATGTTCTGAAACTGGAATTGTGCTGATGGCTGCACAATTGTGTAATTTTCCTAAAATTCACCAGATGGTACACTTAGAATGAGTAAATTTTATTGTATGTAGAGTATATCTTCATAAAGGTGTTAAAAAATAAGATGATTAATGGATAAATGTGTAAATGAATCAAAGTGTAGCCAAAAAGCAAAAAATGTAGAATTTAAACAGTAGGTATATTGATGTTCATCAAAAAGTTTAAACTTTTCTGTATATTTTATAATTTTCATAATAATATATTAGAGGAAAAAACATCTGCTAAATTCAAAAACAATAACTTGCATAAACGTCACGATACACAAAGGGTTGACCCTTATAGTACTGCACCAAAGATTTCACTTTGCCCTTTTGTCTATAATCCTTAAATGAAAAATGCCTTTTTAGAGTTTGAGCATGGTCTTGACCAAAGGTTAACTGATTATGTAATGTGAATTTCAGTATTAAGTCATAGAAAGTCACCGGGTCCCCTTTGTACAAGGATCTCTATGGCACCTCCATCTGCTCCCTCTGAATCTCCCGTCAGGCCTTCTCAGTGGTCCCTCCGATACCCTGCTCCTAGTCTGTCAGGTCCTTAAATGTTGCTGTTTACAGGGCGCAGCTCTCATGCTTTCCTCTTCTCATGCCCTGACCAGTCTCTGAATAGCCACTTTCATATGCCTGAGCCTCTGCAAAGCCCAAGGACAGGAGCTTTCTTCTTATTTTTTTAGGGAGCTGGGCAAGTGGGCATGCCTGAGCAAGGTGGGTGAGGGAGGGCAGGGGTGAGATCAAGTTCACCAAAGACTGGAATTGCCCTCAAGTGTCTGGATGGTTTAGAGAGCTTAACAGAGCTGAAGTTGGGGTCAGAGCCAAGTGTAGTCCATCTTCCTAGAGTTCCCTGCCTCTATTTCTCTACTGTCTAACCTTTGGAGAGAAGCTGCTGGGAGCCCTCATTCCAGCTCACAGGACCTGTGAGTTCACTTCTCATTGTTTTCCTTTACTCTAGACACAGCCTCTTATGACCCACGGGCCTCAATCCAAACTGGCTTTGTTTTGCCACATCAGATGGTTTCCAGATCTTTATTTCAGGAGGCACTTAGTTAAATGCATGTCTGAAAGGATGTTGCTGCTGTTCATCAGTGATTCTCAGGAAAGACACTGCCAGAGGTCTTGGCTGTCCTCCATAGTCTGTGTTCACCACAGAAACTCACAGACATCTGCCCAACACAGGCTCCCAAAACCCATTCAGCAGTACCACTTGTGGTTATATCACCCTCCCGAAGCTTCCACAGTTAAGGCCTCCATATTTCATACAGGCACCTAGTAAATGTGTCACACAGCTCTATCCAGATTCACAAGTTGGAATGGGAGGCAGGGGTCAGGCGGAAATCCAGGCTGCAGGGCCGTGATGCTAAGATTTTCTCAGGGACGTAATGAAGTCCAAGTGTAGATGAATGCTTTAGTTGCTGTTGCTGGCAAGCAGTTCCTGACATGATGAACAACCATAAATAAGATCATAAGATATACCAGTGGCACTTTCTTCAATGATTTACTGGCTTCAGAGACTAGAGAATGGAAGTAGTGCTAACAACCATCTGTTCTCTTGGAAAGGAGGTCACTTTGGGTCTACTCTACAAGGATGTAGTTCCAGAGTTTGCCAGAAGCTTAGATAAGGCAACTCTGGCAAATGGTTGTGGGTTTATCCTTCGGTAACTTTGCAATCTGTTGCCCAGCTCTATGCATCAACTTTATTCAGTGTGTATTTCCACCTCCTTTTATTAGACTTATTACTTCAGTGGCTGTCCAGTTCCAGGGCAAGCTGATGGCAGTGAGAATTTTTGGCCTTTTGCACAAAGACTAAAACTGTTCATGTTCATGCTCTCATGTTCACTGAGGGCACCCTTAGACTCTTTGTAGGTATCAGAGACATTGGCTCTTTGCTGCTATAAACCACTAGTTATTTCTGTATAACAGTCCTTTATGTCCCCAGAATCAATGCCTTCTTCCTCCTCCTTCTCTTTCTTTCAGTTTACATCCTAGTGCTCTTCATTGCTGTCAGATCCCTACCTATTCATGTTCCAGGACAACTTGAAGAACAGCTAAATTGCAGATCAGAAAGGTAGTGTCTTTTCCTTGCCCCTGCCCCAATTTTTACCAATTTCTCAAATACATTAATCTTTCTGTTATCTGCGATTCTTGAACATCTGTTAGGAAGTTGTCACTCTGTGTCACTCTCTGCCATATGATTTCCAACCAGAGTCTCAACTCCTTGATGACTGAACTCATATGAACCAGAACAGGAGGTGAGATTGGGGCACAGTGATAGAAGCATCAGGCTAATATCAATATGAGCCAGTGCTGCTTCCCCATGATGCTTTTTGAGTGGGGACACAAGCTTTTATGACTGATGATTCCTATACCATCTTCCTGTCCCTTAGATTGAGGAAAGCTGAGTGGCAGAGATCATGTCCTCTCATAGCTTTTTCTCTCATATTCTGCCTTAGACCCTCCTCAATAAACATGAATTGAATAATGAAGATTCTTACTATATAATCCAAAATCCTTTTGACTCTCATAATGGTAGAATTATATAGCTGGAAGGAACTTCAGAGACTTAAAATTCCTCATGATCTAGTAAATGACAAAATTGAGACCCAGAGCAGTTAAATATCTTGCCCAAGTTATATAGCTGTTTGGTTGCTAAAGCTGGCACTGGAAGCCTGGTCTGTAGGCTCCTGGTTTGATGCCCCTCATAAAGATAGAACCTTTTAGTTAACAGAGACTTTGCATTTCATCACCTACCAACCTTCACAGAAATAGACTGCACTGAAGCATCACCAAAACAAACTTACCAAGTGCAATGCAGTTAGCAAATACCTTCCAATATTTGCATGCTTTCTAGATAGTTACTGCATAACTGCAAAGTAGACCTAAGTTTTTAGGAGACTTGAAAGATATTTAAAGATATTGAGGACTCATTGAAAGGATTTGCCTTAGGTATTTTTCAGCTTATCATCATGATTGTCATCATTATGTTGTTATAACTCAGAGTTTGGAGGGTTATTCTTAAACTTCTTTTTGTAGAGAAGCTTGGAACAATAAAAAATGTTAGTTAACAGTATGAATCACACAGAGTCATCCAGAAAGTATCCTGAAATACTCAGAAAAGTTTTTTAAGGGACCCAGTTGCTAAAAAATCTGTGATTCCAGAGCAAAGTGAGTGTCTCTTTGCATGTTGTGGGAGTGAGAAAGAGAAGGCAGGAAAATGAAAGTTACTGTGGGAGGGAGTCACTATCCTTTGAGTAATGAAATGAGAAAGAAGGAAAGCAGAGAAAAAATCTTAGAACTATCAATGTATCAGCAGAGACTGAGAGAGAGATTCAAATCTGAAAATCAGCAAGTTCATGGTTGTTATCTCCTTTCCCTTCAAACTGAAAATAAGGTGATAAAGAAACTCTGCTCAGAGCTAGATAAGTGGAAACTCTGGAAAATAAATTACTGAATTTTTCACTATCATTTATCTAAATGTAAACATAAGTCAACCCCCACAAATAAACCTGGATGTTGTCTCTGCTTGTGAAAGTTCAGGCTGAGAAACACAGCATTACAGAAACTGTTAGTCTTGATAAATCTCTCAAGCAACATGCTTCTACTTTTGAAATGCCAGTGTGCTCATGTAGATGAGACACAGTTGCTTCAGCAAACCTTTCTCCTAAAATATTGGTCTTTGTGATCTTGATAAAACTTTGTCAATGACCAAACAAGAGGGCAAAATGGCGCTGGGTTTTAACAAGTCTGTGTGATGCAATGGGGAAGGTCTTGGCCAGGGAAGTGGATGGATCTGAGCTCTGCTCATGTTTCATCTTCTTACATGCTGTGTCTTGGACAAATCATGTGACCTGCCCATTTTCTGACCATGGCATGATATGGAATAGATGACCTCAAGATCTTTTCTGGTTCTAACATTCTATGATGCTTTCTTCTGTGCCTTTTCTGTGGCTTGTGGGAAAATCTGATCCATATCTAAAAAACCAGACTCCTGCTGTCTTGGAACCTAATTTGGTTCTTTGGCAATTCAGCTTGTCTCAAAACTCCTTTTAACTTCATGGAGCCACTTCTTCATTCCTAAATTGCTAAACTGTGTACTCTTTGTTTTAACAGATGGGGAAATCTATTCATATAAGCAAATCCCTTCTAATGGATGAGCCAATTAGTGTGTTACCTTCCTAAATGGGAGAAATATGCCTTGTCCAGCTAAGATGTAATGCTGGGAACTCAAAGACAGTAGTGTAGGTGTGTGTGTGCGTGTGTGTGTGTGTGTGTGTGTGTGTGTGTGTGTTGCTTGTAAGCGAGAACAAACGTACAACTAATCCAGGTAGTTATATTAAGTGTTACTGTAACATTTGAAGAAAGTTCTTTTTCTAAGCCAAGGATGAAAGTTAACCAGCAAGCCCTTGTAAGACTCAAGTTGCAGAGACTCATTCAAATGAGCTCATTTAAGTAGGCTTAATACTTTATTTTGAGGAGCACTCCTAACCACTTCTGGTTTGGCACCTCTTGATTTGAACCAATTTTTGCTGAAATAAACTCTTAAATTTTTAAAATATGCCAGCAGTTTATCTTTTAAAAATAAACTCTTAAAATGTTTAATATGCCAGCAGTTTAACTTCTAAAGTTCTAATGTCAGAAGAGGGCATCAAAGATGACTCCCAACATACCCAGGAGCAATGAGCAACCAGCCATAGATAGGTACCTGCTGAAACCCTAGAGCTTTTTCTCTGCCTCTAGGGGTCATGGGAAAGTCCCTCTTGAATCTTGGATCTTAGTTCCTAGCTCTGCAGCCTTTGAATTACCAGTTTTCAGACTATTTGAGCATTTATTTTCCTAGACTAGGTCCAGAAATGGGCAGGACTTGGATTAGAACTTAGAAACTGGACTGGGCCTGGAGTTAGCCTGGACTCCAGGATAGACTAGGTTTGAAGCTGGACTGAGTCTGGGGATAGACTGGGTCCAACTTAAACTGGACTGGCTCCAGTGTGAGGCCTTAAGTGACTAGAGTTTTGTTTTAAGACTGAGTAAGTAGGTTAACTTTACCAAAGATAATCTTGAATTACAGCAACCACACTGGAGAGCTTTTAACCTAGATAAACTTATCTATGTATGAGGTACCCTAGAAAAAAAAGGGGTCTCAGCCAGGCGCACACTATAAAGGGAATACAGAAAGTTATTTTTTCCCTTCTGTGGTTTCTGGTGACCAGAATGAGACTTGCTGGGACAGCCCACTCACTAGAGCCTGTAGGCAGCATCCAGGGAAAATGAGCAGAAGCCAGCTAAGCATGAGAATTCTTAGCAAGGTCAGCTCTCCCAAATCTCTATCTGTCATGCCTGGCTGAGAGAGGAAGGTAAAAATTTGCATTGTCCCTTCCTTTCCAAACTCAGATTAGCAGGAAAAAATACTGATTAACAATCATTTTTCCCTAGGGACAGCTATTGCTTCTTGCTTCTCTCATTTGTGTCCTAAGAACTGTTTGGGCAATGACCACTTTGAGAGCCTCCAAAGTATGACTGGACAGAAATGTGAGTAGCACCCCATTTACAATTAGGGTCCTGTCACCTGTTGCCAGCTCTCAGGGAAATTGTCTAACTCTTTCTTCCTTTTGGTTATCTTTGGAAGTGACTCTTTGGAGGGTAGTATCTTTTGCACCCTGTTTGGGAACCCTCTTCTGTCCATAGGGTTGTTCAATAAAGCCAGAAACATTTACCGTTTGTTCTAGCTAAAACCTGGAAAGATATTTGAAAGAATTTTTTTAAAGTAGCTCTGTGGTCAGAAGTTGGCCAAATTAGAAGCTGATACTCAAAGCCTCTTAGGAAATTTTTGAAGGTCTTCTCCTCTAAGCTAAAATGAAACTATGTACCTAGAGAGAAAGAAAAACATTTTGAATTTTCATTTTGGAAGGATTTACTAAAATATTCCAAGAAACATAGCTCTAAATCTAGAACATAGGCATCTCTTGACTCCCATCCTAGTTGAATTTCTTAGTTCTTCTTTAGTTCCTTGGTTCCTTCCCCAGTTCTTCCTGATATAAAGAAGCAGAGGATAATGTAGTTGGATGGGTCAGATATCATTTAGGTTTGCACCCCATTCTTTGAAGGACTTAACTGTACTTGTCTTACAAATGGAGTCTTTACAAGAACAGAAATGAAGTTCTAGAAACGATGAAAAACCTACCTATCCTTTCTACCAACTCCAAAACCTTCCCCAATCATCTCAAAAGACTTATAGACAGTATAAAATACATGGACTTAAGGAACAAAAGTCCTTCTTGGAGAAACATCCTTTCTCTGTGACTTTGAGATGTAAATGTTCTACTTGGTCTTCTCTTAATTTGGATATTAGGTGGAAGAGAAATCTTAAAAAAATTGTTTCCATAAATATTAGTAAAAGCTTCAGCCATCTGAGGAGGTAACCTTAACTTTTCTATCAGTCAGAAACACAATTTGGGTTCAAATATTCTTTTTTAAACTATTGAGTTTTACATTATCATACCTGTGTCATGACTAAAATTTTAAAACAAAAGCTATAAGATCTCTGTGTGTATCTGTATGTTTATGTATGTATGTTGCAAACATGTGATATTTTTCTACTTCAGAATGGTTTGGCCAAGATTAATTTGTAAAGAGCTCTACTTAATTGGCTTAAAGACAAAGAAACATTTATATTAATCAGGTATACTCTCAGAAATATGGAAATTAACCCAGTTGTTTTTTAAGGTCACGTGATTTAGGATAATCTTAGGGAAAGGAAAGCTAGTTTAAGTTTGTTTAATTAAAATAGGCATCTCTTTAGGGTTATCAGTATTAAATATGATACTTTTATTTATAATACTTTTTTTTTTATTTATAATACTTTTATTTTACCTAACTGTACTAAAAATCAAATAAGATAATGTTATCTCTGTTATAAAATTTGCCAGTAAGAAACATAACTTAAGATAATGATTAGCTGTTTCATGTCTTATGAAGTTTCCATGAGTAATCTAAACAGTTGCTAAGAAGTAAAGTAACTAGACATGAGTAAGATGAAAGTTTATATCCTAGAAGACAAATCTCAAAAGATTTGTCTCTTACCTTGTAAAAGAGAGATGTTAAATTGATTAGGTTTATTTGATATATTAAATTATGTGGGAAGCATTGCCAAATAAGAAGTGATGATAAGCCTTTTTAGATTATATCTGAATGGATATATGTTACTAATATAGGCATTACAGAAAGTGTTTTAAGTTTCTAGAGATTTGTCAATACTCTCATTGTCCAATTATTATCCTAGATTGTTATTTTTTAAAGATTTATTCATTTATTTATTTAGAGACAGCTCATATGAGTGGGCGAGGGAGAAAGAGAGAGAGATAATCTCGAGCAGACTCCCCTCTGAGCAGGAAGCCCAATGTGGGGCTTGATCCCACAACCCAGAGAACATGACCTGAGCCAAAATTACAAAACCAAAATTATGCTTAACCAACTGAGCAACCCACATGCCCCTATCCTAAATTAGTGTGTGCTGTAGAAATAACTACATTTCCTTATCAAATGAATTCTCGTCAAATCTTTAACTGTGTGCATTTTGGTCTTTGGTCTTTTTATCATTTCCAGACAGTTATTATGATGCCTTTTTAAAGGTTCTTCATCTTTAGAGAGATTCATGGAAAGGGTTCTGAAACATACTCTAGAATATAGGTTTCTGATAACTTTAAGATTATAAAACTGATCTGGGTAAGAATTTCCAGGACTAAGAGAAAAAATATTCAAGCAAAACAAGAATTAATAACATGAGATTGCATGAATTGATGAGAATGATTCTAATATTTTTTACAACTTTTTCTTTGAAACATTGCTTGATCCTTAATGTTTTATGTTTTTCAGGTTTAAGGAAAACTTTTTCTCTTATGCTACCTATGTCTCAGAGCAATTTTATAAAGTGTATTTCTGTAAAAAGAATTGAAAAATTTATTTTTTCTCCCTACCTGATCCCTCCAGAATTTAGAAACTTACTGAGTATTCTTATTTTCATAACAATATTATCATTTGCATAAATTCAATAAGAATCTATTCTTCTGTTAGTATTTTGATAAGAATTACATTGAATCTGCAAATTGCTCTGGGGAGTACATGTTAGTAATACTAATTTTTATAATCCATGAACATGGTATCTCTTTCCATTTATTTGTGTTATTTTAAATGTTTTTCATTAATGTCTTATAGTTTTCAGAGCACAGATCTTTCTTGGCCAAATTTTTTCCTAGGTGTTTTATTTTTTTGGTTGCAATTATAAATGGGATTGTTTTCTTAATTTCTCTTTCTGCTACTTCATTATTAGTGTATGGAAATGCAGTGGATTTCTGTATATTAATTTTATATCCTGCAACCTTTCTGAATTCAATTATTATTTCTAATAGCTTTTTGATGGAGTCTTCAGGGTTCTTTATATATAATGTCCAATCATCTACAAATATTACCAGTTTTACTTCCTCTGTCCCAAATTAGGTTTTATTTATTTATTTATTTATTTATTTATTTATTTATTACTGTTTGATTGCTATGGATGGGGCTTCTAGTTCTGGCAAAATAATATGTTCCAGTACTGGAAACATGTTGAATAAAAGGGGCAAAGGTTTTCTTGTTCCTGATGTTGGGGAAACTGCATTAACATAAAAAAACCTTTGCACAGGGCAGCCCCAGTGGCTCAATGGTTTAGTGCCGGCTTGAGTCCAGGGCAGGATTCTGGAGACCTGGGTTCGAGTCCCATGTCCGGCTCCCTGCATGGAGCCTGCTTCTCCTTCTGCCTGTGTCTCTGCCTCTCTCTCTCTCTCTGTGCCTTTCATGAATAAATAAATAAAATATTAAAAAAAGAGAAGAAATATTAAAAAAAAACACACAAAAAAACCTTTGCACAGTGAGGGAACCACCAGCAAAAGGGTAACCTACTGAATGGGAAAAAATATTTGTAAAAGATATATCCAGTAAGAGGCTAATATTAAAATTATATAAAGAAGTAATACAACTTAACACCCCCCCAAAAAAAACCCAACAAATAATCTTAAAAATGGGTGGAGGACCAAATAGGCTTTTTTCCAAAGAAGATATACAGATGGCCAAGAGACACATGAAGAGATGCTCAATATCACTAATAATCAGGGAAATGCAAATCAAACCACAATGAGATATCACCTCGTACCTATCAGAATGACTAGTAGCAAAAAAAGAAAGAGAGAGAGAGAGACAGAGAGACAGAAATAACAAGTGTTAACACAAGTGTGGAGAAAAGGAAACCCTTGTACACTGTTGGTGGGAATGTAAATTGGTGTGGCCACTGTGGAAAAGGTATGGAAGTTCCTTAAAAAGGTAGAAAAAGAGAAATATTATATGACCCTCTAATTCCACTTCCAGATGGGATTTGGTATTTTGTTATTTCTTTGGTATTTACTCAAAGAAAATAAAACAATAATTTGAAACAATACATGTAGTCCTGTCTGTATTATTTACAATAGCCAAGATATGGAAAAAACCTAAGTGTTCATAGATAGATGACTGGATAAAGAAGATGTGGCATGTATGTATGTATGTATGTATATGTAGACACACACACACACACACACACACACACACACACACACACACTAGAATGTTACTCAGGTATAAGAAAAGAACGAAATCTTGCCATCCACAACATGGTTAGACCTAGAGGTATTATGCTAAGTGACATAAGTCAGACAAAGACAAATACCATATGATTTCACTTATATGTGGAACCTAAAACACCAAAACAAATGAACAAAAAACAATAAAACAGAAATACACTCATGAATACAGAGAACAAACTGGTGGTTGCCAGTGGGAAAGGAGCTGAGGGAATTGATAAAATAAGTGAAGGGGATTAAGAGGTACAAACTTCCAGCTATCAAACAAATAAGTCACAGAAATAAAAAGTATAACTTAGGGAATGCAATTCAATAATATAGTAACAATATTTCATGTTGACACATGATAACTACACTTATTATAGTAAGTATTTCATAATGCATATAATTACTAAATCACTATGTTGTATACCTAAAACTAATATTGTATGCTAACTATGAAAGTAACTATACTTTCAATAAAAATCTATTCTCTTTATAACAAGACCCAATTGGAAACATTGCTTATATTACCAAGGCTTTTATTTGAATTTCATGTTTGAGAATATGCATAAAATCTGTTATGACCAGGTGGGTTTAAGGAACTAAGATCGACCTTATGGAGCCAATACAAATCTCTTAGAAAACCTGGCCTGGTACCTTTCTTACAAGGCTCCCAGCAGCCTTACCAGGTGAGTAAGGAAGGTCATTTCCTGAAAGACTGAGGCACCTCAGGATATCTTCAGGACCTCTAGAAAAGAGAAATTCACCCAAATCTATAGATATTCCAGGTCACATCTGATGGTGTGTTCTTGGCATTGCTTCTTAGCCTGAAAAGGCTTTTATTTTTATTTTTAAAAATTTTTAAATATTTATTTTATTTTTAGAGGGAGATTGTGAGTGAAAAGTGGGGAGGGAAGGGGAGCCCGGGTGGCTCAGCAGTTTAGTGCTGCCTTCAGCCCGCAGGTGTGGTCCTGGAGACCCGGGATCGAGTCCCACATCAGACTCCCTGCATGGAATGGAACCTGCTTCTCCCTCTGCCTGTGTCTGTGCTTCTCTCTCTCTCTCTCTCTCTCTCTCTGTCTCTCATGAATAAATAAATAAAATCTTTTAAAAAGAGGGGGAGGGAAGGAGTTAGAGGGAAAGAGAGAATCCCAAGCAGACTCTTTTCTGAGCAGGGAACCCAATGTGGGGCTCGAACCCAAAATTCTGAGATTATGACCTGAGCTGAAATCAAGAGTTGGCCACTTAACTACTGAGGCTTCCAGGAGACCTGCCTGAAAAAGCTTTTCAAAGATGGGTATATTATTTCTTATTAAAGTTTCAGTAAAGCAGATTTTATTATTTTTATTATTTGTTACTATTATTTTATAGATTTTATTTATTTATTAATGAAAGAGAGACAGAGACATAGGCAGAGGGAGATACAGGCTCCCTGCAGGTAGCCTGATGAAGGACTCAATCCCAGGACTCCAGGCTCATGCCCTGAGCTGAAGGCAGATTCTCAACCACTGAGCTATCCAGGCATCCCAGTAAGGCAGATCTTAAAAGATCTTATATGGTCAACTGCTATTCTTGCTGCACTTATATAAATAATCGGAACAAATTTAATGAGACTAATTTTGCAAACAAATTAGCTTTACTGTGATTATTTTTGATAGAAATGAGAGTGATTGTAGAAGAAAAAAATTAGTAGAAAATTATAATGCAATTTTGTAGATATCAGTTTCTAGTTCTGTTGATTATCTTTGAGGTTTTGTAAACCAAATCTGTAAACCAAACTGGATCCTGAACTCTTCTAGTTTACTTGAATATTTGGCTAAACTTTACAAACTAACATTTCCAATTTTGTCCCAATCTTCTGATTTGAAATCATTAAAAACAAAGCCTGTCCTCAAACCTCTTTGGAAGGGACCATACCAGGTCTTCCTCACTACGAAGATGGCAGTCAAACTTCAGGGCTCTGAACCCGGGGTCTACTTCCCCCAACTAAAAAGGGCTCTTGCAGACTGTTGGAACTGCAAATCAGCTGGAGATCTCAAAATTACCTTGGAAGGTTCCTCTCCAGAAGCAGATAGCTTCTTGTAGTGGATAGCTCTTTCAGGATCATGGATGGAGATTTTCATCTCCATGGGCTCCTGGCTGGCTCAGTTGGTTAAGCATCTACCTTTGGCTCAGGTCATGATCCTAGGGTCCTGGAATCAAGCCCTGTGTTGAGCTCCCTGCCTAGCAGGAGTCTGCTTCTCCATCTCCCTTTGCCCCTCCTCCTCACTCATGTTTTCTCTCTAGCTTTCTCTCTCTCAAGTAAACAAATAGAATCTTTAAAAAAATTTTAAAAGGCCTTTATCACTAATATGAAAACTTTATTCCTTTTATGTTTTGCTACTTGCTTTTTCTCTCTGTTAATGCATGAAAAGGCAATGCTTTTTAACCTCTCAATTATTCTTGAAACTGCTGCTAAAGCAATAGCTTCTCAACAAAAGTCACTAGATTTTCCTGCTAGGGCAGTTTTAGATAATAGTATTGCTTTAGATTACTTAGTGACCGAACAGGGAGAAGTCTGTGCCATAGCAAATACTCCTACTATAACTGTATCAACACCTCTGGTATTATAGCAAATATAAGAAATCAATAAGCAAGCCACTTGGCTATAAAATAAGTTGATGCCCCTTCAAGTACATCCTTTGATTTATTTGATACCAACTGGTTTGATTTGTGGTGGCCATGGGGATACTCTAGTGTCTTGTTGTTATCTTCTTGATAATTATTGTAGTCTCTGTCGTGTGCTTTGTTGTCTCAGAGGTCTTAAATATATATTCATAGCCATCAGCAGTTCATGAGATGATCTGACTCGGCTTGGAGAAACAGAAATAAGAAGAACAGCAACATGAACAGCAAAAACAATTCTACACAGATCTGACATGATCTATGAGTTTACAATAAGACAAGAGCAACTTAACTCTGGTGATTGAGAGTGGTGCCAATATCAAACTGTTGGTCAATCTCTCACCAAGTGGGGGCAGTTATTTAATTAATTGAGCAAGGAAGCCATCAGACTGAGGAGGATCTAATGCTGTGGTAACCTATGGAAGCAAACCAAAATCTAAGCTGGTAAATGCCTCAAGTTTATAAAATCAGAACACTAAGGACAACCAATCACAAACAGCCAACTAGGCTTTAAGCTATAGCCACCAGTAATTGTCTTACTTTGCTTTTGTCTTTTCTCTATAAAAGTCTCTGAGCTCCTGTTGGTGGAACAGTCCTAACCACTTCTGGTACTTCTGAGTTGAATCAATTTTTACTCAGATAAACTCTTTTTTTTTAATTAAAGATTTTTATTTATTTATTCATGAGAGAGAGAGACAGAGACAGAGACTGAGGCAGAGGGGAAAGCAGGCTTCCCACAAGGAGCCTGCTATGGGACTTGATCCTGGATCCCAGGATCATACCTTGAAGGGAAGCCAGGTGCTCAACCACTGAGCCACCCTGCCATCCCGCTCAGATAAACTCTTAAAATAAAATTTATAAAGTATGTTGAATAATAGGAAGAATATTAACCAATTTATTAACTAATTTATAATAATGGATAAAGGTGGCAATAGAGGAAATACAGACACTTATGTAGGATGTGAGATAAATAAATAAATCAAAATTTCTGATCACGATTTCATTTTATCCACATAATAACATTATGAGGTAGGCTGGCTGGGGCTATCTCCATTTTATAAATGAGAAGACAGAAGTTTAAAGAGGATGTGGTTTGTAGAGATAAGTACAGCATTCTATCTGTACTTTGATATCTTTTTTCAGTCGTTAGAAATGGAGAATTAAAAAAAAAAAAAAAAAAAGAAATGGAGAATTAGATTCTAGTCCAACTACCTGGACTAGAAGGCTTGAGGTTATGCAATATGGTTTTCCTGGGTTTCTCAAGAGCCTTTAGCTCTGTGTTCTTGACTCTTAAATAGGGTGTGGCTTAGTTCATCCCAACCAACTGCCATAGCAATCTCAAACATTTTGTGATGTTGGCACTAACAAAAGCCCTCATTTCTGCAGAGAGCAGAAGTTTTTCAAGCTAGCCCAGTCTCGCCAGGGCTAATCAACTACTACACAGTGGGGAGAGATTCCTGAGATGGGGTCCAGACAAATGAGCCTGGAATTTTCACTCTGACCACAGATGGATCTTTCTTTCTGTAACTCACTCTTCTTTATGAAAGTCTTGAGGTTCTCGGAACACCACACCAAATGCAGCACAAACACAGTTTTTAAATCATGGGGAAAATGTCCACTTGCAAGATTTCCCCTCCCAGACTTGAATTTGGGACAATGATGTCTATTTTTATTAACATCTGATGGCTCTTATGTGAATTTCTCCAGCCTCTTTTGTCATTCAGTCTCTTCTTGAATAAGGCTGTACAGGACATATCCAGGTGCAAACTGCTTCTAACGAACTTGGAGCAGCTGAATTGTCAGTGTAAAGACTGCAGAACTTCCATAAAGTGAAGTTAATGGTAAATCTGAAGTTGCTTGTCAAATGTGAACCAAATGAAAAGCTAAGGTAGAACGTATAAAAAATAAGATTCAACTGGTTTTACAAAACAAATCAGACCATCAGCAACAATCTAGATTTGGGGATTTCAGCAGTTGGAAACTATTTGGGAAGGAAAATGGTTTAATAACGTTCCTGACTTTTTTTTAAAGGTCTTATTTATTACTCATGAGAGACAGAGAGAGAGAAGCAGAGACACAGGCAGAGGGAGAAGCAGGCTCCTCCATGCAGGGGGGACTCCAGGATCCTGGGACTCCAGGATCACGCCCTGGCCTGAAGGTGGCGCTAAACCGCTGAGCAACCCAGGCAGGGACTCCCCCGCCTCCCCTGGCCCCCTTCCTAAATTTTGTTTGTAAAAGTGAAGAAGAAAGTGGTGTGTAGAACGCAGAGTGAGCTGTAGTCAAGGGTCTCAGATACCAGCCTAGGCTGTGCTGGTATCTTGCTGAGGGAGCTAAGTTAAATTCTTCATGTAAGTATTTTTGGTGATAATATGAAGGTTTTTGATCAGGTGATCACTGCAGTCTCCTTTAATTCAATGATGTTATGAAATTCATAACAGGAAAACCAAGCCTGCTTGTGACCATATTTTCTCCTTAACCTGATTGCAACTTCTGAGATCATTAGTAAAACCCAATTAGCTGGTGTTGAGGTTATTCACAGTGTATTCTGATCACCCCGGACATCTTGTTTTGTTCTTTTAATCTCCTCTTTTATTCCTCGCCCCCACCCCCCACTCCCTGAGGAATTTGAGATTCATACCTGACACGCTTCATAAACTGGATATTCAGAGAAGTGATATATATTTAAAAACTGGAATCACCTTTAAACATTTTGCAAACGTATATTTAATTCTAGGAGATGAAAAATCAATCTGATTTATATTTTCCTTTGTATAACACTTTAAATGCATCAAAAAATGCTTGTTGGAGCTGGAAAGAAAAGGTAGACAAGAGCTATATTTATGTGCTTATCTTGCCTTTGAATTAACTCCCCTCCCCCCACTTTTTGCCTGAGCCCTTTGGTTGCCATAGAAACTGGAATGGCCTCCAACTGAGATTCTTGTGAGACTTAATTGCATTCCGAATTTCATAAACTCTCTATTAACCTTTGCCTGACAGATATATATGATGCAAAACGAGTTAGGTTAACAGTTTAAAGTGATGTATACATTCAGGTTTCATGTACTTAAAGTTCTCTTTCAGTCAATTAAACATACTTATAATAGTTGTAATAGTGTTACTATTGATGTTTTTCTTCCTTTTTAGAAAATACCAGATTTAATATATATGTACCTAAGAGATAAGGATATTTCTAAGGGAAGATTGGGAATGGAAGCTGAATATATCTGTATGTTTGAATATATTCAGATATGCTATGTTGAGATCTATCTCTCTTTATAATGTATACATGTGCCTGTGTTGGGTGTTGTACTTAATATTTAACCTGTGTTATTTTGCTTAATCCTCATAAAACTCATTGTCCCCCGTTTTACAGTTGAGAGAACTGAGACTTGGGGAGTTTGATGTCACAAAGCTAGAGTGGGTGGCAGAGCTGGGATTGGAATCCAACCTATGTGAGACCTCAGAGCTCTGAAGCCTTCCATACATATCCATTTGTATGACTCTAGAACTCATATGGGAACTGTATGTAGAGATCCAGAGAAAGTCTCCTTTTCTAGATGAATCCTTTATTCATAAGGGCAAGGGAAATGAATAAATAAGGCACAGTCCTTGCTCTCCAGGAGAATCTGGGGTAGGGGCAGGGGAGTGAATGAGTGAGAGGAGAAAACAGATGTGAAGATATAATTACAAGTTGCTAAGACTTACAAGACAGATGTCACTTAGGGCAAAGCCCCAGCCTCACTACATGATCATATTCATACAGTAGCTTGAATGTAGAAATACTGAAAAACAATTTAAACTCTATGGAAGTTTCTTTAAAAATGCCAAAGGCAATCCATTTA
Organism: Vulpes lagopus; assembly: GCF_018345385.1. Lineage (NCBI taxonomy): Eukaryota > Metazoa > Chordata > Mammalia > Carnivora > Canidae > Vulpes > Vulpes lagopus. Next base: position 76,765,346 of record NC_054826.1, read on the forward strand.
CACAGCATAACAGAACACCTGCTTCTTTTCCCCTGTTCACACTCCCCACACTGCAGTAGCTGCAGGGGCACAGAGGTGCCCTTTCCACACTAGGCCAGCACCATTTGTCCTTTCACCGCAAGCTCCCATGAACTTGTCGATGCAGTTTTTCTTGCTGCTCTCCATGCTCTCTCAGGCTCATCTCTTTATTTGTATATTGGCTTAGCCTTTCTGATTGATTTCACTTTTCTTGTTCTTCCATTACCCAGTTGTTTGTTTGTTTTTTTTTTTTCATGGAGACTTGCTTGGAAGCTGGCCAGAAGCTGAGTTTTCTCCTTAAAAGAAAAGTGGTTTAGGGAGAAGACAGCTGACACAATTCAATATCTACCTCCCCCACAACTTCCTCTTTTTTTAAAGATCTTTACCATGGAGGAATAAATTGAGAGCAGTGAGAGTCAGAGAAGAGCAGGCAGTCATTTTCACCTGGGCAGTGAGAGAAAGGGATTCAAGAAGCTGATCTTGAGGGACGAGGGTATATTTTCCAGATGGTAAGTGGAGAATGTTGTGCCCAAGAGTACGAATCCTAGCTTTTGGGTCCAAGTATACCCGACACGTGGAGCAGGGACTTGGACTCCCAAGTGGGTTACAGCTGGATTTTTTATAGGCTGGTCTAGGGGATTTTCAGAAGGGGTGGAGGAATTTCTCAAGTTCTGTTTACATACTGATATGGGGCTTTCAAGGGCATTGAGCTCTGTTCTCATTCTAATATGGGACTTTCTACCATGGCGTGGGCTCTGTTGTCTTTCTGATATGGGATTTCCTGCCAAGGACATTCTGCAGTTTTTCCTGTAAAGTTCAGCTCTTATTCACAGGGGCCTAATATGGCTGTACTTGTGCTAATGCTAAACTTGAGGTGAAATGGCCTTAATTTTTCTTGGCCTCCACAGAGGAGAGGCATTCCAGGCTAAAGGAGCCTATGAAAGTTCATAGGCATGCACAGGTATGACCCATTTGAGGAATGGAGATATATATATATTTTTTTTTTCATAAATCTGAACTTTTTAGAAGCAACAGGAGACTATGAATTAGCCATTTTGAAAAAGCAAAGAAAGTAGAGCTAAGATTAGAGGAAATTTAGTGCACTTTTTTTCACTTTACTATCAAGGAAATGGAGGCCCAATAAATACATTTTAAATGAATCTTTTTATTCTATTGGACCACTTGCTTTGAGAACTTGCAGATGCTTCCCTCCACCCAGTTCAAAGGGTCCCAGGTCATGGGATCCACTACAACATTGTTGACATTCTGGCATCAAATAAGAGGACTTTTTAAAAACTGGTTTAATCCAGAAAAATTCAGAGCACAGAGATCTCTTTAAACCAAATATATCTGGTTTATTGACCTATCTCAGTTTTCTATTTTTATACTTAACCCCCTACCCCCACCCCTCACCATTGATTTATGTTAAATATTCCCTTCTCCTGGATAGCAGATATCTTAACAGCATCTTAGGGAAAGAAATCATAATTTCCTGGTAATTGATTTTTAAAAGTCTGATTTGTTTGAAGTTCCAATCCAATATCTGATTAAAAAACTTGTCCTTATCATAGTTCCTTATCATAGGGACTGTAGTATGTATGTTTGTGTTGGGGGTGGAGGGTATGTATTACCTAATCTTTTATTCGACATCCCCCACCCTCACACTGGGGGACAGAATGAGCTCATGTAGCCTCCTCCTCTCCTTCTTCTAGGCTCTACCCCTTCATTGTGTTAGAAAAGGGAAGCAGGCAAAAGAGGACAAGAGTCTCCTATTTAACTGACTGGTTGTGTTCTCTCTGTTGTTTGTTGATGCTTGTCTGGTCAACACTGACTGCCTGACCACTGTTCCTATGTCTTGTGGGGTAAGAGACATCCAAAAGGAAGCCTCTCCAGTATCCATTCCTTGGTGTGAGAGGTGTGGCCCTGATTCAGCTCCTAATCTCCATACTCCCAGCATCTACTTCAGCTATTCACCTTTACCTCATATCCTGTTATTACTCCCTTTCTATACTGAGACTCCTAAGTGGCTCCTTAAAAAATGATTCAGGCCTGTGTATCTTTAGTGATGTCTACTTGACCTACAATACCTCATACATTTTGGTAATTCAAACAGAGCAAAGCTGTTTGGAAAGGAAAGAAATTGAAGGCAAACATATTGGAAAAGAAAAAGTAAATTGTTCTATACATGCAGATGACATGATTGTCTATGTAGAAAATTCTATGTAGTCCACCAAAGGCTTGCTATAATAAATGAGTTTAACAAAGTTGTAAGATATAATGTCAATATACAAAAGTTAGTCATATTTTTGTATACTAGCAATGAACCGTTGAAAATAACAACATCATTTATAATAATATCAAAAAATATAAATACTTAGGAATAAATTTGACATAAGATGTGCAAGACCTATGCACTGCAAATTAAAAAAAATTGCTGAGAAAAATTAAACGACCTAGTTAGCTGGGGAAAATATATCATGTTTATGTATTGAAAGATTCAATATTGTTAATAATTCTCAGTGCATTATATCTCAAGAGGGTATACAATGTCAATAAGTCGTGTTCCTAGTGGTGGTAAACTTGACTGTTGGCTTAGGTGGCATTTACCAGATTTCTTCACTGTAGAGTTACTATTTTCTTTTTTGTAATTAATATTTATTGTGAAGGAGATCTATTGAGGCCATGCAAATACTCTATTTCTTTTTAAACTTTTGCCCACTAATTTTAGTAGCTTTTAGTAGATTGAGCCTGTAGCAATTATTACAGCGGGTTTCTAATGGTGATATTCTATTTTCTTCATGTTTTCTACATTTATTAACTGAAATTCTTCTGTAAGGAACAATAGTTCCTTCTTTCTCATTATTCAGCTATTTTTAAATATCAGTATGTAACCATAATCATTTAGTTTATTATTTGTGTCTTAATCCAACATTATCATTATTCATTTTGTCCAAATTATTCAAGATTTGGCTGTTGGGAACTCCTGTGACTTTCATTGGATCTTCATCCTTTCTTGTGAGTGCTTCCTTAATTTTTCATATCACAGAATGTTCCAGGGTCATTTTTTTAAAATTGAAGTATTGCTTACACATGTTACATTAGTTTCAAGTATACAGTATAGTGATTCATAGTGATTAATATTTTTTTGATTGATGGTGATTGATTGATATTTATTTATTTATTTATTTATTTATTTATTTATTTATTTTTGAGGGAAAGAGCATGAGCAGAGGGAGGAGGGGAGAAAGGCAGAGGCAGGGAGAGAGAGAATCTTGAGCAGTTTCCATATCTAGCATGGACTGTATCTTATGATCCTGAGATCATGATCTGAGCTGAAATTAAGAGTCGGATGCTTAATGAACTAAGCCACCTAGGCACGTCCATAGTCATTGCTATTTAAACTCTATTAGATGTCAGTGAAATCATATAGTATTTGCCTTTTTCTGCCTTATTTCACTTTGCAAAATGCCCTCTAGGTCTCTCCATATTGTTGCAAAAGGCAGGATATAATCCTTTTTCATGGCTGAGTAATATTCCATTATATATGAATATGTGTATATATATATATACTTATATACATCACATATATATTCTATTATGTATGCCACTTCTTTACTTTTTCATCTATTTATGGACACTTGGATTGCTTCCATATCTTGGCCATGATAAATAATGCTGTAATGAACATAGAAGTCCAGGCTCATTTTTTATATTGTTGCTGATCCTGCCCTGAAATCAATTATTGCTCCAAAGATCCCTGGATATTTTTACTGGATAATGATATTTAGAAACCAAGATCCAGGCACTAAATGAAATCATTACTATTGGGATGTCACTGTTTATAGGTCCTCTCAGTGGGGCAGAGCTAGGAAATAAATTTGCTATTTAATGTATGTATGGATGTATACAACCCATGTTGCATTACTTTTATGTTTTTATTTATTAAATTATTTAGAACATTTTAATGACAAGCTAAAATTTAGTTATGCCAATGTAATTTTAAACATGAGTCCCTTCCTTATTTATTTATAAAATAGCTATATCGAGTTTTTTAGAAATTCAAATTACTGCCTGAGTATGAGAAAATAATTTTTATTTGAGACTACATCCTTAAATCTTGAATCACATGTTAGGAACTAACTGACTTTTTCAAGTTACAAATGAAGCAGAAAATTACAAATGGAAAGGAGCTCAGAAAGCAAAGCCTAAGTGTTTCCAGAAGTTTCATCAAAAAATGGAAATTTTAGGTTAAACCCTATGAAAGTTATAAGCAGTTTAAGTTATAAGCATATAAGTTATGGCAGTTTCATGTGCTACAAATCATAGAATTGGATATGGAAGCCTCTGGTAACTGTTCAATATCTCCTACCTCTAGGCTTTCACCATCCTGAAAGGAATCCTTAGTTAGGAGATGTGACCTTCCTTTGTAGATAAAAAGATGAACCAAGCCAACCAGCAGGGTTGATGGGAAGTTACCAAAATTGTTTCCATGATGAAGTACACTAGGAGAACATGGACTAGAATAGTCTCACCACTGTGTATTCATAGCATATTTCAATATTGTCATTCATGAAAGAAGATTTGTTGAGATTAAGTATTAAATCAACAATAAAAATAATTTTATATATATATAATTAAGTACATACAACTATATATAATATATACTGTTCCACTAAAGGGCACTATGTGAATTCTAACTCTTAAAAATACACTTTGAAATATTTATATAACTAGAAAAGATCCTAAAGGATATTTAATAATCAAGAGCACATACTTATTACCTGGCTGTCCTTTCATAACCATAAATGCTTAGGGCATCATATAGGTTTTTACAGAGGCATTGCAGCTTTGGAGCATGGGCTGAAAACATCTGACACTCAACATCATTAGTCATTAGGGAAATGCAAATGAAAACCATACTGAGATGCCATTTCACACTCATGAGAATGGCTACAATAAAAACAAGCTAAAAATGCAGAAAGTAGCAAGTTTTGGGGAAGAGGTGATAAAATTGGAATCATTATACATTGCTGTAGGAAGTGAAAAATGGTTCAGCTGGTGTGAAAAACAGTTTGGTGGTTCCTCAAAAGTTAAACACAGAATTACCCATATGACCCAGCAATCCCACTTCTAGGTATATACTTCAAAGAATTGAAAACAGGCTGTTCTGACAAATATTTGTGCATGTGTATTTATAGCAGCATTATTTACAATAGCAAAAAGGTGGAAAAGCCCAAATTTTCATCAATAGATGAATGGATGAACAAAATATGGTGAATCCATATAATGGAATATTATTTGGTCATAAAGAGGAATTAAGTGCCAATAAGCTACCACATGGGTGAACTTCAAAAACATTATGCTAAGTGAAGGAAGTCAAACACAGAAAGACCACGAATTGCATGATTCCATTTATATAAACATATAGGAAAGGTAAATCAAATTGAACTTCAATAAAAACAAAACACACACACACACACACACACATACACACACACACGGAAAGGTAAATCAATAGAGATAGAATGCAGATTGGTGGTTTCCAAGGCTGGCAGGAGGGGAGAGTAGGGAGTACCTGCTTAATGGGTAAGGGGTTTTATTTTGGAGTGATGAGAATACTTTGGAACTAGTAGAGGTGAGAATTGTACAACACTGACTGTACTAAGTGAGCTAAATTGTGTAGTTTAAAATACTTAATTTTATGTTATATGAATTTAACCTCAGTTAAAAACATCTTCTCTTGGGTTATTGTGAAGACATATAAAAAAGGAAAGACATGCTCTGTGACTCAAGTTGTGTTGCAAATATAGTTCTCATACTTGTGAAAATGTACCTGTGCAGGGTCACAATTTCTCAAAGCCCCACCCGGGCATGATCTAATCTCATGCATTTTACTAGGCAAGTGTGTTTTTTAGTTATCTCTCTCAGAAAGGGTTTGAATTTGAAACCAAGCTTTAGGAACTTAAAACTAGATCATAGTAGAGAAAATTCAGGAAAGGCGAAAAAGTGTGTATGGGTCATATTTGAGGTATAGGCAGCCCCTTTGGGGATTTATTCCTCATTATGTAAGCAATTAGCTTTTTGATTATCTTTGTGGTTGTCCCTACTATTGTCTTTTATAGGATATGAGAATTGCTTTCGATACTTGGGCAAAACTTCAAGCAATAATTTTAGTGGAGTTGAACTGCTTTAGAACTGTAGTGAGTTCAGAAAAAAAAATAAACATAGCTTTTAGTTTTATCTTGTTTACATTCAAAATGAAAGCACTTTTATTGATTTCTTTGGGGGGGAAATGTGAATTCCTACACACGGTTGCTTGCAGAAGTAAATAGAAAACTGTCAATGAGAAAATAGTAATTATTTTTTGAGCCTACTTAATATTTCAGCATCTTTGAAGTATAGCAATTGGGAAACTTTTGTATCTTTTCATCTTAAAAAGTGCTTGAAGATCACAAGAAATCAGGCAGACTTCATATTCCTATCCTTTGGCCATTGTAAATAATAACACTAAAGATTATTTTCTAATTTATAGCTAATAGTAATTTCTGGTGCTTGACAAAGTATTCCTATGGAATTGGAGGCCATGACGGCAAGTTATGTAAACAATGTAGAAGATACAAAGGAGATTAGAATAGACACGGTCCTTATTAATATCTATGCTTGTATAAACAAAGAATTTAAACTTGATTTTTTTTTAAAACAAGTTCTGGCCAGTGTGATTTACTTTTCCCCAGTCTGTACTGGCATACTTCTAATGATGCCAGAGTCACCTGGATCAATGACAGACGGCGTGTAGAGTCTGTAGTATTTTCCACAAGCTGTGCCCAATTCTATATTATTGCCACTGTCATGATGGACACCACTTCCTCAAGGCTGGGTGGTTGTTGGCTAGAATGGCTGGTTTTGCTTTGTCAAATCTGATCATTTTCAGGGTCTGCTTGTACCTCAGCATGCACTTTCCACTTTTTATAATGAATTGGAGCCTAGAATTGATGACATCAGTGACTTTTTCCTCATCTTTGTGGCCACCATCCTCCTGCCTTAGGCTCTCTTGGTCTTGGGCCACCTGCCAAGAGCAGCCACCAAGATGATCAGGGAGGGAGAAAGGAAGGGATAAACTTGATTTTTCCCCCTTCTTAGCTAAATAACTGTGAAGTTAATGATTCTGTGAGGAAGTGTTTGCATAGTTCAGTAGTCTCGGACTCCTAGGAAGAATTTGCCAGGTCTAGTAGAATGTCATAACACTGTCGTATTTGAGAACAAATATTAAAGAAATATGTTAGCTACAGCTGAGATAAAATATGAAAATCATTTCCAATCTTTTTCTAACTTTATTTTTAATCAAATCTAGATGAAACAACATGGATCTCTGATTAGCTGTATAAAAATGCTAATTTCTTGTGGAAGTGTATTAGTCTCTGACTTCAAAGCTTCCCAAAAGATACAGTATGAGTGAAGCTAAAAATCTATGCCATATCCTGCCATACTATCTTTTCTTCTTATCTATCTTCAGGTACAGTTCAAATCCATCATCTCTATCAATTTCTGCTTTATCAAATATTTATTGACCACTGAGTGTGTGTAAGGGATGCAGACCAATATTGTATAAGACACAACCTTTCAGATAAGTGATTTTAAACTTAGTTGAGGAGAAAGTTCCAGTGGATTGGATAGTCCTTCACTCTTCAAATTCATGTCCCTCCTGGACCCTCAGAATGTGACTTTATTTGGAAATAGGGTTGTTGCAGATGTAATTAGTTAAAATGAGCTTATACTGGAGTAGGGTGAGCACTTAATCCAATATTAATGGTGTCCTTCTAAGAAAAGAAGAGGCACAGAGACATGAGATACAGAGAAGAATGCCATGTGAAGATGGAAGCAGAAATCCGAGTGATGCCATTCTCAGGCCAAGGAGCTCCAGCGTTTACTGACAACATCAGAGCTAAAAGCAGGGCATAGAACAGATTCTTCTCTGGAGTCTGAGAGCATGGCTCTCCTTGGCATCTTGATTTTAGACTTCCAGGCTTCAGAACTGTGAGAAAATACATTTCTGTTGTTTTAAGCCGGCAAGTTTGTGATACTTTGTGATAGCAGCTTTAGGAAACTAATGCAACAATCATAAAAAAAATAAATAATAAAATAAAATAAAATAAAATAAAATAAAATAAAATAAAAAAATAAAGCACTGGCTATGTTCCAGTGGTCTATGGTCTCAGTGGTTCTATGGTCTTAGAGCCATTTTCTGCTCCAAGGTATTACCACGAATACTTCTGCAGGGAGCAAGCTGAGAATCAGAGAGGCCGAACCACTTGCTCAGTGTTACTCAGCAAGTAGCTCTAAACTTTGTCAGTTTGACTCCAGTGACCATTCTCTTTATTGTGGGAAAGCCTGCAGGAGCAGGCAGAGGCAATGGCAATCGCCCAGATGTTCGTGAAGAGCAGAATGGAGAAGCAAAATGGCACATTGATGTGATGGAATGCCACTAAGCAATACAAGGGAGCAAACTCCTACAGCATGCAATAATATGGACAAACCTCAAATGCATCATGTTGAGTTAAAGAAGCTTCACACAAGACAGCACAAACTATATGATTCCATTTATATGAAATTCTAGCATAGGAAAAACTGATTTATGGTGGGAAAAAATCAAAACAGTGATTTCCAACTGTGTGGTAGATGGTCTTTTGGAAAATGGCCACTAAAGTCCCAGACCTTAAGTGGTTCCAGCTGGATCCAAGACCTGTTCTTTGGACACTGTATAACTATGAACACACACCTGTGAGTGAAAGAGCCTGGAAATGCCACAAGGACAGAGACCCTGCCAATTCTGCTCACCATCATTTCCCAGCAACTGCCAAGTATGTAGCTCACAAATATTTGTGGAATGAGAGAACCCCCTCACAAACCAGGAGTGTCTTTTTTTTTTTTTTTTTCAAACCAGGAGTGTCTACATGTTGATGTTCATCCTCTCTGAATTCCTGCGGTCTGTGCCACATAATTTAGCACTTGATTATATACCATAGGGTGATGTTCTCCAGTGTATCATTTGATCACCCCAGTCACCTACTGACACAGAGAGGTGCAAGACCGAGAGAGTAAGAGACAGGGAGGGTATGCAACTCAAGAGGTTCCAAGGTGATTACAGAGACTGTAGCAAATTTATAAGATGGCCTTGCAGACTGCCCCAGTGCTTCCAGAACTGCTGAAAGTTTGTGATAATTGTTCAAACTAGGTAAATAAGTGTATCTAGCATTGTGCGGGGCACTGGGGGAAAATTTAGGAGAAGCAGAAGACATGGTGTAGAGTTTCATATTCCCACTGGGAATGAAAGGTAAATAAGAACATAAGCAAGGCACTGCTGGAAAACGTTTTGGGAATATCACTGCGCTTGTTTCTGGTCTCAGAACTAGGGTAGACATTGCCACTCAACCATGGCACTCTTTCCTACTAAGCCCCACACCACCTCAGGATTATCTCCCACTCGGGTGCCCCAGAAAGCCACACTAAAGAGCTTGAGTTGGTAGGTGAGATAAACAACCGAAGTCTAAGAAGTTGAAGAAAGTCAGTCATGTTGAGAATGATGTGGGTTTCAGAGGTCAGGAAAGCTTCATGGAGAAGATGGATTGATATGAACATACAGCAGAGTTCATACACTGGAATCCATACAAGTGATAGATCTTGCTGCCCCATGCTAAAAACCTGCAGTGTTCACAGGGACGTCAGCCTGGACAGCTCTGAGGAGGGACTGTGCTGCCAGTTGGCTCCCTTCCTACCAGTCTCTGAAATTAACTTCTCCAAACCAAAGCCACCCCTTGGAGAGGCACCACGGGATTCTACAAGGGAGCAGGAGGTGGGGCAACCACTAACACTGCATGGGATGAGGCCGGGTTACATGGCTGGTTACAACGCAGCCACGGTTTCTGTCTGCCTAATGTGCTTGAGCAATGGTTCCCCCAAGTGAAGCATCTCTGAAAGGGGAGAAAACCAGTGTGCTGCTGCTCCTCCTCACACTGCAGAATCCCCAGGGCAAGTGGAGCTTCTCCATGGCAAGAACAGGCTTCCCGCTGGGGGGCGCTCACAAGGGATCCTATCTTGGAAGGACTGAGCCTCCTGTTACCCTGCCTACAGTTAGGTCTTCCCAAGGCAGAGTCTGGACAGATGGTAGCTCCACCTAAAAAGAGCTGTTGTGTTGGCTTGTTTAGAGGCACATCTGCTGGGAAAAGTGGAGAAGAAATTCTCTTCTAAATTTGGGCCTTACCAAGCTTTTGTAGCTACAGGATCTTGTCGAACAAGGAAGGATGGAGGCTTTTCCTTTCAAGGTTAAAAAAGAGCCACAGTCTTTCAGCTGCAGCCAACACCAACCCCTGGTTGATAGTTTTATTTTATACTTTGCCTGTTTCCCCAATATGTAGAAGATGGCTTGAAATTTAAAAAAAAAAAAAGTTAAGATTGTTGAGAAAGAAATGAAACCCAAAATGTGGGGAGGTTTGTCTTAGGGTTTTTTTTTTTTTTCCTGTTCATTGGCATCCGCAAGAGAATTTTCCAGGTGCTGAGCACCACCCTGTCACCATTCCCGACAAAGCCAACAAAGAGGACAAAGCTCCCTTTGGCTCTCCTCTTCCTCTCTGATATCCTAACAGAAAATTTACATTTCAATTTTATTTATTTACTTATTAAGAAAATTTACATTTTAAAATAGAATGCTTGTGGATTTAAAGGCCATATTTCCTATTGCAGTTTGAGGCTGGGTGAGGGTCAGGGAGAGAGATTTTATCTGGAGAGTCTTCACTGAGCCAGTAGTGACCACCCAGGACCACAATTTACTCTGCTAATGATCAGCATGACCTTGATTTCTATACTGCTACATTGAAACTTCGAGTAGGGTCAGTATTTGTCCTGAAGAATACTTGTTCTCTGCAGGAAAACATCCCACAATTTCTTTTTATTGACTTAATGGCTTTTTCTAGAACAGATAATAGATGAAGCCAGAGGACACAGTTAGGCCATAAAAGACATTTATTCAATCAGATTTGCCAGAACACTTCTCAAAAGTGACTTGAGAAACCAAGATGCTGCCGAGGCAATTTCTTGGCCAGAAAGGTTTTGGCTGCTTCTTGTTTTAAATTCTTTCATTTTGCGTTTTGGGAATTGACTCCCAAAGCCAAAATCTTAAATGCATAAAGATAAATCAAATGCTATTTGCTAGAATTCTGATTATTTCCTTTGAATGAGTAACCAAGAGCTAATTTCCCATTTAATAATGATTTTGCCTACTAATGAGAAATAATTAATTGTGTTATATAGAGACCAATTTTAGCTGAGTTAAAAGAAAAAATAGAGTCAGAAAGGACCTAAGAGAATGTCTGAGTTTAATCTATTCTTTTTAAGGGACCAGAGAGGGTAGAAGCCTTGCTGACGGCGCACAGTGGGTTAGGTGCACAGGGAGGATTGTGATCCGGAGCTCACGCAGGGCTCACTCAGGTGGTCAGCTCTCTGACCTTATGACTATTCCCTGCAAGATTCTCTGCCATTGTTTCTATGGGAATGTCCGAAGGATGAGATTTTATTCTTTCAAACTAAGAGATGAAAATAGAAAAATTATGCCACATGTGTAGCATCAGCACCCAAAGGACTTCTTTGTTTACACAAAATGTGAAAGCCATTTGCTGTTTGAGTGAATTCACCTGATGGCCTAGGAGGCCTTGTTTTTGAAAAGAGATTTTTGTGATGTTTGCATGGTGTGAAAGTCTATATCAACAGACACAGACACTGAACACACCGGAAGGCTCTGTCAGAATTTAACATGGGAACAGTGTCGAGATAAACAGCACAAGGGCTGCAATAGGACAGCATGTGTGGTGATGAAACACAGGGGTGCTGACCTGGCTTGCCCCAGGGCATGAAACAGAAGAGCCTGCAGAGCCGGCTGGAAAGCTGCAGCCAGGCCAAGCTCTGAACTGAGCCTCCTCAAGGCCACAGGCCACAGCTCCTTCCTTCCTGGTCATTTGGGAATTACTAGGATACAAATCATGGCCAGACTTCCGGGCTCGTCTGACCTTCAGCATAGTACTTCAGCTAATGGATTAATTTTAGAATGCTGCAAAAGATCAAGCTCATGTTTTCATTTGCATTTTTAAAAATAGAGACTAATTCTCTTCAAATACTATTTTGTGATATTCATATTGCAATATCCAATTGGGATTTTTTTATTATTGTGCTTTAAAGCTTATACCAAAAGAAGTCTAACATTGTTGCTCTTCTCATCTATTATTCAATAAATGTATTCCAGCTGGACAGAAAGACAGATCTGTTTTCTATCTGACTCATTGTTGCTAACAGTTGTCAGGGAAGCAGAAACCTTTTCAGTTGATTGATGTGTTCCAGCTGTGCAACTTTGGAAATCATATTTCCACTGAAAAAAGGGTTGGTGATTTTTTTCTAATGCTCAGTCCACTAAAAAAAAAAAAGATAGTTTGTTGTCATGGGATGCCAATTTTCAACTCTTCAAAAAGATGTAAAACTGATGATGAATCACTCTTTTGCAAACAACTTAGTTGTATTAAAGGGAGTTTCAGAGCCTCAAAATAATTGCCAGGCTTTGTGAAAAACCTTTCATGGTGGCTCCAAATACCCAACCTCCAAACTAAACACAGATACCCTACTCATTAAGAGCAGTAGTGTCCTCTGCTGCTGCTACAACTACTACTTATTTTTACTTTTAAAAACATCTTTTTGAGATACAACTCATACACCATACAATTACTCATTTAAAGTGTACAATTCAATAGTTTTAAAAATCTATTTAAAAGACTTGTACAGTTATAACCACAATCGGTTTTAGAACCTTTTTATTACCATGAAAGGTAACCCTGCTCCTCTTAGCTACAAACACCTTCAGTACCCCCCACTCCATCCCTAGACAACCACTAATCCACCTTCTGTCTCTAAAGATTTGCCTATGAAAAAAAAAAAAAAAGATTTGCCTATTTGGTGCATTTCATATAAAGGGAATCATACAGTATGTGGTCCCTTGCAACTGGCTTCCTTCATTAATGTTTTTCAGGTTTGTCCCTGTCTTAATTTGTGTCAGTACTTAACTACTTTTATAAAGTTTTTTTTTAATTTATTTATGATAGTCACAGAGAGAGAGAGAGAGAGAGAGGCAGAGACACAGGCAGAAGGAGAAGCAGGCTCCATGCACTGGGAGCCCGACGTGGGATTCGATCCCGGGTCTCCAGGATCGCGCCCTGGGCCAAAGGCAGGCGCCAAACCGCTGCGCCACCCAGGGATCCCCTTAACTACTTTTAATGGATGTTTCACATTCCTCTGTAGAGATGTGCCACAGTTTATCCATTCTTCTGTTGATGGACATTTGAATTGTTCCCATTTTTTGGCTATTATGACTAATACTGTTAGGAACGTTTGTGTACAAGTCTTTGTACGGACATGTTTTTATTCCTCTTTAATATATACCTTGAAGTAGAATTGTTGTATTATCTGGTAAGTCTGTGTTTACCCTTTTGAGAAACTGCAAGACTGTTTCGCAAAGTGACTACACCATTTTCCATTTCCACCTGCAGTGTATGAAGGTTGCATTTTTCTTCACATTCACTCTAAAACTTTTTTGTTTTCTTCCTCTTTTGTTTATAGTCATCCTAGTGAGTGTGTAGTGATAAAAGCTCCTTAAAGCTATTTTAAAAGTATTTTAGTGATGTCTTTAAGCTCAGATGGATTCTGTGTCAGTAGGAAAGGAACGTAGCCCCAACGCAACATGTTTCCAAACGTGAGCAGCAGGAGGATGGTGACTTTGTTCACTACTCTGTCCCCAGTGCTAGAAAAAGGACCAGCACATAGTAGGCATGTAAACATTCATAGAATGCATGAATAAATGAGTTCATGGAGAGCCTACTGTGTGCTAGCATTGGTATGGATGCAGAGATAAGCAAAATATGGCCCTGCTCTCAAGAAGTTGACCTCTCTCAACGAAAGAGAATGGCATTATTCCTCAAAGGAAGATACTGAAGAAAGAAGGTACATGTTAGGGGAAAGTGCTTATTTCCAAGCCTCTGAAATGTAGATGGTGAGAATCTCAGCTCCTTTGGTCTTAGCCTGATTTGTAAAGTCTGACATCCAGGGGGATGGTAAAAACAAAACAAAACAAAACAAAACAAAACAAAACAAAACAAAAGCCAGTCACTCAAACTGCAATGAGGGGAAGTTAGTCTTTCACATGATACTGAAATTGCCTCAGTAGATATAATATCATTCCCTCTCTCTCCCTCCCCACCCCCTTCTCTGTGTGCCTGTATGCACGCACCTGTAGGCTCAAGATCTAATATGATTCTTCTCTTTAAGTTCAGGCTTAGTGATTTGCCTATTTGCTTTCTACCTTTATTCTTCCTTCCTTTCTCCCCCTCCATCTCTTTTTATCTATCATCTATCATTCTATCTATCATCTATCTATCATCCATCTATCTAATCTATCACCTTTACCACTTCTCCAATAACAATCTCATCTCACCAGTTATAAGGTATATTTCATATAACTTTCTGCAGATTTAATACTTAGTAACCAATCTAAGCAAATGCACTATCATTTTCTTAATTGTCTCACTATTAAGGTTCATTTCCATTTTTGTTATAAATAATGCTTCAGTGTGAAACTATTCATGAGTTTTCTTTTCCAAATTTAGATTTGTTAAGAAAGATATCAGTCCGAGTAAGTTCCTCATTTTTAGGCTTAGCCTTCATGGTGGTTCTTGAACCCAGGCCTCTTCTATCTATGGCTGCCCATCCTCTAGGGCCGCTGAGCCTGCATCTAGCCAGCAAGAGGGGCAACAACATGGAAGGCACTTGCTTATTAACCACATGACCCTGGAGTGGTACCCATCCTTTCTGTTTCCTTTCCATTGGTGATGCTTGCCACATGGAACCACTTAGATGCAGAAATTCTGGCAATGTAGTTCCTAGCTGGGCAGATACTTCCCAGGAACAACTGGGTATTCTCAAAAGAGGACCATAAATTTTGTGTGGACAGTTAGTCATCTCTACCATTATAGATTTTAGAGGTATGATCACTACTGTTCATTTTGATGACTTGGTACATTTTGCACAATAGTCCCCACCTCCATCTCCATTAAAATATTTTCATTATATTTATTTCTGATTATGGAAGAAGACATACATTTGACCATACATTTGGTCTTTGTCAGTGAATTCCAATAATCTATTCATAAGATTTGTTTATTATACACAGAACCAATGTGGCTACTACTACAATTTTATTTTTCTTGAACTAATTTTACCTGTCACTTTTATTTTCATGCCTATACCACCTTAGTTAATTATTTTGGCACCTGTTACTATATGGAGCAATTGGTTGAGACTTTATCAATGATGGCATGTGAAATAGCAGAGAGATTGGCTCAATCTATTTTAAGAGATTAAAAGGGAGCCAATAACCAAAGAAATTGGTTTTCCTTCAAGAAGACTGCAAAACTGCAAAAACATCTCAGCTTAACTATAGAGTCTTATTCAGAACAAAAAATAACAGTATTATCTGGAAATATTTTCATTTCTCATTTTTCCTTTTTTTCTGAGCTATTTTGTATATATCTGCTGTTGCTGTTAAAAATGGGTATAATTAAGATGTCACTTTCTAGATAAATTCATTTGGGGCTTCATTTTGTCTCTAAGACTCAAGTTTTTATTTAAAATACTTGTCCCCACTTCTCCCACCTAATGCCCCGCCCCCCCAAAAATCTAAAAGCGACTAAAGAAAACTAGTGTTTTAAATGTTCATATTACTTCTATAATGCAGCTAGAGGAACAGCAAAGATTTTGCTCAATCCTCATTTTTCTTTTGGGAAATTAATGAGATATAATAAAGGCTAATGAAAAGAAATTTTGATGTTAGCTATAGGTAATTAGGATATTTTCTAAGTGATGGACCAGGTAAACTTCATAATTTTAGGGAGGGAAACTGATGAGATAGAGTAAGGAAATTGTGCAACATTCATTCATTCAACTCACTCATTCAACAAATATTGAATTACTGTTCATATGCCCAGCACTGTTCTACTTGGAGAGTCTAGCTAGAAGTATCTAGGGGTCTAGATGCTTCTAGATGCACCAGAGAATAAAAAAGACAAAGATTTTGCCTTTGAGAGGCTTACATTTTAGCAAGGTGTGACAAAAGAATAAGTAAATTACATAGTAAATTGAATTGTGACAGGTCTTACTCTGTTTCATGAAGAGAATGTTATTAATAATTTGTGTTTATGGTACAAAAGTATCATCGCAGAGTAAAAATTAGCATGAGTAAGGAACTGAAATTTTAAATGAGGTGGCCAGAGTAGGCTTCACTAATAAGTTATGTTTAAGACCTCAAGGACAGGAGAGAGTGAGCCAGCCACCTACCAAAGGGAGGAGGTTTCCAAGCAAAAGGAATCAGTGCAAAGGCCCTGAGGTTCATGTGTACCAGTGATTTGAAGAACAGCAAGAAGTTCAATATAGTCTGATTGGAACTGGGCAGGAGTGAGGGGCAATCAGGGAATGAAATCAGAAAAGAGATGGGAGATGTTGGACAGATAATGTGAAGTCTTATAGATAATTGCCCATTGTAAGGGCTTTGACTATTTTGAGAGAAATGGACCCCTAGCAAGGGAATTTCAAGCAAAGGGCTGACATGATCGAATTATGCTTTTATAGAATTTCTAGAGTGTTGTGTTAAGGATAGGCAGTAAGGAGACAAGGGAAGAAGCACAAAGACCTCCTGTGATGGTGGTGGCTGGATCAGGGATGTGGTGGTAACAGTGGTAAGAACTGGTTGTATCCTTTAGTTTAGAGATAGAATCTATAGGATTTTCTGATGGATTGGATATGAAATCTGAAAGAAAAAGAGCAATGAAAGATTTTTGCATTATTACCAAAATATTTGCTGACCTTTTCTATTGGGTCATCCCTTGGGGATAATTAACCTTGTACCCCACTTACATCAGGCTTGAATGTGACTCTTTCTGGCCGGTGAATCGAGAATGGAAGTGATGTGCCCTTTCTAGTAGAATCTTTAAATGTCATCATGCAGGATCTCTTCTGTCCTTTGTCAAGAGAAAGTCAGTGTTGGGGGTGGGGCTGCTCTTCAACCTGGATCCTGAAGCAAAGAAGACATGAAACAGAGCCTGGTTCACTCCCTGCTGATATGTCACATGAGCAAGTAATAAGCATTGTTTTTGCAAACTGTTGAGCTTTTGTGGGTTTTTGTTGTTTTTACAGTAACATAATTTAGTGAAATCTCATGAATACAGATGCCTTCAAGGATTTTGTCTGGAGCAACTGAAAGAATAGAATTTCCATTGCCTGCGATGAGAAGACCATAAGAGAAGTAGGCTTTAAAGGGGAGATTAAAAGTTTAATTTTGAACATGTTGAGTTTCAGATAACTGTCATATACATCCAGGTTAGGATTTTGAGTAAGCAATTGAATATAAGAAGTTCAAGTTGAGCAGAGATCCAAGCTAGAGAGAAACATTTGGAGGTCATTAGGATCAAGTTGGTAGTTTCTAAGGCCACAGTGTTTGGTGAGATAATCAGGGAAGTGACAATGTAGAGAAGGGGATGGCTATTCCTGACCTCATCAAGAGTGTTTTTCCTTAGTCGGGGAGCCTCATCACAGTGAGGATAAAAGGTAATATGAGAAAGACATGGGCTACATCGAGGAGAGCTCATTCTTTTCGTTTTTCTCTAAGGGGGAACCAAGATGTAGAATAAAAACATCAGGGCAGATGCTTGTCTTCAATAGTTGAACACAGTACTGCAAGAGTTGAACCTGTTTTTCAGTTTTATAGAGTGGAGAGAAACTACAGTTTATTTTACATCTAAAATATGCTGTACATGGTATTAAGCACATTCACATATTCATTTACCCCTCACAACAGCATTGCGATTACCATTCAGGGTCTCTGAACGGTGAAGTGACTTAATTAACATCACATACTCGAGTGTGGCAGAGCTGAGATTCAGTCCTTTACGTTTGAAAAAAGGCCCTTGCCCTTTTCTCTGTTGTAATTAATTGCCTTCCAAAAAGTTAAAATGTTCTGAGAAGCAAATTTCATGAACATTTTCTGTATTGGTTCTCAACTAGCAATGTGGTAGAAGATAACCTTGCCAGTAGCAGGTGACCTTGTGTTCCTCACAGCATTGTTCAATGTGTGTCATTGAGCTGTGTTTTGCTACATTGACTCTAAATTAAAATTTCTTAACCAACCTGAAATGTGATTTTAAACTTACCTATGGTGCCATCTAAAAAGCCTCAAACCCAACAAATGTCAGTTGAAAATGAAGTTCCTTTCCTTTGTTCATGGCTGGGCAACCAGTTATTAAACAGATTGCTTTAAAGTGTGGTAGAAAATTCATAAATTCATATTGATGATCAAATATGTGTGGTGTAAAGCTTAAAAATTGTAACTTAGTGCAAGAGCCACTTGGCTTCTGTTGGCTTGTTTCATTCCCACCACCCACAATAAACAGATGGATCAACAGGCAATGGCTGGGCTCTTACAGTATTAGCTTCCATGATAAAAAATCTAAAAAAAAAAAAAAATCAATGAATTATGTATCTGCAGGCCTAAACACTCACCATGTGTCATCTTACTTAGAAAGATATAACAATATCCAGTTTTTGTTGAGATATAAAGATATATATACAGATATAAACTAGTAAATTTTGAAGATTATAGTTACTTCTACTATTTCAATATAAACAATGATTTCTCATGGCGCCTGGTGGTTAGTGCATGGAAAAGCTGTCCACGATTTGTTAAACTGGTGTGGCTTATTGCAGAGACTGAATTTGCAAGGCAGACACTTATATAAGGGCTAGCAAGCTATCAGAAAAAGTGGGGATTTACTTAAAGTTCTTCACATCCTAAAACTAAGTGATATACTTAGCCACCAAGGAGGGGCTTCCAAAGGAAGCTAATTGGATCTATGTGTCCAGCCTCCTCGGCCCCTTCTGGGAAAGATTCTGGCCACAGAGATCACCATGTGACTTAAGTAAGGCCAATCAGAGGCCTTCCTTGGGATCACATTGATTTTTGATGGCCAGAGAAAAACCACATTCTTTCTTTCGCGTAGGGTTGCCAAACTATCAGTAGCTATGTTTTATGTCACACGAGGACGTCCTCTCTGCAGGAGAAGGTAATGAGATTGATCAACATGTAAAAACAGACTGAGGTGAGATAAGAGATACTGAGTTCAGTCCTCAGTTCTATTTTGTGAGGTCCAGGCTTCTGAAACGCATTTTTTAAAATTTTTTTTTATTTATTCATGAGAGACACAGAGAAGGGGAGGGGGCGACAAAAGCAGGCTCCATGTAGCGAGCCTGACATGGGACTCAATCCCGGGACTCCAGGATCATGCCCTGGGCTGAAGGCGGCGCTAAAATGCTGAGCCACTCGGGCTGCCCTGAAACTTATTCTTATATTGTGTAAGTATTAACTTCAAAAACTGCTCTGCTATAGAACATTCACCAGTTATACTTCAGCTATGGTTCAGTGAAAATATCAAATGCCCAAATTTCTACACTAAAGAAAGAAATCTGTTTTAGTTTGGTTACTTAGCTGGTTAAGGCTGCTGTAACAAAATACCACTGACTAGGTGGCTTAAACAAAGGAACTTATTTCTCACTGCTCTAGAGGCTGGAAGTCCAAGATCACAGTGCCAGCAGGGCTAGTGTCTGGTGCGATCTCCTTCCTTGGGTTGTAGATGGCCACCCTGTGTTGTGTCCTCACATGGCAGAGACAGACAGATTTGGTCCCTTCTTCACCTTCTGATAAGGGACAAATCCCATGATGGAGTTCCCACCCTTATAGTCTCATGTAAAGCTAATCAGCTCCAGAGGCCTCACCTCCAAATCTCATCACAATGAGAATTGAGGCTCCAACATATGAACTTTGGTGGTGGTGGTGTGTGTGTGTGTTGGGGGGGTGGTGGTGGCACACAAACATTCATCCTTAACATTTGGGAACAGATTTTATAGTAAAATAGAGGAAGGCATGAAGAGGGAGAAAGAAAGGAATGAATGAGCAAAGATAAGAAGGAAATAAAAAGATTTCTACTTTCCTAAAAAATTTTCCCTCCCAATTCCTTAGGTCAATAAATTCTTATCTCTTTTGTTTCACCTATTTTATTTTTTTTATTTATTTTTTTTTGTTTCACCTATTTTAAATTGGATTTTTGTCACTTGCAACTGGTTAATGTACTGTGACTTTGAAGATGTTACAAAGATTATTCCATTGCATGGAATTACATACTTACAGAATTAGGAATACATTTCTAATGAAAATTTCTCCAACCCAAATTTTAAAGTAGTGTCCTCATCTAGTGGTTCCCTCTTACCAGATATCATAAACCCCAATTGTAGTCCCTGCCCCTCTTTGGATAAACATGAGGAAGACTTTATATTGTAAATTCCCAGGAAACAGCTGATGAAAATTCAAAGTGAAATAAAATGAAATATTAAAACATAAGCACTAAATTCAAATATGGGTCAGTATAGTTCCTAGGAGACACTGATTAAAGATCAAAGTAATATAAATGTGGAAAGATGTAAACTTTTAGGGACAATTCTTAACAAGTAAGGTTGATTTTACATTCTATTTCAATATAACCAAACTCTTTCTAATATGTTTCTCTCATTAATTCTTTTTTCATGTTAATGTTCCACTGTGCTTCATGAAGAGGATGTTATTAATAATTTGTGGTTACATTATAAATGTATCATTTCCAAGTTTGGGGTTTGATTAATGGCCTCTCCCATGGTTAAGATCCTGACAGCTGGTTTCTTGCTTAGGCAAAAGGAAAGTGAACTAAAAAAGTAATGACTGAAATAATGCAATTTTTAAAATGACTATCTTTTTGGCTTTAGTTTGAGTTTAAAAAGAGAAAGGAAATTGGAAGTGTTAGAATGTTTAGAACAAAATAAGCAATAGATGAAATCAAATTCCAAACACAATTAAAATGTATAATCTACATTCACGGATGCAATTATAGAAAAAAATTTAAAGATTGTTCCTAGTTTAGGGAGTACTTAGTAGGGGATATGCTGATTTTTCAAAGCACTGCACTTTCCTGATCCTGTGAAAAATGACAGGATGTACTATTTGCTTACCATTTTTCTTCTTACAGAGATGGAGTTAGCCATCCTTTGCTTGCAACTAAATCCCAATATGCCCTCCTTCATCCACTCCAGAAGGAGAAAGGGGAGTGCAGACCATTGGGATACACTGCTCCACAGGGGGCTTTCTCCTTGCTACCAAGTTTCAAATGTAGATTGTATGCCCATGCATCCTAAGGCTAGGGTGGTATGGTGGCAAAAGAAGGGTATTGTTGTTGTTGTTGTTTTTACCCAGCCAAGCTCTGAATTCCAGCTTTTTCTCTTACTACTTATGTGAGCCTTACAAATTCCTTAACTTCTCTGAACTTCTATTACCTATTTATCAAAACAGACATGACAACATTTTTTTTCCCCAAGTAAGCAGGTATAAATAGGTGAGAGCTGTTTCAAGGTGCAAGATGACTTCTTTATTTTGCAAATTGAATCTGGCTCTGAGCTCCACTTTCTAGTCTTTTTCTAAAAGTCCAGTGTTAAGACAATGAAGTTAGAGGCCATGGGTTATCAATTCCTTATCATCACTACTGGAGTTTATGTAGGTGGAAGGCTCTAATCACAGTAGAGACCACGCCTTTGTGCCAGAGTAGGCAAAGGGACCCTTCCTAATGCTTCCAGGGATCCTTGCAGCTCCTACTAGAGAGGTTATGTACCTCTCTAGGATTTGCGATCCTCTCATTCCTGTCCCCCAGTCTTGAGGGAGCCACATTCAAAGATTAGTTTCCTTTTCCTTCAGCCCTTGACTCTAACAGCTTCCATTCTATCTACCCAGGCTAAACTTTCTAAGGGCCTGTAAGAAAAGAAAAGTCCTGGTAATTCTCCACAGGGGGTGAGAAAAACACACGTCCCTAAGACTCCATCCAGTTCTTTTATTTGTGATTGCAGCAGAGAGAACAAGATAGCTAATTTTCAAGTAGGCCATTCAGTCATGTTAACTTTAAGGAAAATTGTCCTGCTGTGTAAGCTACAAAAATTTCCATGCTTTTCCAGCTGCAATCTAGTGAGAACTGGAGTTGCTTAAATCATACTTTAGGAAGAGATTTTGTAGTAAGATGGAGAAAGAGAAGGAGTGTGAGAAGGGAGGAAGAAGAGAGGGAAAGAGGAAGAACAGAAGGGAAGGAAGAAAGAAGAAAAAGATGAAATTTCTATTTCCTTTAGAAATGTTCCATAACATAAGGCAAGTTAGATTCTGAAAGTAAGTGAACTTGGTAAGAATGTGGAGAAATCAGAATCCTCACACACTGGTGGGAATGTAAAATGGTAAAACTGCTGTGGAAAACAGTTTAGCAGTTCCTCAAAATGTTAAATATAATTATCACATAATCTAGGAATACCACTCCTAGGTATACTCCAGAGAGAAATAGAATCATATATCCCCACCAAACTTGTACATGAATATTCTTCACAACAGTATTCATAATAGCTGAAAAGTGGAAACAACCAAATGTCCACCAACTGAGGAATGGATAAAAAAAATATGGTATGTCCATGCAGCAGACTATAACTCACCCATAAAAAGAAACCAAGTATAAATACATGCTACAACGTGGATGAACCTTGAAAACATGCTAAGTGAAAGAAGCCATACATAAAAAGCCAAATGATTCCGTTTATATGATTCCGTTTATATGAAATGTCTAGAAGAGGCAAACCTAGAGTCAGGAAATGGATTATTGGTTGCCTGGGACTGGGGGGATGAAAGGAAGAAGTGACTGTTAATGGGTAAAAAGTTTCTTTTTAGATATACTAAAATGGTATAAAATATACTGGAATTAAATAGTGATGATTGATGATGGTTGCACAGTCTTGTAAATATACTAAAAATCACTGAATTGTGTACTTTAAAATGATAGATTTTATGGTGTGTGAAATTATAGCTCAATAAAAAATAAGCTATTGGAATACTGGAGCTCCCACTAAATTTACAGATGCCACATTCAGCAGGACCTAAGCAAATAACAATGATTGGCTACCAAACTTCTTGCTCTGTTCTCATTCTCATAACAAAAAGGGCAAGGTCATATTTTATTATCTCTATTTTAGGAATTAGAAATAGCAGTGGCTCAGAGTGAATGAGTGACTTGCTTGAGGTTTATTGCCTGGGGACTACCCTGGACCTGAGGTGGAGAAACTGTCTTTGGGAACACAGGTCTTAGAATTCCACCCTGGGCTCCCACAGCTCCCTATTGCTCTGGTCCTGAGCTCAATAGAATCTCAATCACCACCGGGGAACTTTGCTTTATTTGCGACTCCAAGTGCCATGATCAAGGTCACTCAGGGATATAGAAGAAAAAATCATGGGAAATGAGAATGGTACCATCCATATTGACCTACACCAAACCCACTCCTTGACCATTTTGTTGGATTAGGGAATGGGGCAAAAAGTTGGGGTTTGGTGCAAAAAGTTGGAAGGACGTGAAAGGACACAGTCCTGGAGCACTCTCTGAAATTGGGTGAAGGACTGGAACACTAAAGCTTCCCAAAAGAGAGCTAAAAAACTGCCTCACTATGCACCCCTTCCCGACCTTATGCACAGAAGGCAACTGCCTTTCAGGATCATCCCTGTGCACAGACACAAGCCCAACTGCCTGCCAGGATTTCTGCTTTCAAAAATGATCTGGAGGAGAATTCTCAAGTTCTGTTGCTATTTGCTATTTGAAAGTGAAATGCTGAGCGGACTAATTGTCACTATGGATTTGCTAGCCAGGGAGAAATTAGCATCAAGGTTTTGTTTAAGGGAATGTTGAGCCAACATGATGCCTGCCAAAATTGCCTTTCTCTAATGAAAAGCAATATATGCTTCTGGGTAGCTAAAAAGACTGCAAATTATTTCCTCTCCTTTGAGGTGCCTGACAAGTTAAAATATTCTTGGTTTGCTGCATGTTAATAAAGTGTATTAGTTGGGTGATGGTCTACAAGTAATGAACAATCATTTGAGCTATGAGAAAAGCCACAGAGATGGAAATAAGGTTGTACTAATGAGACACTAATGAAGTGGAGATGAGTATTATCTGAGGTCAGGAAAGCTAAAGGCAGGCTTATCAATAGGTTTTTTGTTTGTTTTTGTTTCCTCTTAGATACCTGATAATGGTACTGAACTTTGTATTTCTGTAATAAAAATCAGTTTATTATTTGTCATCTGTCTATACAATGCTAAGGTTCCTGAGGCTGTCTCAAGGAGAGAAAAGGGCTGAATGGGAAGTATCCATCAAAAAAAAAAAAATCCATGGAGATGGCTTAGAAAAAAAGAAAATATAAAATTTGATCTTATTATATTCTCGAAGATAAGACAGGCTAGGGTAACATATGGGTCTTAAGTCATTCATTCATTCATTCATTCATTCATTCATCAAACACTTAATGAACTATATGCATCAGTTGCTTTTCTAGGCATTGGAGATACGATTAACAAGATAGAACAAGACTTTGCCCTAAAGATCTCATAGTCCCCAAGCTATTTAAAAAAATTACTGCAGTATAATTAACATAACAATGTTATATTAGCTTCAAGTGTACAAAATATTGATTTGACAATTCTATACATGACTGACCACAAGTGTAGTCACCATACAACATTTATTACAATATTATTGACTATATTCCCTGTGCTGTTCTTTACATCTCTGTGCCTTATTTATTTGAGAACTGGAAGCTTATACCTCTTAATATCCTTTATTTCACCAATCCCCCTACCAACTTCCCTTCTGGAGACCACCAGTTTGTTTTCTGCATTGAGTATGTGTTTTGTTTATTTACTCATTTGTTTGTTCTTTAGATTCTACATATAGGTTAAATCATATGATATTTGTCTTTCTTTGTTGGACTTATTTCACATTTCACTTAACAGTCTCTAGATCCATCTGTGTTGTTACAAATAACAAGATCTCATTCGTTTTTATGGCTGCAGAATATTACATTATATATATATATATAGATCTATATATATTATATCATATCTATATAGATATAGATGATATAGATACACACATTCATCTTTATCCATTCATCTATCAGTGAACACTTAGGTTGCTTCCATATCTCATCTATTATAAATAATGCTGCCATAAACATAGGAGTGCATATATCTTTTCAAATTAGTGGTTTTGTTTTTTGGTAGTGAATTACTAATAGTGGAATTACTGGATCATATAGCATTTCTATTTTTAATTTCTTTTTTGAGGAACCTCAATACTCTTCCACAGTGGTGGCACCTATGTATTCTCAGCAACAGTATACTAGGGTTCCCTTTTCTCCATTTCTTCGCCAATATTTGTTAGTCCGTGTCTTTTTCATACTAGCCATTATGACTGGTGTAAGGAGATTACACCATTATAATTTCTCATTGTGCTTTTGATTTGCATCTCCCTGATGATTAGTGATGTTGAGCATCTTTTCATGTGTCTGTTTGGCATCTGTATGACTCCTTTGGAAAAAATGTCTATTCAGGTACCATAATTGCATCCCTGGAATAAATTTCACTTGGTCATGTGAATGATTTTTTAAATATATTGTTGAAGTTAGTTCGCTAATATTTTGTTGAAGATTTTTGCATCTATGTTCAGCAGAGATATTGGCCTGTAGTTTTCTTTCTTTCTTTCTTTCTTTCTTTCTTTCTTTCTTTCTTTCTTTCTTTCTTTCTTTCCTTCTTTCTTCTTTCTTTCTTTCTTTCTTTCTTTCTTTCTTCTTTCTTCCTTTCTTTTTCTTTCTTTCTTTCTTTCTTTCTTTCTTTCTTTCTTTCTTCTTTCTTTTTGTAGTGCCTTGTCTGTTTTTGATATCAAAATAATGGTGGTCTCATAGGATAAATTTGGAAGTTCTTTTGTTCCTCTTCTATATTTTGGAATAGTTTGAGAAGAATAGGTATTAAGTCTTCTTTAACAGTTTGGTGGAATTCACCTGTGAAGCCATTTGGTCCTGGACTTTTCTTGCTAGTTTTTTGATTACTGATTCAATTTCATCTCTAGTAATTGGTCTGTTCAAATTTTCTGTTTCTTTCTGATTCAATTTGGGAGATTGTGAATTTCTAGGAATTTATATATTTTTCCAGGTTGTCCAGTTTGTTCGCATGTACTTTTTCATAATATTTTCTTATAATTCTTTTTATTTCTGCGGTGTTGGTTATTTCTCCTCATTCATATCTGATTTTATTATTTGAGTCCTCTCTCTTTTGTTCTTGATTAGTCTAGCTAAGGCTTATGAATTTATTTATTTTTTCAAAGAACCAGCTTTTGGTTTCATTGATTTTTTCTTTTTTTAAATCTCTATTTCATTTATTTCTTCTCCAATCTTTACTATTTTCTTCCTCTTACTAGTTTTGGGCTTTGTTTGTTCTTTTTCTAGCTCTTTAGCTGTAAGATTAGGTTGTTTATTTGAGATTTTTCTTGTTTCTTGAGGTAGGCCTGAATCATAATAAGCTTATTAAAGCTGCTTTTGCTGTGTGCCAAAGATTTTAAACTATTATATTTTCATATTCATTTGTCCCCATGTATGTTTTTATTTCCTTTGATTTCTTGGTTGACCCATTCATTGTTTAGTAGTATGTACTAAACATGCAGTATTTAACCTGCATGTTATTTTTCCAGATTGTTTTCTTGTGACTGATTTCTAGTTTCATACAGTTGTAGTCAGAAGAAATACTTGATAGGATTTCTATCATTTTAAATTTTTTTTTTTAAATTTTATTTATTTATGATAGGCACACAGTGAGAGAGAGAGAGAAGCAGAGACATAGGCAGAGGGAGAAGCAGGCTCCATGCACCGGGAGCCCGACGTGGGATTCGATCCCGGGTCTCCAGGATCGCGCCCTGGGCCAAAGGCAGGCGCCAAACCGCTGCACCACCCAGGGATCCCTATCATTTTAAATTTACTGAGACTTGTTTTGTGGTCTAACAAATGATTTAGACTGGAGAATGTTCCATGTGCACTTGAAAGGAATGTGTTCTGCTGTTTTTGGATGGAACGTTATATATATATATATATATATATATATATATATATATATATACACACACACACATGGTCTTTCTGGTCTAATGTGTCATTAAAAGTCATTATTTCCTTGTCAATTTTCTTTCTGGATTATTTATCCATTTTTGTAAGTGAGGTGTTAAAGTCCTCTACTATTATTGCCAATTTCTCCTTTTATGTTTGTTAATATTTGCTTCATGAATTTAGATGCTTCTAGTTGGATACTTCTATTACAGTTGTTATATCCTCTTGCCAGATGGATTGATTCCTTTATCACTATGTAGCGTGTTTCTTTTTTCTCGTTACAGTTTTTGTTTTAAAGTCTATTTTTTTTCTGATATAAGTATTGCTATCCAGCCCTTTCTTTCTTTCTTTCTTTCTTTCTTTCTTTCTTTCTTTCTTTCTTTCTTTTTCTCTTTCTTTCTTTTTCTTCTTTCTTTTGCTTTCATTTGCACAGTATGCTTTTCCATTCCTTCGTTTTCAGTCTATATGTGTCTTTAGGTCTAGAGTAAATCTCTTTTAGGCAACACATAGATAGTTCCTGTATCTTTCTTTCTTTCTTTCTTTCTTTTCTTCTTTCTTTCATTTGATCCACTTCTTATCTATTTTCTTTTTTTAAATTTAAATTCAATTTGCCAACATATAGTATAACAACCAGTGCTCTTCACATCATGTGCCCTTCTTACCATGTGCCTGTCACCTAGTTACTTCATCTTCCCACCTACCTCCTGTTATAGAACCTTTGCTTGTTTCCCGGAGTCAGGGGTCTCTCATGGTTTGTCTTCTCTAATTTTTCCCCACTTGGTTTCCCTTCCTTCCCTTTGATCTCTTTCACTATTTCTTATATAATACAGATGAGTGAAACTATATGATAATTTTCCTTCTCTGACTGACTTATTTCACCCAGCATCCTTTCTAATGGTTGATGGCTGAGTAATATCCCATTGTGTGTGTGTGTGTGTGTGTGTGTGTGTGTGTGTATCACATCTTCTTTACCCATTCATCTGTTGAAAGACATCTCAAATCCTTCCAGTTTCATTATTGTGGACATTGCTGTTACGAACATTGGCATGCAGGTGTCCCGTCATATTACTACATCTATATCTGTGGGGGTAAATACCCAGTAGTGCAATTGCTGAGTCAGAAGATAGCACTATTTCTAACTTCTTGAGGAACCTCCCATTGTTTTCCAGAGTGGTTGCATCTGCTTGCATTCCCATCAACAGTGTAAGAGGTTTCCCCTTTCTCCACATCCTCACCAACATTTGTTGTTTCCTGTGTTAATTTTAGCCATTCTCACCAGTGTAAAGTGGTATCTCATTGTGGTTTTGATTTGTATTTCCCTGTTGCTGTGTGATGTTGAGCATTTTTTATGTACTTGTTAGCCATGTGTAGGTCTTCTTGGGAGAAATGTCTGTTCATGTCCTCTGCCCATTTCATGACCGAATTACTTGTTTCTTACGTATTGAGTTTGATAAGTTCTTTATAGATCTTGGGTACTAGCCCTTTATCTGATATGTCATTTGCAAGTATCTTCTCCCATTGTGTAAGTTGTCTTTTAGTCTTGCTGACTGTTTCCTTCGCTGTGTAGAAAAATTTTATCTTGATGAAGTTCCTGTAGTTCATTATTGCTTTTGTTTCCCTTACCTTTATAGACATGTCTTGCAAGAAGTTGTTGTGGCCGAGTCAAAAAAGGTTGCTGCCTATGTTCTCCTCTAGGATTTTTATGGATTCCTATCTCCCATTTAGATATTTCATCCATTTTGAGTTTATCTTTGTGTATGGTGTAAGAGAATGGTCCAGTTTCATTCTTCTGCATGTGGCTGTCCAATTTTCCCAACACCATTTGTTGAAGAGATTGTCTTTTTTTCTGTTGGATATTCTTTCCTGCTTTGTCAAAGATTCGTTGACCATAGAGTTGAGAATCCATTTCTGGTATCTCTGGTCTGTTCCACTGATCTATGTGTCTGTTTTTGTGCAGTCTTGATGATCACAGCTTTGTAACAGAGCTTGAAGTCAGGCATTGTAATGTCCCTAGCTTTGATTTTCTTTTCCAAGATTCCTCGGCTATTTGAGGTCTTTTCTGGTTCCATACAAATCTTAGGATTATGTGTTTTAACTCTGTGAAGAAAGTCCATGGTATTTTGATAGGGATTGCATTGAATGTGCAGACTCCCCTGGGTCGCATAGACATTTTCACAATGGATTCTTCCAATCTATGAGCATGAAATGTTTTTCCTGTTTCTTTGTGTCTTCTTCAATATCTTTCATAAATGTTCTGTAGCTTTTAGAGTACAGATTCTTTATTTCTTTGGTTAGGCTTATTCCTAGGTATCTTGAGGTTTGGTGCAATTGTGAATGGAATTGATTCCTTAATTTCTCTTTCTTCAGTTTCATTGTTAGTGTATAGAAATGCCACTGATTTCTGGGCATTGATTTTGTATCCTGCTACATTGCCGAATTTCTGTATGAGTTCTAACAATTTTGGAGTGGAGTCTTTTGGGTTCTCCATATACAGTATCACACCATCTACAGAGGGAGAGTTTCACTTCTTTGCCAGTATGAATGCCTTTTGTTTCTTTTTATTTGATTGCTAAGGCTAGGACTTCCGGTACTATGGTGAACAACAGTGGTGAGAGTTGACATCCCTGTCATGTTCCTGACTTTGGTGGAAAGCACTCAGTTTTTCGCCATTGAGAATGATATTCACTGTGGGCTTTTCATAGATGGATTTTATGATATTGAGGTTTGTTCTATCTCTACACTTTGAAGAGTTTTAATCAAGAAGGGATGCTATATTTTGTCAAATGCTTTTTCTGCATCAATTGAGAGGATCATATGGTTCTTATCTTTTCTTTATTAATGTGATCTATCATGTTGATTGATTTTTGAATGTCGAACCACTCTCGTATCCCAGGAATAAATCCCACTTGGTCCTGGTGAATAATCCTTTTAATGTACTGTTGGATCCTATTGGCTAGTATCTTGGTATTTTGACATCCATGTTCATCACTTTCTTTCTTTTTTTTTCAATTAATTCAGTCTCTCTATGTCTTTTCATTGAGCCATTTAGTCCATTTACATTTAAAGTAATTATTGATAGGTATAAACTTATTGACATTTTGTTAATTGTTTCCTGGTTATTTTTGTAGTTTTTCTCTGTACCTTCCTTCTTCTCTTGCCTCCTTCCCTTGTGGTTTGATGGGTTTTTTTAAGTGTTAGTTTATGTTCTTTTCTCTTTATTTTTTGTGTATTTTGATTTGTGGTTGCCATTGGGTTCCTTTATAATATCTTATGTGTATAGCACCCTATATTAAGTTGATAGTCACTTAAGTTCAAACACATTCTAAAGGCACTAAATTTTTATATCTCTCTACATTTTATGTTTATGATATCATATTTTACATCATTTTATTTTCTGTATCACTTAACTAATTTTTTTTCCCTTAACTAATTTTTAAAAAATATTTGATATTACTCCTGTTTTGTTTTAACCTCCATACTGGCTTGATAGTCTTTTTTTTTTTAAGATTTTATTTATTTATTCATAAAAGAAACAGAGAGGGAGAGAGAGAGAGAGAGGCAGAGACACAGGCAGAGAGAGAAGCAGGCTCCACACAGGGAGCCTGATGTGGTACTCAATCCCAGGTCTCCAGGATCAGGCCCTGGGTGGAAGGCGGCACTAAACCACTGAGCCACCCAGGCTGCCCAAAAATCGTTTTATCTAATATCTTGACTATATATTTCTTTTTACCTGTGAAATTTTTTTCTTTTTATAGTTTTCTTAATTCTAGTTATGACCTTTTCTTTCCACTTAATTAATTCACTTTAAAATTTCTTATAAGGCTGGTTTAATTATGATAGACTCCTTTAACTTTTGTTTGGGAACTTTTTAAATATCTCCTTCTATTCTGAATAGCAACTTTACTGAGTAGGTATTCCTGGTTGTAGGTTTTTTTCCTTTCATTAAAGCTACATTTTAAGAAATTGTGGGAGTTTTTTTTTTGTGTGTGTGTGTGTGTGTGTGTTTTAAGATTTTATTTATTTATTCTTGAGAGACAGAGAGAGGCAGAGACACAGGCAGAGGGAGGAGCAGGCTCCATGCAGGGAGCCCGTGGTGGGACTCCACTCGATCCCGGGTCTCCAGGATCACGCCCTGGGCTGTAGGTGGCGCTAAACCACTGGGCCACCGGGCTGCCTTAAGAAATTGTTTTTAGAGTTGTTCTAAAATTGGGCCTATATTGGAGTCTTCAATTTAGTGGATCTTTTTTTAAGTATCCTCTATGCCCAGCATAGAGCCCAAAATGGGGCTTGAACTCATGACCCTGAGATCAACACCTGAGCTGAGATCAAGAGGTGGACGTAAGAATTTGGCTTTTATCAGAAAAATCTATACAGAAGAAGAAGTACCTATAAAGTGCTCTAGAATCAAGAAGGGAGAATTTGTGTAGATAGATGGAACAAATGGTGCATTTTGCACAAAGACACAGAAGACTTTATGTCAGTGAGAAATGCTAAGCAGGTCCTTTTGGCTGAAAAAAAATGGGTGGTGGGCATTCATGGATGATGTGGCTGGAAAGGTTAGAAATTCAGTTGAAGTAAATTATAAACAAGCAAACAAATAAACTCTCCTTTGATGCAAAGGAGAGATGTGATAAGTGCCTCTTGCAGATGGGGAAATTTTCTGTTAAGAACACATCTTAAGACATTATCAAAATTTACTTCAAAATTCACATTTATCCACCCACATTTGGTTTTTGATGGGTACAATTTGGCTATGAAATAGGTTTTGGCAGGAGTGAAAGAGCTATGATTATAGAAATCCGTCAGCATAATAAAGCAAAGGAATCACTTACAGTCACAAGGATATATATATTTTTTTTTCAGTAAAACATGTCACTTTTATATTACATTCTTTTACTTAAACAAAAAAGCCTTCAGTGGAGCTCAGGATAAGTACAAATCACAAAGAAAATTAACATGAAGGACAGATTCAGGGTGCCTAGAGGTCTCATCTTTCAGGATCTGTTGGTTATTGGAAACTTTACTCCTGATACTCTCCCATATCTCATCCTGTGGGTCAGAGAGCAGCTATCCTTTTGGGCTTGTCTGAATTACATGCTTTTCTTCTGCTCTTGTTTGCCTCCAATTGAGGCAGCTTGAAACACTAGTCTTCTGTATCCTAATCACACTGTTATTTATTAAATTAATCTCCTTCTAGATTCATTTGTCTATTATGTTATGAGTCTATAAACTAAGCGTCACTCCATAACGCTCCATAACGCTCAGTCCATAAACTAAGCATTAAAGGAAATTTTAAACCAACATTGGTATTAACTCTGAGCCCATAGGCCTGCAGTCAGTGGAGAATTGAACTTCCATCCCTGCTGGGAGCTCCCCACAAGGAATTGTCCATTGACACAGGGCTTCTCCCAGCTGTTTGCTGACTATATTTGGGGGAATGGTAACTATTCTCTGCTGGGAGGTCCAGGAAAGAGGTCCAATAATCCCCTGAACTAGAGACTCTTTACCTACTTTACCCTCATCATCCCTAGAAATAGGGAGAATTACCTTCCTCTTTTTCATATTTCCCTCAGAGACTCTTGCTTGCTTCTCTCAGCTAATGCTGATAAATGAGTTTAGGCTTTAAAAATGATGACCAGGAAAGGAAAGGAGTAACACGCCATTTTTGCTTTCCTCTCTGCCAAAACTCCTCTGGGCAGAGAGTACAGAATTCCTGCTGGTTTGTGGTGGCTTTCCTTTGCTTAATCTGATCTCTCAAGGCAGTAATGACAACTGGGGAGGGAGCAACATAGAGCCAGAAACTCTTGCTTCATTTTCAAAAGGCAGAAATAGCCCAAATGTCCATCAACTAATGAATGGATGAAGAACATATGGTGCATCCATATGATGTGAATAGTACACTCATCTTTGAAAAAAAATGAAGTACTGACACATGACACAATGTGGATGACCCTTTAAAATCTTATGGTAAATGAAAGGAGCCAGTCATAAAAGTTCTTCTATTGTATGATTACGTTTCGGGGAAATGTCCACATTAGCTTGATCTATATAGAGGGAAAGTAGGCTAATGGTTGCCTAGGCTGAGGGGATTGAGGGTGAATGCTGGAAGGAAATGATGACTGGTTTGACAAAAATGTTTTAAGAGGGGTTGTAATGGTTTTATAACTCTTTAAATCTGCTAAAAATTATTAAATTTTATACCTTACTTTTTATTTTTTATAAATTTATTTTTTATTGGTGTTCAATTTGCCAACATATAGAATAACACCCAGTGCTCATCCCGTCAAGTGCCCACCTCAGTGAAATTTTATACTTTAAATAGGTAAATTATATGGTATGTGAATTATACTTCAATAAAGTTGTTCCTGAAAGGAGACATCAGGCCTCTTGTAATTTGCTGACTCTTGTGAAGTGAATGTTATCTTTTGGTCACTTGTTTCATTAATATTGATGTCTCTTTGTCAGTTCTTCCAAGTAAATCACTTTTCTAGGATGCAAAATAATCTTTTTCCCAACTATCTCTCAGAACAAATTGGGCAACTAGCTTTTTCCCCAGGCTCTTGAAATAAAGGAGGGAGCAACCTTTCCTACTTACACCCATAGAGCTTACTCTGAAAGCTGAAGAGCCAACTTTAATCTGTTAAAGTGGTGTGACTTTGATAATATCTAGGTCATGGATCTATGAATCTTGTAGTTGGAAGAGATCCTAGAAACAATCCAGCCCAGTGGTTTCAAATGTGTTCAGTAGACTACAGAGCTGCAAGCAGGGGCCTAAGGGCAACTATGGGAGGACATGGAGGACAAGAGTGGCAGGGAACTAGAGGGTTCTAATTTGGGCAGAGTGGCTCCTACCTCTGTTTTAATCAGAACATTTCTAATTACATATAATATATACATTGGGCCTCACCTCTGTGAAGTTTCATGCTCTAGTTTGTCTTGACTGAGAATCAAAGTTGGTTTCACATGGCCTGCTGTTTCATGTGGACTCTCCCTCCCATTCTGTCTTTCCATTTGACCTAACTGTAAGATTTTCTATTTCTTTCAGTTCGATTTCACCTACCTTTTTGGGTCACTTATCTCAGTGTTATTTTCCAATCCCAGATGGAAAGACCATGGCCAAGTCTGTTTTACAGCTTGGTCACATTAGGAATCCACACTCACTCCTGGAGTTTCTGCTGGACTATGTATAAGAATGCTGTTTGGTGGGTAGTACTAAATAACTTCTTTGTTTTGCCCATGCTTCAAATTGAGACTTGCTGCTTTTTTTCTATTTCTTTTCTGCTTTGCTCCTACAAATTATTTTTTTTTAATTTTTAAAGAATTTATTTATTTATTTGGGGGGTAGGGGAGGAGGGAGAGAGATAGTGAGAGAGAGCAGAGTAGAGAGGTGAGGGAGAAGCAGTCTCCTTGAGAGCAGGGAGCCCGACTTGGGGCTTGATCCCAGGACCCTGAGATTATGACCTAAGCTGAAGGCAGGCACTTAAATGACTGGGCCACCCAGGTGCCCCTCTGCCTTATTTTCTAAATAAGGAGTCCCTCCCCCCACCAACATGTAGCCACCTCACTATAGACCCTTCTAAGCTTGACTCTCTTTAAGTTTAACTCCCCAGTAAGGCATAGCAGCACCATCTGACCTTACCTTCTAGTCACAGATTCTTTCGGTAACTGTGAAGAGAAGTTTACTTAACTCTCTGTGTAGGACTTTCTGTTTAGTGTTGAAAGTAAGCCATTGATCTACTAAAATGTGTCTACTTTTTCTCATCTTTGAGAACTCTTTAGTGCTAACACTCAAAAATATCTTGACTTATAAAATAGCACATATACCTTTGTGAAAATAAAAAAAAAATCATCCACTTCAACAAGACAAATGTATGGCCAGAGTTGTAATGCAAATTCCATCTATCCATTAAATTTGCGTCGTATTTTATGCACACACATAGAGTTTAACTGATTTTTGTAAAATAAAAATGCAGTTGAATCAATCCTTACTTACTCTGCTAACAATTTCTTTTTAGTTCCCTGTGCCAGTGAAAATGTGTTCGTGTTTTTTTTTTTGAAAATGTGTTCATTAAGTGACTTAAAGCATTGCTTTTTAAAAAGGCATTCATCGATTTCTTTAGCATCCTGATTATGTTTTACAGAGTTAGATTTGGAGCAATCATAAAGGACAGGTCATTTGTTTTCCTCATTTTATAGATGGGAAAAGCAACATCCAGATGGTATAAAACTTAACCAGGAGCACACAGCATTAAATCCTCAGCTGGGACCAAGACTTCTGTGTCTCAGTTAAGTCCTCACAGAGTCCTGTCTGGCCTATGGAATGGCTATATCCTAATCACCCAAGAAGCTGTTTAAAGACAACAACAACAAACAAACAAATGGCCTGGCAACCTTGACTGTTTGAGTTGGAGTAGGTCTGGATTAGGGAATGTGTATTTTAGAATAGCTCCCTAGACAACTATGATGCACTTTTGGGTTTAGGAACAACCATTCAGAAATACTATCTGGAACAATACGAGCTCTAGAAGTAGAGCTCTCTAAACTCAGTCCAAGTATTGGACACAAACTTAAGAAAGACAGAGAATATATAAAAGTTCCCCACTACAATTTTCATTGAAAAAGAAAGTTATGGTTCTAAGTTGTTTTACCCAAATTCAACCTAACTCCCCAAATTAGATGACCAAGAAAAATGCTTGAGTTTTATGAATATAAAAAAAAGATACAAAGGTACAGACTAAGAATTTTGGCTGGAGATATCCCAGAACTGCATAGTAGGCTTGTAAAAGCATCACTTTCACATGCAGTAAGCACTGCACACATCAGTGTCTGTGATCCAGTAACAAGCACAGTCAAGGTCTTCGAAGTTTGCCCTGTTTCTCATGCATGAGTTATAGCTGCTGGATTTACTTACCTTGCCATATTCCTTCACTTTTTCTTTCTATTGTCCGTTCTTTCAAGTGAAGTGAGTCCTGATACAGAATGAGTGCTCTGTCATTGTCCAATCTTAGGTCTTGATGACAGGCTCTGTTCAAGCCACATTTATTCAGAATATACCTGAGAAATTATAAATGATGTTACAAATGTTGGGCGGCATTGTGTTTCACGGTTGTCCATCTAATTTCTGACCAAGGTCAAATATTTTCAAATGCTGTTATTGCAAATTACCACCATTAGTACTGCAGAGCATAGTATCTCAAAACAGAGGAAATTGGAAGGTATTTGTTGACATGAGTGATCCCTAAAACATTGAAAAGATATTAAGATTGTTCCACCATCTTTATCAGAATCATTTAACAGAGAAATAGAAGAGCATGTGAAGGAAATTTGGGAGTTGTCTTAGTTTGTTCAGGCTGCTATAATAAATTGTCATAGACTGGGTAGCCTATAAACAATATAAATCTATTTTTCATACTTCTGGAGGCTGGAAGACCACTATCAAGGTGAAGTAGATTTGGTATCTGATGAGAGTCATCATCCTGGTTTGTAGAAAGCCATTTTTTGCTGTGTCTTTATATGGAAGAAGGGGATAAGGGAGCTCTCTAGGAATTTTATAAGGGCATGGATCTCACTCATTAGGGCTCTAACTTCATGACCTAATCATCTCCCAAAGGCCCACCTAATTAGAGATTAGTGTCAACATATGAAATTTAGAGAGGACACAATTTTTTTTAAAAAAGTACTCACTAGATTAAATCCCCAAATAATTGGATTGGTGAGAAAACTTCAGTACCTTTACATTTCTGCCTCTTAAGTGTAATTACCATTAGCACATGACTGTCCTTGCAATAGAAAAGTGAATTCATGTCACAATGAAATTCTGCACATATTGATATTAAAATATTTTTAATGGTGAACTTTATTTGATCCCTTTATATTATTAAAACTGGAAGTAACTTGGAAAAATGTAACCACTTCTTAATTTTATAATTCCAGAAAGAAAACTAAATCCCTAAGAAGTTAAGTATCTCACCAAAGGACAATGAATTTCAGGCTTACTGCCTCATGATTCAGCATTTGTTCTCTCCAACTACTGAAGTATGTGTAGGGAAAAGAAAAGGACTTAAAATTTTTGAAATTCTATCAAATGTTTATTTACAAGATGTGAGGAATTTTTAAATAGCATCTGCAAGTTGTTTATTTTTCTAATTCTATTTTTTAAGTAATAAAGCTCTTTAACATAGAATTTTATATCAAAAAATACTCTTTCAATTTTGTAGTATCTACTATAATTTAAAATGTGTATAATTTAAGACTCAGACATTCTACTTCTTATTCATACTAAAACACCAGGAAGCACTTGCAAAGATGCTCACTGCAACATTGATTGTGGTAGTTAACAATGACAAACAATAGAAATATTCATCAATAAAAGAATGATTATATAGATTGTGGCACAGCGATACAATGCATCCAAGAAATGAAATAGACCTGTATGTATACATACAAAAAATATTCTCAGGTATACTATTCAGTGAAAATAGCAAACTGTAAAATTATTATAACTATAAAACAGCATGGTAATTTTCTACACCACATGTACATATACATATATATGTAGGTAAGTCCACAGTAAAAGATTTAGAAAGATAAACCTCAAGTAGATACAGTAGATGTCTCTGGTAATTGTGGCTAGTGGTTATTTACAACACTAGTCCTTTCTGTAATACAAATGTCGTGACAGGTGGAATTCTAAGATGACTTCTGAGATCTCTGCCCCCCTGGTGTATTCATCTTTCACTGTTCTTGTCACATTTGTTTTGGGTTCAACTTGACGTAGGGACAACCTGAGTGCTCTTATTTATATTTGATGGTCCTTCAAATACTAGAAGACCTCACTCATATATACTATGAACATTTTCATAGAGTCTCCTTATTATCCCTTCATATAAAAGATCAAAATGAAATACCTCAAATCTTGCAACTCTAGAGCTCTCACCTTCATTGAACTAGTGGTCCTAATTTGTAAGTTGAACATTACTTTCTCAAAGCCATCCCTCAGAAGCAGGCTCCCTGTGGGGAGCCTGATGCGGGACCCAATCTGGGGACCCCAGGATCATGCCCTGAGCCAAAGGCAGATGCTCAACCACTGAGCCACCCAGACAGCCCTTTCTATGTATTTTTATATAGGTTTAAATTTTCACAATAATAAAAAGAAAAACAAAAATTTAAAAAAAAAAAAGCCATCCCTCATTGAAGAGCCATATTTCTTAGGTGTTCAGAGAAGCTGAGCATCAAAGTCATTGCATGACTGAATTGATGACTTACTTTCAATGCTATCAGAGTAGGAAAAAGCAAAGTTTTGTCCAAAATAAGTAAGAATAAGGTATTTCCACTCTACTTAACAAATGCTTTATATTTTGACTGCTTGCACAAAGATTTTGTGTTTATAGCCACAGAATATAGAAGAATCAAAGTACCTCAGAAACAAAAGAAACTAGAAACTTCCATAATCCAATTATCTCTCCAATACTGTAAGCTTTTTTAACCCCAAGCTTTTGCTTGAACACATCTAGTGACAGGGAACTCACAACTAGATGAGGCATCCAGGTTTATTTTTAAATTCTTTTCTCACAGAAACATTTTTATATTGATTTGGAATCTGTGTTCTTTTAACTTTTTAAAATTTATGATCCCAATTCTATCCTCTGAGTCTAAACATAGATCTGTCTAATTTATCTTCCTTTTAGATGCTTAAAGCCAACTGTCACATCTCCTTTAGTCTCCTTTCTGCGGCTAAACATCTCCAGTGCTTTTACATTTAATTAAAGGAGATTAAGGTGATGGGGAGTTTTATTGTGTGTATGTGTGAAGGTGTGTGCATGTGTGTGGTCATTCCCACATTGTCTCTTACTGAACTTGTGATAAGCAAAGGACCTTGTCCCTTTACATCTTATCTGATGATAGGACATGGCTGAGTTTTCTAGGCCACCTGGTTTGCTGCAGAGAGGCAGTTCGGAGTATAAGGTGCATGGTGTTAACAGTTTATCAACCAATCCAAAAATATTTTGATACTCATTTCATGTTCTTCTCACTATGTGTGGACTTCAGGGTCTACATCACTTGACCTTCAGAACTTGAAGTTCTGGTATCTAGAACTTCTAGAAATTTCTAGTGCATGGTGTAAAATTTGCTTTAGATACTATAGATCTGAAAATAAATTTCTAAATATACATTTAATATCTAACTATATGAATATATTCAATACATAAATATTTAAATATAAGTGGTAGGATTTTATCCACATTGCTCTGCAATTTGCTTTTTTCATTTAATTGTTTATCTAGAGATCTTAATATCAGAATATATAAAGTATAAGAATATATAAAAAATATATAAAATATATTCTTTTTAATCAGAATATATAAAAATATATAAAATATATTTCTTTTTAATGTCTATGTAGTATTTTATTGTATAGATATTCCCTGATCGTTTACCACATTCTCTTTGATAGACCTTTAGGCTGTTTCCTTTTTTCCCCCTTTACTTTGCACTTATAAACAATACTGTAAAATACTTTTGTGTACGTGTCTTCTCAGATAAGAACAAGGCTATATCTATAACAGTAGTCTAACTATAGCATGTACAGAATCACCTGGAAGGCTTGTATAAACAGATTGCAGAGCCCCACTCCCTGAGTTTCTTTTTCTTTTTCTTTTTTTTTAAGATTTTATTTATTTATTCATGAGAAACACAGAGAGGAGAGAGAGAGAGAGAGGCAGAAACACAGGCAGAGGGAGAAACAGGCTCCAAGCAGGGAGCCTGACTTGGGACTTGATCCCGAGTCTCCAGGATCAGCCCTGGGCTGAAGGCGGCGCTAAACCGCTGAGCCACCGGGCTGCCCATTCCCTGAGTTTCTGATTCAGTAGATCTGGTGTGTGATTTAAGAAATAACTTTCCTAACAAGCACCCATGTGATGCTAAAGTAACTGGTCCTGGGAATCAGATTTTCAGAACTACTGCTTTAGAATCCACAGAAGTGAAACTGCTCCATCAAAGGCTATGTGTTGCTGTATCTCCTCATCCCTAGTACTCATTTGTCCTAGTACTCAGGTTTAATGTAAACTATGTGTACCAGGGAGTTCCAGGAAAATGAGAACTCTGAATGACACTTGCTTCCGCTCTGCCTCTTGGTGGGGAGGGAGGGGAGGTAGAATTACAGAAGCACAGGGCTTGGACTCTTTCCAAGTCTGGAGCCTTAATTATCTTTCAAAGTTTTCAAATGTCAAAGAGAATAGTTTGATCTTGGTGTCCTAAATGTAGGATTTGTGACTGGTGAGTTTGCAATATTAGTTCGACTTGGCATAAAACAGGGTTGTGTCATTGAGGCGTGTCATAGTGACTAGTATCCCACCCTCAGAAGGAAAAGAACTTCAGATCAAGAAGGATGCTTTATTTCAATGCCTATGCTCTGTTTCCTAAAGAGAAGGAACCAAAGGTATTGGAAAGGGCAGAGGGAACATTTGACTCAGGCTTCCACTCAACACAGAGCTTGCCCTTGGCTCATATCTCAGCCCTACCTTTTATTAGTTCTGAGACCTTGGGTCTTAGTCGCTATACAGCATCTCTTTCCATAAAATCACTGCTAAAGCAAGAGGCAGTGTCCTCTAATGCAGGGTTTTCCAACTTGCCTGATGAGATTATTTAAAATTTGGATTTCTAGATCCTTCAGCTGGAAGTCTGATCAGGCGATCGAAAGTTGGACGGTGGAATGAGGCTGACCAAGATATATCATGGAGCCTGCCTCACTGAGGCAGGAACACCTCATTGACCTCAGAGTTATATAATTTGACTGAAGACTAGGTCTTGCTCATTGTACCTAACTCAAGTACAGAGACAGTCATTACTGAAGGTGCTCAACAACCTCCAACTCCCAATTCCCAGGTGGTTAACACATATCCAAGGCCAGAGATTTTCCGAACATGTTGCAGAGTCCAACATCTTTGGGAATTATATGAATAGGCCTTTAGATCAGCAGTTGTTCCTCTGCAGCTGACATGTAATGGGGAAAATTTGAGACATGGATTACAATGGAGAAGAACAGGGCCTAAGTGGTGGCCCTGAATAGGACAAAGTGCTAACAAGCACCAAACTGTATTTCATGACCTTATCTAGGACTGGTCCTGAATGTTTAAAGAAGAAAAACAGAAGATTTCCTACTGATGGTAGGTAATCATAAAATAAAAATAATTTCTAACATTGATTGAGCTCTTAATCATTGCTATTACTGATTTCCATAAGAAATAGAGAAATTTTTCAACAATCAGAATTATCTCCTTGTCTCTCATTTTTACCCATGATGCCTCTAAAAGCAAATGGCCTTCTGTACCAATAGAAAGAGTTGATCGTGGTCTTGCCATTCCAAAATCAGCTTGGTCTTTA
Source organism: Vulpes lagopus (assembly GCF_018345385.1). NCBI lineage: Eukaryota > Metazoa > Chordata > Mammalia > Carnivora > Canidae > Vulpes > Vulpes lagopus. The sequence continues at coordinate 76,806,902 of NC_054826.1, forward strand.
ATTTTCCTGTACATGGTTTGACATATTCTCTGGTTTAGTAGCAAAAGCTTCAAGGAAGGATCTCTCCAGGGTGTGACCTATGCATGATCTGCTCATTCCCAGAAAACAAAATATCACCACCACAACAAAAAGACCCAAATGTAATCATTCTATTGTATAGTATATGCAAAGTGAACAGCACTTGACAGCAGATCATGGTTTAGGATATAGAATTACTGCATTAAGAAATAACTTGTCTGAATCATGGTTCCTGTTACCACCTCAGGAATGGAAATGGAAATAAATCACAAAAATCTTAACAACCTTGAGGTATTAAGTTTTGTCTTGTGTCTGCATCATATTGTATCTGCATCTTGGAGATGGGAAGTGGCTCCATTTGGATATGCATAGTGGTCTCAGGCTGAGTATGTCCTTGAAAATCTATACGTGGGTATTAGCATAAGGAATTTATTTTAAAATGGAATGTGAGTTATAAATAACTTATAAAGTAGAAGATAATTGTAATAAGAAAAAAAAGTATTTCTAAAGTACCATGGAAATGGATGGCTTTTTTTCCCCAAGGAGGGCAGAGAGAATGTTCTTGGGAAGATGATTATTTCTTAGGCTGTTTTCCTGTGGTTGATTGCAGTTGAATAAGAAATAATCTTAGTAATAGTCAAGTTTCTTAATGAAATGTAAAAGCACTTATGAGAATCAGAATGAAATGAATTCCAAGTAATTGGGATGCCTGGGTAGCTCAGTGGTTTAGCGCCTGCCTTCAGCCCAGGGCATGATCCTAGAGTCCCTGGATCAAGTCCTGTGTCTGGCTCCCTGCATGGAGCCTGTTTCTCCCTCTGCCTGTGTCTCTGCCTCTCTCTCTCTCTCTGTCTCTCATGAATAAATAAATAAAATTCAAAAAAAAAAAAAAGAATTCCAAGTAATTGTAAATGTGATGCTAGAGTTCTGAAGATGAAGCAAAAGTGTATGAGTTCTACTTGACTTATATTCTAAAGAATGATAAAAAGACCAAGACCAATTCAGTGAAACAAGACTGAAGGTCCAGAAAGGAAGGATTTCTATTGAATGAATATTCTTTTGCACTAATTAAATTGAAGTTTTCTGAAGATGACCCTTCAGTAGTAAGAAGCATTTTCTGTGCCCTATAAGGAACCCCATGGACCAGAAGACATGAAAAGACTGTCTTAATCCATTTGGGCCAAAATACCACAGACTGAATGGCTTATAAATAGCAGAAATTTATTGCTTACAGTCAGGGGGCTGGAGATCTGAGACGTACCAGTACGATCAGGTGTTCATTGCAGGCTTCTTTTCTCTGTATCTTTACATGAGGAAGGGGCTAGGGATCTCTCTGAAGCCTCTTTTGTAAGGCACTATTCCTATTCATGAAGTTTCCACTCTCCTGATGTAAGCACCTCCCAAAGGCCCCACCTACTGATACCACCATCTTTAAGGGTTAGGATTTCAACAATTGAATTTTAGGGGTATGGAAACATTCAGAACATAGCAGACTGGAAAGGAAGAAATAGATTATTATTATTTATAGAAGAAAGAAGGTATTTTTGTTTGGTGAACTTGAAATCTCTCCTGTGAAATAATAGAAAAAAATGTATTGGTTTCTGGCACTGGCTCCAGGCATAGGGCTCCTAAAATCTTTGTAATTTCTTAAGTGATAAGAGCACAAAGAGCATCTTTTGTTCTAATATTTTGTCTTTGACCCCAGTTCCTGACACATGGCTCCTCAACTCTTGTACTTCCTGGATGATGTATGTCTTTTGTTCTAAAGAGTGGCTATAGTGGGCTTCTTGATAGCTTCAGAATGGGATCTGGTCACTGGAAAGACCAAGCCATGATTATTATTAGAAGCTTAAATTTTCGTCCCTGTCACCCATTTTCTTGAAAAGGGAGTAGGGATGAAAATGGAGTTAATGACCGATCTTTAACTCCATTGTTCTGCTTCTGCTTGAATACTTCCAACAATAGGAACTCACATGTTGGGATCCCCGGCTGGCACAGCGGTTTGGCACCTGCCTTTGGCCCAGGGCGTGATCCTGGAGACCCGGGATCGAATCTCACGTCGGGCTCCCGGTGCATGGAGCCTGCTTGTCCCTCTGCCTATGTCTTTGCCTCTCTCTCTCTCTCTCTCTCTCTCTCTGTGACTTTCATAAATAACTATAAATAAATAAATAAATAAATAAATAAATAAATAAATAAAAGGAACTCACATCTTAAAGCCTCCATTAATAACCCAAAAGTATGGGGTTCAGAGAAATTTCATATTGGAGAACATTTCCATAAATCTGGAACTGATTTCAACTCCCTGATTCCACTTGGAGTTCACTCTGTGTATGTCTTCATCTGGCTATTCATCTATATCCTTTATCACACCTTTTAATAATATGGTAAATGCAAGTAAATGTTTCCCTGGGTTCCATGAGCTGCTCTAGTAAATTAATGGAATCCAAGGGAGTGGAGGTCATGGGAATCTCTGGTTTGTATCCAAGTTAGACAGAAATTGTGGGGAACCTGGGGACCTACTACCTGTGATTGACATCTGAAGTGGATAGAAGTCTTCTGGGACTAAGTGTTTAACGTGAAATTTTATGCTATCTCTAGTTAGATAGTGTCAGGATTGAGTTGAATTGTGGGACACTGGCTCACAGAGAATTGCTTGGTGTGGAAAACCTCCACACAGGTGGTATCAGAAGTGTTGAGAATATTTTAGAAGAGTGGGGGAAAAAGAGGAAAAACAGAAAGACAAGGAGTTTTCCTACTCTTAGACAAAAATATGGAATAAAATATCAAAAAGATGAATCAAGAAATAAGGTGATCACTTCGAATGGATTCAGCAAAAATGAAATGTCCTCTACTAAGCCAAGCTCCTGTCTTGATAGGATTTTTAGAGCAATGGATTCAGAGAATACTTCTAGAATGTCTGGATGTTAATGAGGTGACTGACAATAGCTTTCTCACTCTCCGTGTAGGGACTACATTATAGTTATTGAAATTTGTTCTTGGTTAACCAAGATAAACTAACCTTCTGGTAATCTGCCAAGTAAGAGTCTGGTAATCTGCCACAGGATTGTGCTCTCTTTCTTGCCTGAATTATCATTTTATTAATCATTCAGCAAAATATATTCATGAAAGACCAGTAAAGTTTCATTGGAATAAAAAACTAAAAGGATATTTAAAAGAGACTGTGATAAATGAGTATCTTAAAGTTCTTGATTGAGTTAAGTGATACACTGAAATCTAAAATGATAAAATTGAAGAGAAATAAATAGAAAGTTCCAGTTTAGTTTTAAAGATCTATCAGTGGAAAAACAGCTAAAGATATAAATAGAGCACAGACTCTAGAGCTCTGCCTAGTGTAGATTCCTACTCTGCCATTTACATATGTGTGACCTTGAAAGAGTTACTTAGCTCCTCCATGCCTCAGTTTCCTCACCTGTAAATTGGAGATCATAAAAGTAATTGTCTCTTAGGTGCATTGGGAGGATAAGTGAATTAGTGTCTATACAGTATCTCTAATAACAGCACAAAACAAACAGTATGTCTACCAGTGCTAGTTATCATTATTGTTGTTGCAAAAAAAAACAGATCTCAGAGTTTTATTAATTAATTTTTCAATATGAGCTAGTAGTGTGATAAATTTAGCATGAAAGCACATGAGACTTAGCTTGCACTTACATAAATATTGTTTTAGCTTAGGTACCCCAGGAAGCAGAGGCTAACGCAAAAGCTTATGTACTACTATTTTGTCAGGAAAGTGGGGATGGCAGTAAGGAGGACTGAGGCTGGGAAGGATAGAAATTTAATATTTAAGGGGCCCTACAAATCTGGCCACTGCTTGATAACAAGAGGGACTGAAACCTCCACCTCATGGTATCTAAAAGGATGTCTTCCTATATGCACAGACAACTATTTAGGCTGGTCCATCTTGGGGGAGGAAGTGGGAGAATTTAACTGCTAGCTTGGATCTCATTTTGGTCAAATTTTGATACTGTAGTTGTTATGCAGGTGGGTATCAAGCAGGTCTACATTATCTTCAAGCCTCAGTATCACAGCAAGCCATGGGGAGGAAAGCAAGAGACGCATGGTGCGCCCACAACACACTGGAATAAGTGGCCAGAAACTGACAAGACAGGTAAAGTCAAAATTATCTGACAATGCTAGTCAAATGCAGCTCTGCAGTCCAAAATGAGGGGGAAGGGGATTCAGTCCACACTTGAAGAACCATATTAGTATGTGTGAACTCATGATAGAGAAAAAAAGACACTGGAATATGTCCATTACGATAATGGCAGGGGTCAAAATCATATATCTAAATAATGAGAATCAGCCTGGAAAATCACACTGTGTGGACCAGGAAATATTTTCATTCATCTTAAAATTCTGTTAAATATTTTGTTTGGAATCAATGGGTAGAGGTTACAGAGAAGCAGATATTAATTCAATGTAAATAAAACATATGAATAGCTCCAGTTGTACACTGATGGGCTGTTTTGAGAGATAGTGAAGAGTCTCTTGGTTGGGGAAATTGTGAGGAGTATCTAAGCATTGAGTGGGAGATCAACCAGATGAGCTTTGGACTACATTGCAACACTGTATAAATAAGCCATCAAGAACACCAGGAAACCAAGTGTTTTTTTCAAAAGGTTTCTAGAGAGACAGATGGTTTATTTTTTGCTTAACAGGAGTCTACCTAGAGGAATCACAAAGACACTTATAGAACAAGATGAAGCCCTGAGGGATAAGATCCAGCAAGCAGAACTAGAAAAACATGAGGCTTTTGATAGATATTTTAACTGGATATTTTTTAATTAAATATTTGCTTGGCATTGGAAGTCCAGAGTGAATAAAATATATATAATTCTTCATTTTACAAAGTATTTACTTTGACTCCATTTCCATATAGCTCTAGAGCAAGCTTTTTTTTTTTTTAAGGAATGATATTTTTCACTTGTTGTTCCCTTGAAACTTTTATCATTGCTTAGAATATGAAGAAATTGGAAGTGTATAGCTACTTAATTTAAAATTCAGAAATAGTGAGAACCCTATATATAGAATGTCATGTACCACCAGCCCTACACATATCACCAAAGGACAGCTCACACAATTGGCATTTTTTTCCTTCTTCATTCCTTTCTAGGGTCAGAAATGTGGTAAACAACTGTTTTGTCAAAGAGTGGTGCAAAAGATTGCAGAATCTCTGAGTCAGAAGGAACTTTACAGTCTAAAATTTATCTGATACATAATTTCCCCTTAACAAAATCACCCTATGTGATTGTTCTGCTTCTGCTTGAATACTTCCAGCAACAGGGACTCACTATTCAATAAGTCAGGAATTCTATTATGAGACCACCCCTCCTATAAAGTTACAATGGTGAAATATAACTAGAGATATAAAATGTAGTGAGAGGGGAAAAAAGATAAAGAACAGGGGTTAATCATTTAATTAAAGAAAAGAAGACAAACCAGAAATATCTCATGAAAAGATTGATTTGCCATGGATGTGTATGGCAAATGAGTAGGATTATGGTTTTCTGAAGTAGTAGATTCATTATGAAGTAAAATAGAGGAGTGTTTCTCAAAGTGTTTGTGACAAAGTACCAATTTTTAAACGTTTCAATCCATCACAGACCAACACATGGTCCTCTTGTTGCACATACAAAAATATATTGCTTGTGGCATGTTGGCTCATAGCACAAGTTCAACACCTTCTGGAACAACCTATATCTCATTCAGTGACTTGAATTCACTGACCATACACTTGAATGTCCTACTAATGCCAAATTGTGATAAAAGTTACTTACCTTACTTAATCTCAATTTTAATTTTTGTCTTTTTGCAGACTAGACACAAAAAGTTTGTAGATGGGGTCATTCTCAAATCTTAGTTTGAGTGGCATTGAAGGGGAATATACATTAATGTTTATTTTCTGAGGTCCTGACATTACTTCACTCTATAAGAAAATAAGAGCCATATACCAAAAAATTCCTATATTAAACTGTTCCCTTATACTTATCACTGTCAACTGTGCTGGTCCAACAGGTCAGCGTTTTATTTGCTTTTTTAAACAACATCTGATTTTATTTATTTATTTATTTATTTATTTATTCATTTATTTATTTATTTAGATTTTATTTATTTATTCATGAGAGACACACAGAGAGAGGCAGAGACACAGGTAGAGGGAGAAGCAGGTTCTGTGCAGGGGGCCCGATGTGGGATTCAATCCTGGCACTCTGTGATCACGCCCTGAGCTGAAGGCAGACACTCAACTGCTGAGCCATCCAGGCATCTCTGTTTATTTTATTTTTTTAAGTAGGCTCCATGCCCAACATGGGGCTTGAACTCATGACCCTGAGATCAAGATTTGTATGCTCTACTGGCTGAGCTGGCCAGGCACCCCAGGTCAGTGTTTTGTTTTTGTTTTTTAATATAAAAAATTACTGCTGTTTAATATCTAATAATACAGTCATAAATGAAATTTATTATTTTACAAAAGATGAAAGATATCAAAATGATAATGAATTTATTTTGGAGAACTGGGCAGATGACTCCTGAAGTCACTAACAAAGAGGACCTGGCAGTGTTCAAGCAGGCAACAATTGTGATTGAGCTACTCGAGCTAGTAGAAGTCCTTGGATAAGCATTGCCCTCTTTTCTCCTTTGAAGGAAAAATTCTGTGATGATGTGAGAGGTACTTCAAAAGAAAGTTATCTGACTATCAAAATATTAAGAGAAACACTTTGGAAAATTAATGAAGTCCTCAATTATTTTTACAGAAGTGATTTTCTTTATAATCATGTTGCAACAGTCAAATGGTGTTTGGTGAAGACATGCTGTGCTGTGAATGTTTGTGTTCTCCTCCAAATTTAGTTGTTGAAATCCAATTGCCCAATATGATGGTTTTATGAGGCAGGGCCTTTGGGAGGTGATGGTATAGCCCTCATGAATGGGATTAGTGGCCTTAGAAAAGAGGTGCACTGAGCTCCCTTGCCCCTTTCAACATGTGAGATACAATAACAGGTCTGTGACCCAGAAGAGGGCCCTCACCTGACCATGCTGACACCCCATTCTCAGATTTCCAGCCTCTAGAACTGTGAGAAATACATTCATGTTGTTTATAAGCCACCCAGCCTGTGTATTTTGCTATAACAGCACAAACGGACTAAAACAATATACTGTACAATCAGTTTTGTCAAAACATTAAGCTGTCTCCTCATCAATGCTTAGTTTATTCTGTGTTTCTTCTAACAACTATAATCTATTTGTAATTTTGTTTAATATGGTTAAATAAAAAATAAAATAACCTTACTTTCACATATTTAAAAATGATGTTTTTCTTTTTTTAAATTGTGAAACCATGTCCCCTGTTATGTTTACTGTAAGTGAGTTTTCTGGTGCTAGTTAGTCTTGAGGAATGTGGATGGTCAAATAGCATTTAAAAACAGCACAACACAAAGCAGTGCTGCATCACTGTGGGATAGCTCTTATGTGATATTGCCTCAGTTTCTGGCTCCACATGGCTCAGCAGGCAGTGTACCTCTTTTTGTCAGACTAGAAGTTGTCCCTCCTTCCAGGAGGAATGCTAGAGAATAGACACCTTCTTCAATTATCAGAAATTGCTTCCTGTCTCTTAAAAGTTGAAGCTAAAAAAAAAATAAAATAAAAAATAATAAAAATTTAAAAAAAGTTGAAGCTGAAGATGTTTCTTTAAAGCGTTGAATCTATTAAAATCTGAATTCCATAACCATGTTTAGACAAAGGGGAATTTCTCATATAGAGCACTCTTTCCTTTTGATTTATACTAAAGAAATGTGATCCCACTGAAAGTAGAGATACAGAAGATTCCCAGTATTAAGCCTCTTTTCTGATGTTGGGTCTGTTATGCTCTTATTTGTCTAGTGAGTGCAATGTGTATGAAAAGAAAGAACTTTATGAATGAAATAATCAATAGAATAAGGTCAGGAGTGATTAAGATGGGGCATGGAAGATACAAACAGTTCATTTGCTTCATTCACACCCCCTATCTGATTTGTTTTATTTATTTATTTTTTTCTTTTAAGATTATTTACTTATTTATTCATAGAGGCACAGAGAGAGAGAGAGAGAGAGAGGCAGAGACACAGGCAGAGGGAGAAGCAGGCTCCATGCAGAGAGCCTGAGGCGGAACTCCATCCAGGGTCTCCGGATCAGGCCCTGGGCTGCAGCCAGCACTAAACCGCTGAGCCACCGGGGCTGCTCCTAATTTGTTTTAGAAAGAGAAAAATCCAGACTGAGTTTAGCCAGGTTTCAGAAAAGGAAGGGATTGGTTGAGGCTGGAGTGTTTAAGGAAGGCTTCTGGGAGGAGGTGGAATGGGACGGGTATCCTTTTGATTGGGTAGGATTTCCATAGAGATGTGTGTGAAGAATGTGAAGTGCAATCCAGAGAGAGGCAACAGTGTGGACAAAGGTAAGGTGGTACAAATGATTCTCTGGGATTTGGAGGAAGGAAACCTGTATGGGACTAGAGCTTCACAGTGGGGAGTAAAGAAATATCCAATTGCATTTGGAAAAATGGAGATATGTTATGAAACATCTTCTCTGGAGTCTTAAGCCATGTGGAATTTTTTCTGTGCAAAACAGTGACAGAAAATGTATCAAACCCCCTGGTTTAGTAACACATCATCTGTACTGCATGGAAGCAAATCCTTACCATATATTCTCTTTCTATCTTGTAGGCAGCTACTTGAATACTTTTGTGATTTTAAGTTTGTCCCATAAACATATACTCTCTTTCTACCAGCCTGTTCCTTCCTCTCCCTGTCTCCCTTCACTCCCCTACACTTGTTTTCTTCCTCTTTTTCTCATCTTGACCTTGCTGTCATCTGCCTGCCACTCCCTCAACCCCACCATTTCACTCCTCTGTCTTAATTCCTATTCTTCAGAGCCCATGGTGATCTTGTTCCAGAAAGGGCTGGATATGCTGCTCTAGCTGACAGTATATTTCATGCTCTTTATGTCACAGCAGGAATCTTTGTTGCTTTCTTTATTTCTCTACAGGGTACGCAGTGCCTGCAAATACATTCCCTATTTAAGGGGAGAAGAAAGCAATAAAAGCATGAGTAAGGTAATGGGGAGAACTGGCTTTAGGACTCCTAAGGGTATTTCTGTACTGATCCCATTCTTGCTATCTTCTGAAGAAACATAAATTTCATTTGTTGCTCTGCCTACTTTTATCCATAAATCTTAGGACATAAATTCTTAAGGTTATAGAATTTTTCTTTCAGGTTTAGTACTATAAATTGTTGATTATAGGAAATTTAGGAAAGAAAACATGAATTCAATGAAGTTGTTTGACATCCCAAAGCACTGGCTTGGTGAAGATCAACTAGGTAAACTCTAGTTCTTTTATCCAACTGCCTTTAGTCAGTGTTCTGGTTAAAACTCAGGATGGCAGAGAAAAAATATTGCAGACTGAATTGTGGTCCCAGTAGCAGGGGAAAGGGTGGCAGTGATATTTTAGGGCTGACAGAAGTAGCAACAATAATAAAAAATAATGAAAATACTTTTATGCAAATATATGCATCATTTTTAAAAGTAAAGTTTTCATAATTCTTGAGAATTCATGAACCTTCTGGAAATGCTTAATGATTAATGATAATCTATAGTTAAACAAATTCTGATGTCATCATGTCTTATCCAATAAAACTTCACTTATCTGGTAATCTTGAAATAAAATGTAAACATAAATTTATTTTCCTGACAAGTAAAATTGGTCTTATTTTTATTATAACCATGTTTGGTGAAAAGAATATTAAAACTTGCAAAATGTCATGACTTTTAAATACATTATTAGAATATATATGTATGAAAGTTATGGAAAATCCATATTGTCTTAAATAGAAATAGGAATTCATTTCTTCTCACAACTGAAAAATTTAGAGTATGACTGCATCCAACAGGAACTGATCCAATGGTTCAGTGATATAACTGAGCACTCAGTGCTTTTCTGTGTTCCTACTTTGCTCTCTATAGTGTTGACTTGAGGCCGGCTTGCCTCATGAACATAGGATGGCTGCCAGTAGCTTGTAGGGATGCATGCTATCTTGTCTGTTCCAACAGGAAGAAGAAAGTTACCATCCACAGCCATCTAATAAAATGCTGAATTCCAGCCTGAGTAGACTACTAATAGGCCAAATGTGCTCTTCTCCCAACCAAATGCTGTGACTTGGGACCTGGGGCAATGGGGTGAGGAGGATGGGAGTTGAGGGAGAAGACCATGTCCTAACTGAAGCCTCCACTGCACAGCAGTCCTTGATCCAATCTCTGTCTCTAATTCTAGAAGATTGAGATTTTCTGATTGCTATGACCCACAGGTACTATTATATTAATGGTTTATAGGTAGTCCTGATAACCAGACATCTCAAAATTTATTGTTAGTAAACAAGCTACTCTTTAAAAGTACTCTTTAAAAGTCCACTGGTAAGAGGGCAGTGTTTATCCAAGGATTTCTTTTGATCCAGCATAGCTCATACTCCCAGGTGTGCACATGCATGAGAATGGCTGAGAAGGTTCCAGGAGATGCCCAGAAGCCCCATTTGCAGCTGAGCCATCAGGCTGTATCTATGCATAGCTGGTTGCCACAGCAAAAGCTAGAATTAAAAGGGCAGGCAACAGGGCACCTGAGGTGTCTGATACAGCTGGTGTGGTCTGAACACTGGTTATGTGTTTACAGGTGTTCAGCTTCTGAATGCCCCCCCCCCCCCAGAATAGAGAAATAGAATCAATCATTCTCTTTCCTGATACTCAGTTAAGGGATTCATCCATAATGAGATTTTTCTCTGAATATGGAATATGGAAAATATGGAATATGTAGTATTTTTTAGCCTACCATCTTCCTCCTCCTCCCACCATCTCAGCCAAGAATTCGTGTTTTAAACCTTGCCTGAGGACATTCATACTCGAGGACACACCCTAATGTGAACAAGTAGAGGGATGATGTATTGCCTCGAAGAGAGGCAGGATGAGTTGCTGCCACTTAAGACAAATGTTACATCCTAACTGGATATTCACCAAACATTAGAACTGACATCCAGAAACCACGGGTAATAGATCTTGCTATTCTTCTATTGTTTTCCTGCTTCCTCTAGAGTATATGAATGACAAATGATATGGGTTTAATTCTTTGGTAAGACAAAGGAATAGAAAAAAGTATCTTGAGCTGGTAATGTTTCTACATAATTGTATTTTAGGATTTGGGAGTGTACAGTAGGATGTAACTAGATTATTTTTTGAAACTTTTATTTAACTCATTTGCGTGTGTTGATCGGTAGGGATTCCAACCTCTCATCGTTCCTTCTATCAGGCTTTAGCTAGTAGGGAACAGACTTAAAGAGTTACTGAGATCAATAGATTAGCTTCATGAATGGTGGTCCAATGGTCCCCAAAAGGCTTCTTGGGAAAGCAAAACTAGAGAAAGTGGTTGAGTATCAGGTCACTGTATGGGCAACCTATTAACATGTGCTCATTCTTAGACTATGTAAGTCACTGGCGGGAAGATGGGAACATAAACAGACCCTGAGTTTGCTCACCTAATACTGAAAGATCATAGACTCTTCGCATATTGAGTTTTCAGCAGATTCAGATGCCTCAGGGACTGGAAGCCTTCAGTCTTTTGTCTAGAAGACAGGGCCACACCCATATGGGCCTTCTGCTTGGGAGCAAGAAAGAGAGGAGGGCCACTGCAACAGAGTGGGAGTGGAAGAAGGTCAAAATGCCAACTCTGGTTTAAAAAAAAAAAAAAAGCAGCAAAAATCAACAAATAAAAAGAAAACAATGTGCCAGAAAAATGCCTCCAAGCTTTCATTAGTTGTCAAGGGAGCGTTCACTGCTCCCTTGACAAGGAACAAGTTAAAACGGGAAGAGAGATGGGAAATACTAACTTCTCCCTCTGCATCAGGAGGGAGTGGAGGTAAGCCCCTGACAAAGCAACTGGAAAGTGCAGAAACATGGTAAGGGATGACAACAGAATTTATATCCCCTTCAATGAATATGTAAATATGGGGTCTACAGGACCTCCTAATAAGCTGAATTTCATTTTCCTATTCATAATGAAATTATATAATCATAGTTGATGTTCCTGGTGCCATACCATAAGTTTATTGTCTTTCCCATTATTCCCATTGTGGCTCTATCTCATCCAAATATCCTCAACTAGCAGGCCAGAATCCACAGTCAGAACTTAAGTGATCAGCCTGAGGTTCATATCAAAGACATCCACTGTAATGACACTCCTGACTGCTGGAACTTCCAGGGCAAGATGACACAGCAGGAAGAGATGATCCCCAGCACCTTCCACTGTTCATTCAAGCACACATTATGTCAACCCTCAGGCTCCTGGAAAACTCAAGCATGTGAGACACATAAATGGCAGATCATCTTTAATTTTAAAAGAAGCTGGACACCAAAACTATTTATATAGTCATGGAGAAGCATGGGGAACTCACACTTTATGGTAATGGGGCTTTAGGCAATGGGGTGACTAATCCCTGTAGCCTGCAGACTTACTATCAGAAGTGGGCTACTCCACTATAAAATCTAGATCTACATACCTTTTTTGTAGTCTGTGGCAGAACAACAAGTTGTTGGCTATCACCTTCTGTTCCAGTCAGTGCCCATTTTTATGGATTCTAGCAAACAGCTTTTACACTTGCTCTTTGGGTTCTCTTTAGCTATTTTAATTAACTCGCAGAAGGTGTGAACTAGCAGAGATGGAAAGAATCTGGTTACACATTTATTCTTTCTGTCTTCCTTGGCTGAGGATTCTCACATATATGAGAACAAGTCAGATTGATTTTAGGATCTCCAGCAGGGTGGCAGAGATGGTGGATGCACCAAAGATGCATATGCTGTTTCCAGGGGTGTGGACTAGTGACTGGAACAGGCTGCCCAGACATTTTCCAGCCTGCCCATGCACCCCCACCAATCCACCTGTGACCATGTGACTAATTTTCACTAATACAATGTGAGCAGAAGTGATACATCACCTGTAAATTGAAGTGCTGAAGAAGCTGGTGTGTCTTGTCTATCTTCTTTCCATCTATCTGCCATACGGAAGTGAAGAGCTTTGAGGCTCTAAAGGAAGGTGGAGCCACAAGATCAAAGGAGCCTGGTTCCTGTATATCTGCCCATCCAGCACCAGCATATGAGTAAGTTAAATGAGTGAGAACAAAGCTGGGCCATGAAGATTTTGCAGTTTATTTTCTCTGGCACGGAGCTTTTCTTCTCTTTTCTGTTTTCTTCTCTCTTCCTTTTATAGCACAGAGTATTTCTTTAATGACCATAGCCATCTAAGTTTGTTCCTGGAACAAAGTAGTAGGTGCTCAGTCACTGTTTTTGAATAGATGTTTTTGAATAAATGAATGAACAAACTTTCTTCCTCTTGGAAACTTGTTTAATGAATCTGCACATAAGGGAGCAGAAAATGGTTAATGAGTAAAACCACAGATGTTACAGAGAAAGATTTTGTTGGAAAAGCAACATAAGAATTAAGCAGAATAAATAACTTCTGAATATTAAGAGACAGTGTTTCCAGATGGCACCCAGATCAGAAGTTAGTGTTTATTTGACAATAATAATGGAACTCAAAATTTCTCTCTTACTACAGAAGAGATAGAATGCAAGGCAGCTGCAGTAGTTATTTTATAATACTGGGCAAGGAGTTGTATTTGTTGCTTTTATCTAACTCCAGGAAGCAATAAAACAAAACAAAACAAAACACCTAAAAGAGGCAAAAATAGCTAAAGCTTCACGGAAGACATTCATCTCCACTGCAAAAACAGGTTGAAGATTCTCTGCAGTTTGTTGTATTGGTGAGAGGGAGAGAAACCAGCCTGATCAGATCAGCACAAGCCGCTTCATGAAATGGTCACTTTCTTCCGCCACCACCACCCTGGTTTCCCAAAAAGCCTGTTCCCACAGGAACCGGGTCTTTGTATGCATTGTTGTCTGTGTCCAAAGTGTTGGAAGGTCGAGGGCATTCCAGTCTCACTTGTGTGGTCTCTGCATTTCCACTCAGCTTTGCAGGCTCAGCTCAGTTTCCACTCAGCTTTGCACATCACCTCTTCCGCAAGGATTCGGCGTTCATCTCTTCCTCTTTTGTGTGTCCATAGCACAATCATCTTGGTGTTACACATCTGATCATATTGTTATAGTTTTCTGTTATTATTATTTATCTGAAATTGAGCTCCTTGAACATGTAGGCTAAATTTGATTTATTGTCATAGCTCAAGACATGGCACAGTGTTAGATATATAGGAGTTAAATTATCCTCACAAGTGAGCTGATGAATAAATAAGAATTCGAGGACATACCTGAGAATATCCCAGTTTATCTTATTGTATAGTAGAAGTTGTTTCCTTCAACTAAAGATGAATTATTACGCAAAGTTTCAGAAAAGACTTTAGTTTGTTTTTGTAAAACCATACCGTGTTTCTTCAAACCAGAACAGTTTCCTTTCTTGTAACTCTTAGTAATTAAAAAATAATAATAATTTCATCTTTCTTATTGTTCTAGATATGTTAATATTTGCTTTTTTAAAAAAGAATATTTTTAGAAATTTTAAGATTTACAGAATAGCAGAAGAGAGTAGTGCAGTGTGTTCCCTTATACCTCCACTCCCAGGTCCCTTATTATCCACATCTTGCATTACTATTATACACTTGTTATAGTTAATGAACCAAAACTGATGTGATTAACTAAAGACCATAGTTTATTCAGATTTCATTAATTTTCACTTAATGTCCCTTTTCTGCTTCAGAATGCCATCCAGGATATAACATTACATATAAGTTGTCAAATCTCCTTAAGCTTCTCTTGGCTGTAACAGTTTTTCTGACTTGTTTGTTTGTATGTTTTTTTTTATCTTGATAGTTCTGAGGAATGCTGTTTATGTATTTTATAGGATGTATTTATAGGATATAATTTGTCTGATGTTTATCTCATGAATAGACTTGTATCACAGGTTTTGGGGGAGAAGATCACAGAGGTAAATTGCTATTCCATTATGACATCTCAAGGGTATTTAATATCAACCTGACATATCATGTCAGTATTGACCTTAATCACCTGGCTGAGGTAGTGTTTGTCAGGTTTCCCCACTGTAAACTTACTCCTTTCCTCCTTTCCATACTGTCCTCTTTGGAAGGAAGTCACTATATGCAATCCACATTTAAGGAGTGGGGATTTGTGCTCCCCTTCCTTAAGGATGGAGTGTCTATCCTCCGGGGTAAATTATCTGGAATGTCTGCTTGGGAGACATTTATTCTCTTTCATCGATTTACTTATATAATTATTTAATTTAATTTATTTATATCAATATGTACTCATGTATATTCGTTTATATTTTGGGTTATATTACAATACAACTTTATTTTATTGCTCACTTGCTTCAGCTCTGGCCATTGGGATCTCTTTCGGTTGGCTCTTGCGTTCCTTTGTTATAAATCTATCAGTAGTGGAGTTTTGTTTGTTTTTGTGTCTATTTTTGAGCAGTTGCTTACTTTCTGGCACTACAAAATAATTATGTCTCCTCTTCTATATTTTCTGTCTCGGTCTTAGAATCAGGCATCTGTCCAAGTCGTCCTGGTTCTTTTAATTGGAGAATGGTATTAGAAACCAGGATTTAGGCACTGGATGTGCTAATTGCTAATGGAGTATAATTGCTTGTAGGCCCTTTTCGCTGACCTAGCAAGCTATTTTGTATATATATATACTAAATACTATATATATATATATATATATATATATATATATATATATATATATATATAAAACCATCTGTGTCTATATGAACTTAAACATGAACTATTACTGATATCGCCAGCATTAACCCATAACCCCATAGATCATTCTTGCCTTTTTCCTTGCTTCTCTGTTAATACCTACTCCAACACTGAGAAACCTGTCATCATCCATAATACATTTACTTAGTTGTCCCAGTATACCTGTATAATAGTGTCAGAACCCATACTCTTGTGGGAAATAACTTTGTTAAGTAGAGCACAATGCTTATGTGCAGTTCCTTTTGTCTTTCGTCTTACAGACTCCATTCATTTCTGAAAAAACCTAGATTAATACATTTCCTCATCTCCTTTAGTGAAATTGTTTCATACTTTTTAATGTAGTTAGACATTTTTTGGTCACAGTCTGCATTATATTCTGAATTCTCTTACCTCCTAAATGACTTTTTAATTTGTAAACACTTAGTTTCACTCTTTTTTTTTTATTTTTTTTTATTTTATGATAGTCACAGAGAGAGAGAGAGAGGCAGAGACACAGGCAGAGGGAGAAGCAGGCTCCATGCACCGGGAGCCTGACGTGGGATTCGATCCCGGGTCTCCAGGATCGCACCCCAGGCCAAAGGCAGGCGCCAAACCGCTGCACCACCCAGGGATCCCAGTTTCACTCTTTATGCTAAAATGTTCCATGGATTTTGACAAACTCATAATGTCATGACCACTACTTGTGGGATCATACAGAAAGTTTCACTCCCCCAAAATATCCCCAGTGCTTTATTTATTTAAAACTCCTCCTACTCTCAAACCCCTATCAACCAATAATATTTTCACTGTCTCTATAGTTTTCCCTTTTCTAAATGTCATATAATTGGAATTTTATATTATGTAGATTATTCAGACTGCCTCCTTTCACTTAGCAATATGCATTTTAGATTTATCCATGACATTTACTATCATAGATATTGTGGTAAAACACATATAACATAAAATCAACTAATGTAATCATTTCTAAGTATACAATTCAGTGACATTAAGCACATTCACATTGTTCTACAACCATCATCACTATTTCCAGATCTTTTTAATCATCCCAACTGACACTCTGTACCCATTACCCAGTAGCTCCCCATTCTGCTTTCCCTAAACCCATGGCCACCTGTACTTTACTTTCTGTCTCTATGAATTAATTTGTCTATTCTGGAAAAACTCATATAAGTAAAATCATTCAATATTTTCTTTTTATATCTAGCTTTTTACACTTAGCATACTGTTTTCATGGATTGTCTATGTTGTGGCATGTGTCAAAATTTCACTCCTTTTTAAGACAATAATATTCCATTGTTTGTATATGCCATATTTTGTTTATTGGCTCATCTGTTGATGGACATTTGAGTTTCTGTCATCTCTTTGGCTATTATAAGTAACACTACTATGAATATTAATGTTCATTTAATTACCGAATAACATTTCATTGTATGGTTGTATCACATTTTATACAGTCACCTATTGAAGGGCATTTTGGTTGTTTCCAGGGCTTGGACATTATGAATAAAGCTGCTTGCCATAAACATTTGCATACAGATTTTTGTGTAAATGTAAGTTTTTAAATAAGTTAGATGAATATCTAGGACTGCAGTTGTTGTGTCATATGGTAAGAATATGTTTATTGCCAAACTGTCTTCCAAAGTGGCCATACCATATGCATTTCCAACAGCAATAAATAAAATTTCTGTTGCTCTGCATTCTCACCAGTATTGAATGTTGTCAATATTTTGGATTTTAGCCTTCCTTATAGATATGTAGTGGTATTTCATTGTTTTAATTTGCAATTCCTTAAGAATATGTGATGTTCAACATCTTTCATATGCTTATTTGTCATCTGTATATTTTCTTTAATGAGGTGTCTGTTCAGATCTTTTGCCCATTTAATAAATGAGTTGTTTCTTTTTTATTAAGTTTCAAGAGTTCTTTGTATCTTTTGTATGTAATTCCTGTATCAGATACGTTTGTAAATATTTCTTCCTTACTGTAGCATATTTTTTTGATCTCTTTCACATGGTAGATCTAATTTTAAAAGGTTCAACTTATCAATTTTTTTCTTTCATGGGTCAGGTGTTTAATGTTGTATTTAAAAATTTATTGCCAAATATAAAGTCAATTAGATTTTTCCCTATGTTTTCTTCTAGAAGTTTTATAGTTTTGCGGTTTATTTATTATTTATTGTATATTTTTTTCTTGGAGTTCGATATGCCAACATATAGCATAACACCCAGTGCTCATCCCGTCAAGTGACCCCCTCATTGCCTGTCACCCAGTCACCCCAACCTCCCGCCCACCTCCCCTTTCACCACCCCTTCCACCACCCCTAGTTCGTTTCCCAGAGTTAGGAGTCTCTCATGTTCTCCCTCCTTCTCTGATATTTCCCACTCATTTTCTCTCATTTCCCCTTTATTCCCTTTCACTATTTTTTACATTCCCCGAATGAATGAGATCATATAATGTTTGTCCTTCTCCGATGACTTATTTCACTCAGCATAATACCCTCCGGTTCTATCCACGTTGAAGCAAATGGTGGGTGTTTGTCATTTCTAATGGCTGAGTAATATTCCATTGTACGTAATTTCCATTATGTACAGTAATATTCCATTCCACATCTTCTTTATTCATTCGCCTTTCAGTGGACACCGAGGCTCCTTCCACAGTTTGGCTATTGTGGCCATTGCTGCTATAAACATTGGGGTGCAGGTGTCCTGCCGTTTCACTGCATCTGTATCTTTGAGGTAAATCCCCAGCAGTGCAATTGCTGGGTCGTGGGGCAGGTCTATTTTTAACTCTTTGAGGAACCTCCACACAGTTTTCCAGAGTGGCTGCACCAGTTCACATTCCCACCAACAGTGCAAGAGGATTCCCCTTTCTCCGCATCCTCTCCAACATTTGTTGTTTCCCGTCTTGTTAATGTTCCCCATTCTCACTGGTGTGAGGTGGTATCTCATTGTGGTTTTGATTTGTATTTCCCTGATGGCAAGTGATGCAGAGCATTTTCTCATGTGCTTATTGGCCATGTCTATGTCTTCTTTGGTGAAATTTCTGTTCACTTTTAGATCTATGATCCATTTTGATTTAATTTTTGTGAAGGGTATAAATTCTATGTCTAGATTAGTTTTTCCTTTGCATATGAATGTGCAGGTGTTCCAGCACTATTTTTTGAAAAAGTAATTTTTTGAAAAAGTATCCTTTCTCCACTCAGTTGTCTTTACTTCTTTGTCAAAATTCAGCTTACTTTATTTGTGTAGGTCCACTTCTGGGCTCTATTTAGTCCCACTGATTTATGTGTCTTTTCTTTTAACAATACTATGCTACCTTGATTGCTATAACTTTACAGTAAGGCTTGAAGTTGAATAGTCAGTCCTCAAATTTCCTCCTCACCCTCTCCTCCCTTCTCCAACTTATAACCCTTCTTCTGAATTGTGTTTGCTATTTTCAGTCTTTTGCCTTTCATATAAACTTTCGAATCAATTTGTCATATCTACAGAATAGTTTGCTGTGAGTTTGATTGGAATTTCATTAAATCTGTAGATCCACTTCAGAAAAATTGATCTTAATGATATTGAGACTTCCGATTCAAACATGATATACCTCTCCACTTATTTAAATCTTTGATTTCTTTGTTCTTTATACATTTCTTTGTTCTGAAGACTACTTGTTTGAAATTAATATAACTATTCCAGTTTTCTTTTGATTAGCATCAGCATTAGTGTTAGCGTGATCTTTATCTACCCCTTTTAACATTTAAACCTATTGTGTCTTTGGGATCCCTGGGTAGCACAGCGGTTTGGCGCCTGCCTTTGGCCCAGGACGTGATCTTGGACACCCGGGATCAAATCCCACGTTGGGCTCCTGATGCATGGAGCTTGCTTCTCTCTCTGCCTCTCTCTCTCTCTGTGTGACTATCATAAATAAATTAAAAAAAAATAAACCTATTATGCCTTCATATTTAATTTTATTTATTTATTTATGATAGTCACAGAGAGAGAGAGAGAGAGGCAGAGACACAGGCAGAGGGAGAAGCAGGCTCCATGCACCGGGAGCCCGACGTGGGATTCGATCCCGGGTCTCCAGGATCGCGCCCTGGGCCAAAGGCAGGCGCCAAACCGCTGCGCCACCCAGGGATCCCATGCCTTCATATTTAAAGCATATTTCTTGTGGACAACTTTATAGCTGGGTCTGACTGTATCTACTCTGAAAATCTCTGACTTTTAATTGTACTATTTACAGCATTCATTTTTACTCCCTATTTCACCCATCCCCCTGCCCACCTCCCTTCCAGCAACCACCAGATTGTCCCCTGTATATAAGATTCTATTTGTTTTGTTTGTGCATTTATTTTCTTTCTTAAATTCCACATGTAAATGAAATAATGATATTTGGTCTTTCTCTGTCTGACCTATTTCACTTAGCATAATACCCTCTAGGTCTACCCATGTTGTTGCAAATGGCAAGATTTCATTCCTTTAGAATCACATTTACAGTGATTATTGATATAATTTGAATAATATGTATAGTGTTAGAACTATTTTCTATTTGTTCTACTTGTTCTTTACTTCTTTTTCCCCCCTTCTTTTTCTGCCTCCTCTGGTTTTAATGAACATCTTATGTAATTTCTTTTTCTCTCTTCTATTAGAATATTGATTTTATTCTTTTAAAATATGTTTAAAAATGTTTTAATGGTTGCCTTAGAGTTTGCAAAAACACATTTAAAATTGATCTGCTTTTAGATAACACTCTGCTGCTTCTCAGAGCAAGTACCTCATAGCAGACTATTCTCAACTCCTCTCTCCTGTCCCTCATAAAATTATTATCATTTATTTCACTCATTCTTGTGCTATAATCATACAGTATGTTGTTGCTGTTATTACTTTGAAAAAGCATCTATTTTTCAATTATTAACAGAAAAGATAGATTTTATTTTATCTAAATTTATTTTCTTTGATACTTTATTTTTTAAACTTAGATCTAAGTTTCAGACCTGTATCATTTGCTTTTCTCTGAAGAACCTCTGATGATAAATTGTGTGTTTTTACCTTCTCATTCTCCTCCCTGTCCTCTTCCTCCTGCCTTTCTTCTTCCTCCTACCCCTCCTTCTCTTCCTTTTCCTTCTCCTCTTTCTTTTAATTTAAATTTTACTTAGTTAATGTACAGCACAATATTAGTTTTTGGAGTAGAATTCAGTGATTCATCACATACACACAGCACGCAGTGCTCATCACAATAACTATCCTCTTTAAGACCCACTCTCCTATCTAACCCATCCCCTACCCACATTCAACCATCCACTTTCAGTTTGTTCTCTATTGCTAAGAGTCTCTTAGGTCTTATTTCCTTCTCTCCTTTTTTTTTCTTTCCCCCTTTCCTTCTGTTCATCTGTTTTCTGTCTTAAATCCCACATATGAGTGAAATCATATGGTTTTTCTCTGCCTGCCTTATTTCACCTTAGCATAATACACTGTAGCTCCATCCATGTCTTTGCAAATGGCAAGATTTCATGTTTTTGATGGCTAATATTCCATCAGATAGATAGATAGATATAGATAGATAGATAGATAGATAGATATCTGTTATATATATATATTCCATCCATATAGATATAGATATAGATATAGATACATCATATCTTCTGATCCATTCATCAATCAATCAATCTATGAATATTTGGGCTTTCTCCATAGTTTGGCTATTGTTGATAATGCTGCTATAAGCATCAGGGTGCATAAGCGCCTTCAAATCTGTATTTTTGTAACCTTTGGGTAAATACTTAGTGCAATTTCTGGACGGTAAGATAGTTCTAATTTTAACTTTTTGAGGAACCTCCAAACTGTTCTCCAGAGAACAGTTTGCATTCCTACCAACAATGCAAGATGACAGCTCCACTTTCTCTGCATCTTCACCAAAACCTGTTGTTTCTGGTGTTTTAAATGTTAGCCATTCTGACAGGTGTGAGGAGGTATCTTGTCCTGGTTTTGATTTGTATTTCCCTGATGATGAGTGATGTTGGGAATCTTTTCAACTGTCTGTAAGCCATCTGAATGTCTTCTTCTGAAAAGTCTCTATTCATATCTTTTCCCCATTTCTTAACTGTATTATTTGTTTTCTGGATGTTGAGTTTAATAAGTGCTTTATACATTTTGAATATTAACCCTTTATCAGATGTCATTTGTAAATATCTTCTCCCATTTAGTTTTGTTGATTATTTCTTTCGCTGTGCATTAGCTTTTTATTTTGATAAGTGCCAATAGTTCATTTTGCTTTTGTTTCCCTAGCCTCGAGCAATATGTTTAATAAGGCCAAGGTCAAAGAGGTTTCTGTCTGTGTTCTCCTCTAGGATTTTGTTGGTTTTCTGTCTCATATTTAGGTCTTTCATCCATTTTGAACTTATTTTTGCATATGCTGTAAGAAAGTGGTCCAATTTCATTCTTCCGCATGTTGTGCTCCATTTTTCCCAATACCATTTGTTGAAAAGACTGTCATTTTTCCATTGGATATTCTTTCCTACTTTGTCAAAAATTAGTTGACCACAGAGTTGAGGGTCCACTTCTGGGTTCTCTATTCTATTCCACTGATTCTAGTGTCTGTTTTTGTGCTACTTCCTTACTGTCTTGATGGCCTTGTAATATCACTTGTAATCTGGATGCCTCTAGTTTTAATTTTCTTTTTCAGTATTGGTTTGGCACTTCGGGGTTTTTTGTGGTTCCATACAAATTTTAGGATTGTTGTTCTAACACTGTGAAAAATGCTAGTAGTTTTGATAGGAATTTCATTAAATGTGTACATTGCTTTGGGTAGTATAGACATTGAATCAATGTTTATTCCTCCAATCCATTAGCATGGAATTCTTTTCCATTTCTTTATGTCCTCTTAAATTTTTTAAAAATGTTCTATAGTTTCCAGAGTATGGATCTTTTATCTTTTTAGTTAGATTTATTTCTCAGTATCTTATTGTTTTTGGTACAATTGCAAATGAGATTGATTCCTTGATTTTTTTTTTTTTTTTGCTGCTTCATTATTGGTGTATAAAATGCAACAGATTTCCTGCACACTGATTTTATGTCTTGCAACTTTACTAAATTCATGAAATTGCTCTAGCAATTTTTTTGGTGGAGTCGTTTGAGTTTTCTATATAGAGTATTGTGTCATCTGCACATAGTGAAAGTTTGACTTCTTCTTTGCCAATGTGGATGCCTCTTATTCCTTTTTGTTGTCTGATTGCTAAGGCTAAGGCTTCTAGTTCTATGTTAAGTAGTAATGGTGAGAGTGGACATCCTTGTCTTATTCCTGACCATAGGGGGAAGGCTCTTAGTTTTTCCCCATTGAGGATGATATTAGCTGTGGGTCTTTTGTATATGGCCTTTATGATGATGAGGTATGCTTCATGTACTTTTTTTTTTTTTTAATTACTGATTCAATTTCTTTGCTGGTTATGGGTCTCTTCAAACTTTCTATTTCTTCCTGTTTCAGTTTTGGGAGTTTTTTTGTAGGTTTCTAAGAATTTGTCCATTTCTTCCAGTTGCCCAGTTTGGTGGCATATAATTTTTCATAATATTATCTTATAATTGTTTGTATTTCTGTGGTGTTGGTTGTGATTTCTCCTTTTTCATTCATGATTTTATCTATTTGGGTCCTTTCTCTTTTCTTTTTGATAAGTCTGTCGAGGAGTTTATCAATGTTATTACTTCTTTCAAAGAACTAGTTCTTAGTTTTGTTAACCCATTCTATTGATTTTGTTTGTTTGTTTCTATATCATTTATTTCTGCTCTAATTTTTATTATTTCCCTTTCTCTGCTGGCTTTAGGCATTATTTACTATTCCTTTTCTATCTCCATTAGGTGTAAGTTTTAGGTTATGTATTTCTAACTTTTCTTGCTTCTTGAGGTAGGCCTGTATTTCAATATACTTCCCTTTTAAAATGGCCTTTGTTACATATGAAAGGTTCTGGACTGTTGTGTTTTATTTGCTTCTATGTATTTTTTTAAATTCTTCTTTAATTTCCTGGCTAACTCATTTATTCTTTAGTAGGATGTTCTTTAACCTCCATTTTTTGGTGGTCTCTCCAAATCTTTTCTCATGGTACTTCAAGTTTCATAGCATTGTAGTCTGAAAATATGCATGGTATTATCTCAATATTTTTGTACTTTTTGAAGGTGATTTGTGTCCCAGTATTTGATCTATTCTGGAAAATGTTCCATGTGCATTTGAAAATAATGGGTGTTCTGCTTCTTTAGGATGAAATGTTCTGAATAAGTTTTGTTAAATCCATCCGGTTCAGTGTGTCATTCAAAGTCATTGTTTTCTTTTTGATTTTCTGCTTCGGTGATCTGTCCATTGTTGTAACTGTTGTGTTAAAGTCCCTTACTATTGTATTATTATCAATGAGTTTCTTTATGTTTATTATTAATTGATTTATATATTTGGTTGCTCCCAAGTTGGGGGCATTAATACTTACAATTGTTGGACCATCTTGTTGGATAGACCCTTAATTATGATATAATGCCCTTCCTCATCTCTTATTAGAATCTTTGGTTTAAAATCAAGTTTGTCTAATATAAATATGGCTACTCCAGCTTTCTTTTGACATCAATTAGCATGGTAGATGGTTCTCTATTTCCTCAATTTCAATCTGCAGTTGTCTTTAGGTCTAAAATGAGTCTCCTGTAGGCAGCAAATAGATGGAGCTTGTGTTTTGTTTTTGTTTTTGTTTTTGTTTTTTTTAGATTTATTTATTTGAGATGGGGGAGAGAGATTGAGAGATGATAAATGTGTGAGCAGAGGAAGGAGCAAAAGGAGAGGAAGAGAGAGAATCATCAAGCAGATTCTCTGCTGAGTACAGAGCTCAATGTGCGGCTTGATCTCAGGACCCTGAGATCATGACCTGAGCCAAAATCAAGAGCTGGACACTTAACCAACTAAGCCACCCTAGAACCCCTCTTATTGTCGTTGTTTTTTTAATCCATTCTGATACCCTGTCCTTTGATTATAGCATTTAGTCCATTTACATTGGGAGTGGTTATTGAAAGATATGAATTCAGTGCCATCTTATTACCTGCAGAATTGGTGTTTCTGGTGATGTTTTCTGGTCCTTTCTAGTCTTTGTTGCTTTTGATCTTTTTTTTTTTTTTTCTTCTACACTCAAAGAGTCCTCCTTAAGATTTCTTGCAGGGCTGGCTTAGTGGTCATGAACTCCTTTAGTTTTTATTTGTCTAGGAAATTCTATCTCCTTCTATTCTGAATGATGACCTCACAGGATAAAAGAATTCTTGGCTGCATATTTTTCCCATTCAGCACATTGAATATTTTCTGCCACTTTCTTCTGCCCTGCTATATTTCTGTGATCAGATCTGTTGCAAGTCTTATTTGTCTTTCCTTGTAGGTTAAGGACTTTTCCACTTGCTGCTTTCAGGATTCTTTCCTTTTTTGTGTGTTTTGTGAATTGGACTACAACATGCCCAGGCAATGTTTGGCTTCTGTTGAATTTAATGAGAGTTCTCAGTTCTTCTTGGATTTTGATATCTGTGTCCTTCCCCAGATTAAAGAAGTTTTCAGCTATAATTTGTTCAAGTAAACCTTCTGCTCCTTTTTCTCAACTCCTATGAGACAAATGCTATTTTAAATAAATTGCTGAGTTCCCTAAATCTACCTTTGTGGTTCATTATCTTTCTTTCCCTCTTCTATTCAGCTTCATTTTTATTCATAATTTTATTTTCTATATCACTTATTCACTCCTCTACTTCATCCACCTTCATTTTTATGGTCTCCAGTTGGGATTGCATCTTGCTTATAGCATTTTTAATTTTTGCCTGATTAGATTTTAGGGTTTTTTTTTTAATCTCTGCAGTAAGGGATTCTCTAGTGTCTTCTATGCTTTTTTCAAGCCCAGCTAGTATCCTTATAATCATTGTTTTATTTTTGAAAATGGTTTAAAATGTTTTTATCCTTCATTTTTTAAATGCAGTATATCATACTGACTGATTTGAAGATTCTGAACAATCCCTGCATCCCTTGAATAAATCCCACTTTGTCATAGAGTATAATACTTTTAAAGTCACATTGAGTTTGGTTTGCTAATATTTTGCTGAGGACTTTTACATCTATGTTCAACAGAGATATTAGCCTATAATTTTCTTTTCTTTTTTTTCTTTTTTTTTTAATTTTTATTTATTTATGATAGTCACAGAGAGATAGAGTGAGGCAGAGATAAAGGCAGAGGGAGAAGCAGGCTCCATGCACCGGGAGCCCGACGTGGGATTCGATCCCGGGTCTCCAGGATCGCGCCCTGGGCCAAAGGCAGGCGCTAAACCGCTGCGCCACCAGGGATCCCTATAATTTTCTTTTCTTGTAGTGTCCTTGACTGACTTTGTTATCAGGGTAATGCTGGCCTAATAAAATGAGTGTAGAATGTTTCTTTCTCTTTTATCTTTTTGAAAGACTTTGAGAAGGATTGATATTAATTCTTAAATGTTTGGTATATTCACCAGTGAAACCATCTGATCCTGAATTTTTCTTTGCAATTAGGTTTTTGATTACTGATGTATTCTCCTTACTAGTAGTAGGTTGGTTCAGATTTTTTTATATCATCATGATTCATCCTTGGTAGGTTGTATGCTTCAAACAATTTATTCATTTCTTCTAGCTGTTCTCTTTGTTGTATTATACTGTCAGTAGTTGTCTGTTATCTTTTGTATTTGTGTGGTATCAGCTGTAATATCTCCTCTTTCATTTCTAACTTTGTTTATTAGAGTCCTCTTTGCTTCTCTATAGGTTTAGCTAAAGATTTGTCTATTTTGTTTGCATTTTCAAAATCCAGATCTTAGTTCACTGATCTTTTCTATTATCTTTGTAGCACTATTTCATTTATTTTCACTGTGATATTTGTTATTTCCTTTCTTCTACTAACTTCAGACTTAGCTTATCTTTTTTAATATAGTTTCTTTAAGTATAAAATTAGGTTGTTTATTCAAGACCTCTCTTTTATCTCAGTGTAGGTGTTTATCTCTATAAATGTCCATCTTAGCACTGCTTTTACTGCATTCCATAAGTTTTGGTGTGTTCTATTTCTACTTTCATTTGTCTCAAGGTATGTTTTTATTTCTCCTTTGATTTATTTTTGACCCATTAGTTGTTTAGGAGGATGTTGTTTAATTTCCACTTATTTCTGAGTTTCTTTATTTTCTTTTTATGATTTATTTCTAATTTCACACCACTGTGGTTGCAAAAGATACTTGAAATGATTTCAATTTCTTAAATTTATTAAAATTTGTTTTGTGGCTTAACATATAAACTATTCTGTAGAGTATTCCATGTATGCTTGAGAAGAATGTATTCTGCTGATATTGGATCAAATGTTCTCTATATGTCTGTTAAGTCCATCTGGTCTACTGTGTAATTTAAGTATTATGTTTCCTTAATGATATTGTGTCTGGATGATCTATCCATTGTTGAATGTAGGTATTGAAGTTTCCTACTATTGTTGTATTTCTGTTCATTTCTCAGATCTATTAATATTTGCCTTATACATTTAGGTGCCTTTATGTTGTGTGTATATTTACTAATGTTATACCTTTTGATGAATTAGCCTCTGTATCATTATAGAGTAACCAGTCTCTAGATGTATGCTATCTTAGAAGTTGGACCCTAAGGCAGCAGCTTTTGAAGTACTCAGATGAGTCCCTTTTAGGGAATAACTAGGAGATAAGCATTTTTCTCCATTCCCTCTGAACTGAGTCCTGAACGGTAGCCAGTTATAAACTTCTTGTTTTGCAGCCGTCTTTTGGGACTTGTGAAAGAAATCACCAATGGCTTTCAGAGTGAGAAAATCCTAAGATCCATCTCATGGGGGGCAGTGCAAAAGCTGGGGCATAGATGCATGTACAAGCTCCTTCCAAGGAAATACTGGCAACAGAATGATGGCCGTGGAGGTGTCTCAGTTTCCCAGTTTCTGGGGAGAATTGCAGCCAGCTCCTAGATGTATGCTAAATTATAATCCTTTAAGTAGCAGCTTTTAAAACATGAAGATTGAGCTCTTCCAGGGAAAGATTGGAAGATCAACAATTTTGCCTGCTCCTTCTGAATCCTGGAGGGATAACCATAGCAAGTACTTGTGTGCCCATTAACAATTGTTCCTTTGCTATAGTCTTGTGGGTCTCATGGATGTAAACCTCATTGGCTTTCAGAGACAGATAATCCCAGGGGCCTTTCCCTCAAGTAGGAGTCTTAAGAGATGAAGCATTGAATGTCAAGCCAAAACTTTTTGCTCTTCAAGGAGAAGCTGGGAGTTAGTTGTTTCCTCCTGATCCTGTGGAGCCATATTGGGAATTATATTTATGGTGAGAGCGGGTCTCAGTTTTTAGTACCCATTTCCATGAGGATATTTTCTCATTTGTCTAATATGCAGGAGTCACATAAGTTGGTTTCTGGACTTCTTTTAGAGGGGATTGTTCCTTGTATAGCTGTATAGTCAGAGTGTTCATGGAAGGAGAGGAGTTTAGAAAGCCTTCTGTGTCACCATTGTGGTTGGCCTCTCTTCTTGATTTTGTTTGCTTGAGAAAATGTTTATTTCTCCTTCACTTTTGAAGGCTAATTTTGCTGTATATATCATTCTATGCTGTTTTTTTTCTTTCATTACTTTAAATTTTTCACTTTTATCTTGCTCACATAGTTTCTGAAGAAAATTACATTATAATTCTCATCCTCTTCACTCTATAGGTGAGGTTTCTATTTTCACCCTGGATTCTTTCAAGATTTTTTCTTTGTATTTGTTTTTTCTGGAGTTTGAATGTGATATTCTTTGATACAGAGTTTTTGATATCTATTCTTTTGGTGTACCCTGAATTTCTGTGGTTTGGTATCTTTCATTAAATTTTGGAATTGCTTGATCATTATTAATTCACTTTTTTTTTTCTTTCTTCTTTCTCTGGTATTCCAAATATACTATCATGCCTTCTGAAATTGCCCCACAATTCTGGTATAATCAGTTCTCTCTTTTTTGAAAAATTTCATTTTGAAAATTTTATACTGACATGTATTCAGATTTACTGATTTTTTTCCCTCAACTGTATCTAGTCTACTAAAGAATCCATTTTTATTTTCTATTACAATATTATTTTACTTCTAGTATTTATATTTGAGTCTTTCTCAGAGTTTTCATCTTTCTGTTTACATTATTTATCTGTTCTTCCATGTTGTCTACTTTTTCCATCTTAACATATTAATCATTTTATTTTAAATTCGCAGTCTGATAATTCTACAATCTGTGTCGTATCTGAGTTTAGTTCTGATACTCACTTTGTCTCTTTAGACTTGCTTTTAGAATTCCTTGTGCTTATTTTTTTGAAAGTAAACATAGTTTATAATAAGGAAGTGAAATAAATCTCTTTAGTATGAGATTTTATGTTAATCTGGCTATGAGTTGGGCTGTGTTTAATGTTTTATGTACATGTAGGTGCCATGGACTACAAATTCCTCTACTGCTCTTGATTTTGTCCCTATCAGTGTCTTTAGGAATCCCTAAGAATCCTTTCTAAAGAGTCTGGACCTTGTAGCTCTTTCAGCTGTAATCCATACTGGAACTTTGTTAATGCAGTGGTAAGAAGTGGGTTATGAGTAGTGTTCTATAATCTTAAAATTAAATTCCAGTTTTTCATGGTCCTGTATTCCTGGGATGTGAATTTTGCAAGCATTTCTTATCTTTTATTCCCTCTCCCTGACCTACTTGGTTGAGACAGGAGGCTTATGTAAGGTAAGGCACAGCTAGTCTTTTTCGGTGAGGAATAGCCCTTTGTTATGGAGAACATATGGAGCATATTTTAAAATTATTGTTTTCCCACACCTTTGCCAAAGATACATGGCAATTTTCTTGGTTCTTCATCATGAGAACCTGGTGTAGCTCCTGGATGTAAAATCCATGAAACTGTGGGGGCCACCCTAAAACTGCAGCCCCCAGGAATTACTCATTCTCTTGCTAAGTAAGCTACACCCAACCTTCAGCAATTCATCAAAATAACTATTTAAGTGTTCCTATCCATTTACTCCTGTGGCTTTTGCTTTGCATAAACTAATCTTGACAGTGTTTCTTTATATTCTCCTGTCTCTAGATTTCAGAGTGGCTGTCTACCCTGTGACCTCAGTTCTCTCATGGTCCAAGAAAACTCATTGACTTTAAATTTGTTCAGCTTTTTCTTATCCTAAAGATGGAAATGACAACTTCTAAGCTCTTTATGTGTCAGAGCTAACACCAGAAGTTTTTTAACATTCACCTTTTAGATTTTAAAAGCTCCTTTAAAAAGAGGTTTTAATAAAATGAACCTCTGTAAATCGAAGGTAAATTATTGTTAGAATTTTGTCAGTTTGATAGACTATTGTCATCTTGGTAAAGGAAGAAAGGAATTGTTGCTGAATGATAAAAGAAATTTTTTCTTCTATTTGGAGGGCCTTGATAAAGATGTTCACTTAGATTCTTAGTATAGTGATTTAAGCCCTCTGAATCTGAGGTGAAGCTAAATGGAAAGATGTGATGTTTTGCCCTAATTAAGTTATAAGTCTTACTTCATGGGTCATTTATCCTCCTCTGAAATCTTGCAGAGAAGGATCATTAAAAATCTTCTACCTTTGGCAAAATGTACATCAAATAAAGTGACATTTCCTCTGGCCCTTCCCTGACATGCAGGCATCACACAAAAGGAAGTGAAAATGGAAAATAATGGCATATCTGGACTGCTAAGAAAAATACATGCAAGCTTACTGGCTGGAAAACTACCACAAGTGTGCAAATGCAGAGGACTTTAACAGAAAGCAGGATCACCCTACTTTGTTTCAAAATGCGTCTGCAGTCTCATCTGTGAGAAACAGAATATGTCAACCTGATATCAGTGGATATTCAACTAGGCTGGGAGACAGCCGTGAAATTCCAAACTAAGAAAAACCTAGGGAATCATGGTAGAGATTTCTTCGGTTAAATTTTATCAGAAGCAGCCAGAGGGCAGCACAGTAGTTTGGTTTTAAATGCCAAAAAAACTCTAAATGGACCCTTATGCCAAAGAAATGAACTACAGATGGTGTTTCTTATTCAAGGTTCACAGACGCCTCCCACAAACACCAAAGATATAGTCAGGCATTCAAATGAGAGTAAGAATAAACATCTAGAATTCAAAGAAGCTGTTTGAAAAAATGGAAGTAAAACTTTAATCAACTGATCACAGCAGGTAGCAAAAAACCAGATACATAGAAGGCAGGCAGATTTATTCAATAGTGCCCTACTAAAAAGAAACTCCAATCCTAAATAGAACTGAAATCCTTTTAGACAAGTTAAAAAACAAAATAGCTATTGGATGCATATATTTTTTTAAAAGCTCACTGCCCCCAACATCACATAGAATCTGTTTTAAAGTCAGTTCAGCTGTAGTCCCTAACACTATTTGTTGGTCTATTTTCAGAAATGACCCCTGAAAAATTATAGAATAATGAACCTGAACCCATAAAAACAGACTTAATACCATTTACCATATTTGTACATTTAAGAATGACTCATACATTTCAGAAACTTTATTTTTGCTTTTTCTTTTTTGCTAATCCTCAGATAATCAGCAAATCTGATTAATACAAACATTCCATTATTGTTAGTATTTTACATAATGTTTTCCTTTTATCTATTGTCCTTTAGCCTGGACCATAGTCAAATAGAAAGTCAGTTATATTTAAGGGCATGCTACAAAGTGGGTTAACAGCCAGATAAATTTCCTTAGTTTATAGCAACATAATAAACCCAGCTAACAATCCTATTGCATCACCTAGTAATCATGAGCTATTGTGCAGGGAAAGATTTGCTCCATAAATACATAGCGGATTTTTTTGGACTCTAAGTCAGGGTACATGATACGTATGCTAGTACCTTTGTGGAGAATGAGAGATTATCCAAAATGTTAGGGTCTCCCATAAAATTCAGAATGGGAGAATTACTGTATCCATGGTTACTCTTTTTCACTGGCTTGGAAAAGCTTGGAGATGAAGAGACTGACAAATCCATTCATTTGTTCATTTAAGGTTCAGCCTTTCTAGATGTCCAGGCATTCCGATATAGGAGAAGGTCACCTGGTTTGAGTTGCTCGGTTTTTGCTTGACACACGTGCAAAGCACTTTTCCTAACGGAAGATGGGCCTCTTCTTAAATGTAACTGTGATGAAAAAGCATGTTTTTCCTTTTCTGACAGATGCCTCACTCAAATCTGAGTTGTAGACTTTCTACTAACTGGCCCTGTCCCAAATAAAGTTTTTGACTGGGCCAGAATCTATAAATAACAAAAGAAAAAAAAATGTTGGTTGCTTCTGATTTATGTTAAGGTCAACCAGTGGAAATAAAAGTTCAAGGCCAATTTATGAATGCCTTAGAATGTTAGTAGTTACCGATTTTGGAAAAGAGAGCAGATAAAATAACAGAAATGTGTTCAAAGCTTAGTATTTTGATTTATTAGGCTTTTTTTTTTCCTTGAGGAAAAGCTGACATGTGCTTTTTCAAAACATGAATGTGAAGACAAGAGTATACTTAATTTGATGACACATGAAAAACTACTTATGCATTTTTAACCTTTTGCATTTTATAGTGATTATTACTGTTATTATTAATAATATTGCCATTATCATGTCTGGATTCATCTTTTTTTTTTCTCGTATTTAATTCTTTCACTCAATAAATTTTCTTAAGCATCTATAAATGCAAAACACTGACAGAATATTCTCTGCTGCCCCTGCTCACCCACGTTTCCTTTTCAGGTAAATCTTAATAACCACTTGTCACTTTTGGTATCCATTATTACCCATTAAATAGCAAGTATTTATTATTAAAGTAAAAGTGAAAAAATTTCCATGGCTTGAGCCAATCCTGGGCACCATCCTGGGGTAAGAAAATAATGTGTGGGTGCGTGCATGTGTACACACACATCAGTCCACCTCTGCTTTCAACATCTCCAAATATACCCTCTCCTGGTATCTCATTTCTTTCTTCTTCCTCTGCTGAATATCCAAATCCCAGACTCAAAAGTCTTAACTAATCTTACCGATGTGATGTAATAGTGACTTACCCAAAAGATAGTTTTCCTATTCATGGGAAATATTTGAAGGGTAAAATGTCTTCAGTATTCAAGGCAATAAGTCCCTAATTTATTTCAGATTACTTGATGTCTTAGTGGAGGTAGATTTCTTCTTGGCCAGCGGACTGACAGGCACATGTCATTTCATACCAACCAAATCCATCATCCATGCTTCTTGTACTTAAAGCACAATTGATCCTCTTTGTTTACAAACTTTGACAGTTGAAAATTTTTTTAGGCTATGGCATGGGTACCTTCTGGATTCAGTGTATTCAACTGAGGTGGAAGAAGGGAAGAAGTCACTAAAGCTAGGCCTAGGAGTCCATATGCTAATACTTTTGGGGAGAATATTCTTTGGAGCTTGGATTCTGCATCAGCTCCACATTTAACATCTGAAAGTTTTAGACTCTATAGTACTTTAAGAACAGAGGATATATGTTATGAACCTAAGTATCTTTCAATACTCTTTATACAAATAGGTGTTCAATAATATTTTTAATTATTGAGAGTTTTAAAGGCAATTAGTGGTTGCTCTGTTCATAAAAGAGAAATATATCTCTCCTAATTTTTGTGTCTGTGTGAATCCAAACATCAGGTACTAATAAGCCAAAACTATTATTTCCTTTTAATTCAGAAATTATGAATATCACTTTGGGTTTGGACTTAAGTATTCAAAATAGAGTATACTAAGAGAGTTAAAAATCGGTGCATATGAATTACAATTTGGATGTTTAATTTTTTGGTAAAACAAAAACAAAAGCAAAAACTTAAACAATGAATAGTTTTGATATAATAAGGCCTTCTATTCTTCTAATGAAAATAATTTTATTATTTTTGTTTATGGAAGTAACACATTTATTGAATGAAAATTAAAAATGCAGGAACATATTTTTAAATGTACCACTTAGAAGTAACCATTAGTATTTTGCTATAAAGCCTTCCATTTTTTTCAAGGCATATTGACAAGTATATCCTTTAAAAATTTTTTACATAGACAAAATCATGTTAAAAGATATAGTTTTGTAACTGACCTTTTTGCCCTACATGTATTTGTCTTTGCATGTTGATAGTAGCAATCTAAATTGCCACATGAAAATTCCATGACACAAATTTTGGAGAGTGATGGATATTTATGCTATCAGCATAGTTTTACTACTAACACACATCTGTTGAAACTTCTTGCTTGACCTACTTCCAGAATGTGCTTTCAGGCCTCTGAAATGAAGATGTCAATTGGACTTTATAAATTACTGAGTGATCACCATGTAGGCTGGGCCTGAAATGCTACTGATTCTGTTGAGATACCTGAATTCTCAGGCTCCTACTTTCCTGGGAAAGAAATATGCTGCCCCTCATAAATAGGCAGTACGCTTTGAGAAACTGAAATTAGTTTTTCAGGCAGCTTGGAAAAGTGTGTATCTTATTTCCCACCCCCTGCTTCATATCTGCTTACCCTGAAGGATTTGGAAATCCTATTACATTTATCTATGTAGCTCTTACTTTTCTTACAGAAACATTTCACTTTTCAGAAATACCAAATACATATTTGTTTAAATCCAGTCACGATGAATTTTCTGCCTGCTAATAATAATATTATCTTATGCACTGTAGGAGTGGGACATTTCAAATTTAGGAACAAGGATTTTTCCGCAGGACAACTTGCCATGCGGGTTCAGCTTGTGGGTTGTTCTTCAATTATCTTTTTTTAGAAATAAATTCATTTGCTGATTTAACTCCAACTTTCATTACTCCGATTTTGCTGCTGAAGCAGGAGGAAAAACTAGTTTCTCTAAATATTTTTATAAATATTTTATTGGGTTGCATTTTCAACTCACAAAATTCTAACTTCTGAAGCCAGGAGGAATTTAGAGAGTGCATGGATCCTTAACCTGGGCTACTTGAATGGACTTACCGAGTCCATAACCCCTAGAAGTAGTCTGCAAATGTGTGTGTGTGTGTGTGTATCCATTATTCTTGCAGACAATGTCCAAACCAAACCTTTCATTAGATTCCCAAAGGAATCCATTATGGAAAAGAAATGGTTAGAAATAACTTAATGTTCTCACTTTTTTTTATATAAAGATTTATTTATTTATTCATAGAGAAGGATAGAGAGAGAGGCAGAGGGAAAAGCAGGCTCTGTGCAGGGAGCCCGATGTGGGATTCAATCCCGGGTCTCCAGGATCGCGCCCTGGGCCAAAGGCAGGCGCCAAACCGCTGCGCCACCCAGGGGTGCTTAATGTTCTCACTTTAAAAAGAAACAAACAAACCCGGAAATCTTACCTAAGTTCAGAGAGCTAGTCCCTAGCAAAAAACAATTTAAAATAAAATAAAATAAAATAAAATAAAATAAAACAAAATAAAATAAAATTTTAAATAAAAAACTTGTTTTTTGCTAGGGACTAGCTCTCTGAACTTAGGTAAGATTTCCGGATTTGTTTGTTTCTTTTTAAAGTGAGAACATTAAAAAAAAAAAAAAAAAAAAAAAAAATAAAGTGAGAACATTAAATGATTTCTAACCATTTCTTTTCCATCATGGATTCCTTTGGAATTCTCCTTCTAGGCAAGTGAAGGAAGGGTTTTGAATAGTGGTTCATTGGCCAATGTTTAACAATTTGCTCTAAAAAATAAGCATTTATGTACAAACACAACTTTATTATAAATTTGATTGATACGAAGGATGTATGTCATACTATTTACAATAAAATAATAAATACACTTTATTACAAATTCCATACACCTATAACTCCAGTATGACTTGCTCTCTCTTACAAAATCCACTATCAATTTTTACAATTCTGTTGCCAACAATAGTGTCACAAAATCAAATTGTGATAATCAAACTTAAAATAAGATGGTAAAGATGATCATTAATAATCAACTATAGTTCCAACATAAATATTGAGTATACAAAAGTGTAACAACTCATTTGACAGTGAGGTGAGTGACATCTTGACTGAAACTGCTAATAATTTTAAATACTATGAATATTGACAATCTAATGAATGTAGACACTCACACTTTTCAGTAAATCTGCATTTTAACATTTTCTTTACTACTATTTTAAGCCTATACTACCAACACAACTATAACCCAAACCCCCATTTATAGTGTTTATCCATTTCCATAGTATAAATATTCCCATGATGGCTGATTTCAAGCTGTCAATAAAACCTCACTGGACCAGATGTTGAGAATAGATGCCCGGTAACACAGTTTTATGTAATCTTCACTATTCAGAAACAATAGACATGGGCAGCCCCGGTGGCCCAGTGGTTTAGCGCTGCCTTTGGCCCAGGGTGTGATCCTGGAGTCCCGGGATGGAGTCCCACGTCAGGCTCCCTGCATGTAGCCTGCTTCTCCCTCTGCCTGTGTCTCTGCCTCTCTCTCTCTCTCTCTCTCTCTCTCTCTCTGTGAATCTGTCATGAATAAAAAAGAAACAATAGACATAAATAATCTCAATAGCTTAAAAAAATTAAAAAAAAATAATAATCTCGATAGCATAGATAAATAAATAGTAAAATGCAATAAAATGATTAGGTAATGATGATCTTTTAGTATTTATTACCCTTATTTTTAAGGTAATTTATTTCATTGTAAGTTTGTATAATTTAATTTTTAATAATGGCTAAGTTTAACAACCAGTTCCCCAAATTCCTAAAACTTTAACAATTGGCTGTCATGAGACAGTTAAATCCCACTGGCTCTATCCAGACAGTGATTTTCAAGGCTCTGAGCTGAGTATCCAAGAGAAGCATAGCTGGGCTAATCAAGTCCCAGGCATATGGAGCATGAGGGAATAAAAACAGGATGTGTGACAAAGACAGGATCTTTGATGGGACTAAAGCTGGCGCAGTTCTCACATGTGGTGACCAAACCAAAGCAAAACACGTGCTACTTTATTAATATCAGAAGAAGTTTGATTTAAGCCTATGCTAATATGATACTGATGTTCAAACAAACTAGAAGAATAAATTAAAACTCCCACGAGATATTCTTCTGATGAAAAATGATTGACCAAAGAAAGAAATAGATTTTGTTGTAATCAGTTATTACTTTGAATCAAACTATTGATATCTTTTTGAAGTTCAGATTAAGTAGTGGAAGGCGGTAAAAGAGTTGACCAGCTTGTGCATGATTAAAGATAAGTCTGTGTTAGAATATTTGGTAAACTAAATGTTTTTTAAAGCAATTCTAAACCTGACTGCATAATAAAATGATTAATATTTAGATGCTTATCCTTCCACTTTTTCTATTTTATACATCATGTAAAAAGTGCAGAAGGAAAAATGATGATGAACAATTTACAATTAAGAAAGCTTGACCAAGTTTCAGGGGGTAGACTGGGTCAGTAATGGGTGAATCTCAACTGTGCTTTCTCTGGGGATGCCTGAGACCAGGGTACTGATCCTTGGCTAAACTTTGGTGAAATTTACCACATTCCTAGGCACCAAAATAGATCAGGGCAACCTATACCAGTTTGTCATTATTGTTTATAGAAATATAGGTAGTGGGACACCTGGGTAGCTCAGTGTGCCTTCACCTCAGGGCGTGATCCTAGGGTCCCAGGATCGAGTCCGGCATTGGGTTCCCCACAGGGAGCCTGCCTCCCCCTTGCCTATGTCTCTGCCTCTTTCTGCGTGTCTCTCATGAATAAATAAATAAATACCTTAAAGAAAATGAAAAGATAAGTAGATTCTTTGCACCTGGTTTGTATTTTCTTGGTTTTTGCTACTGAGTCTGTGTAATGGCCTGGTTTAGGTTATGACTATAGAGGGATAAAAAAGATCCTTCTCTGAATATGTGGTTTTTCTGAGACCAAGAATCTTGCACATATCTTAGTGGTTTGAACTTGAGGACAAAGTACATTCCAAGAAACTGGAAAAGGACACTGGCTCCTGTGCTTAGAGATCTCCTTCCTCTCTAATACCTACATAGGCTTCATTTCTGCTCCTGTACTGTAATTCCTTACCTTTATCAAGGCCTCTAGTTAGTACCACCTAAAGAATTCATGCAGTCTTTCATTTTTTCCTGATCCTATATAAATGCTGCAGCAATGTGTTAGTTTTCTTTTATACAGCTGAACTAAGTGACTGAGATAGACTGACTGTTAAAGAATAGGCAAAGATGGGATCCCTGGGTGGCGCAGCAGTTTGGCGCCTGCCTTTGGCCCAGGGCGCGATCCTGGAGACCCGGGATCGAATCCCACATCAGGCTCCCGGTGCATGGAGCCTGCTTCGCCCTCTGCCTATGTCTCTGCCTCTCTTTCTCTCTGTGACTATCATAAAAAAAAAAAAAAAAAAAAAAAAAAAAAAAGAAAGAATAGGCAAAGATACATTGGGCAGCTGCAAAAACAAAGAAAAAAAGAAAAACAGGTATCACATGACTAAATACCAGGCAGCCTTTGATTCATGGATGAAAGCTTTAATGGAACAAAAAAATGAGTTTATAATAATAAGTAGTAGAATTCACAATGAGAATATAACTGTGAACAATATTTGTTCTTTTGGAACAAGTAACAGCATTATGAGATTGTTAATCAAATCTCAAAATCAGAAAAGAGGGCACATGATACTGGACAAGCAGATCTATCTGTGTCCCACTTGGTCCTCACATGACTATGGCACAGAGATTATGTGCTCAAGGTCTGGAGGAAGAAAATCAAGCTTCATTCACATCCTAGCTCTTCCATGTTCAGCTATGCGATACTGCTTTAAGTTGTCTAATATTTTTCATATAGCCAAAATGGGGATGATGACAGTTGTTAAATTACTATGTTGCACAACTGAAAGTAATATAATATTGTGCATCGACTATACTCCTATAAAAAAAAATAAACTAGGGACGCCTGGGTGACTCAGCGGTTGAGTGTCTGCCTTTGGCTCAGGATGAGATCCCGGAATTCCAGGACCGAGTCCCCACATTAGGCTTTCTGCATGGAGTCTGCTTCTCCCTCTGCCTATGTCTCTGCCTCTCTCTCTCTCTCTCTCTCTCTGTGTGCATGTCTCTCATGAATAAATAAATAAAATCTTAAAAAAAATAATTAAAAAATCAAAATAAATAACAAAAGCAAAATGGAGATGATGACAATATTACCTACTTCACTGGTTACTGTTCTGGTTTAATGAGATAATACTTGTCAGCTGCTTGGCATTTAGTAAGAGACAAATAAAAGTTAGATAGTATTGTTTTAAAAATTATTGTAACAGGGCAGATGGGTGATGCAGTCAGTTAAGCATCTGATTCTTGGGTTTTTGCTCAGGTTGTGATCTCAGGGTCATGAGATCAAGTTCCACAATAGGCTCAGCACTGAGTGTAGAGTCTGCTTGACTTTCTTTCTCCCTCTCCCCATCCTCTCTCTCACTCTCTTTCTCTAAAATAAATAAATCTTTAAAACCTAAAACTAGAAATTATTATAACAATCTGTTTGAAGGTTAGTACCGCCTTTCCCCAAATCTTTCTGGCAATCGTGGTCATTGTGATGGAAGAAATGAAGATTTACTTTTATTTACTTCCCATACTACATGACTAAAAAATTTTTTCTTCTTTGGAAGTGTGACTTTAAAAAACAAAACAAAAAAATTTGTATCTGAGAACTCTAGTTCCCAAAGATAATCTATTCTATCGTATTTCCATTGAGACAAATTAACAATAATGTTTTAGTCAAGATGTCTAAATCCAT
The DNA here is from genome assembly GCF_018345385.1 of Vulpes lagopus. Lineage (NCBI taxonomy): Eukaryota > Metazoa > Chordata > Mammalia > Carnivora > Canidae > Vulpes > Vulpes lagopus. The sequence continues at coordinate 76,846,497 of NC_054826.1, forward strand.
GGAGCATAGTAACTGGATTCCTTTGTCCTTTTCACTTTAAGCAGCCTACTTAACAAAAACAGATAAAAATCAATAAAGGGTATGTAAAAATTGACCTTTGGAGTTGGAGTCAAGGCTGAATGCCAAAAGCCATAATTTAGTACCTAAATTACTTTGTAATCTTATTTGTACCTATCTTATGAACAAAATTATCTGAACAAAAATATTCTGCTGTGAAATGATATACCACCTTTAAATACTTCATTGGAAATAGCATTTAAAAGATTAATGGCAACCATCCTCTTCTACTTTGCACTAGTATTTTGAAGTTCCATCCATAAATCATAATTACATGAACTCATTATCTGTGGAAAACCACATATGTAAATTAAAATCTAATCACTCCATTTTGCTACATATAATCTTGTTGACTCTTTCATTTTTCTTTTGAGATCTAGGAAGCAAAGGCTTTGGTGGAAAATTTAATTTGAGATAAAACTTGTATTTCCACTGACAAAAAATTCCACATTGACTATGCCCTAAAGGAACTAGAATCAACTTAAATCATAATAATTATTGAGAAAAAAGAAGTCTTAGATTTTTATGAAATTGATTCTTCATACTAAAAAATGGTAAGAACCCTGGGGAACTGATATGAATAATATTTAGAAATCGTCTTACAAATTAGGGTACTAGAGTCACATAAATTTAAATATTTACAAGTTGACATTGATCTATTGTTCCCTCTTTTCAATCTTAGAAACACAGGAGTAAAATAAAAAACTTTATTTACTGTAATATAAATTGCCATTTGCTTAGAATGATTATTTGTTAGAGCATAAGTTTCAAATGAGTAGTAAAAATAAATGAGTTCACATTTTATATGAATTTGAAATTAAACAATACAAAAGTATTAATAATAGTCATATTTTGGCAAATTTTAAAAACTGTGTCCAAATTTCACAGCTGGATGTCTGGGTGAAATATAAATTGTGTTTTCACCATGGCAAAATGTTTGTACCACTTCAGTGTAAATAGAAATGCCCAATATTCTCTGTCAGAGTTGCTTATTATTGTGTATATATGTGACTTTGAGAACTGTTGTGCTATTATTTTAACACTTATTATAATTAAGGTTTTTTTTGTAATGAAGTCATTTAGGTGTTCACTATGTTGTTATGCTGGTTATAAGTACTAATGCTAATGCTTAAATAAATGCCTGGAAACCAAAACTTTGGAAGGGCAAAGTACAAAGTTATGACTCACATAACCTGGATATAGTCTTGGACAATTTCAAATCCTTTACTGTCTTTTTATTGTATTGGAATTGGAGGGTGTGAAAAATAGTAAATGCATTTTCTAATGGTCTGTTAGTATAATGATTTTTGACAATGACTGTATCTCTTTTCTCTCTCATATCTTAAGAAGAAAGACAGAAGGGAGCCTTCTCTCTTAGGTCAACTTTGGTGGTCACAAATAGGCAGGAAGCAGAGTAAAAATCCTTTTTTATAAATGTTCTTTTATAATTATACACAGCTGTCTGTAAATCTTTTTTAAGTTCTTTTGGAAGTGATATTGCAGGTATGGTGAGCTCATAAATTCACAGATAAGAAGAATTTGATAACTGGCAACTATCAAAAAGTAAAGGGAAATAAACTAATAATCCTGAAATTAACCAAGTCATTTACAGTTTGAAAAAACAGACTAAATTACATTCAAAATATTCTAGGATTATCAATATTCATTCCACTCTTCACTATAGCATTAAAAAAGAAACTTTCCAAAATAGAAACTGTGTGTGGCTTTCACTCCTGCCTGAACTTTTCAATCAATCCTTCCCATCACTGAAGGTTTTTTATAATTTCATGAGTGAAGAAGACATGAAAATTGCAGCCACTGCCATGTTTTAAGAAAAACTTTTAAGAATGTTGGTGGCTTAAATATCAACGTGGTAACAAAATAAAATATCCACAGTCACATTGGGACTCTACCTTGACAATTCTCCAGTATTCTCCCCAACACTTGGAATACTAGTTCTCCTTTCAGGGAGAAGCGATTTCTTACCTTATAGCCATCAGTTAGACCACATTTACCAAAAAACATTCTCTCTTACTCTTCCTGCTCTTCCAAGCAGGTGGGGATTAGGTGAATTGAGATTTGCTCTCCTATCTTGCAAACTAGCTCTCTTTACACATGTATGTGAGAGAATTCAATGTTTAGATTCAGAAGGCAGTAGGATATCTATGCCTTTTGCTCCAATTCCATTTTCTCACTTCTGCTTCAGGAGACATCAGATGCTGTCTCAAAGGGTATTTTAACTTTACTTTAATTAATTAGTTAGTTAATTAATTAAGAGTGCAAGTGGGGAAGAGCAGGGGAGAAAGAAAGAGGATCTTAAGCAGGTTCCATGCTCGGCACAGAGTCCCTCTAAGGCCCCATCTCATGATCCTAAGATCATGACTTGAGTGGAAATCAGGAGTCAGACTCTTAACCCCTGGAGGCACACAGGTGCCCCTCAAAGGGTACTTTTAAAATTTCAGTTCCATTCTTGTTCCTTGAGTAGGAACTTTGCAGGGATAGGACAAAGGTGGTGATTAGCAGAGTGTTGTTGCCTCCTTGACTGTAAGATCATTGAATACCTTCCTATTTAATTATCCTTCATGTAAATTGGTATAACCAGTTGGAGAGCCATGTGGCTATATTGAGGAAAGAAACATGCACATACCTTCTGGCCAGGAATTTCACTCTATATAGAGAAGCTTTCACACATAAGAAAAAAAAAAAACCATAAAGTTTGTTGCAGCTTTGTAATAGCCAAAAAATGAAATAAAATAAAAATAACCTAAATGTCTATCAGTAAGAGAATGGATAAACAGTGGCATATTTGTAGATTAAAACATTATTCAACAGTACAGTGTACAGTGTGAATGAGCTAGTGCCCCATACCTCTAATTTACAGAAATGCTATGTATTTCATGGTAATAATGCTATAGATTTCAATGAAGGCATACATATAAATTGAAATTTAAAACTGAATAAATTTAAATTTTAATTGAATAAATTAAATTGAAAATGAGAGATGCCAAATTCAGGAGAATGATTAATTCTGGGTAAGGATACCAAGAAATAAAACAGTAGAGAGGTATAAAAGCCTTTAATTGTAATATTTTAGTTTTTTAGGTCATATGTGGGATACACATATGCTCATTACATTATTCTATATACATTTTCATATGCTTGAAATGTTTTATTTCTAAAAGTCTTATAAACTCCTAAGACATTCCCATATCGCATATCAACCATTTACAAAAAGAGGGATAAATGAATAAGTGCTTTGTCCTGAGAAACTCTTGTGTTTTCTTTTCATAAACAAGCTAAATCACTCACTAATAATACTTTTTCTTTACTTGCCTAGAATCTGAGGATCAAATTTGAGCTCCAACTTTACTAACCAAGTAAGGTCTTATGTATCTTTTATCCTCTCTGAACTTGATTTTCTTTCAAAATGAGCATTTTCTCTGGTCTTGCATTTGTTTATTTTATGGCATTATAAGGCTCTTCCCATTCTTTGAGGAAGAAAAAGTTACAAATAAAAGTATAAAAATTATTTTTTATGTTCTAGTTTTTTCTTTGTTCACAGGAGCATATATATTTGCACACAGAAGGACCTTGTGTCTGCCTTGTATACCTTTGTACACGACTATATCTGGTATGTGATGGGGATTTTATCATTTGCTAATTAAATGAATTAATAAATGCACAAATTCATCCTTAAACATAGCTTGATTTTTGCACATTTCTGAGGTGTCTGATTTGTCTTGTTACAAATTTAGCTTTAGCAAACATCTTGGTGAATTTTGGTTTTAAATTGTTTCCCAAGGTTATTTTTCCAGGGCTAAAATTACCTGGGTCAAAAGATAGCACTTAATGACTATTGAAATGTTTTTCCAAATTGCTCTCCAAAAAAGCTTTTACCAGTTTCTACAGTAATAGGCAATGTATAAGGGTATCATTTCCCCATAACACTATCTGTGTTTGGGTGGAATTATGTTTTATTCCATTTTGCAATTTAATAGATGTAAAATTACAGCTTGATGTAGAGCCAATGATTTTTTAAATGTTAGTTTACCTACCATTTGTATCATTCCTATTTTACATCACTACTATTTTTATGGTCAATTTCATGTGCTCTTGTGAATCAACTCACTTGGCTTATCCAGACCTCATCATAGATTTTCATTGTTTAATATAACCTAGCAAAGAAAAGTAACCCATGAAAACTATGAATAATAAACCTCTTTGGGCTTTGGATTCCTCATCTATCAACTAGAGATAAGAATATGTAACTTGGATGCCTATTATATTGCAAATCTTATATATAAAATACTTTATACCATGTGACAGGCGTTCAGTAAATAATAACTATTATTATTTTGATTATAAATTATAAGATTAGGTTAATAATCTAGATGATTATTGAGTTTATTACCTGATCTGTGGATTCTTTTTATAACCCATATTTAACTACATAAGCAGAAACTAGACTTTACCAATAGAAGATAAAATAATCAGGAAGAGGAAAGAGCAGAGATTCATCTAGGTCTCTAAATATAAGAGTCCTCAAACCCTAATGTTGTTAGAATGTTTTCTCATTAACTCTGGTTCTCTTTGACCTGAATGCCATTCTCTTTCTTCACAGGTGGACTTTCTCTAACAACTAATGAAAGCCCTTCAGTTTTATGCTTTACAACTTCAGTTTCTTTTTTTTTTTTAAGATTTTATTTATTTATTCATGAGAGACACACACACACACACACACACACAGAGAGAGAGAGAAAAAGAGAGAGAGAGAGAGGCAGAGACACAGGCGGAGGGAGAAGCAGGCTCCATGCAAGGAGCCTGATGTGGGACTTGATCCTGGGACTCCAGGATCACGCCCTGGGCTGAAGGCAGGTGCTAAAAAAAATAAGCCACCCAGGTATCCTCTACAACTTCAGTTTCTGAGGAGGGATTATCTGGACAGTCCCTCAGGTTCCAAGTCCAGGTATTTTAGGGAAGAGGCTTTTGACCCAGCTTGGCTCAAATACCCTAAAGTATGGTCCAGTGCTCTTAACCAGAGCTCAGTGCTGGCTGAAGTGGAAATGTGGTTGGATTGCCCAAGAATATAGAAACTTCTATAGAAACTATCAGGAAAAGGAGGAATGATATATCCAGGTGAAATGGATGAATAAAACATTCAGTGTTCACCATCAATTTAAAAGTTCATGAATTCCTTGATTGAAAGTAATTGGTCCTTTGGAGATGGACAGAATCACTTTTTAGCATATCAGAAATAAAAATATGATTCGAATAAAGTAGAAGTTTCTAAGTGAAAGATAAGTAGTAGCAGAGTGAACTGTTGCTGGATAAAGAGGATGTTGTGTGTGTGCGTGTGTGTCTGAAAGCCTTGCAAGCTATCCTCCCTCAAGATGCTCAGTGAATAATTACTGAATGTGGAAAAACATTTAATAAGTTGCCAAACATGATACGTGTCACATAATAAGTGCTCAACAAACATTTGTTAAATTAATGAGAAATCCAAACCTGGGCTTCATTCTAGATGTAATTCTAAAAGTAAATGTGAAATAGCCTGTTGGTAACTGGAGAAGAGAATACAGAAAATGAACTGCCCAGTAACCAACTAGAATCCATGCAAACGGCAGTTGACAATCAAAAATAACTCTGGTTAGGAGCACTGGACCTCACCGAGATAGTGTATCTGGAATGAGTGGGATCTGGTACAACACAAGCCAGGAAGGACAGAAAGACAAACTCTCTGAAGTCAACACATTATGTTGTCTTCAGGGACCTAAGTTCTTGGACCCTGTAACCAGGAGAAACTAACTAGCAATGGATGTGCAGGCAACTATTTGCTATCTTCACTATTAGATATTTCTTTTGTCTCATTGAGGAAATATCAATAACTCCTCCCAAATGTATATTTGAGCATTTAATTCATTCCATCTTCTTTTCTTCAATCTAGACTACATATATTACAATTTGGACTATATAGTACATCATTTCAATAATTGTCTTGGTTCCTTTGGTCCTTCTGCCTCTTAAAGTTATATGTGGCTATCCCTGTATAATCTAAGAAATATCCCTTTTCTGCTCCTGGAAAACATCACACAATAAAATTGGGGCCACCAAAAGTTAAGAGTTTTCAATCCCATCTGGACTCATTGGTCTGTTGTAGAGCTCTTTGTCCTTGATCAGTTTTCTTTCCCATTTTCCTTTTTGCACAGTACTAAACTTTAGCCATTCTCCTTAAATATTGTATGCATAGTCCAACATGTGTCCTAAGCAAGTAGTTTCCCCAGGAAAATGAAAACCATCTACTGTGAAATATCTAAATATCTTGCTTTCCATATCTTAAAGTTACCTCCAGCTGTATAAGTGGTTTTCAAAACTGAGTTCACTTTAGAATTACCTGGAGAATTTTTTTTCAAGTCTGTATCCTGCCCAAGATTCTGATTTAATGGCCTGGGACAGACATTGAGATTTTTAAAAAGCTCCCCAAATGATTCTATGCTTTGCTAGAACTGAGAACCATTGACCTGTTCTATCATTTTCCCCAATCTCTGAAATGTGTCCCACCAGGTCAAAGCCAATTCCTTAAGCAGTGTTTTTCTTCTATCCCTTCAAACTTACTGATTCCTTTTTTTTTTTTTTTTTTCTTTTTTGGTGGATAAGAAATTCCTGGCAGGAATGCTAGACCTACCAGCTTATACCTAAGTCTTGTCCTGGGAACCACACAGATGAATTGTTCCTCCCAAGTAACTAAGAGAACACATGCTGAGTGATAAATGCAAATTGTGCTTGAATGACAGTTGAAGTACCTGAGCAGTACTGAGACTCTAGGTCTCTCAAAGTGCTAGGACCACAGGTCTGGAATCAGTGAATCATTTCAGTTTATCCTGCCACCAACCAGCTGCATGATCTTGGAAAATTCTTAAGCCTCCTAGCCTGTGTTTCCTTTTATGTAAACGTATCTCCTTCACTGATACTGTGGGTATAATTGAGATCATGAATATAAAGCTCTTTACCCAGAGCTCATAGGACGTGGTCAATAAATGGTGACTATAGACGGATTTGTTGAAGCTAAGTGTCTTTTTTATTTCTTTACTCTAAGAACTCTCCATGAGTGATTTCCTCTGCTTCTCAGGTTTCCCAAATATATATCTCCATTCCTTAACTAAATCACCTTTAGCTCCATCTCTATAGATTTCTAATCTCTAGGGCATGTCATCACTCATGTCATCATCATCAGTCACTCATTCACGAATTTATCCAACAATTTCCATTGTTAGTCTACTATATATCAGATGACCTTCTAATATCTGGGGATACAGAAATGAATAAAACAGTTTCTGTCTTCAAGTGTTTATGATTTACTGTTTCCATCTTCACAGCCATTGCATACGTCAAGCCCATGGTACTAGTTTCCAAATCTCTAACTCCTAATAGGCCCCCTGCTTCTCTTGCTGTTTTCCTTCAATCTATTCTTCCCAGAGAACTGGAGCAATTATTTTAAACTCTAAATCTTTACAAGCCAATATCTTGATTAAATCCCTCCAAAAATTCCCAAGAACTTGTTGGATTAAGTTTAAAATTCTCAGGAAAACTTTAATTCCTTTTCTGTCTGTTTCATTGCCTCATCTCTTCCTAGATTCCCCTGCAACAGCAACACCAATGTTTTAGGGTTCCACAAACATTTTATATTTCTTTGTGTGTCTTCACAGCCTTCCTTCCCTGTATGCCTGGCAAAATCCTATCAGCTCAATGAATGTCCTGTTTCTCTGATTCCTCACCCTTTTCTGATAGAATTAATCATTAATTCTTTCATATTATGTTGTTTCTTATAAAACTCTACTATTTTATATTTCCTATGACATTATATGTATTTTTCTACTTGTCTGTCTTTTACTAAGGCAGAAAATCTTTTAGGGCCGAAAAGGGTTTTACTCTTTACCTAGCACAATGCCTATACATAATATGTGCACCAATATTAATTGAAATGTATAAACATTTAGTTATATAAATAACAGAAGTTTCAAAGAAGGTTCTACCTCAGTTTTGGCTGTCTCCAAGACAATAGTTGATAAGGACTCCCATATATATATTCCTGGACCACCAGTACAGGACTTGAAAAGGGGTAGCTGAAAGTTACTTTATAACCCCAGAAAATTTTCCCCCTTGAGGGGATATGCAAGTTTAAAATAAAGTAAGCAAGGAATGGGAAATTAGAGATGATTAGCTTCAGAGGGAGATGTAGTGTTTCCTATGAGGAAAGAGAGGAGGATGAACTTCTCTTAGCACAAAAGCTTAGAGAATTTCAAGGAGACTTGAGTAGCTTGACCTTTGATTTATGGAGTCTGTAGGCTAATGCAAAACCTTTGTCAGGAAAAGCCTAAAGACTACGAAGTGAAGTTGGCTAGCAAAGAGAGAATATGTCTTGAGAATTGCCTGAGATCCTAAAGTTTGTAAGAATGAAGATGCATGAGAAATGAGCCTGTTGACATAGAGAGCAGGTCTGGAGTCATTTAAAAAAGAATTTAGACATGAAAAGCACTTGAAGGAACAGTGAAACTCTAACCTCTGCATGATGTGATCCTCCAAAGAAACAAGTACTGATAAGGAGTCTGTGATGGTTAATTTTATGTGTCAACTTGAGTGAATCAACTTCAGTGATCTCAGATATTTGGTTAAATATTATTTCTTATGTATCTGTAAGGGTGTTTATGGAAGAGATTAATATTTGAATTGGTAGAATGAGTAAAGCAGATTGTCCTCCCCAATGTGAGTGGGCATGATCTAACCTGTTGAGTATCTGAATAGAACCAAAAGGTGGAGAAAGAAAGAATTCTGTCTCTCTAGAGAGTTCGAAAGCTTGGTGGGGATATCTATCAGTCTTCTGCCCTTGGACTGGGATTTACACTATCAGCATTTCCAGTTCTCACCTTTGGACTCAGACTAAAAGTACCTTATCTATTTTTCTGGGTCTCTAGTTTGCAAATGGCAGGTTGTAGGAGTCCATAATCCCATGAGCCAATTCTTTATAATAAATGTTTTTATTCTTTTTGATATAACATATGTAATAGGCATATAATAATATAACTATAAAACTTTATGTATGTCCTATTGATTCTGTTTCTCTGGAGAACTCTAACTAACATCGAGTTATAAGTAGTCAGCTACAGGGGAATGTTGCCCAAATATAGGAACCTTACATGAAGTGTGAGATAACTCCAGAAATGGAGGGATTTCTGAAGAATGTGCATATGGTCTTCAAGAAAGAGAATCCCTTTAAGCATTCAGAAAGCTCAGAGAAAGTTACTTAAGCTGTCCGCTGCACTAGAAGAACTAGTACTAGGTACCTGTCTGTTTTACAAGATACCGCCTGCTTTTATCATCTTCTTTTCATTTGGGTTCCCACAGAAGCAAACTCTCAGACATGGGTGTGAGTGCAAGTAGTTTATTTAGGAGGCAATCCCAGGAAGCACAGGCAGGGTAGTGGGCAGTCAGACAAGGAAGGGAAGGAAGGCAGTAACACATAAGAAATTGAGTAGGTTACTACTATGGAAACTCAATCCTCCTACTCTGGGATATAGTAAAGGATATACCTCAGAGTTATCCCAACCAAGGGAAATGAGTCTTCCTCAATTTTTATCAGTAATTTGTTGAGCACTGCTCCTAGGAGCATTAATTCCCCAGAAATTCTGGACTGCTCTAGAAGTACAAAGAGTGCACTTCAATAGCCAAAGAAAGTTTAGTGTCATGGCACCTACAAGTGAAAGTCATGGGTAACCTAGACTGAGTGTGAGAAGTCATGGGTACAGTAGTGACAGAAGTTGCTACACTTGTACCTGAGTCTTGGTGGTGTCAGAAGCACCTGATCTGGGGAGTGAAGGGAAAAGTAGAAAGCACAAAATAGAAGGATCCCATGGTAGCAAGACTTCCTACCTACAGCAACCCCATGCTGAAAAAGGAGAAAGGCTGTACATTTGAATGGAGTTTTGAGTGTTTACTTTTACCAGAACTGGTCATTTTAATGTCTGAACTAAGTACTCTTGGGACTAAAAGTGAGCAGAGGATGATTAGTTCTCTGTTAGTTATCAAGAAATTCGTAAGACCTGCCCTAGATTTCATGGAATAGATGGGAGAAAATTCTTCCAAGACAAAGACTGAACAGAGAGTAGAAAGTATAAAATATATTGATTTTCTCATTGCATGAGTCCTATTCAGGTGATTTAGCTGAAGAGTTAAGAATTCAGTTGTCAAATTTTCTATCTATGGAATAACAAATACTCATACTTAGAAAAAAGCATTTATTGAAAAATTCCATGTGACCAGCCTTCCACTAAGAACTATGAAAGATATTGTATAGGACCAATCCTGGTCCTGTAGTTGGGAGTCTAGAATTCTGTTGAAAAATTTTTCATCAATGACTGAGCAATTATATGCTATTAGGAATGATTTTTCCACCCAATACTTATATATTGTATTTTTTACAGCTATTAGTAATCTTCAAATAGGGCCTTTACTCCCTGATGATTCACCCAAGTGTTTATTATTATTCTTATTGACTGTTGTTGACTTCTTAAAATGTGAGTAAGAAAGAGGCTTAAGGTGAAATAAAATCACAAATTTATGTATAACGTTACGCCAAGTACTAGACATATTATTTAACTAATTTGAGTTAATGGGTCATCTATATAATTCTATAACTGAGGATCCCAAAAACATTTGAGATATTTGTTAGCTTCAGAAATATCAAGAGGTTAGCACAAAAAAAAAAAAAAAAAAAAAAAGAGGTTAGCACAAGCAAAGGTAATAGAGCATTTAAAATATTTTTTCCTAAAATTAATATCAACACAACTTTAATAAAAAACAAAGTCATTGAAGTTAAATAGTAATTAATGTAAAATGGGGCAATATACTATTTTTCCAACTTATTAGACCAACTGGTATACAGGTGTTCAGTGAAAAATCAATTCTGATCACATGTGTGGGATGTCCTTGGGAAAAATCTGTTAAACAGTATATTTCTTTCCTTTCCTTGCTTCAGGGTGGTCTGATGTTTCCTTTGGTGGACTTAAGACCCCCATGGTAATCTATGTGAAGAAGGATTAGGGAGAGGAGATAAAATCCCCTGCTGACCTGGGCACAATGAGTATGGACTCGTCAGCTCTGTGAAAGTGGATCAGATGTTTTGCATTGGGGAGCAGGATCCCATGGCATATTGAAAAAGCAAGGATTTTTGGCTTCTGAGTTTAAGTCCCACCTTTGCCCTTGATCGTCATCTGCTCTTAGACCATTCATTCAACATTTCTGAGTCTCTGTTTCCACACCTGCAAAAATAGAGATAATAATAAAACTGAAAAAATTCCCTAGGTTCTGGTTCATGGGCTCTATCTACCTATCAGATGGGGGTGGTAAGAAAGTGATGGATACCCTGAAGGGAAGAGAAGTAAGTCCCAAAGTTAAGAAATGAACTAAACATTCTGATTAGCTCCAGTCTAAGAGATTCTGATTCAGTAGGTTGAGGAGGAGATCCAGAGAATCCAAGCTTCTTGGTAATTTCTGATGTTCAGCCATTTTGAAAGCCACCAAATTAGTGGGAGAGTCTACTGGCAAAGGTTCTTCAAATAAATATGATATGGCTATGAAAATGGAATAGAAATTTAAATCTGAGATCAGGGAGGTATGAGAACAAGCATGTGGAATTGCATACAAAGTACTTAATAACCATGACCGTAAGAGTTAAGTGATAAATCTGACTGAGAGATCCATGGAGGACCAGATAAGCTCTCTCAAACTAGTGCTTCTGAGATAATCTCAAGGTTTCTGAAAGGTAGATAGGCTAAGCAACAGAAGTACAGCCTCACCAACTGCTTCTACTCTGGATAAAAACAAAAATAAAAACAAAAAACTCTGGAATATTTAATAAATGGCAAAGTGTTACAACATTTCAAGATGACAAGGTCTGCCCATTGTGGGATACAATGGACTGTAGCTTTTGTCAACTAATCAGTCATTGTTAATGCAATATAATGTATTTTTACTTTACTGAACTCTTTTAACCTTACTATAAGGTGAGTAGCATTATTTTAAATTTAAATTCAATTAGCCAACATATAGTACCTCATTAGTTCCAGATATAAAGGGTAAATAGCATTGTTATCCCTATTTCTATATAGGCAGACCAAAATTCAGTAAGGTAAAATGTCTTGCTTAATGGCACAAAGTCAACAAGGAGCAGAGTCCAAGCTAGGGTAAGAATCCAATTTTCTTTGTCCTAAATGCTGTGTTCTTCCTATTGTAAAAGCATTTATTCAGGGAAAGGACTTGGTCATGTCCAAAAGCAGAGTTAAGGAGCTATATATGAGAGCAAGAGTAAGACAGGTCACTAGAGAACTAAAGGATTGGCAATTGTCAAGGATTGGCAATTCGCATGAGACAGAGGAGACATAGAGAAGCATCTAAGACATGAAGAGTAATAGATAAGGGGTAAGCATAAAAAATTTCTATCATACAAGAGAGAAAATCAGCAAAATGCTGAAAAAATCCTCAGGTTGTAATTCCTGAGCAGATAGTAAGCTTGATATAGGGGAGGACCCTCACCCTCACCAAACAAAATAGTCTCCTTAACATTTATTACTGATTAAATTCACTGTGTTATAGGAAAATGTCAGTCACTTATTGAATAGGGATGGTGTGAAAATCAATAAAATCAACTTTTTTTTCACTACAAATTAGATCCTTGGTATTATATAGACAGAACCTAAGGTTCAGTAGATCTAAGTTACAAACTTGTCTAATCAGCTCCTCAAGAAGTAATATTTAAATACCACTATCCTAACCAGAAAAATCAGACCAATCATATTCATTAGCTACATCTGATTTTGTCAGGGATACAATCAAAACCCAATGTACAATTTGGTGCTGCTTCACTTTTGTAGAGAACATCCAGAGATGTTCAGCAATTTATTCAGAACAAAGAATTGAACCTATTCTCAGATTCCTATAATTTGCCTTTTATTCATCTAAGCCAAGTAAATGAATGCTTAAGAATAATAGACAGCTTATGGTTAATGTTTTGAGTTGTCCTAAGAAAATCTTTTTAATATAAATAATAAATACAGCTGAAAACAACCTTATTATAAATGTGTTCTTTGTTGGGGGTAATGATTCATAAGCTCATTTGCTTCATGACTCATAGGTCTTGGGAAAAAAACAAGATTCTAAGGAAATATTGGTTTTTATTCAGAACTGGTCAGTTTTATTCACTTTCATCTCCTTTGTGAAGAACACAACAAAAATACTAGAGCCAGATAGAGTGCTTTAAGAAGCATCCATATGTAAATCTTTATCATCTAAACCATATGCTAATAGAACGTATTTGCTGTGTGAGTACATATGAGAATATTGATAATACTTATTTCTAAAAAGAATTAGCTATACAGGCCTTTAAAAAATAGAGGCCTTTAAAAAATAAGAATTAGGGGCATATCATAACAGATCATGATTACTTATTATAAGCTTTTCCATTGTATGACTCAGTCTTAACTCAGGTGTCATTTGGCACCTACAGTGAATTTTGAAGATTAGATTGTCATAACACAAACTGGAGAAGGTAACTTAAAGTATCAGAATTCATTCAAACTGAGAATGCACTAGATAATGGGATGAGTAATAAAATGTGCAGGAGAAAATTCTCTTGAGATAATAATCCTCTCCAAGAGCTTAAAGGGAAAGAAAACTCCCTGTAAAAAAATATATTTTCTCTTGGTTTCCCAAGTAGGAGATTAATTGAAGGATGCCTGTTATTTGATACCAATGCAGAATCTCTCATTATCATCTTCATATTTCTTTTTTCCTTTTTTCTGATTCCTATTGTAATCCAGGGTGAAAATGAAACTAGATAACTTGTCTAAATCAGGTCAGTTGCAGGTAATAAAAAAAAATCAACAAAAACTCAGCTCAGACTAGATAAAAAAGGGAAAGATTTATTGGTTTAAGTAACTGAGAAGTTCAAGGGAAACCAGGCATGGTTTGCTTCAGGGAGTCAAAGGATGCTAAGTATCTTTGTGTGTCTGTGGGTGTCTGTCACTTGGGTCTACTCTTCCACACAGTGGTCTCATTCTGAGGAAACTCTTCCCTGAAGAGAAATGTTACTGCACCCAATTTCCAATCTGCCAGTTTAGCAATGAAGGAAAATGGGGGGAAATTCTGTTGGAACTTTCACAGTAGATGCAAAGAAGTACTTGGGCTCCTATGGACTAGCTTGGGTTGCATGCCCAACCCTGAGCCAATCACTGAAGCTAAGGGAAGAAATGATGCTAATGATCAGGCTGGAGGGTCATGTGACTACCATGATTGGTGAGGAATAGGGCAAAGAGGTGAGGCCAGTTTCTATAGTCCACACTGACAGCCAGGGTAGGAGAAGCATGTTTTCTATTACTGGAAAAAGAGATAGTTAAAAGCAATTGGTCTTTACTGCATAGACTGATAGTTACCATTTTTTGAACCTAAAATGATTGCCTGGGTCCCAGATTAAGCTCTTATTTTCTATGACATTGCTCTTGAGGGGCAAGATGGATCCTGGAGGCTCTTTCTCCTCCTCTCAGCTGCCTCTGCTCTGCCTCCATCCTAATCAAGTCTTGGGCCTAAATTCCCTCTGACTAGCTTGCCCCTTGCTGGTTTCATCACAGCCCACTCAGTCTACAAAAGACCCATTTTCTCTAACCTGCCTGGAGTGCACCACTGTTAAGAAGTGAATTGAGAGGAATGAATCTAAACAGAGAGTAAAGAGAAATTTTTTTTTTAACTGAGAAAGTCTAATTTCTTCATTGGTCTGGAGCTATTAACACAAGTACAAGAGACTGTAGTGACTAGAGGATTATATATGGGATGATAGCATGATTTGCCTTTGTTTACCATCCTGATGCACCAGACTTACCTTTGTCTATTAGACATTGAAACATTTTTCTTAGATCTAACAAATTACATTCTTTCAAGAAATGTCATAACTCAAAATCAAATGACACATTAAATAGAAGAACTGAATTAATAAAAGTTCTGCTTCTCCTTATACTTTTTTATTCCCAAAGAATGTGTGGGGAGCTGAAATCCTCAGACCTGGAAATGGAAAGCAGCTTGATTAATACTGACATTTATTTAACATCTAGTTCATGTTTTCTATGCAAACCAGAATTCAGCTCACTGTTCAGCTAAATGTCTGCTTTGTTTCATCCCTGCTGTTTTAAATGTTTGGGAATTGGATCGAATTCACAATGAAGGTGCTAAGGCATTTTGCTCATCTGGAAACTGAATACAAAACTGCAGAGATGACAGTTTTTTATTTCTTTTGGCTGTAGCTACCAAGATTGTCATGTTCTATGCATACAGATGCCAAGTACCTTTTCCCAAAGTAAAGGATGAACTGGGCAGGTGGCCAGTGGGTTATGCTGGAAGATTCTTCCTGATTTGGGCTGAAATGAGGCCCCAATCACCACCATAATGCTAGAACTTGATTTGAATGATGACTTACAAAGAGACAGTTTTAAACAAATGACTCACCAAGTGAGTCACTCTTGCTGAGCTCTGCACTTTCATTATTCTCAGAAAGCTATCAAGAAATTGTCTCATTGCTTGTCTGATGCAAATGGAAATGTCTAGCATATTGATTCCATTCCCAGTTTACACTCTGGATAGAAACCAATCTACACCTGGGGAATGTGCCAGGATCCTGCTGGGGAGAAATTGTGAAATAGGCAGGAATTGTCTTCCAGCAGCTCTTTGCAAGCCCCCTACTAGTATATATTTACCCTAGCTCTCAGAAAGCAAAAGGTTTTCCTCTCTTCTCTTCTCTTCTCTTCTTCTCTTCCCTTCTCTTCCCTTCTCTTCTCTTCTCTTCTCTTCTCTTCTCTTCTCTTCTCTTCTCTTCTCTTCTCCTCTCCTCTCCTCTCCTCTCCTCTCCTCCTCTCCTCCTCTCCTCCTCTCCTCCTCTCCTCTCCTCCTCTCCTCCTCTCCTCCTCTCCTCCTCTCCTCCTCTCCTCCTCTCCTCCTCTCCTCCCCTCCTCCCCTCCTCCTCCTCCTCCTCTCCTCCTCTCCTCCCCTCCTCCCCTCCTCCCCTCCTCCCCTCCTCCCCTCCTCCCCTCCTCCCCTCCTCCCCTCCTCCCCTCCTCCCTCTCCTCTCCTCTCCTCTCCTCTCCTCTCCTCTTCTCTTCTCTTCTCTTCTCTTCTCTTCTCTTCTCTTCTCTTCTCTTCTCTTCTCTCTCCTCTCCTCTCCTCTCCTCTCCTCTCCTCTCCTCTCCTCTTCTCTTCTCTTCTCTTCCCGCTCCAATCCATTTTTCCCATGCCCCATCCCATTTCCTCCCCTCTCCTCTATTTCTTTTCCTCTCTTCACCCACCCCTTACACACACACACACACACACACACACACACACACACACACACACACTCTGTCCCAACCACTTCCTGGATTCTGATGATGGGACACTATCTCTCTCTCTCATTGAATGACACCTTCTGCTCTGAAACTTTCCCCATGCCCTTACTCCTTCCCTCTGCACCAAGTTAACCTTCCAACTTTATCTCTCTTGGCCCGTGCTAAGTGGTTGAAGTTAATTTGATGAAAATACATCTGCATATTGGACAAGGTGGTTGATAGAGCTACTTATATAATATCAGAGAAATATGGAAGATGCAAAACTTCCCATTAGGCCAATATATGCACACTTGGCACCTAAATAGCTACTATTTGGAAAGGCATCAGTGTTTGGTAGAAAGTATGGACCAGGAATTCAGAAGATTCTCCACCTGGGTAATTTTGAATGCCTCTTTTAATTTTTTTTAAGATTTGGTATTGTTATTCATCAAAGAATATTCATTGGTTTTATGCCTTCCTTTTTTACTGCATCTGCTAGTTTTACCTGCTTGGCAGATAGTTCCCCACCTTCCCAATTTTTCTTTGTACAAACCTTACCACACTCAGTCCGTGTACTTTGCTTTGTGGTATTTGGGACTCTACTCAATCCAGAATAGTTAGAGTTACTCTTGGGACTCCTGCTGCAAATGCTAGAAAGGCAGCAAACTTCTGCCTTTGGCAACTTACAGTATCCAGTGACTGACTATCTCTGCCACCACCTGAGCAGACCTACAGGCCTAAGACACACAGGCAGGCAACACTAGCAGGCAGGTGTAGTCAGCATCTTTCTTTCAGGATCTGCCTTTCAGTCACAGGAACTATCACTAGTTGGACCTGATTGGGTTGGGAGTCCATCTTTGAATCTGGACATGCCTGTTATCAGATCTATTCCTAATCTACATGATCCAATAAATTCTCCTGTTGGCTTTAACCATATTTGAGTTTGGTTCTTATCACCTATAGACAAGAGAGTTCCAACTTACCTGGTTTGAAAGCTGTAAAAAGAATTTCATGAGATTTTGGTCCTTATTCTATAATGGAGTTTGGCAAACTTTATCGGGGCTCAGAAAATATCTCAGTATTTATGTGCTACAGAGTCTGTCACAAGTCTCCAACTCTGCTATTGCCATAAAGAAAGCAGTCAAAGCCCATGCCGTGTGCACGTGTGAACGGCAGATGGATGGATGGATGGGTGCAGGTCAGGACTCTTTGTCTGTACTTGCACAGGAAAAAGTTACCTAATATCCTAACCACACAGCTCCAGAAGTCAAGGCCCTGGCTTGCTCATGGCTGCCAAAAATAACCAGAGTGGAATGAGAGAGCCTATGTGCACCACTGTCACTAGAACCATCCTGAAAATTTGAGCAGCTGCCAGAAAAATGGAGGTGGGGACGAAGGGGACAGTAGACCCACCCGACCACTGGCAGCTGGGAGAAATTTCCAGTACCAAGGAGGCACGCCATCAAATGTGAGACAGCGAACAGGGGTTTCAGCAGGGCTCTGGGCCGCATTTTCTCACAAAATTCTCAGGAAGGCAGGCATTGCAGATGACAAGGGAGGGCTGTGGCCTCAATGAGCCCCTCTGCCCTTTATGTTTTCTGCAACAACAAGGAACCCACCTGCCAGAGGCTGGGAGGCCTCCAGGCTTGCCAGGGCTGATGCCACAGCCAAGGGCAAGCAAATGTCCATCCCTCGGGAAAGAACAATTAGGTCATTCCCAAAGGTCTGATTTGACTTCACTTGTCAGGACTAATGAGTATGGTTGTGTCACACTCATTCATTTTAAATAGATGAAATAAATGTTTCAACCATAAATACTATCTGAAATTTGATTTTCATATAATTTTTATGTATCTTGAAATACTCTTTTGAGTTTTTCCAACCGTTTAAAAATGTAAAAACCATGCAGTATAAAAACATGCATGCAGTGATTTTCTCTATAAGGAAAAATTGATTGCAAGAATCCTACTAACTGCCTTTCTGTAGATTAAAGAAAAGAAAAAAAAGTTCAACTGAAAAATAACACTTATGGCCCTGTGGACAGTCACTAAGTCAATCATTATTCAGTGACTCTGGCCTTTTTATTTTTGTTTGTGTTTTTGTTTTTGTCTATCCTCTTAGCTAATGTCTGCCCAATTAATATGATGGATCACACGGCGAATTTGATTTGAGCATTAAATGGCCCAATCATTAGGTTTTCTATGTATTTGTCAAGTCATATTTTCCCTAAGGGACTATTTAAATTATATTGTCTAGTCAGACAGTGAATCAAAGCAATCCACAATTTAAGGAATTGACCAAGGTAGTTAATAAAAAAATAGAGATTCACCTATTCACCTCAAAAATGCACTGAAGAATACTTATCCATAGGGAGAGAAGACTGCAACTGATTTATAGTCAAGACATGACTAGTAAAGATTGTAGCTAAAAGAGGAAGGTAAAATGTGATAAAAGAAATTCCACATCCTCAGATGTACCAAAGTGTTCATTATTATTAATACTCTCCTATTGTATGTATGGCTATATGCTTACTTACTTAAGATAAATATATTAGGTTAGATTATTGTAAACTAGATATACATTAGATTATATAATACATATATGTACAGAAATTATATGTGTATGTATATGTACAGAAATTATGTGGACATCCGTGTAAGTTAGTAAATTAAGTAATGCCAATTGAAGATTGTTCAATGACAGAATAAACCAAACATATTAAGATTTATTCATCATATTTAGATGATGTTCAGGCATGTGAGAATCTGAATTTGCTCATAAATTAAGTGGCCCAACATCCAATTAACTTTCTTTTCAAATAGTTTTGAGTTTAGGGATTATTTTTTAATACTGTGGAATATTAACCAAAACATTTAACTGCATGTGGATTACCAAATAAATCTAAATAAATATAATTGGAAGACATTCCAAATACTTAAAATAACCTAGAAGTAATTTTCAAGAGCTAGTCCTAAGTCCCTCCTTACATATAGAAGAGCTTTTTAGCTAAAAAAACACTTTTAGAATGACTTTCTGTGAGAAGAGAGAGACAAAAATGCCTGAATGTCCAATCTCCTTGACACCAAAATGAAAACTGATTCCTTTTAAAAGTACATGCCCTTTATCTTCCGTGCACCACTTGAATTTTATTGAGATCAGTACATTCTATACATCAAATCCAACTTAATTCCCATAAATAAAGCAGAATGGGAGAATGTGATCCTCTATTTTCTTTTGTTGTTGAGAAGAACTGATTCCTGAGAATTGGTAGCTTTCCATTTTGTTTTGATTTGATTTTTTTTTTACTTTAGAGCAGCAGTTTTCAGACATCCAAATCTACTAGCCTTAATTCCTGTTGCAGCAAAGGTACTTATGGAGGCAGACATCAGTAAGATCAATGTCAGGCTGTAGTGTTTCCAAGTGAAGATGGCTCCAAGTAAAAGAGATTCTTAGATGCACAATAAAAAAGACACACTTTTTCAGGCAAGAGGAAAGCAAAACAATAATTTCCAGTACCATCATCTGTCCACCTATTTTTCTACCATTTTTGGACCTGAATGCCTAAAGTGTTTTGTTTTTTTTTTCAAGAAAAGAAGTTTACCCCACAGTTGCCTCCTCTCTTTCTCTCTCTCTTTTTTAAAATTGATTTCTCCCCTTTTCTCTTCTATTTTATGTTTACTATTACTGCTCTGACCTTATTATTTCCCATTGAAAAACTGTCAGGGGATTCCAAAAGCTAAAGGACACTTCAGGTTCTCCAAACACAATATTTAGTGCTCTCCACATGAGATTTAAACTAGCTTTCCCAACCTTGATATTCCCACCAGCAACCTTTAGACATTGTTAAGAAGCCAATTAGAAAATTTTACAATTTCTGTTTCATGTTCTTTCTTTTTTCCTCCAAACTTTTTTCAAATTGTTTTCTCTTATACCATCTGGTGAATTCTCTTCCCCCTTCATTTTTAATGACTTTCTCTCAGGAACTTTCCCAGATCCCCAGGCAGAGTTTTGATGTCCTTGTGTCACCACAGCACTATTTTGTAGTACTCGTTACAATATACTGTGGATTATATTTATATGTGTATTTGTTTATGTCATCTCTCTTGCTAAAGGACAAAGGTGTTTGAGGAGAATAACTAGATTTTTTTTTTTTGCTTTAAAACATGAAGGACGTCTGCTGTATTAGAAAATTATTTTATTTTATGCCTTTCTTTTTCTTTCTCTTTCCTTTTTAAATTTCATGTATTCTCTCAATTTTCTTTTTTGGCTCTCTTTCTTCTTTGTATAATTTTACAAACTTTCTTCTTTCTCATCTTTCCCATTTCCTCTTTTCCTTTCCATTCCATTTTCATTTATTGTTTTCCTTTTTTCCTGCTTTTTATTTATAACTACAATATTGTGATTTAAGCATATGTTTTTCACTATCTATTCACTTATCCTTTATATTTTTTATTGTTATATGTTGAACATGTTCTGTAGCAAATTTTAGCAATGCAATTATTTAGTAATCCACTTCTTTGTTTTATTTCATATAAGTAAATATTTATTGTCTAATCTGAGAACGAGGCCATGTTCTAAGCACTGCAGATCCAGACTGATGACGACTAACACGGTTGCTTTCTCACTGAGGTTTTGTTTCTGTGGAAGGAAATGGGGGAAAAAATCTCACAAAGAAGCAAAAAAATATCCTGTAATGAATGTTAGATAGAAAATTTAAAAATGAACTTCTAATGACAAATTCCCAATCCCAGCAATGATAGATAGAGTCAGACTTACCCATCAGCCATAAACAAATGTAAAACAAACAAACGAAAAATTTCAACAGCAACTCTTTCAGGTCTCTAACAATACACCCTACTCGCCTATTATTTTTAAAAGGAAAGAAAGATGAGAACAGAACATTTATCCTGGCTTTCAGCTTAGGAGCACTTTCCAAACCATAGAACAGTGAAAATAGAACCCAAACAGAGATCATTATTGTCAAAGGGAGGAGTCAAGAGATTTTTGGTGGTTAGAATTTGTGAAGCAGGATAGAAGACCGAAGTGAATTTAGAGATGGAACTTTGGAAATCTTTCACAAGTTCCCCCTTGAGCCATTGACTGAGTGCTAAACTGCATGCACAGGGCAAGATTACAGGAGGTTCAGAACAAAAGCATTACTTAAGGAAATGAGATGAATGGAAATTTTAAAGGTTGAATAGCCTGGAAAATCATTAAAGATCCATTGAACCAGAGCAATGGGACTTCTTCTGAATGAATCTGCTGGGTTTGGGCATTCAGTTGAGATGCCAAAAAAGCCACATTTTAGCCCTTTCATCTGTTCTTACCCTAGAGCAAAGGTTCCTTCCTTTGTTAGATGTGTTCGAACAAAGGTTAAAACAAAACCTTAGGGGAATCATATAAAGCCACTAATAGCCAGAAATAAGCTCAGTACTCTACAAAGAAAGAAAATACCACAGAGACTTTTATTTAAATGGTAAAAAAAAAAAAAAAAAAAAAAAAACAACCCACATAGCATAAAATTTACCATCTTAACCATTTTTAAGTTACAGTTCAGTAGGGCTAACTATATTCATATTGCTGTGCAATAAATCTCCAGAACTTCCTCATCTTGCAAAACTGAAAACCCTATACCATTTGAATAACTTCCTATCTCTCCCTCCTTCCAAATACTGGTAGCCATTCCTTCTGTTTCTATGAGATTGATGACTTTCCATACTTCATAAGAGTGGAATTTTACAAAATTTGTCATTTTTGGTGGCTCTATTTCACTTGGCATAATGTCCTTAAGGTTTATCAGTGTTATATAATATGACAGATTTTTAAAAAAGATTTATTTATTTACTTTAGAGGGAGGAGGGGCAGAGGGACAGGGAAAGAGAATGTCAAGCAGACTTGTCTCTGAATGGGGAGCCTGGTGCGGGGCTTGACCCACATCCCTGAGGTCATGACCTGAGCCAAAATCCAGAGTTGGTTACTTCTTAACTAATTAAGTCACCCAGGTGCCCCAACAGGATTCTTTTAAAAGGCTGAATAATATTCCATTGTGTTTATATACTACATTTCTTTATCCCTCCATTCACTGATGGACATTTGTTTACTTCTGCTTTTTGGCTATTGTGAATAATACTACAATGAACAAGGGTGTACAAATACCTCTTTGAGATTCTATTTTCGATCCTTTTGACATGCACCCAGAATAGGGTTGGTGGGTCATATAATAAATTATTTTTAAATTTTTGATGAAGCTCTTAACCATATCGTTTGCCTTATGTATCTCTTCCATCTATCTGTTCCTGAATTATATTTTTTATGATAAACTGGTAATGTAGTGAGTAAACTAGTTTCCTAAATTCTGTTCCTAAGTTCTTTGAGCTACTCTAAGCAAATTAATTGAAACCAAGGAGGGAATGGTTAAATCTCCAACCTATAGCCAGTAGGCAGAAATGTAGGTAACAACCTAGGCTTGCAATTAGCACTTGAAGTGGTAGGCAGTCTTGTGGGACTGAGCTCTTAAACTGTGGAATCTAACGTTCTCTCCCAATAGATAGTGTTAGAATTGAATTGAATCATAGGTCACCTAACTGGTGTCTGTGTCTGAGAATTGTTTGTTAGTGTGGGAATTTCCCTCTGGCATATTGTAATTGGTGAACAGAATTGTTGAGGCTTTTTAAAAAATATATTCTGGATGTTAATTAGGATGTGGGAAACAAAAGCAAAAGAAAAAAATTAATTCCCTTACTGCCTGCAGCCCATTGACAAGTCCTTGGAACAGAATGAACTTCCTCTGGTTGTCAGCTACCTCGATGTTGACACTTCATTAAGGGCAAAAGGCAATCTTAGCCTGACCCCACCCCCCCAACACCCCCAGGATCCTCTGAGTCTACTTTAAACATATAGAAATTCCTTTGGAAGCTTCCTTTATCTTTATTTCAAAGATATATGTTAGCAATCACCCTCCAGGCATACGGCTCACTGATATACATCTGAAGTGTCTCATGACTGAGTTTTTACTAAACAGTAGTAAATGACCTTTTCCAAACAATATCTAGCCCCCTCAGCATCCTAGAAACTTTGTTTACAAAATACCGTAGATGTTTGTGCTATCCCTAACCCTCCCCCAACTTGAGTATATATAATCAGTCACCTGTCACAACCCCAGTGCAGCTTTCTGTGCAGGGGTCCTGTCTGCAAGCTTTAATAAAACCACCTTTTTGCACTGAAGATATCTTAAGAATTCTTTCTTGGCCATTGGTTCTGAATCCCAACATTTCTACATCAATTACTTATCACGTATATGATTTATAAATATTTTTACCCTTTCTGTTGGTTGCCTTTTCACTCTGTTGATTATTTCCTCTAATGCATAGACATTTTTAAATTTCATGTAGTCTTGTCTGTTTTTGCTTTCGTTGCCTGTGCTTTTTTGGGTCACAGTCAAGAAATCATTATAAATACAATCATGAAATTTCTCTCCTTTGTTTTCTTCTAGAAGTTTTATGTATTACATTTAATATTTAATCCATTTTTGATCTAATTTTCATGTGTGGTATAAGGTAAGGATCCAATTTTATTTTTTGGTATATAGATATCCCAATTATGCAGCAGAGAAGAGATCATATTTTCCCTCTTGTGTGATCTTGGGCACTGTTGTCTAAGCTCATTTGACTTTATATTCAAGGATGTATTTCTGGGTTCTCTACTATGCTCCATTGGCCTAAATGTCTGTCTTTATACTAGTACCACACTTCTTTGATTTTTTAGATTTGCAATATGTTTTGAAATCAGTCTCCAATTTTGTTCTTTTTGCTCAATATTGTTTTGGCTATTTGGGGTCTCTTGAGATACCATATGAATTTTAGGACTTTTTTTTTCTATTTTTGCAAAAAAATCACTGGAATTTTGGTAAGGATTACATTAAATCTGTAGATCTCTTTGAGAAATATTAATATTTTAATAATATTGTCTTCCAATCCATGAACAAAGATGTCTTACCATTTATTTGCATTTTCTTCAATTTCTTTCAGTAATGATTTGTAGTTTTAATGTATAGGTCTTTTGATTCCTTAGTTAAACTTATTTTTTTCATATTATTAATTGTTAGTGTGTAGAAACACAAAGAATTTTGTGTGCTGCTTTTATATCCTGCAACTGTATGGAATTTATTTATTAGTTCTAAAAGTTTTTTTGTGAAATTTTTAAGGCTCTTCACATGTCATAAGTGAACAGAGATAATTTTCCTTTTTTCCACTTTGGATGTCTTTTTCTCTTTGTACCTAATTCTCTGGATAGGACTGCCAGTATTATGCTGAATAGAAGTGTCCAGACTGAATATTTGCTATAGACTGAATGTTTGTGTCTCCTCAAAATACGTATCATGAAACCTAATCCTCAATGTGAGACTATTTACATTGGGGCCCTTAGGAGGTGATTAGGCCATGAGCCTTCCCAAATGAGAATAGTGTCTTTATAAAAGAGGCTTCAGAGAGATTGCTCACCTCTTCTGTCATGTAAGGACACAGTGAAAAGAATGCCATTTATGAACCAGAATGTGGGCTTTTACTAGACAAGATTTGCAAGTGCCTTGATTTTGCTGGTGCCTTGATTTTGAACTTTTGAGCCTCCAAAAATATGAGAAATAAATTTCTATTGTTTATAAATCACCAAATATGTGGTATTTTGTTATAGGAGCCTGAGGAGACTAAAACAGCATGCTTCCTTTATTCCTGACATAAGAAAAGCTTTCAGTCTTTGACCATTGAGTGTATTTCTGGGTTTTCATAAATGGCCTTTATTATGTGAAGTAGTTTTTTTTATATTTCTATTCTATTGGTTTTTCTTTCTTTTTGAACCAGTTTTTAAATTTTTTATTTATTTTATTTATTTTTATTTATTTAATTTTTTTTTATATTTTTTTAATTGTAGTTCAATTTGCCAACATATAGCATATCACCGAGTGCTCATCCTGTCAAGTTCCCCCCTCAGTGCCCATCACCCAGTCACCCCAACCTCCCACCCACCTCCATTTCCGCTACCCCTTGTTCATTTCTCAGAGTTAGGAGTCTCTCATGTTCATTCATCCTCACTGATATTTCCACTTATTTTCTCTCCTTTCCCCTTTTTTTCCCTTTCACTATTTTTTATATTCTGGTTTTTCTTTCTTTACTTCTTTTTTCATTATTATAAATGTACTCTTTAATTCTCATCTTTTATTTCTCCCATCCCCACACCCTCCTCCCCTCGGGTAACCATCAGTTTATTTTCTATAGTTAAGAGTCTGTTTCTTGATTTCTCTCTCTCTCTCTCTCTCTCTCTTTTATTCCCCCTCTGCTCCCTTGTTTTGTTTCTTAAATTCCACACATGAATGAGATCATATTGTATTTGTCTTTCTCTGACTGACTTATTTTGCTTAATATTATACTCTCTAGGTCCGTCTATGTTGTTGCAAATGACAAGATTTCATTCCTTTTTATGATTAAATTACATGGGATCCCTGGGTGGCGCAGCGGTTTGGCGCCTGCCCTTGGCCCAGGGCGTGATCCTGGAGACCCGGGATCGAATCCCACATTGGGCTCCCGGTGCATGGAGCCTGCTTCTCCCTCTGCCTGTGTCTCTGCCTCTCTCTCTCTCTGTGACTATCATAGATAAATAAAAAATTTAAAAAAAAAATGATTAAATTACATATACATACTTACCACATCTTTTTTTTATCCATTCATCAGTTGATGGACAGACACTTCAACTGCTCTCATATCTTGGCTATTTAAATAGTGTTGCAATAAACATAAGGGTCTGTGTATCCCTTTGAATTAGTGTCTTTGTATTCTTTGGGTAAATACCCAGTAGTATGATTACTGGATCATAGGGTAGTTCTATTTTTAATTTTTTGAGGAATCACCATACTGTCTCCCATAGTGGCTGCACCACTATGGCTGTGTCTCCCATAGTGGCTGCATCCCACCAGCAGTGTAAGAGGGTTTCTTTTTCCTGATAACCTTGCCAACACTAATTTCTTGGTTGTTCGTTATTTAAAATTTTTTTTCAATCTTTTAAAATTTACTGATACTTCTTCTGTGTCCTAACGTGTGCTATATTCTGGGACTGTTTCATGTGTACTTGTAAAGAATGTATATTCTACTGTTTTTGGATAGAATGTTTGGAATCTGTTAGGTCCATTCAATCCACTGTGTCATTCAAAGCCACTGTTTCCTTGTTGCTTTTCTGTTATTTATCTGTCCATTGATGTAAGTGTGGTGTTAAAGTTCTCTACTAGTACTGTATTATCATCAATTTCTTCATTTATGTCTGTTCATAGTTGTATATATTTATGTGCTCCCATGTAAGTACATAGATATTTACAATTGTTATTTCCTCTTGCTGGATTGTTCCCTTTATCATTATGTATGCTTTCTTTGTCCCTTGTTACAGTCTGTTTCAAAGTCTATTTTGTCTGATACAAGAATTGCTCCCCCAGCTTTCTTTTTAATTCCTTTTGCATGGTAAATGTTTTTCCATCCCTTCACTTTCTATTTGTATGTGTCTTTAGGTCTAAAGTGAGTCTCCTAAGGCAACATATAGATGGGTCTTGCTTTCTTAACCTCAGTCACCCTATGTCATTTACATTTAAAATAATTATAGATAGAATGTGTTTACTGCCATTTTATTACTTGTTTTACAATTGTTTTTGTAGTTCTTTTCTGTTCCTTTCTGTCAGTTGTTCATTTTATCATGAAAGATTGTTGTGTTTTGTCAAATTCTTTTTCTGTATTTATTCAGATGATCATGTGGCTTTTGTACCTCATTCTGTTAATACGGTGTATTACATTGATTGACATTTTTGCATGTTGAGACATCCTTGCATCTCAGGGATAAATCTTATTTGGTCATGGTGCATAATCCTTTTAATGTGCTGGTGATTTTAGTTTTGTAATATTTTGTTGGGGATTTTTGCATCAATACTCATCAGGGATGTTGGTTTGTAGTTTCTTGTAGTATCTTTGACTTTATCAGAGTAATGCTAGTCTCATAAAATAATTTTCCCCTCCTTATCAATTTTAGGGAAGAATCTGAGAGAAATGGTGCTAATTCTTTTTATGTTTAGTAAAATTCTCCAGTGAAGCCATATGGTCCTGAGCTTTTCTCTGTTGAGATTTTTTTTTAGTCACTTTAATCCCCTTACTAGTTATAATTCTGTTCAGATTTTTTATTTCTTCCTAATTGTATCTTGGTAGGTTGTATGTTTCCGTGAATTTGTCTCTTTCTTCACAGTTATATAATAAGATTGTTTATAGCAGTCTCTTATGAACATTTTTATTTCTGTGGCATCAGTTATAATGTCTCTTCTTGCATCCTAATTTTAGTTATTTGGGTCTTTGCTCTTTTTCTTAGTTAATCTAGCTAAAGATTTGTCAATTTGGTTGATCTTTTAAAAAAACTAACCCTTTTAGTTTTCATTTGTCTGGGAAACTGAAGGAGTTTGTGACCACTAAACCAAACCTGCAAGAAATATTAAAGGGGATTCTTTGGTGCAAAGAAAAGACCAAAAGTAACAAAGACAAGAAAGGATCAGAAAAAATCTCCAAAAACAGTAACAGCTAAATGTTTCAATCAAAAGACATAGGGGTGTCAGAATAGATAAAAGAAAAAACAAAAAACAAGAAAATATGACCCGTCTATATGCTGCCTACAGGAGAGTCATTTTAGACCAAAAGACACCAGCACATTGTGAGTGAGGGGATTTAGAAACATTTATCAGGGAATTATCAGGGTTTTTTATGGAATTCCATTTATTATGGAATTTTCAGGGTTTTTTCCAAATTATCTGATTTGTTATTATATAATTTTTTATACTACTTATCACAATATGCATTTTTGTGGTTATCTGTTGCATTATTTTCTCTTTCATCTCTCATTTTGGTTTGAGTCTTCTCTCCTTTCCTAACAAAGTATCGCCAACTTTGTTCATTTGGGGGGAAAAACTGGTCATTACTTTCAATGTTACTTTGTTGTTGTTGTTGTTGTTGTTGTTGTTTGTTTTTTAAACATTTTATTTATACATTCCTGAAAGACACAGAGAGAGAGAGAGAAGCAAAGACACAGGCAGAGGGAGAAGCAAGCCCCATGCAGGAGCCTGATGTGGGACTTGTTCCTGGGACTTCAGGACCATGCCCGAGGCCCAAGGCAGGCACTAAACCACTGAGCCACCCAGGGATCCCCCAATGTTATGTTTTTGTTTATTTTGGTCTCATTTATTTCTGATTTTTCTTTGTCATTTCCTTCTACTAAATCTCAGTGAAGTTTCTTCTTTTTCTAGTTCCTTGTGGTGTAATGTTGTTTATTTGAACTTATTTTCTTAATATGAGCACTTGTAGTATAATTTTCACTCTAACATCTGCTTTTATTGCATCCCATAGGTTTTAGAATATTATGTTTTCTTTTTCTTTTGCTTGTTATTTTGATTTGCCATTTCATTTCTTATTTGGCCCATTATTTGTGCAGTAGTGTGTTGTGTAACATTTACATAGTAAATATTTAATATTTCCATTGTATATTTTCCAGCTTTGTTTTATTATTGATCTTTAGCTTTGTACCATTGTGGTTGGAAAATATAGTTGGTATGATTTCAATCTTCTTAAATTTATAATACTTGTTATGTCTCTTCTTATGTGATTTAATAGAGGATTCTTCTGTATGGACTTAAAGAAAATATGTATTCTTCATATGGATGGAATGTTTTACATATATCTTTTAGAAACATGTGTTCTGAAGTATGCTTCAAGTATAAAATATTCATGTTGAAAAAAATAACTTTAACTGAGATTACTCAAAAAACAAAGCATTATCAGAAGGGAGGTGGATGGGGGGTGGTTGAAATAAGTGAAGGGAATTAAGAGTACACTTATTTTGATAAGCCCTGAGTAATGAGGTATAGATGTGTTGAATCACTATATTGTACACCTGAAATTAATAAAACACTGAATGTTAATTGTACTGGAATTCAAACAAAACAAAATTAAAAGAACCCTAACTCTTGGTTTTGTTGATATTTTCCTATAGTTTTTTGTTCCCCACTTCATTTATTTCTGCTCAGATATTTATTATTTCCTTCCTTCTGCTAACTTTGGACTTAGTTTCTTCTTATTTTTCTAGATCCTTGAGGTATAACGTTAGGTTGTTGATTTGAGACTTTTTTTTAATTAATATAAGCATTTAGCATTATAAACGTCTGGCTTGGTCCTGCTTTGGCTACAACTCATAAATCTAGTATACTGGGTTTTTGTTCTTATTTGTCAGTTCTGTCTCTTTGGTTGTTTGAGTGTGTTTGTAGATTTTCTAATTTTTTCTTCTTGCTATTGATTTCTAGTTTCATTCCATTGTGGTTGGAAAGATACTCTATATGATTGCAATCTTAGGTTTGGATTGTTATTCAATGTCAATTTGAAATAATTATTTCTTGTCTGAAAAAAATTTTCATTGATTTAAGTCAAATTTGTTACGACTTGTTTTGTGGTCTAGTATGTGGTTTATCCTGAAGAATGTTCCCTGTATGCTTAAGAAAATGTATATTCTACTGGTGTTGTGTGAAATGTTGTTTGTCTTTTAGATCCAACTTGTCTATAGTGTTGTTCAAGTTCCCTATTTCCTAGTTGATCTTATTTTTGGTAGTTCTAGCAATTACTGAAAGTAAGTTATTGAAGTCGATTAATATTATTGTGTTGATATCTATTTCTCCTTTCAATTCTGTCAATGTTTTCTTCATATATTTAGGATCTCTGATGTTGGATGCTTATATATTTATAATTGTAATATCTTCTTGGTGAACTGACTCTTTAATAAATGTATAATATCTTTCATTGTTTCTTGTGACCATTTTGGCTTAAAATCTATTTTATCTTACTTGGATATATATATATATATATATATATATACACACACTCAATGGTAATTTGGGCTGTTTCCATAATTTGGCTGTTGTAGATAATGCTGCTATGAACATTGGGATGCATGTATACCTTTGAATTAGTATTTTTTTGTTCTTTGGGTAAATACCTAGTAGTGCAATTGCTGGATCATAGGGCAGATCTATTTTTATCTTTTTGAGGAAACTCCATACTGTTTTCCAGCATGGCTGCATCAATTTGCATTCTCACCAATAGTGCAGGAAGGTTCTCCTTTCATCACATCCTCACCAAGACCTGTTGTTTCTTGTGTTGTTGATTTTAGCTATTCTGACACGTGTGGTGATATCTCATTGTAGTTTTGATGTGTATTTCCCTGGTGATGAGTGATATTGAGCATCTTTTCATGTGTTGGTCATTTGGATATCTATTTAGATTTTCTGCCCATTTTTAAATTCAATTGTTTGCATTTTGGTGTTGAGTTTAATAAATCCTTCATATATTTTGGATATTAACCTCTTATTGGATATATGATTTGCAAATATCTTCTCCCATTCAGTAGGTTGCCTTTTTGTTTTGTTGGTGGTTTTCTTCATTGTGCAAAAGTTTTTAATTTTGATGATGTCCTAATAGTTTATTTTTTGCTTTTGTTTCTCTTGCCTTAGGAGACATATATAGAAAAATGCTGTTATGGCCAAAATCAGAGGAATTACTTGCCTGTGTTCTCTTCTAGGATTTTTATGGTTTCATGTTTCACATTTAGATTTTTATTCCATCTTGAGTTCATTTTTGTGTATAGTATAAGAAAGTGGTCCAGTTCCATACTCTGGCATGTAGCTGTCCAGTTTTCTCAGCACATTTTGTTTAAGAGACTGCTTTTTTCCTATTGTATATTCTTGGCTCTTTTTCCT
Organism: Vulpes lagopus; assembly: GCF_018345385.1. NCBI lineage: Eukaryota > Metazoa > Chordata > Mammalia > Carnivora > Canidae > Vulpes > Vulpes lagopus. The sequence goes on from NC_054826.1 coordinate 76,877,757, forward strand.
GGATTAATTGGCCATATAAGTGTGAGTTTATATCTGGGATTTCTTGAAGGATTCTCTTTAGCATTTCTTGTAGGCCATGTCTAGTTATGATGAACTCTATCAGCTTTTATCTGGGGAAATCTTAATTTATTAAATTGTTTTTTGTTGTTTTTGAAGGATGGTTTACTTTATGTAGTATTCTCAGGTGTCAGGGTTTTGTTTTGTTTTGTTTTTCCTTTCAGTACTTTAAATATCATATCATTTTCTTCTGGCTTGCAAGATTTCTGCTGAGAAATCTGCTTGTAATCTTATAGGACCTTCCTTGTATGTGATGAGTTACATTTCCTCTGCTGTTTTCAACATTTTCCCTTTGTATGTAACACTGAAAGGTTGGGTATAATGTGTTTCTATATGTGTTTCCTTTTTAAAAAAAATATTTTTATTTATTCATGAAAGATACACAGAAAGAGGCAGAGACACAGGCAGAGGGAGAAGCAGGCTCCTCTCAAGGAGCCCAATGTAGGACTCCCAGGACCAGGACCACGCCCTCAGCCAAAGGCTCAACTGTTGAACCACCCAGGCATCCCTGTATATGTGTTTCTTTAGGTTTATCCTAAGTGGAATATTTTGAGCTTGTTGAATTTGATCACTTCCTTACTCAAATTTAAAATTTATCTTATTTCTACAAAAAAAAAATTCTCTGCCTCCTTGTCTCTTTTTTTCATTCTGTGACTCCCATGATATGTATATTGGTCTACTTCATGGTATTGCATAAGTGCCTTTGGCTCTTTTTACTTTTCTTTTTATCTTTTTGTTGATATTCTTATTTTGACCATGCACTATTTTCTTAATTTTATTTGGTTTTCTATTTATGTTCTTTTGACTCATTGAGCATCTTTAAGATGACTATTTTTAATTTTGTCAGGTAATTCATAGATCTCCATTTCTTAGGGATTGGTTTCTGAAGATATATTTTGATCCTTTAATTGAGTCATTTTAACCCGTTTTGGGTTTGGTTTTGGTTTTTGAGGGTTTTTTGGTATGATTTCTGATTTCTTTTTCAAAATTTGACCATTTGAAATTAACAGCCACTTCTCCCAGTCCTTATAGACTAGCTTAATAAAGAGGCAAACCTTTATTTAGCAATCATCCCAGCTAGAGATTTCAAGGACCTTCTAATCTTTTTCAGGTATGTATCTTCTCTGGGCTTGTATGTGTGATTTCTTTACTAAAGAGGATTCCCCATTTCTTCTGAACACTGTGATGATTAGCTTTATGTGTCAAGCTGACTGGTATATAGAATGCATTGACATATGATCAAACATTAGGCTGGGTGTTTCTGTGAGGTTTCTTTTGGATAACATTAACATTTAAGTCAGTGATCTAAGACAGATCTACTTTTCTAAAGCAGATTGGCCTCATTCAATCAGTTGAAGACCTGAATAGAACAAAAAGACTGAATCTACCTCTAGTAAGAGAGAATTTCTCTGGGCTGATTGCTTTCAAATTGGACATGGGTTTTTCCTCCCTTTGGGCTCAAAGGAAACATTGGCTCACTCTCAATCCTGCCAGCCTTCAGACTGAAATTAACCATAACTATCTTGGGGTCTCCAGTTTGCTGATTCACCCTGTAGATCTTCAAATTTATCAGCCTCAGTACCTGTCAGTCAATTTCTTATAAATAAATCTCTCTCTGTCTCTAACTCATCAGTCTTTTCTCAAGAATGGTAATACAAGCCTGTAATCTCTTGCTCCCTCCAGTGTCTATGTGCAGTATTGGAGTCTCTCTGGTGCTGTAATAGAATGTAATGCTCATTTTTATTCTCATCAGCCCCCAACCTGGCATTAATAGTATAAGGCCATTCTCTTCAGCCCTCTAAGTAAAACAGAAACCAGTTTAAGCCTTTCCCCCAAACCAGAAAGTTGGACTCACTTTTTCATTCTTCTCACTTCCTCCTAAAGGAGAAATTGGGAGTTGGGTATTTTCTCTCAATCACGCAGCACTGTGCTGGAGGGGAAGGGGCTATGGTGGACAAATTCAGTGAACTTTTTCTGACATGTATATTATTGTTAAGATGGTGTCTCCATGCAGAAACAATGTCAGGATCTTCCTATTTTGCCATCTTACTGATGTCACTATGCATTTCCATAAAGACTTTAAACATCATAGCACCCACAATGCCTCACATAGTGTTTAAAAATATTGTATACCCAAAGAACATAAAAATGTGACACATGACCAGGAGAAAAAATAGATAATAGAACCAGAGATAATACATATGTCAAAGTTATCTTCAAGGTCTTTAAAATAGACATTGTAAGCTTGTTTAAGGATATAAAGGAAAAGGCAGACAAATGGATAGTTTCAACTAAAACATGCAAACAATAAAAAAAGAGGTGAATAAAAATTCTAGAAATTAAAAATAAAATAACTGAAATGAAAAGTTCTCTATATAGGCTAATAGTTGATGAAAATAACTTAAAGATGATTAAGTTCAATAAAATTATCCTTTTTTTTTTAAAGAAGAGAACCACTGGGATATTTGGGACAATATTAAAAAATTCTAACATGCAGGTAATTGGAGTTCCAAAAAAATAGGAGAGAAAAATTGAGCCAGAAAAGGTATTTGAAAAAAGAATGACTAAAATATTTCCAAATATACTTTAAAATATTGACTAGTGGATTCAAGAGAAGCTTAATCAACCCTCAAAAATATAAACACAAAAAACCCTAATCACATTATACTGAAATTTCTAAAAAAGCAAAGATAAATAGAAAATATTAATTGCAGTCAAACTAAACACACACACACACACACACACACACACACACACACACAGAAACAACACTAAGAATGACTACTATTTTCTTGTCAGAAACAATGTAATCCTCCAAAGAATGGAGCTACATATTTAGGGTTCTGAAACCCTAAAATATAAAACAAATATAAAAACCTTGTGAAGTCAGAATTCTATATCCAACAAAACTATCCTTAAAAGATGAAGTTCAGATAAAAATGTTTTCAGGTGAAACAAAGCCAAAAGAACTGATCATCAGCATACCTGGATTATAATAAATGTTAATGGTAGTTCTTCAGACTGGAGGGAAGTGATTACCAGATAGTAATATGGATCGCATGAAGAAATGAAGAGTAAATGGGTGGGTAAATATGAAAGCTATTTTCCTTATTTCTTAATTTTTTCTAAGGCAATTGGCCGACTAAAGCAAAACCTGTAGTGATATATTGTGGGATTAATAACATATGTAGAAGTGAATAACAAATATGGAAGGGCAACAGATTGATTTTGTAAGGGTCTTACATTACATAAGAACTGTTATAATGTTAGTATAAGGTGCACTTTGAGATGTCAAGGATTTTTCCTGAAACTCCTACAAGTACTAAAAATAATACATAGATATGGATAAAACACCAATTAGAGTAGATAAAATGGAATACTAAGGAATGATCATGTCAAAATATGGAAGAAAAGAAGGAGAACAAATAAATGAGACACACAGAAGTGAAAGAAATCATTTCAAAAGTTACTTAAATACAAACATATAAAACATCCCACTTAAATATTAGAGGTTATGAGACTGCATAAAAATAACAAGACCCAGTTATATACTGTTAAGTAGAAGAAAGAAAGAAAAGTAAAAGTTTGAAGAAAAATATAATATGGAAACACTAATTATAGGAAAACTGAATTCCCTATAGTAATATAAGGCATATGATATTTCAAGACAAGTACTATTACCACAGAGAAAAAAGCAACATTACCTAATGATACTAGGATCAATTCATCAAAAAGGCATAATAATTCTGATTGTATATGCACTATATAGCAAACTTTAGAACATACAAATTAAAAAATGAAAGATACAAATGGATACATGTAAATGTGGATACATCATAAGATAATTATGCTGACTAAAAGAAGTCAGACAAAAATGTATATATATTCATTGATTCCATTTTTATAAAATTCTAAAAAGTGCAAAATATTCATGATTCAGTCTTGGAAGGTAGTATGTTTATTATAATTTATGTTTCTAGATTGTTCAAATTTTGACTGTATAATTTTTCATAGTCTCTTAATATCTCTTGTTTTTTTATATTTTGTTATCTATTGTAATGTCTTCTCTTTCATTTCTAATTTTACTTATTTGAGTTCTTTCTTTTTCTTGGTAAGCCTTGCTAAGGATTTATGTTTTGTGTGTATTTTCACAACACCAGCTGCTATTTTCATTAATCTTTTCTATTTTTCTTTTCAGTATCTATCTTATTGATTTCTAATGTGATCATTGTTATTTCCAAATTTTCTGCTACCTTTGGGCTTTATTTGTTCTTCTTTTTCTAGTTCCTTGAGGTTGAAGTTAGTATGTTTGAGAGTTTGTTTTTGTTTTTATTTAAATTCTAGTTAGTTGACAGTGTTATATTAGTTTTAGGTGTACAATTTAATGATTCAACACTTCCATACATCACACTGTACTCATCACAAGTACTCTCCTTAATCCCAGTTACTTATTTCACCCATCCTCCTGTCACTTCCATCTAGTAAACATTAGTTTGTTCTCTATAGCTAAGTATCTATTTTTGGTTTGCCTCCCTCTCTCTCTTTTTCTTTCCCCTATGATCATTTGTTTTGTTTCTTAAATTCCACATGTGAGTGTAGTCATATGGTATTTGTCTTTGTCTGATTAACATATTTTGCTTGGCATATTATTCTCTAGCTCCATCCACTTTGTTGCAAATGGCAAGACTTCATTCCTTTTTTTGGCTGAGTAATATTCCTTTGTCTGTGTATACACATCTCTTTTTTATTCTTTCACCAGCTGATGGACATATGGGCTATTTCTATACAATTTGGCTATTGTAGATAATGCTACTGTAAACATTGGGCTGCATATATCCCCTTGAATTAGTTTTTTTTGTTGTTGTTGTTGTTGTTATTCTTTGGGTAAATACCTAGTAGTGCAATTGCTGGATCATAGGGTAGACCTATTTTTACCTTTTTTTTTTTTTAAGATTTTATTTATTTACTCATGAGAGTATACAGAGAGGAGAGAGAGAGAGAGAGAGAGAGAGAGAGAGAGAGGCAGAGACACAGGCAGAGAGAGAAGCAGGCTCCATGCAGGGAGCCTGACGTGGGACTTGATCCCGGGTCTCCAGGATCAGGCCCCGGGCTGTAGGTGGCGCTAAACCGCTGAGCCACCGGGGCTGCCCCCTATTTTTACCTTTCTGAGGAACCTCCATACTGTTTCCAGGGTGGCTGAACCAGTTTGTATTCCCACCAACAGTTAAAGAGGGTTCCCCTTTCACCACATCCTCACCAAGACGTGTTGTTTCTCATGTTGTTGATTTTAGCCACGCTTTTGCTGCATCCCAAAGGATTTGGACCATTGTATTTTCATTTTCATTTGTTTCCATGTACTTTTAAATTTCTTCTTTAATTTCCTACTTTACCCATTCATTGTTTAATAGCATGTTATTTAATGTTCATGTATTTGTGATCTTTCCAGATTTTTTTTCTGTGGTTGGCTTCTAGTTTCAGAGTGTGTGGTCAGGAAAGATGTAGGGTATGAGTTGGATCCTTGTGAATCTGTCAAAGCTTGTTTTGGTGCCTAATATGTAATCTATTCTGGAGAATGTTCTATGTGCACTTGAAAAGAATGTGCATTCTGCTCTCTTAAAATGAAATATTCTGAATATTAAATCCAACTGATCCAGTGTGTCATTCAAAGCCATTGTTTCCTTATTGATTTTCTGTTTAGATTATCTGTCCATTGATATAAGTGGGGTGTTAATGTACTCTGCTATTATTGTATTATTATTGATTAGTTCCTTTATGTTTACTATTAACTGTTTTATGTATTTGGATGCTCCCATTTTGGATGGGAAGCATTTTTATGTCTTCCTCTTGGATTGTTGCCTTTATTATTATATAATACCCTTATTTTTCTGTTGTTACAGTATTTGTTTTCAGGTCATTTTGTCTGATATAAGTATTGCTACTGCAGCTTTTTTTTTTTTTTACATCCATTTGCATGGTAGATATTTCTCCATCTCCTCATTTTGAATCTCCAGGTGACTTTAGGCCTGATTTGAGCCTCTTGTAGGCAAGATGTGGGACTCGATCCAGGGTCTCCAGGATCACGCCCTAGGCTGCAGGCGGTGCTAAACCGCTGCGCCACCGGGGTTGCCCAGATTTATTTTTCTTTATTCTTTGCATATTAATTAGTGGTTTTTGATTTGTGGTTATTGTTAGGTTTGTATATAACATCTTCTGCATAAAGCGGTTTCTATTAAGTTGATGGTCATTTAAGTTTGAACCCATTCTTTACTCCTCTCCTTCCTATATTTTAGGTCTATGGTGTCATATTTTATAACCTTTAATTTTGTGAGTTCCTAGACTGATATTTTATAAAAATATTCATTTTTACTACTTCTGTGTTTCTTACCTTCATAGTATCACTTTTGGACTGTCCTTTCCACTCAGAGTCCCCTATAATATTTCTTGCAATGCTGGTTTAGTGGTCATGAGCTCCTTAATTTTTTGTTTGGGAATTTCTTTAGCTCTCCTATTCTGAATGATAGCCTTGCTGGATAGAATATTCTTGGCTTCCGATTTTTCCCATTCAGCACTTTGAATATAGCATGCCACTCATTTCTGGATTGCAAAGATTCTATTGAAAAATACCCTGATGTCCTTATGATTTTTTTTTTCCCCTATATGTAACTGGCTTCTTTTGCCTTGCTGCTTAATTTTTTTTTCTTTATCACCATGTTTTTTCATTGTAATTATAATATGTTGTGGTGTAGATCTGTTTTTGTTGATTTAGCTGTGGGCTCTCTGTGCCTCCTGGATCTAGATATTTGTTTTCTTTCTCAGATTAGGGAAGTTTTTAGCTATTATCTCTTCAAATAAATTTTCTTCTCCTTTTCCTCCCTTCTTCTCAGACACATATAATGTGAATGTTATTATGTCTGTTGGAGATGCTGAGTTCCCTAACTCTATTTTCATTATGCATAATTCTTTTCTCTCTCTTTTTTTCCTTCTTGATTATTTTTCAGTTCTCTGTCTTCTAGGTAATTAATTAGTTTCTTTGCTTCTTCCAACCTGTTATTTATCATCAAGCATGTTTTTAGTTGCATTTATTGTGCTCCTTATCTTTGATTAGTTCATTTTTATTTCATAATAGACTCACTGATGTCTTCTACTTTTTTCTCAAGTCCAGTGAGTATCCTTTTGATCATTGCTTTAAATATCTATCAAGGATGTTACCTATATCTGTTTTGCTTAGAACTCTGGTCATGGCCTAGTCTTGTTCTTTCATGTGCAGCAAATTTCTCTGTCTTCCCATTGTGTGTAAGTCTCTCTATTTCTCTCTTAAGAAAGTCACCTAGTCTCCTGTTCTTGAAGGTAAAGGCCTTATGAAGAAGACCTGTAGTGCGCTGTTGTTTAGTGTTCTCTTTTCCCCAGGGCCTGGTGCTTGTGGAAGTGTCTCCAATCACGTACTCTGCTGTTTTGTCCAGGCCACTTTATCTTTCAGGGCAGTCATCTGCAGAGGCCCTCTTTACCTGTGTGAGCAGTGTTTAGTCTTTGGCTTAAATGTGGTGCATTTTCACTTGATGTTGTCTGGTCTACTTGTAAAATGAGACCTGTTCCCACTGCTACTGGAACCAAGCCTCCACAAAAGTCCCAGGTTGGGACATGTGTTGTTGGCAGGGGTTTGGGACTGTCTTCTTGGGGAGGGGGCCAGCCACACTGGGTCTGAGGCAATTGTCACTGTGAAAGGCCTTTCCATTGGAGTGCAGGAGGGTGGGGTTTGGTGCAACCAAGTTAGGTAGGGAGTTTCCTACAGATGGTTCCTACAGATGGGCTCTGTGCTTATGCTGAGGGGTTGGGGAGGAAAGTGGCACCAGCTAGTTCCTTTGTTCCTGGAGGAGTCTGTCTGTGAATGCTGCCTCTCTGAGACATGCTCTGAGATGAGCAAATAACCTTTCAGCTGTGTCCTCCAAGTGCTTTTCAGATCTGTTTCCACACTGTATACCTGTGTGCTATTTGCCCTACCTTCTCTCCAAGAGCAGCCCTAATGCCTCCAAGCTCTTCCTGAGCCAAGCCCACTGACTTTAGAACTCTAGGCTTTTTTTTTTTTTTTTTCACTAGCATTCCAGGCTTTAATCCCCACTGGTTCCAAGAACTCATGAAATTCAGGCTCTCCTGCTTTCCAGGAATATTGCTGTTGGGATTAGCTTTCGTTATGCACTCTCCTATGTATTCATCTATCTCTTGCCTTCTTCCTGACTGCCACTTCCTCTCCACCCCGGTGGCCATGATCTGTTTCTCTGCAAAGCTGTGTTTCCACACTTTCTACCTTCTTTGATGTGGCCCTTTCTTTACCTTTAGTAGTGGTGTTTGTTCTGTCTCTTCAGGTCGATTCCGAGGTATTTAGTATTTGATAGTTATCTAGCTGTCTTCACGGGAAGAATTGAGGCTAGAGCTCTATTTTGCCACCATCTTCCCCACTATCTTCTGATTTATCTTTTGATTTCTTCTTTAACCATTGGTTGTTCAGGAGAATGTCATTTAATCTCCAGGTATTTGTGAATTTTTGAGTTTTCTTCTTGTAATTGATTTTCTGGACAAATAAATCTGCATTTTGCTCTGAAAGGAAACACTGTCTCCATCTTCCAATGCTGTTACTGGTTGTATAAAACTCCTTGAAAATATAGTATAAAACAAACACCTTTGTGTTTCTTGTTATATGACATGCAAAAATGTGAGAACCATGGAGAATTATCTCCCAGCAGATAGTTATATGCAAAAAAATTACTTTGATCCGTATCTTAGTATAACTAATTCAGAATGGATCATAGATTTAAATGTTAAACCAAAAAGTATAAAGCATCTAGTAGAAAACATACAAGCAAATATTCTTTAGCTATAATAGCAACAACCCTTTATCCCTTTAACCAATTTTTTAAAAAATTGATAAAGTGGGCTTCATCAAAATGATAAACTTCTGATCCTTGCTAATTCTTGGAAAAGCACCAGTAGGTAATAAAATGGCCATACATAAACTGGAAGGAAATATTTACAAATTACATATCTGAAAAGGAATTTATCCATATTTTTTTTAATGGGCAAAAGATTTGAATTTATATTTCACTTTTAAAGATGTAAAGACAATAAGTGAACACATGAAAGAATATTTAACATAATTAGTCATTAGGAAAATACAAATTAAATCTACAATTAGGTGCTAGGACATACTCACTAGAATGGCTAAAATTCAAAAGACTGACTAGGACAAGTGTTGAGGATGTGGAGAAACTTACTCACATATTCTGCTGGTAGAAATGAAAAATGGTATAATTATTTACCACATGGAAAACAGTTTGGCTACTTCTTCAAAAGTTAAACATACATGTACCATATGATCCAGCCTTTCCACTTATACTGAAAAAAAATTTTTTAAGATTTTCTTTATTTATTCATGAGAGACAGAGAGAGGCAGATTCACAGGCAGAGAGAAAAGTAGGTTCCATGCAGGAAGCCTGATGTGGGACCCAATCCCAGGTCTCCAGGATCACGCCCTGGGTAGAAGGCAGGCACCAAACCACTGAGCCACCCAGGCATCCCTGAAAAAAATTTTAACTAGAATTTTCTTCTACCCAAGCCTTATATGTACCCTTACATAAATGTGACCTCTGTCCTTACTCCACTTATTTGAGGATTCCTTTGAGAGATTATTAATTACATATTTTATTATTGGAAATATAAAATAGGCAAATAATAGAAATGGGGAAACAAAATAGCATATGAGATTAAAATTGTTACTAGGGTAAAAGGACATTTTATAAAGCTAAATATGTCAATACATCAAGAAGATATAATAATTATAAACATGTATGTGCCTCACAAAAGAGCCTTAAAACACATGGAATAAAAACTGATAGAATTGAAAGGAGAAAAAGATGAAATATAGATGGAGACTTTAATACCTCACTTTCAACAAGATATAGGACAGGTAAGCAGAAGATAGACAAGGAAATAGAAGACTTAAAGACGCTATGAATTTAAACTTAGCATATCTATAGAATTTAAAAATAACAGAATACACATTACTTTCAAGTACACATAAAGTATTCTTCCAGATAGACTATATGCTGTACTATAAAACAAGTTGCAATGAATTTAAAAGAATTGATGTCATACAAAATATGACTGACCACAATGGAATGATACTAGTAATCTATAACAGAAGGAAATGTGGGAAATTCATAGATATATGGAAATTAAATTAGCAATGGGCTACCTAAGAAATCACAAGAGAAATTTAAAAATATTCAGAAATTAATGAAAATGAAAATACAACACATCAAACTTATGTGATGCAGGTAAAGCAGTTCTTAGAGGAAAACTGATAGATGTAAACACCTATATCAAAAAAAAAAAAAAAAAAAAAAAGAAGAGCAATGCTTAGGTGGCTCAGTTAGTTAAGCATCTGACATTAGCTCAGGTTATGCTCTTGGGGTCCTGGGATTAAGCCCTGTGGTGGTCTCTGTGCTCAGAGTGTCTGCTCCTCCCTCTCCCTCTGCCCTTTCCCCTGCTCATGCTATCTCTCAAATAAAAAAAATCTTTTTCTTTTTAAGAAGAATGATCTTAAATAATCTAATGTGACCTTTAAAAAAAACTAGAAAGATAAAACTAAACCCAAAATAAGCAGAAGATGAAAAAAAAAAATAAAGACTACAGTAGAAACAAATAAAAAATAGAAAGGCAATAGGAAAAAGGTGAAATTAAAACTTGGTTCTTGGAAAAGATCAATACAATTGACAAATCTTTAGTTTTTCTGAGAAAAAAAAAAGAGATGAATCAAATTACTAAAATCAGATATGACATAAGGGAGATTACTACTGACCTGACAGGAATAAATTTATTGATTGGAGAAATTAATCAATTCATACTTAGCTGAATCTTCCATTGAGCCTTTGAGGCAAATGTAATGATGGAGATATTACAGGTAAGTGGGGTTAACAGCAATTCACAGGCCAAACTGAGATCACACATGTTTTCTAGATGGCTCACCCAATGATCTTTAAAATTCTTGAAAATATGACAATATGTAAAAATCAGATTTCACATTTAAAAAATATTTTTGACTCCTCCAGAAAAGTCTGGAGATCTGGCTGCTTACATTTCAATATGACGAGCACTAGGTACAGCTGAGAAACACTTGCTTTTTAGAGAAGACGTCAATCTCCAGTGTTTCACAGCTTCTCTGGACTTCTGCCTGGGCATTTCTTTCTTCACTCAACCCTCCAGCTCTCCTAAGTATTATATTTTCAAGCCCTGTTTACAGACTTAGATCCTGACTCATTCAGCCCTGTATTCAGGGTATGACAAAAGCTAATTTTCTTAATATCAACCTCAAGTTTTAGTTTTAGAAAATATCAAGTCTAGGGACGTCTGGATGGCTCAGCAGTTGACCGTCTGCCTTTGGCTCAGGGCGTGATCCTGGCGTCCCAAGATCAAGTCCCACATCGGGCTTCCTGCATGGAGCCTGCTTCTCCCTCTGCCTCTGTCTCTGCCTCTCATGAATAAATAAATAAAATCTTTAAAAATATATAAAGTCTAATCCTTTTTTATTCCTTGTACAAATGTGTAAGCGGAGTAGGGTGCAAGAAGCTAAAATCCTTTACCTGGGGTCACGCAGCTAGCCAGTGGCAGAGCTGGAACTAGAACGCAGGCATCTCAACCAAGTCTTTGCCACCACACTTTCCCAACTTTTCATGTCTTCCGAATCTTTTTGGCAACTATGTAAATATTATCTATACCAATTTTTTGAACTATGAGTACAGATTTTTTAGCCTCTGTGTAAAAATCCTTCTTGTAAATTATCTTCATTTTGCCTTTTTTAAAGGATGGAATGAGGAGATTTGGTTTTTTTTAAAATCCATTTTCACCCTCTCTCTACGACTTCTTATTTCATAGGTTGCGGTCATTTCTCCCCCAGCCTTTGTCTTTTGGAACAAAGAAACATCATTTGTCTGCAAGGATTGCCTTGGAAGTGTCTAGAGGTCAATCTGGTATAGGTTTCTGTTTTATGCTCAATGGAGACTCAAAGAATAGGTTTGCAACATTGCTTTCACTCCCTCAGTGTCATATCTGCAAAAAACACACCACCTAAAATGAAGCCCCTCATCAGGGGAAAGAGGCTCATCCCAAGAGCTGATGACAATTTCTGTGCTATCCTCAACTGAGGACCATTCTTATGCTCTATCTCTTGTTTTCAGTGATTTCTCTCGAGTTTAATTTTTCTTTTCCAGGCCTTTACACATAGTTTTCCTTAATCCTCTTTATATTGATGGGTTTTTTTATACACTTTTAACTCTTATCTTTTTATCTCCTAATTTCTATTCTTAATCCTTAATCTTTTATGTTTATATGGGTTTCATCTAATTTATTTCATGGATTTTTATCCTTTATCTCTTCTGTTTTTAGATTTTTAATCTTTAATCTCATTGACCTCTAACCTTCCATACTTTATCTTTTTTTTTTTAAGATTTTATTTATTTATTCATGAGAGACACACACACAGAGAGATTGAGAGAGAGGCAGAGACACAGGCAGAGGGAGAAGCAGGCTCCACGCAGGGAGCCCGACATGGGACTCGATTGATTCCAGGTCTCCAGGGTCACGCCCTTGGCGGAAGGCGGCGCTAAACCACTGAGCTACCCGGGCTTCCCTATACTTTATCTTATAATTTTTTCTTTTATTATTTTTAATAATTATTCTTTTGTCTTCATTGGGTTTTTTATTCTCTTATTTAATCTGTATTTTATTCTTTTTTCTTTATTCTTCTTGATGTTTTAATGTTGTTGTCTTTGTAATCTTCCCTTCTTCCTTTATTACTTAAAATTAGTCATATATTTTTCCTTAATTTTTTTTTATCATCATGATCAAGGAGTATGATCAGAGAGGACCTATACTAGAAATGAGAATTGAAAGCTTTCCTTTCTGCCTCCCTGTCTCAAAGGATGTATTACTAATATGCCCATCTTTCTCCTGGACATTTATCTTTTTTTTTTTAATGATTTCAAAAGAGCATTTCACATGTATTTATTACACATTTCCTTGCAGGTAATTTGCCTCTGGGGACCTGAATTTTAGGCTAAGGATGATCTTATGTGGTCTACCTAGAATCCAGGGAAATAACGAAGATTGGTTCCCTATGGAACATTTATTTAGAATTAGTTGCATTCCTTGGAATGAAAATTTTCTCACAAATTATACCCCTAAACTGAGATGATGATGATGGTGTATATGATGGTTTAGGAAAAAATTCCAGAGAATTTCTGTCCCAAACCACCACAATGCAGAACTTCCAGGGTGTGTCAGTTTCATAAAGTATGATAATGTCTCCTGAGTGTGTGAAACCCAGCAAGTTGCATGTCTAATTTTGATGTTAGCACCATGTAGTGTATCAAGTTACTCATTCTGCTAATCACCATCCTTTGTCTGCTTTATTTTTTTCCCAGAAAAATAAACACAACATTTTAATGTGTAGCCTGTCCCAGAGTCAGTTACTTATTCTCATAACAGGAGCTAAGAGAACTGAGAAAAGTATGGTGAACTTTAAAACTTTATTTTGCCCTATTGCTTTCATGAGACTGTTTAAAACTCTGCTCCCATGCCTCAATGGAAATTCTATCCCTTCTCCTTCTATCATTGTTTTATTTGAGCTAAAAATAGATCCACCTTCATTGTGTTACAACAAATGTGATACTCATCCAAGTGCCTATCTTAAAATAAAACTTGATCAGTTACTGACCTGAGGAAAAAAGTGAAAGCCTTTTCTTTAAATGAAATTTAAGTATTATCATAAATTTATCACCTTAAAAAACCTCAAGTTTAATAAGTCAGCATAGGGAAAATTGAGTTTGTATAGCATAGGTGGCTAAGGGGCACAGGTACGGGATGTGTGAAGTTAAGATCTCAATGGCTACTTGGCAGGAGAGGAACAATTTCCCAGTTTAAAACTCAGCAGTCCAAACTTTGACGAGCTGATGCTACTTGCTAATCAGCTCTTTTATTACATAGTTAACTAAACAAACTAGTAGAGAATCTTATAATCCAAATGAAACACCTTGGGAAGATGTCTTGCTAGTGAATTCCCTTTTATCAATATAATGGCAAAGTCTCATTTGACTAGAACCAGATAGGGTCTACTCCAGGGTTTCTCAAATTGTGTCCAGAATCATAATCCAGAAATTCTGTATATTTTCTGTGATAATTTAAAAGATGTCTTGAAGAGGTTGTAGAGTTAAATTTAAAAAAAAAAAAGAAGTAGGGAGACCAACTACCAAGATCCACATTTTCAAAGAAAATATTTTAGAATTGGTTATGATTTTTGGATTCCTTATCCAGTTGGAGAATAGCAAAGGCTAGAAAGAATGGAGAGTCAGTGAGAATGTCTTAAAATTTTATTTGAAGTGAGATGTGAAACTCTCTCTCTCTCTCTCTCTCTCTCTCTCTCTCACACACACACACACACACACACACACACGCATATGCAAAATAGAGATGTTTCTTTCATCACCATAAGCATTGAGAGGGATTGGGGGGTAAGGTTATAATAGCTTATATAGTGTAATATGAAAATGTGGGTGCAGGGTGTGGCTGGTACATGACTCACACCCAAAAGCTAGTTCTGAGGTCCCACTACACATCTTTTCTTTATAAAGAACACATATATCACTCCAGCTGTGAAGTAATACTGTATTTCTTTTTTTTGAGAAAACATCCTATAATAGTAACAATAAAAGATTTTTTACCTTATACACAATTCATCTAAAATATATTTTTTTCTCTTGAGTGTAAGTTTGGGCTGTGGTGGCTCAGATTCTAGTCTAGGAGCAAATAAGTGCTGCTTTACTCATCATCACCTGTATAAGAATTCTTTTAGGACTAATTGAAATAGGTTCAGTGCTTTTATCCACTTTCCCCCAGCCTTTGATGATATGCATAGATATCAGTTATGGGCTTAGTTGATGAATTTAAACTAAATCCTTTGTTTAGTTTATGTATAGACAATATGGCTGCAAGTGTCATGGTTGATTGTTATGTTCTTTGATGAATCATATAGCAGTTTTCTCTTCAAGAGTGTGCTCTGTTCATTGCTTCTTTTAATTCAAAGCTTTATGTCCTGAAATTATTTTTGCTTAAGATAGAGACCCACCTCTCTTCCATAGAGTGTAGAAAAATAAACATTATTTGAGATGCAGTTGTCATGATTTTATTATCATGAACAAGCAGTGCCCCTAATAGATAATGGCAATCAGCTGTGATTACTGACAAAAAAGGAAGGGATGTAGATCTAATATTTTAATACCAAAGGTATTTTGGGAGGATGAGATTTGCCCTAACAACTGTTTTCTAGCCAACACTTTGATGTAACAAGTTTTAACTTTTCCATTATATTGTATTATATTTTATAACTGGCTCATTTTGGAGGATATATTAGAGGGCACAATTTAAATATTCTCTGGCTTTCCTGACAGTTATATTTTTAATGACAGAGCATCTGGATATCTGATGTCTTAAATATTGTTCAAGCTAAAAATATTTTGGCTATAATCTGTGGTGTAGAATTTGGGATCTCAACTACCTTTCCTTGTATGTATTAAAGAAAAAGCAAAGCAATTTCTTGACGGGCTGCTTGGCCAGTGTGAAGATCCTTTCTCAGCCAAGAGGAAAAGTGATATATGCTTATCAGTCTCCACATTTCTTGTAAGAGACTATTAGCCCTGCTACATCTTGGTTAGTTGTTAAAATATACAGCTCCACAGTTAACTAGAAGCTTAGAGTATTGCAATCAAAGTCTTGAGAGCAAGCATCAGACCAACTATTGCTTTGTCTGTCAAGCATTGTTCTCCTATCTTGGAAGTAGCTACCTTCTTTGTTAGAAAATTACTGACCCACCTTGTTACAGATTGAACTTTATGTCCCCAGAAAATTTATATATTGAAGCCCTAACTCTGAGTGTGGCTATATTTGGATATGAAGCCACTAAGGAAATAACTAAGATTAAGTGAGGTCATAGGGTAGGATCTTTATGATCTAATAGTCGACAATGGTCAGGATTTAGGCCATGCAAAGGAAACCAGGCAAGAAAATGAAGTTAATACTCTGAAAGAAGCAGAGATGAGAGAGGAAGAGAGCTTTGGTTGTGGTCAAAGCCAAAGTTCCAATTGTTTCTAAGCCACAACTTCATCTCTGTCCTTCTAGTAATTCTTCTTATCCTGAGTTAGTTTATTTTATTTTATTTTTTTTAATTTTTTATTTATTTATGATAGTCACAGAGAGAGAGAGAGAGGCAGAGACACAGGCCGAGGGAGAAGCAGGCTCCATGCACCGGGAGCCCGATGTGGGATTCGATCCCGGGTCTCCAGGATCGCGCCCTGGGCCAAAGGCAGGCGCCAAACCGCTGCGCCACCCAGGGATCCCTGAGTTAGTTTAAACTGAGTTTCTGTCACTTGCAACTTTAAGCCCTGCCTAATACAAGGGACATGACATCCAAGCCTAATCTAATTCAAAACTCACAAACATTGAGTGAAGCAAACACATTTATTGCCTGATGGATACACAGTCCATTCATCTTCCCATAAAACTGCTTTCACAAAATTGTGCTCCAGCATGGTTATTAGCCTTCTGCACTAATGCATGGTTTAGAAGCAATCCTATAATACTGGTATAAT
Source organism: Vulpes lagopus (assembly GCF_018345385.1). Classification (NCBI taxonomy): domain Eukaryota; kingdom Metazoa; phylum Chordata; class Mammalia; order Carnivora; family Canidae; genus Vulpes; species Vulpes lagopus. The sequence continues at coordinate 76,894,505 of NC_054826.1, forward strand.
TATCTTAAGAATCTTTGGGAAGCATACATGACACAATCTCCTTTTACTAAAGATGAACAAGGTAAATATATTTCTAGTTGGAGGCACAAAGATTGTTTTTGAGGAGTAACATGTAGTCAAAAGTACATAGTATTGAATTCTAAACAGTAGAGTTTCAAACAGGCTCTGCCACTTAGAGAAACCTTGAGTACTTACAAAAAGTAATAATAAAAAATGTGTGTACTATATACCTCACATGTGGTGGCAAGCCAATATAAACACAAAGTGCTTTGTAAATTAGTCACCATAAATCAAAAATCATAAATGTAATTAATCATTTCCAGTCTCATATTTACCATGGATTTTTTTTTTTTTTTTTTTTTTTACCATGGATTTTAAGGTGACTTGTTTAGTTTAACTCTTTTTTTTTTCTTGCTGCACTAGAGCTCTGAATATTGCTGCTTAGAAAAATCTGCACCTTGACAAGGGCAGTAGGTGATGAGAGAAAACAAAAACAAAAATATAAAATTATCTGCAAGGTAGGTCAGCACTCCCACTGACCTGCGATGATGGAGATTTTTAATCTGCCATCTAACTCTTAAAACCTGGGCTCTGGGTCCATTGTGCAGATGAAAACTAAGGTCAGCCAAGGGTTTGAGTATTTTCAGCAGAATCACTTAATTTGGTTCCCCGAGGGTTTATTTGGCTATCAGCATGGTGTCTGCTTCTATTTTAAGTCTATTTTGATTCAAGCTTTGGATTTCTTCCTTCAGGATTGTGTGTGTGTGTGTGTGTGTGTGAAAGAGAGAAAGAGAGAGAGAGAGATACAGAAAGAGGTAGAAAAAGGAGAGATTTTAATTTTTTTCTTTCTGATAAATATTCACTGAAGAAATTATAGACTACAGAGAAAATATTCATATAAAATAAAATTTGTCCCATAACTTTCTTACACAGAAACATTCACTGTTAGCTCCGAATCTCTTTTTTCTTTTCTGCACATATTTATATAGTTAAACTTGTACATATATATGCAATTCTATATTCTGGCTTTTAAAAATAATATTACATCTTGATTATTTCCCAAAATCATTAAAGTTCTTAGTAAATGTAACTATGGCTATGTAATAATTCATAATTAGATGTAGCTTTTATCTTATCATAATCCCATTTTTAGATGTTTAAGAGACTACTGAAATTTTGCTTTTATAATAATGCTGTAATTAATATTTTATTTATAAAAGCCAGTACTCTTTAAAAAGGACTTCCCATTTGTACTTTTTAAAAAGGACTTCCCATTTATTTGTGGTATTTCTTTTACCATATTTGGAGACCCTTCTGCTTAAAAATAGGATTATGAAGATTATGTGTAAATCCATTTGTTTTTAATTCTAAAGAGACCAGCAAGATCTAGTGCCATCTGTTGGCGGTAAGGAAAGACAAAGGACTTTGCTTTGGCTTGTGGTTTTCTTTATCTCTATCTAGGTCCTTAAGCTGGACATTCATAAGCAGGTGAGCCTCTGTGCTAAATTCTTAGATACCAAGTTTGTTCTTAAGAAATTCAATAAATCTATCCATTTATCCAATTTTTATTCAAATAATATTGTTCTGATTACATAGATAACACAGTTATTGCAAAAATATGGAAAACAGGAAATTCTGAAGAAAAAGTTAAAATGATCTGGAACTGTATGTGCTTAACCTTTTGTTATTTGTGTATATTTGTATTTTCCTTCACATAATTAAGCTTATGTATATGTATTTTGTTTATGGAAGCCATACTATAGCAACCAGTCCTGATGGTATCCATTCCACATCTGGGTGTCTGAGTTACTCTGCATTTTTCTATGGATCATTTCTTTCACTGTGTTCTCTCATCTTGCCCAGTCTTACCATTGAGTAGTAATAATAATGAAGTAGTTGCACATAAAACATATTATGAGGTCTATGGAAAAGGCATGTGTAGGATTAAATTCCATTTTGTATCTATTAACTCTATTACCTTGGGCTAAGTCTAACCCCTCAAAGACTTTGTTTCTAGACCTAGAAAGCAGAATTAATAAAAAAAAAATACCTACTTTATAGGGTTGGCAAGAGGATCAAATGGAATAATAGATATGAGAAGCAATGTGACCTGCTAAGTGCTTTATCATTTTTGGCTAAGAGGAAAAAGACTGCTAAAAGTAGATCACTTTTGAAGTGGAAGAGAGGAGCATCTTATACACTCTTGGCTATAAAAGCCTCAAATCCAATACTCAGTTCCATTTAGGAAAAGAGGTATGGGAGCTGCAATGCTTTCTCATCTTTTAGATCTTGCCCACTTTCAGCACTAGATTAGAATCCTGTGGAAAATTCACCTTTGTAGGCAACAGCAGTGGATTTATATAGTTATATATTTACTCATTCATTCACTTATGTAAGTAAGTAAGTAAAATATTATGAGTACCCTACTATGTGGCAGCTATACCCTAGGAATAACATGTCAGGAAGGCATAGAAATTGTCAGGAAGGCATAGAAATTGATCTTAATGACCAGACAGTCTGGTGTGGAAAACAGGTATATAAGCACAATCACATGTCCACAGTACAAACAATGTACTAAGCAAACAAAAATAAAGAAATAGTTAATTCTGACTACTAGGCTGTTGAGGGGAAGAAGGGTCCTTAGGAGATTGTCAAAAAGAGTGACACAAATAAGTTTTGCATATGCAAATAAGGGATGGTCCTTCTTGGCTAGGAGGACATCATAAGCAAAGTCCAGGGAAGGTATAATGGGAGAAGAAAGAGGGGATAATGGGTAAGGTCAAAGCAGACCAAATTAAATGGGATTTTGCTGGAAATGAGGGAATGACTCTGAGTTATGGTGGATATGTTTTTGTCCACTTAGCAACTCATTGGAGAACTCTTGCTCTCGTTCTTAGTGCAAGGCATAGAAATAGATGTGATCCCATCTTCTGCTTTGAGTGAAATTTCATGTGTCTTTGATTAATACAAATGGGAAAATCTTGTTGAATTAGCAAAATCTTCCATGATACAGGATTTATGGAGAAAATTAATAGAAGGATATCCTAACCTTGACAAACTCTGGGAAGCACTACACCACATAATAAGGAACAATACCTCCAACTAGAATATTCAATTCAGCATCACATGAATCAAGTCAGCAAACATGAGATATTTTATTAGTGGAAGAGGGAGCATAGAGTCATATTGACTTGATAATTAGAATATTTACTCTTGTGTGAAAGAGTGTTCAAAAACAATAGGCCAACTAATGGAAACTATGTCCTCAGAGGTTCCACATTTATTTGTCAACAGTTTAAATTATTTGAGTTAGACTAATTCTTTTTCCAGGGATATCCAGGTACCGGGACCAACATACATTTCTTTCATCTTTGTTTAATTTAATTTATGATAGGGTAAAAAGGAAGGAGGAATATATTCCCAGTGAATATTTCTTATAGAATGGGGTGGGCTATTCTTATAAGCCCTGATTGTAACAACTCTGAAATAGGGAAATTGCTAAGTTGTAGAAGCACGTGTTTTGATGCCATCTTGGAAGCAAATAACACTGAGTGGTGCTTTATTGCTACATTCTTAGCTTTGTCATCTACATTAAAATGTAAGACAGGCCTCCTATTTCTCAAGTCAGAACAATAGCCAAAATAGCATCAGTAGCTCCGGTTATTAATGGAAGAAAGGATTTTGAGGCACAAAGTGCAGCTGGGTGGGAACTCCCAATGAGTTAGAGTTAGGAGAAAGGAGCATCCGGCCTGGAATGCTTTCTTTTCAATTAATAATGAAAAGTATTAATGTCGTCATTGTCACTGCTCCTGCCATGGTTATTAATCTTAAGGTTTCTCAACCATCTGCTGCTGGAGAAAATAAACTAAATGGTTGTTTTTGTGTGAGATTGAATATAGGATTTAGTTATAGGAACCATTTCTAATGGCATCAATTTGAAGTCAAGATGAAAGATTTTCCAAACATCTCACCAGAAGCTACATGGCAATAGATGTGTTTTAACTGGGAGATGTGTGAAGCTAGAAAAAAATGTATAGTACAAAAAATACTTTGTTAGAGATTTGGAGGAGGAAAAGAGATTCTCTGTGTTTCTGAGCTACACTATTTTGCTGATTTCATTTAAAAAGGAAAAAATGGGACATTCTAGCTTGACACAACTGAGATGAAATCAGCTTGATCCAGCTGTCTGAAGCATCAGAAATGATTGCAGCTGGCTAATCTCTAATTATAGAATCTCTATTATTGGTGATGTAAGTGGCTGAATCTGTGGTTTGACTTCTATGATCCCTGGCTTTGTGAAAAGCTGGGATTTTCAGATAATGTCTTTTCCCTCTGCATAATAAACTAAACAAATTTAAATTAACTCTTGGGGCAAATATAATTAAGGAGTGGCAGATGATATTTTTGTTTCTTCCACTGACCAGAGTATGCCCCAACTGTGACTTTGGATGAAGCTATTAAATCCTGTTTCTGTGGGATTTAGTCCAGAGCATTTAGCTCTCACGTCCTACGGTATTTGGGGGGGCCAAGGTCAACATCAGCAATTCTGAGTTTCAGAGAAAGTTTATTTCTCTAATGGTTTGTGTTTAGAGAAGATTTCAGACAGAATTATGGCATTTCAACCTTAGTCTGAACCCTTCAGTGATCTTTTGCCTTTCTTGGTTTCATCTGTTCTCTGTTTTCACAGACTGGCTTAGAAACATGTGGCAAAGTTGAATCTAGGTAAGTTATCAGTGTCAATGTATTAGTCTACTTAGGCTGCTATAACAAAATACGATAGGCTAGACAGCTTAAACAGCACACATTTATTTCTCACAGTTCTGGAGGCTCAGAAGTCCTCTATCAAAGTGTCAACTGATTCTTTTCCTGCTAACAATTCTCTGCTTGGCTTGCAGACATCTGTCTTCTGTATCCTCACATGGTGGAGAGAGTGCGGTCAAGCTCTCTAGTCTCTTTGTATAGGAGTATTAATCCCATCATGAGGGGGGATTCCTGGGTGGCTCAGCGGTTTAGCACCTGCCTTTGGCCCAAGACACGATCCTGGAGTCCCGGGTTGGGGTCCCGGCATGGAGCTTGCTTTTCCCTCTGCCTGTGTCTCTGCCTCTCTCTCTCTATGTCTATCATGAATAAATAAATAAAATCTTAAAAAATAATGTAAAAAAAAATCCCATCATGAGGACCACACCCTCATGACCTCATGTAATCTTACCTCCAAAGGCCTCATCCCCAAATAATATCATTTTGAGGGTAGGACTTTAACAGATGAAAAGGGTGGGTGGAGTAGGGAGGGCAGGGGCACATAAACATCCATACCATAATGGGGAAACCTTTGTTAGCTGGGACTTATTAGACTGTAACTCTGAACTTGTCACCTTATGAGAAGGAGACAGATCATGGGTTCCTTTGATAAAGGAATCTCAAGCAGTCTCAAGATAGTCATCCACCCAGCTTCAGGTATCATCATCATATTTGATATCACATCATTATGATTGATGGTGGGATAGTTACTCAAAAGGTTGAAAAATCTTTAGATACCAGAATATCAATGTGCAGTGTGTTCTCTATATAAATTTATAAGCTTACACTTCTAAACTATAAAAGTTTTCGTTTGTTTCAAAGTGAAAAGATTTTAATTGCAAGCAAGCCAGGAATTTTATATAAATGATATGCTTCTTTTCCTAAACATTTTAGCAAGATATTACCTGGGTATTATAAAAATATATAATACAACTTCTATTTTAATTTTTCAACTGTTGGACAAACTTAACTATTCTTTTATCTCCTACACCAATCTGTTACTAAGCAACCATTAATCCTAACTCAGAAAATGTGTCTTTTCCTTGATCCAATAAAAAGCAGAGCCTAGTTTCAAAGTGTTGAAACTTTATTTGAGAGGTATCTGGGGGTGATGAGGGTGAGGAAAAAAGGAAGTAAGTCAAAGAAAGATGTGATATAATTTGATACATTTTCATGTTGTTACCATGCCCCAAAGAGCCATGAAAAGAAATTGAGGATCATTCAGGAGACATGCTCACTTAGTATGAAGGACTTTCCAGAAGGGCAGTGAGGAGGAGATGCACCTCAGTGTGGGAGAGGCAAAGGAGAGAAAATGTATCTTTCTGGTTCCTCCCTGTCCCTTATTTCCTACTGGTTAAGTTTCACACTGCAGTGACTTTTTTTTTTTAAGATTTTATTTTGCTTATTCATGATAGACACAGAGAGAGGCAGTGACAGGAGAAGCAGGCTCCATGCAAGGAGCCCAATATGGGACTTGATCCCAGAACTCCAGGAGCATGCCCTGAGCCAAAAGCAGACGCTCAACCACTGAGCCACCCAGGGGTGCCTGCAGGGACTTACCTCTCCCACACTTTTGGATTATGCCATCAGTCTGCTTGCCAACTTAGGAAGCCACTATCTGGCATTCATATCCTGAAAGGCAGGGTAATTTAGCATAATGGTCATGAGGTCAAAACCTGAGACTTTAGCCCATACCTTCCATCTAAAGGAACTTAGTGAACTAGTGGCAACAGTGGTATGGCCCATGAGGCAGTTGGTGCCTTAGAAAACAGGGGCAGTCAGCCAATTGGAGTTGGCATACAAGGTTTAGTCTGATACAAAATCCTACTGCTCAATTTGAAATTTTATGTGAGAAATTTATAAAAAGTAAAAGGATAAGAGAAGCATGAAAATGACTTTTTTAAAGAAACTATGCACAGAAATTTATTATAAGGAATTGGCTCATACAATCATGGAGGCTAGTAAGTTCAAAATCTGCAGGGTGTGCCAATGGTACAGGAGACCCACAGAAAATCTCAAGATTGTCAGGCAGAAAAAGCCAATATTATAGATGAAGTCTAAAGGCAGTCAGCTAGAAAATTCTCTTATCTGGGATAGGATCTGTCTTATTGTTCTTTAGGTTTCCAACTGATTAGATGAGATGCTCCCATGTTGTAGAAGACCATCTGCTTACTCAACTATTAAAATGATTAGTCTAAACCAATGTTAAAGTCTAGTAATTTAAATGTTAATCTTATCCAAAAATACTGTCCCAGAAACACTTGGAATAATATTTGACCAAGTATCTGGGTATCCTGTGGCCTAGTGAAGTTGACACATATAATTAACCATCACAAGGGTCTATCCATTTTGCCAAAAAATTCTCTGTGAGACAGTAGGAAGGTATTAAAACTAAGGAGTTCCATATTCAAGCCCAAGCTCTGCCAGTTGTTAGCTTTTTTATCCTGGGTAGTCAATTTATATCTTTGGGTCATGGACTCTGTAGAACCTGGGGATTAGATGTCTAAGGACTCTAAAGCCCATTGATTATATAATCCTTAGAACTCATTTACTCAAGTTGTATTATAAAGTGATGAGAGGCCATAATCCATCTATAGTTAAAGCCAAGCATAAGAAATCTATGTAAACTTGTAGCAAGACAGGTATCATTGAGGGGACAATGATACCTCCACTTTCTGACTCCATATACTTTTTACTTAAAGCAAAGTCAGTTATTTTGAGCCTGGATTTCAAGATACCACTGTAATTCCTGAAAAGTAATTCTGCAAATTGTATATTTTATGTTTAAATGTTTGTTATTTTAAATATTATTTGACATTTTAAATGTCTGCTGTCCTATAAATGTTGCTTAAAGCAAAGAAATATAGCTACTACAAACAATGAAAATAGATTTCGGAGAAAAGATTGGGGAAACAGATTTGGAAAGATCAGCTATTAGAACATTAAGCAAAATGCAATTTTCCTATCTTGTTCAGTATTTTGTTACACTGTAAGACCAATGGCACTTGGTTTGCCAGTTTTCTTGCTGAGTTATTTGTGATGATTCTCTTAGCACCTTTGTCTTCTTGCCCGGTTGCTTTTTTTTTTTTTTAAGATTGATTCATTCATTCATTCATGAGAGACACACATAGAGAGGCAGAGACATAGGCAGAAGGAGAAGCAGGCTTCCCTCAGGGGGCCTAAAGCAGGACTGGATCTCAGAACCCCAGGATCACGACTTGAGCCAAAGGCAGACACTCAACCACTGAGCCACCCAGTTGCCATTGCCCACTTGCTTTTTATCCCATTGCCTTTGTGTTTGAGTAAATGAATTAACACAAAATCTAGCTCCAAATGTATTCAACTCAGCCAAGTACAAACATAGAGAATGCATCTTCTCAGATAATGAACATCATGTCTGAATATATACAACAAATATAATCAGATTATAACAATATAGGAATACTAATAATGATTTTTAATATTCTAAATTGGATTTCATTATTCCCATGTGAGATTGTATAAAATAGTAAACTTGAAAACTGGGAAATATTTTGTCATTTGGGGGCAAAAATTTTCTTTTTTTTAATCCAAATATGCCTTCTCAAAACAGCTTAATCTTGGATCAGTTGATTTGTCATCATCCTGTAAGGGATAACTTTGGTGTCCAAACCACATTTTCTAGAAACTCCTTTCCCTGTTTATATGTAGTAGTACTGAGAGACTTTTCTTTCCTTGGCTAGTTAATTTCCAGTTGCAAATTAAGTGACCGTGTGTGGCAGCTATATTTTACAGTGGGAACAGAAAAATAGAGAAAGGCACATTGGAAAGAGGAGGAAAAAGAGAAGGTAGGGGAGAGAAAGAAGGAGAAGGAGTAAAAAGAGTAAGAAAAAGGAGGAAAAGGAGGAGGAGGAGAAAAGAGATGTTCAGCAGTGAGGAGGACAAATGAGAAAAGGCCAAAGAGCACAAGGCAAGTGTTGGTTCCTGTGCCTATTTCCTCAATCTCAAGTGAGAATTGTGAAATAGTAGTGTATTGGTCAAATATAGCATATGGCATAGAAGCATTTTGTTTGATACATTGTTTTTAAAAATTAATTTCTAATTAAGAGATTTTATGTAAAGAATCCATATTACTAACTAATCCATATTGCTAATTATGTAAAAAATTCTGTATTACTAACTTTTTTAAAAAAAGACTTTATTTATTCATTCATGAATGAGAGAGAGAGAGGCAGAGACATAGGCAGAGGGAGAAGCAGGCTCCATGCAGGGATCCCGACTTGAGACTTGATCCTGGGTCTCCAGAATCACACTCTGGCCCAAAGACGGCGCTAAACCGCTGAGCCATCTAGGCTGTCCAATATTACTAACTTTTTTAAAAAGCATAAGATCTTAAGATCATAAGATCTTTGACCCACATCTCCTTCTTTTTAAAATTTTATTTATATATTTGACAGAAAGAGCATGTGCAAGTGGGGAAAGTTGCAGGGGAGTAGAGAGAAAACACGCAGACTCTACACTGTGCACAGAGCCTGGTGCCAGGGCTCCATCCAGGACCCTGAAATCAAGACATGAGCCAAAACCAAGAGTCAAATGCTTAATTGACTGAGTAACTTATGCACCCTTGACCCATATCTCTTGATGGCAATAACGGCTGCAGCCTGAGCAAAGATGTGTCCTTGAGACAGAAAATGAACTCTGTCCAGTTCCTCACTATCACCACCACACCCTGTTATTCATTCCCTCTGCTTCACTGGCTTATGATCCCTGCCAGCCTCCTGGGTTTTGAGCTAAAGACTTTTGCAAGAGCCTCTTCTATGGTTTAATCATCTTTAAATATTTATTCTTTTCTATCTACTTGGCACAAATAGGTGCGAATGACTAATTATTATTAATGATTAAAGATATTGTTGGAAACAGGCCTGCTCCTAATATCTGAGGGAACAGGAGGGAGAATACAGATATTTAAAAGTAATAAAACATGTTAACAAACTGTTAAGTAAAATCCATTCTATCCTCTAACTGTGGCAAATATATCTTCATAATAACAAATCAAAAGTCTTTTAAGCTATAGTTTTAATAGAATTAAATGCAGCAAAATGCCAAAGATGACTGAATTCAATTATTTTTTGACATATATGGTTGTTTGTTGAATGGACTAGTGATGTTTGGAGGAGTAGTAAAATAAAGATCAATAATATTTATATTTATACCATAAAATTTGTTTCTTGCTTTTATTTGACCAAAATAAATACTTATGTTGTTATAACCAAGATTTGCAGATAACTCATGGCCTGTTCTCAGCAGTGCCATCTTTGTGAATTTCATATAGCTTTGTGGCTTTTATATAGCTTTTTATTAATTTCACTTCAGAGAAATTTCATTCCTCTATAACAATAGCAATTGGAATTGTTAAAGAAATGCTTTAAGCAATATTTCAATTTGGAAATAATCAGCTTTACATATCATATCAAAGTCTTAAGTTTGCCTATCATGTTCAAACATGTAACAGGATTGCATATGGAAAAAAATTATCATAGGAAATACTGTAAAATAATTTAATTATTCCTTAATTTTTACACTGTCTTAAAGCAATTTTAGATCCACACAGTAACATAGAAGCGCTACCATGCTTCATGCATGCATGTCTTTAGATATACATGTATTTATTTGAATCATGCAGGTTAATATATCCATAAAGGGGCAATTTTCTATGCCAGTTTTATGTGGTTCAGTCTGATCTGTATTTAAGTTATACTAATGTTTCATATTGTAAAATATTCCTCAGCTGCTAACACCTCACTAATTTGCAATTGTCTCTAGAACTATGTGTAGGACAGAAGACAGACAAAATGGGTGCTCAGCACTCTGGGAGATATTCTGTTGTGCATGAGTCTAGTATATTCAAGCTACCTCACAGGAAGGATTGACAAGTTAGCTAATTTGTCTTTTCCCCTACCCAAGCTCTTCTGTCATTCAAATCCTCCAGCCTACTCTGGAGTAGTACCTGCGGAAAAACCCTCAAACTACCTGGGCATTTGGGTACAGTCACTTTTCTTTTTGAGGATGGAAAGCAAAAGATGTGGAGGAATGTTTCCCTGAGGCTGAAGCAATGTTGGAGGCAGGAGTGAATGTTTAACTGTCGGTCACATTGTCAGTGCTGAGTGCCAGGTCCTAAAGGATCCATGTGTCCCCAAGTGTAGGCTAAGAGTCCTTTAAAATATGGCCCAGTACACAGGCCCTTCTTAATTGAGTCTAAGGGTGACATTGGATGTCAAAATCAGACTCCCAGAGTGTAGATCTATTCATACCAAGATCCCACTGAGAAGTTTTCACCAATGCATAAAATTTAGTCAAGCATGGTGTCACAGGCCCTTGATGATCAGACCCTAACACAACCTGCTGGCCCTGACTCCTATTCTTGGCCTTTATCAGTCTCCTTAAGGGTACAAATTATCATTTATACACTGAATTCTAGTAGCTCAGTGGTTGAGAGGCTGCCTTTGGCTCAGGTCATGATTCCAGGATCGAGTCCCACATTGGGCTCCCTGTGGGGAGTCTGCTTCTCCCTCTGCCTCTCTCTCTCTGTCTCTCATGAATAAATAAATAAAATCTTTAAAAAAACCCACTAAATTCTAGACACTATCCTCTATGTGGCATTATTTCTTCTCATCCTTAAAAGCTTGCAGGAATTTGAAACTTAGGAACATTAAGAAATCAGATGTTAAGTAATTTCTTCCAGGTTATTATGTGGATCTGACTCCAAATATTGTCATTTTTCCACTAAACTAGGTTTTCCTCAAAAATACAGAGATGGCTTTTCCCTTCTTTGTAGTCCTTCCTTGCCCTGCTCAGTTAATGTTTGTGGCCTAAATACACTTATATTTTTATGGAATCCCAAAGAACTAGATGTCCATATCCATGATACATTTCCTTTAGGCGGTATTTTTCCTTTAGAAGAATGCCTTAATTTACCAAAAAGGAGGTTACTTCACTCAGCACACTCCTCACAAAGCCCACATTGAATTTGTACTTGAGGTTCTCTGCTCTTGTTATCACGGGTTAGACTGGTATTGGCCGAATAAGGCAATGATTTTTATTTAGAGCTCTTTGAGATTCTGAATAGTCCTTGACATTTTTTATTCCAGGGTATGACAGTAAACTCTTAGCATGAGAGTTATTTCCTTGGCTATCTTGATAAAACCAAGAACAGAACAATTGAAAAAGAATTTCTTAAATTGCATGTACATGAGAGTTTTTGTTATTCAAGATGTTACCTAATTACAGACTGTGTATATGAGTGGGATACCATTTGGCAACCTTAAATAATAAGCAATAATTTAAAGTACTCTAACAAATAACAACAATAAAAGTGAGTGGGGGCTAGATGACACAGGAACTCAGAAGACATACACCCACAGAACTTACTGTGTACAGTAACATGACTTTATTATTTAGCTGTTTTACCAATATAACTTTATTATTCCACTGCCTCATCAATTTGATTTCACTATTCCAGGGTACTCTTGCTCAGGAAGAAAAAAGTTGCAAATACATTTATTGTTTGTTTCAGGAACTTCCCATAAGTCCATTGAAATGAACATCAAGCAACTTAACTTTTCAATATAAAACCACTATTTACACCCCAAGACTCTTTGAACCCTTAACCTCACATTTTCACCTTAATTTATCCATGGGTCATAATTATCACATCATGATCCTTCCTCCTAATCATGCCCCCTTAAACCAGACTCCACAATCCCATAAAATACTAACTATGCCATTCTTACTTTAAGAAGATATGAGGACTCTGGCAAGGTAGTATTCTCCTCTATCAGGTAAGAATAAACTCAGCCTTGTCTTACCAATTAAGTGTTTTGATGATACTTTGGGGGAGATAGCCTTTGGCAAAAGAATTGGCTGAATAGCCTTTAGAAATGACAAATACCCACCATTTGCTTCCACGTGGATGGAACTGGAGGGTATTATGCTGAGTGAAATAAGTCAGTCGGAGAAGGACAAACATTCTATGGTCTCATTCATTTGGGGAATATAAAAAATAGTGAAAGAGAATAAAGAGAAAAGGAGAAAAAATGAGTGGAAATATCAGAAAGGGAGACAGAACATGAAAGACTCCTAACTCTGGGAAACGAACTAGGGGTGGTGGAAGGCGAGATGGGCAGGGGGTGGGGGTGACTGGGTGATGGGCACTGAGGTGGGCACTTGACGGGATGAGCACTGGGTGTTATTCTATATGTCGGCAAATTGAACACCAATAAAAAATAAATTTATAAAAAAAAAAAGAATTGGCTGAATATTGATAATCGGTAAGCTTGGTGATAGGCATACAGAGTTTATTATACTAGTTTTTCTACTTCCATATATGTTGGAAAAGTTAAAAAAAAAAAAAAAGCAAAAGCAAGCTAAAATCCTTGAATTAAAAGGTAGTTGGGCTATAGGCCAAGGAAGGGAACTGCTGAGTGAGTGATGAGAGCTCAAGACAATGTGGTAAGTAGACTGGAAAATGCAGCCCTGGTATCAGCACCTTACAACCTTGTGACAAGATCTCCTTCAATTTGAGTGTGAACATGAAATTCCAACTCAATCCTTGATAATATACATCACAACAAAACATCCCTGCCCACTCATGAATGGTGTAAGACAGATCCCAGGCTGTTATGAGCATATGATCGATTCTTAATAGTGTTCACTCCAGACTTCCTCACTGTCATTTCTCATGATGGTAGGAAGAAGGAGAGTAACAAATACGTAAGGGGATCGTTAGAGTGTGAAATAGCACAGGACCCAGGCAGTTGAGAGAATTTCAGGGCTTGCTTGGAAATCAGGCACCGCCACTGCTTCTTAATATCTACATATAGTTTTTCTATCATTTCTTTCCTTACGTCCTTTGATGCCTCTTATAATCCTTATTTTTCTCCACTTGAGCCTTCTCTGTGACTTTAGTAGCTTCCAAACATTTCCCTTCCTCCATATCTACTTCCAGACTTTCAATGATTATAATGGGGGTGGTGTGGGGAGAGACAGAGATGTCATCTTAGTCCCTTCAGCTTTCTTCCATAGAAATAACTTCAAGAATGGTGGAGTTACAGGCTGACACAGCAGCCAATTTACCCACCTAGTAGTATTTTAATACCATGTATTCAAAGTCTTAACCCTGAGTCAGCCCTTAACTACCTTCATAAGTCATTTATTGTGTTGATGTGGTCATTGCCTAGGGTAGGGTTCTAACTTCAATATTTTTGTCCCTATATATATATACATCTTTTCTTTCTCCCTCTTTTCTTTTTCTTTCCCTTCCCTCCTTCCCTCCCTTCCCCCCTTCTATCCTTTCTTCCTATTTTCTTTCCTTTTTATAAAAATGGGTCATGCAGCTTAATTTGTTTCCTATTGTGGTTTCTTTTTTATTTTAAATTGAAGTAATTAGGGATCCCTGGGTGGCGCAGCAGTTTAGCGCCTGCCTTTGGCTCAGGGCACGATCCTGGAGACCTGGGATCAAATCCCACATTGGGCTCCCTGTGCATGGAGCCTGCTTCTCCCTCTGCCTATGTCTCTGCCTCTCTCTCTCTCTCTCTCTCTCTCTCTGACTATCGTAAATAAATAAAAATTTAAAAAAATAAATTGAAGTAATTAACATATAATGCATTATTGGTTTCAGAGGTAGAGATCAGTGATTCATCAGTCTTATATAATACCCACTGCTCATTACATCATATGCCCACATTAATATCCATCACCCAGTTACTCCATCTCTCTGTCCCCCCCTCCAGTGACCCTCAGTTTGTTTCCTATGATTAAAAGTCTCTTATGGTTTGTCTCCATCTCTGATTTCATTTTGTTTATTTTTTCCTCTTTCCCCTTCTGATCCTCTATTTTGTTTCTTAAATTCTACCTATGAATGAGATCATACGATAATTGTCTTTCTCTGATTGACTTATTAGCATAATATCCTCTAGTTCCATCCATGTCATTGCAAATGGCAAGATCTTTTTTTTTCTTTTTTCTTTCTTTTGATGGTGGAGTATACTATTCCAGTGTACATATACCACATCTTCCTTATCCAGTCATCTGTTGATTGACATCTGGGCTCCTTTCATAGTTTGGCTATGGTGGACATTGCTGCTATAAACACTGGGGTACAGTTGCCCCTTTGGGTCACTACCTTTGTATCTTTGGGGTAAATACCTATAGTGCAATTGCTGGGCCATAAAGTAGTTCTATTTCAACTTTTTGAGGAAACTCCATATTGTTTTCCAGAGTGGCTGCACCAGCTTGCATTCCCACCAACAGTGTAGGAGGGTTTCCCTTTCTCTGCATCCTCACCAACCTCTGTCATTTCCAACTTGTTAATTTTAGCCATCCTGATTGGTATGAGGTATATCTTACTGAGGTTTTTATTTGTATTTTCCTGATGCTGAGTGATGTTGAGCATTTTTTCATATGTTTGTTGGCCATTTGCATGTCTTCTTTGGAGAAATATCTGCTCATGTCCTCTGCCCATGTCTTGATTGGATTATTTGTTCTTTGGGTGTTGAGTGTGATAAGTTCTTTATAGATTTTGGATACTAGCCCTTTATCTGATATGCCATTTGCAAATATCTTCTCTCATTCTGTATAGATGTATAGATTGCCCTAGGTAGCATAGACATTTTAACAATATTTGTTCTTGCAATCCATGAACATGGAACATTTTTCCATTTCTTTATGACTTCCTCAATTTCTTTCATGAGTATTCTATAGTTTTCAGAGTACAGAAAACCTAACCTTTGCCTCTTTGGTTAGGTTTATTCCTAGGTATCTTATGATTTTGAGTGCAATTGCAAGTGGGATTGACTCTTTAATTTCTCTATCTTCTGAGACATTGTTAGTAAATAGAAATGCAACTGATTTCTGTGCATTGATTTTATATCCTGTTACTTTGCTGAATTCCTTTATGAGTTCTAGCAATTTTGGGGTTGAGTCTTTTGGGTTTTCCATGTAGAATATCATCATCTGCAAAAAATGAAAGTTTGACTTCTTTGCTTATTCAGATGCCATTTATTTCTTGCTGTTGTCTGATTGCTAAGGGTAGGATGTCTAGTAATATGTTGAACAACAGTGGTGAGAGTGAACATCCCTGTCGTGTTCCTGACCCAGGGGAAAACTTCTGTTTTTCATTAAGAATGATATTCACTGTGGGCTTTTCATAGATGGCTTTTATGATATTGAGGTATGTTCCCTCCATCCCTACATTACGAAGAGTTTTAATCAAGAAAGGAGCTGTACTTTGTCAAATGCTTTTTGGACATCTATTGAGAGGATCATATGGTTCTTTTATTAATGTAGTGTATCACATAGATTGATTTGTAGATGTTGAACCATCCTTGTAATCCAGGAATAAATCCCGCTTGGTTGTGGTGAATAATCCCTCTAATATACTGTTGGATCCTATTGGCTAGTGTTTTGGTGAGAATTTTTGCATTCGTGTTCATCAAGGATATTGGTCTGTAATTCTCCTTTTTGGTAGAGTCTTTGTCTGATTTTGGGGTCAAGGTAATACTGGCATTATTGAAAGTTTGGAAGTTTTCCTTCCATTCCTATTTTTTTAAACAGCTTCAGAAGAACAGGTATTATATCTTCTTTAAATGTTGGTATAATTCCCCCTGGGAAGTCATCCAGCCCTGGGCTCTTATTTGTTGGGAGATTTTGATTATTGCTTCAGTTTCTTTGCTGGTTATGGGTCTGTTCAGGTTTTACATTTTTTCCTCTTTCAGTTTTGGTAGTTTATATGTTTATAGGAATGCATTCATTTCTTCCAGATTGCCTAGTTTGTTGGCATATAGTTGCTCATAATATGTTCTTATAATTGTTTCTTTTTCTTTGGTGTTGGTTATGATCTATCCTTTTTCATTTATAATTTTACTTATTTTGGTCCTTTCTCTTTTCTTTTTGATAAATCTGCCCAGGGGTTTATCAATCCTGTGAATTCTTTCAAAGAACCAGTTCTTAGATTTGTTGATCTCTTCTTTTTTTTAAAGTTTTTTTTTTATTTATTTATGATAGTCACAGAGAGAGAGAGAGGCAGAGTCACAGGCAGAGGGAGAAGCAGGCTCCATGCACCAGGAGCCCGACGTGGGATTCGATCCCCGGTCTCCAGGATCGCGTCTTGGGCCAAAGCCAGGCGCCAAACCGCTGCGCCACCCAGGGATCACCCTTGTTGATCTCTTCTACTGTTCTTTTGGTTTCTATTTAATTGATTTCAGCTCTAATCTTTATTATCTCTCTTCTCTTGCTGGGTCTAGGCTTTATTTGCTGTTCGTTCTCCAGCCTCTTTAGATGTAAAGTTTGTTTGTGTATTTGAGACTTTTCTAGTTTCTTGAGAAAGGCTTATATTGCTTTTTAATTTTAATTTATGCATTTTTTTATTATTTTTTACATTTACACATTCAATTTGCCAACATACAGTATAACACCCAGTGCTCATGTCATCATGTGCCCTCCTTAGTGCCCATAACCCAGTCACCTCATTCCCCAACCCATCTCCCCTTCTGCAACCCTTTGTTACCCAGAGTTAGGAGTCTTTCATGGTTTGTCTCCCTCTCTGATTTTTCACACTCAGTTCCCCTCCTTTCCCTTACAATCCTTCTCACTATTTCTTATATTCCATGTATGAGTGAAACCATATGATAATTGTCCTCTGATCAACTTTTTCACTCAGCATAATACCCTCCAGTTTCATCACATCAAAGCAAATGGTGGGCATTCGTCCAAGAAAAGCTTATATTTCTATATACTTCCCTCTTAGGACCACCTTTGCTGCATCCCAAAGGTTTTGAACAGTTGTGTTTTCATTTTTTGTTTCCATGAATTTTAAAAATTCTTCTTTGATTTCCTAGTTGATCCATTTATTCCTCAGCAGGATGCTCTTTAGTCTCCAAGCATTTGAGTTCTTTCCAAATTTCCTCTTGTGATTGAGTTCAAGGTGCAAAGAATTGTGGTCTGAAAATATACAGAGAATGATCCCAGTCTTTTGGTACTAGTTGAGACCTGACTTTTGACCCAATATATGATCTGTTCTGGAGCATTCTCCATGTGCACTCAAGAAAAATGTGTATTCTGTTGTTTTAGGATGGAATATTCTGACTATATCTGTGAAGTCCATCTGATCCAGTGTGTCATTCAAAGCCCTTATTTCCTTTTTTCATCTGCTTACTATCTGTCCATTGCTGTGAGTGAGGTATTAAAGTCCCCTACTATTATTGTATTATTATCAATGTGTTTCTTTAATTTTGTTATTAATTGGCTTATACAATTTGCTGCTCCCATGTTAGGGGCATAAATATTTACAATTGTTAGATCTTCCTTTCGGAAAGGTCCTTTATTATGATATAGTGTCCTTCCTCACCTCTTATTACCCTCTTTGGTTTAAAATCTAATTTGTCTGATATAAGAATTACCACCCCAGCTTTCTTTTGATGTCTTTTAGCATGATAAACGGTTTTCCACCCCTTCACTTTAAAACTGGAAGTGTCTTTGGGTCTAATATGAGTCTTTTGCAGACAGCATATTGATTGGTCTTGCTTTTTTATCCAATTTGATACCCTGTTTTTTGATTGAGGCATTTAGCCTATTTACATTCAGAGTAACTATTGAAAGATACGAATTTAGTGCTATTGTATTACCTATAAAGTCCTTGTTTCTGTCTCTGGTCCTTTCTGGCCTGTTACTTTTGGGCTCTCTCTTCATTTAAAAGGATCCTTTTTAATATTTCTTGTAGGACTAGTTTGGTGATCACAAATTCTTTTAGTTTCTGTTTGTCCTGGAAGCTTTTTATCTCTTCTACTTTGAATGAGATTGTAGCTAGATAAAGTATTCTCGGCTGCATATTTTTTCTTATTCAGCACCCTGAATATATCATGCTAGTCCTTTCTGTCCTGACAAGTCTCTGTGGATGGGTATGCTGCCAGTCTAATGTTTCTACTCTTGTAGGTTACAAACCTCTTGTTCTGAGCAGCTTTCAGGATTTTCTCTTAATCTCTGAGATTTGCAAGTTTCACTGTTATGTGTGGGGGTGTTGCCTTTTTTTTATTGATTTTGTGGGGGGTTCTTTGTGCCTCCTGGACTTGGATGCCTGTCTTCTTCTGCAGATTAAGGAAATTCTCTTCTCTAATTTGCTCCAATATACCTTCTGCCCCCCCTTCTATTCTGGCACCTCAATTATTCTAATATTGTTTTGCTTTATGGTATTAGTTATCTCTTAAATTCTACCCTCATGTACTTATCTCTTAAATTCTACCCTCGTGATCCAATAGTTTTTTATTTCTTTTTCTCAGTTTCCTTATTCTTCATCCTTTTGTCTTCTATGTCATTAATTCACTCCTCTGCCTCATTTATCCTAGCAGTTAGAGTCTCCATTTTTGACTATGTCTCTTAATAGCCTTTTTTATTTCGACTTGATTAAATTTTAGTTCTTTTATTTCTCCAGAAAGGGATTTTTTTTTTAGTATCTTCTATGCTTTTTTTGAGTCCACTTAATATTTTTATAATCATTATTCTGAACTCTAGTTCCAACATCTTACTTATCTCTGTACTGATTAGGTCCCTGGCAATCAGTACCGACTCCTGTTATCTTTCTTGAGCTGAGTTTTTCTGTCTTGTCATTCTGTCCAGAGAAGAATAGATGAATGAGAGAACAAAATACTAAATGGCAACAATAACCCCAGAGGAATATACACCAAACAAGTCAGAAGAGACCTAAAACAAACAAACAAAAAATACTAAGAAAAAAAACAAAAAAGAGAGCATATAATCAGACAAGTGAAAAAAATAGAGCAATACACTTTTATGGAAGGATAGAATGTAACTGTAAAAAAATGAAAATTAAAATTAAAAGACAAAAGCAAACAAACAAAAGGATTATAAACAGACATGGTGGACAAAACAGAGCAATACACTATATCCTGAGTTTATTTTGGTTGATTTGTTAGAAGAAACTACATCTAAAAATTGTAAAGAAAGGGAAACATGTATGTAATAATAAAAATGTAATACATTGACAGGATATAATGTAACTGTAAAGATGAAAATTTACAAAAGACTTTAACAAAACAAAAAAAAATAGAAGAAGGAAAAAGTGAATATGATCAGACAGGTGAAGGGAACAGAGCCATATAGTAGATTCTGGGTGTATTTTGGTCTGTTAGAAGAAATTGCATCCCAAAATTGTAAAGAAAAAAACATACATGTACAAAAATAAAATTAAATACAATGAAAATACAGCATTAACTATGATGAAATAAGAAATTTGCTGAAAAAGGAAAGGGAAAGAAAAACATGAAAAAAAACCCCACAAAATTGGAAAACTAAAGTATCATGGGAGAAAACCCCATGAATTCTATATGCTCTATTCCCCTAATGCTGGAGTCTTGCAGTTCTCTTTTTTTTTTTTTTTTTTTAAGATTTTATTTACTTATTCATGAGAGACACAGAGAAAGAGAGAGGCAGAGACATAAGCAGAGGGAGAAACAGGCTCCATGCAGGGAGCCCCATGCCAGACTCGATTCCTGGGGCCACGCCCTGAGCCAAAGGCAGACGCTCAACTGCTGAGCCACCCAGACGTCCTAGTTCTCAATGATTGGCAAATAGTCTTGCCGGAAGTTCTGATTCATCTTCTGAGGGAGGGGCCGTTGCCCCAGGAGGACTGCAGTGCTCTTGCCAGGGGGCCAGGTTTAGTAATCTGCTCCAGATTGCTCTAGGTAGCTCTTGTTCCTGAAGGCTTTCCATGCCACTTTAGAGGAGGAGAGTGAAAATGGCCCCAATCTCCAGCCCCTGAGCCTGAGGGCTTGGGTCCCACTCCTCAGAGCACCCTCAGGGAAAAGCAGTCAATTCCTCCTGTCTCCCTGGTCTCTGTCTGCACTCCATGCTCACGCAGCCTGTGACTGAGCCTATCTATCTCAGGCATGTGGCCCCCAATGGAATCTCCAAACCCTGCAGACTCCTGCTTGTGTGCACCTGCTCCACTCTTCCCAGGGGAGGAAATAAGGTCTCCCCGGTTCTACCACTCACTAGGCCCCTACTTGGGTAGGAATCACTGGGACTGTGCCCTG
Organism: Vulpes lagopus; assembly: GCF_018345385.1. Classification (NCBI taxonomy): domain Eukaryota; kingdom Metazoa; phylum Chordata; class Mammalia; order Carnivora; family Canidae; genus Vulpes; species Vulpes lagopus. The sequence continues at coordinate 76,915,384 of NC_054826.1, forward strand.
CTTTGTGGTTTATGTCAATCCCAAACTGAAAGCCTATTCCTGGGCTCACTGATTGCAGTCAGCTTCCCCAGTCCGATGTCTGGGAACTCTGCTGCACTCAGGTACCCCAGGTCTCTCTGTGATCCCAGGGATCCTAAGACCACACTCTACTCCCTACAATTCTACCCCCAATTTAGCCACCTGAATGCCTTTCAGGTGGGTACACGCGTCCCCAGAGCAGACTTCTAAAAGTTCTGATTTTGTGCTCCACTGCTCTTGCTTTCCGGAAGTAGGCTGTTGAAGGCTGCTTGCCTCCAAAGTTTATCTTCCCTTTGATCACCCGGGATTCACTTCTCTGCACTTCCTACGTTGCAGAAAGGGGTCCCTTTTCTATTCACAGTGTTGCAGCTATTCTTTTCTTAGATCTCTGGTTGAGTTTGCAGGTGTTCAGAAGGATTTAATAGCTATCTAACTGAATTCTTGGGACCAGACAAAACTAAGGTCTCCTACTTCTCTGCTGTCTTGGGAAAATCTCCATGCAACTTTATTTTTGACATTTCCCAAGAATCACAGTATTTTTAAGCTGAGAAAGCCTTTAAAACCCATCAAATCTATCTTCCTTCTATTTAGGACACTGAAGTCATGAAAGGTTTAGCTATTTACTATACAGGTTGAATCTGTGAATGGTAGAACTGAGGCATTTCCAGGCCCCTGAATTCCCTATTTGTACTTTTTCCTATGTTATGCTATTCTTTAGGCATTTAAGCTTTCAACATTTTAGTTGTTGATGAAAACTACCTCTGATGGGTGATATACATTTCAAAATTTAACTTTCTTTGTAACTCAATTCTGAATATTCTATTTTTGCTCATTACATTGACCATATCTAATTAGTTTTGTGGCATAATCCATGTCCTATTGGTTGTAGGACTCTCTGTTTACTATTTTGGTTGAAAGTCTCAATATTACCATTAATTTTTAATGATTTTTTTGAGGACCATTAAGAAGTTAGTTGGTTTCTTTGCAAAGTCAAGCCCAGTAACAACAGGTCCAGCAGTGACCTGAGTTGAATCCTCTGCTGAGGGATTAATACCAAATATAGAAACACAGCAGCTCCGACTGCTCCAGGGCCCAAGGGAATGTGGCTCTCTCTGGATGTGCATAAACTGTCTACATATGATGAGTAGCTCATAACGTCCATAGAAGATGGAGCTATGGAGCTAAGTCATTGTCTCAAGGAAGTGACAGGGGCAAATATTATTTTATACTAGTATGCACTTAGTATTTAGGAATAGTTGTAGAGTGAGACATTATGCTTTTGGAACTATAAATACATCTGCTGTTTTCAGTACCAGTAAACAGTATTCCTGACCAACTTCAGCAAAGTAGGACTTTGAGTTATTTTTCCAGTATAATTGGTAGCTAATACATTTTACTAAGTTTCATGAGCCCACATTTGTGAGCCTGCTAGGAAGACAGCTGGGGGGTGGAGAGAGAAAGGCAGAAAGGAGAAGGGCAAGGACAAAGTAAAGGGAAGACAAGACTCTAAGATTTTTCTGTACTACTGCTGAGCAAAAAAAGGTCACAATTGCTCCATATTTGGATTTTATCCAGTTTTTACCTAGCTGGCTAATAGTGGCTCATCAGCAACATGCTTCAAGCTAGTATTTCTTAATCTCTTTGTTCTCCTCTAAGCCATACAAGATGGATGATGGCTGGGGTATGGAATCGTCCATCTGTGTGTCAGGGTTACAAGCAGTTAGTGCAAAAGCTGCAACAAGTCTTTGCATTAGACTTGTTGATTAAGTTAACTTAATCTCCACTGAACAATGCAGTTAGGAATGCATGTAAAAGAGTGATGCTGTAGTATAAAAAACTTGGATCAGCTCTAATTTATTATTTAGAAATTAAATTATTCACAAATGTCAATATTTGACAAATGACTTGCAAGTTGCAACATACCTCATAGTTAATCACATCATGCCATGGTGTCAAAACAGCACAGGCAAAGATTGTTGCTTGAATTAGCTAAATTAAGTAGCCACTTTTTGTTCCTTGAAAATGCCAGAATTCTCTCATTCTCTCACTCCCCTTTTTAATAGCTGATATATATATATATATATATATATATATATATATATATATCTCCAAGAAGTATAGATTAATGATTTGTTGAGATGAAAATTATAAATATCTGGTGTTATTATCTGTGGCAGTTTAAAGATGTTTAGAAATTCTTTGTCTTTTGACACTCCACCATTGGGTTGTGTATTATCCTGCCCTTGAATCCACGCTGACTTGTATTTGCCTTTGACCAACAGAGTATGGCAGCAGAGATATTATACCATCTAAGCCAAATCTATAAGTGAATTGGCAGTTTCTGCCATGGTCTTTTGGATATCAGCTGCCATGTAAGAAGATGGGCTGCCCACAGACCATTATACTGTAAGGAGGTCAAGCCACTCAGTGAGGCACTGAAGGTTAATATGCCATGTGAGAGAGGTCAACAAGCATTGAGTTATTGGCTATGTGAGTGAAGCAGCCATTTTGGAAGGCAGTCCTCCAGCCCCACCTGGTTTAGCCTGACACTACATGGATCACAGATGAACTGCCTAGGTGAACTCCTCCAAAATTCGTGACTCTCAAAATCAAGAGCAAAATAAAATGGTTGTTTTAAGTCATGAAAGTAACTGAACCAAAACAATGCCCATGGGTTGAGAATTTTAAAGATATGCCAAATATTGTTGTGAACAAAGGTATTTATGTAAGGTGATTACCAGTTGAAATGTGTGCAGGTTGACAAGGGCCAAAGCTCAGAGACCATGTATAAAGAAATGATGCTATTAAGACTTAAAAACAGAAAAGTAGCTAAAGGGAACCATGAGTAAAGGAAAAACAAACTTAGAAATTTCTCTTTGAAAGTGTAGAAGCAATAATGGAGGGAAAAATACATTTTCTACTTCCTAGAACAAAGAAGGAATTGCTGAGTGAGCCCCAGATATCTTGGATATGTTCTGCTTATGTGTACCCAAGAAAGTGTGAGGTTGTCCTTCTCAACTGGATGACCCATTAAATTGCTATCTGTGTTTGACCAGAGCTTCGAATATATCACTTTGTTGGAAGAAGAGAGTGCTGAAAAGGATACAAATGTCATTCTCACCTTGAAGTGATTCGTGTCTTCAAGCTCTTACCTGGTAACCCTAAGGCCCCCATTTTGCTCTCACCCTAGCACCACCCCAAAATTTGGCCAAAGCCCTTTTCATCATTTCTTTTTTTCCTACCTACCTTCCCTAAAGTAAAATAATTTCAAATATTCTAAGTTTTCATATATTAAATAATTATTTAATATGCCTTCTCTGATTTATATAATTCTTAAAAATTATGCATTGAATAAAAGTATATTTATTGTATCCTCCAAGTTTCTGGGAGGACTATATCCAGAGAGTACTGATTATATTAAACTGGGAGGGATAGTCAATATAATTTTTGCTAAAATATATATTGTAAAAGATTTTGAAAGATTGTATTCAGTAGCATGAAATGTCAGATCAAACAACATAGAATCTCATAGGCATGTATGAAATGCTGGAACTTGGTTCAACAAACCAATTACCCTTCTTCTGGATGGCATTGATGTGGATATGGAGTAGCAGCTGACTCCAACAGTCTGAGTCTCTGGTATGATGCAACTACCCAGACCACTTACATTGATCTTGGGCCACATGCAAAGAGTATAATGGTAAAAAGAAAGAGATAAAACTGGATTTCACTCTTCACTGAACAAACTTCACCTGGAGTAATATGTCCAGCATAGTGATTGCACTTTAAGAAGACATCACAGATTATCCAATGCTACATGACCAAGAGGGATGTTGAAGGGATTCAAAGTCGTGCCAAATGAGAATCTACAGCAGGAAGGGGAATATGTGACCAGTGGACCAGAAGATAGGGCAGATTAATTTTTAGAGGTATTCAGCCAGAGGTGGAAGTAATAAGAAGTAGAAAACTGAAATGGAAAAAAAAAAATTTTTTTTTTTCAAGAATTAGAGAAGTCCAATAAAGGACTTTTATGAGGCGTGAATTTCTTGTCCCTGAGAGTTTCAAGTAAGAGTTGGGGATTGTCCTAGTACAAGTTTAGGTACTAAAAAACAGTGATATCAGATAACTTCTGAGACTCCTGAGAATCACATCAACTGGAAGCACGTATTTGGTTATCTGAAAATTAATTCAAGGCAAGGTGCTAATAAATGTGTTTTTCTCCTCTAAATTTATGTTTTGATAGGGTGCTCTAGGTCAATAATTCCACTATGATGCCCCCATCCTTTCCCATGGCAAACAGTCCCAGCATTTTCTGGTTGGTCCCTACCTCAGAAATAAATAATGTTCTGGGCAGCCAGTATCATCAATCTTGCATAATGACATGAAATCTCTTTGTTATCCCTGTAAGGCAAAGGAAGGAATGTCTAATACAGGAAAGCCTCATTACCTGAGGATAACTTGTCTTGGACAAAACCCACTTACAATGAATCACTTAAAACAGAAACTAGTATTTCAAAGTAAATAGAAAAAGTAAGGAGGTGAATAGAACAGTATCCTTAAAAAAATGAAGCTAAATATTCACTCCTTCCATTTCATTACTAAATATTTACTGAGTAGCTATTATGGTAGACACCATTTATGGCTCTGAGGTTAGTTAGAGTGGTGAATAAGACTCCCAAATCCTTGTTCTCAAAGAATACCCATTCTAGTGGGGGAGGTAGTTATAACACAAATAGACAAACCATACTAGATATCAGGTAGTAACAGCTCTTATGAAGAAAATAAAGCAAAATAAAGTGATGGAAGCTGCTGATTTAGAGAATGAAGTCAGGGAAGCTCCCTGGGTGAAGCCCATTTAAATAGGTCTGGGGTGTTCCTAATAGGAAATAGCAAGTGCTACAGTCCTAGGGAGGTATCAAGTTCACCTGCTGTGATAGCAGCAGAGAGGCCAAATGGTTGGAGCTAATTTCAAAATTGTCTCCAGGACCAGGGTGCATAAGGTAGGTCATGGTAAGCAGTAAAGAAATTATGAAGATATTCTTAACTTATATTATGGATATAATTGTAATTCCTGGAAACAATAAAGAATAAATCATGTCAATTGGAGAGGTTATATGTACTTTTTTCTAAAAAACATTAATAGCTCAAAAGGATAACTTTCACCTTAGATTTGATACTCATTGCATAATTATAAAAGACAGCATTTACAACATTAAGATTTTCATAAATTTTTCCAAGGGCCACTCTTAATCCTTTAATATTAAACTCATTCCCTTTGAAATTAACATGCCACTATCTTTGTTAATTTTATATTCTTTGATTGTTAGTGCCAAAACTTCACTTGTCACTGGTTTTGAATGCAATTCAAACCATTCTCTGACATCACTTCCACTGATTTCATGAGATCCTAAAATTTCATTTGGAATCAGTTTACATTGTATCTGTGTTCTATTGTCAGATGAATCAGAGGGAGATTGTTAGACAACAATGGACTTGCTATATGCTAGCATTAATTAGGGAGAGATGTTTGAATGGAGACCAGTATCAACCAGTTGGCCATCAGTTTATATTTTTGCTATCATGACTTTGCTTTGTTGGGCATCTTTGAATCTTTAGGAGCTTAGATGTTGATCACTCAGATAATGAGGGCTCTCTGGTCACAGCCTCAAATATTGGGGCTGGTAAGAGTAAAGATTAGAAGACAATGATTCAGGAGAGTATTCTTTTTGGAAAATTATCTTTTTGGGCAAAAGTCCTCTCTTTCCACAGGGAAGCTCAGTTATTCCCAAGAGTCTTGATAGGAAACTACCAAGTTAGTGTCCAGGCCAGTAAAGCAGGCAACTCTGTTGACTTCCTGGCATTGTAAAGATTCTGGCTCCCTGCCACAGTGTCTAGCAGAAAGTGATTTCTCAGAATTAAATGTTCCTCCAGAGATGTGCAAGTATTGTAAATCAAAGAGTTGTAAAGTGAGCACAAAGCCATTCTGGATGGAGCTCGTTTCATTTTAAGAGCAGCCCATCAACATTTAGTGAAGTTTTCATTTTTATTGTCCTTTTAAAAAATATATTAAATACTAAGCCATTATGGAAAATAGAAAGAAAATACCTTCTGTAAACCTACTGCCTAAGCATAGCAGTTTATTCATCCTGTTCCAACATTTAAGTTTATATATTCTTAGTTATTATAATAATAATGAAAATTATGATGCTAAGAGCAACCACTGGCCTTTTTTTTTGTTGTTGTTTTCAGTCATATCATTTAATCTTCACTAGAACCCGTAAGATAGGTCTTTATTGTCTTCACTGTACAGATGAGGAAACTGAGGCATGGAGTGATTGAGTTCCAACTACTACTAACTGGTGGGTCTTAAACTCTGGCAACTCTAGAAATTTCTTTCTTGACCACTACATTATTGCTTTATATTTTGCATATAGTCAAGCCAGTACACTAGAATTAATATTTTTTTCAATTACAATAAAAAACTATTGTTATTAAATCTGAAATTCAGATGTTGGTTTTAAGAGTACTGATAGAAAAAGTAAAACATTGAAACTTCTAACATGTAAATGGATTAGCTATATTCAAATCCAGCTTCTTCATTTCCCCTTGTTCCACTTAAAAAATAAGGTTGTACATATCATCGTATATACATTGTATGTTATATATACATATATACACACACACACATACATACACATTTACTTGAAATAATTTTGACGACAGAGGCGATATCTGTCTTGTTCATAGCTATGGAACAGTGACAAGCATGTAATATCACTTGGTTATTCATATATTGTTCAATAAATAATTGTACCAGTGAATCTGTTTTTGCAGTTTTTCCCTGATATACTCAGGAACTCTTTCCTCAAAATTCTTAATTCAACGTGATGTTAATAGATAATATATTTAACAAAGACTGTTGGGTCTTCAAAGAGTTTGAGAAAAATATTGGTTAAAAAAGATGAAATAGTTTTTTTTTGCAAACTGCTGCAGCTACTCAGTGAAACAGTATGGAATTACCTCAAAAAGCTAAAAACAGAACTACCCATGATCCAGTAATTGCACTACTAGGTATTTATCTAAAGGGTACAAAAATACTAATTCAAAGGGATGCATGCACCCTTATGTTTGTGGCGGCATTATCTAAAATATGTTTCCAAATTATGGAAACAGCCCAAGTGTCCATCAGCTAATGAATGGATAAAGAATAGGTGATATATATGCAAAAGAATATTACTCAGCCATAAAAATGAAATCTTGCCATTTGCAATGATGTGGATGGAGCTAGTGAGTGTTATGCTAAGGGAAGTAAGTCAGTCAGAAAAAGATATATACTATACAATTTCACTCATATGTGGAATTTAAGAAATAAAACAAATGAGCAAAGGGGAAGAGAGAGAGAGAAACAAACCAAGAATCAGACTCTCAACTACAGAGGGCAATCTGATGGTTACCAGAAGGAGGGGGGTGAGGGGATGGGTGAAATAGGTGATGGGGATGTGCACTTGTCCATGATGAGCACCAGGTGTTGTATAGAAGTGTTGAATCACTATATTGTACACCTGAAACTAATATTACAATGTATGTGAATTAACTGGAATTTAAATAAAAAACTAAAAATAAAAAAAAACAGGCTAAAAAGTAATGAAAAAAATAGGAACACTTTTTTTGCTGTGTAATGTGCATTGTGGATTTATAATATACAGTTGACTTTTGAACAATGTAGGGGTTAGGAGCACTGACCTCCATACAGTTGAAAATTCATGTGTAACTTTTGACTCCTTAAATCTTTACTAATAGCCTATTGTTGACTGAAAGCCTTACTGATAACATAGTCAATTAACATGTATTTTGTATGTTATATGTATTATATGCATTCTTACAACAAAGTAAGCTAGAAAAAAAGAATATGTTATTAAGAAAATCATAAGGAGGGCAGCCCCGGTGGCCCAGTGGTTTTGCGCCGCCTTCGGCCCAGGGTGTGATCCTGGACACCCTGGATTGAGTCCCACATCAGGCTCCCTGCATGGAGCCTGCTTCTCTCTCTGCCTGTGTCTCTGCCTCTCTCTCTCTCTCTCTGTCATGAATAAATAAATAAATAAATCTTTAAAAAAATCATAAGGAAGAAAAGATACATTATAGTACTATATTTATCCCCTCCCTCCCCCCCCCCCCCGAAAAAGTCTGTACGTTCAAACACATGCTGTTCAAGGGTCAACTTTCAAAAACTTAATTTTGACCATGTAACACTCTTTTTTCTTTTCTTGGACCATTTGGGAAACTGGAATTCCACTGAGGACACCTTGGGAAACATTCATCTAAAACTTAACTTCTTCCAGAATGCCAATAGTTTTTTTTCTGCTTGTCTTTTTGAGCTCACTTTAAGCTGCTGTTTGGTCACATGGGGTCTCCAGAATAACCAGATGGTGAATGATTATTCATCAGTATTGCTCTATTCCTAGTTGGATAATACAAAATGTTAAAATAAAGCGCCAGACACTATAAAAATAAATTCTACGTCTAATTTAAGACGAAAACTAATATGTTAGAAGAACTGGCTAAGAAGTAAAAAAAGTGGTTGATTGTATATACTCCCCATAAGAGTTTTTTTTTTTTTTTCTGGGATATTTTTGTTTTTTAAGTAAAATCAGCTATATCAACAAATTGTTTTCAATGCATAAGAGTACCTGCTAAAATCTAATTTAGGTCCATACTATTCATGAGCTGCTGAAAATTCTTATTCCTTTCCTGTGGACATTTTTGAATACCTGCACTTATTTTACATAGTTGTTATGTTATTTGCAAACGGCCCCACCTTATTTCATATTGTTCAAGTCCTGTTTCAAAGTTAAAGTGTAACATTTTCCCATTTCAAATGGATCACTGAGAACACTTAGTGAGAAAAGTATGAGCATTCTCTGCGTTAGAACATGAGGAATCAGCACCATAGACAATGAGTAAAAGGGGTTTCTGAACACTGACAACCTTCAAATCTTTACAGCAGTGCCAAGAGCACTGGATATAGACTTACCTTTATTGGTCTCAGTAAAATAGAAAGAATAGACCTCAATTTTTTTTTTTTTTTTTGTAGGCTGCTCACATTCTGGAATTTTTTTTTGTATTTTTTTTATTGGATTTCGATTTGCCAACATATAGCATAACACCCAGTGCTCATCCCGTTAAGTGCCCTCTCAGTGCCGGTCACCCAGTCACCCCATCCCCCAGCCTACCTCCCTTTCCACTACCCCTTGTTCATTTCCCAAAGTTAGGAAAGACCTCAGTTTGTGACAGCTAAATAATGAATACATTTATATAGTGACGAGGCTATGTCTGACTCTCCTGAACCTAACTCATATGAGGCAGTGGTATATATATATTTATATATATAAATTTATTAATGGGGGAACCTATAAGATAGTGTTGCTTTGGAACCAAGATAATATGAATTTTCCCAGGCATTTAGAAAACTATTCGTATAAAGATTCTTAGGTTAGGTACAAAATTGATTAAAGTTGTACAATGCAATAATACCATAAACACTTAGGTTATATTCTTCTCTGGACAGATTGGACAAAATGTACAACTTCACACCTAACTCCAGTGTCTGAGGTCTAACCCATGGTGAGCCGCAACCTTGAACACAAGTACATTTTCCTAGAGAAGGAAGCAGGCCTTGGGTGGATCTGTGAAACAATGCCTCAGTGTGACACTGAAAGGTCATGCTTTCCCTCCTTATTACCAAGCTCTGGGCAATTTTTCTAATTATCCAAAAGTAAACATTTGAAGGTTTCTTGTTATAAATGAAGTCCCCGCCTGCCACAGTTTGGACTAAAACACACCATCTTGGCCGCTTCTGGGAGCCGAGAGATTAAAAAGGGGGGGGGGGGGGGGGCTGAGGAATCAACTTAAATTCAAGAATCGAAATCAGCATCTTTCACTGATGACTGTTCATTTCTTATCAAGGTCAAGCTGGCAGGAGAAAGGACGATGGAAAGAGGGCAGGACAAACATCCCCAGGGGAACAAGCGAGTGGGCCCGCAGCCTCCCCTTCCCCCTGCACTCCGCCTTTCTTTAAAGGGGAGGGCATTTGTGGATTCCCGCTCTCCCCTTTGTGGGAGCGCTGGGAGCGCAGCTCGGCCGGGCTGCTCTGGGCGTAGCACCCCCCCCCACGCGGCCCCCCAGTAGCCAGAACTGCAGGGAATAAACGCTCCTGTCGCCCCGCGTGGGCTCATTCACAGCCCTGTGCGCCGGGCCGGGCGCTTCCCCTCCGGGCCCGAAACGGCGGGGCGGGCAGAGCGGGTGCGGTGCAGTGAGCCCTCCTGGAAGGTCCCTCCTTTTTCTAGGGCAATAAAAAGCAAGACACACGCACGCACACACGCACACACGCACACAGAGCAAAACCGCAGCTCTGCCCTCCTCCCCGCCTCGTTCCCTCCCGACGGATGAATCTCTGCCAGCCTCCGGCCCTAGAGGGGGTAGGTAGCTCTGTAAATTGGCAGGAGACGTCGGGAAGAAAGCCGGTCCCGCAGCGGCCTCGGCGCCGAGGCAAAGCCAGCCCGGGGGCGGCGGGCACCGCGGGCCGGGCCTGAGCGAGGCCGGGGTCGCGCGGAGCCCCGGGCGCCCCCCGCGGGGATCCCGGCCGCCGCGCCGCGCCGCGCCGCGCCCCGCCCCGCCCCGTCCCCGCAGCCTCGGGGCTGCCGGGCTTTGTGGTCCGCGCGTGCGGCCGGCCCGGCTGGGGGTGCCGTTGCGAGCATGTGCAGACGGCAGCCCGAGGCAGAGCGAGCGCGCCGGCCGAGCCCGGGGACCCGCCGTGCAATGCCATGTTCGCGCGCGCGCTCTAACCCCCGGAGAGCTGGCAGGGAGACGGCTCCCCGGCCGGACCTGGCTGATGTTTTCTTGTTTCTGTTTCAGCCTTCAGGATAATTCCTTCAGCAACACCGCTGGAACAGAGTAAGTGATCCTTGCCGTTAAAATAACACTTGCATGCCTTTCCCTGGAAGCAACTGTCGTGAAGGTATCCTGGAGCGTCCGCAGCCGCTCCTCGCTTTGGAGGCATTGTCTCCCGCAGTCGGGGCCGTGACGACCGCGAGAGGTGCTGGTGATGGGGCCCAGGAAGCCTTACAGGTTGAAATCAGCCTTTTAGCAGCTATGGGAGAGATGTTCCAGCAAGCTAATTGTTTGCAGTTCTCTAAGCTATGTGTTCTTGGAGCTCAGGTTTTTTTTTTTGTTTTTTGTTTTTGATCTATTTGACATGTCAGAAAGGAAGCTTTGTTGTATTTTGCCAACATTGGTGTCAGTTTTCACGGAGCAGGCTGTATACATTGACAACAAATAGGAGATAGATGTGAAATGACTTGAGTTGAATTCCACTGTGTGATAAACAGGCTAAACTTATTCTCACCCTCTCTTGTCTACAGATTTTTGAGACACAGTGAACTTTTCTTGGGTGCCCTTTGTCATTTTTGTCTTCTGACCTCACAGATCTGGCTATAGGAGAAATGAATCATCTTGTCCTCTGGTTTCAGCTGCTGTTTGGGGCAACTAACAGCGTTTGAACATGGAGTGAAGGAGGATAATATTTTACTCAAGGCTAGAAGTCAGAGTATGTTTTATTGGATAGTTATAGCTCACAATTTTAATAGTTGTTCTCCCTTCCTTAATGTTTTTCTAATACATATGTGTTAAAAAACAATAGGCAGTATATTGTACTAATATTATATGTAATTTATGTACAATTTACATATATATATATATATATATATATACATGTCCATGAAATATCTATACTTCATTAGTCTAGAGAGAGACTAATTCATGATGTTTACTTCTGGGACCTTTTGGTAGAAATCACTCAACAGCTTTTCAGGCAAAAAGGTTGTATACTCAACCATGTTTTAAAAATGCTGCAGGGTTGTTGTGGAAAGGACAGTAACTTGGGAACTGTTTGCTAAAGTTTCCTAAAAGGCAGATAAAGGTGGGAAGAGATGTGAGCCTGAAGTCTTCCCACTGCCACAATGAGTTGGTATTGGAGGGGTAAGACTCCAGGGCTTCCCAGGCCCATTTGTTTCCCACATCCTTTTGTTTCTGTGTTTGGATATGCTGCATTCTTAGTGTCAAGCTTTGGGCTCACTTACGTGCAGTTCCTTAAAGAACTACAACCTGTGATTGACTTCAGAAGATCCCATATAAAATATATGCCAGATAAAATACTCACTGGGATCCACATCTCCACATCTGTTAAGGAGATTGCTGCAACTTTGGTTTTCTAAGAGCCTGAGAGAGAGGAAGGGACGTGTGCCAACTGTGATTTCCTGGTTCAGGTGCACAGGGGTTGCTGTCCTACCTTTACTGTGCTTATAAACACCAAGCGCTTTCTGTGCCTGACTCTTGGGAGCCCTGTGTGGCTAAATCCCCAGAGTTAGCCTCAGGCATAACAGCTTCAAAATGGAGATACTCAGTTCCAGATTTCACACGGACAATTTTTTTTTTTTTTAAGATTTTACACTTAATTATGGGGCATGTCTGGTACCTTATCTTTGGACTCTCCTTGGGGAGTTCTGATTACATAAGATCCTGTTGTTGTTTTCAGAGAAGTGACAGTGATTTATTTTAAAAGGTACTGAGTGACAACTGGAATGCCATCTGGCCAATCTAAAAATCTAAAGAGGATATTTAAAACATACCAAAAGCTTCACAGGTGTAACATAACACAGAGTAGGGTCATTTAAAAACTTGTCATTGCCTAATATAACACTTTCTCCTCCTCTCAGTAATATGAAGCATTTTCCTTGGTTCTTTGGTCATTACCCCAAAGCCAACAGGACCAGGATCACTGTGCTGAGACACAGATGTAGCAGGTGCTCAGTGAATATTTGGGTGTGGTCCTAATGTACACAGAGGAGGCTTTTGCATGGAAACTTCCTCTCCTCTTTTCCCCATCCCTTCCCATTTCCTCTTAGCCACACTCATTTTCCTCAGTGTCTGAACTTATACCTGGAGATAATTTCTTTGGGATTAAAGCCTCTTGCGGTGGCCCTTATTAAAATGGAAATTTAAAAGTCTAGGACCCTGGGAGGTGAACTCAGGTTGCTATTAATACTTTAATATAAGTTATGTTATCAGGCAGTCTAGCCTGGTAGGGTTTGGCTTGGCTAGTTTGGGCCCTGTCAGAGTTAAAGGGAAGGGGAATTGGGAGAGACTCGAGGGTAGAGTTTATTCTCTCCTCACTTTTTCGCTGGCCTGGCATTGTCTGTGCAGCTCTGGACCAATTCAGTTTCTTTTTCTACCCAAATTCTTCCAAGATCAGAATGGCCTTGGCCTTCCCTTCTGTATCTGCAGGGCCCTTTCATCTATTTTTCCATGGTCATTTCCTATGTTGCCCTGGCTACACTGGTATTTGAAACGAAGACTGGCCAGCAGTGAAGTTTGCAATGAATTAGTTATCATCCAAAGCAGTGTTTCTCAAAACAAATCGATCATCAATATGAACTGGAGAAGTAAATTGGGGCTGGTGAAAGATCAAGTTTTTAGAGCTTTATCCTAGAACGTAGGATATCCTAGAACCTAGAATGGGTGATTGTGCTGGAGTCATGTCAGTGCTGGTCTGCGTTTTGTGAACCTTTAGGTCAGTGTTAAACTTTTTTAGAAGCATAGTAGTTATTTTTGTGTGTGTTTTGGGAGGCAATCCTGTTTAAAAATTCACATTCCTGGGCCTCACCTCCAGGGATCCAGCTGATTTAGTGAGGCTGAGGTACATGTGGGGCCCATGTGGGCTCCCAGGTAATGCTGATGCAGGTGGTTCCAGAGACACTCTTTGAGAAATCTCATAGGATTGCAGGTTGCAATCCTGCTTTCCTGAAAGCAAAGTTGCAGAGGTGCAGCCTGCAATCCTATGAGATTTCTCAAAGAGTGTCACTAGTGGGTAAATAGAAGTTCCCTTTCTGGCACAACTACACTTTATCTAATAACCAATCTGAGGCCTCTCTTCTAACTTATGCCAAGTCAAAAAAGAGAACCTCTCATGGACACTTCTTTCACCACCATTATTCTAAGAAACAAGTCTCTGCCTTGGACTCAGGGCAATCCCTTCACCTCTTGTGTGAAGGTGGCCCCTACTTCATTTCATTGGCAGGCTTAGTTGAGTTGCTATGAAAGAGATGGTGCGCTGGGAAGTACCACAGAAATTTTTCTGATTTATGGTTGTGCTACTCAGGTAAAAACCCTGAGCATTTCACAAAGAAGTGATTGCAAGGACAAATTTTCCATACAGCGTCTGGGTAACCACAGATCAAGAACCCTGGGACTTAGAACCTAGTTGATGAAAACTTCAAAGGAAGTCATTTAATAGAAGTGCTTCTCACATTTTTATTACTATGAACAATAGTAAGAAAAACATTTTGTATCACAATCCAATGCACACATATATACATGATTTATTTAAATAAGTTCTGTGAAATAACACTTAACTCTTATTATACTGATATTTTCCATTCTGTTTCTCTGACAACAATAACAAAATGATGCCATTATGTAATTTCAAGACCTACTAATAGGTCACAATTTACATTTGGAAAAACATTGCACTAAAAGATGCCCAGTTTTGAGTATTCAAGGAGATCATTAAAGAAATTGGTCTTTAAATTCCTATACTGGGGCTATATTAGAGGAAGAGGATGCCATGCCCAAGACCATTTGGGCACTCGGTCTGAGCTGATTTTCTTCAGGAGTGGGGATATTTGGATATAGGTTGCCACTGTGGAATCCAATTTTACAGCTGGGCCAACATTGTACAGAGGCTTCTATGCAAGGAATCAGTAGAAGAGTCATAAAGGAGATGTTAATTCAGTAAAACTTAATGGTATTTATCAAAACAAGTGTAAAACCCAACTGAACTAAAAGAACTGGTATATGTGTCCCAGGTCAGCCTGTAGACAGATCTATTTCATGGCTATATCTGTGACCTAGGAATTGTTTCTTTGAGCAATGACTGAAGTCATTCAATAGGCCTTGAAATTGGATCAGCTAATTAGGGTCTGGCCTTGTACTTAAGAAAGCATGCGCAATTTTGTATGTTCTGGTGCCGAGTTTCCATTTTTACCTAATTGTACTTTGAAAAGAAAGGTTAATAAATCAAGTGAGGGGGAGAAAAATAAGTTCTTGCCAAATTCCCAAACAATAGGTATTGTTGAGCTCTAGGGTTGATCCTCTGTTTGAACCCTAGTTCTTTAGAAGCAAAAGCTCTAGATTTCTGTTCTTCACTGATTTTTCTACTTAGTGAGGTTACTTTTATTGGGAAACATTTTCATTCACATTACAAAGTTTAGATGATCTATTAAAGTGAATGCCTCTAATGGAGGAGAACAAGGCAATACTTATGAATTCAAGTGTTATTTTCATGAGATGGAGGGAATTGTTTACTGACAGTCAAAAACATGAGAAAGCAAGAAAATTTAATTATTTGATTAAAAGGAGTATTATGTTAACTGATTTTTTTTTTTAAACTACCATCAGAAACAAGGTATTTCAGCAGGCAGAGAGAGTTAGGATCTAGGTGACCTTTGTTTAATTCATTAAAGTACATCATTTAAAAGGGGTAGTAACAGGGAAGAGGACTGGAGCTTTTGTCAATTTGTTCTGTGGATAAGTTATGTAACGTAAGTAAGGAATATTTAAAAATTGTGAATGATTTCATATAGTATATTATTATATTATGGTTATATTTATATATGCAGGTATTCTTTTATTTGTATCTACTTATTACCTTGTGACTCTCTCAGAGCAGGGTCCAGGTTTTTCTCAACATTGTGTCCTTCAGGAGTAGTACTACTGAAAGTATGGGCCCCCAAATTGTTTGTAACTCATCTGAGACAAGAAAGGGTACAGAAATAGGGAGTAAGCATTTAATAACTTTTATGGGAATTCGGCATTTCTGTAACACTTTTACCAAACTACCATAGTGGATTGGAACTAAAAAACTGGTCAAGAGCAGCCCGGGTGGCTCAGTGGTTTAGCGCCTGCCTTCAGCCCAGGGTGTGATCATGGAGACCCGGGATCGAGTCCCACGTCGGGCTCCCTGCGTGGAGCCTGCTTCTCCCTCTGCCTGTCTCTCTGACTGTCTCTTTCTCTCACTCTGTGTCTCTCATGAGTAAACAAATAAAATCTTTAAAAAAAAAAAAAAAAAAAAAGAAAGAAAAACTGGTCCTGAATCCCAAAGAGTCTAAAATGCACAGCTCTAATACCTAATGAGTACCTGAAAGGCAGTAAATGTTCAAGAATGCTTGTTAAATTATTTCCAGTCTTGCTCAGGGGCCAGATTTAACGATAGACCATTCAAACATTTATTGAATACCCACTCTGGGGTAGCACTGTGGGTACTGTGGCAGTATATCTAGAAAAGATAACTTCTTTTCTTGGAATTAGCAACTAATTAAAAGATGTCAGAGGTACAAAGGAATTGCATAGAAGTGTTAGGCAAGATAGAGTTGGTTACCAAAACTTCAGAATAAAGAGTAAACATGTAGGTATAAGGTTGAAGTAGGTATGTAGCCTATGGGTGAACTTGGCTGGGAAGGTTCATGGAACTTGTGAGATTTCACTTGGGCAGTGAAGGATGAGTAGGAGTTGAA
The DNA here is from genome assembly GCF_018345385.1 of Vulpes lagopus. Taxonomy (NCBI): domain Eukaryota; kingdom Metazoa; phylum Chordata; class Mammalia; order Carnivora; family Canidae; genus Vulpes; species Vulpes lagopus. Next base: position 76,932,027 of record NC_054826.1, read on the forward strand.
GGTGGAAAAAGTATTCCAGGCTGGAGTAGGGTGGGAATGACTGAGAACAGGAACAAAGGCTCCCTCCTACACTTGAGTGACAGAATGTTCCTACTCTAGATTCCCACTCCCCCCCACCCCCCCAGGAGGTGTGGCACATTGGAGATTTTTCAACATAGAAGAGCCACGAATTTTTGATTAGGTCATTCCAGAAGTTTTGTGATGAGGAAGGGAATTGAGAAAGTCTGGAGGTCAATGGAGGAAGCCAAATGGGAGCTGGTGTGGTTTGGGACTGCCTGAGGAGGAGGAAATTTCAAGAGGTGTGTAGCGAAGGCTCTTTTGAGCCAAAAAGAATCCACCAATCTTGGTGTTAGATGTCCCCTCAAGTGGCTTGAACAGTTGGGTCCTTGCCAAGATCTTGTTAGTTTAGGTGATGCAGAGCAGTGGATGAAAAAGGAGTGTTACCTCTGGTTCTGAACTTTTAAAATCACATGACACAATAACATTGGTCTCATTCTCTGGTAGACATGCCGGGAGTTGGAGCTAGTTTGAATGAGAGTGGTGAGGGTTGTTCTATTTTGTAGTTTACCGTGCTTTCTAATCCTAGACTCTGGCTGTTTCTGCTACTGCAGACAGTTGGATCTGATGTGGTTTTGTTCCTTCTTTCCAGGTGTGACGAAGACACAGTCTCCCTACATGAAGACCAGACTGATTGCTCCAGTATCAGGTGTGACCCACTATTGCTTGGCTCTTAATTATAAAGGACAGAAACTGTGTGGGTCTGGGGTCTTTAGACATTTCTCTGAATTGTAATCACTTGTTCTTGTGTGTAAATTCTTGTAATAAACTATCAGTTCTTAAGAAAGTTTTTTGTCTTGTCCCCTTTTGGGTATTCCCCTTTTACCCTGGGCAGTACCTTTTCTGTGGGGAACACTCAGGAAATGCCTGCTGAATTCAATATTGATTATCCCATCTCACTGTTCCTGTCTAGAGACCCTATGGAAGAGGTTATAGATTTATTTACCAAGTATGGTCTTGGTCATCAAGGGGTTTATGATATAGCAAAACCTTCATAGTTAACCATTTCTTCCACATTTGCTTTGCTCAGAACATTTTCACATCCATTTTATTGCTTAATCTAAACAAGTGAAAAGAAGCTGATGTTTTCCTCCTCATCCTGGAGATGGGGAAACTGAGGCTCAGAAGGATTATGGCGCATCCAAGCTAACATAGCTACTATGAGGAAGAATTTGGGCTCAGATCTCTCTGACTCTCAAGTCCATTTGTTGGACAGCAAACAACTGTTGAAGGCCTATTTTGTGTGCCAGAAACCAGTCAATGGAAATGATGATGCTATAGTGCATTAAGTACCATTTTACTAGAGGTAGACAGAGGATTCATTTAGAAGGAACCAAATAGCCTGCAGAGGTTTCTGGGATGGATTTCTAAAGAAAATTACAGTAGTACATGACTTATTGTGTGTACTTATGGAGGTGGGGTATGAAGCTAAGAAAAAGATGATGCTACCAAGCAGAGAGAGCCACTTATTGGAAAGCCAACAGAGGGTAGAGAAAATAGAGTTGTAGGAAGAGCAAGCAGTTCAGGAGAGCAGGAAGCTTGAGAGCTTTTGGAGGGAGGAGGCCAGAAGTGATAATAAAGGTCCAGAGATAAACAAAGACCTGATTTCAAAGGGTTTGTGTACCTTTCTAAGGAGTTTGGAATTTATCCTGGAGGTATTGGGGAAACTGAAAAGAACCTTCAGTCTTTTCTTTGCAAATAACTACTTGGCTAAAGCCCCATGAGAGTAACAATAGCTTCCATTCATTGAGCTGTGGCCTTAAGCCAGCTTCCTATGGTAGGCATTTCACAGGGACTGTATTATCTCTGCAAGGTAGAGAGATATCCATCTTATGGATGAAGGTCAGAGAGGTGGCGTGCTGTGGCCCAGGCTACACAACTACACATATTAGTTGTGGGAAGATCTTTTAGAATCATTCTCAGTTATGATTGATTCCAATAAATAGTGGCATAAATCACATAACTTGTACTGTCTTGCTTTGGAGATTCTGAGAAACCAGTAGCAGGTTGGAAATATATTTCTAAAGATGACTATTTTTATTTAGGAATTTGTGTAATGAGAGAGAAGGTTTTTTGCTCCCCTCACCTACCTTCCTTGCCTTTCAAGCCAAGGAGGTGAATGAGATGACTTTTATAAAATTTGGGCACCTTGAAAATATATAATAAATGAAGTCCTGGAATTGTTTTAGGAATGAGTCTATCAAAAGAGTCATTTTGGATTTGAAAAATGACTTTTCCCCTCTTGTCCTTGAGTGTTCTAGGATTCTCCTTGAATGAGGAACATTTAGGTTTACTGTAAAAGTAGCTGTTCTCCCTTTTGTTTCTCACCCAGGAGCATAGGGTGTGTGGATGAAAATTCTTTGTTTCCAGTGAGAGAAATGCATTTCACATGAACTAGTACAGTTCCAACTCATGGTTTGATACTGGTTTCCAAATCCATTAGGGATTTAGACTTTTTAAAATTGCAATTGAGCTTGGGGCACCTGGATGGCTCAGTTGGTTGACTGTCCATTGGACTCTTGGTTTCAGCTCAGGTCGTGATCTCAGGGTTGAGATCTCAGGGTGGTGAGATGAATGAATCCTCCAATTGGGCTTCAGGGTCAGAGTACAGTCTGCTTAGGATCTTTTCCCTTCCTTTTCCTCTCTCTCTCTGCTCCTTCTGCCTCTCTCTCTCTCTCTCTCTCTCAAAATAAGTAAATAAATAAAATCATAAATTGTAATTGATCGTAAGGGAAAATATTAACCAGTGTCACTGGCACTGACTTTCTATTTATTCATTTTTTTCAGTTACTAATATTGAAGAATTATTTCACTTTTTGGGTTCTCCTTTACCAGGCATTGTGAAGTTTGTCCTGAGGCTTAAAATTTTTTTTTAATAAATTTATTTTTTATTGGTGTTCAATTTGCCAATGTATAGAATAACACCCAGTGCTCATCCCGTCAAGTGCCCCCCTCAGTGCCCGTCACCCAGTCACCCCCACCCCCCACCCACCTCCCCTTCCACCACCCCTGGTTGGTTTCCCAGAGTTAGGAGTCTCTCATGTTCTGTCTCCCTTTCTGATATTTCCCACTCATTTTTTCTCCTTTCCCCTTTATTTCCTTTCACTATTTTTTATATTCCCCAAATGAATGAGACCATATAATGTTTGTCCTTCTCTGATTGGCTTATTTCACTCAGCTTAATGCCCTCCAGTTCCATCCACGTCAAAGCAAATGGTGGGTATTTGTCGTTTCTAATGGCTGAGGAATATTCCATTGTATACATAGACCACATCTTCTTTATCCATTCATCTTTCGATGGACACCGAGGCTCCTTCCACAGTTTGGCCACCGTGGACATTGCTGCTAGAAACATCGGGGTGCAGGTGTCTCTGTGTTTCATTGCATCTGAATCTTTGGGGTAAATCCCCAACAGTGCAATTGCTGGGTCGTAGGGCAGGTCTATTTTTAACTCTTTGAGGAACCTCCACACAGTTTTCCAGAGTGGCTGCACCAGTTCACATTCCCACCAACAGTGTAAGAGGGTTCCCTTTTCTCCGCATCCTCTCCAACATTTGTGGTTTCCTGCCTTGTTAATTTTCCCCATTCTCACTGGTGTGAGGTGGTATCTCATTGTGGTTTGGATTTGTATTTCCCTGATGGCAAGTGATGCAGAGCAGTTTCTCATGTGCTTGTTGGCCATGTCTGTGTCTTCCTCTGTGAGATTTCTCTTCATGTCTTTTGCCCATTTCATGATTGGATTGTTTGTTTCTTTGCTGTTGAGTTTAATAAGTTCTTTATAGATCTTGGATACTAGCCCTTTACCTGATACGTCATTTGCAAATATCTTCTCCCATTCTGTAGGTTGTCTTTTAGTTTTGTTGACTGTTTCTTTTGCTGTGCAAAAGCTTCTTATCTTGATGAAGTCCCAATAGTTCATTTTTGCTTTTGTTTCTCTTGCTGAGGCTTAAAATTAACTGTTTTAAGTAATTTTATTTGCATACCTTGCCCAGTTGCATGCTGGTCATGCTCCAGAGCTCCTATCTTGATGTTTGATTTGATCTTTCCCCAGAGGCTAACTGCACTTCATTCCTGGTGTCGTTTAGTGAATTTAATCTGTTTTATTTGTGAAAAGGCATCTTGAACAGTGGGCATAGAAATCCTTTCTCTGCTGGTCTTGTCTCCTGGCTTTGTGTGTCCTTGAGCTACAAGAAATTGCTTCCTATATAACCTTGCCAAAATCTCTTTTATGGGTGCTCTGATCAGGGAGCAGGAGGGAAAAAACCACTAAGGGAAAGTGTCTATCCCTGGAGAATTGCATAATCTAGTACCAAATAATTGCCGGTGCAGTAAGGATGACGATATTAATTGTATAAAGGGAATACTCCATTTGGAAATAAAAATACATCTAAATTTAAGAGGGACTAATGACTTCAAATAAAGGTATTATGTCACTATTTTTGAGGAAATTGAAACAGTAGGATTATATTGTATGAATTTGCTTCGTTAGTGAAAATTAAAAGCGCCATCCTGGCACTAAATGCATGAAGGTGACACCAGCCCATGTAGTCACCTCCAGCAAGTCCACACTGAATGGAACCCAGACAACAGGATCTTTGAGTGTGCACTGAAGGTGTTGTTCAGATGGTTTGGTTGGGTAGGATATGGTACTTGTTTTATAGTTTATCCAAGTAACAGGTTGTCTATCAAAATAGACCTTGTTAAACTTCTAGAGGCCTTTGAAAATTGTAGGGAGATGATTCTAAACATGGGAGCAAGTATCCTGCCTTGAATCAAGTACATATATGCAGCAGAGACTGTAGACCTATCTACCACTCGAGGTCTAGGTGAATTAGCCCTCTATTAGGCACTTCACTTAATCTTTTGAGTTTTAGAATTTTTTTTTTTTAAGAGAGAGAGTGGAGTGAGGGAGAGAGAGAGAGAATCCTAAGCAGGCTCCACACCCAGCTCACAGCTACCCTGGGGCTTGATCTCCTCACCCCAAGAGCATGACCTGAGCCACCTAGGCGCCCCTGATTTCTAGACTCTTAATCTGTAAAACTGGGCAGACAATCTCGAACCCGAATCTAGTATTTTTGTCGCAGAAAGAATACATCCATGAAAATATATACATGAAAACACCTTGATGTGAAAAATTAAAAACAAGTGTGATAGTAGGCACAAAGTTACAACTAAAAAAAAAAAAAAGTATGCATCCACCAGTAAACACAGGAAGGGAATGTGATCTAAAGAGTGAAATTCACATTTCTTAGATTCTTGTTCCTGTGAAACTAAGTCTACCCTAAACATTTTGCTAGATATCATATAAATAGAGCAGCAATGAGTGTGCCAGGCCTGCTTTCCCGCAGCAGTTTATTACTTTTTTGGGTACTTTCTAAATTGGGTCTTTCCTGTTTTAGAGATGAAGACAATAAAGAGAACTACCCTGACGCCCGGGCGCTCCTAGAGGAGCCCGGGCCGCCCTCCCGCGAGCCGCAGCAGCATGTAGAGCAGATCCTGCAGGTGGACGGCGTGCTGCGACCCAGCATGGGCAACTTCAAGTCCAGGAAGCCCAAGACCCTGCTCAAGGCAGAGAGCGCGAGGAGCCACGGAGAAAGTCAGGTAGCGGGTCTCCTTCCTCAGGCCTTTGCTAAGTGGGTGCTTCTCCCGCAGGGCCACCGCTCTGGCAGCAGGTGCGGCGTGTATTTTGCAGGAGGTGATGAGTGAGCTGGGTTGGGTCAGTGCGCCCACCGCCGGCCTGGGACGCGTGGATGGCACTCCCAGCGCCATGGACTCCGCAGGCTGGTAGTTTAGCGCCCTTTCAAACTAATACCTTAAACCCTGGACTTTGACTTTGGCTCCCAGTAGCTGCTGCATTCTTGCAGGGAAGAGTGGAGGAGGATCTCCAGCCATCTTCACTTACCCAGGTTATGTACCTCTTGCCCCAGACTTGGAAGTTTCTTGTCAGCAAGTCAAAAGTCCCAAGTTTACCCAGAGCCACTCACTTTAGCCTGCCTTTTAGTAGCTTTGGGTAAATATTCAAGTGCGCAGGTGCCTGTGTGTGTGTGTGTGTGTGTGTGTGTGTGTAGTATCCAGTTCTTTGAAATCAGTAAGTGTTTAAATGAATGAATGAAACTTTTTTTCCAACTTGATTTGGGTAGTACCTTTATATATTATAATTTTTCAAAAACTCTCTCTAGTTGTAGAGGGATGTTACAAAAAAGTGATGTTTTTAAATCTTAAAAAAACGCCTCATAATTTATGATGCCTTTAAAAAATAGATTGAAGGGGATCCCTGGGTGGCGCATTGGTTTGGCGCCTGCCTTTGACCCAGGGCGCGATCCTGGAGACCCGGGATCGAGTCCCACGTCAGGCTCCCGGTGCATGGAGCCTGCTTCTCCCTCTGCCTGTGTCTCTGCCTCTCTCTCTCTGTGTGTGACTATCATAAATAAATAAAAATTTAAAAAAAAATAGATGGAATATAATCCACTTTTATCTTACTAGGAGGTTAATGAGATTATACTTGTAGTGCACCTAACACAGTTTTGGGGACATGGATGCTTCATTAATACTAATTAACTTTGCTTTTTTGTTGTTGTTGTTAAATTAAACCTTAAAAATAATGTGGGAGGTTCTATGTGTAGTAGATTAATTATATAACTTTAAGTCCAGTCCTCTAAAGCAAATGGACACCAGGTAATCTCCCTGTTAGAAGAACTTTGGTTGAATATTTCATTTGACCTTGTCATTTTCTTATTTGTCTTATGATTTTTATCTTATTACTCCTTGGCATTAGGACCTCTTATTTAGTCAGTTAATTTTGCAATAAAATGAAAGTGCCCTCTGCATTCATAAAGCTATGTTGTAATCATTTTAAACTGAGTTGTTTCAGAAAGAAGTGAATGCAAAATACTCTTTGAGTTATGATAAACTGAGACCCTGCCTATTACTGAGTGCACCCAGCACTTAATCTGATTAGGAGTGTGGTGCTGGAGAGGATACAGATACTCCACTGCCTGCAGAGTGTGATGCAGAGCCTCAGGGAGGCTCTGATTTTGAATTCCTCCTTAGGGTCGGTCACCTGACACTTTGGGCATTAGTGCCTTCTTTCTTGTCATCCTATAGCCTGTTTCTCAGAAATTACACAGTTGTCACTTGTTATAAGGTGGGCATGTAATTCCAATCCATTGCTCACACACACAGGAAGATTTCTGGAGAGAGATATGCCTGTATTATCTTTGCTTATAGTACAGCATTGGAATCCTGGGTTGCAGGTAAAATTTCCAGTTCATTCCTAACATCTCTATCCACTCAATGAGATCCACCTCCTCCAGTGACTAAGAGAACTTTGATAATATTTAGATCTTCCATATTTGGGAGAAATTTGAAATATATTTCATTCTTCCTATTTTCTTTGGGGAGAGAGAATTAGCATTGGTTGACTATTGAGCAAGAACTGAATCTATAAATACTCTATAAATAATATTGTTAATAAGATCAGCTTACACGTATTCAAGCATTTCCTGTGTTCAGGCATGTAACATGTTTTACCACAATCCCGTGGAATGGGTATTATCTTTTTCTTCAAATGGAAAAACTAAGGATTAGAGGGATTACATAACCTCTTTAAATAGATTAGGAAGAATTTGAGTGGAAGGTCTTTTCCATAAAAGCACAGTGTTTCTAACAAAAGGTATGCAGATCTTCCAACTATAAGTCTAGTGATTTACCTAGCCCTTTATACTACTCATATCTTAATTTTATGTAAAACCCATGATTTCACTCTGGAATTTTTTTTCCTTTGCTGAGCTATTGTGCTGCTAACCAGTAATTACTTATTTAGAAAAGATTACTTGGGGGAGAATTTTTTAAGTATATATTTTTCTGCCTTAAAGCTTTGTGATATTGACCACGGAAGCTAGACAAATGTTTGAGTAAATGTTAGCTCCATAGGATGCTAGTTTCTTAAGGTCAGCGATTCAGTCCTCTTTGTGTACCTTTGGATCTGTAGCATTTGATAGTCACTCAGTATTATTTGTTGAGTAATTTGAAACTGGTAAGAGAGGTATATCTCTCTTTGTGTCGTCTTTTTTTTGTGTGTGAAATATAAGTGTGATCTTATGCAGTTGTGAAAATTTACATTTAAAAGACTATAATAAAAAAGGACTATAATCATGACTTCTATAGATATGAAATAAAGATGTATCAAAGATTTTACTTAAATTAGTAATTAATGAGGGAATCAGTAAGATATTACAACCAGATCAAAACAGAATGCAAAGTATCACATATTTGTAATATGATAAGAAATACAGAAATAAATTTACAAATGGACACAAAATTGGCAAAACTTATAATAATATCCATTGGTGATAATCAGTTACTGTCCCTTGGACACAGGAATTATTTGCATTGCCATCAATATCTACAAGTTCACTTCTATGTCTACAGCCTTGTAAAATAGCCTAGTCAGAGATAGAAGCAAAGATTATCCAGAATGAGTTAGCCAGGGCATCCATTAAATTTCAGTCATTTATAGTTTTTCTTTACATTCTCCTCCTCCCTCGAGGGTCATAATAATCTCAAAGAAAGGTCATTCTTAATCACAAAATAAGGCTAGTCTCATTAGGTTTAACTTGAGAATTTACATAGGTATAGCAAGAGTGTTAATTTACCTTATAGGCCTTTTAAAGCATGCTTTGCAAAATCGAAAGCCATTCACTATTGAATAATTACAAAATTAACTTTTCTCTGGGAGTTTTCACAAGGATCTCAGATTGGACTTTTAGTGCCTCCATTATTTGAAATCCCAAGGAACTAAATTCAAGAAACTCTCTCCACTATATTTCAACTGCAGTACCTATGCATTTGGGTATATTCCTCTCTTTTTGAGGTCCCCAAAATAACATTAGGTTTCTAGCTTGGCAGGAAATGACCATCTTTACCACCTGTAAGTTTGGACCCTGTAAGCCAGATAGCAGGCCAGTTATCCTAGGAGGCCTCTGTAGGCATTGGCTTTACAAGTAAAGCCATATTTGTTCCTTAAAAGTGGCCTGTTCTATCTGATTCAATGAAAATCATTCTCAAGATGGCATTCCAGTCAAGATATTGGTTGCATAACAGATTTTTCAATTTTATTCTGGAAAAAGGAAGACAGGTTATTATTGAATATATGAAATAACCCCATTGTAATGAAAAGTAAGGATACAGGGTGAGTTTCTGAACTCTGGGATCAGTGAGACTCAGATATAGTTTTTAAATATTTCATTTCAGTTTACACGAATGAAACAGTTTTAAAATACAAGTTTTTAAAAAATTATTAATCACGTATGGTGAGGGCAATAAATGAAGCCATTTGAAAAGATTTCTACTCGTAGGTCTGAAGAGGAGAGGGAGCATGTCATGCCATGCAAGGCCACAGAGGGAAAACACCAGGGTTGGTCAGGAAGCAGAAGGAAAAGGTAGAAAGCAAGGCCTATATGTGGTTTCCATGGGAAAATGAAGGTGAGACAGATAAAGCAGTCTAAGGACTGACTGGTTGATTCATTTCAGTAGACTCTGAGGGATAGGGACTCTCTGGTACCTGGTTCAGATGATTAGGACAGAGGAATATTGCCTGTCGGAGTATATGAGCCAGATAGAAGAGAGTTGGTTCCAAGTATGGACTCTGGGTTAATTAGTTTGCATGTGAAAGGATCTCTCCTGGACAAGTCAATTATGTTCTAAGAATTGGGTAGCCCTAGGAGAATTTATTTCCAAGTGAGTGTGGCTCCAGAGGCCAGAACATGAAGAATACAGAAAATAATAAAATACAGTTAATATAAGAATCTACTCAGTTGTGAGGTGAAGTAGAGAAAAGGACTTTCTTATAGATCCAATAAATCGAACATCAAAATAACAATATTCCAAACAAATAACTACAGTAAAATTTCCTTTATCAGTCTAGTCCATTCAGTCTTACACAATTAATTTTTGTTCCTGTTGATCTTGGGTTAGCAGAAGCATAAAGCTGTCAGCTTCCATAATTCTTGACTCAGCCCATTGGTGTCATCCGATTCCTGTACCCCAGAGTCTGATCTTGAAAATGTCAACTGTTTGAAGCATCTGGTCCTTTACCATGGGACTGTTGAAAGTATTCTTTGTTGAAAACACAAACTCTGGCTTGAAGCTGATAGTAGAACCTGCAGGCAAGCATCTAAGGAAAACAAGCATGTATAGATGACAGAAACTGAAGCTGGTCGTGATTAATTTATGAATCATTTTCAGATGTGAAAAGTCTGATGAGAGCTCATAATAAGAATAATGAATAAATGTGACATGCAAAACAGAATAATAAAATCATTGCCCTCAAATTTAATGTTTCAAAGGATAAACAAGTAAGTCTATTTTTAAAGAAGTCAGGGAGTTTACTTCTGATTTTACAAAAATAGATGAATGCAGTTTTTACAGAGGGAAAAACCTGGAGATATAGTAATCCTGAAAGAACATGCCAAGAATGTAAAGCAAAATATTCATTAAGTATGATGTAGGTCCTAGATGTCTGCATTTTTATTAAACTCCATAGGAAAGTCTTATGTACACCTCTGATTGAAAACCACTAGCCTGGACGATGCTAGATTCAAATGGAAGAAGTAAAGCTGTGAACAAGTCAGCATTTTAAATAATCACTATAATTATTTCTGATAATACTATAGTGTTGTTGGCTAATAGCATTAGGCAAAATGCCACAAGGACTTGAACAAATATAGAAGTTGATAGAGCTATTTCATAAGAGTTTCAATCAGAGTAAATGTAACATTAAGCAGATATACAATGCACTGTGATAGACACAGTGGTTCTGTTTGTAAAGCTGGACTTATTTGGGGGACCTGAAGCTTATGCTTCAAATCCTGCCCACTCCTTGTTGTCACCATCAAGACACAGTTCTGACTGGTTTGTTCTGATCATCATTCCCCAAAAGCACCTGTGAAGACTCTGTGGGCACAACCTTTATGAATTTAAAAACAACCCACTTTGAAGCTGAAGGGAACCATGGTAAATGTTTAGCTATTGCCATTTTGGGTTCTCTTGTCACAAACTTTGTCTTCAGCACCCCAGAATGGATATTCAGTCTGGTCCTAGCCAGGCTGGGAATGGGAATATGGGTAAGGGATAATGGGTCAGATAGTATCCATTGAAAGTTTTAATCTTTCATACCTTTCTGATCAACCCCAAAGTCAGATTCAGAAATTTTATCTTTGGAGGATCAAATTCAAATCTCACTCTGAGCAACTTTTCTTTAATCCTGGTCTTGCTATTTCTCTGAGGAGACCTGGGTGAAGTAGCAGAATCAGAGGTTTTGTGTGCATGTATGAATAATTAATTACAGTTTTACACCCACTATATAGGAATGATTTAAAAGAATAAAGCTTTAAATATATTTGCTGATCCAATAAAAGTCCAGCAATGAGGAAGATAATGCAAGAATGTCATCAAATAATTAAATATTAAAATAAGGAGACTATTTGAACCATGATCAATTGCAATTTTCCTTTCTGCTTGTTTATCCCCATCTTCCTAGATGGTAGGATATTAAAAAATAATGGCTTGGAAAGGAAACATTCAATGATTTGTCTCCTGAAAGGTCAGGTTTTATTGATGCTTTGATATGATTAACTTGAAGATAAAATAGGAATTGTGAGTTTGTGTTAAAGCAGAAATTCTTTATCAAAGCAGTTTATTACTCATTCTAGGAAGGAGAACTTATTGAAGGCAATAGATTATATTTGTTGTAATATTTTGTGATATATTACACAAAATATGGGGGGTAGATAAAATGGGTGAAGGTAGTCAAAGTATAAACTTACAGATAGAAAATAAGTAAGTCCTAGGGATATAGTATACAATATGGTGACTATGAATATTGCTAAGAGAGTAGATCTTAAAAGATTTCATACAAGAAAAAAACTTGTAACTGTGTATGGTGATGAATGTGAACTTGACATTGTGGTGATTATTTCACAACATACACATATATTGAATTATTATGTTGTATACTTGAAGCTAAAACAATGTTATATATCATTTATATCAATAAAAATGTAGATGTGCCTTGTTATATCTCATTATAACTAGCAGTGACCTCTGGAGCTTTCAGCTTTCCCCTTTAGGATATCTGGGTAATTTGTCATCTTGGACAACTTTGGGGTTGATTTACTATGAGACTCCCTCCACAAGTATTTTCTGTTTATTGTGTGTGACCACCAGTCTTGATCAGATTTTCCTGTTCTTGGTATAATATCTACCATTTTTAAAAAAGATTTTATTTATTTATTCATGAGACACATAGAGAAAGAGACAGAGACACAGGCAGAGGGAGAAGCAGGCTCCCTGTAGGGAGCCTGATGTGGGCCTCGATCCCAGGACTCCGGTTTCATGCCCTGAGCTGAAGGCAGACACTCAACCTGAGCCACCCAGGCATCCCATATCTACCTTTTTCTAGGACTATTTCACATTAATTTCTTGTATTCATTATTGCCTGATTAACCAATAAAAATGTGCAAACCTGCTGTTTAATATAAAGTTCATATTTATTGACATTCTTCTATGAATTAGAGGTAAAAACATCCAGTTTTTGAAAAGGCAGTAGATTATGTATATTGTAATGTTTTGTGAAAAATTAGAAAGAATTCCATAGTACTATAGTATTAATCCCTAACAACATGATTTGGGGATGGTTGGACTTGACTAATGGGATCAACTTCCTGTATTGGACCTCATAACTGTCCAGAGGGCATTTAGATTTAGTGTTGGTAGATTAAGTCTTACCATCTTCACTCCAGACCAGCTGGCATCAGGCAGTGCACCAACCTTCTGTCCTCCCCTCTGGTGGCTATTTCAGCAGAAGACAAAAACTTAGGAGGCTGTATAGAGAGCATTTCTGCAGTGAGCTGTGTACTGCAATCATGCTGCTAATCCACTTCCTTGGGGAGACCAGCTGTTCCGTCTGGTGTACATCAGCATTACGTTTCCTCCATTTGGCTCCAGTAGATGTGTTAAGAGGCTGGAAAGGAATACAGGTCTGATTGTGAAATCTGCATTTTAATTTTTCTGCAGAAATTAAAACCCCTAAACACTTTTCAGGCAAAATAACCTAACTCTGAAGTATTTACTATATTTCTGTTTTTGGAGGGTATAGGTCTACTTCTTTCTGTGTTAGACTCTAAATTAAAAGTCAGTAGTTAATTCTGGATTATTCCTCACCCCCCAAGGAACTAAGATTCTGTTTCTAATTATAGATCTACTTTATGTACATTTTTCTTAATGTGTTACTGAACCACTAAGCAAGTGCAAACTGTAAAGCAGAAAACCAGTACAGCTGATTGACTTTGAAATTGAGAGCGCTGGAAAGCTAAAATGAACTTCAAATAGAATTTCACTTGCTTTTAAGTGATAGGAAGACGTTTCAGTTCTGAATATTCCTTTGAGGGCTTGCTTTTTTGGAGTGTGTCAAAGGATGAGTTCATTGTGTGTCTAACTATTGGCCTTAGATATTTGTTTTGACATGTGAGTTTGTGCTACATTATTTCTCTTGTATGATTTTGCAGCTGCAGTTTAGAGGTTTTACTTCAATTCCTGTTATAGATTTTTGGGAGCATTTTTAACTGGTCAGAAAGAAAAGTGTTCCTCTGGGTTTGTCTTCCAAGTCATCCTTCACTTCTCCAAGAGTAAAATGGTTGAGATTCAGGGAGGACAGAAATCTGAGAAATTCAGTGTCTTCCAAAGTGAGGCCATATAAGTTAATTTTGGGGTTCCTGGTTTCTCATGGTGATCAGATTCTGATACTCCTCTTAAATTAATAACCAATCTTGTTAAATGACTAAGCTGAAGGAGAAAGATATTTTTAGAAACCTGGAATATCTGTAAAATAACTTTTACTTTTTTTGAAATATACAAATATATTCTGCCTACATACTGTCAGAAAGGAATCTTAGAATTTTTATTTTTTTTATTTTTCTTTTTTAGGAATCTTAGAATTAAGCAATGTGACTTATTTGCCTGGGCATCAAATCTCAAAAGTTAGAAAAAAAGTCACCCAGATGGAGTTTGTGTTCAAAACAACATAGCTGGTTTGAGAAAAGTTTACAAGCAATGGGAAATTTGAGTTTGGCATTGTAGTACTCAGATCCCTATTATCTAAGTAATATGATGGAAGTTACAGAAGAATTCCTCTTAAAAAAAATGAAGAAGGTATTGATGATATTGGTTCTTTTGAACCAATTTGTAACAACAGAAAATAGCAAGAACTGAGCTCTACTTATATGCTGCCTAGAATATTTAACAGATATGCAGATGGCACCCACACGGAATGGCTCTTAAAATTGTCCTGTTATGCCTCTCCCTCTGCATCTTTGCATGTTTTGCATAGATAAATAAATTCTAAATTAAAGAACTTCCGATTTTCATGACATTGTTCCAAAAATGATTTCTAACATTACATAGCTTATAAATTCAGCCCATAGTCAAGACCTACCAATGCATAGCATAGAAAGAAGAGTAACATCCATGGGACATCTTTGTCCCTCTTGGCACCTGCTGCCCCTCTATGGGGTTCCAAGTCTTGTCCCTCTACTATGTAGAAACTTTTAAGTAAATCCCAGGGCTAAATACTTGAATGGTAGAATAGTGAGGTAATGAAAAGCATAGTCTGTAGATCCAAATGGTTATGGATTCAAATTCTTTTTCAGCCACTTACTTCCTCTATGGTTTTAAGCATTTACTTACTAGCTCTTTAAGTGTTTGTTTTCCCATCTATAAAGGAGAGATGGTATTTTGTGCCTACCTTAAGAATTTGTTGAGAATTAAAAGAGATGACGATATAACGTTAAACATTCAACAAGTTTCAGGGGGCTAAAAATTGTGTATAGAACGTTTTAAAAACTCATTTGGCTAGATATGCACTGAAACCTCAAAAATTGTATTCCCCCTGAGTTAGGCCAGACTGTGCTTTGCTTCAATAACAAATAATTCAAAACTTTAGCAGTTTAAACAAAAATACATGGTAGTTAAAACAAAAGTACACTTCTTGCATGTTACATATCCTCATTGGTCACCAGGAAGTGTCTGATCATGGTAGTCAATTAAAGACCCAGACTAACTAAGCAATGTCGGTCTTGAACATTGCTGGTTTCAAAGTCAGAGAGGAACAGGAGCTTTGGAGAGTTTCTGCACCAATAATTAGAAGCTTCAGGCCTGAATCATCATATGGTATTTGCGTTATTTGCTAATTGGCCAGAGCTGGTCATGTGCTTCTCCCCTCACTGTAGTTGCATAATACAAGAGACTGACTGGGAAGTACAATCCTGCCAGTGTACCCTAATGAATTACTAGTCAGCAGCACTAATGACTTGTACAGCTTCTACTCAAACTAGCATATAACCTAAAGCAAGAAGAAGTTAATTGGTCTTTTGCTCTTCTGGTCCTTTATGGTACTGAAGTATTGTTATTAATGTCAAGGACTGGAAGAAGAAGAACATTAATTAGGCTAATGAAGTATCACCAAATACATACTGTTATTGTTTTGAGCAGAAATTTGAATTTTCTACAAGTGCCCTTTCTTCAAGTTAAATGCCTTCTTCATTATTGTCAGGAAAAAAAAAATGGTTTAGTTACCGTTTTTTTTTTTTTTTCTCTATTGTCAAGTGAAATTTCAGAGTTCACTAATTTTATTATTTTCTTTAGGAATAATTGTGCTTTTACTCTTGCCAGAAGATTGTAGAGACTGGATTATGCCCGCTAAACCTATGGTACCATGATTAAGGGACATTTAAAAATCCCATCCAAAAATAATACTTCCTATAGAAAGCGGATTTGACAATTTGGATATTGTCAGATGTGGGAACTGAATTTCAGCATACACACAGATATGCAAATTCACATCTTCATGCACTTGGTGATATTTATCCAAGAGCAGGGTGTTCTTTAGGCAAAGAACACAGCTTAGCAGGGACTTAGACAGCCTATTTTGGAGCTTGGAAGCAAAGCTGGGAAGTCTGGATAGCAGAAACATAATGAACTGACATTTCGGGTAACTAAGGATTGCCAATCCAAACTTTATCAAACATGGTTAAATATCACTTTGGGACTGAGACATAACATATCAACCTCAAGCCTGCAATTTTGGGCTCCATATTTTGCAAGACATGTAGCTGCCAGATAAAATATGGGATGCCCAGCTAAATTTGAATTCCAGATAAACAAGGAATAATTTTGTAGTGTAAGTTTCCCATGTTGATATTGTTTTGAATAGAAATGGGAGTTTTGTGCAAGCAAATATCAACATGGGACATACTTATGATGCAAAATTATTTATTGTTTGTTTGGCATTGAAATTTAACTGGACATGATTTGTTTTTATTTACTAAATTTGTTCAACTCCATCAAAAATGAATGGCATGAACATCTGACCTCACTTACCTTCTCCCATGAAGATAAAAGTAACCAGTTGTGCCTATAGCCTGATACATCAGGATGTTTTTTTATTTGCTTCAATCCTTCTAGAGTAGGAAAAGAAGGCATAGGAAGGGAAGTCAGCAGCTTCTCTAGGTCTAGGAGAAAAACTGTAGTCATTATTTTATATATTTAGCATCTGAACAGCATGGAACACCCTGGAAAAAACAGTCCACTCTCTAGGGATAATAAACTCCTAAAAATTGGATAGAAGAGCAAAAAAAAAATTGAAAATCTGCCCTTGAAGTCTGAAAACCATTTATTCCACTGGGACCTACTTGCCATGAACAGTGGCTGTCATCAAGCCAACAGAAAGTCTGACTTTGATGAGCCAGTTTTTGTGTTTAAATCATCAAAAACAAACAAACAAAAATCATCAAAAACAATATAATGGAAGACACAGACAGCAAGAGTGTCATATTTTAAGCATTACTCCTACAGAGATAAGTGGCCAGACAGGGGATTGCCACCATGAAAACTATTGCTCTAGACTGAGGCCAGTGTCATACACAAGGATGGCTTTACTATTTTGAGCATTTTTTTATTATGTGGTTGCCTCCAGACCCAGATACCTGGTGGTCTTTAGGTCATGATGGAACTTTGCCTTACCCCTCAATAAAGCCCAGCTTAGTTTTGCTATGAATCTTTTTTTTTTTAATAGCTGGGCCCTCTGCAACGTCTATGGTTCAATCAGTTGTAGCCACCATTAGGGGGTTTTTGTAGAAACAAAGATGTTCGACTCTGCTTCTCTTGTTCATTAACACTTTGAACTACAATATTATGGCTGCTTAGCTTGGTAATGTTGCATGTGCCAGGGACATCTCCAATGTTAGATTTTTAGACTTTTCAGCTATAACTAACATTCAGTAACCAAAGGAATACTGTCAAAGTTTAAAGCTCTCTCAATCAATACTTCCATGTTGTGGGGGCGTGGTTGGATTTTAGTGTGTTGTGGTTTTTTTTTTTAAATTTATTTATTTATGATAGTCACACACAGAGAGAGAGAGAGAGAGGCAGAGACACAGGCAGAGGGAGAGAAGCAGGCTCCATGCCCCGGGAGCCCGACGTGGGATTCGATCCCGGGTCTCCAGGATCGCACCCTGGGCCAAAGGCAGGCGCCAAACCGCTGCGCCACCCAGGGATCCCTGTTTTTTTTTTTTTTTTTTTTTTTTTAAAGAGAGAGAGAGGGATCCCTGGGTGGTGCAGCGGTTTGGCGCCTGCCTTTGGCCCAGGGCGCGATCCAGGAGACCCGGGATTGAATCCCACGTCGGGCTCCCGGTGCATGGAGCCTGCTTCTCTCCCTCTGCCTGTGTCTCTGCCTCTCTCTCTCTCTGTGACTATAATAAATAAATAAAAATTTAAAAAAAAATAAAGAGAGAGAGAGATACACAAGTGGGTAGGAACAGAGGGAGAGAAAGAATCCTAAGCAGACTCCATGCCTAGTGCAGAGCCTGACATGGGGCTCGATCTTACAACTGAGATCATGACCTGAGCCAAATCAAGAGTCGGATGCTCAACCAACTAAGTCTCCTTGATGCCCCAATTTTAGTGAGTTTTAAGCTAGAAAACACTAACCATACTGCAAGTGTGACCTACTAGACTTAAAAACCACCAGAGGAAAATCATGGGGCTCTACAGGAGGGTGAGATTCCCTCCCACCTCTGTCAGTTTCTCCCTCAGCATTGCCACAAACTGAAACTGACACTTAATTTAGGAACCAGAGAGCCTGGTCCTCTGAGGACCAGATATTGCTCTCCCTGAAGGACAAAAGGATTGAACAGAAGGCTGAATTAATTTAGCTCTGAATAAAAGCAGGCAAATACTAATGATTTAGGGTTCCTTTTAAAATATTGCTTATTGTTTTACTGGTTACTAATAAAGACTTTGACAGCTGTAGCCATTTCTACCTAATGTGAAATGTCAAGATGGAAATAGAGATAAAAGAAAATATAACTCCCTATTAAATCTCTAACTATCCTACTTCCCCCCATTGCTAAAAAGCAGGGTGGGAACTCAGTGACTGGTTTCTACTGTGACAAAGCATCTGGAAGAACCAGTATCTGGATGTTAGAGCCTTTCCTGAGCCATGTACAGGATAGGAATCTGGTGAGCTCTGTTGTAGCCAATGTATATATATGTGTAGCAAGAAGGCATATGATCTACTCTCAGCAGCTTCCAAGGATACAATATATTTTATAAAGATTTTATCTGCTTATTTGAGAGAGTGAGTGAGAGAGAGAGAGAACACCACCAAGGAGAGAGAGAGAGAGGGAGAGATAAAAGCAGATTCCCCTGCTGAGCAGGGAGCCTGACACAGGGCTCTATCCCAGGATCCTGGGATCATGATTTGAGCCAAAGGCAGACACTTAAGTGACTGAATCACCCAGGCACCCCAAGAATACAACACCATATTAAATGCAGTGACCATGTGCACAGCTTTGTACTGAGTGCCATCTATAATAATCATTTAATTGTCATGTCTACCTTAGGTGCTGGTACTCTTATTCCTTTTCACAGAGAAGTTCAGTAAATTATTCAAGGCCACACAAATTGAATGACTAACTGAATGGTATTCCTGGGTATTACTTCTTACAGTTGTATTAAAAATTGATTTGTGCTTTCTGTTGATTTGGGGATGGATTAAATATGTGGGTACCTTAATACACACACCAAAGATATTATCACAGATTGTGGATGTGTCTAGGACCTTGGAGGATAAGACCTGGCTGGGATCAGGAGAAGAAAAAGGATTCCTCTCATTTGTTGGGATATTTTTAAATAAAGGAATAAATTGCAGAGGGATTTCTTACTGCACTTGCTGAGGAGTGATGAGAAGAAAACAGATATTTTAATAATGTGTCTTTGCCATTAATGACAGCAGAGTGCTGTGGTTTAGTTATGATTTGGTATGTTTCATATGATTTAATTTTTTCAGATGGTATGGGAGTGCTTTCCTTAGGAGTGGTGATTGGGGCAGTCCTGTTTGGGTATATGCACATAAGCAGCAAGTGGCAAAATAATCAGCTGCTTGTTTCCTGCAGCTGGTGTTTCTGTTAGGGTTTTAGGATTCTGGAACATTGTCACCTTGGGGGAGATGAGGCATGTTGTCCAACCAACTTTTAGGATTGGTAATTGTGTCAGGAATGGAGAATTGGCTTCAAAGTAGTTAGAAACCAGGGGGAATGTATTCTCTTAAGCCTTGCTTTCTTACCATCATGGATGCCAGGTGTCATTGACAGTTTGTGCAGGGTGTTGGATTCATTGTTGACTTTGGCCATGGCTAGATGACAAGATTCAGAGCTTGTTGACCTTCAGATCAGGTTTTGAACTACTAGATTATTCAGGCACTCTTTCTGACAGCAGATACTGAGGCCTGTAAATGAGAGGCCCTGAACCACTCAGCATTACTGTGGCACCAAGTGGGGAGACCTGCTGCTTGTTCTTAAGGCGAGTGTGCTGTCATTAGGGCCACAGCAATAGCAACACTCAGCAGAGTCCTTTCTGTGCACTGGGTAAGAGCTGGACCTCAGCTGCCATTCTCTTTGTGCCGGAATCTCAGGGAGGCTCCTACAGTTCCCCATCTATGAAATGAGGGATAGTTGCATCTACCAACTGATAAGGTTCAAGAGTTCAATGAGATAATCCTTGTAAAATACTTACTGTAAGGCCTAGTACATAGTAAGAGCTCAGTAAATGTTAGAATGCTAGCTATTCCTGTGGTTACTGTACTCTAATATATTGTCCCAGTTGTGAGAGTGAAAGGTTCCTATCCTCTTAAGGGGAAGACCAGTTGTTGTGTGGTTACTAGTAAAGATCAGAACCTGTTCCATGGCTGGTACAGTGATCATTCACACTTCTGCCAGCCAGCCCATCTGCCACCGCAGCCCCCACACCCACCAACATACAAGGTTGTAAAGTCAAACTGTCAGGAGCAGCTTAACTCTAGTGATACACTTCTGCAGGACAGCCAGCCAGCAACACTTGTACTCCAGCTCTGCTTGTGCAGCTGGAGGTCAGCTGCTGCCTAAACATGTCAGCTTCTGGACATCTCCCAGGCCCTGAGCTCTGAGGGTCTCCCAGCCTTGTACAAGATTAGCACTCTGCTTTTCTCAAGGAGACCGCCTGATGATGTGTAGCTCTCCCTTTCTTTAGTAAGCAATAAATGCAGTTTTTTGTTCAGGTGTTGCATGGAGCCCCCTTCCTTTCACAACGGAGAGACGTCTAACGTGCTAAGGGATCACAAAGATGGGGCTGTCTGCAAGCTCCCACAAAAGGTGAGTTTTGGTTCAAGTCATGAAGTGGGAGTTATTGAAGTCCAGAAAAATTTTTTGAGGGGGGAGGTTTTCTAATTTGAGGGAACGCATCATGAGTGGAGACGTGAGTGATAATGGCAGTGGTTGAAGAGCTGCCACCTAATTAGTCATCCCTGCACTCAGGGTGTGTGTAGGGTGGGGTGTTGGAAACTAGACTGGAACAGTTTGTAGGGCTGGACTGTAAGGGCCTTGGATTTCATCCTAAGGAGTTTGCCTCTTCTGGTGCTTCTCAAACATTTTTCTCAGTTTCTAAATTCTAACCTCAGAGGACACTGAACTTTTACCATAAGAGGGAGTTTCTTTGAAATCTGCCTATTGGGGATATTTGTCGTTCTTTTTTGGCTGCCCAGCATCTGAACTCTGTTTTTGTGCTTGAAAATTTTCCCATAGGAGGGAAAAAAGCAGGATCTGTTTTTCTTTTTTGCACTATACAAACTGAAATGCCAGCACTTGCTTTTCTCCAGCCTCCCTTCCAGCTAGGACATGGGCAGAACTTGTGGGAATGGATGTGGCGAGAGGAGACCTGGTCATGATGGTGGTGTGTGTCACTAGTGTGTAATGTGAGTGTGAGTATTGTACACTGTAGAGCTGACCACGTTTGATCACTCCTACGATTCACACATTCCCCAAATTTTAATATTGCTGAGATTAGGGTGCTCATTAAAATCAATGTTGTGATAGATTTTGATGAACAGCATTATTTATTTTTTTCCTTAAAAAATGAAATAATAACTTAATGGTCTTAGAGTCAGCAACATCAGAAATGCAGACTGCTCATTGGAGGCAGAAGTGTCCACGTTGGACCTGTTCTGAGCACAGTTTTGGCCTCAAAGCCTCATGGCTAGTTCTCCAGCCATTTGGGTTAGTCTGTAAGCTTTCTAATAAGTTCATGATTTGCTTAAATTAGATAGACTTTGTTTCTGTTGTCTGAAACTAAACATCTTGACTGGTGTACACATGTCATCTTAAAAAGTTATACAGGGCAGCCTGGGTGGCTCAGGGCAGCCCGGGTGGCTCAGTGGTTTAGTGCCGCCTTCAGCCCAGGGTGTGGTCCTGGAGACCTGGGATGGAGTCCCACGTCAGGCTCCTTGAATGGAATGGAGCCTGCTTCCCCCTCTGCCTGTGTCTCTGCCTCTCTCTCTCTCTCTCATGAATAAATAAATAAAATCTTTTAAAAAAAAGTTATACAAATGCTGATTATTCATATAGCTGTTTTAATGGAAAAATGATTTTATAAAAAGAATTATTTATTTATTTTACAGAGAGAAGGAGAGCACGTGTGAGTGAGTCAGGGGAGGGGCAGAGGGAGAGAGGGAGAGAGGGAGAGAGGATCTCAAGCAGATGCTTCACTGAACACAAAGCTCACCTGAGGCTTGATCTCATGACCCTGAGACCATGACCAAGAGTCAGGTGCTCAACCCACTGAGCCACCTGAGCACCCTGGAGAAAGAATTTTTTTCTCTAAATCTTCACTTAAATTTGATGTCCCAAAAAACTGTGTCATGTTAATAATTCACAATTCAGGTGAAATTATGGAGAATGTGTCCAGTGTGGCCCTCTGCAGCTTGTGGGCCCACCCTGGCAGCACAGCACCTGAAGCCTGGCTTTCCTGTGCCTGGGACTGGACTCAGAGGGAGGAAGCACCATATGGGTAATGAAGATACTTTAACTCACAGCCTGACCAGATTCACAGAATTGCTTTTTTCACTTAGTCACCTAGTTACTCCCCCGAAGGTGGGGTGTAGGGGGCTGGAATCCTGTCTCCCTTCAGGGTCTCTTTTATCTTAAGCTCTATGGAAACTTGTCCGGAGCCTGGAGCTGTGGCTTTGGGCTTTGAAATGCCAGATATATTTTGTGCTCCAAATGCTTTTGAGTTCACGTGTTCTGGGCATTAGTTCATTCTTTCTTCATTCCGGATAATTGCTGGGTTTCCAAATTGAAAAAACCGAGAAACCAAAAAACCAACTTCTTTCAGGTTAAAAACTTTCTCAGCATGCGTGGCATTACAATTAGTATTTGAGTTTAATAGATCATTCTTAGACTTTTCCCAGGTCTGCATGCAAACTTTCCTTGGGTTACCTTTACTTAGAATATTTAGTTCAGCCCACATGTATCATCTACTCTTATTATGTAGAAGGAAGCATGCTTTCTAAATAGAGACACTCTTTGAAGCAAAAACTTTATATACCCTATTGTGGTTGAAGAGCCTGATGAAAGACTTAGAAAAAAAAAAACAGTCCTAATCACTGTTGATTGGGAAATTAGACACAGAGATTGGGCAGCATTTGGTAAGACAAGATTCAGTCTCTGAGGAATTGGTCCTGTTTTGTGCTAACATTGTAGATGGAGATCTTTGAAGAGGGAGCTAATATTTGCACATTTGTGGGATTCCCCCCAAAGTCTCATCCCTGGGGCATTACTGAGGGGGCTAATATCAAAGACCAGGCATCTTTGAACTACAGTACTGTTATAATAGATGAAAAGCCATAATGGAAGTGAACATTAGGCATTTATAAGATTCACTATTTTTGATATGTCTATTCTCTTTAGATAGCTTAGAATAATTTTCCTATCAGGATTTACTTTCTTACTGCTGTTAATTTATTTTTAATTTGAGATAGTATAATACATAGTATTCCATTTTCACTTCAGTTTATTTTAATTCCAGTTATAAAATGCTTTTTAAAATAGGTTTCGGTGAAATTAAAATCCCTGTAGGCATTTCTGGTTTCTGAGGTAGTATTACTTCCCTTCCTTCTTCCACTGCCTTCTGCAGCCTCCCTCAAGAGAAAACCAAAAACCAAAACCAAAACCATATATTTTAAAGAGGAAGGCAGGGATCTCATACTTCCACCACTTATTTCTCTTTAAAGATTCTATTTTTAAGTAATATCTACACCTAACATGGGGCTTGAACTCCCAAACCTGAGATCAAGAGTCTTGCAACTGGGTCAGGCACCCTTTCCACCAAGTCTTTAAAAGGAGAATGTTGGAATGACATGGTTCTCTTATGGGTTAGCTATTCCCACATTTTGTGAGAACAATTAGACTTTCTTAATAGTTCTCAATGGCTCAACAGAGTGAAAGACACATACCCCTTGTTAACACAAGAACATGGTTGGAGTCCAGTGTGGAAAGCGTGTAACACTCTGGTCCAGTGCTGTGTTTTGTTCAGCACCTGGATGGAGTTCAGTGTTCTATAGGAAGTCCTAAAGCTTTCATTGGCTCAGAACTTGTAAGAAAATATGTGGGCTAAATTTTATATGACCATCTCTATGAAGAATTGTTAGACTTAATAATATAGACAGAGAAACACTTGAAACTCTGCCTATTTCCAAGTACTTAGATGCCCTCATTTAAGAAACATACTCGATAAGTTATGCTAATGGATGGGAGAGCAGTCTGAGAAGTTTACATACTGCAAATGCAAGCTGCTGTTGGTATTTGGCAGTTTCTTATTTATTCAGTAAAACAGCTGTTCAAGACCCTTCCCTGGGCCAAACTCTTAGCCTCATTCCACTTACAGAAATTAACATGCAGGCAATGAGAAGCTGGCATTTCAGTAAAAATATTTTGTGGTTCCTGTTTGCCAGGAATTCAACCGGCGTTTCCCTTAAATTAGTCCCAATCTTCAGGTTTCCCAAATCTACCAACACCTCCTCAGCATTAGCCATTGGTGCTCAGTGGACATGTTATGACTGACTGAATGAATCAACAAATATTTTATACAGTGCTGAGGCACTGCAAGAGGATGAAAAAAATGCAAGACATAGGCATTCTCGCTTGGGGTACTTACATTTTAATGTGGGGACATGAGCCAAGAACACAGATTCTGCATATACTGCAAAGCAAGGCTATATAGGATTAAACACCAAGGGGATTGAGAGGAGAGTACAGAAAGGAGAGAGACAGGACTGTTTTTGATGTGGCCTCAAGTCATCAGATGAGATGGGATTTGAAAGGGACCCCCTAGGACTCATGGCATGTGGTTTGGACTCCAAAATTTATGTGCCCCCAAAATCCATCTATTGAAATCCTGATCCCCAATGTGATGGCATTTGGAGATGGAGCCTTTAGGAGATTTGTGCCCTTGTAAGAGGAGAATGAAAGAGTTTGCTTCTCTCTCTCTCTGACATGTGAGGGTACAGCAAGAAGGCATCTATCTGCAAACCAGGAAGAGAGCTGTCAGGAACCAAATTGGCTGGCTCCTTGATCTTCGACTCCCAGCCTCCAGAACCATGAGGAATAAATTTCTGTTTAAGCCACTCCATCTATCGCATTTGTGTTATAGCAGCCTGATTTGACTAAGACAGGATAGAAATAAGACGGGATATAAATAAGGCATCCCTGGAATGAGGAAACTGCTTTGAGAGAGCAAAGAGTGTGAATGGAGGAAAGGTCTAGGCACAGAGGAGCTCCTCATAAGATATTTCACATCTTGTGGTGCTTTTGGGGCTTATTGATTTGATTATACACTATTATTATAGAAGGTAGGAAATAGGGAAAAATCTGCATTGACTTAGCAAAAACCTAGAAATTACTGTCTCCTCTCTCCCTCCTTCTCTCCTTCCCTCCCTCCCTTCATTCCCTTCTTGCCTTCCTTCCTTCCTTCCTTCCTTCCTTCCTTCCTTCCTTCCTTTCCCCTTTCTCCATTCTTTCATTTTTTTCCCCCTGACTGTTGATCTATTTTGCTTGCCAGTATAGTTGCACAGCCTGGACTATCCCTGGCACTGTAGAAATAATTCAGTAAATACTTGAATAAATAGCCACTTTGGAGCCACAGAGTTTATTAATAAATTAATAACTAGAATCAGAACTAGAACTAGAAGCCCCCGCCTTTGCCCACCTGCTCACTGAGTGTAGAGCTTTCTGAGTTTGAGGATCCCTAATTCTCCTTGTGCCTGACATTAGTGGAGAAGCTTGAGGAGCTGGGGTAGTATTTGTGAAGTTAATTTTGGATTTTTCTCCTGACTGCTTTGGGAGTAGAAGAATAATTTGAGTTTTGCTAAACTAAATAAAATAAACAAGAAGCATGTGGAATGAAACATTGAGGAATATTTAAAAGCAAAGAATAACAGACTTAGTTTAATAATTTCAGAAAATAACATGGCTGAGATACCGTATCATCAAACTGTTCACTTTCTCAGTGAAAAAGAGAATAAAGAGTGGCTTTTCCTAGGATGGTAATATTCTGTAGTAATTAGAGTTATTTTTTTTTTTTTTTTTTTTTAGTAATTAGAGTTATTTTTTTTTTTTTTTTTTTTTAGTAATTAGAGTTATTTAAGGAGTTTACATCTCAGAGGGAAATGACACAAAATATACATATTTAATTTACATTAAAATAATAGAAATTGGCACTTCTGATTCTTTAGATTTTAGTAATCTTTTAAAAAACAAAGAATAAAATCTTTTGAAATAAGTCACTACCTTCTGTAATAGGCTGGAGAAGTCATATGGCCAGGAAGGGAATAGAGACTTAATGAAGGTGCCATCTGGTTTTTATTCTTACTTGTGTGCTGTGAATATGACCACACCCCAGTAGGAAGGCTTCGTCTCATGTTGCCATATCTGCAGGTTCTGACTCACTGCTGAGTTGACCCTTTTGGTCATAATCTTTTTATTCTTTGCTGATGAAACTTTATTAAAGCTTAACATAAATAGACTGTAAGAAACTGTGGCCCCTATTTTAAAGATCATTATTTAAAACATCTCCAGGGGCACCTGGGTGGCTCAGTCAATTAAGCATCGAACTCTTGGTTTTGGCTCAGGTCATGGTCTCAGGATCCTGTGATGAAGCCCCATGTTGAGCCCCAAGTTGGGCTCTACACCCAGTGGATAGTCTGTTCCAGGAGTCTTCTCTTACTCTCCCTCTGCCCCTCCACTCAGTTGTGAGTGCGCGCTCTCTCTTTCTCTCTCTAAAAATAAAATAAAATAAAATAAGTCTTAAAATATATACATATATAAAATAAAACGTCTTAAGACAGAAGTGATATGGTTGAGTGCATTTTTATCATTTAATATTTCTTTTATCGCTTTACCTTAATTTTCCACCTCAGACAGTTAACCATCTGCCTTCAGCTCAGCTCATGATCCCAAGGTCCGGGCATCAAGTCTCACATCAGGCTTCTTGCTCATTGGGGAGCCTGCTTCTCCCTCTGCCTGCCATACCCAGCTGCTGTGCACTCTCTCTCTCTAACAAATAAACAAAATCTTTAAAAAAACTTTTTCCATGTAAAGTTAAAATCTTTTAGTATTCCATTAAATTAAGACATAAGTAGGGTCAGGCAATCAGCTTCCTTCTCTCTGAATTTTTGTCCCTTTCTTGGACTTTGTAGTCTTCTATTCATTTGTCTGTCTCTTAAATGCTTTTAAAATCAAGTATTCTTATTTTAAATTATAAAGGTAGTACATGCTCATTAAGCAATTCAAGCAATAGAATATCTTATAAATTAATGTGTCCCACAAAGAAAAAAACGAAAGTACACAATTACACACACACACACACACACACACGATCTTCCCCTCTACCTCTCCATGAGCTTTTACTGCATACACCATTTTCCAGCTTGATTTTTTTAAAAGAGAGAGAGAGAAAGAGCACATGAGTGGGAGGGGAGGGGAAGAGAGAGGGAGAGAGAGAGAGAGAGAGAATCCTAGAGCAGACTACCTGCTGAGTGAAGTCCCATGCTAGGGTAGATTCTAGGACGCTGAGATCATGATCCCAGCCAAAACCAAGAGCCAGTCGCTCAACTGACTGCACCACCCAGGTGCCCCTGCAGCTTGATTTTTTATTTAGCAATGTATCACCAATACCATAAATATTGGTGTCTCTCAGCATTCTCTTTTCTCTTGCTGCATGTACTGAATGGTGTCACTCTACTTTTAGCTTTAACCACCTTCATGCTCATTCCCAGATCTATTTTCCTATCCCTTATGTGTCTCTGTTACTCCAGCCCATCTGTCTGCCATTGCTTCATGGGCACTAATATGTAGCTTTTCCTGAGTGTTCTTTCTCCTCCTGCCTCCTTCTCAGGGAACAGTGTATTTTTCATCACATTTTCCAAGTTCGGATGTGGCATCATCTTCAGTCTGTCTTATTTCTCCTTCAGCCACATTGTGCCAATCATCAGGCCTGTTGTTTTTACCTCTTCAATATCTTTTAGATCAGTTTTTCTCCATTCTGATTACCACTTCTGTGATGCCAGGTGAGCGTCATGTCTTGCTTGGGTGCTCAAACAGTGACTGCTCTCCCTTCTCATTTCCTACTCCTTCTGCCTCATAGGCTTCAGATAATCTTTCTCCAGTGTCAATCTGAACATGTCTTAATATTTAGTGACCTGCCAGTGCCTTCAGTTAGCCAAAACTCTTCAAAACTTATAGGGTTCATCTGATATGGCCTCTGCTTATGCCTTGCCTGCCTCATTGGTCACCATTCCCACCTGTTTGATTCTAACCCCAGACATAGTTGACCACTTTGAGTTCCTTGAGCATGCCATGCTCTTGCTTACATGTTTGCCTTGGTACCTTCTGTCTCTCTAACTCTGTTTGTCCTTTAGGCTACTTCATTGACACTTCGGTTTGCTGCCATTTCTATATGTTCCCAGAATATCTCACATGTACCTTTATCCTATTGTACCATTGATCATACTATAGTGTCATTACCTGTGTATGATTTGTGTCACCCCCCAATAGCACCACCACTATTGGCCACTACACTATGAGCTCCCTGAGGGCAGGAATAGGGAGAGCATATAATGTAGCAGTTGACAGGAGCTACATATTTGAGTGATGAGTGAACATAGAAGCCCACGAAGCCCATAATACTGAGAGAGGTGTCTTATTCCTTAATCCTAGGAGTTATGATGGTCAGGTCAGAAGCTTCACATGCCTTGAGGGATCAGGCTGGCTCTGGCCAGGGTAAACACTTTTCAGGGCCTAAATGTGACAGTTTGAAATATCAGTGCTATTTAGGAGTAAAGCAAAGTGTTCATGACCAGAACTTCATCCTATTTGGGTTCTTCTGTAGTCTCAGAATAAGCAGGAGAAGTGGAAGCTTATATAGGGCTTAGCCCCTCATGGGGACAGGAGCAGAAATGTGAGGTTTCTGAGAGGTACTTAGATTTGGGGTAGTCCCCACTCTTCTGGTGGCTAATCTTGCCTCTTGCACAGCTAGTTAATCCTGCCACTCCACTCTTGCCTCTAGTCCTCCGTCTGTGTTAAGTTTATTAAAGGAAGACCTTCTTTGCTTTATGAATCTTTCTCACTCAGGAGTCCCTGTGTCCTTTATCCACATGCTGCAGAGAAGAAAAAATAAATACCATTGCAGACCCTAATGCCTTATGACTCTCCTTTGTACTTTATTGTACACTTTATTGATTTTACATTTGAATACCATCCACTCCAGCTGTTACATTTAGTTAAATGTGACGTATTTATGCTGATTTGCATGGAATACTTCTCAGCTTTATGATGCTAAAGTTAATTTACATATTGGGACTCACAAAATGGAGGCCTCCCCAGTAGCCCTGCCCATATCACAAACCTACACCTAAGTGAGACTGTACTTTCAAGAAACATCTGTCAAGGAAACCCAATATCACAATCCTCCAACTCAGCTTTAGCTAGTTTACCCTAGGAAATAGAACCTCTGTTAGCTTTATAAGAAAATTCCCAACCTCCTGGCCAAGCATGCCCTGCTTGCACATTGCTTCTGGTAATACTCTATAAAACTCACTGTTGCCCAAATTCTTTTGGGAAGATTGGTGGGCATTATATTCCCCCAATCCATATATTGCTTTCCTTGAATAAAGGACATCAAATTTGTTATTAAGTTGTTTTAGTTTTATCATTTGTCAGTTTTGGTGACAAGAGAGTATCCAAAGACAGCTCCTGAAGATTCTGAGGATGGCCCTGATACGAAGGGGAAGGTACCTAGAGAGCCCTTTGGTTTACTGCCTCTTCTGCCACTCTCCAGCATCCCTGGAAAGCTGCTCTTGGATTGAGCATCCCTTGAAAGCTGCTCTGTGCATATTTTGCATTGTAAACTCTTTGAGTTTGTTCTTATCCTTCCACCTGGAAAATAAGTATGCAAAAACCCTAGAATTTCACAGGGTGAAAATTGGGGTGTGAGAAACTACAAATTTTTGTAGTAAGACTAAGATCTCAGGAACTGTGTACAGGCATCAGGAACAGTAAGTCTGATTGAATTAGGGAGGATTACTTCAAGGGAGAATAATGAGTATCCCTCAATCTAAAGAAAGTAAAATGACAGCTATTAGGGGACTCACAAAGCCTTAAGGAAAACCCACAGTGTAAACTCCTGGGGGACTTGGGGGAATAAGAGAAGAAATTCAGACTTTTTTGACCAATGGCACATCAAAATGTAAGTAGGCACGAGTCAGACCATTAAAAGTCATGAGGTTTCTTCCATTAAAAAGAAATCTTAAGAAAGGAATGATAGCTCTGTTGCTAATGGGAATCTCAGAAGCTAAAGCTGCAAAATTGGTGGGCACAAGTTGAGCACTTAAAAGCTGTTAGAGTGCTTGCCACTTAACTTTAAGACTCCTATGCTAGGATAAGTTGGTCATGGAACAGGTTAGAATGACACCAGGTCACACACCAGCCTCAAAATTTTTTTCATGGGAGAAGTTACACTGAGAAATATCACAAAATCCTTAACCCAGATAGGCAATCCCTCCTAAGTATTAATTTGGTTCCAAGAGACTCAAGGCTTAGCTAAAGAAATGGGATTCTCAAGTTTCAAAGAATTAAGCACACCACCTTCTGGCACATCTGTTTATTATATGTCTGAGAAATGTGGTCCTAGAAACTATAGATATATACAAAAAGCAAAATTCTTACTAGGATAACTTAGAATCACAATGGCCATAGTATGGAACATTTCAGTTAGTCAAGATTGTTCATTTAAGAAGTACGCTTGAAAGTAAGGTGTTAGAAGTTCAGAAATAGATGAAGTAAAACCAATGAATGAACAAAGTAGTGATAAGTAAAAGATTATTGTGCGCACACCAAAAAGACAGTTCTCAAACTGGGAGCACTCAAACCAAATGATGGCATGAGGCTCAAGGGTATATTGTTATAAAACAACTTATATAGTGGGAAGGCATTCACTGTTTATTTTTCACACTGATTGCTATAATGTTAGAAGTCTCTTTTTAAAAAAAGATTTATTTATTTATTTATTTATTTATTTATTTATTTATTTATTTATGAGAGAGCAAGAGAGTGCACATACAAGCAGGGGGAGGGGCAGAGGGAGAGGGAGAGAGAGAATCTCAAGCAGACTCCCTGTTGAGCATGAAGTCTGATCCCAGGATGCTGAGATCATGACCTGAGATGAAGCCAAGAATCTGCTGCTTAACCATCTAAGCCACCCAGGGGCCTCTGATGTTAGAAATTTTTTAAATTACAGGGAACTGGTTAGTGGTTACCTCATAACAATTTTGGAAAACAATTTAAGTTTTGTTTGTGATTTCCAAAGGCATAAGCAAGAAATGACCCAGGTCAAGTTAGTCTTGCAAAATAAGCAAAATTAAGCTTTGCCTTTATTGCTAAGCTGGTTTTGTCTGCTTAAGGATTCTTTGAGGCATTTGTTTTTTATTTTAATAATTCCCCCATTTTGGTCATTCTCTCAGCAGACTGAGAATATGACCAACCAGTGTGACATTATTCTTGGTTACTACCATTGATGGAGTTGGGCCAATGGGTCACATAATTGCTTTTTCCACTGATTGAGTCATCAGGCTGGAGTGTCATGTAGTCATAATCTTCATCATTTATGTAATTATTGTTGACTTCATCCAGTTGTGTAATTCTAGTGGATATCAATAGGCATGTGAATGGCTGCCCGAAAGATATTTAGAACCCTCAGGAGTATACTAACCTGGAGAGGCTAATATAACTCTAAGGAGAACAATAGCCAAGGATTGAGAAATTCCCCAGAGCAGAAATTCCCAGGGGCCAAAATTTAACCAATTAAATAGCTCAGGTGGATTATAATCAGATTCAGTTCTAGCTAAGTCAATCTATATTTTTTTGGATATAGTGTAATTAGGTTTTAATTTTTTTCCAAATTATATAGGCACAAGATGATGTCTTAGCAAACTCATATATCTTCATGATTACTTAGGAAAGGATGAATATCAGGATGTTTCTTTTCAGGAAGTGATATTGCAGGTGAGCTTCCACCTAAATTAGACCTCTCTATGACGTGAGCAATTAGGCAGTTTAATAAGAAGCATATCTATGAAAACAAAAGGAAAAAGTTAATAATTGGAGCAAATTATAAATTCAGTTTCTGAGTTTGGAGAGCAGCCAGCTGAGAAGATTTTTAGATGTCAGTTTTGAAGCATCTTCAGTTAGAGTGAGAGCAAGTAAGTACTGGCATTCTGGAAGATTTTCCTGGTTTGCAATTTGAATGTCTCTGGTGAGCTTTCTGAGTGTCTCAATAGGAACAAGCATGAAGATTGTCCACACATAAGCTGTTGTGGTTATTTCTCTGAAAGTTGTATCAAATTGTCCAGCTTTATCTTTCATGGCTTTGGAAAAGGAGAAGTTTTTGTTGTACAGTGATTCTAAGTCAAAAGAATGCGAAAAAGTTAGAAATGTTAGTTTGGAAATTTCTAGACAAATATTATAGAACTCAGGATCCAATCCAGTTTTCAGGTAGAAAACAATATCTCAAATACAATTAATAGCACTAGAATCTGATATCCACAAAGATGAAATACTGAAACATGATTTTTCTTTCTATAAGCATTCCTCTATCAAAGATAACCATAATAAGACTAATTTGTTTGCAGATTAAGTCTAGTTTCAATAAACTTGGCCTGATTATTTACACAAGTACATCAAGAATAGCGATTGACCATATGAATTCTTTTAAATCTGCTTTGCTGGAGTGTAACATAAGAAATCTCAGATTAGACTTTTAGAAGTCTCTTGAGGCTAGAAAGTCAAGCCAAGGACTTATCTAATTGTCTCCTGTTACCTGGAGAACAGGTTCTTTTTTTTTTTTTTTAAGATTTTATTTATTTATTCATGAGAGACACATGCACACACAGAGGCAGAGTCATAGGCAAAAGGAGAAGCAGGCTCCCTGTGGGGAACCTGATGTGGGACTTCATCCCAGAACCCTAGGGTCATGACCTGAGCCAAAGGCAGATGCTCAACCACTGAGCCACCTACACGTCCCTGGAGAACAGATTCTTATTGAACTTATGCAGACACATACATTATCAAGAATATTTAATAAGAGTTTCCAAACTCTGGAGGGATCCAGTTAGGGAGAAAATGATAAATGTTTAAACCCTGTTGCAAAGCTATCTATAATTTACAGAAATTTGGTAAAGTGTAGCTTTAAGGAAAGGAGAAAAGGGATCTTTTAAACCTGGTAAACAGAAAATTAAAGAACAAGCTATGTGCTTTTTTTTTTTTTTTTAAAATTAGTTATTTATTTTAGAGAAAGAGAGTGAGAGTGGAGGGAGAGGGAAAGAATCTCAAGCAGACTCTCCAATGGTCACAGAGCTTGATGTGGGCTTGATTCTACAACCCCGAGATCATGACTTAAGCTGAAACCAAGAGTTGAATGCTTAACTGACTGAGCCACCAAGGTGCTCCAGAATCAGCAATGTTTTAGATGAAATCATAAAAATTATGGTTGTATTCATCAGGTCAGTCTTGTGTCATTCTTGTTTTACTTTATCTTGGGTTAGCAGCTTTATGGATCAATCAGTTTTCCATTAGAGTTTTGGAAGTTCTTACTCAGTTTAGTGTTATGATCTTAAAGTCATCAGAAACCTACATTTTAGGGTACTTTTAGGATCTTTTCCATGAATCTCTAAAGATGAAGCATTTTTACAGTGCCAGTATCATACTGTTTTAATTACTACCATCTTGCAATTTTGAAATCTGGGATTGTGATACCTCCAGCTTTGCTCTTCTTTCTTGAGGTTACTTTTGCTATCTGGGGCCTTTTGTGGTTCCACACAAATTTTAGGATTATTAGTTCTAGTTCTGTTAAAAATACTGCTGGTATTTTGATAGGGATTGCACTGAATCTGTAGATGATTGCTTTGGGTAGTATGGATAATTTAGCAATATTAATCTTCTAATCCATGAATATGGTATATTTTTCCATTTGTTTCTGTAATATTCAATTTCTTTATCAGTGTTTTATATTTCAGAGTATAGGTCTTTCACTTCCTTGGTTAAATTTATTCCTAGGTATTCTACTCTTTTTTTGTGCAATTGTAAATGGTATTCTTTTTTTTTATTTTTTCCTGCTACTTTATTGTTAGTGTATAGAAATACAGTATATTTCTGTATATTAATTCTGTATCCTTCAACTTCACTGAATTCATGTATTCTCGTGTTTTTTTGGTGGAGTCCTTAGGGTTTTCTATATATGGTATCATGTCATCTACAAATAGTGACAGTTTTACTTCTTCTTTACCAGTTTGGATGCCTGTTATTTCTTTCTCTTGTCTGATTGGTATGGCTAGAACTTCCAGTACAATGTTGAATAGAAGTGGTAAGAGTAGTCATCCTTATCTTGTTTCTTATCTTAGAGGAAAACCTCAGTTTTTCACCATTGTATATGAATTTAGCTGTGGGTCTGTTATGTTTGGCCTTCATTATGTTGAGGTATATTCCCTCTAAAGCTACCATGTTGAGACTGAATGGATGTTGAATTTTTCAAATGCTTTCTCTGAATTTAGTAAGATGATCATATTTTTATCCTTCATTTTTTTATGTGGTGCATGTCATGTTGATTTATGAATGTTGAATCATCCTTGTGCCCCTTGAATAACTCCCATTTGATTGTGGTGAATGATCCTGTTAATGTATTGTTGAATTTGGTTTGCTAATTTTTTTTTTGAGAATTTTTGTATCTGTCATGGTCAGGGATATTGGCCTGTAGGTTTTTATGTTTTTGTTTTTGTTTTTTTGTGGTGTTTTTGTTTCTTTTGTTATCAGGGTGTTACTGCCCTCATAGGATGTATTTGGAAGCTTTCTGTCCTCTGCTATTTTTGGTAATAGTTTGAGGAGTATAGATATTAACGATTTGTAAGTGTTTGGTAGAATTCGCCTGTGAATCTATCTGGTCCTGGGTTTTTTTTAATTGGGAGTTTTTTTGATTACTGACTCAATTTTGGTACTAGTAATTGGTCTATATAAAGCAGGAGTTTTTGAGGAAAATGGAGAAAAAAATTTAGACCTGGTGGATTCCGTCTTTCCCTTTAGGTTCTCTAAGATCTCTTAATATGAAGAGCCCTCTGATTGATTGATTGATTGATTTATGAGACACACACACACACACACACACACACACACAGAAGCAAAGACATAGGCAGAGGGAGAAGCAGGTTCCCTGTGGGGAGCCCAGTGTGGGACTTGATCCCAGGATCCCTGTATCATGACCCCAGCCAAAGGCAGACGCTCAACCACCGAGCAACCCTGGCATCCTGGGCCCTGTTTTTTTTTTTTTTTTAATTTTTATTTATTTATGATAGTCAGACACAGAGAGGGAGAGAGAGGCAGAGACACAGGCAGAGGGAGAAGCAGGCTCCATGCACCGGGAGCCCGACATGGGACTCGATCCTGGGTCTCCAGGATCACGCCCTGGGCCAAAGGCAGGCGCCAAACCGCTGCGCCACCCAGGGATCCCCTGGGCCCTGTTTTTAATTGCTGTACCCAAACACAGGGAATCACATGCCCCCTACCCACTTTTGAATAGAATAGTGTGAGTTACCAAGGAATTTCAATAAACAATATCCAGGTATGCACAGTAAAGTTAGAGAGCTCAAAATGCAAAGAAAACAAAGTTCAGATTGAAGAGACATTTACCCTCAAGTTCCAGAGTCATTAAGAAAGCAATGAGCTGGGCAGCCCGGGTGGCTCAGCGGTTTAGTGCCGCCTTTGGCCCAGGGTGTGATCCTGGAGATTCGGGATCAAGTCCTATTGTGCTCCCTGCATGGGGCCTGCTTCTCCTTCTGTCTGTGTCCCTGCCTCTCTCTCTCTCTGTGTCTCTCATGGATAAATAAATAAAATCTTAAAAAAGAAAGCAGTGAGTTCAGTGGACTTTGGGTATCAGCACTTCTTTGCTCACTGTCCTTGGAGTCATTGGGGTGTTCTTTGGATTTACCTTCTGAACCTATGAAATGTCAAAAGTTCATAAATAGCAGAAGTAAAAACAATTTGTCACTGAAGTAGTAATCAGTAAAAGTTTATTCTGCAACAAAAAGATGGTTCACAAACTAGGAGCAGTTAATCCAAAGCATGGGATGAGGTTCAGGGGTATATTATTATAGAGCAGCTCATATAGTGGGAAAACAGTGACTGTTTATTGTTCACAGTGATTGGTTATAATATCAGCATTTTCTTAAATTATAGGGAATTGGTTTTGTCTGCTCAGAAAGTTTTCAAGGCTGGCCTCAATTTGTTTTTTATTTTAACAGAAAGTTCCAAGTCAAACAAACAGAATGAGATAAGTATTTTACTTGCCATGCAGAAGTCAACAGAAGTCTTCAAGATTCCAAAATAGTTTCACTGAAAGATTCATTGCAAAAGACTGATGAAAAAGTAAAGACCCAAGTGATACCTAAAAACAAAAGACTTAAGACTGGCATGTCTCCTTCTATTCCCCTCTATCTTCCTTTTCCTCAGTACTGTATTTTACTAATCCCTTATCTGAGTTGACTTTCCACTCTGACCATAAACAAAAGTCCACCAAGTTGTGGCCTTACAACTGCAACTGCTCTAATGCCAGAAATCTAAAAACTGTTTTATCCTCCTAGAGGCCCATCATCAACATATTGGCCCAGAAATAAGTGTCTTATTTGTAATCAGTGGGGACATTGGAAAAAATATTTTCTCAAAGTTTTTTTTTTTGTCAAATTCTTACACGCAACTCAAATAACCCCATATATACCCTTGAAGGAGGGCCCCAATATGGGCTCCTCTTAGAGTTGCCAGTATTTCAAGGAATTCTCCAGTAAACTCTTACCAGTTGCTCTATTAAACAGCCAAGAGGAAACTAAATTAAAATTAATGGAAAATCTTGCTGAATTCTGACAGATACCAGAACTACACTCTCTAACCCCCACTTTCTTTGGAATCTGCAGATGGGATCTTGGGAAAACTGACAGAAGCTGGTGAAGGGTAAGAATTCTTTCTGGAGTCAGTACTCCTAGACCTTTTTAGTGCCTGGTCGAGAGAAGAAAGTGAGATTTCATGTTATCTCTTCTCTTCTAAATACAAACTTTTATGAATTTGGTTTGAGGACCCCATTGGTTGTAGATCCTTTCTCTTCCAGGGACAGCTATTGCCTTCTTGAACAATCAGGGCATGTAAAGCATGGCCAGACAGAAATGTGGGTTGCAAATCCATTTGCAGCTGGGGTCCTACTGACTATCGCCCACTCTCTGGAGAATCGTCTGTCTTTCTTACCTTTGGCAGTTATAGTTTTTGGAAATGGCTCTGGATATTGGGAAACTAGTATCTTTGAGTTGTTTAATACTGCCAGGAATGAAAAAAAAAATACTGCCAGGAATGTTTACTGTTTGCCCTGGCTGAAACTTGACAAGATATTTACAAGGATTTCTAAGTAGCTTTATGGCCAAATTGTAAGCTGATATTCAGAGCCTACAGGAACTTTTTAAAAAGGCCTTCTCTTCTAAGC
The DNA here is from genome assembly GCF_018345385.1 of Vulpes lagopus. Taxonomy (NCBI): domain Eukaryota; kingdom Metazoa; phylum Chordata; class Mammalia; order Carnivora; family Canidae; genus Vulpes; species Vulpes lagopus. The sequence continues at coordinate 76,969,566 of NC_054826.1, forward strand.
TAACTGTCCCAGAAGGAAAGAAAAACAAAGATAAACTATATCCAAAGACAAAGCTCTAGATCTAGAACATAGGAATCTTTTGATTCCCATCTTAGTTGAAGATATTCTCTCTGATCTAAAGAAGCAAATAGTTAATGTAGTTGGTTGGGTGGGTCAGACTTCTTGATGTCATTCAGATTGCCACCTAATTCTTCGAGGAATTAAAAACAAGTGTACTTGTCTTATAATTGAGTCTTTATAGAACATAAGTAAAGCTCTGGAAGCAATTCACCTACTTTTCCTTTTTTAAAACCAATCCTCAAACTTCCCTTAATCATCTCAAAAGGTTGTAGGTATTATAAAATTCTGTATTTAGGAAACAAAAGTCTTTGGAGAAACTTGGATTCTTTTTCTTTGCCTTTGAGATGTAAATGTTCTACTTCGTTCTCTCTAGGAACTCTTATTTATAGAAGCCATCTCTGAAATGCAAACTTTAGGGAGCTAATTTCTATTAGAAGGGAAAAAGAGGAAAGGCTATCTGGAACCTAGGGATATGAAAAATCTTAAAAGTCTTTCCCACAAATATTATAAAAATATGTAAGCCATCTGAGCAGGTAACCTAACTTATTCCATCTGCCACAAACCATTTGGATCTTCTTTTAGAGGGTGCTGAGTTTTGTATTATTTTACTGTCTTGTGGATAAAATGTGAAATTAAAAGCTATGAGTGATTTTTTCTATCTCTGGATGGTATTGCCAAAATTAATTTGTACAGAATTTTATTTCTATATAAACATATATAAAATATGCTCACAGAAATATGGAAAATAACTCAAATATTTCTCAAGTTTGTTTTAATCTAAGATAAACTTGGTAAATAAACATTAAGTACATTGGCTTAATCAAAACTGGCATGTCTTTAGAGCTATAAATATTAGATGTAAGCAGATCTATAACTTTTATTTTACTTAGGTTTACTAAAAGTTAAAGAAGCTCATGTTACCTCTGTTACAGAGATAGAGAACAAACTGAGGGTTGATAGAGGGAGATGGGTAGGAGGTGGGATAGATGAGTGATGAGTATTGTGATGTTGTGATGACCACTGGGTGTTGTATGTAAGTGATGAATCACTGTATTCTACTCCAGAAATCAATATTGCACTGTAAGTTAATTAACAAAATTTAAATTAAAAAAAATAAAAGGACAATCTCATGAATAGATAAACAGCAAATCATCTTTTCATAAGTAAACTAAACATAATTGTTAAGAACAAGTAAATTAATAGAGATAAATAAGATGAAAGTTTATAAATGAACTTTTCAATGATAATTATACTTTTTTGTATATCTACTTAAACGTAGTTTTCAAAATCTTTTTGGTAACTTGAAACCTTAATATTACACTGAGATAAGTTAAATTATGGATACAGATTGAATATCTAGATCATTTCCAGGGAATATAAAATACTGAAACATTAACTACTGAACATAGGTTATCTGCTTTTGACTTCCTTTTACAGAAGAACTAAGGATATTTGGTCTATTAGTAAACATGTTTTGTCTACATTAAAAAGTTTACTGAGGAAGAAGATATTTCTAGACATTTTAAAATATATTTATAAATTTGCCAATCCACTCTTACTTAATTCTTAGTTTTCACTAGGAATTTAAGATCCTAATGATAATAATTATAATCAATATATGTACTTAAAACTACTTCAAAATAATAAGAGTGAAAGTAAACAACCATTACTGAAAAGTAGGTAAAGGAAGTAAAATAACTATTTCAGAAAGAGAAAGAAGGAAAAAAACAAAAAATCTGAATAGATATAAGGAATTGTAGCACTTTTGTGGAAAGGGAATCTCAGGAAAATAATTTTTAGGTATGGTCAAGCTGGCAAAGGTTGATTAGTATGGATTTAAGATTGGGTTTTTTTTCCTAAAAAATTATTATTAAAAGGTCACTGATGCAAAATTGAAATTTGTTAAAAAGAAAGTATTCTTGTGCTCTTGATAAGTGATTGTGAAAGGCTTTTCATTTGTTCACTTTACCTTTTGAGCAATCTACATGGAAAGCAAAGATTTTTTTTTGCCTTAGTGAAATAATTTCCTGTGTTTCATGTTGTTTTTATTTCAGGTCTTTGATTATTTAATATTACCCAGTCTTTTAATACTAAAAAGAGCTAAGTGTTATTCACAACTATGTAACCTTTTGTATTTGCCTTTCAGATCTCCTATTGCCAATTTCATTAAGTAGATAATTAAGTATTTGATAATGACCTGTGGTCTTACTTAGTCAAATATTCAAACTTTTTGACATTTTGACAAATTCCACAATTCAAACTCTAAATGGAGTCTTATTGACCTCAAAATAACTTTGATATATCCCAGAGAGTCCTTGGAAAACTCAAAATATTTATTTCTCACCCTGGAAAAGAGAAATGTTAAACAAATTAGGTTTATTTGATATGTTAAATTGTGTGGGAAACATTGCCAAATAAGTAATGATAAAGCTTCTTAGGTTATATGTGTATGGATATATGTTCCTAACATAGGTATTCCAGAAATTGTTTATAAAGTTTCTCAAAATTTATCATGACTTTAGTGTCCAAATATTATTCTAAATTATTGTATGTTAAAGAAATAACCACATTTCACCATCAAAGGAACTCTCATTAGGTCTTTAACCATGTGCATTTTAAGTATTTTGTTATTTTAAGAGAATCATTTTTTATTCTGATGATTTTACAAAGTAAAATTAATGGAAAGGACTCTACCATGTGCTCTCATCCACCAACACCATTGGCACATTACAAGATGTTTTCACTTGGGTGCTTATTTCACAACTGAAGAAGGCTCCACCTGACATCTGGTCCTGTGCAAATACTAGAGACATCTAAATCAAATTGACTAGGAAGAGAATTAACTGACATTGAGGTAGAGTGCTTCCACCCAAAACATTAAGAGTGTTTCTTTGCATTTCTCCTTCCCTTTCCAACAATCCTTTTCCTAATTCTTATCATTCTTTTGTCAATCTACTGCTTTGCCCTGGCCTGGAAAGACATTGTTAATATATCTCAGACCATTATAAAAGTGGGTTATCCAACCTCCAGTCAATTGTTGGGCTTACTGTGATGCCCAACATATTTTCCATAATTCTTACCATCACAAACTTCTCCCTGATTTCCAATGCCTTAGTTTCTCTGGAACACACTTGTGGATAAACACTTCTGGAGAAGTGGAGACAAAATAGATAAACAAGCCGTTTGGCTTGAGAAAGTGACTCCTTCAATGGGGTCTTTCTTTGATCTATTTAACCTAAGTTGGTTTGGGCTATGGGAATTGTAGCATGGGAAAGTCTGGAGTGTCCTCCAGACATCGAGTATTATTCAGTTTATAACCATTCTAATAGTCTCCTTGATACACTGTGTTCTCTTCAAAAGCTTTAAATGCATGCATGCAGCTACTGGTAATGAGACAAATGGTCTTACTGTGCCTACAATGACCAAAAATGGGATGAAGAAACTACCAACTAAGGGACCAAGACCTTGATATCCTCACCTATGAATTGCAGTTAGAGATTCATCCTGATTCCGACATCAACAAGGAGTGGTAGCTCAGAGTGACACTAAAACTTTAAATTTTGATCAATACTTGCAGTACAACTGAGAATTTATCATAAAGGGAGAGGTTGATCAAAATGGAGGCCATCTCAGTGGTCTAGCCCATGTCACAAATCTAAACAAAGTCAGCCTGCACTTACTGAAAACATCTCTCACGAAAACCTAACATCATCAGCCACAATCTTTCAAGTTAGCTGTAGCTAGCTTATCTAGCCTTAGAAGGAAATCTCTGTCCTCCTAGCCATTCATGCCGTTTCCATGTTGCCTCTTCTTATGCTCTGTAATTCTCATTCTTGCCCAAAATCCCTCAGAAAGAGTGCTCCACTGTTTGATAGGCTCTCTACTCTCTGTATACATGAACTGTTTTCTCTTAACAAACCTCAAATTAGTTGCTAAATTGTTTCTGTTTTGTCATTTGATAATAGTAGATTTGAGGTGTTGAAACAACGTGGAAAAAATTCTGATTTGGGGTTTAGGAGATTGGGGTTAGGATGTGAGTTCTCTAGCTCAAGTGATTCAATGTGGTCCTATTTTATGCAATTTTGAATTGAATATTGATATAGAGTATTAAGTCTCACAATGCAAACAATTTGAAATAATGCAGTTCTCCCCAAATTTACAAGATTTGCATAATTTCAAAGCACTTCAGGCTATTGAACAAAAATTGTGTTAATTTTACTGAAATATTTCAACTTTAGCTGGTTAACAAAAAAGACTCACTACCTTCTGTCATGAGAATAGAGATATCCCCTGGTTTTTGAAAGTTCATGTTATGCCATTTGCATTTTATGAAAGAGCTACATTAGATCTGTCTTCATTAACCAGAAGAAATCTGAAGAGGATTTTTACTTTTATGAAAAAAGATGAAAATTGAAAATAGTGTTCAGTGTTTATTTTGCAGTGAGCTGTTATACAGGTAGCATGCTGCCTGAGCAGCGACAACGAGCCACCAACTTTCCTAGGAACTATACTCAGCAGCATTCTAGCATCAAACTGCCATAACATTAAATTGTGTCTGTGAACATCTGTTCTTTATCACAATTTATTTTGGGTGTCCATTAGCAAGATGTGTCCTAAGGTATCAGAAAAGCAAGAGGTTATTTTTTGGGGTCTGGGAATGCTCAATTTTTTTTCATATAAATTAATGGTAATTGTTGCTTTGCTTTATGCCATCTTGGCAGCTGAAAGATTTCATAGGGACACTCTACTTTTGATAGTGGGGGAATGTATAGTCTTAAAATACATAAACCTCAATCAGATTTTTCAGGGTCTTCAGAAAGGTATCTCCACATAAAAGACAATGTTTCTGGCTTAGGTAAATCATCTGTCTCGTCTACACTGGATTATTCTCACTAGGGAAAAGTGGGAGAGTAAGATCTACCTCCTAGTTTTAAATGGAGAAATACAGGTTAAAAGTGCCTTAGTTTAGTGCCCGGTACAGGTCAGGCACTCCGTGAATGTTATTTGATTTGGACAGTGGACAAGATAGCATAATTTGAATGTCTGTTTTCTACTAGAAATTCTTACAAATGTAGGCAGTAACCTGCATGATACCCCTGTATTTCAGATAAGGAAATAGGATCAGAGGAGATCCTACTTTGTGGATATATGTATATTTTGAACCTATACCTGCCTTCTTCCATGATTTATTTCTATGTTGAAATAGTGACCAAGGCAGGCAGAAATTATTTTAAAAAGGGGTCTGAACAAAGTTTTCTAAGTACCATGTTTTAAAGTTCTAGAACACTTAAAATAATAATCATTTTTAGAAGATACTATAATCAGCTCTTTTCCCCCAATTATGAAATGGATGTGATAACCCAATAGATCTTTTAATCAGGGGCAACAGTCTTTAAAACCCACAATTATTCAAAAGGACTTTAAGTCATTTTCACAGATATGTGTAGATATGTGTAGATATGTGTAGATATTTCACAGATATTTTCACAGATTATGTGTATATATATATATATATATATATATATATATATATGCTTTTCCAAACTATGGAGATATCAGATGTATTAATCATGTAGTAATTAGAGCTCTTGGGAAGAATGTGCTTTAATAAATGTAAGGCATGATTATTAGCAATGGAATGATTAGTTATAAACCAACTTAATTTAAAATTTAAGCCAATAGTTGAAGAAAGTAAATTTTTAAATCAATTCTGGAGTAGAATGGATACAGTAAAACCTCAAGTATGAGAAGATGAAAAAACTTAATGTTTTGCTTGACTACATATCTTGAAAGGAAGATTTAAAGGATGTGTAGGTCTTTGAGGTTAGCAATTCTGATTTGTCAAGCTGGAGCCGATGAGCAAAAACTAGGACTAGGACAAAACATTTTTTTTCTTTTTTGTGGGTTATGGATCTGTACAAATTGGAGGACTTGGAAGGGCTTGAAGCTGTGGCCATTACACTGGATCAAAACTTGATTCTCTCAAGTTCTGTAAGAGTCAGCCAAATTCACTAAAATCCAAACAAGGACAGCATATTATATTTCACTATTCCTTCTCAGGAGCAGTTAATTTTTCCTTGACTCAGCTGAGGTTCTGAGACTATCAATCTAATAGTTTCTCTATTGTCATTATGTATACTATCCTGGCTTCTCTTCATAGATCAGAAAGTAACTGAAATAATGCTTGTTTTACAGACACCTTATAAAATATCTCAGAGCTAAAAAAAAATATCTCAGAGCTAAGTCAGTTTAATTGCTCCTACATATAGCAGAGAACCAACAAATCCCTCCACTGAAGCTGGAGGGACATACAGGAGCTGAGGTCAAAGGATAGAGAATAGCTCTGAGCAGGGAAAGATATAGGATCACTTGTTTTATAAGTGCCCCTCCAGGTTCTGCCTGGCCAAACCAGGAAGACAAGCCTAGAGGAGAGGGTCTTGACTTTTCCTTCCTTCAATTCCATTGGTCACCTTGGACCTGCCCATTTGGCAAACACATTACCACAGAAGTGAGTTAGTGTTTGCAAGTTAGTGTTTGCCCTCTTAAACTTTTAGTTCTTTGTCAAACAAATTTAAAATTCTTTGGGGTTGAGGGTAGGACTGTCTTACTTTTTAAAAAAAATATTTTATTTATTTATTAATGAGAGAGAGACAGAGAGGTAGAGACATAGGCAGAGGAAGAAGCAGGCTCCCTGTGGGGAGCTGGACGTGGGACCCCATCCAAGGGATCGTGGCCTGAGCCAAAGGCAGACACTCAACCACTGAGCCACCCAGGCATCCTGTCTTATTCACTTTAATATAACCTCCTTAACTATCAACATTCTTGGTTTGTAGTAGGTGATTCCCTTTTAGGTAAAAATGTATCTCAGTCATTTTAGGTAAACATTCTGCTTTAATGTTCTAGAATTTCTGAGGAGGGATATCATAGCAGATTCCAAACAAAGGTGTGATGAAGCTTAAATGAGCAAAGCTAATTAAATATGTTCTTGTCCAGAGAGTGTCACTTTCTGGGGGTGGGCAGAGAAAATATGTTCTCTCAATCATACATGAGTACATTATCTATTCTAAGAACTTTCTTTGGCGGTCCTAGTTAACCTTGTCACTGGTCAGGTGGTGGAGCCCAACTGGAATGGGTATGTGAACTCACCAAGAGGGTGAATCCTTGTCTCTCATGAGTATCTCTGTTACAGAGGCCAATAAGCATGATTGAGTATCATTGTTCCTGTTATATACTTTTTACTCTGTGTCCTTAGGAATAAGTGATACCTGGCGGCACAATACCTTTGGAAGCTACTGTTATTAAATTCAAATGACATCCCTTTTCCTTCTGCCTCTCCCTTTAAGGAAAAGCATGAAATTATTTTTAAAAACCTGAGTAAAATTGGGGTTTATTCTCCTACTTTCTGTGAGGTTATTGAGTAACTTCTAGATCAGAAGTGGCCTTTTCTGGTGTGTCTTACTAACCAAACTTCTTTTGTGTCACACATAGTACCATGTTCTAATGGGCATGCTCTGAATTTTTTTGATACCAACACACACATTTTTTTCACACTTTGATTTTTCTCATATCTGAGTGCACTTTAAAACTGATGGATGCACTTAAAGTGGCATTAATTTTCTTTTCCTAAAAAGCTGTTATTTAATTAAACTGATGGTGGCTTTTATAATTGGTAGTGTCTTAGAATAAGAGAAAAGGTAGTGGTGTTTTAGTTATCTATAGTTGCATCACAAACCCAACACTTAAAATAACAATAATCACTTGTTACATCTTGTGGTTTCTGTAGGTTAGGAATAATAAGGAGGTCTTGTTTCTGCTCCATGATGTCTGGAGCCTCAGCTAGAAGACACGTAGCCTACAAGTTAGAATCACTTGAAGGCTCATTCCTGTGTGAGCTTTGCTGGGGCTATTGGTTCACGTGGGGCTATTCCATGAAGAGATAATGGATTGGAGAGGACTAAACTGAAAGATATTTATTCCTCTTCTTACAAACCAAAGATTTTCCAAATTCATAGGAACTTTGGAACCCGTTCAGCATTTTCAGAGAGAGGCTGAATTTGTTTCTGATATGAGGGGGTTTTGGAGGTTGGCACTTTGGAGCATGATCTTTTTGTTATTGGAAAGTGCAACATCTATCATTACAATTATGCCTGTTTTGCATCAGAGTCTGCTCTCTTCATTAGTATTCAGGATGATTTATACCAAACTCCCAACAGAGCAGTGAACCTGATGCAGGGCTCAATCGCAGGACTCTGAGATCATGACCTGAGCCAAAGGCAGATGCTTAACCGATTGAGCCACCCAGGCAACCCATAATTTTGTTTTAGAGACTTGTGAGGACTACTTTGCAAAATGCCCTACCACATTATCCTAGTGTTTGTAAAAGTGACTTCTGAGATACTTGACATTGGCACCTGTACTGACTTTAACCCACCCTCCAAATAGGAAAGCTTGGTCTATATTGCAGCCAGAGTATACCAGTCAGACTCAAATGTATTGCAACACAGGAGTATTTTCACTGCATAACAATAGCCATCTGAATTTACTGAATTTCTCACTGATTTAATTTTAGTATTTCTTTTGTCAGGTAAAGAGGGGCTATTTTTGCAACTGAAAACTTGTCAATTAGAGGTTTGATATAGCTCAAAAACTATAGTGGTTCAACTGTTGATTGTATATAAATCTTTCATTTTTAGTGTATGTCTCCTTGTAGTGAATCCAGATTCATTATAGCTTGGATATGTTTATGATATTCTCTGCAAAGTTTAGCATTCTGGAGTTCTTCTAAAGTAATGCATAGATTGCATCATGGGATGACCAATGTAGTAATTTGTTTGGATGTAGCATAGCTAATGGCAAGTGTGTGTTTGTGTGTGTGTGTGTGTGTGTGTGTGTATGTGTGTATGTGTGTTAGAGGGAGGGAGAAGGAAGATCAAGCATGCTTGGGGTCTGGAATTTATAAAAAAAAGAAATGACATCTCAGAGTTAGTCACTGTTAAGATTTTAGTATCTCAATCTGTGTGTGTGTATTCATACATATGTTTGTTTTTACAAAAATGAGCCAACGCTATAAATATTCTAGAAATTATATCTTCAGATCTATTTATTCAATACTCTTCTATAATATTTTTAATGTGAACATTTTCATGATGTGGTTGTATCATATCTCTTGAACATTAGATTTTTTATTATTTTTCTCTTTATTCTTTATTTATTAGTAATCTTATAGCAACTGACTAATAGAAAAAGGTTTCTTAAATTTCAGATCACTATTGGCCCCCTTCTTCAACTATGGTCGGCAGAGTGTGTTTTGTTTGTGTTCTCCTACCCTGAGACCCACTCCCAGCTGAAGAAGGCTGTGGAACATGGTGGTGTGGTGGTTACTGACAGTTCCTCTACTTTTGTTGTTTCTTCTTGCAGGAGACAGAGCATGTGGTACCCAGCCAGCCAGAGTGTCGGGGGAGAACAGGAACGCCAGCTCACGAGAGTCCACAAAACCACTCCTTCAGGTGCCAAGAAACAGTGCGAGTTCCACAAAGGTGGGCCTTTTTTGTCAGAATTTGTGCTGTGCCTAGTGTTGCTTTCCCAGAAATGCTAATGCTGGTGTTTGCCACTCCCACACAAGAGGCAAGGCTTTCTGATTTTGACTGGCATTCCTTACAAGTCACAGCAGCTGCTTTGAGAGGCTGTAAGAGAGTATTATTGAGTTTGAGTTCAAGAGAAATGTAAATAACCTACTGTCTCTGCCTTCATTTAGTAGATAATCAGCCTATGGCTCAGAGAGGAGAGGATATAGTCTTGGAGAAAGAAATGCTGATTTCATTTTGTCCTCTTTTATTCTATGCTAGAGATGACTAGATTTTCCTCTGTGATGATAATTAGTGATGAGAGTGTAGATATCAAGCCAATTTCTTTTCACATATTATCTCATTTAGCCTTCTCCATTTCTTCATAAAGTGAGTACCTATAGCCCCATTTTATGGAGAAAAAGCCTGAGGCTGGGATTCATTGAGGCACTGATGTTATACAAGTGAAAAATCTGAGCCAGCATTTGAACCTATAAATGTTTGATTACAAAGCAGCAGGTGTGGCTTCTGTGCTGATCCAAGTAGTGTCCTTGAGGTACTTGAAGCAGCCCAGAGCTGGCCTCTCTGGTCTGCTAGACCTGCTGGAGACAGCCCTGGGTCCAGGGCAAGGATGTAGGTGGAAAGCTGTCTGTAGCAAGTTTGGCATGGCATTCTGATGGGAGCCTGGCATTGCAGCTGTCTGTGGAAAGAGTTTTCTGGAAATAAACAGAAGAAAGAATTCAGCTGCTAGTTTTGTCAGCTGTCTTTGTAGGATCATGTGTACAGCGTAATCATAGCCCTCGCTCAGTAGGAAGAGAGTGCTGTGCTTCTGAGCATGACCTTTAGATATTTATTTTTATGGCAGCACAGCCTAAATGAATCAACAACTATAGAGAAGTTGGCTGTGGTATGTAATTTTGCTTTAAAATATTCAACATGCTAAATTTAGAATCATAGATCCCCAAAAGATTGGAGGGGCCCCAAAAGCAAGGTGACCCAGCCTCCCATTGGATTCATAGGTGTTTGTATTTCCCACCTCACAAATTGCCACTTCTTTTCTGTTTATTCTTATGTGACCTCAGGTCAGGTAAGACTCAACCTTGTCATTTCTCTGCTGATCTGGGCATTCTCCTTCCTATTTGAAGCCTTATTATAATGAAGCTGTTTTAGACTGACTACAACCAATTTTGCATAGTGACCCTGTCTCCCTTCTACCAGACTGGTGACTGCCTTTTTTTTTTTTCAAGAACGTGGCCAATTATATACCTATGCATATTTCAAAATAGTAACACAAAACAAAACAAAACTAAATTATTTATTGTATGGAATGAGTGGCAGCCCTTTGGGGTAGATATCCACAGAGGCTAATAAAGAAAAATGATACTAGAAGTTTACCTTCTCAAAGATACTTGATGTTTGGTAACTTGAAACCACTTTACATCTCATCTATAGTAAGGAAGGTAAGTGGTTATATTACTGTTATCAGAGGGCAAGTCAGAAATATAACAGTTTTCTGTGATGAGAATAATTTACATATGATTAGTCAGAGGCAAGAGTACTGAATTAGAATAGTTTTGATAAGGAAATATACTGGGCAGCAATTCTTGTATTTGGGAATGGTGAGTGATAATTGAATTTGGATTTCAGATCTATGATACCTTTTCTCAGAAAAACAAAGATGCGGATATACACAAGTTTGTATCTTCTTAGGAGGTTCCTAGGCCTCCTTTGCATGTCAGTGAAAGGAACTAAATACAGACAGGCTCACTGGGCAGCTTTCCTCATTAAGTCAGGTTTGTCTCTCCACAACACATTTGACACTTCTACATCTTAGCCAACCTCCATAGAACCCCAAATACCTTGTCCTTTTCTTTTTTTCCTTCTAGGTTCCAGGTTCTACTTTGATGAGATCTAGCTTTCTGAGCTAGCCCCCATTCCAGACTATTTTGTACTCCAGTGTTGGCAATCACAGGATCTGGAGTTAAGTGTCAGATCAGAAGTGGTGTTAGGCCAATTATGTCTGGTACTGTTAAGTTTAGTATTTAGATTAGGCTGAGTTATTTGTCACAGCCATGGTAGCGTTACCTAGGGACATTCTAATGAAACTTTTAAAAAAAACATCTCAAAATATTACAGGGATTGTGAAACTTGATGAACTGGTGAAATGAGATCTGAGGCTAAAAACAACTTTGAGTCAGGTAGTTCACATTCCTGATAACAGTTCTCTTCCCTTTTAAGCCAGCATTTGGCCAGGTTCAGGCATATGGTACCTAATAAGATCTTGATAGAGACATGATACTGTAACAGGATGCTCTAGACCTGGGTTTGACTCAAAGTAATGGAAAGGGCCAAGCTAAATCTCAGCAGGTATAAAATGTCACCTTCTTGGGGGTGGGGGGAGAATTGTGCATAATAAACACTTTGAAAAAGGGAAGAAAGATCTTTCTGTCAATCAAGGGGTCATATGTCATTTCAATGAGACTCAAAAGAGTAGTTAGTCTTCAGAGAATGAATCCATCCTTGTAGAAGTGGGACTTTGGAGCTCATTGTGTTATGAGGCAGGAATTGATCTTTGCATGTAAGCCAAGGAAAAATAGTTTCATACCTTCAGCTTTTAGACCATGTTGTATATTAAGCCCTTTCTAGTACAAAAAGCCTATATCTGTGTCTGTGGATGAGCTTTAGGGAAGTTGTTGAACGTTTTTCCCAAAGTTTGAGTGTATATATTATATTGGCTTTCTGTTGCTACTGTGACAAGGGACCACAAATCTGTGATTTAAAACACCACACATTTATAATCTTATTGTTCTGTAGATATTCAACATGGGTCTCCTATGGCTAAAATAAAGGTGGTCAGTAGGATTTCATTCCTTCCTGGACTCTCTGTCTCTTTGCCTTTTCCAGTTTCCAGAGGCTACCTATATTGCTTGGCTTGGGCCCCTTCCTCTATTGCAAAACTAGCAACATTACATCTCTGAGCATCTTCCATACATCTCCCTCTGACCATGACCAAGAGAGATTTTCTGACTTTAAGGATTCATGGGATTAGATTGGGCCAAGGTCCTTAACTTGAAGGACCGTATCTTTAGAATCCCTTTTGTCGTGTAGAGTAACATGCAGAGTAGGACAAAAAATGAGGACAGGCACCTTAGTGTGTGTGTGGGCAGTTATTTTGCCTACTATATAAAAGCTTAGTTTTCTAGGGAAAATCTCTAAAGCATTCAGCACAATCTCTTGTGGTACTCATGACCCCAAAAAAGTTTAGAAACACTATCCTAGGTTATCCTAGGATAACCTCTTTCTACTTCCCAGTTTGCTTGTTCTTCAACAGAGACAACCTCAGACTGATTTCACCCCTCGATCCTCTTTCATTGTATCCTTCCTCCTATTTTCCATGTCTCCTCTGTCCTTGTATTAATTCCTTGTACAGTGCCCCACAGCAAAGATCTTAAGTTTGATCTTGTGGTTTATCTAATGTAGAAATCTATATTTTCCTTGTAGAATGTTTTACAATATTTTGATTCAATATTTAAAATTCATAAGATTTTATAGATTTGGGAGATTCTTTTTGAAAAACGAAAGATGGGATAACTCAGGGTCTATATTCCTATTAACAGCAATTAGCTGGAGCTGAGGAGCAGCTGTCCATTTTTCCACAACTTCCAACCAGGTCCACCCGCTTATTTATGCTCCTTGCCTGGCTTCTACAGGCATTTGATTTATAATGCCTGCTTTAATCCTTTTCTTCCCAGCAACTGCTCATCCTGGGTACTCTAGCTGTCTGGAGCTAAGCCCTAATAAGGTAATGTCTGATACTGTCTCCTTTCCAAGATGATGTATTTACATTTTAACTTGGATTTTCATTGCATCTGAATGGAGGGGCTATGTATTACCCTACTCTGGTATGCTCTTCAGTACCTGGAGCTTTTCAAAGCATGTAATATTATAGAACTGCATTTGGTTAGAGCAAGAATGAGGCCTTGCTAATCATTTAATACAGCCCTCTCATTTTCTAGTTTGACACCCACTGAGACCATGATTTGCTTAAACCCTCACCCCCCCTTATAACAGAGCCAAGACAAATTCCATCAATCTGTTCAGAGCAGTCACTTGATGAATATGCATAAGTTTGATTTATTTTTTTATACAGCTACAGCCAGTGCCAATCCTATGAACCCTCAGATATGACAAAGGAGGATTTATGAATATAACAGAATACTAATGAAGCCGGGGATTTCTTAGCTAGCTAAGTAAATTTACTTCTGAGAGTGATTAACTCACTTGTGTTTAAAATATTGTATTAAAATTTATGACCGCATTAAACTTTTAATGTCATTAAAGACCTTGTCTGTATAAACAGGAGCTATTCTATAGCATTGTGTCACTACTAATTAAGTTGGTGGTTACATTTGTGAATTGGAGTTTATTAGCCTCTTCATCTGGAAGTCCCCAGTTAGAGGGGGTTGAGGATTGGTGTATTAGCAAGAATAATGGTGTTTGGTGGCTTTGACTATTTTTGTGACATTCCAGAAGAAAGACAAAGTGTTGTTGCTTTATGGAAAGAGGAAGTTTTGTTGGCAGCAGCTTTTCCAGCAGCTTTTCCATGGGGAATAAATCCTTTCAGCTTTTGTTTTTGACATAGACAATTTGTGTGTATTTTAATAGCTAATTGTTTCTTATTTAAGTGTTTTCTTGTGGAAGTAAGAAAAATCTTAATGATCTCTGCTAAAAAGAGAAAGAATGAGTAAAAGAAAGAGGACCAGAGATTTTTAATAACATAGTAGACAAGATCTGCCTTCTTGGACTGTACCAGAGCAAGGACTCTGCATGTTGCCAACATGTTCTTATTAGGATTTCTTTTCCTTCCCTCCCCTCCCCTCCCCTTTCCCCCCCTCTCCCCTCCCCTCTCCCCCCCTCTCCCCTCCCCTCCCCTCCCCTCCCATCCCCTCCCCTCCCCTCTCCTCTCCTCCCCTCCCCTCTCCTCTCCTCTCCTCTCCTCTCATCTCCTCTCCCCTCCCTTTCCCTCCCCTCCCCTCCCTTTCCCTCCTCTCTCTTCTCTTTTCCTTCCCCACCCCCTTCTCCTTCCCCTCCCTCCCTCCTTCTCTCTTCCTTCTTTTTCTTTCTTTCTTTCTAATAGCATAGGAGGAGGAGAACAATGAGGTATAAACAAAAAAAATTACTTTGTCTTGATAATGTTTTGAGACTCCCTGCTATATAGTTGGGTGACGAGTGGGCTCTGAAAGCCCACTTTCCTACTTTGCCTAGGAAGGAAGCCATATAGTGAGGGCTCTTCTTCATCCCCTGATCCTTCCTCCATCTTCATGGGCACAGAAACAATCTGGTAGAATGGAAAGAACATTCAAATTAAGAAATGCAGTCTTATCTCATGTCTTTCAGGTGACCTTAGTCACTTCATACAAATCGCTCAGTCCCCTTTAACTTGAGTTTGGGTCAGATGATTTTTCCATCCTCTTCTGGCTCTAATACTAAACATGCTTGACATTCTAGATGTTTAAAGGATTAGATGTGGAAAGATTTTAGCTTAATAAAACAAGCTCTTGCAGTCACAGATAAAAATAATTCCTCCTCCTGCTGTAGAGCACAAAAATATCGTACACCAAATCACCAACCCCTTGAACTGATAAAGAGCCCACACTTGATTATTCTGGGAATGAAACCCTCCATTATTATTATTAATTATTATTATTATTATTATTGCCTTCCCTTGGTTAGTTTATAAATTGTTAGCACTTTCACTGGACAATGATTAGGCAAAAAGATAAGTGAGAAGCTCGGAGATATTCTCTGATTAAATATAATAAATGGAACATGGTTATATTGGAAAATATTAAAAATCCAAGGAAATAAAAATTTCTTGTAATCTTACTACCTCAATATAACTATGGTCATCCATTTTAGTGTATGTTTTTGTATTTTTGTTATTGTTTTAAGTTTTTGTTTAATTCCAGTTAGTTAAATATAGTGTTCTATTAGTTTCTGGCATACAATATAGTAATTCAGTACTTTCATATATCACACTGTGCTCATCACTAGTGTACTCCTTATATTGTTGCTATTGTTTTAGTGTGGCATAAAAAGTTGTTTAGGAAAGGGGCTTCCTGATACATTAAGATTGAATTCACTTCAAATAGGCTCCAAGGTATAAAGCTAGACCAGAATGCATTGTGCATTCTGACTATATAATCGTCATATGTAAGTTGAATAATAGAGTAATGGGGTAATAATTATCACCAACCTCTGCTTCATTTATGGCTAAGGTGAACACATTTAATTTTTCATAACGAATATTCTAACATACAATTTTCTACAAGAAACGTATTTTACAAACTTTGGTATCATAGCTTTGTGTTACAAATAATATTTCTAGGAGATGGAACGAAAAAATTTGTCCTTAATACCTCAACATCTTAGAAACCTTCTTGGCCTATCTTGGACTAGATTTAGGTGACAAATTTCAATAGTGATTATAGGAGACATAGTATGCATATAAACTTAAATCTAATTTAAAAATGACCAGCTGGTTAGGCATTGAGGGTTCCTGAGGTCATGGGAATGAGGTTTTTCTTTAACTTACTCTTTATCTTCCCAATGAGGCAATGGCTACTGCAGTGTTTCCGTCATAGTATTCATTTACAAGTTTATTCTTTTTCAAGACTAATGTTTAATACTAAACATGCACACACAAACACATCCACATCCACATCTACTCAAATCATATATAGTGACATACACAGCTCCCACTCATCCTTTCTCTGTATTTTTCTTTTTTTTAAATTTTTCTTTATCTTTAACCAACTTATTTTATATATGTAATTTTTTATATACATATACATTTTTTAATATATGTGAAATCTTAGACATTTCTGTGTAACTTGTTTGTCCTACTTAATATTGTATTTTTCCATATCATAAAATATTCTAAAACATTAATGACTGTAAGATATTCCATTATGTGAATATACCATAATTTATGTAACAAATTCCAAATTAGTATGTATTTTGATTACTTCTGTAATTTATATTTATAGATACTGCTGTGGTAAGGATTGTTTAAAAATATTTTTGTGTACTTCCGTTTTAGTTTCCGTGGTTTGTGCTTAAGGGTAAAGCTGTCTAGGCCTGGGATTTGAAATCATAAACTGAAAAGAGACATGGGATATGAATTTGTCAGTTATCTGATCATGAAAGAAGATAGGAATAAAATGGATAATTGATAATTTTGAGAGAATTAGATAGAAAGTCATGTGGTTAGATTTCTGTATTTGTCAGCATCATAGGATAGTGGTTCTGGGTGGAATGTTTGAGACCGTTCAGTCCAATCCCCTTCTCCAAAAATATTTCTGTTTCATGCACTAGCCCTTACAGTTTTCTAGTTCAGATTGTGCTAGGGGAATATTGCTTCTATCTCTAATGTTCCCAGAGAACATTTGGAAGGCATGCCAGGTGTGAAACGACTCTTTGATATGTGGAACTACCCTGCACATCTTAGGGACTCTGGCAGCTTTGGTTGTAGCCCTCAGAATGTCAGTAGTCTCTCCCAGCCTCTGTACCAATCAAAAATAGCCCCTAAATTTCCTAAATGCTTTCTAGAGGGCATACCACCACCCTCTTGAGAAACATCAGTCTTCATGGTGGATTTTTAAAACTGCTTTATAAGTCTTTATTAATATGGATACATGTTCGTGATTTATTTATACATGAAGAAAAAAGCAATTATATAACAGAATTACAAGGTGATCTTATTTTTGCTTAACAGTTATATACAGGAACATATACTAGAAAGACATAAATCAGTATTTTATTGGTAGTTATTTTCAGGTGAAATGATTAAGCGTGCTGATTTTTATTTTTTTTATTTTTTATTTTTTTTTTAATTTTTATTTATTTATGATAGTCACACACACAGAGAGAAGGAGAGAGAGAGGCAGAGACACAGGCAGAGGGAGAAGCAGGCTCCATGCACCGGGAGCCTGACGTGGGATTCGATCCCGGGTCTCCAGGATCACGCCCTGGGCCAAAGGCAGGCGCCAAACCGCTGCGCCACTCAGGGATCCCAAGCGTGCTGATTTTTAAAATCTTCTTTTTGTTTCTCAAATTTTCCACAATGGGTTCCTCTTGTTTGTAACTGGGAAAATTATTTATAAGTGAAATAACATAGTATGCACTGTTTAGGATATAGAACCATAAATAAATTTGTTGCAGTCACTGCAATCATATTAAGTAGTTTTCTTTTCTTTTCTTTTTTTTAAGATTTTATTTATTTATTCATGAGAGACACAGAGAGAGGAGAAGCAGGCTTCATGCAGGAAGCCTGATGTGGGACTCGATCCTGGGACTCCAGGATCACGCCCTGGGCCAGAGGCAGGTGCCAAACCACTGAGGCACCCAGGGATCCCCAGTAGTTTTATTTTCTATTTCTTTGAACCGTTTTATCTCAATTTGAGGTAAACAGGAATATTAGGAAAGTATGATAGAAGAATGAAACTTTTAAATATTATTGTTAACTAGAAGAAACTTAAAAAGCACTTTCAATGTATCTGTAGCTTTTATGGTTTGGATTAGTTGGGATCAGAAAGCAAATATTAAAGTGATTTTCCCAGGGTCTGATGACACTGAAAACCAGAACCTGTATCCTAGACACCTCTTTGTTTGATTGTTTCATTCTGTGGATAAAAGTAGAAGAAACACTTTTTTATACCCTTTAAGCAGTGCAAGCCTTTCAGGGTTACCCAGCATAGAGCTCTAATCAAGAGAACCCGTATGACTCTGCAGATAATAGGGGCAAAGGAAATACTAGAGCCCATTTGAAGGGAATGGGGTCCAAGAGAAGAAACCTGGGAAGGTGGAAGCAGGAGTAACGCCAGATTTCAGGAGGTTTTTAAAGCCTTGAACTTAACACCAATACAAGAAAACAACTTTGGCTTCACTAAACCTATTGAAAAATCCAGACATTATAGAGCCCTTCGGATATGCATGTGGAGGGCTAGTTCCCAGGGAAAGGAAGGTTGTTGTCAGAAGTAGATTGGAGATAAAAAGTGCTAGGAAGATAAAATCACTATACTGCTGGAATGATTTAGGGGCATGGAGAGAACTTGGAACTGATAGAAGAGAATTGAGGACCAGCTTTAAGGTAACTGCCAAAATGTGCCTAGTCAATCTTGAGTGATGTGAAAGCATGTGAGAACCAGGCTCCTGACTTGCCTTTCTGATCATTAACTTACCCTTGCCCCTCAGACCAACACTAATCCAGGTTCTGTTTATCTTGTGCCAAAATCACATTGGTAAGAATGGGATTGTGTTGCAGGTATGCATGGCATTTGTTTGGTTTAAAATGAAGATAATGAGAATCCTAAGTAGCATAGATACTCTGGGAATAGCAAGTATAGAGGTGCTGGCTTATTCAACAGGTAGACAAAGGGCTGGAGAAATTGAACTGCAGAGAAAATGTATTAGATGGCATCAGAAAAGTTGGCAGTGCCCAGATTGCACAGAGCCTTGTAGCCAGGGATCTTAGATTTTGTTGGAGTCAAGGGAAGCCATTGGATGATATCAACAGGAGAAAAACATGCTCAGATTTGCATCTTTAAAAGACCACTCTAGGTGGTGTGTGTTGTGGGGAAGCAGAGAGACATAGAGGAGGTAATGCATCTTCCGTGTGGGAGGTGATGGTGGTAGTGAGGATGGAAAGGGAAGAGGAGAGGTGGAAATTAGAGGTTCATATCTTCTTTATGGAAGAGAAAAATATGTTCCCTATATTAGGGAACAGGTAGGATTTAGGCTTGTTTAATATTAACACTTACTTAAGTCTTCTGTGCCTTTTCTTAAGTTCTTTCATTCCTAGAGCTATCCTGATTCATAATTTAAAAGCTAGAATGTTGGAAAGCCAAAAATCAGATGTAATATCACAGTGCCCAGTGGAATGAGGATTTAATATTCATTAAATATTTACCTTTCATTCAAATTAGCCACTCTCCTCCACCATTATTTGTGATCTTCTGTCCCTTTCACTTCATCTGTCCCTATACTAAACCTTCATTTGCATGCTTATTTTCCTGTCCCTGACTCAGAAAGATAGGTATTGTGTTTACTTTGTAATGTTGCTCACTTCCTCATGTTAGATTCCTCCAGAAAGCAGAGCCTCATAGAAAGCCTTAGGTACAAAGAGGTGATCCCAGGAAGCAGGAAATAGGGGAGGAGGAAGAGCTGAAGGCAGGTGCATAATTGAGGTTACCACTTATGTCAACTGGAGATCAGTCCCTGATGACTCTCTGAGGAAACTTGTAAAAATTTCTCAAATATATCCCTATGAAAGTTGGGAGGCAACAGTGTTTATTCACACATTCCCCTCTTTGTTGGCTGAGGGTTGTCCCCAGAGGAGGTACTCCCCCCACACTTCCAGGCTGAGGGAAGGAGCTCTGCCTCACAAAATCCTTGAGGCAGAAAAGTGAAGCGACTTGGCAGGCGCTAAGAGGGGGATAATTTGAACGAGCAGAACTGTCCATGGAGCTGAAGCATCTGTCATGGCCACTGCGACTCCTCGGCTGACCACTGCCTGGCACAGGAAGCAGTTGTCTCATAATTACTTATTAAGCGAATAGAAAATGAGGTGTTGCAAGGAAGTGCTTTGTATCCAGCTCAGCAAACCAAGTGCTACTATCATTATTAATAATAATGTATTAGAACTTCTGCTCCCAATGGATTCCCTGTCCTCAACATCTTTTCCCAAACTCTTCTTTCTGATTCATGAGGTATTATTAAACCACACTCATGGAAATTCTATCTCCTTTCTCCTCTGAGTCCTGACACTGGCTTCATGTGTCTTACTGCCCACGCATTCTCTGGGCATTGGTATGGTTCTGGCTGTTTCTGGGCTCTGTTCCAGCCCACCAAGGTGAGGAGCAGTATCTAATCCAGTGCAGCTCAGCGCCTTGTATTCAGTATTTCTCATAGTGTCACCAGGGACATAACACTTCCTGCTTCTGCAGTGTGTCCCCTAGGAGGCCAGGTCAGAAACACTTACCGCACTTCTGCACTCACAGAAGTCCCTCATCTGATATCCTCCTGGATTACTGAACCTGGACCTTTAGGAAATATTTCCCAATTAGGAATCCCCTGGACCACTTGTAAAATACATGTTACCAATGCACTCCTTTGGAAATACAGATTCAGTAACTATGGCCCAGGAATCTGTTTTTAATAACACTGATTGATTGTAATCTTCAGAGAAGTATAGAGGGGGCAAAGCTTGGGTTCTAATATTACTGTCAGGGCATATTATTATTATTATTAGAGATTAGCATGCTGCCTCTAGCCATATCTTTCTTCTCCCTCTATGGGAGTTCATTGACCTGGACATGTACATATATGAGTTGAAAAGTCATGAACGTCTATTGACCTCTAGTTCTGTTTTCTGTCAGCAGTCTCTTTGGTGGTCATTTCAAATTCAGTGCCTTAATTTCTTTATTTTTGAAGGTGGCTGCCCAGTATTCCTCAGTCCACAGAAATCTGATTAAAAGAAAAAATGCTTTTTCTTTAGAGAATAAAAGAATGCTTTTAATATAGCTCGGACTCCCCAGAGAAAGAATTTTTTAATTACTGGTTTTGACGGTTGTTATTGTTGCTAATAATATTACTGGAGTTTATTGGCATCTTGTCTGTGTCTGCATATAGAGCTATTGTTTGTACATAAAGAATGTTTTGCTCAGATGGTTGTCCTCTTGGGATATACCTTTTGTTTTCAAAAGATTTCAGGAAACAACAGTCATACAGTCAGCAGCAGTCATCCGGGTATACATTAGTGTATCCCATGTTGCTTTCTAGATAGCAGCTCAATTTAATGCAGTGGAATATCTTGAACTCTTACGAGTGATTCAAGGTTCAGCTTGGCTCAGCCTTAAGGTTCTGGTTCTATATCATGCACTCTTGAAAAGTGTACTGGCTGCTGTCCTTTTACTCTTTTTGTCCAGGTTTTCTAAATGTGGATTAGAACACCACTTGCTTATCTTTAGCAGGTCGTCTGAGGAAAGAAATGTATCTGCTTGTGGGAATGAGAGTCATCCCATCCTGCCAGTCCTGTTAGCATGCTCTAGATGGAGGAGAGAGCATGAGTTTTATCATAATCATGGTATATACACTTGGGAATATGTCAGATTGGCAGCTCTCTACAACCCTGGGATGAATATTTATTTTTTGAAAGATTTATTTATTTATTTATTTATTTATTTATTTATTTATTCTAGAATGTGACAGAGAGAGAGAGAGAGAGAGAGAAGAAGCAGCAGAAGGGGCAGAGGGAGAGGGAGAGGGAGAGAGAATCTCAAGCAGACTCAGCCCTGAGCACGGAGCCCAGTGCAGGGCTCAATCTTATGACCCTGAGATCATGACCTGAGCCAAAGTCAAGAGTCAGTTGCTTAACTGACTATGCTACCCAGGTGCCCCAGGATGAATACTTTATTAACAAATATATGAGTACCTACTATGTGCCAAATTTCATCATTATCCCTGGAGATAAAATAATAAGCAAGACTCATAAAATCATAGAGTATATAGCATCATGAGTGAGAGACAATTAGATAATTATGCAAATACACAGTTCAAGACTATGGAGCAAATGAGGAGCGATACAACAAGAACATATAAAAGAGAGACCTGATTGTGAGCTACCGGATATCTACAGGATGAATGTGTTAATTAGGAGAGAGAGTGGAGAGGGAACAGCATTATGGGCTCAGGAACAACACATACAAAGGCCTGAGGTGGAAACAAGCATGGTGCATATAAGAAACTGTAAGAATATTAGTGCACTAGAAGCAGAGAGGGAGAATGGTATGAATTGAGGTTGAAGAGGTGGACAGGTGCTAAATCCTCGAGGATATCCTAGAATACTATAAGAATTTTGGTCACTAAGTGCTGTGTGCAAAAGGGTAAGGACAGATAGTTTTGTGGAAAATGGTTTGAGAGGGTAGAGGGGGAGTAGGGAGACCATGGAGATAGTCCAAAAGACAGATTATAGTGGTTTGGCTTGAGGTGGTAGTGGTGGAGGTGGAGGGAAGAGGACAGACACAAAAGCTATTTGAAATAAGAAATTTAAGACCTCATAATACAATGTTAATTGGACTTAAGGGAGAGGAAAGTGTCAGAATAACTGTCAGATGTCTTCCATGAGCAATTGGATAGAAGGAGAAGTATTTCACTGAGATAGGGAACACATTCATCTTTTAATTTAATTATAGATAATTGAAATTTTGATATAAATTTAAAATTTCTATGCTAAAATATTGCTTCTTCACAAATTATTACACTATGATTTGATACTATCCTTAGGCTATGAAAAATATCTTAATGCTTTGTTCATTTTGCTATTTTGAATTCCAATATACCTTCCAAGGGAAGGCCACTGCAAGATGACACTATAGATTGGCTCAGCACATGCTTTAGAGTCCCAGAAATATAGGATCACCAAAAATTTTAGAAAAGTTGCACTTTAATGGGTTGGCTACAACTTTGCAGTCACCAAATCTGGGAAGAAGCTCTTCTAATATCAGTACAAAACTAAGTTTTCTATTTCTCTGTTATAATTGCTTTTAATTTGAATTATATCATGGTGGTGATGTTGGTAGTGGTAGTGGTGGTGGTAATGATATGGCAGTGTTGGTGGTTGTGGTGATGACAATAATAGTGATGGCTACAGTGGCAGTGATGACAGTGGTGGTGATGACAATGGTGGTGGTAGCAATGGTGGTGGTGATGATAGTGACAATGACAGCAGTGGCGGTGGCAGATATAGTAGTGATCACGGTGGTGGTGGTGATGGTGATGGTGATGATGACAGTGGTGGTGACAACTATGGTGATGGTGGTGATGGTGGTGGTGGCGGTGATGGCAGTGGCAGTGATAGTAGTAGTGGTGGCAGTATATAGTAGTGGTCATGGTGATGATGATGGTGGTGATGGTGGTGGTGATGACAGTGATGGTGGTGGTGATGACAGCGATGGTGATGGAGTGATGTTCAGAAGCATGACACTCCCATTAGTTCTGAGAGCCATAATCAGACTCTGTGGAGCAGAGTCTGCATTTCCTGTTGTCTGTACCAGAGGGGAGGGGTGTGTTTTGGAGCTGACAGAGGGCTCTGACAGGCCTACTCATAGTAGAGATGTGCCTGGTTCCTTTCCTATTGTTATTTTGGTTGAAAGGAAGCAAGAAAATTGGAGGGAATGTTTCAGTGTGACCCAGCATTAATATTTAGGCCAGGATTATAAGTGGTTCGAGCAGTATCTTTAAAGATCTTTTACAAAAGGGAATTTGAGACACCCAGATACTGTTCCAGTTTTCTTTTCATTGCTAAAGTACTCTAGTGAGAAGCTTCATTTCTTTTTCCTCTTCTGTCCATAACCTTTATCTTGTTCAATCCACTGTCTTTTTGTTTCTCTATTTTCCTTCTCATGATCTCCAGATAATTGAGATTTTCTAGCATTGTGAGCTTGGGCAGTGCACTTGCATGTCTTGTTCTCCTTGCTTTGCTCTCTTGTTCTCCATTGTATTTAGCATCTGGTACACCATAAATCACTGGCTTATTTCTTTGGGTCTTCTCTCCTCATATGAAAATTGTAAGTTCCATAAGGGCAGAGACTTTGTTTTATTGACTGTTTTATTCCAAAAATCTGTAATAGTCCCTGGCAGATAGTTAGTGGTTCATAAATATTAATTTAATGAATGAATAAAGTTATATAACTGCCCTGTTTTCTGTTAAGTCAAATGGGTATACTAATGCTAATCTCCGATAGTTACTATGAGGATTAAATGAAATAATCTCAGTACCTGGCATTCCCAGCCTGGTATAGTAAGGGCTGGTAAACTGTTAGTGGTCCTTGACATTTTTCTCATAACCTCTTTCTCTTTGTTATTTAGAATGATATTCTAGTTAGCTTCTTACCTCCTTAGTGATAGATCTGTACTTTCTTCTGTCTACTAACTGGCCAGTTTCAGAGACTGCCCAGTGGCCCTGAGTAGGAAGTCCCAGGTTTTGTCTTTTTCAGCTTTCTCATTCACAAGACTTTGATCATTGTTAATAAAGTATATCATGAATTATCATCATTTATAATTCTGTAATGGTATTTTCATATATCATTCTAGAATCCCTGTGCTATTTTTAATACAGCTAGCAGTTGGGGTGTCTGGGTGGCTCAGTGGTTGAGCCTCTGCCTTTGGCTCAGGTCATGATCCGAGGGTCCTGGGATTGAGTCCCACATCAGGCTCCCCACAGGGGGTCTGCTTCTCCCTCTGCCTACATCTCTGCCTCTCTTTCTGTTTCTCTCATGAATAAGTAGGTAAAATCTTTTTTTTTTAATTTTTTTTTATTTTTATTTATGATAGTCACAGACAGAGAGAGAGAGGCAGAGACACAGGCAGAGGGAGAAGCAGGCTCCATGCACCGGGAGCCCGATGTGGGATTCGATCCCGGGTCTCCAGGATCGCGCCCTGGGCCAAAGGCAGGCGCCAAACCGTTGCGCCACCCAGGGATCCCGGTAAAATCTTTTTTAAAAATACAGCTAGCAAAAAAAAAAAAAAAAAAAAAAAATACAGCTAGCAGTCATGAATTATTCTATGAGATAGCTGTTGTTATCCTCACTTTACAGACAAGGAAACTGAGCCTTAGAGAAGTTGCTATCTTACCTGTGGGCACACACATCAAGTAAGTAGTAGATCAAGAAATCATATTAGATCTGGTTCCTTGTTTCTTCATTTACCCATCCAAAGGCTTGCACTGAATATGTGCCATAGTCCAGGAACCATGCTAGGCTCTGGCCACACAGCAGGGAAAAAAAATCAGTGCTGAACCTGTGACCATTGCATATCACAGTTACCATTACCACAATATCCCTCTACTGAACACACAATAGAGTAGCAATTATAGGGTGAGCCGTGCTCAGGTATTTTTACTTTCCTATCTCAGCCTTGCTTCAAGCTGCAAATATCTAAATCTAAACTTATGAATTGCCTCTCTTTCTGCCAACTGCCTGCTCTCCCCACCAAAATTACATATTTTTCTACCTCCATTAGAAAAACCACCTGTCATCTTTCTAGTCACATGGTCTCAAAACTTTGAAATAGTGTGATTATCCCATCTCTTTTATTCCATACTTTCCATACATACCCAGGACCTCTTGATTATTTTTTAAGATTTTATTTATTTCTTTGAGAGAGAGAAAGAGAGCTTTTCCTTCTCCCTCTGCCATCCCCTTGTCTCATGCTCTCTTTCTCTCTGTTTCTAATTCCCCAGTTCCTTTCTACCATTCTAATATCAGCCCTGATCTTTGACTCACTGAAATTAGCCCTAAGATTGGGTGTTAGTTTTATCCTCTGCTTCAGATTCCACTGAATTGTTAAGTCTCCTAAAAGCCTAGAGTCTGCTTTTTATCTCCCCAACACTATACCAGGCACATAGGAGACATTCAGATGGTTATTAAATTAATGTAACTTTGATGGTTAGACCACAATTCTTAAACTTGCTCTGAAGATTTATTTGGAGATTATAAGTAGTTTTCCTGGAAGATCATGTGAGTTTATTATAAGTAGGCTGTTCTCTGCATCTCAATAATACATATTTTCAACAAAGTCTACTTCTGCTTTTTTCCATTAATGTTTGCTACCTGTGTATTTGTTTTACCATCTGCTAGCACTAAAGCCCTAGAAAAATTTATGGTTAAACTATAGACTGGTAAATATTTTTTCCACTAAAGAATATCACTCTTCCATTCTTCTGGTGCTACCATAATTCTGTAGAAACACAGTTTGAGAACCAGTATATATTACAAAGAAATTATGAATCATTCAAAATTTTAGATGTTACTGGATTGGACACATGAACTCCTCCTCCTAAGAGGGTT
Source organism: Vulpes lagopus (assembly GCF_018345385.1). Taxonomy (NCBI): domain Eukaryota; kingdom Metazoa; phylum Chordata; class Mammalia; order Carnivora; family Canidae; genus Vulpes; species Vulpes lagopus. The sequence goes on from NC_054826.1 coordinate 76,996,096, forward strand.
TTGCCTATTTGTGGGATAGAATAATTTAGTATTTTCTGAAGCCCTGATATTACTATGTTTGCGACTCAGGGAATTGATGGGGATAGGATGAGTGTGCCCGTTGTCTTCTTCCTCACTTTCTTTTCCCGTTTGAATGATCGCTCCCTGAACTCACTGTTGGACCCTCAACCTCTCATACTCAGGAGAGACATGCTGGTTTGTGCAGATGTAGTAGACATCAGTGCATCCTAGAGAATTTTGTTTTACCATCTCCTTACTTTTCTCATTGGAAGTAAATTGTTTGCACAGTTAGCAATGCCCTTGGACTAAACAAATTTTGCATTCATAAGAATATTTTGAAGAAGTTATGCTTGTGACATTTCTAAATGTGCATCATGACTTAAAGAAATCATTAATCTTGTTGACCCTTTAGAAGACATATATACTTTTTCAGGACTCAAATTGAAGCTGAATAATAACTGTAAATAGTTATGTCCCCAAATAAATCTTTTTATAAATGACTTAATGGTGACTAAAGCTTTTATTAAGAAAGCAGTCCTTTTTATAAGGATAATAACTATAATTTGATATGCTTATTATATAATAGCATGCAAACTACTGCAGAAAAACTTGGATGTTACATAATGGATCCTATTAGATCATAACATTTGACATATCATGATTTTGAGCTCAGCATCTGCCTGTAGTGAAGTTTTGCTTTTTTGTATTTAAATTTAAAAAATTGATTCAGAGTAGATTTGCCTTATTTTGATCATTTTCTTTTATTAGGAACTATATAGTAGCAAAACACAGCTTCATCGTGTCACCTACAAATTAATATATTTATTGTGTTAGTTACAAGATAGGATGGAATTTCCAACTATCTTCAGTGAAGAAATGGTATCTTTCTGTACTGACTATAAGAAATCTATCAGATCACATGCAGAAAATTTTTTTGAATTAATGAAAAAATGTTAAATTTGTATTAGCTCCTGATGATTGAGCAGTGTAGAAAATGGACATAATTACTCTTTTTTTGAGCTTACATTTTAATGAGGAAATGGAAATAAACAGATTAATTTCAGATAGTGATAAGTGCTAAGAAGAAAATCTAAGGACAGTGTGATAGAGAGTGTGGAGAGGGCTACTAAGGTAGGGGCATCAGGAAGGCCTTGTTGGGAGGTGACATCACAGCTGCTCTGAGGCTTATATGCTGTAAGAATTAGTTTTGTGAAGATCTGGGGGAGAGCGGTCTGGGACAGTAATTATGATGATTTCAACAGGGCATCAGTCCTTTGTGTTCAGGAAACCAAGAGAAGACCGGAGAGGCTGGAGTGTAGGAGAGTGTGTGAACGTTGGGAAGGCACGCTAGCAGAATTCAAACACCGTAATGTGTTGCAGGCTATTATAAGGAGAGAGTTTATTCTGTGGGCAGTGGGACACCAGTGAGGGGCTCGAACAAAGGTACAGCCAGATCTGTAGCTGGCAGCTTCAAATGTGCAGTGTTGAAAGATTTCTTTTAAATGTAAATAACTTTTCTTTGTATTTTACAGAATCGATCAGAGGGCTGCCATTTGGTCAAAGGATGTTTTTGAGACTCGGCAGGACTTAAATGAGGTAGTTGCCATTATTGTTGGTTTTATGAACATGAGTTAGCCAATTATGAAATTTATTATTCTTTTTCCTAGTATCAGGAATTCTTTCTGATGAAAACTTTGTGTTTTTGCTCTTAAGTAAACTTGTTTTCCGTGTAGCTCTTTGGGTAATGCTTTTCCTTGCGTTGGAACAAATATATTTAAAATATCTGTGAGATTGCTCACTACATCTTGGGCCTAAACCAAATCCAGCAGTCATTTCATTATTATTTTCAACTTTGCTTCAGGATTACATGACCATGGCTGTGGCAGTTACATTTGTAACACTTTCTCTTAATTTTATTCTCTATTTCTATGGCTTTTGTAGTCTCAAAGGTAATCATGCTTACTGTTTTTCCATGGAGTATGATATCGTTTGGTGTTTACAGTATGGTTTTCTTAGTATATTTTGAAACATTGAAGTCCTATTTTCCAATTCAAATGGTTTCTCACCAAATCGAGTATCACTATATTAATGTTTGTTCTAAATTTTCTTTGAAATAGATAATTTGATTCTCCTCTTGGAAATCAATATAACGTAATTAGGATCCCTGTTATTATGAATTCCTTGGCTTAAGACCTTGGCTTGAAATACTGTCTAGTTTCCCTAACTCTCATTTTATAATTAAAGATCAGTGGGTGGTATATCTGATTAGGATCATAGCAAAAGGAATGAAAAGACCTGATGCTCAGATGCCGGGAAGAAAGATGATGAACTTGAGGCAAACTGTTTGTCATTTTGAGATTGATCCTTCTCCCCTCTCCAAGAAAAAGGCAATTAATTAAATTTAGGGGATTTTCTTTTTCTTTTTTTTTTTACTTTAGAACTTGGCAGAAATGAATAACCAAAGGTAAACCAGCTGCCTGATTAAATCAAGTTAAATAAATAACTAAAGTTGTGGAAAATGACCTAAAGTTAACAACACAGAACACTCCTTGTTATTTCTTTGTGCATAGAGACAGCCTTCAAATTCCACAACCTCACTCATGGTAACAAGAGTGACAAAGAGTTTGAGAAGAAAGAGGCAAGAGCCTGAATCAATGAATGCATTGTGAACAAGCAAAATGCTAGCTATAAAGAAGCACTGATTTGTTTTGACATAAGTGACTAGAAAAATGAGGTGATTGTAAGAGTCAACTTTGATAGGTTTCAAGTATTCGGGAGAAACTCAGATTTGTGAGCTAGAAACCCATGAGAATGCTGAGATTACTTGAGCATTCTGAAATCACAGTTGCACAAAACTATTTGAAAATCTGCTTTCCCGTATTTCTTCACTATACCCGATCGGGAAATTTCATGAAATGTGCCAGTTTACTGATCTGGGATTACAGAGCAAGAGCATCGAATAGAGACATGCATTCAAACGAGCAGGCAGTGCCTTATTTTAAATGTGTGCTCTTCCACGATAAGGTGGGGCTACTGATCCAAACTGATTGATAAGAGTGAGTGTGTGCTCAAAGTGTTTTGTTCCACTCAAGGGGTAAACTGTGTGGGATTTGTGTTCCAATCCACATCCTTTTATGCAGTTTCTGTTGGGATTAAAATTTAAGGGCCAGAGGAAACCCCAGAAAAGCTTGAATGGGAGCAGCATGAATGGATCCAAGGCCGTGCAGGGAGGGTTGATGTCATTGATGAAGACCTCCTATAGAAATATATTTAGCTAAGTTTTTCTCAGCATTTCCCAAATGTATGGAAAACCAAACTCTTTTATGCAGGAATGCCATCATAACACTTTTTTTAAGCAAGAATCCTATGGAACACAGGTGGGAAACACCGCTTTAGTATTTTTAATTGAAATAGAAAAAATATGTAATAGTCCATATATCCTAAATGTACAGCTGGATGAATTCTCATAAAGTATGTAACTAAGACCTAGATTAAGAAACAACATTATCAGCCTTCCAGACACCCCTTTGTATTTCCTTCCAGTCACTACTCAATAAGAATAACTATTCTTCAGACTAAAATAGGTTTGTTTTGTCTATTATTGAGCTTTTCATAAATGCACTGTGTGTGCTTTTTTGTATCTGGTTTCACTTAGTCAGTATTATGCTTCTGACACATTCTTTCATATTTGGCATGTAGTTTTCATTCTCCTGGTTGTAACCCATTGTATGTTTTCCCCCCTAGTTTTTGATTATTATGATAAGTTGCTACTGATAATATTTTTTATTAACTCCTATTTTATAGGAGGTATTCTTTCCACCTCTAGATGGAAATGCAAGGTAGACTTTTTTATTATGTTAGTTGTCTCTATTGCTTTGTTCCTTTCTTGTATTTATTTACCACTGGCCCCACTCAGCAGCACACACACACACAGCTAACTAGTTCTCTAAAAAGAAGCCACCAGTTCCATATCTGCTTTTTTTCTTTACTCCGATTGCAACTCTCAAGTCAAAAGAGTTTCTTGAGTCTCATGAGAAGATTGTCCACAAATATTTTCCAGACATTTCCATAGAAATCCTAATTCTGTATACATATAATAAAAATTTTAAGGTGCTACATATGTTCTTTATATTTTTCTAAAATTTCATATCTGGTAATTTACTTCTACTTTTTGAGCTTTTTAAATTATACTTGCTCTGTCACAGATAGATGGGCCTCGGCTATAGTTCAGTTCCAGAGCTGGCACTTGACCCAAGATCTCCTATACTCAGTAAGGTGATACATGGTGTGCTTTATCTACATATAAGCATCTGTCTGGTGTATTCCCCTACTTTCTCAGTGAACTGGCTACAAAGTTCAATACTTTTTTAAGTAGGCTGCACACCCACCATAGGGCCCTCCCAGTGAATTGGAAAACTCACTCACTTATTATTTCCACTTGGCATGAGTATACCTTTGATTCTGGCAAGTCTCCCTTTTCCTAAGCCAATCTCAAACTACCAGTCTTTGACCTTGGGTCTCTTGATAGAACTTGCAGCCCCATCCCATGAGTCTTGGTACCTCTGAGACTGTGCTATAAGAATTTGTTTCTGTGGGATACCTGGGTGGCTCAGTGGTTGAGTGTCTGCTTTCGGCTCAGGTCATGATCCTAGGGTCCTGGGATTAAGTCGTGCCTCAGGCTCCTCACAGGGAGCCTCCTTCTTCCTCTGCCTCTCTCTCTCTCTCTCTCTCTCTCTCTCTCTCTCTCTGTCTCTCACTAATAAATGAATAAAGTATTTTTTAAAAAAGAATTTGTTTCTGAAAAACTGAGTAAATGTCCCTGCTGCCACTGAGCTGAGCTTTCACAGTTTTTCTCTATAAGACATCAGAAGGTTTTATTTGTTGGAGTCTTCTGGATCATGATTGGAAAATATTCTAGATTTGAGATCTACCAATGTCTCATCCATCTTTTTTTTTTCTTAAATATTTATTTATTTATTTGAGAGACAGAGAAAGAGAGAGAGAGAGACAGACAGACAGAGAGACAGAGGGATAAAGAGAAGCCTCAGGCAGACTCCCCCACTGAGCATAGAGCCTGACTCTGGGCTCAGTTCCAGGACCCTGAGATCATGACCTGAGCTGAAATCAAGAGCTGGCCACTTAACCAGTGAGCCATCCAGGTGCCCCAAACAGTATCTCATCCATCTTAATCCTTAGTTTTAGTTATTCCTCCATATCCATATACTTGATAAATACTAAATAGATTTTAAAAAATGAAGGAGAACAAATACTGTTTTCCTTCTCCATATCCTAGTAAATCCCCTTCCTGGCTTCATTTCCAATTAAGAAAAATAACAGATGTGTAAAGAACACTAATGGATCTTCTCTTCCCTGAGAAAGCATGCCATATTGGGTCTTCAAACCACTTTTTCTATTAGAGACTGTATGTCATGAAGCATCACATCAATTTCATTTAGTTTTTTAATTGTAAAATTGGGGCAGGAAGTTCTGAATTGGGTTAATTCTAGAAGCCCTTTCAATTTTAACACTTAGTAATTCTACCCATTCCCCCTTTTTTCCCATTTTCCCAATACTTGTAGAATTTAGTCACAGGTTCCCGTCAAGGATGAACAAGGCAAACCATCCCAGAGTTACTGAGGGGTAAGCCTCCCCAAGGCCAATCACCCAGAGGCCTAGTTTTGGCAGCAAATATTAGGTCTTCTCTGTTACTTTCTTCTCTTGAACTCTTCTCTCACCATGAGTTGGCTTTCTTTAGTGATGTACTTGTTGTATTCCTTTCTCTTTGATTTTTGCATATCTATTACTGCATTTGATTTGTGGTTACCATTAGGTTTGTATATAACATTTCTGCATCTAGCAGTCTTATGTTAAGTTGATGGTCACTTAAGTTTGAATCCATTCTTTACTTCTCTCCCCCCATGTTTTAGGTATATGGTGTCATACTTTACACCCTTTTAGTTTGCAAGTCCCTTGTCTGATTTTTACAGATATACTTATTTTTACTGCTTTTGTACTTTTTACTTTTCTTACTCTTTACTTATGGTCTTCTTTTTGACTCCCAGAGTCCTCTTTCATATTTCTTCTAGGGCTGGGTTAGTGGTCATGAAGTTGGTTTAGCTTTTAGGTGTCTGAGAAACTCTTTATCTCTCTTTCTGTTCTGAATGATAGCCTTTCTGGACAAGATATTCTTGGCTGTAGATTTTTGCCACTCAGTACTTTGAACGGATCACGCCACTCTCTTCTAGCCTGTGGAATTTCTGCTAAAAAATCCACTGATAGCATTATGGGGTTTCCCTTGTGTGTAGCTATTTTCTTTTCTCTTGCTGCTTTTAAAATTCTCTTGTTATCACTACTTTTTACCATCTTATTTACTTTGTGACTCAGTGTGGACCTCCTTGGGTTGACTTTGTTGGGGGGTTCCTGTGCTTTCTGGATCTAGATATCTGTTTCTTTCCCCAGATTACGGAAGTTTTCAGCTGTTATATCTTTTAAATTAATTTTCTGCTTCCTTTTATCTTTTTTTTCTGAGATCCCTATAATGTGAATGTTATTATGCTTGATAGAGCCACGGAGTTCCCTAAGTCTATTCTCATTTTGCATAATTATTTTTCTCTCACCTGCTCAGCTTGATTAGTTCCCATTACTCTGTCCTCCAGGTCACTAATTCATCCTTCTGTTTCCTCTAGCCTACTAATTATTCCATTGAGTGCATTTTTAATTTCATTTATCATGTTCTTAATCTCTGATTTTTTAAATGTTTTCTGTCTCTTTGTAAAGGATCTCATAGAGATTCTCCACTCTTCTTAAGTCTTTATGTGTCTTTATGATCATTACTTTAAATTCTCTATCAGGCATATTACTCACCACCATTTAGCTTAGGTCTCTTTCTGTGTGTGTGTTTTTTTTTCCTGTTCTTTCATTTGGAACATATTCCTCTGTCTTCTGATTTTATCGAACTTTCTGTATCTGTTTCTCTGTTACTAAAGTCAGCTATCTGCTATTCTTGAAAGGAGTGGATGGGCTGTACATTTTTAACAAGGGCGTATTTGCCTTTTTCCAGAGAGGATACAGTTGCTGTTGAGGGCAGCTGAGATAATTCTGCAAAAGGTACAGGGGTAGGGTGAGTGTAGTACTCATAAGTTTTGCATGCTGGTCCTCCTCTTCCACAGGGGACATGCCACTGCTGCCAAAGCCAGGGCCAGCCAGGGCCTGATCCACATAAATGCATGTGGGCATAGCACACAGTTTTAACAAAGTGTGTGCATCTTTGCAGGAGATGACTTGCTGCTTCTGCTATAGCCTGATGGAGGTCTTGCAAAGCATGCTGTCTGGAGACATGGCATTGGCAGGTTTTACATTGGTCTTTTAGGAAATGGGGCTCACAAGCCCCAGGACTGAGACAGGCCAGTCTGGAGGGGGCAAGGCATAGTGTAAGCAAGTTAGGTAGTGAATACTAGGCCTGTGCTGGTTCCCATATGTAGCAATGTGTTGATGCTGGAGTAGGAAAGGGAAATGACACCTGCTAGACCTTTAGTTTCTGGAGGAGTCTTCCAGTGAAATCTGTCTCTCTGGAACATAGCAATTAGTAGATAACTCTCCCTTCTATATGCTTGGAGCACTTTTCAAACTGCTGCTTCTATGCTGTATCTCCATGGGCTGTTTGTTGTGCTCTTTAAGGACAGAACTCAGTTTCCCCTTGCCCTCCTGGCTCTCCCAGAACTGAACCTACTGATTTTTAAATTTACAGGCTTTTAGTCCTGCTAGTTGTAAGAATTCATGAAATTTGGCCCTTCTGGCTTACAAAGCCAAGTGCTATAGTTCTCTCTCTTCCAGTTGCAGGCTCCCCAATGTGAGGGTCTAGTTCTCTTCCCTCTCCACATCTGTAGCTCTCCTGCGGGCAGTGACAGTACCTTTAGCTTCCCACTATGTCTCTGCCCTTCCTACCTTCTCCCATGTAGCCTTTTCTCTACATTTGGTTGTGGTATTTATTTGCCAGTCTTTGGACTGTTTTCTGAGTTATTTACACTGATTATGTGAGTGTTATCTAATTGTATCTGTGGAGTGAGGTGAGCTTAGGGTCCTCCTACTCTACTATTCTTCCCTGGAAGTCCTCTGGGGAGCAAATACTAAACAGTGCTTTAAAAGTGACGTAATTGTTTAATATAATTATTTATCAATCCTATACAAGAGAAAGAGAAGCTACATGACCAAAGGTGAAGAATTGAGGCCAACTGAGCTGAATAGTACAGTCATCCCAAGGAACAGACTGAAGCTGTGAGTTCAACTTGGATTTCTTTCTACTTGCCCAACCTCTCTCTTCTGTTATCACCTTACAGAAGGAAATGGTCACTTCAAAAAATGACCATGACTTTTGTGCTCAGGAAAAAAGTGTTTTATTTTCTTATCTGATACTTTTGTAGGTGTTCTGTACTTAACTTCTGGATAAAGATAGTTTCTGCTTAGTAAATAAGAGTTTGTTTCCATTTGAATTTTTGCCTGGAATTCTAAGGTCCTAGAGGTAAGGTCAGTTACAACATAATGGGCCCTGAAAGAGAAATTTATCTTTAATTGCTGTCACATAGTTTCCTTATTTCCTTTCCCTCTGAGGCTTGTTGGCTATAAAACTATGGACCAGTATACAGTTGACCTCTCTAGGCCTAAAGAACCAGTTTACAAGTATGAAAAAAAAAATCTTGCCACAGGTTAATGTTTACCCAAAATAATTATTTCAAACACAAAGAAGCAGATACTCAACACTGGAATTAGAAAATGAATACATGCCACATTAGTCTTTTGCCTGCAGTAAACCCTACAACTTTGATGTAAGGATTTCAAGTTGGCTTGGTTTTAAGGGGTAATTGAGGGAGATACTTCTGGCTTCTTCCATGTCCCCGGAACCAAACTTTGGAGACATACAGTTCCCACTAAGTAAGAAGTCCAGGTAAAATGACTGTTGGAGCACAGAAGAATCTGGAACTTTAATATAATTAAGAGGCTAGAAAAAGTTTACTTATAGGGTAAAGTGGAAGAGGTGGAAGAGATGGAGATTGCTCTTAGAAGGTCTGAGATCCTGGAAGTTTATGGAAATCTGCTGAGATGGCCAGCCATAGTTAAGAGAAATTGGCATTATAGTTAAAGAGGATGAGGAATTGTGGGGCCAGATATTACTATGGCTATCAGCTTAACACTGAAGTAATTTAATATGGAAGGGGCCTCTGATAGAAAGGAAGAAACCAACCTAAATGAAAGTCACTGAGTCATGTACATCCAGATAGTGGAATGCCATTTATAGGGAGAAGAAATTGATAATTTAGTAGTGAATATCAAAACAGTAATGCTAATCTAACCTTCTTACCCTACTGACCTCTTTTTAACTCTGAAGTAGAGAGTAGGAAAAAGAAATGGTTTCTGAAAGTGAAGAAAATTCTAGTCATATTGTGTCAACTTTTCTAATGGAAGAACAGTATTATTGGGTATGCCATTTTACCTGGTAACCAATAAAACCTAATATACCTGAAACAAGTCAACACTCCTGAGTTATTTGATATCATATTGGACTCCTTTTATGAGTGCTTGGAAGAAGAAGGTAATAGAATATTTTAAATGGAATGAATATTCTGAAATGCAGTTCTATTCTGAGGATTCCATTCCTCCTTGAGTTTACAGAATAGAGTTAGAACATTTTAGGTGTTAATTGACCCTATATGGCATCCTAGAGCATCTCTATGGCATCTATACATATGGCTGCTTTGAGGTTTAGTTTTGGCCTTATCAAAAATAGCTGGGACATTTCCAGGTTTGTTCATTGTATCATCACTCTTAGTGATTTGTGCAAACTAGAGAAAGAAAAGATGCACAAAGTGTGACTGGATTTGGTCTTGTGTTGCATTACATTCTGATTGAAGTACTACCATAAAAAACAGTATCCTTAGGAGTGCTGTTGGAGTTTTCAAGGAGGGCCTATGTTATAAGAAACAAGTGTAATTATTAGCATGCAGCAAATGTTCAATAATGATCTAATATCAATAATAAGAAGTTCTTATATCATGAAGAGGACCTCTTTTAATTTTGCTGGCCATGAAAGGGATCATTTATCTACCTAAAATTAGTATGAAAAATTCATATTTCTCTTGCATAACTACTATTACCCTTTATTTGTTGAGTTATGCTAGTCAAAATAGCTCAACATTAGCCTCAACATCAAAGTCTATGAAGAATACTTCAATACTTTAATTTTGTTAAAGCTAGTCCAGTTTTCACATTTGTAGTGTCCCTTTTTGAGCCTATATGCACGTGTCCATATGTGTATTTTCATGTGAAAAATTTGATTGTCTTTTTATCACCATCCGAAGTTTAGCATATAGATATTTTGACCTTAAGTCTATCAGAACTCAAGGTGATACTTACTGTTTCATTTGAAATCTTTCTCCCTCAAAACTGTCTTAATATTGAGAAAATATTATAATAAATGGCTTCTTTAGGACTTTGATACTCCTCAGTTAGCTAAGTGGTATTATTTCTGAAGGAATAGCCAGCCCTATTTTTCTATTAAAATGCAAACCCAGTCTATAGGGTTTAGCTGTAGTTCAGAATTAATTGAAGATTTTTCTTTTTCTTTTTTTTCAAGTATCTGGGATTTTACTTCTTGTGACTAAAAGTCAGTTCAACCTGGCTTTAATAGTAAAGCCAGGATTTATTGACTTACACAGTTGTAACTTTTAGGATCAGGGTAGACTCTACACATGGCAGATTCAGGGATTAAAAAGTTGTCATGTAGGTGCCATCTCTTTCCATCTCTTAGTTCTGCTTTATTATATTGGCTTTATTTTTAGGTTGCCCTCTCTCTGGGGACATTATTCTTACAACTAGCAATTCCAGTATATATTAGTTTTCTATTACTATGTAATAAAAACTTAGTAGTTACTAATGTCTATTTATTAGCTCATAGTTATGTAGGTCATAAATCTGGGTGGATTCACTTGGATTTCTACTCAGAGGTCTCACAAAACTGAAATGGGGCATCAGCTACAATAGGGTCTTATCTGGAGGGTCTTCCATGGGTCTTCCATGTCCAAGCTCATTGAGGTTGTTGCCTGAATTTAGTTACTTGGGGTTATAGGACTGCGGTCCCTATTTTCTTGCTGGTCATCAGCAGGGGACAGCTCTCAGCTTTTATTTTTTTTTTTTTTTTTTTTTTTAGCTCTCAGCTTTTAGAGGCTACCTTCCTTCCTTCTCACAGGGCTGCCTTCATCTCTGAGCCACCAACAGCAAGCCAAATTTTTCTGTGCTTCAAATCTCTCTGATATTGTCTTTTGCCACCAGCTAGTAGAAACCCTGCTTTTAAAAGTCTTACCTGATTGTGTCAGACCCACCCAAATAACCTCTGTATCTTTGGTCAGTGAGTTAAGATTTAATTAAATCTACAAAATCCCTCATAGCAGTAACTAGCTTAGTGTTTGAACAACCAGGGTACAGGAATCTTGGGCCATACTTCCTACCACAGAGTGAGTCTCTTCTTTCTAACTCCAAAAAGTTCTATACTTTAGTTTCATTTATGTAGCTTGGGATATAGAGCTCCTTGCTGAACTATGACCTTGGGTTTGGAATTAACTGATTGGCTAGATGTAGACTATATTTCTCACTTTAGGTCTAGGAGTGTTGTATCAGAAGATTGGTAAATGGATGCTGGACTGCATAACATTGGTATCGGAAAGCATGATACCCAAGATAATTTTCTTGTGTGCTGGACCACTTAAGGATGCCATTTGGCACTTTTTTGTATGGTTTTCTGAGTTAAGATAAAGTGATCTTGCTTCCTTACCAAGATTTCTTCCTCAGCTAGAACAGTGTCCTATTATTCATTTAATTTTAGCCAACTTTTTTTCAGTGTCAATGAGGACATCCTGTAGCAAACATGGTCATAGTGTATACCCTGGTCCTTATTCTCAGTTAAGAGCACAACACAGCAAAGAAACTTGGAACTGTGTCCAGGTTGGTTTTTTTCTGCCCTGCTATTCAGAAGCAACTATCCAGCCTGGATTCTTATTTCTTATTCTTATTTCTTATTTCAAAGTATTGAAGTATTCTTCATAGACTTTGATGTTGAGGCTAATGTTGAGCTATTTTGACTAGATCAGATCTGTGGTCCTCACCATCAGAAATCCCTAGAGTGGTGCTGGCTGAAAAGGTAGAAGCCATGCCAACAACTGCCTATATTCTCCCTCATCTGAGAATTAGAAAAACTTCAGAGGTGTTGAGCTGAGCAGAGAATTTGTAACAACCCTTACCACAACTGATTCACCTGTGTTTGTCTTTTGCCTACCGGCCTTCCCCATCTCCCACACTCCACTGCAGCTTTGTCCCATTGGCTGCTGCTCCGCCTTCTGTTGTGCTATCATGATTCTTTTCCTTATTGCTCATTCTTTCATTTAATTTTTTTCATGCTACTAGTCTCATGCTTTCTCATGGAACACTATGTCTACTGCAGAGACTCCCAGGTGTCAGGCTGTGTTGTTGTTTTCATTGCTTCATAACAACAAAACAAACAGACAAACCAACCAACCAAGAACAATGCAGTGAGTTTTTCCATAACACTGGTATACATTTATTTAGGGATTGTTCCTAAATAACTCTCTTATTTAGAGATTGGTTTTAAAATTCCCATTTTGTGATGAAATGATGAGGAGGGTTATTTGTTTTTTATTTGTTTTTCCACAGGCTCTTACTTGGCAAAACATAAAGCCAACAGCTTTCATATATATATATTACATTCCCTTCACCCCTAACAACTTACAAAAGATATTTCTGCTGGTTCTAAGACTGAAATTTTGCCTGAAAGCTTTGACCTTTTTGAATATTTTTTTTTCTAAGGAGTAATGATTATTTCAATAGCATTTATTAGAAGCAAATAGGCACCCAACTCTGTTTGGTATTGAGATGGACTATGGGACTGTAGTAGAATGAACTTTGTCATCTCTTATGATCATCACAAATCTAGTCCTCATCTGTCATCATAAAAAATTACAAAAAAAATGTTTTCCTGTGATGAGAATCTTCAAGACACTTTCCTAGCAACCTTAAAATATGCACAATATAATTGGCCATAGTCATTATGCTGCAAACCACATCCCCATGACCTATTCATTTCACAACTGGAAGTCTATACCTCCTGAGTTTATCCACACATTTTGCTCATCCCTAAATCCCCCAATAGAGTGGCAAGCGCCACTCTGTTCTCTCTATCCATTAGTTTTATTTTCTTTGTAGATTTCACATGTAAGTGAGATCATATGGTATTTATCTGACTAATTTCATTTAGCATAATACCTTCAAGGTCCATCTATGTTGTTGCAATTTTATTTAATTTCATTCATTCATTCATTATTTATTTTAAGTCCAGTGTAGTTAACATAGAGTGTTATATGTCATATATATATTATATTAGTTTAAGTTGCACAATATAGTGATTTAAAGAATTTCATTTATTATTCTGTACTTATCAAGATAAGTGCATTCTTAATTCATTCTTTTTTTAAAATTTTTATTTATTTATGATAGTCACACAGAGAGAGAGAGAGAGGCAGAGACATAGGCAGAGGGAGGAGCAGGCTCCATGCACCAGGAACCCGACGTGGGACTCGATCCCGGTTCTCCAGGATCACGCCCCGGGCCAAAGGCAGGCGCTAAACCGCTGTGCCACCCAGGGATCCCCTTAATTCATTCTTTTTTATGGCTTAGTAGTATTGCATTTGATATATATATATATGTATAAACATATATCATATCTTCTTTATCCATTAATTTATTGATTAACATTTGAATTATTTCCAGATTTTGGCTATAAAATAATCCTGCAATGAGTATAGGGAATGCATATATCTTTTTGAATTGTGTTTTCATTTTCTTTGAGTGAACACCCAGAAGTAGAATTGCTAGATCATATGGTAGTTTTGTTTTTAATTCTCTGGGAACCTACATATCATTTCATAGTGAATTTACCCTCCCACCAACAGTGCATGATGATTCCCCTTTCTCCATGTCCTTACCAAGTGTTATTTCTTATCTTTTTGATAATAGCTAAATTATTATTTTAAATCCTAAAATTTGTATGGAACTACAAAATATATCAAATAGCCAATGCAATCTTAAGAAAGAACAAAGCTGGAGATATTGCAATACCAAATTTCAAGATATTCTACAAAGCTGGAGAAACAAAACAGTATGGTTCTAGCACAGAAATAGACATATAGATCAAAGGAACAGCATAGAAAACCCAGAAAAAAAAAACGCATACCCATATGGTCAATTATTCTATAAAAAAGGAGGGAGAATATACAATGGGGGAAAGGCAGTCTTTTCGATAAATGGTGCTGGAAAACTTGGGGGCTGCATGCAAAAGAATGAAACTAGACTGTTTTATCATTTACCATACACAAAAATAAACTCAAAATGGATTAAAGACCTGATAATGAGACGTGATACCATACAATACCTAAAGAAAATCTGAATAGACTGTTAGTAATGAAATTAAATCAGTAATAAAACAATTTCCAACAAAAAATAGTAATTTCTGCAACACCAGCCTTAGCAACATCAGCCTTAGCAACATATTTATGGATATGTCTCCTCAGGATAGGGAAAAAAACACAAAAATAAACTATTGGGACTACACTAAAATAAAAAAAATTTGCACGGCAAAGAAAACCATCAACAAAACAAAAAGGCAGCCTAGTAAATGGGAGAAGATATTTGCAAATGATATATCCCTATAGGGTTAATATCCAAAATATATAAAGAACTTACACAACTCAACACCAGAAAACCAAATAATCCAAATAAAAAATAGAGGACCTAAATATATATTTTTTCCAAAGATATACAGATAGATGAAAGACACATGAAAAGATGCTTGACATCACTAATTATCAAGGAAACACAAATCATAATGAGACATCACTTTACATCAATTAGAACGGCTAGTGCCAAAAAGACAAGAAATAAGTGTTGACAAGGATACAGAGAAAAGGGAACCCTCCTGCAATTCAATGAAAACAAAAAGAAACAAGCAGGACTATATCAAACTAAAAAGCTGCACAGCAGAGGAAATCAACAACAAAATAGAAAAGCAACCTACTGTATGGGAGAAAATATCTTCAAATCATATCTGATAAGGGGTTAATATCCAAAATATATAAAGAACTTATAACACTAAATTGCAAAGAGAAATCCAATTTAAAAATGAGCAGATCTGAATAGACAATTTTTTCAGAGAAGATATACTGATGGCCAACAGACATATGAAGACATGCTGAACATCACTAATCATCAGGGAAGTGCAAATTAAAACCACAATGAGATATCACTTCATCCCATTAGAGTAGCTATTATCAAAAAGACAAGAAATAACACTTGGTAAGGACATGGAGAAAAGGGAATCATCATGCACTGTTGGTGGGAAGGTAAATTCACTATGGAAATGATATGCAGGTTCCCAAAGAATTATAAGTATGATTTTAACTGTAGTTTTTTAAAATATAGCCTTTACATTGTTGAAGCATGTTTCCTCTAAACTTACTTTGTGGAGTTTTTATCATGAATGGATGTTGTATTTTGTCAAATGCTTTTTCTGTATCCATTAAGGTGATCATATGGTTTTTATTTTTTCTCTTATTAATGTGATGCACCACACTGGTAGATTTCCAAATACTGAACTATCTTCATATCCTTGGAATGAATCCTACTGGATCATGGTGAATGATTTTTTTAAATGTGTTGTTGAATTTGGTTTGCTAATATGTTGAAGATTTTAACAACTATGTTCATCAGAGTACTGGCTTGTGGTTTTCTCTTTTTATAGTGTCTTTGCCTGGTTTTGGTATCAGGGTAATTCTGGTCTTGTAAAATGAATTTGGAAGTTTTCCTTTTTTATATATATTTTAATTTGAGAAGAACAAGTATTAACACTTCCTTAAATGTTTGGTAGAATTTACATATGAAGCCATCTGGTTGTGGACTTCTATTTGTTAAGAATCTTTTGATTACTGATTCAATTTCATTACTAGTAATCAATCTGTTCAGATTTTCTATTGTTTCTGATTCAGTTTTGGAAGATTGTATTTTTTTTAAGAATTTACTCATTTTTCCTAGATTGTTCAAGTTGTTGGCATATCATTTTTCATAATGTTCTCTTATAATCCTTTGTATTTCTGTGGTGTCAGTTCTTATTTTTCCTACTTCATTTCTGATTTTATGTATTTGAATCCTATTGCTTTTTCTTTCAATGAGTCTGGCTAATGATTTATTAATTTTGTTTATTTTTTCAAGACCTAGCTTTTGGTTTGATTCATCTTTTCTATTTTTAAATTTCTATTTCCTTTATTTCTGCCCTAATCTTTATTATTTCCTCCCTGCTCTCTGCTTTTAGCTTTGTTCTTCTTTTCCTAGCTCTTTTAGATTAAGGTTAGGTGTTGGTTTTTTTTTTTTTTTTTTGAGATCTTTTTTGTTTTTTGAAGTAGGTCTATATTGCTATTATCTTCCATCTTAGAACTGCTTTTGTTGTATCCCAAAGATTCTGAACTGTTCTTTCATTTTCATTTGTCTTCATGTAGATTTTGATTTACTCTTTGATTTCATGATTGATCCATTAGTTGTTTAGTAGCATGTTGTTTAGCCTGCATGTATTGTGGTTTTTCCACATTTTTTCTTTCAACTGTTTTCAAGTTTTATACTATTATGAATGGAAAAGATGAATGAAATGATTTTAGTCTTCTTAAATTTACTGACACTTTTTCAATTGTCACCTAACCTGTTCTCTATCCTGGAGAATATTCCATGTGCACTTGAAAGAAATGTGTAGTCTCCTGTTTCAGGATGGAAATTTTTGTACATATCTCTTAGGTCCATCTAGTCTAATGTGTTGTTGTTTAAAACCACTGTTTACTTTTTGATTTTCTATCTGAATGATCTACCCATTGATGTAAGTGGGATGTTGAAGTTTCCTATTATCATTGTATTCATGTCCATTTCTTCCTTTAGGTCTGTTAACATTTGCTTTATGTATGTAGGTGCTTCTATGTTGAGTGCATAGATAATTGCAATTGTTATAGCCTCTTGTTTTATTGATGTTTTTATGATTATGAAGTGTCCTTCTTTATCTTGTGTGACAGTCTTTGTTTTAATATCTATTTTATCTGATATAAGTATTGCTACTTTGGCTTTTTTTCCCCCTCCCATTTGCATGGTATGTTTTTTCATCCTTTCACTTTCAATCTTCATGAGTGTTTAGGTGAGTCTTTTGTAGGCAGCATGTAGATGGATCTTTTATTTTTTAATCTGTGAAGTCACCCTATATCTTTTGATTGGGGCATTAGGTCCATGTACATTTAAAGTAATTATTGGTAGGTATATGCTTATAGCCATTTTGTTAATTGTTTTCTAGTTGATATTTAGTTATTCTCTTCTCTCTTCTCGTGGTTTGAAGGCTTTCTTTAGTGTTATTCTTGGATTCATTTCTCTTTATTTTTTTGTGTATTGCAGGGTTTTTTTTTTAATTTCAATTTTAGTTAGTTAACATACAGTGCAATACTGGTTCTGGAGTAGAAATCAGTGATCCGTCACTTACAATACCCAATGTTCATCACAAGTTTCTTCTTTAATACCTATCATACATCTCGCCCGTCTTCCACCTACCTCATTTCATCAACCCTCAGTTTGTTCTTTATTGTTGAGTCACTTATGACCTGTTTCCCTCTCTCCTTTTCTTTTTTTCCTTCTTCCTATATGTTCATCTGTTTTCTTTCTTAAATACCACATATGAGTGAGATCATATGGTATTTGTCTTGAAATAACTGACTTACTTCACTTAGCATAATACACTCTAATAATATTCTTGCAAATGGCAAGATTTTTCTTTTCTTTGATGGCTGAGTAATATTCTGTTGTGTCTATATGTGTGTGTATATGCTGTATATATATATATGCAC
Source organism: Vulpes lagopus (assembly GCF_018345385.1). Classification (NCBI taxonomy): domain Eukaryota; kingdom Metazoa; phylum Chordata; class Mammalia; order Carnivora; family Canidae; genus Vulpes; species Vulpes lagopus. Next base: position 77,014,077 of record NC_054826.1, read on the forward strand.
ACACACATATATACATATACATATATAGTGTGTATATGCTGTATACATATATATGTATACATATACACACACACACTACACAATGTGATATCCATGAGTCTTGACCCATCCATCAGTTGACGGACATCTGGGGTCTCTCCATATATCAGTTGATAGTGGGGTGATATAAATATTGGGGTGGACGTACCCATTTGAATCTGTATTTTTGTATCCTTTGAGTAAATATATAGTAGTGCAATTGCTGGATGGTAGGGTAGTTATTTTTTTAAAAAAATATTTATTTATTTATTCATGAGAGACTCAGAGAGAGAGAGAGAGAGAGAGGCAGAGACACAGGTAGAAGGAGAAGCAGGCTTCCCATGGGGAGCCTGATTCAGGACTCAATCCCAGGACTCCAGGATCATGTCCTGGGTCGAAGGCAGGTGCTCAACCATTGAGCCCTCAGGTTAGAACTGAGGGTAGTTCTATTTTTACCTTTTTCGAGAACCTCCAAACTGCTCTCCAGAATAGTTTGCACCAGTTTGTATTCCCACCAGCAGTTCCCCTTTCTCCACACCCTTGCCAACACCTGTTGTTTCTTGTGTTGTTAATTTTAGCAATTCTGACAGGTGTAAGGTGGTATCTCATTGTGGTTTTGATTTGCATTTCCCTAATGATAAGTGACGTTGAGCATCTTTTCGAGTGTCTGGATGTCTTCTTTGGTTAAGTGTCAGTGTCTTCTGCCTATTTCTTAACTAAAATATTTGTTTTTTGGATGTTGAGTTTGATAAGCTCTTTACTGATTTTGGCTACTAAACCTTTATCGGATATGTCATTTGCAAATATCTTCTCCCATCCTGTAGGCTGCCTTTTTATTTTGTTGACTATTTCCTTTGTTGTGCAGAAGCTTTTTATCTTGATAAAATCCTAGTAGTTCAGTTTTGCTCTAGGTTCCCTAGCTTTTGGTGACATGTCTAGTAAGAAGTTACTGCAGCTGAGGTCAAAGAGGTTGCTGCCTATGTTCTTCTCTAGGATTTTGATGGTTTTCTGTCTCACATTTAGGTATTTCATCCACTTTGAATTTATTTTTGTGTATGCTGTAAGAAAGTAGAAAGTGGTCCAGTTTCATTCTTCATTCTTTCATTCATTTTCCCAATACCATTTATTGAAGAGACTTTTTTCTATTAGAATATTCTCCTGCTTTGTTGAAGATTAGTTGACCATATAGCGGTGCATTCATTTCTAAGTTTTCTATTCTGTTCTATTGATCTATGTGTCTATTTTTGTACCAATACCATACTGTCTTGATGACTACAACTTTGTAATATAGTTTGAAGTCTGTATTTTTGATGCCTCCAGTTTTGTTTGTCTTTTTCAGAATTGCTTTGGCTATTCAGTCTTTTGTGCTTCCATACAAACTTTAGGATTGTTTGTTCTAGCTCCGTGAAAAATTCTGGTGGTATTTGTAGGGATTGGATTAAAATATGTAGATTGCTTTGGGTAGTATAGACATTTTAACAACGTGTATTCTTCCAGTTCATGAGCATGGAATGCTTTTAATTTCTCTGTGTCCTCTTTAATTTTTTCATGTGTGTCCTATAATTTTCAGAGTACAGATCTTTTACCTCTTTAGTTAGGTTTATTCTTTGGTATCTATGGATTTTAGCGTGATTGTAATGGGATAGATTCCTTGATTTCTTTCTCTGAAGCTTCATTATTGATGTATACAAATACAACAGATTTCTGCACATTGATTTTATATCCTGCAACTTTGCTGAATTCATGAATTAGTTCTAGCAAGTTTTTGGAGGAGTCTTTCAGGTTTTCTATAGAAAGTATCATGTCATCTGCAAATAGTGAAAGTTTGACTTCTTCCTTGCCAATTCAGATACCTTTTGTTTCTTTTTCTTTGATTGCTTGAGGCTAAGACTTCCAGTGCTATGTTACAAAGTAATGGTGAGAGAGGACATCCTTATCCTGTTCCTGACCATGGGGAAAAGGCTCTTGGTTTTTCTGCATTGAGGGTTATATTAGCTGTGGGGCTTTCATGGCCTTTATGGTGTTGAGGTATGTTCCACCTATCTCTACTGTGTTGAGGGTTTTTATCAAGAAAGGGCACTGTATCTTGTCAAATGCCTTTTCTGCCCCTATTGACAGGATCACATGGTTCTTAGCCTTCCTTTTATTAGTGTGCTATGTCACATTGATTTGTGAATATTGAACCGCACCCCCTAAAGCCCAGGAATAAAACCCAGCTGATCATACTGAATAATTCTTTTTTTTTTAAATTTTTATTTATTTATGATAGTCACACACACACACACACACACACACACAGAGAGAGAGAGAGAGAGAGAGAGAGAGGCAGAGACACGGGCAGAGGGAGAAGCAGGCTCCATGCACCAGGAGCCCGACGTGGGATTCGATCCCGGGTCTCCAGGATCGCGCCCTGGGCCAAAGGCAGGCGCCAAACCGCTGCGCCACCCAGGGATCCCCCTGAATAATTCTTTTAATGTACTTTTGAATTCAATTTGCTAGTATTTTATTGAGAATTTTGCATCCATGTTAATCAGGGATATTGGCTTGTAATTCTCCTTTTTAGTGGGTTCTTTTTTGGGTTTGGGGATCAAGGTAATGGTGGCTTAGTAGAATGAGTTTGGAAGTTTTCCCTCCATTTCTATACTTTGGAACAATTTGAGAAGAATAGACGTTAATTCTATTTAAACATCTGGTAGAATTCCCCTGGGAAGCCATCTGGCCCCACACTTTTGTCCTGAGAGATTTTTGATTACTGATTTAATGTCTTTGCTGGTTATGAGGCTGTTTCAGTTTTGGTAGTTTGTAGGTTTCTAAGGATGTGTCCATTTCTTCCAGGTTGCCCAGTTTGTTGGCATATAATTTTTCATAGTATTCTTTAATAATTATTTGTATTTCTCTGGTGTTAGTTGGGATCTCTCCTCCTTTATTTGTGATTTTGTTTGAGTCCTTTCCCTTTTCTTTTTGCTGAGTCTGGCTAGGGGTTTTCAGTTTCTTAATTCTTTCAAAGAGCCAGCTCTTAGTTTTTTTAATCCATTCCACTGTTTTTGATTGTTTGATTGATTCTATATGATTTATTTCAGCTCTAATCTTTATTATTTCCCTTTTTCTGCTAGCTTTTTCTGCTACTTGCTGTTCCTTTTCTAGCCCCTTTAAGTGTAAGGTTAGGTTATTTATTTGAAACTTTTCTTGCTTCTTGAGGTAGGTTTATGTTGCAATATATTTCCCTCTTAGGAATTCCTTTGCTGCATCCCAAAAGTTCTGGACTGTTGTGTTTTCATTTCATTTGCTTCCATGTATTTTAAAATTTCTTCCTTAATTTCCTGATTAACCTATTCACTATTTAGTAGTATGTTACTTAACCTCCATGTATTTGAGTTTTGTCCAGTTTTTTTCTTGTGGTTAACTTCTAGTTTCATAGCATTATATGAAAATATGCATGGCATAATCTCAATTTTTTTGTACTTGTTGAGGGCTGATTTGTGACCCAGTATGTGATCTGTTCCGAAGAATTTTCCATGTGCACTCAAAAAGAATGTGTATTCTGCTGCTTTAAGATGAAATGTTCTGAATAAGTTCTGTTAAGTTCATCTGGTCCAGTGTGTCATTCAAAGGCATTGTTTCCTTGTTGATTCATCCTGCTTAGATGATCTGTCCATTCTGTGACTAGGGTGTTTAAATACCCTACTAATATTGTATTATTATCAATGAGTTTCTTTATAGCTATTATTATTGTTTTAAATATGTTATTTATTTATTCACGAGAGACACAGAGAGAGAGGGGCAGAGACATGGGCAGAGGGAGAAGCAAGTTCCATGTAGGGAGCCCGATGTGGGACTTGATCCTGGGACTCCAGGGTCACGCCCTGAGCCAAAGGCAGACACTTAACTGCTGAGCCCCCAGGCATCCTTCTTTATAGCTATTATTAATTGGTTTATATAGTTGGTGTTCCCGGGTTGGAATCATAAATATTTACTATTGTTAGATTTATTATTTTAGAGAGGCAGAGGGATAGAGAAAGGGTCAGAGGGAGAGAGAGAGAGAAAAAAAATTTTATGTAGGCTCCATGCCCAGCATGGAGCTGACATGGAGTTGGATTTCAGAACTCTGATCATGACCTGAGTTGAAATCAAGAATTGGACGCTTAACCAACTGAGCGACCCAGGCACATCATACAACTGTTAGATCTTGATGGATAGACTCCTTAATTGTGATATAATTTCCTTCTTCATCTCTTGTTACAGTCTTTGTTTTAAAATCTAGTTTATCTGATATAAGTATGGCTACTCCAGCTTTCTTTTTACATTCATTAGCATGATAAATGGTTCTATCTGTAGGTGTCTTTAGGTCTAAAATGCGCCTCTTGTAGGCAGCATATAGATGGATTTTTTTTCTCCATTCTAATACTCTGTATCTTTTAATTGGAGTATTTAGTCCATTTACATTCAGAGTGACTATTGAAAGATATGAACTTAGGGCCATTGTGTTACCTGTAGAGTTAGTGTCTCTGGTGATGTTCTCTGTCCTTTCTAGTCTTTGGTACCTTTGGGGTTTTTTTCCACTTAAAGGGTTCCCCCCCCTTAAAATTTCTTGCAAGGCTGATTTAGTGGTCATGAACCCCTTTAGCTTTTGTTTGTCTGGGAAACTCTTTATCTCTCCTTCTATTCTGATTGACAGCTTTGCTGGGTAAGGAATTCTTGGCTGCATATTTTTCCCACTCAGCATATTGAATATTTCCTGCCATGTCTTCTGGCCTGCCATGTTTCTGTGGATAGATCTAGTATCCTTATAATTGTTTTAAATTCTAGTTCAGATATCTTACTTATATCTGTATTGATTAAGCTGCTGGCTATGAGTTCTATTTTCTGTTCTTTCTTTTGGAGTGAATTTCTCAGAAATTTTGTCCAGAAAAGAAGAAAGAGAAATAAACCAAACCAAACCAAAACAAAAGGCAAAGAACCCCCCAAAACATGTATTATATATATGTACATATATATATATGAGAGAAACAAAATAATAAAAATGTATTAAAATATATAAAAATAAAATTAAGAAAAAAGTAATATAACTTTTTAAGGGAATTGAAAAACCAAAATAAAAAATAATAAAAATAAGGAATAAAAGTAAAAAAGAAACTATATCTTGTTTCTCCTAGAGCTGAAGCTATGGAGCACTCCATGTTCAGTAGACTCATGAGCAAGCTGTTTTTACTGGTCTTTTGTGGGAAGGACCAGCTGCACTGATTCTCAGGCTGAGTTGTTTCAGTGGGAAGATGCCTTCACTGATGTAAATGACACCAGCCTCCACTAGGTGGTGCTGTTTTGCTCTCTGAAGGCTTTTAGCCCTGATGGGCAGGATAAGTATGTTGATGCCCCACTCTCTAGACCCCGGAGCTGAAAGTTCCCACCCTCTACTCTTCGGTGAGCCCTATAGAAGAGCAATCAATCACCCCTCTTATGTTGTGTTTCTGTTGAACCCTGTGTCTGACTTTCAAAACTCCAAATTTTAGGGACTCTTGGGGTACAGACACACGCTGTTCTTCCAGTGGAGGGTCTTTTTTTTTTTTTTTAAGCAGTTTCTTCCTTAACAAAAACAAAAACAAAAACAAAAAAAACAAAAAAACAAAAAAAACCCCGATTTATTTATTTATTCCAAGAGGGAGGGAGAGAGAGAGAGAGAGAGAGAGAGAGAGAGAGGCAGAGACACAAGCAGGCTCCATGCAGGCAGCCCGAACTGGGACTCGATCCTGAGACTTCAGGATCACACCCCGGGCTGCAGGCAGTGCTAAACTGCTGCACCACGGGGGCTGCCCCAGTGGAGGGTCTTACAGTGCTTTAGCTGTTTTCCAGCTGGTCCTAGGAAAGCTGTTGCCCCACTACACAGTGGTTCACAGTTTATGGTAACACACACAGAAAACTGACACCAAGACCCTCTGGTCCCAGGTGGCTATCCTGCTCCCATGCCTGGGAACTGTGCAGCATGTTGGCACCACCTGATCTTGTGACCCAGGGGATCCTTAGACCACATTGTTCCTCCCGGGATTTGGTCTGCAAAGCCACTTGAGCACCTTTAGGCCAGGTACATTCCCCACAGTAGTGAACTTCTAAAAGTTTAGCTTTTGTACTCCACTGCATATAGTACTTTGTGGTAGCCTCCACAAAGCGGGCTGCCTCCCCACCACCATATTCACAGTTTTATCTCCTCCAAGATTACTCTCCAAACCTCCTACCTTCCAAAAAGTGTTTGCTTTTCTACTTGTAGACTTGCAGTTTGGGTTATTTCC